>NW_027362763.1:609691770-611098645 GCF_046119375.1 Phyllobates terribilis
GCATACATTTGTGGCCCCCGTGACATGAGGCATGCACGTGGGGCCCCCATGACATGCGACAAGCACGCGGGGCCCCAATGACATGCAGCATGTACGTGGGACCCCCATGACATGCGGAATGCACGTGAGGCCCCCATGACATGCGGTATGGCTGCGGGGCCCCAATGACATGCGGCATGCATTTGAATCCCCCATTACATGCGGCATGCACGTGGGGCCCCCATGACATGCGGCATGCATTTGTGGCCCCCATGACTTGAGGCATGCATTTGGGGCCTCCATGACATGCGCCATGCATGTGGGGACCCCTTGACATGCGCCATGCATGTGGGGCCCCTATGACATGCGGCATGAATTTGGGGGCACCAGTACATGAGGCATGCACGTGGAGCCCCCATGACATGCGGCATGCGTTTCGGGCCCCCATGATATGCGGCATGCATTTGGGGCCCCCATGACATGCGGAATGCATTTGGGGACTGCATAACATGCTGCATGCATTTGGGGTACCTGAGACATGCGGCATGCACATGGGGCCCCCATGACATGCGGCATATGCTTGGGGCCCCAATGACATGCGGTATGAGTTTGGATCCCCCATGACATGCGGCATGCACGTGGGGCCCCCATGACATGTGTCATGCATTTGGGGCCCCGTGACTTGAGACATGCATTTGGGGCCCCCATGACATGGGGCATGCATGTGGGGCCCCCATGAAATGCGCCATGCACGTGGGGCCCCCATAACATGCTGAATGCATTTGGGGTGCCCGAGACATGCGGCATGCACGTGGGGCCCCTATGACATGCCGCATGCATTTGGGGCCCCCATGACATGCGGTATGCATTTGGGTCCCCCATGAAATGCGGCATGCATTTGGGGCTTCCATGACATGTGGCATGCATGTGGGCCCCCATGACATGCGCCATGCATGTGGGCCCCTATGACATGCGGCATGCATGTGGGACCCCCCATGACATGCTCCATGCATGTGGGGCCCCTATGACATGCGGCATGCATGTGGGGCCCCTATGACATGCGGCATGCATTTGGGGGGCCCCATGACATGCGGCATACACGTGGGGCACCCATGACATGCGGCATACATTTGTGGCCCCCGTGACATGAGGCATGCACGTGGGGCCCCCATGACATGCGGCAAGTACGCGGGACCCCAATGACATGCAGCATGTACTTGGGGCCCCCATGACATGCGGAATGCCTGCGGGGCCCCAATGCCTTGCTGCATGCATGCATTTGGGTCACCCATGAAATACGGCATGCATGTGGGGCCCTCATGACATGTGGCATTCATGTGGGGCCCCATGATATCCGGCATGCATTTATGGCCCCCATGACATGCGGCATGCATTTTGGCCTCCATGACATGCGACAAGCACGTGGGGCCCCAATGACATGCAGCATGCACGTGGGTCCCCCATGACATGCGGAATGCACGTGAGGCCACCATGACATGCGTAATGCCTGCGGGGCCCCTATGACATGCGGCATGCATGCGGGGCCCTCATGACATGTGGCATGCATTTGGGGCCCCCAATATATGCGGCAGGCACGTGGGGCCCCCATGATATGTGGCATGCATTTGGGGCCCCCATGACTTGAGCCATGCATTTGGGGCCCCCATGACATGTGGCATGCACGTGGGGCCCTCATCACATGCAGCATGCATTTGGGGCCCCCATGACTTGAGCCATGCATTTGGGGCCCCCATGACATGCGGCATGCACGTGGGGCCATCATGACATGCAGCATGCATTTGGGGCCACTATGACATGCGGCAAGCATTTGGGCCCCCATGACATGCGGCATGCATGTTGGGCCCCCATGACATGCGTCTTGCATTTGGGCCCCCATGACATGCGGCATGCATTTGGGGCCTGCATAACATGCTGCATGCATTTGGGGTGCCCGAGACATGCGGCATGCACGTGGGGCCCCTATGACATGTCGCATGCATTTGGGGCCCCCATTACATGTGGCATGCACATGGGGCCCCCATGACATCCGGCATATGCTTGGGGCCCCAAAGACATGCGGCATGAGTTTGGCTCCCCCATGACATGCGGCATGCACGTGGGGCCCCCATGACATGAGTCATGCATTTGGGGCCGCCATGACATGCGGCATGCATTTGGGGCTGCCATGACATGCGGCATGCATATGGGGCCCCCATGACATGCGGCATGCATTTGGGGCCGCCATGACATGTGGCATGCATGTGGGCCCCCCATGACATGCGCCATGCATGTGGGGCCCCTATGACATGCGGCATGCATGTGGGACCTCCATGACATGCTCCATGCATGTGGGGCCCCTATGACATGCGGCATGAATTTGGGGGGCCCCATGACATGCGGCATGCACGTGGGGCCCCCATGACATGCGGCATACATTTGTGGCCCCCGTGACATGAGGCATGCACGTGGGGCCCCCATGACATGCGACAAGCACGCGGGGCCCCAATGACATGCAGCATGTACGTGGGACCCCCATGACATGCGGAATGCACGTGAGGCCCCCATGACATGCGGTATGGCTGCGGGGCCCCAATGACATGCGGCATGCATTTGAATCCCCCATTACATGCGGCATGCACGTGGGGCCCCCATGACATGCGGCATGCATTTGTGGCCCCCATGACTTGAGGCATGCATTTGGGGCCTCCATGACATGCGCCATGCATGTGGGGACCCCTTGACATGCGCCATGCATGTGGGGCCCCTATGACATGCGGCATGAATTTGGGGGCACCAGTACATGAGGCATGCACGTGGAGCCCCCATGACATGCGGCATGCGTTTCGGGCCCCCATGATATGCGGCATGCATTTGGGGCCCCCATGACATGCGGAATGCATTTGGGGACTGCATAACATGCTGCATGCATTTGGGGTACCTGAGACATGCGGCATGCACATGGGGCCCCCATGACATGCGGCATATGCTTGGGGCCCCAATGACATGCGGTATGAGTTTGGATCCCCCATGACATGCGGCATGCACGTGGGGCCCCCATGACATGTGTCATGCATTTGGGGCCCCGTGACTTGAGACATGCATTTGGGGCCCCCATGACATGGGGCATGCATGTGGGGCCCCCATGAAATGCGCCATGCACGTGGGGCCCCCATAACATGCTGAATGCATTTGGGGTGCCCGAGACATGCGGCATGCACGTGGGGCCCCTATGACATGCCGCATGCATTTGGGGCCCCCATTACTTGCGGCATGCATGTGGGGCCCCTATGACATGCTGCATGCATTTGGGGGCCCCAAGACATGTGGTATGCACGTGGGGCCCCCATGACATGCGGCATGCATTTGGGGCCCCCATGAAATGCACCATGCACGTGGGGCCCCCATGGCATGCTGCATGCGTTTGGGACCCCCATGACATGCGGCATGCATTTGGATGCCCCTTACATGCGTCATGCATGTGGGGCCCCCATAACATGCGGCATGCATGTGGGGCCCCCATAACATGCGGCATGCATGTGGGGCCCCTATGACATGCGCCATGCATGTGGGCCCCCATGAAATGCGCCATGCACGTGGGGCCCCCATGACATGCGGCATGCATGTGGAGGCCCCATGACATGCGGCCTGCATTTGGGCCCCCCATGACATGCGGCATGCATGTGGGGCCCCCATGATATGCTCCATGCATGTGGGGTACCTGAGACATGCGGCATGCACGTGGGGCCCCCATGACATGCTGCATGTATTTGGGGTGCCCGAGACATGCGGCATGCACGTGGGGCCCCCATGACATGTGGTATACGCTTGGGTCTCCCATGACATGCGGCATGCACGTGGGGCCCCCATAACCTGAGTCATTCATTTGGGGCCGCCATGACATGTGGCATTCATTTGGGGCCCCCATGACATGCGGCATGCATTTGGGTCCTGCATAACATGCTGCATGCATTTGGGGTACCTGAGACATGCGGCATGCACGTGGGTCCCCCATAACATGCTGCATGCATTTGAGGTGCCCGAGACATGCGGCATGCATGTGGGGCCCCTATGACATGCGGCATACGCTTGGGGCCCCAATGACATGCGGCATGAGGTTGGATCCCCCATGACATGCGGCATGCACGTGGGGCCCCCATGACATGAGTCATGCATTTGGGGCCGCCATGACATGCGGCATGCATTTGGGTGCCCCATGAAATGCGGCATGCATGTGGGGCCCCCAGGACATGCGGCATGCATTTGGGGCCCCCATGACATGTGGTATGCACGTGGGGCCCCAATGACATGCGGCATGCATTTGGGACCCCCATGACATGCGTCAAGCTTTTCGATCCCCCATTACATGCTGCATGCAAGTGGGGCCCCCATGACATGAGGCATGCATGTGGGCCCCCCATGACATGCGGCATGCATGTGGGGCCCCTATGACATGCGGCATGCATTTGGGGGGCCCCAGGACATGCGGCATGCCTGCGGGGCCCCCATGACATGCGGCATGCATGCGGGGCCCTCATGACATGTGGCATGCATTTGGGGCCCCCATGAAATGTGCCATGCATGTGGGCCCCCCATGACATGCGGCATGCCTGCGGGGCCCCCATGAAATGCGGCATGCACGTGGAGCCCACGTGATATGTGTCATGCATTTGGGGCCCCATGACTTGAGGCATGCATTTGGGGCCCCGATGACATGGGGCATGCATGTGGGGCCCCCATGACATGCTCCATGCATGTGGGGCCCCCATGAAATGTGCCATGCAAGTGGGCCCCCCATGACATGCGGCATGCCTGCTGGGCCCCCATGACATGAGGCATGCACGTGGAGCCCACATGACATGCGGCATGCATGCGGGGCCCTCATGACATGCGGGATGAATTTGGGGCCCCCAATACATGCGGCATGCACGTTGGGCCCCTATGACATGCGGCATACATTTATGGAACCCATGACATGCGGCAAGCATTTGGGCCCCCATGACATGCGGCATGCATGTGGGGCCTCCATGACATGCGGCATGCATGTGGGGCCCCCCTGACATGCGGCATGCATCTGGGGCCCCCATGACATGCGGCATGCATTTGGGGCCTCCATGACATGCGGCATGCATGTGGGGCCCCCTATGACATGCACCATGCATGTGGGGCCCCTATGACATGCTGCATGCAAGTGGGGCCCCATGACATGCGGCATGCATGTGGGCCCCCCATGACATGTGGCATGCACGTGGGGCCCCCATGACATGCTGCAGGCATTTGGGGCCCCCATGATATGCGGCACACATTTGGGGCCCCCATGACTTGCGCATGCATGTGGGGCATCCATGAAATGCGCCATGCATGTGGGGCCCCTATGACATGCATTTGTGGGCCCCAAGACATGCTGCATGCATTTGGGGGGCCCCATGACATGCGACATGCACGTGGGGCCACCATGAAATGCGGCATGCACGTGGGGCCCCCATGATATGAAGCATGCATGTGGGGCCCCCATGACTTGAGGCATGCATTTTGGGCCCCCATGACATGCGGCATGCACATGGGGCCCCCATGACATGCGGCATGCATGTGGGGCCCCCATTACATGCGGCATGCATTTGGGCCCCCATGACATGTGGCATGCATTTGGGGCCCCCTTGACATGCGGCATGCATGTGGGGCCCCTATGACATGCGGCATGCAATTGGGGCCTCTATGACATGCGGTATGCGCGTGGGGCCCTCATGACATGCAGCATGCATCTGGGGCCACTATGACATGCGCCATGCATGTGGGGCCCCTATGACATGCGGCATGCAATTGGGGCCCCTATGACATGCGGCATGCACGTGGGGCCCTCATGACATGCAGCATTCATCTGGGGCCACTATGACATGCGGCATGCATTTGTGGCCCCCATGACATGCGGCATGCATGTGGGACCCCCATCATATGTGGCATGCATGTGGGACCCCCATGATATGCGGCATGCATTTGGGGCCCCCATGACTTGAGGCATGCATTTGGGGCCCCCATCACATGCTTCATGCATGTGGGGCCCCCATGACATGCGTCTTGCATTTGGGCCCCCATGACATGTGGCATGCATTTGGGGCCTGCATAACATGCTGCATGCATTTGGGGTGCCCGAGACATGCGGCAAGCACGCGGGGCCCCAATGACATGCAGCATGTACGTGGGGCCCCCATGACATGCGGAATGCACGTGAGGCCCCCATGACATGCGGAATGCCTGCGGGGCCCTAATGCCATGCGGCATGCATCCATTTGGGTCACCCATGAAATGCGGCATGCATGTGGGGCCCCCATGACATGTGGCATGCATGTGGGGCCCCATGATATCCGGCATGCATTTATGGCCCCCATGACATGCGGCATGCATTTGGGCCTCCATGACATGCGAAAAGCACATGGGGCCCCAATGACATGCAGAATGCACGTGGGGCCCCCATGACATGCGGCATGCATTTGGGGCCCCCATGACATGTGGCATGCAAGTGGGGCCCCATGATATCCGGCATGCATTTATGGCCCCCATGACATGCGGCATGCATTTGGGCCTCCATGACATGCGAAAAGCACATGGGGCCCCAATGACATGCAGAATGCACGTGGTGCCCCCATGACTTGAGCCATGCATTTGGGGCCCCCATGACATGCGGCATGCACGTGGGGCCATCATGACATGCAGCATGAATTTGGGGCCACTATGACATGTGGCAAGCATTTGGGCCCCATTACATGCGGCATGCATGTGGAGCCCCCATGACATGTGGCATGCATTTGGGGCCCCCATGACATGCTTCATGCACGTGGGGCCCCCATGACATGCGGCATGCATTTGGGCCCCCATGACATGCGGCATGCATTTGGGGACTGCATAACATGCTGCATGCATTTGGGGTACCTGAGACATGCGGCATGCACATGGGGCCCCCATGACATGCGGCATATGCTTGGGGCCCCAATGACATGCGGTATGAGTTTGGATCCCCCATGACATGCGGCATGCACGTGGGGCCCCCATGACATGAGTCATGCATTTGGGGCCTCCATGACATGCGGCATGCATATGGGGCCCACATGACATGCGACATGCACGTGGGGCTCCCATGACATGCGGTATGCATTTGCGGGCCCCCAGGACATGAGTCATGCATTTGGGGCCGCCATGACATGCGGCATGCATTTGGGGCCCCCATGACATGCGGCATGCATTTGGGTCCCCCATGAAATGCGGCATGCATGTGGGGCCCCCATGACATGTGGCATGCATGTGGGCCCCCCATGACATGCGCCATGCATGTGGGCCCCTATGACATGCGGCATGCATGTGGGACCCCCATTGACATGCTGCATGCATGTGGGGCCCCTATGACATGCGGCATGCATGTGGGGCCCCCATGATATGCTCCATGCATGTGGGGCCCCTTTGACATGTGGCATGCATGTGGGGCCCCTATGACATGCGGCATGCATTTGGGGGGCCCCATGACATGCGGCATGCACGTGGGGCCCCCATGACATGCGGCATACATTTGTGGCCCCCGTGACATGAGGCATGCACGTGGGGCCCCCATGACATGCGGCAAGCACGCGGGGCCCCAATGACATGCAGCATGTACGTGGGGCCCCCATGACATGCGGAATGCACGTGAGGCCCCCATGACATGCGGAATGCCTGCGGGGCCCCAATGACATGCAGCATGTACGTGGGGCCCCCATGACATGCGGAATGCACGTGAGGCCCCCATGACATGTGGCATGCATGTGGGGCCCCATGATATCCGGCATGCATTTATGGTCCCCATGACATGCGGCATGCATTTGGGCCTCCATGACATGATACATGCATTTGGGGACTGCATAACATGCTGCATGCATTTGGGGTACCTGAGACATGCGGCATGCACATGGGGCCCCCATGACATGCGGCATATGCTTGGGGCCCCAGTGACATGCGGTATGAGTTTGGATCCCCCATGACATGCGGCATGCACGTGGGGCCCCCATGACATGAGTCATGCATTTGGGGCCCCCATGACATGCGGTATGCATTTGGGGCCCCCATGACATGTGGCATGCATTTGGGTCCCCCATGAAATGCGGCATGCATGTGGGGCCCCCATGACATGTGGCATGCATGTGGGCCCCCCATGACATGCGCCATGCATGTGGGCCCCTATGACATGCGGCATGCATGTGGGACCCCCATTGACATGCGGCATGCATGTGGGGCCCCAATGACATGCGGCATGCATGTGGGGCCCCCATGATATGCTCCATGCATGTGGGGCCCCTTTGACATGTGGCATGCATGTGGGGCCCCTATGACATGCGGCATGCATTTGGGGGGCCCCAATGACATGCAGCATGTACGTGGGGCCCCCATGACATGCGGCATATGCTTGGGGCCCCAGTGACATGCGGTATGAGTTTGGATCCCCCATGACATGCGGCATGCACGTGGGGCCCCCATGACATGAGTCATGCATTTGGGGCCCCCATGACATGCGGTATGCATTTGCGGGCCCCCAGGACATGAGTCATGCATTTGGGGCCGCCATGACATGCGGCATGCATTTGGGGCCCCCATGACATGTGGCATGCATTTGGGTCCCCCATGAAATGCGGCATGCATGTGGGGCCCCCATGACATGTGGCATGCATGTGGGCCCCCCATGACATGCGCCATGCATGTGGGCCCCTATGACATGCGGCATGCATGTGGGACCCCCATTGACATGCGGCATGCATGTGGGGCCCCAATGACATGCGGCATGCATGTGGGGCCCCCATGATATGCTCCATGCATGTGGGGCCCCTTTGACATGTGGCATGCATGTGGGGCCCCTATGACATGCGGCATGCATTTGGGGGGCCCCAATGACATGCAGCATGTACGTGGGGCCCCCATGACATGCGGAATGCACGTGAGGCCCCCATGACATGCGGAATGCCTGCGGGGCCCAAATGACATGCAGCATGTACGTGGGGCCCCCATGACATGCGGAATGCACGTGAGGCCCCCATGACATGTGGCATGCATGTGGGGCCCCATGATATCCGGCATGCATTTATGGTCCCCATGACATGCGGCATGCATTTGGGCCTCCATGACATGAGACAAGCACGTGGGGCCCCAATGACATGCAGCATGCATGTGGGGCCCTCATGACATGCAGCATGCATTTGGCGCCCCCATTACTTGAGCCATGCATTTGGGGCCCCCATGACATGCGGCATGCACGTGGGGCCATCATGACATGCAGCATGCATTTGGGGCCACTATGACATGCGGCAAGCATTTGGGCCCCCATGACATGCGGCATGCATGTGGGGCCCCCATGACATCCCTCATGCATTTGGGCCCCCATGACATGCGGCATGCATTTGGGGCCTGCATAACATGCTGCATGCATTTGGGGTACCTGAGACATGCGGCATGCACATGGGCCCCAATAACATGCTGCATGCATTTGGGGTGCCCGCGGCATGCGGCATGCACGTGGGGCCATCATGACATGCAGCATGCATTTGGGGCCACTATGACATGCGGCAAGCATTTGGGCCCCCATGACATGCGGCATGCATGTGGGGCCCCCATGACATGCGTCATGCATTTGGGCCCCCATGACATGCGGCATGCATTTGGGGCCTGCATAACATGCTGCATGCATTTGGGGTACCTGAGACATGCGGCATGCACATGGGGCCCCCATAACATGCTGCATGCATTTGGGGTGCCCGAGGCATGCGGCATGCACGTGTTGCCCCTATGACATGACGCATGCATTTGGGGCCCCCATTACATGTGGCATGCACATGAAGCCCCCATGGCATGAGGCATATGCTTGGGGCCCCAATGACATGCGGCATGAGTTTGGACCCCCCATGACATGCGGCATGCACGTGGGGCCACCATGACATGAGTCATGCATTTGGGGCCGCCATGACATGGGGCATGCATTTGGGGCCGCCATGACATGCGGCATGCATTTGGGGCCCCCATGACATGCGGCATGCATTTGGGTCCCTCATGAAATGCGGCATGCATGTGGGGTCCCCATGACATGTGGCATGCATGTGGGCCCCCCATGACATGCGCCATGCATGTGGGGCCCCTATGACATGCGGCATGCATGTGGGACCCCCATGACATGCGGCATGCATGGGGGCCCCCATGACATGCTCCATGCATGTGGGGCCCCTATGACATGCGGCATGCATTTGGGGCCCCCATGACATGCGGAATGCCTTCGGGGCTCCCATGAGATGCTGCATGCATGCGGCACCCTCATGACATGCGGCATGCATTTGGGGCCCCCATGACTTGAGGCATGCACGTGGGGCCCCTATGACATGCGGCATGAATTTGGGTGCCCCATTGCATGCGGCATGCATGTGGAGCCCCCATGACATGCGGCATGCATTTGGGGCCCCCATCACATGCTTCATGCATGTGGGGCCCCCATGACATGCGTCATGCATTTGGGCCCCCATGACATGCGGCATGCACTTGGGACCTGCATAACATGCTGCATGCATTTGGGGTACCTGAGACATGCGGCATGCACATGGGGCCCCCATGACATGCGGCATATGCTTGGGGCCCCCATGACATGAGTCATGCATTTGGGGCCGCCATGACATGCGGCATGCATTTGGGGCCCCCATGACATGCGACATGCACGTGGGGCCCCCATGACATGCGGCATGCATTTGGGGCCCCCAGGACATGAGTCATGCATTTGGGGCCGCCATGACATGTGGCATGCATTTGGGGCCCCCATGACATGCGGTATGCATTTGGGTCCCCCATGAAATGCGGCATGCATTTGGGGCTTCCATGACATGTGGCATGCATGTGGGCCCCCATGACATGCGCCATGCATGTGTGGCCCCTATGACATGCGGCATGCATGTGGGACCCCCCATGACATGCTCCATGCATGTGGGGCCCCTATGACATGCGGCATGCATGTGGGGCCCCTATGACATGCGGCATGCATTTGGGGGGCCCCATGACATGCGGCATACACGTGGGGCACCCATGACATGCGGCATACATTTGTGGCCCCCGTGACATGAGGCATGCACGTGGGGCCCCCATGACATGCGGCAAGTACGCGGGACCCCAATGACATGCAGCATGTACTTGGGGCCCCCATGACATGCGGAATGCACGTGAGGCCCCCATGACATGCGGAATGCCTGCGGGGCCCCAATGCCTTGCTGCATGCATGCATTTGGGTCACCCATGAAATACGGCATGCATGTGGGGCCCTCATGACATGTGGCATTCATGTGGGGCCCCATGATATCCGGCATGCATTTATGGCCCCCATGACATGCGGCATGCATTTTGGCCTCCATGACATGCGACAAGCACGTGGGGCCCCAATGACATGCAGCATGCACGTGGGTCCCCCATGACATGCGGAATGCACGTGAGGCCACCATGACATGCGTAATGCCTGCGGGGCCCCTATGACATGCGGCAAGCATGCGGGGCCCTCATGACATGTGGCATGCATTTGGGGCCCCCAATATATGCGGCAGGCACGTGGGGCCCCCATGATATGTGGCATGCATTTGGGGCCCCCATGACTTGAGCCATGCATTTGGGGCCCCCATGACATGTGGCATGCACGTGGGGCCCTCATCACATGCAGCATGCATTTGGGGCCCCCATGACTTGAGCCATGCATTTGGGGCCCCCATGACATGCGGCATGCACGTGGGGCCATCATGACATGCAGCATGCATTTGGGGCCACTATGACATGCGGCAAGCATTTGGGCCCCCATGACATGCGGCATGCATGTTGGGCCCCCATGACATGCGTCTTGCATTTGGGCCCCCATGACATGCGGCATGCATTTGGGGCCTGCATAACATGCTGCATGCATTTGGGGTGCCCGAGACATGCGGCATGCACGTGGGGCCCCTATGACATGCCGCATGCATTTGGGGCCCACATTACATGTGGCATGCACATGGGGCCCCCATGACATCCGGCATATGCTTGGGGCCCCAAAGACATGCGGCATGAGTTTGGCTCCCCCATGACATGCGGCATGCACGTGGGGCCCCCATGACATGAGTCATGCATTTGGGGCCGCCATGACATGCGGCATGCATTTGGGGCCGCCATGACATGCGGCATGCATATGGGGCCCCCATGACATGCGGCATGCATTTGGGGCCGCCATGACATGTGGCATGCATGTGGGCCCCCCATGACATGCGCCATGCATGTGGGGCCCCTATGACATGCGGCATGCATGTGGGACCTCCATGACATGCTCCATGCATGTGGGGCCCCTATGACATGCGGCATGAATTTGGGGGGCCCCATGACATGCGGCATGCACGTGGGGCCCCCATGACATGCGGCATACATTTGTGGCCCCCGTGACATGAGGCATGCACGTGGGGCCCCCATGACATGCGACAAGCACGCGGGGCCCCAATGACATGCAGCATGTACGTGGGACCCCCATGACATGCGGAATGCACGTGAGGCCCCCATGACATGCGGTATGGCTGCGGGGCCCCAATGACATGCGGCATGCATTTTTGGCCCCCATGACTTGAGGCATGCATTTGGGGCCTCCATGACATGCGCCATGCATGTGGGGCCCCCTTGACATGCGCCATGCATGTGGGGCCCCTATGACATGCGGCATGAATTTGGGGGCACCAGTACATGAGGCATGCACGTGGAGCCCCCATGACATGCGGCATGCGTTTCGGGCCCCCATGATATGCGGCATGCATTTGGGGCCCCCATGACATGCGGCATGCATTTGGGGACTGCATAACATGCTGCATGCATTTGGGGTACCTGAGAAATGCGGCATGCACATGGGGCCCCCATGACATGCGGCATATGCTTGGGGCCCCAATGACATGCGGTATGAGTTTGGATCCCCCATGACATGCGGCATGCACGTGGGGCCCCCATGACATGTGTCATGCATTTGGGGCCCCGTGACTTGAGACATGCATTTGGGGCCCCCATGACATGGGGCATGCATGTGGGGCCCCCATGAAATGCGCCATGCACGTGGGGCCCCCATAACATGCTGAATGCATTTGGGGTGCCCGAGACATGCGGCATGCACGTGGGGCCCCTATGACATGCCGCATGCATTTGGGGCCCCCATTACTTGCGGCATGCATGTGGGGCCCCTATGACATGCTGCATGCATTTGGGGGCCCCAAGACATGTGGTATGCACGTGGGGCCCCCATGACATGCGGCATGCATTTGGGGCCCCCATGAAATGCACCATGCACGTGGGGCCCCCATGGCATGCTGCATGCGTTTGGGACCCCCATGACATGCGGCATGCATTTGGATGCCCCTTACATGCGCCATGCATGTGGGGCCCCCATAACATGCGGCATGCATGTGGGGCCCCCATAACATGCGGCATGCATGTGGGGCCCCTATGACATGCGCCATGCATGTGGGCCCCCATGAAATGCGCCATGCACGTGGGGCCCCCATGACATGCGGCATGCATGTGGAGGCCCCATGACATGCGGCCTGCATTTGGGGCCCCCATGACATGCGGCATGCATGTGGGGCCCCCATGATATGCTCCATGCATGTGGGGTACCTGAGACATGCGGCATGCACGTGGGGCCCCCATGACATGCTGCATGTATTTGGGGTGCCCGAGACATGCGGCATGCACGTGGGGCCCCCATGACATGTGGTATACGCTTGGGTCTCCCATGACATGCGGCATGCACGTGGGGCCCCCATAACCTGAGTCATTCATTTGGGGCCGCCATGACATGTGGCATTCATTTGGGGCCCCCATGACATGCGGCATGCATTTGGGTCCTGCATAACATGCTGCATGCATTTGGGGTACCTGAGACATGCGGCATGCACGTGGGGCCCCCATAACATGCTGCATGCATTTGAGGTGCCCGAGACATGCGGCATGCATGTGGGGCCCCTATGACATGCGGCATACGCTTGGGGCCCCAATGACATGCGGCATGAGGTTGGATCCCCCATGACATGCGGCATGCACGTGGGGCCCCCATGACATGAGTCATGCATTTGGGGCCGCCATGACATGCGGCATGCCTGCGGGGCCCCCATGACATGCGGCATGCATGCGGGGCCCTCATGACATGTGGCATGCACGTGGAGCCCACGTGATATGTGTCATGCATTTGGGGCCCCATGACTTGAGGCATGCATTTGGGGCCCCGATGACATGGGGCATGCATGTGGGGCCCCCATGACATGCTCCATGCATGTGGGGCCCCCATGAAATGTGCCATGCATGTGGGCCCCCCATGACATGCGGCATGCCTGCGGGGCCCCCATGACATGCGGCATGCACGTGGAGCCCACATGACATGCGGCATGCATGCGGGGCCCTCATGACATGCGGGATGAATTTGGGGCCCCCAATACATGCGGCATGCACGTTGGGCCCCTATGACATGCGGCATACATTTATGGAACCCATGACATGCGGCAAGCATTTGGGCCCCCATGACATGCGGCATGCATGTGGGGCCTCCATGACATGCGGCATGCATGTGGGGCCCCCCTGACATGCGGCATGCATCTGGGGCCCCCATGACATGCGGCATGCATTTGGGGCCTCCATGACATGCGGCATGCATGTGGGGCCCCCTATGACATGCACCATGCATGTGGGGCCCCTATGACATGCTGCATGCAAGTGGGGCCCCATGACATGCGGCATGCATGTGGGCCCCCCATGACATGTGGCATGCACGTGGGGCCCCCATGACATGCTGCATGCATTTGGGGCCCCCATGATATGCGGCACACATTTGGGGCCCCCATGACTTGCGCATGCATGTGGGGCATCCATGAAATGCGCCATGCATGTGGGGCCCCTATGACATGCATTTGTGGGCCCCAAGACATGCTGCATGCATTTGGGGGGCCCCATGACATGCGACATGCACGTGGGGCCACCATGAAATGCGGCATGCACGTGGGGCCCCCATGATATGAAGCATGCATGTGGGGCCCCCATGACTTGAGGCATGCATTTTGGGCCCCCATGACATGCGGCATGCACATGGGGCCCCCATGACATGCGGCATGCATGTGGGGCCCCCATTACATGCGGCATGCATTTGGGCCCCCATGACATGTGGCATGCATTTGGGGCCCCCTTGACATGCGGCATGCATGTGGGGCCCCTATGACATGCGGCATGCTATTGGGGCCCCTATGACATGCGGCATGCACGTGGGGCCCTCATGACATGCAGCATGCATCTGGGGCCACTATGACATGCGCCATGCATGTGGGGCCCCTATGACATGCGGCATGCAATTGGGGCCCCTATGACATGCGGCATGCACGTGGGGCCCTCATGACATGCATCATTCATCTGGGGCCACTATGACATGCGGCATGCATTTGTGGCCCCCATGACATGTGGCATGCATGTGGGACCCCCGTCATATGTGGCATGCATGTGGGACCCCCATGATATGCGGCATGCATTTGGGGCCCCCATGACTTGAGGCATGCATTTGGGGCCCCCATGACATGCGGCATGCACGTGGGGCCATCATGACATGCAGCATGCATTTGGGGCCACTATGACATGCGGCAAGCATTTGGACCCCCATGACATGCGGCATGCATGTGGGGCCCCTATGACATGCGTCTTGCATTTGGGCCCCCATGACATGTGGCATGCATTTGGGGCCTGCATAACATGCTGCATGCATTTGGGGTGCCCGAGACATGCGGCAAGCACGCGGGGCCCCAATGACATGCAGCATGTACGTGGGGCCCCCATGACATGCGGAATGCACGTGAGGCCCCCATGACATGCGGAATGCCTGCGGGGCCCTAATGCCATGCGGCATGCATCCATTTGGGTCACCCATGAAATGCGGCATGCATGTGGGGCCCCCATGACATGTGGCATGCATGTGGGGCCCCATGATATCCGGCATGCATTTATGGCCCCCATGACATGCGGCATGCATTTGGGCCTCCATGACATGCGAAAAGCACATGGGGCCCCAATGACATGCAGAATGCACGTGGGGCCCCCATGACATGCGTCATGCATTTGGGGCCCCCATGACTTGAGCCATGCATTTGGGGCCCCCATGACATGCGGCATGCACGTGGGGCCATCATGACATGCAGCATGAATTTGGGGCCACTATGACATGTGGCAAGCATTTGGGCCCCATTACATGCGGCATGCATGTGGAGCCCCCATGACATGTGGCATGCATTTGGGGCCCCCATGACATGCTTCATGCACGTGGGGCCCCCATGACATGCGGCATGCATTTGGGCCCCCATGACATGCGGCATGCATTTGGGGACTGCATAACATGCTGCATGCATTTGGGGTACCTGAGACATGCGGCATGCACATGGGGCCCCCATGACATGCGGCATATGCTTGGGGCCCCAATGACATGCGGTATGAGTTTGGATCCCCCATGACATGCGGCATGCACGTGGGGCCCCCATGACATGAGTCATGCATTTGGGGCCTCCATGACATGCCTCATGCATATGGGGCCCACATGACATGCGACATGCACGTGGGGCTCCCATGACATGCGGTATGCATTTGCGGGCCCCCAGGACATGAGTCATGCATTTGGGGCCGCCATGACATGCGGCATGCATTTGGGGCCCCCATGACATGCGGCATGCATTTGGGTCCCCCATGAAATGCGGCATGCATGTGGGGCCCCCATGACATGTGGCATGCATGTGGGCCCCCCATGACATGCGCCATGCATGTGGGCCCCTATGACATGCGGCATGCATGTGGGACCCCCATTGACATGCGGCATGCATGTGGGGCCCCTATGGCATGCGGCATGCATGTGGGGCCCCCATGATATGCTCCATGCATGTGGGGTCCCTTTGACATGTGGCATGCATGTGGGGCCCCTATGACAGGCGGCATGCATTTGGGGGGCCCCATGACATGCGGCATGCACGTGGGGCCCCCATGACATGCGGCAAACATTTGTGGCCCCCGTGACATGAGGCATGCACGTGGGGCCCCCATGACATGCGGCAAGCACGCGGGGCCCCAATGACATGCAGCATGTACGTGGGGCCCCCATGACATGCGGAATGCACGTGAGGCCCCCATGACATGCGGAATGCCTGCGGGGCCCCAATGACATGCAGCATGTACGTGGGGCCCCCATGACATGCGGAATGCACGTGAGGCCCCCATGACATGTGGCATGCATGTGGGGCCCCATGATATCCGGCATGCATTTATGGTCCCCATGACATGCGGCATGCATTTGGGCCTCCATGACATGAGACAAGCACGTGGGGCCCCAATGACATGCAGCATGCACGTGGGGCCCTCATGACATGCAGCATGCATTTGGCGCCCCCATTACTTGAGCCATGCATTTGGGGCCCCCATGACATGCGGCATGCACGTGGGGCCATCATGACATGCAGCATGCATTTGGGGCCACTATGACATGCGGCAAGCATTTGGGCCCCCATGACATGCGGCATGCATGTGGGTCCCCCATGACATGCGTCATGCATTTGGGCCCCCATGACATGCGGCATGCATTTGGGGCCTGCATAACATGCTGCATGCATTTGGGGTACCTGAGACATGCGGCATGCACATGGGCCCCCATAACATGCTGCATGCATTTGGGGTGCCCGAGGCATGCGGCATGAACTTGTTGCCCCTATGACATGCAGCATGCATTTGGGGCCCCCATTACATGTGGCATGCACATGAAGCCCCCATGACATGAGGCATATGCTTGGGGCCCCAATGACATGCGGCATGAGTTTGGACCCCCCATGACATGCGGCATGCACGTGGGGCCACCATGACATGAGTCATGCATTTGGGGCCGCCATGACATGGGGCATGCATTTGGGGCCCCCATGACATGCGGCATGCATTTGGGTCCCTCATGAAATGCGGCATGCATGTGGGGCCCCCATGACATGTGTCATGCATGTGGGCTTCCCATGACATGCGCCATGCATGTGGGGCCCCTATGACATGCGGCATGCATGTGGGACCCCCATGACATGCGGCATGCATGGGGGGCCCCCATGACATGCTCCATGCATGTGGGGCCCCTATGACATGCGACATGCATTTGGGGCCCCCATGACATGCGGAATGCCTTCGGGGCTCCCATGAGATGCTGCATGCATGCGGCACCCTCATGACATGTGGCATGCATTTGGGGCCCCCATGACTTGAGGCATGCATTTGGGGCCCCCATGACATGCGGCATGCATTTGGGGGCCCCATTACATGCCGCATGCATTTGGGGCCCCCATTACATGTGGCATGCACATGGGGCCCCCATGACATGCGGCATACGCTTGGGGCCCCAATGACATGCGGCATGAGTTTGGATCCCCCATGACATGCGGCATGCACGTGGGGCCCCCATGACGTGAGTCATGCATTTGGGGCCGCCATGACATGCGGCATGCATTTGGGGCCCCATGACATGCGGCATGCATTTGGGTGCCCCATGAAATGCGGCATGCATGTGGGGCCCCCAGGACATGCGGCATGCATTCGGGGCCCCCATGACATGTGGTATGCATTTCGATCCCCCATTACATGCTGCATGCAAATGGGGCCCCCATGACATGAGGCATGCATGTGGGACCCCCCATGACATGCTCCATGCATGTGGGGCCCCTATGACATGCGGCATGCATGTGGGGCCCCTATGACATGCGGCATGCATTTGGGGGGCCCCATGACATGCGGCATACACGTGGGGCACCCATGACATACGGCATACATTTGTGGCCCCCGTGACATGAGGCATGCACGTGGGGCCCCCATGACATGCGGCAAGTACGCGGGACCCCAATGACATGCAGCATGTACTTGGGGCCCCCATGACATGCGGAATGCACGTGAGGCCCCCATGACATGCGGAATGCCTGCGGGGCCCCAATGCCTTGCTGCATGCATGCATTTGGGTCACCCATGAAATACGGCATGCATGTGGGGCCCCCATGACATGTGGCATTCATGTGGGGCCCCATGATATCCGGCATGCATTTATGGCCCCCATGACATGCGGCATGCATTTTGGCCTCCATGACATGCGACAAGCACGTGGGGCCCCAATGACATGCAGCATGCACGTGGGTCCCCCATGACATGCGGAATGCACGTGAGGCCACCATGACATGCGTAATGCCTGCGGGGCCCCTATGACATGCGGCATGCATGCGGGGCCCTCATGACATGTGGCATGCATTTGGGGCCCCCAATATATGCGGCAGGCACGTGGGGCCCCCATGATATGTGGCATGCATTTGGGGCCCCCATGACTTGAGCCATGCATTTGGGGCCCCCATGACATGTGGCATGCACGTGGGGCCCTCATCACATGCAGCATGCATTTGGGGCCCCCATGACTTGAGCCATGCATTTGGGGCCCCCATGACATGCGGCATGCACGTGGGGCCATCATGACATGCAGCATGCATTTGGGGCCACTATGACATGCGGCAAGCATTTGGGCCCCCATGACATGCGGCATGCGTGTTGGGCCCCCATGACATGCGTCTTGCATTTGGGCCCCCATGACATGCGGCATGCATTTGGGGCCTGCATAACATGCTGCATGCATTTGGGGTGCCCGAGACATGCGGCATGCACGTGGGGCCCCTATGACATGCCGCATGCATTTGGGGCCCCCATTACATGTGGCATGCACATGGGGCCCCCATGACATGCGGCATATGCTTGGGGCCCCAAAGACATGCCTCATGAGTTTGGCTCCCCCATGACATGCGGCATGCACGTGGGGCCCCCATGACATGAGTCATGCATTTGGGGCCGCCATGACATGCGGCATGCATTTGGGGCCGCCATGACATGCGGCATGCATATGGGGCCCCCATGACATGCGGCATGCATTTGTGTCCCTCATGAAATGCGGCATGCATGTGGGGCCCCCATGACATGTGGCATGCATGTGGGCCCCCCATGACATGCGCCATGAATGTGGGGCCCCTATGACATGCGGCATGCATGTGGGACCTCCATGACATGCTCCATGCATGTGGGGCCCCTATGACATGCGGCATGAATTTGGGGGGCCCCATGACATACGGCATGCACGTGGGGCCCCCATGACATGCGGCATACATTTGTGGCCCCCGTGACATGAGGCATGCACGTGGGGCCCCCATGACATGCGACAAGCACGCGGGGCCCCAATGACATGCAGCATGTACGTGGGACCCCCATGACATGCGGAATGCACGTGAGGCCCCCATGACATGCGGTATGGCTGCGGGGCCCCAATGACATGCGGCATGCATTTGAATCCCCCATTACATGCGGCATGCACGTGGGGCCCCCATGACATGCGGCATGCATTTGTGGCCCCCATGACTTGAGGCATGCATTTGGGGCCTCCATGACATGCGCCATGCATGTGCGGCCCCCTTGACATGCGCCATGCATGTGGGGCCCCTATGACATGCGGCATGCGTTTCGGGCCCCCATGATATGCGGCATGCATTTGGGGCCCCCATGACATGCGGCATGCATTTGGGGACTGCATAACATGCTGCATGCATTTGGGGTACCTGAGACATGCGGCATGCACATGGGGCCCCCATGACATGCGGCATATGCTTGGGGCCCCAATGACATGCGGTATGAGTTTGGATCCCCCATGACATGCGGCATGCACGTGGGGCCCCCATGACATGTGTCATGCATTTGGGGCCCCATGACTTGAGACATGCATTTGGGGCCCCCATTACTTGCGGCATGCATGTGGGGCCCCTATGACATGCTGCATGCATTTGGGGGCCCCAAGACATGTGGTATGCACGTGGGGCCCCCATGACATGCGGCATGCATTTGGGGCCCCCATGAAATGCACCATGCACGTGGGGCCCCCATGGCATGCTGCATGCGTTTGGGACCCCCATGACATGCGGCATGCATTTGGATGCCCCTTACATGCACCATGCATGTGGGGCCCCCATAACATGCGGCATGCATGTGGGGCCCCCATAACATGCGGCATGCATGTGGGGCCCCTATGACATGCGCCATGCATGTGGGCCCCCATGAAATGCGCCATGCACGTGGGGCCCCCATGACATGCGGCATGCATGTGGAGGCCCCATGACATGCGGCCTGCATTTGGGGCCCCCATGACATGCGGCATGCATGTGGGGCCCCCATGATATGCTCCATGCATGTGGGGTACCTGAGACATGCGGCATGCACGTGGGGCCCCCATGACATGCTGCATGTATTTGGGGTGCCCGAGACATGCGGCATGCACGTGGGGCCCCCATGACATGTGGTATACGCTTGGGTCTCCCATGACATGCGGCATGCACGTGGGGCCCCCATAACCTGAGTCATTCATTTGGGGCCGCCATGACATGTGGCATTCATTTGGGGCCCCCATGACATGCGGCATGCATTTGGGTCCTGCATAACATGCTGCATGCATTTGGGGTACCTGAGACATGCGGCATGCACGTGGGGCCCCCATAACATGCTGCATGCATTTGAGGTGCCCGAGACATGCGGCATGCATGTGGGGCCCCTATGACATGCGGCATACGCTTGGGGCCCCAATGACATGCGGCATGAGGTTGGATCCCCCATGACATGCGGCATGCACGTGGGGCCCCCATGACATGAGTCATGCATTTGGGGCCGCCATGACATGCGGCATGCATTTGGGTGCCCCATGAAATGCGGCATGCATGTGGGGCCCCCAGGACATGCGGCATGCATTTGGGCCCCCATGACATGTGGTATGCACGTGGGGCCCCAATGACATGCGGCATGCATGTGGGACCCCCATGACATGCGTCAAGCATTTCGATCCCCCATTACATGCTGCATGCAAGTGGGGCCCCCATGACATGAGGCATGCATGTGGGCCCCCCATGACATGCGGCAGGCATGTGGGGCCCCTATGACATGCGGCATGAATTTGGGGGGCCCCATGACATGCGGCATGCCTGCGGGGCCCCCATGACATGCGGCATGCATGCGGGGCCCTCATGACATGTGGCATGCACGTGGAGCCCACGTGATATGTGTCATGCATTTGGGGCCCCATGACTTGAGGCATGCATTTGGGGCCCCGATGACATGGGGCATGCATGTGGGGCCCCCATGACATGCTCCATGCATGTGGGGCCCCCATGAAATGTGCCATGCATGTGGGCCCCCCATGACATGCGGCATGCCTGCGGGGCCCCCATGACATGCGGCATGCACGTGGAGCCCACATGACATGCGGCATGCATGCGGGGCCCTCATGACATGCGGGATTAATTTGGGGCCCCCAATACATGCGGCATGCACGTTGGGCCCCTATGACATGCGGCATACATTTATGGAACCCATGACATGCGGCAAGCATTTGGGCCCCCATGACATGCGGCATGCATGTGGGGCCTCCATGACATGCGGCATGCATGTGGGGCCCCCCTGACATGCGGCATGCATCTGGGGCCCCCATGACATGCGGCATGCATTTGGGGCCTCCATGACATGCGGCATGCATGTGGGGCCCCCTATGACATGCACCATGCATGTGGGTCCCCTATGACATGCTGCATGCAAGTGGGGCCCCATGACATGCGGCATGCATGTGGGCCCCCCATGACATGTGGCATGCACGTGGGGCCCCCATGACATGCTGCATGCATTTGGGGCCCCCATGATATGCGGCACACATTTGGGGCCCCCATGACTTGCGCATGCATGTGGGGCATCCATGAAATGCGCCATGCATGTGGGGCCCCTATGACATGCATTTGTGGGCCCCAAGACATGCTGCATGCATTTGGGGGGCCCCATGACATGCGACATGCACGTGGGGCCACCATGAAATGCGGCATGCACGTGGGGCCCCCATGATATGAAGCATGCATGTGGGGCCCCCATGACTTGAGGCATGCATTTTGGGCCCCCATGACATGCGGCATGCACATGGGGCCCCCATGACATGCGGCATGCATGTGGGGCCCCCATTACATGCGGCATGCATTTGGGCCCCCATGACATGTGGCATGCATTTGGGGCCCCCTTGACATGCGGCATGCATGTGGGGCCCCTATGACATGCGGCATGCAATTGGGGCCCCTATGACATGCGGCATGCACGTGGGGCCCTCATGACATGCAGCATGCATCTGGGGCCACTATGACATGCGCCATGCATGTGGGGCCCCTATGACATGCGGCATGCAATTGGGGCCCCTATGACATGCGGCATGCACGTGGGGCCCTCATGACATGCAGCATTCATCTGGGGCCACTATGACATGCGGCATGCATTTGTGGCCCCCATGACATGCGGCATGCATGTGGGACCCCCATCATATGTGGCATGCATGTGGGACCCCCATGATATGCGGCATGCATTTGGGGCCCCCATGACTTGAGGCATGCATTTGGGGCCCCCATGACATGCGGCATGCACGTGGGGCCATCATGACATGCAGCATGCATTTGGGGCCACTATGACATGCGGCAAGCATTTGGACCCCCATGACATGCGGCATGCATGTGGGGCCCCTATGACATGCGTCTTGCATTTGGGCCCCCATGACATGTGGCATGCATTTGGGGCCTGCATAACATGCTGCATGCATTTGGGGTGCCCGAGACATGCGGCAAGCACGCGGGGCCCCAATGACATGCAGCATGTACGTGGGGCCCCCATGACATGCGGAATGCACGTGAGGCCCCCATGACATGCGGAATGCCTGCGGGGCCCTAATGCCATGCGGCATGCATCCATTTGGGTCACCCATGAAATGCGGCATGCATGTGGGGCCCCCATGACATGTGGCATGCATGTGGGGCCCCATGATATCCGGCATGCATTTATGGCCCCCATGACATGCGGCATGCATTTGGGCCTCCATGACATGCGAAAAGCACATGGGGCCCCAATGACATGCAGAATGCACGTGGGGCCCCCATGACATGCGTCATGCATTTGGGGCCCCCATGACTTGAGCCATGCATTTGGGGCCCCCATGACATGCGGCATGCACGTGGGGCCATCATGACATGCAGCATGAATTTGGGGCCACTATGACATGTGGCAAGCATTTGGGCCCCATTACATGCGGCATGCATGTGGAGCCCCCATGACATGTGGCATGCATTTGGGGCCCCCATGACATGCTTCATGCACGTGGGGCCCCCATGACATGCGGCATGCATTTGGGCCCCCATGACATGCGGCATGCATTTGGGGACTGCATAACATGCTGCATGCATTTGGGGTACCTGAGACATGCGGCATGCACATGGGGCCCCCATGACATGCGGCATATGCTTGGGGCCCCAATGACATGCGGTATGAGTTTGGATCCCCCATGACATGCGGCATGCACGTGGGGCCCCCATGACATGAGTCATGCATTTGGGGCCTCCATGACATGCCTCATGCATATGGGGCCCACATGACATGCGACATGCACGTGGGGCTCCCATGACATGCGGTATGCATTTGCGGGCCCCCAGGACATGAGTCATGCATTTGGGGCCGCCATGACATGCGGCATGCATTTGGGGCCCCCATGACATGCGGCATGCATTTGGGTCCCCCATGAAATGCGGCATGCATGTGGGGCCCCCATGACATGTGGCATGCATGTGGGCCCCCCATGACATGCGCCATGCATGTGGGCCCCTATGACATGCGGCATGCATGTGGGACCCCCATTGACATGCGGCATGCATGTGGGGCCCCTATGACATGCGGCATGCATGTGGGGCCCCCATGATATGCTCCATGCATGTGGGGCCCCTTTGACATGTGGCATGCATGTGGGGCCCCTATGACAGGCGGCATGCATTTGGGGGGCCCCATGACATGCGGCATGCACGTGGGGCCCCCATGACATGCGGCAAACATTTGTGGCCCCCGTGACATGAGGCATGCACGTGGGGCCCCCATGACATGCGGCAAGCACGCGGGGCCCCAATGACATGCAGCATGTACGTGGGGCCCCCATGACATGCGGAATGCACGTGAGGCCCCCATGACATGCGGAATGCCTGCGGGGCCCCAATGACATGCAGCATGTACGTGGGGCCCCCATGACATGCGGAATGCACGTGAGGCCCCCATGACATGTGGCATGCATGTGGGGCCCCATGATATCCGGCATGCATTTATGGTCCCCATGACATGCGGCATGCATTTGGGCCTCCATGACATGAGACAAGCACGTGGGGCCCCAATGACATGCAGCATGCACGTGGGGCCCTCATGACATGCAGCATGCATTTGGCGCCCCCATTACTTGAGCCATGCATTTGGGGCCCCCATGACATGCGGCATGCACGTGGGGCCATCATGACATGCAGCATGCATTTGGGGCCACTATGACATGCGGCAAGCATTTGGGCCCCCATGACATGCGGCATGCATGTGGGTCCCCCATGACATGCGTCATGCATTTGGGCCCCCATGACATGCGGCATGCATTTGGGGCCTGCATAACATGCTGCATGCATTTGGGGTACCTGAGACATGCGGCATGCACATGGGCCCCCATAACATGCTGCATGCATTTGGGGTGCCCGAGGCATGCGGCATGAACTTGTTGCCCCTATGACATGCAGCATGCATTTGGGGCCCCCATTACATGTGGCATGCACATGAAGCCCCCATGACATGAGGCATATGCTTGGGGCCCCAATGACATGCGGCATGAGTTTGGACCCCCCATGACATGCGGCATGCACGTGGGGCCACCATGACATGAGTCATGCATTTGGGGCCGCCATGACATGGGGCATGCATTTGGGGCCCCCATGACATGCGGCATGCATTTGGGTCCCTCATGAAATGCGGCATGCATGTGGGGCCCCCATGACATGTGTCATGCATGTGGGCTTCCCATGACATGCGCCATGCATGTGGGGCCCCTATGACATGCGGCATGCATGTGGGACCCCCATGACATGCGGCATGCATGGGGGCCCCCATGACATGCTCCATGCATGTGGGGCCCCTATGACATGCGACATGCATTTGGGGCCCCCATGACATGCGGAATGCCTTCGGGGCTCCCATGAGATGCTGCATGCATGCGGCACCCTCATGACATGCGGCATGCATTTGGGGCCCCCATGACTTGAGGCATGCATTTGGGGCCCCCATGACATGCGGCATGCATTTGGGGGCCCCATTACATGCCGCATGCATTTGGGGCCCCCATTACATGTGGCATGCACATGGGGCCCCCATGACATGCGGCATACGCTTGGGGCCCCAATGACATGCGGCATGAGTTTGGATCCCCCATGACATGCGGCATGCACGTGGGGCCCCCATGACGTGAGTCATGCATTTGGGGCCGCCATGACATGCGGCATGCATTTGGGGCCCCATGACATGCGGCATGCATTTGGGTGCCCCATGAAATGCGGCATGCATGTGGGGCCCCCAGGACATGCGGCATGCATTCGGGGCCCCCATGACATGTGGTATGCATTTCGATCCCCCATTACATGCTGCATGCAAGTGGGGCCCCCATGACATGAGGCATGCATGTGGGACCCCCCATGACATGCTCCATGCATGTGGGGCCCCTATGACATGCGGCATGCATGTGGGGCCCCTATGACATGCGGCATGCATTTGGGGGGCCCCATGACATGCGGCATACACGTGGGGCACCCATGACATGCGGCATACATTTGTGGCCCCCGTGACATGAGGCATGCACGTGGGGCCCCCATGACATGCGGCAAGTACGCGGGACCCCAATGACATGCAGCATGTACTTGGGGCCCCCATGACATGCGGAATGCACGTGAGGCCCCCATGACATGCGGAATGCCTGCGGGGCCCCAATGCCTTGCTGCATGCATGCATTTGGGTCACCCATGAAATACGGCATGCATGTGGGGCCCCCATGACATGTGGCATTCATGTGGGGCCCCATGATATCCGGCATGCATTTATGGCCCCCATGACATGCGGCATGCATTTTGGCCTCCATGACATGCGACAAGCACGTGGGGCCCCAATGACATGCAGCATGCACGTGGGTCCCCCATGACATGCGGAATGCACGTGAGGCCACCATGACATGCGTAATGCCTGCGGGGCCCCTATGACATGCGGCATGCATGCGGGGCCCTCATGACATGTGGCATGCATTTGGGGCCCCCAATATATGCGGCAGGCACGTGGGGCCCCCATGATATGTGGCATGCATTTGGGGCCCCCATGACTTGAGCCATGCATTTGGGGCCCCCATGACATGTGGCATGCACGTGGGGCCCTCATCACATGCAGCATGCATTTGGGGCCCCCATGACTTGAGCCATGCATTTGGGGCCCCCATGACATGCGGCATGCACGTGGGGCCATCATGACATGCAGCATGCATTTGGGGCCACTATGACATGCGGCAAGCATTTGGGCCCCCATGACATGCGGCATGCATGTTGGGCCCCCATGACATGCGTCTTGCATTTGGGCCCCCATGACATGCGGCATGCATTTGGGGCCTGCATAACATGCTGCATGCATTTGGGGTGCCCGAGACATGCGGCATGCACGTGGGGCCCCTATGACATGCCGCATGCATTTGGGGCCCCCATTACATGTGGCATGCACATGGGGCCCCCATGACATGCGGCATATGCTTGGGGCCCCAAAGACATGCCTCATGAGTTTGGCTCCCCCATGACATGCGGCATGCACGTGGGGCCCCCATGACATGAGTCATGCATTTGGGGCCGCCATGACATGCGGCATGCATTTGGGGCCGCCATGACATGCGGCATGCATATGGGGCCCCCATGACATGCGGCATGCATTTGGGTCCCTCATGAAATGCGGCATGCATGTGGGGCCCCCATGACATGTGGCATGCATGTGGGCCCCCCATGACATGCGCCATGAATGTGGGGCCCCTATGACATGCGGCATGCATGTGGGACCTCCATGACATGCTCCATGCATGTGGGGCCCCTATGACATGCGGCATGAATTTGGGGGGCCCCATGACATACGGCATGCACGTGGGGCCCCCATGACATGCGGCATACATTTGTGGCCCCCGTGACATGAGGCATGCACGTGGGGCCCCCATGACATGCGACAAGCACGCGGGGCCCCAATGACATGCAGCATGTACGTGGGACCCCCATGACATGCGGAATGCACGTGAGGCCCCCATGACATGCGGTATGGCTGCGGGGCCCCAATGACATGCGGCATGCATTTGAATCCCCCATTACATGCGGCATGCACGTGGGGCCCCCATGACATGCGGCATGCATTTGTGGCCCCCATGACTTGAGGCATGCATTTGGGGCCTCCATGACATGCGCCATGCATGTGCGGCCCCCTTGACATGCGCCATGCATGTGGGGCCCCTATGACATGCGGCATGCGTTTCGGGCCCCCATGATATGCGGCATGCATTTGGGGCCCCCATGACATGCGGCATGCATTTGGGGACTGCATAACATGCTGCATGCATTTGGGGTACCTGAGACATGCGGCATGCACATGGGGCCCCCATGACATGCGGCATATGCTTGGGGCCCCAATGACATGCGGTATGAGTTTGGATCCCCCATGACATGCGGCATGCACGTGGGGCCCCCATGACATGTGTCATGCATTTGGGGCCCCATGACTTGAGACATGCTTTTGGGGCCCCCATGACATGGGGCATGCATGTGGGGCCCCCATGAAATGCGCCATGCACGTGGGTCCCCCATAACATGCTGAATGCATTTGGGGTGCCCGAGACATG
Source organism: Phyllobates terribilis (assembly GCF_046119375.1). Classification (NCBI taxonomy): domain Eukaryota; kingdom Metazoa; phylum Chordata; class Amphibia; order Anura; family Dendrobatidae; genus Phyllobates; species Phyllobates terribilis. The sequence continues at coordinate 609,720,599 of NW_027362763.1, forward strand.
CGGCATGCACGTGGGGCCCCAATGACATGCGGCATGCATGTGGGACCCCCATGACATGCGTCAAGCATTTTGATCCCCCATTACATGCTGCATGCAAGTGGGGCCCCCATGACATGAGGCATGCATGTGGGCCCTCCATGACATGCGGCATGCATGTGGGGCCCCTATGACATGCGGCATGCATTTGGGGGGCCCCATGACATGCGGCATGCATGTGGGACCCCCATGACATGCGTGATTCATTTGGATCCCCCATTACATGCTGCATGCAAGTGGGGCCCCCATGACATGCGGCATGCATGTGGCCCCCCATGACATATGGCATGCACGTGGGGCCCCCATGACATGCTGCATGCATTTGGGGCCCCCATGATATGCGGCACGCATTTGGGGCCCCCATGACATGCGCCATGCATGTGGGGCCCACATGATATGCGGCATGCATTTGGGGCCCCCATGACATGCGGCATGCACGTGGGGCCCCCGTGACATGCGACATGCATTTGGGGCCCCCATGAAATGCGTCATGCATGTGGGGCCCCTATGACATGCGGCATGCATTTGGTGGGCCCCATGACATGCGGCATGCATGTGGGGCCCCCATGAAATGCGTCATTTATTTGGGGCCCCCTTGACATGTGGAATGCCTGCGGGGCCCCCATGACATGCGGCATGCATGCGGGGCCCTCATGACGTGCAGCATGCATTTGGATCCCCCATTACATGCTGCATGCAAGTGGGGCCCCCCATGACATGCGGCATGCATGTGGGACCCCCATGACATGCGGCATGCATTTGGATCCCCCTTACATGCGGCATGCACGTGTGGCCCCATGAAATGCGGCATGCATTTGGGGCCCCCATGACATGCGGCATGCCTGCGGGGCCCCCATGACATGCGGCATGCATGCGGGGCCCTCATGACATGTGGCATGCATTTGGGGCCCCCATGAAATGTGCCATGCATGTGGGCCCCCCATGAAATGCGGCATGCACGTGGAGCCCACGTGATATGTGTCATGCATTTGGGACCCCATGACTTGAGGCATGCATTTGGGGCCCCGATGACATGGGGCATGCATGTGGGGCCCCCATGACATGCTCCATGCATGTGGGGCCCCCATGAAATGTGCCATGCATGTGGGCCCTCCATGACATGCGGCATGCCTGCGGGGCCCCCATGACATGTGGCATGCACGTGGAGCCCACATGACATGCGGCATGCATGCGGGGCCCTCATGACATGCGGGATGAATTTGGGGCCCCCAATACATGCGGCATGCACGTTGGGCCCCTATGACATGCGGCATACATTTATGGAACCCATGACATGCGGCATGCATTTGGTGGGCCCCATGACATGCGGCATGCATGTGGGGCCCCCATGAAATGCGTCATTTATTTGGGGCCCCCTTGACATGTGGAATGCCTGCGGGGCCCCCATGACATGCGGCATGCATGCGGGGCCCTCATGACGTGCAGCATGCATTTGGATCCCCCATTACATGCTGCATGCAAGTGGGGCCCCCATGACATGCGGCATGCATGTGGGCCCCCCATGACATGCAGCATGCATGTGGGACCCCCATGACATGCGGCATGCATTTGGATCCCCCTTACATGCGGCATGCACGTGTGGCCCCATGAAATGCGGCATGCATTTGGGGCCCCCATGACATGCGGCATGCCTGCGGGGCCCCCATGACATGCGGCATGCATGCGGGGCCCTCATGACATGTGGCATGCATTTGGGGCCCCCATGAAATGTGCCATGCATGTGGGCCCCCCATGAAATGCGGCATGCACGTGGAGCCCACGTGATATGTGTCATGCATTTGGGGCCCCATGACTTGAGGCATGCATTTGGGGCCCCGATGACATGGGGCATGCATGTGGGGCCCCCATGACATGCTCCATGCATGTGGGGCCCCCATGAAATGTGCCATGCATGTGGGCACCCCATGACATGCGGCATGCCTGCGGGGCCCCCATGACATGCGGCATGCACGTGGAGCCCACATGACATGCGGCATGCATGCGGGGCCCTCATGACATGCGGGATGAATTTGGGGCCCCCAATACATGCGGCATGCACGTTGGGCCCCTATGACATGCGGCATGCATTTGGGGCCTCCATGACATGCGGCATGCATGTGGGGCCCCCTATGACATGCACCATGCATGTGGGGCCCCTATGACATGCTGCATGCAAGTGGGGCCCCATGACATGCGGCATGCATGTGGGCCCCCCATGACATGTGGCATGCACGTGGGGCCCCCATGACATGCTGCATGCATTTGGGGCCCCCATGATATGCGGCACACATTTGGGGCCCCCATGACTTGCGCATGCATGTGGGGCATCCATGAAATGCGCCATGCATGTGGGGCCCCTATGACATGCATTTGTGGGCCCCAAGACATGCTGCATGCATTTGGGGGGCCCCATGACATGCGACATGCACGTGGGGCCACCATGAAATGCGGCATGCACGTGGGGCCCCCATGATATGAAGCATGCATGTGGGGCCCCCATTACATGCGGCATGCATTTGGGCCCCCATGACATGTGGCATGCATTTGGGGCCCCCTTGACATGCGGCATGCATGTGGGGCCCCTATGACATGCGGCATGCAATTGGGGCCCCTATGACATGCGGCATGCACGTGGGGCCCTCATGACATGCAGCATGCATCTGGGGCCACTATGACATGCACCATGCATGTGGGGCCCCTATGACATGCGGCATGCAATTGGGGCCCCTATGACATGCGGCATGCACGTGGGGCCCTCATGACATGCAGCATGCATCTGGGGCCACTATGACATGCGGCATGCACGTGGGGCCATCATGACATGCAGCATGCATTTGGGGCCACTATGACATGCGGCAAGCATTTGGGCCCCCATGACATGCGGCATGCATGTGGGGCCCCCATGACATGCGTCTTGCATTTGGGCCCCTATGACATGTGGCATGCATTTGGGGCCACTATGACATGCGGCAAGCATTTGGGCCCCCATGACATGCGGCATGCATGTGGGGCCCCCATGACATGCGTCATGCATTTGGGCCCCCATGACATGCGGCATGCATTTGGGGCCTGCATAACATGCTGCATGCATTTGGGGTACCTGAGACATGCGGCATGCACATGGGCCCCCATAACATGCTGCATGCATTTGGGGTGCCCGAGGCATGCGGCATGCACGTGTTGCCCCTATGACATGCAGCATGCATTTGGGGCCCCCATTACATGTGGCATGCACATGAAGCCCCCATGACATGAGGCATGCACGTGGGGCCCCCATGACATGCGGCATGCATGTGGAGGCCCCATGACATGCGGCCTGCATTTGGGGCCCCCATGACATGCGGCATGCATGTGGGGCCCCCATGATATGCTCCATGCATGTTGGGCCCCATGACATGCGGCATGCATTTGGGGTACCTGAGACATGCGGCATGCACGTGGGGCCCCCATGACATGCGGCATGCATTTGGGGCCCCCATGACATGCGGCATGCATTTGGGTCCTGCATAACATGCTGCATGCATTTGGGGTACCTGAGATATGCGGCATGCACGTGGGGCCCCCATAACATGCTGCATGCATTTGAGGTGCCCGAGACATGCGGCATGCATGTGGGGCCCTATGACATGCGGCATACGCTTGGGGCCCCAATGACATGCGGCATGAGTTTGGATCCCCCATGACATGCGGCATGCAAGTGGGGCCCCCATGACATGCGGCATGCATTTGGGTGCCCCATGAAATGCGGCAAGTATGTGGGGCCCCCAGGCCATGCGGCATGCATTTGGGGCCCCCATGACATGTGGTATGCACGTGGGGCCCCAATGACATGCGGCATGCATGTGGGACCCCATGACATGCGTCAAGCATTTCGATCCCCCATTACATGCTGCATGCAAGTGGGGCCCCCATGACATGAGGCATGCATGTGGGCCCCCCATGACATGCGGCATGCATGTGGGGCCCCTATGACATGCGGCATGCATTTGGGGGGCCCCATGACATGCGGCATGCATGAGGGACCCCCATGACATGCGTGATTCATTTGGATCCCCCATTACATGCTGCATGCAAGTGGGGCCCCCATGACATGCGGCATGCATGTGGCCCCCCATGACATGTGGCATGCACGTGGGGCCCCCATGACATGCTGCATGCATTTGGGGCCCCCATGATATGCGGCACACATTTGGGGCCCCCATGACATGCGGCATGCATGTGGGGCCCACATGATATGCGGCATGCATTTGGGGCCCCCATGACATGCGGCATGCACATGGGGCCCCCATGACATGCGTCATGCATGTGGGGCCCCTATGACATGCGGCATGCATTTGGGGGGCCCCATGACATGCGGCATGCATGTGGGGCCCCCATGAAATGCGTCATTTATTTGGAGCCCCCTTGACATGTGGAATGCCTGCGGGGCCCCCATGACATGCGGCATGCATGCGGGGCCCTCATGACGTGCAGCATGCATTTTGATCCCCCATTACATGCTGCATGCAAGTGGGGCCCCCATGACATGCGGCATGCATGTGGGCCCCCCATGACATGCAGCATGCATGTGGGACCCCCATGACATGCGGCATGCACGGGGGCCCCCATGACATGCGACATGCTTTTGGGGCCCCCATGACATGCGGAATGCCTTCGGGGCTCCCATGAGATGCTGCATGCATGCGGCACCCTCATGACATGCGGCATACATTTGGGGCCCCCATGACTTGAGGCATGCATTTGGGGCCCCCATGACATGCGGCATGCATTTGGGGGCCCCATTACATGCGGCATGCATGTGGAGCCCCCATGACATGCGGAATGCCTTCGGGGCCCCCATGAGATGCGGCATGCATGCGGCACCCTCATGACATGCGGCATGCATTTGGGGCACCCATGACTTGCGACATGCACGTGGGGCCCCTATGACATGCGGCATGATTTTGGGTGCCCCATTACATGCGGCATGCATGTGGAGCCCCCATGACATGCGGCATGCATTTGGGGCCCCCATGACATGCCTCATGCATGTGGGGCCCCCATGACATGCGTCATGCATTTGGGCCCCCATGACATGCGGCATGCATTTGGGACCTGCATAACATGCTGCATGCATTTGGGGTACCTGAGACATGCGGCATGCACATGGGGCCCCATGACATGCGGCATATGCTTGGGGCCCCAATGACATGCGGTATGAGTTTGGATCCCCCATGACATGCGGCATGCACGTGGGGCCCCCATGACATGAGTCATGCATTTTGGGTGGCCATGACATGCGGCATGCATTTGGGGCCCCCATGACATGCAACATGCACGTGGGGCCCCCATGACATGCGGTATGCATTTGCGGGCCCCATGACATGCGGCATGCATTTGGGGCCCCCAGGACATGAGTCATGCATTTGGGGCCGCCATGACATGTGGCATGCATTTGGGGCCCCCATGAAATGCGGCATGCATTTGGGCCCCCCATGACATGTGGCATGCATGTGGCCCCCCATGACTTGCGCCATGCATGTGGGCCCCTATGACATGCGGCATGCATGTGGAACCCCCCATGACATGCTCCATGCATGTGGGGCCCCTATGACATGCGGCATGCATGTGGGGCCCCTATGACATGCGGCATGCATTTGGGGGGCCCCATGACATGCGGCATACACGTGGGGCACCCATGACATGCGGCATACATTTGTGGCCCCCGTGACATGAGGCATGCACGTGGGGCCCCCATGACATGCGGCAAGCACGCGGGACCCCAATGACACGCAGCATGTACTTGGGGCCCCCATGACATGCGGAATGCACGTGAGGCCCCCATGACATGCGGAATGCCTGCGGGGCCCCAATGCCTTGCTGCATGCATGCATTTGGGTCACCCATGAAATACGGCATGCATGTGGGGCCCCCATGACATGTGGCATGCATGTGGGGCCCCATGATATCCGGCATGCATTTATGGCCCCCATGACATGCGGCATGCATTTGGGCCTCCATGACATGCGACAAGCACGTGGGGCCCCAATGACATGCAGCATGCACGTGGGTCCCCCATGACATGCGGAATGCAAGTGAGGCCACCATGACATGCGGAATGCCTGCGGGGCCCCTATGACATGCGGCATGCATGCGGGGCCCTCATGACATGCGGCACGCATTTGGGGCCCCCAATATATGCGGCAGGCACGTGGGGCCCCCATGATATGTGGCATGCATTTGGGGCCCCCATGACTTGAGCCATGCATTTGGGGCCCCCATGACATGTGGCATGCACGTGGGGCCCTCATCACATGCAGCATGCATTTGGGGCCCCCATGACTTGAGCCATGCATTTGGGGCCCCATTGACATGCGGCATGCACGTGGGGCCATCATGACATGCAGCATGCATTTGGGGCCACTATGACATGCGGCAAGCATTTGGGCCCCCATGACATGCGGCATGCATGTGGGGCCCCCATGACATGCGTCTTGCATTTGAGCCCCCATGACATGCGGCATGCATTTGGGGCCTGCATAACATGCTGCATGCATTTGGGGTGCCCGAGACATGCGGCAAGCACGCGGGGCACCAATGACATGCAGCATGTACGTGGGGCCCCCATGACATGCGGAATGCACGTGAGGCCCCCATGACATGCTGAATGCCTGCGGGGCCCCAATGCCATGCGGCATGCATGCATTTGGGTCACCCATGAAATGTGGCATGCATGTGGGGCCCCCATGACATGTGGCATGCATGTGGGGCCCCATGATATCCGGCATGCATTTATGGCCCCCATGACATGCGGCATGCATTTGGGCCTCCATGACATGCGAAAAGCACATGGGGCCCCAATGACATGCAGAATGCACGTGGGGCCCCCATGACATGCGGCATGCATTTGGGGCCCCCATGACTTGAGCCATGCATTTGGGGCCCCCATGACATGCGGCATGCACGTGGGGCCATCATGACATGCAGCATGAATTTGGGGCCACTATGACATGCGGCAAGCATTTGGGCCCCATTACATGCGGCATGCATGTGGAGCCCCCATGACATGCGGCATGCATTTGGGGCCCCCATGACATGCTTCATGCATGTTGGGCCCCCATGACATGCGACATGCTTTTGGGCCCCCATGACATGCGGCATGCATTTGGGGACTGCATAACATGCTGCATGCATTTGGGGTACCTGAGACATGCGGCATGCACATGGGGCCCCCATGACATGCGGCATATGCTTGGGGCCCCAGTGACATGCGGTATGAGTTTGGATCCCCCATGACATGCGGCATGCACGTGGGGCCCCCATGACATGAGTCATGCATTTGGGGCCCCCATGACATGCGGTATGCATTTGCGGGCCCCCAGGACATGAGTCATGCATTTGGGGCCGCCATGACATGCGGCATGCATTTGGGGCCCCCATGACATGTGGCATGCATTTGGGTCCCCCATGAAATGCGGCATGCATGTGGGGCCCCCATGACATGTGGCATGCATGTGGGCCCCCCATGACATGCGCCATGCATGTGGGCCCTTATGACATGCGGCATGCATGTGGGACCCCCATTGACATGCGGCATGCATGTGGGGCCCCAATGACATGCGGCATGCATGTGGGGCCCCCATGATATGCTCCATGCATGTGGGGCCCCTTTGACATGTGGCATGCATGTGGGGCCCCTATGACATGCGGCATGCATTTGGGGTGCCCCAATGACATGCAGCATGTACGTGGGGCCCCCATGACATGCGGAATGCACGTGAGGCCCCCATGACATGCGGAATGCCTGCGGGGCCCCAATGACATGCAGCATGTACGTGGGGCCCCCATGACATGTGGAATGCACGTGAGGCCCCCATGACATGTGGCATGCATGTGGGGCCCCATGATATCCGGCATGCATTTATGGTCCCCATGACATGCGGCATGCATATGGGCCTCCATGACATGAGACAAGCACGTGGGGCCCCAATGACATGCAGCATGCACGTGGGGCCATCATGACATGCAGCATGCATTTGGGGCCACTATGACATGCGGCAAGCATTTGGGCCCCCATGACATGCGGCATGCATGTGGGGCCCCCATGACATCGGTCATGCATTTGGGCCCCCATGACATGCGGCATGCATTTGGGCCCCCATAACATGCTGCATGCATTTGGGGTGCCCGAGGCATGCGGCATGCTCGTGGGGCCATCATGACATGCAGCATGCATTTGGGGCCACTATGACATGCGGCAAGCATTTGGGCCCCCATGACATGCGGCATGCATGTGGGGCCCCCATGACATGCGTCATGCATTTGGGCCCCCATGACATGCGGCATGCATTTGGGGCCTGCATAACATGCTGCATGCATTTGGGGTACCTGAGACATGCGGCATGCACATGGGGCCCCCATAACATGCTGCATGCATTTGGGGTGCCCGAGGCATGCGGCATGCACGTGTTGCCCCTATGACATGACGCATGCATTTGGGGCCCCCATTACATGTGGCATGCACATGAAGCCCCCATGACATGAGGCATATGCTTGGGGCCCCAATGACATGCGGCATGAGTTTGGACCCCCCATGACATGCGGCATGCACGTGGGGCCACCATGACATGAGTCATGCATTTGGGGCCGCCATGACATGGGGCATGCATTTGGGGCCGCCATGACATGCGGCATGCATTTGGGGCCCCCATGACATGCGGCATGCATTTGGGTCCCTCATGAAATGCGGCATGCATGTGGGGCCCCCATGACATGTGGCATGCATGTGGGCCCCCCATGACATGCGCCATGCATGTGGGGCCCCTATGACATGCGGCATGCATGTGGGACCCCCATGACATGCGGCATGCATGGGGGGCCCCCATGACATGCTCCATGCATGTGGGGCCCCTATGACATGCGGCATGCATTTGGGGCCCCCATGACATGCGGCATGCATTTGGGGCCCCCAGGACATGAGTCATGCATTTGGGGCCGCCATGACATGTGGCATGCATTTGGGGCCCCCATGAAATGCGGCATGCATTTGGGGCCCCCATGACATGTGGCATGCATGTGGGCCCCCCATGACTTGCGCCATGCATGTGGGCCCCTATGACATGCGGCATGCATGTGGAACCCCCCATGACATGCTCCATGCATGTGGGGCCCCTATGACATGCGGCATGCATGTGGGGCCCCTATGACATGCGGCATGCATTTGGGGGGCCCCATGACATGCGGCATACACGTGGGGCACCCATGACATGCGGCATACATTTGTGGCCCCCGTGACATGAGGCATGCACGTGGGGCCCCCATGACATGCGGCAAGCACGCGGGACCCCAATGACACGCAGCATGTACTTGGGGCCCCCATGACATGCGGAATGCACGTGAGGCCCCCATGACATGCGGAATGCCTGCGGGGCCCCAATGCCTTGCTGCATGCATGCATTTGGGTCACCCATGAAATACGGCATGCATGTGGGGCCCCCATGACATGTGGCATGCATGTGGGGCCCCATGATATCCGGCATGCATTTATGGCCCCCATGACATGCGGCATGCATTTGGGCCTCCATGACATGCGACAAGCACGTGGGGCCCCAATGACATGCAGCATGCACGTGGGTCCCCCATGACATGAGTCATGCATTTGGGTCCCCCATGACATGCGGAATGCAAGTGAGGCCACCATGACATGCGGAATGCCTGCGGGGCCCCTATGACATGCGGCATGCATGCGGGGCCCTCATGACATGCGGCATGCATTTGGGGCCCCCAATATATGCGGCAGGCACGTGGGGCCCCCATGATATGTGGCATGCATTTGGGGCCCCCGTGACTTGAGCCATGCATTTGGGGCCCCCATGACATGTGGCATGCACGTGGGGCCCTCATCACATGCAGCATGCATTTGGGGCCCCCATGACTTGAGCCATGCATTTGGGGCCCCCATGACATGCGGCATGCACGTGGGGCCATCATGACATGCAGCATGCATTTGGGGCCACTATGACATGCGGCAAGCATTTGGGCCCCCATGACATGCGGCATGCATGTGGGGCCCCCATGACATGCGTCTTGCATTTGAGCCCCCATGACATGCGGCATGCATTTGGGGCCTGCATAACATGCTGCATGCATTTGGGGTGCCCGAGACATGCGGCAAGCACGCGGGGCACCAATGACATGCAGCATGTACGTGGGGCCCCCATGACATGCGGAATGCACGTGAGGCCCCCATGACATGCTGAATGCCTGCGGGGCCCCAATGCCATGCGGCATGCATGCATTTGGGTCACCCATGAAATGTGGCATGCATGTGGGGCCCCCATGACATGTGGCATGCATGTGGGGCCCCATGATATCCGGCATGCATTTATGGCCCCCATGACATGCGGCATGCATTTGGGCCTCCATGACATGCGAAAAGCACATGGGGCCCCAATGACATGCAGAATGCACGTGGGGCCCCCATGACATGCGGCATGCATTTGGGGCCCCCATGACTTGAGCCATGCATTTGGGGCCCCCATGACATGCGGCATGCACGTGGGGCCATCATGACATGCAGCATGAATTTGGGGCCACTATGACATGCGGCAAGCATTTGGGCCCCATTACATGCGGCATGCATGTGGAGCCCCCATGACATGCGGCATGCATTTGGGGCCCCCATGACATGCTTCATGCATGTGGGGCCCCCATGACATGCGACATGCATTTGGGCCCCCATGACATGCGGCATGCATTTGGGGACTGCATAACATGCTGCATGCATTTGGGGTACCTGAGACATGCGGCATGCACATGGGGCCCCCATGACATGCGGCATATGCTTGGGGCCCCAGTGACATGCGGTATGAGTTTGGATCCCCCATGACATGCGGCATGCACGTGGGGCCCCCATGACATGAGTCATGCATTTGGGGCCCCCATGACATGCGGTATGCATTTGCGGGCCCCCAGGACATGAGTCATGCATTTGGGGCCGCCATGACATGCGGCATGCATTTGGGGCCCCCATGACATGTGGCATGCATTTGGGTCCCCCATGAAATGCGGCATGCATGTGGGGCCCCCATGACATGTGGCATGCATGTGGGCCCCCCATGACATGCGCCATGCATGTGGGCCCTTATGACATGCGGCATGCATGTGGGACCCCCATTGACATGCGGCATGCATGTGGGGCCCCAATGACATGCGGCATGCATGTGGGGCCCCCATGATATGCTCCATGCATGTGGGGCCCCTTTGACATGTGGCATGCATGTGGGGCCCCTATGACATGCGGCATGCATTTGGGGTGCCCCAATGACATGCAGCATGTACGTGGGGCCCCCATGACATGCGGAATGCACGTGAGGCCCCCATGACATGCGGAATGCCTGCGGGGCCCCAATGACATGCAGCATGTACGTGGGGCCCCCATGACATGCGGAATGCACGTGAGGCCCCCATGACATGTGGCATGCATGTGGGGCCCCAAGATATCCGGCATGCATTTATGGTCCCCATGACATGCGGCATGCATTTGGGCCTCCATGACATGAGACAAGCACGTGGGGCCCCAATGACATGCAGCATGCACGTGGGGCCATCATGACATGCAGCATGCATTTGGGGCCACTATGACATGCGGCAAGCATTTGGGCCCCCATGACATGCGGCATGCATGTGGGGCCCCCATGACATCCGTCATGCATTTGGGCCCCCATGACATGCGGCATGCATTTGGGGCCTGCATAACATGCTGCATGCATTTGGGGTACCTGAGACATGCGGCATGCACATGGGCCCCCATAGCATGCTGCATGCATTTGGGGTGCCCGAGGCATGCGGCATGCACGTGGGGCCATAATGACATGCAGCATGCATTTGGGGCCACTATGACATGCGGCAAGCATTTGGGCCCCCATGACATGCGGCATGCATGTGGGGCCCCCATGACATGCGTCATGCATTTGGGCCCCCATGACATGCGGCATGCATTTGGGGCCTGCATAACATGCTGCATGCATTTGGGGTACCTGAGACATGCGGCATGCACATGGCGCCCCCATAACATGCTGCATGCATTTGGGGTGCCCGAGGCATGCGGCATGCACGTGTTGCCCCTATGACATGACGCATGCATTTGGGGCCCCCATTACATGTGGCATGCACATGAAGCCCCCATGACATGAGGCATATGCTTGGGGCCCCAATGACATGCGGCATGAGTTTGGACCCCCCATGACATGCGGCATGCACGTGGGGCCACCATGACATGAGTCATGCATTTGGGGCCGCCATGACATGGGGCATGCATTTGGGGCCGCCATGACATGCGGCATGCATTTGGGGCCCCATGACATGCGGCATGCATTTGGGTCCCTCATGAAATGCGGCATGCATGTGGGGCCCCCATGACATGTGGCATGCATGTGGGCCCCCCATGACATGCGCCATGCATGTGGGGCCCCTATGACATGCGGCATGCATGTGGGACCCCCATGACATGCGGCATGCATGGGGGGCCCCCATGACATGCTCCATGCATGTGGGGCCCCTATGACATGCGGCATGCATTTGGGGCCCCCATGACATGCGGAATGCCTTCGGGGCTCCCATGAGATGCTGCATGCATGCGGCACCCTCATGACATGCGGCATGCATTTGGGGCCCCCATGACTTGAGGCATGCACGTGGGGCCCCTATGACATGCGGCATGAATTTGGGTGCCCCATTGCATGCGGCATGCATGTGGAGCCCCCATGACATGCGGCATGCATTTGGGGCCCCCATCACATGCTTCATGCATGTGGGGCCCCCATGACATGCGTCATGCATTTGGGCCCCCATGACATGCGGCATGCACTTGGGACCTGCATAACATGCTGCATGCATTTGGGGTACCTGAGACATGCGGCATGCACATGGGGCCCCCATGACATGCGGCATATGCTTGGGGCCCCCATGACATGAGTCATGCATTTGGGGCCGCCATGACATGCGGCATGCATTTGGGGCCCCCATGACATGCGACATGCACGTGGGGCCCCCATGACATGCGGCATGCATTTGGGGCCCCCAGGACATGAGTCATGCATTTGGGGCCGCCATGACATGTGGCATGCATTTGGGGCCCCCATGACATGCGGTATGCATTTGGGTCCCCCATGAAATGCGGCATGCATTTGGGGCTTCCATGACATGTGGCATGCATGTGGGCCCCCATGACATGCGCCATGCATGTGGGCCCCTATGACATGCGGCATGCATGTGGGACCCCCCATGACATGCTCCATGCATGTGGGGCCCCTATGACATGCGGCATGCATGTGGGGCCCCTATGACATGCGGCATGCATTTGGGGGGCCCCATGACATGCGGCATACACGTGGGGCACCCATGACATGCGGCATACATTTGTGGCCCCCGTGACATGAGGCATGCACGTGGGGCCCCCATGACATGCGGCAAGTACGCGGGACCCCAATGACATGCAGCATGTACTTGGGGCCCCCATGACATGCGGAATGCCTGCGGGGCCCCAATGCCTTGCTGCATGCATGCATTTGGGTCACCCATGAAATACGGCATGCATGTGGGGCCCTCATGACATGTGGCATTCATGTGGGGCCCCATGATATCCGGCATGCATTTATGGCCCCCATGACATGCGGCATGCATTTTGGCCTCCATGACATGCGACAAGCACGTGGGGCCCCAATGACATGCAGCATGCACGTGGGTCCCCCATGACATGCGGAATGCACGTGAGGCCACCATGACATGCGTAATGCCTGCGGGGCCCCTATGACATGCGGCATGCATGCGGGGCCCTCATGACATGTGGCATGCATTTGGGGCCCCCAATATATGCGGCAGGCACGTGGGGCCCCCATGATATGTGGCATGCATTTGGGGCCCCCATGACTTGAGCCATGCATTTGGGGCCCCCATGACATGTGGCATGCACGTGGGGCCCTCATCACATGCAGCATGCATTTGGGGCCCCCATGACTTGAGCCATGCATTTGGGGCCCCCATGACATGCGGCATGCACGTGGGGCCATCATGACATGCAGCATGCATTTGGGGCCACTATGACATGCGGCAAGCATTTGGGCCCCCATGACATGCGGCATGCATGTTGGGCCCCCATGACATGCGTCTTGCATTTGGGCCCCCATGACATGCGGCATGCATTTGGGGCCTGCATAACATGCTGCATGCATTTGGGGTGCCCGAGACATGCGGCATGCACGTGGGGCCCCTATGACATGTCGCATGCATTTGGGGCCCCCATTACATGTGGCATGCACATGGGGCCCCCATGACATCCGGCATATGCTTGGGGCCCCAAAGACATGCGGCATGAGTTTGGCTCCCCCATGACATGCGGCATGCACGTGGGGCCCCCATGACATGAGTCATGCATTTGGGGCCGCCATGACATGCGGCATGCATTTGGGGCTGCCATGACATGCGGCATGCATATGGGGCCCCCATGACATGCGGCATGCATTTGGGGCCGCCATGACATGTGGCATGCATGTGGGCCCCCCATGACATGCGCCATGCATGTGGGGCCCCTATGACATGCGGCATGCATGTGGGACCTCCATGACATGCTCCATGCATGTGGGGCCCCTATGACATGCGGCATGAATTTGGGGGGCCCCATGACATGCGGCATGCACGTGGGGCCCCCATGACATGCGGCATACATTTGTGGCCCCCGTGACATGAGGCATGCACGTGGGGCCCCCATGACATGCGACAAGCACGCGGGGCCCCAATGACATGCAGCATGTACGTGGGACCCCCATGACATGCGGAATGCACGTGAGGCCCCCATGACATGCGGTATGGCTGCGGGGCCCCAATGACATGCGGCATGCATTTGAATCCCCCATTACATGCGGCATGCACGTGGGGCCCCCATGACATGCGGCATGCATTTGTGGCCCCCATGACTTGAGGCATGCATTTGGGGCCTCCATGACATGCGCCATGCATGTGGGGCCCCCTTGACATGCGCCATGCATGTGGGGCCCCTATGACATGCGGCATGAATTTGGGGGCACCAGTACATGAGGCATGCACGTGGAGCCCCCATGACATGCGGCATGCGTTTCGGGCCCCCATGATATGCGGCATGCATTTGGGGCCCCCATGACATGCGGAATGCATTTGGGGACTGCATAACATGCTGCATGCATTTGGGGTACCTGAGACATGCGGCATGCACATGGGGCCCCCATGACATGCGGCATATGCTTGGGGCCCCAATGACATGCGGTATGAGTTTGGATCCCCCATGACATGCGGCATGCACGTGGGGCCCCCATGACATGTGTCATGCATTTGGGGCCCCGTGACTTGAGACATGCATTTGGGGCCCCCATGACATGGGGCATGCATGTGGGGCCCCCATGAAATGCGCCATGCACGTGGGGCCCCCATAACATGCTGAATGCATTTGGGGTGCCCGAGACATGCGGCATGCACGTGGGGCCCCTATGACATGCCGCATGCATTTGGGGCCCCCATTACTTGCGGCATGCATGTGGGGCCCCTATGACATGCTGCATGCATTTGGGGGCCCCAAGACATGTGGTATGCACGTGGGGCCCCCATGACATGCGGCATGCATTTGGGGCCCCCATGAAATGCACCATGCACGTGGGGCCCCCATGGCATGCTGCATGCGTTTGGGACCCCCATGACATGCGGCATGCATTTGGATGCCCCTTACATGCGTCATGCATGTGGGGCCCCCATAACATGCGGCATGCATGTGGGGCCCCCATAACATGCGGCATGCATGTGGGGCCCCTATGACATGCGCCATGCATGTGGGCCCCCATGAAATGCGCCATGCACGTGGGGCCCCCATGACATGCGGCATGCATGTGGAGGCCCCATGACATGCGGCCTGCATTTGGGGCCCCCATGACATGCGGCATGCATGTGGGGCCCCCATGATATGCTCCATGCATGTGGGGTACCTGAGACATGCGGCATGCACGTGGGGCCCCCATGACATGCTGCATGTATTTGGGGTGCCCGAGACATGCGGCATGCACGTGGGGCCCCCATGACATGTGGTATACGCTTGGGTCTCCCATGACATGCGGCATGCACGTGGGGCCCCCATAACCTGAGTCATTCATTTGGGGCCGCCATGACATGTGGCATTCATTTGGGGCCCCCATGACATGCGGCATGCATTTGGGTCCTGCATAACATGCTGCATGCATTTGGGGTACCTGAGACATGCGGCATGCACGTGGGGCCCCCATAACATGCTGCATGCATTTGAGGTGCCCGAGACATGCGGCATGCATGTGGGGCCCCTATGACATGCGGCATACGCTTGGGGCCCCAATGACATGCGGCATGAGGTTGGATCCCCCATGACATGCGGCATGCACGTGGGGCCCCCATGACATGAGTCATGCATTTGGGGCCGCCATGACATGCGGCATGCATTTGGGTGCCCCATGAAATGCGGCATGCATGTGGGGCCCCCAGGACATGCGGCATGCATTTGGGGCCCCCATGACATGTGGTATGCACGTGGGGCCCCAATGACATGCGGCATGCATTTGGGACCCCCATGACATGCGTCAAGCATTTCGATCCCCCATTACATGCTGCATGCAAGTGGGGCCCCCATGACATGAGGCATGCATGTGGGCCCCCCATGACATGCGGCATGCATGTGGGGCCCCTATGACATGCGGCATGCATTTGGGGGGCCCCCATGACATGAGGCATGCCTGCGGGGCCCCCATGACATGCGGCATGCATGCGGGGCCCTCATGACATGTGGCATGCATTTGGGGCCCCCATGAAATGTGCCATGCATGTGGGCCCCCCATGACATGCGGCATGCCTGCGGGGCCCCCATGAAATGCGGCATGCACGTGGAGCCCACGTGATATGTGTCATGCATTTGGGGCCCCATGACTTGAGGCATGCATTTGGGGCCCCGATGACATGGGGCATGCATGTGGGGCCCCCATGACATGCTCCATGCATGTGGGGCCCCCATGAAATGTGCCATGCATGTGGGCCCCCCATGACATGCGGCATGCCTGCGGGGCCCCCATGACATGAGGCATGCACGTGGAGCCCACATGACATGCGGCATGCATGCGGGGCCCTCATGACATGCGGGATGAATTTGGGGCCCCCAATACATGCGGCATGCACGTTGGGCCCCTATGACATGCGGCATACATTTATGGAACCCATGACATGCGGCAAGCATTTGGGCCCCCATGACATGCGGCATGCATGTGGGGCCTCCATGACATGCGGCATGCATGTGGGGCCCCCCTGACATGCGGCATGCATCTGGGGCCCCCATGACATGCGGCATGCATTTGGGGCCTCCATGACATGCGGCATGCATGTGGGGCCCCCTATGACATGCACCATGCATGTGGGGCCCCTATGACATGCTGCATGCAAGTGGGGCCCCATGACATGCGGCATGCATGTGGGCCCCCCATGACATGTGGCATGCACGTGGGGCCCCCATGACATGCTGCATGCATTTGGGGCCCCCATGATATGCGGCACACATTTGGGGCCCCCATGACTTGCGCATGCATGTGGGGCATCCATGAAATGCGCCATGCATGTGGGGCCCCTATGACATGCATTTGTGGGCCCCAAGACATGCTGCATGCATTTGGGGGGCCCCATGACATGCGACATGCACGTGGGGCCACCATGAAATGCGGCATGCACGTGGGGCCCCCATGATATGAAGCATGCATGTGGGGCCCCCATGACTTGAGGCATGCATTTTGGGCCCCCATGACATGCGGCATGCACATGGGGCCCCCATGACATGCGGCATGCATGTGGGGCCCCCATTACATGCGGCATGCATTTGGGCCCCCATGACATGTGGCATGCATTTGGGGCCCCCTTGACATGCGGCATGCATGTGGGGCCCCTATGACATGCGGCATGCAATTGGGGCCCCTATGACATGCGGTATGCGCGTGGGGCCCTCATGACATGCAGCATGCATCTGGGGCCACTATGACATGCGCCATGCATGTGGGGCCCCTATGACATGCGGCATGCAATTGGGGCCCCTATGACATGCGGCATGCACGTGGGGCCCTCATGACATGCAGCATTCATCTGGGGCCACTATGACATGCGGCATGCATTTGTGGCCCCCATGACATGCGGCATGCATGTGGGACCCCCATCATATGTGGCATGCATGTGGGACCCTCATGATATGCGGCATGCATTTGGGGCCCCCATGACTTGAGGCATGCATTTGGGGCCCCCATCACATGCTTCATGCATGTGGGGCCCCCATGACATGCGTCTTGCATTTGGGCCCCCATGACATGTGGCATGCATTTGGGGCCTGCATAACATGCTGCATGCATTTGGGGTGCCCGAGACATGCGGCAAGCACGCGGGGCCCCAATGACATGCAGCATGTACGTGGGGCCCCCATGACATGCGGAATGCACGTGAGGCCCCCATGACATGCGGAATGCCTGCGGGGCCCTAATGCCATGCGGCATGCATCCATTTGGGTCACCCATGAAATGCGGCATGCATGTGGGGCCCCCATGACATGTGGCATGCATGTGGGGCCCCATGATATCCGGCATGCATTTATGGCCCCCATGACATGCGGCATGCATTTGGGCCTCCATGACATGCGAAAAGCACATGGGGCCCCAATGACATGCAGAATGCACGTGGGGCCCCCATGACATGCGGCATGCATTTGGGGCCCCCATGACATGTGGCATGCATGTGGGGCCCCATGATATCCGGCATGCATTTATGGCCCCCATGACATGCGGCATGCATTTGGGCCTCCATGACATGCGAAAAGCACATGGGGCCCCAATGACATGCAGAATGCACGTGGTGCCCCCATGACTTGAGCCATGCATTTGGGGCCCCCATGACATGCGGCATGCACGTGGGGCCATCATGACATGCAGCATGAATTTGGGGCCACTATGACATGTGGCAAGCATTTGGGCCCCATTACATGCGGCATGCATGTGGAGCCCCCATGACATGTGGCATGCATTTGGGGCCCCCATGACATGCTTCATGCACGTGGGGCCCCCATGACATGCGGCATGCATTTGGGCCCCCATGACATGCGGCATGCATTTGGGGACTGCATAACATGCTGCATGCATTTGGGGTACCTGAGACATGCGGCATGCACATGGGGCCCCCATGACATGCGGCATATGCTTGGGGCCCCAATGACATGCGGTATGAGTTTGGATCCCCCATGACATGCGGCATGCACGTGGGGCCCCCATGACATGAGTCATGCATTTGGGGCCTCCATGACATGCGGCATGCATATGGGGCCCACATGACATGCGACATGCACGTGGGGCTCCCATGACATGCGGTATGCATTTGCGGGCCCCCAGGACATGCGGCATGCATTTGGGGCCCCCATGACATGCGGCATGCATTTGGGTCCCCCATGAAATGCGGCATGCATGTGGGGCCCCCATGACATGTGGCATGCATGTGGGCCCCCCATGACATGCGCCATGCATGTGGGCCCCTATGACATGCGGCATGCATGTGGGACCCCCATTGACATGCGGCATGCATGTGGGGCCCCTATGACATGCGGCATGCATGTGGGGCCCCCATGATATGCTCCATGCATGTGGGGCCCCTTTGACATGTGGCATGCATGTGGGGCCCCTATGACATGCGGCATGCATTTGGGGGGCCCCATGACATGCGGCATGCACGTGGGGCCCCCATGACATGCGGCATACATTTGTGGCCCCCGTGACATGAGGCATGCACGTGGGGCCCCCATGACATGCGGCAAGCACGCGGGGCCCCAATGACATGCAGCATGTACGTTGGGCCCCCATGACATGCGGAATGCACGTGAGGCCCCCATGACATGCGGAATGCCTGCGGGGCCCCAATGACATGCAGCATGTACGTGGGGCCCCCATGACATGCGGAATGCACGTGAGGCCCCCATGACATGTGGCATGCATGTGGGGCCCCATGATATCCGGCATGCATTTATGGTCCCCATGACATGCGGCATGCATTTGGGCCTCCATGACATGAGACATGCATTTGGGGACTGCATAACATGCTGCATGCATTTGGGGTACCTGAGACATGCGGCATGCACATGGGGCCCCCATGACATGCGGCATATGCTTGGGGCCCCAGTGACATGCGGTATGAGTTTGGATCCCCCATGACATGCGGCATGCACGTGGGGCCCCCATGACATGAGTCATGCATTTGGGGCCCCCATGACATGCGGTATGCATTTGCGGGCCCCCAGGACATGAGTCATGCATTTGGGGCCGCCATGACATGCGGCATGCATTTGGGGCCCCCATGACATGTGGCATGCATTTGGGTCCCCCATGAAATGCGGCATGCATGTGGGGCCCCCATGACATGTGGCATGCATGTGGGCCCCCCATGACATGCGCCATGCATGTGGGCCCCTATGACATGCGGCATGCATGTGGGACCCCCATTGACATGCGGCATGCATGTGGGGCCCCAATGACATGCGGCATGCATGTGGGGCCCCCATGATATGCTCCATGCATGTGGGGCCCCTTTGACATGTGGCATGCATGTGGGGCCCCTATGACATGCGGCATGCATTTGGGGGGCCCCAATGACATGCAGCATGTACGTGGGGCCCCCATGACATGCGGAATGCACGTGAGGCCCCCATGACATGCGGAATGCCTGCGGGGCCCCAATGACATGCAGCATGTACGTGGGGCCCCCATGACATGCGGAATGCACGTGAGGCCCCCATGACATGTGGCATGCATGTGGGGCCCCATGATATCCGGCATGCATTTATGGTCCCCATGACATGCGGCATGCATTTGGGCCTCCATGACATGAGACAAGCACGTGGGGCCCCAATGACATGCAGCATGCATGTGGGGCCCTCATGACATGCAGCATGCATTTGGCGCCCCCATTACTTGAGCCATGCATTTGGGGCCCCCATGACATACGGCATGCACGTGGGGCCATCATGACATGCAGCATGCATTTGGGGCCACTATGACATGCGGCAAGCATTTGGGCCCCCATGACATGCGGCATGCATGTGGGGCCCCCATGACATCCCTCATGCATTTGGGCCCCCATGACATGCGGCATGCATTTGGGGCCTGCATAACATGCTGCATGCATTTGGGGTACCTGAGACATGCGGCATGCACATGGGCCCCCATAACATGCTGCATGCATTTGGGGTGCCCGCGGCATGCGGCATGCACGTGGGGCCATCATGACATGCAGCATGCATTTGGGGCCACTATGACATGCGGCAAGCATTTGGGCCCCCATGACATGCGGCATGCATGTGGGGCCCCCATGACATGCGTCATGCATTTGGGCCCCCATGACATGCGGCATGCATTTGGGGCCTGCATAACATGCTGCATGCATTTGGGGTACCTGAGACATGCGGCATGCACATGGGGCCCCCATAACATGCTGCATGCATTTGGGGTGCCCGAGGCATGCGGCATGCACGTGTTGCCCCTATGACATGACGCATGCATTTGGGGCCCCCATTACATGTGGCATGCACATGAAGCCCCCATGACATGAGGCATATGCTTGGGGCCCCAATGACATGCGGCATGAGTTTGGACCCCCCATGACATGCGGCATGCACGTGGGGCCACCATGACATGAGTCATGCATTTGGGGCCGCCATGACATGGGGCATGCATTTGGGGCCGCCATGACATGCGGCATGCATTTGGGGCCCCCATGACATGCGGCATGCATTTGGGTCCCTCATGAAATGCGGCATGCATGTGGGGCCCCCATGACATGTGGCATGCATGTGGGCCCCCCATGACATGCGCCATGCATGTGGGGCCCCTATGACATGCGGCATGCATGTGGGACCCCCATGACATGCGGCATGCATGGGGGCCCCCATGACATGCTCCATGCATGTGGGGCCCCTATGACATGCGGCATGCATTTGGGGCCCCCATGACATGCGGAATGCCTTCGGGGCTCCCATGAGATGCTGCATGCATGCGGCACCCTCATGACATGCGGCATGCATTTGGGGCCCCCATGACTTGAGGCATGCACGTGGGGCCCCTATGACATGCGGCATGAATTTGGGTGCCCCATTGCATGCGGCATGCATGTGGAGCCCCCATGACATGCGGCATGCATTTGGGGCCCCCATCACATGCTTCATGCATGTGGGGCCCCCATGACATGCGTCATGCATTTGGGCCCCCATGACATGCGGCATGCACTTGGGACCTGCATAACATGCTGCATGCATTTGGGGTACCTGAGACATGCGGCATGCACATGGGGCCCCCATGACATGCGGCATATGCTTGGGGCCCCCATGACATGAGTCATGCATTTGGGGCCGCCATGACATGCGGCATGCATTTGGGGCCCCCATGACATGCGACATGCACGTGGGGCCCCCATGACATGCGGCATGCATTTGGGGCCCCCAGGACATGAGTCATGCATTTGAGGCCGCCATGACATGTGGCATGCATTTGGGGCCCCCATGACATGCGGTATGCATTTGGGTCCCCCATGAAATGCGGCATGCATTTGGGGCTTCCATGACATGTGGCATGCATGTGGGCCCCCATGACATGCGCCATGCATGTGGGCCCCTATGACATGCGGCATGCATGTGGGACCCCCCATGACATTCTCCATGCATGTGGGGCCCCTATGACATGCGGCATGCATGTGGGGCCCCTATGACATGCGGCATGCATTTGGGGGGCCCCATGACATGCGGCATACACGTGGGGCACCCATGACATGCGGCATACATTTGTGGCCCCCGTGACATGAGGCATGCACGTGGGGCCCCCATGACATGCGGCAAGTACGCGGGACCCCAATGACATGCAGCATGTACTTGGGGCCCCCATGACATGCGGAATGCACGTGAGGCCCCCATGACATGCGGAATGCCTGCGGGGCCCCAATGCCTTGCTGCATGCATGCATTTGGGTCACCCATGAAATACGGCATGCATGTGGGGCCCTCATGACATGTGGCATTCATGTGGGGCCCCATGATATCCGGCATGCATTTATGGCCCCCATGACATGCGGCATGCATTTTGGCCTCCATGACATGCGACAAGCACGTGGGGCCCCAATGACATGCAGCATGCACGTGGGTCCCCCATGACATGCGGAATGCACGTGAGGCCACCATGACATGCGTAATGCCTGCGGGGACCCTATGACATGCGGCAAGCATGCGGGGCCCTCATGACATGTGGCATGCATTTGGGGCCCCCAATATATGCGGCAGGCACGTGGGGCCCCCATGATATGTGGCATGCATTTGGGGCCCCCATGACTTGAGCCATGCATTTGGGGCCCCCATGACATGTGGCATGCACGTGGGGCCCTCATCACATGCAGCATGCATTTGGGGCCCCCATGACTTGAGCCATGCATTTGGGGCCCCCATGACATGCGGCATGCACGTGGGGCCATCATGACATGCAGCATGCATTTGGGGCCACTATGACATGCGGCAAGCATTTGGGCCCCCATGACATGCGGCATGCAGGTTGGGCCCCCATGACATGCGTCTTGCATTTGGGCCCCCATGACATGCGGCATGCATTTGGGGCCTGCATAACATGCTGCATGCATTTGGGGTGCCCGAGACATGCGGCATGCACGTGGGGCCCCTATGACATGCCGCATGCATTTGGGGCCCCCATTACATGTGGCATGCACATGGGGCCCCCATGACATCCGGCATATGCTTGGGGCCCCAAAGACATGCGGCATGAGTTTGGCTCCCCCATGACATGCGGCATGCACGTGGGGCCCCCATGACATGAGTCATGCATTTGGGGCCGCCATGACATGCGGCATGCATTTGGGGCCGCCATGACATGCGGCATGCATATGGGGCCCCCATGACATGCGGCATGCATTTGGGGCCGCCATGACATGTGGCATGCATGTGGGCCCCCCATGACATGCGCCATGCATGTGGGGCCCCTATGACATGCGGCATGCATGTGGGACCTCCATGACATGCTCCATGCATGTGGGGCCCCTATGACATGCGGCATGAATTTGGGGGGCCCCATGACATGCGGCATGCACGTGGGGCCCCCATGACATGCGGCATACATTTGTGGCCCCCGTGACATGAGGCATGCACGTGGGGCCCCCATGACATGCGACAAGCACGCGGGGCCCCAATGACATGCAGCATGTACGTGGGACCCCCATGACATGCGGAATGCACGTGAGGCCCCCATGACATGCGGTATGGCTGCGGGGCCCCAATGACATGCGGCATGCATTTGTGGCCCCCATGACTTGAGGCATGCATTTGGGGCCTCCATGACATGCGCCATGCATGTGGGGCCCCCTTGACATGCGCCATGCATGTGGGGCCCCTATGACATGCGGCATGAATTTGGGGGCACCAGTACATGAGGCATGCACGTGGAGCCCCCATGACATGCGGCATGCGTTTCGGGCCCCCATGATATGCGGCATGCATTTGGGGCCCCCATGACATGAGGCATGCATTTGGGGACTGCATAACATGCTGCATGCATTTGGGGTACCTGAGAAATGCGGCATGCACATGGGGCCCCCATGACATGCGGCATATGCTTGGGGCCCCAATGACATGCGGTATGAGTTTGGATCCCCCATGACATGCGGCATGCACGTGGGGCCCCCATGACATGTGTCATGCATTTGGGGCCCCGTGACTTGAGACATGCATTTGGGGCCCCCATGACATGGGGCATGCATGTGGGGCCCCCATGAAATGCGCCATGCACGTGGGGCCCCCATAACATGCTGAATGCATTTGGGGTGCCCGAGACATGCGGCATGCACGTGGGGCCCCTATGACATGCCGCATGCATTTGGGGCCCCCATTACTTGCGGCATGCATGTGGGGCCCCTATGACATGCTGCATGCATTTGGGGGCCCCAAGACATGTGGTATGCACGTGGGGCCCCCATGACATGCGGCATGCATTTGGGGCCCCCATGAAATGCACCATGCACGTGGGGCCCCCATGGCATGCTGCATGCGTTTGGGACCCCCATGACATGCGGCATGCATTTGGATGCCCCTTACATGCGCCATGCATGTGGGGCCCCCATAACATGCGGCATGCATGTGGGGCCCCCATAACATGCGGCATGCATGTGGGGCCCCCATGATATGCTCCATGCACGTGGGGCCCCCATGACATGCGGCATGCATGTGGAGGCCCCATGACATGCGGCCTGCATTTGGGGCCCCCATGACATGCGGCATGCATGTGGGGCCCCCATGATATGCTCCATGCATGTGGGGTACCTGAGACATGCGGCATGCACGTGGGGCCCCCATGACATGCTGCATGTATTTGGGGTGCCCGAGACATGCGGCATGCACGTGGGGCCCCCATGACATGTGGTATACGCTTGGGTCTCCCATGACATGCGGCATGCACGTGGGGCCCCCATAACCTGAGTCATTCATTTGGGGCCGCCATGACATGTGGCATTCATTTGGGGCCCCCATGACATGCGGCATGCATTTGGGTCCTGCATAACATGCTGCATGCATTTGGGGTACCTGAGACATGCGGCATGCACGTGGGGCCCCCATAACATGCTGCATGCATTTGAGGTGCCCGAGACATGCGGCATGCATGTGGGGCCCCTATGACATGCGGCATACGCTTGGGGCCCCAATGACATGCGGCATGAGGTTGGATCCCCCATGACATGCGGCATGCACGTGGGGCCCCCATGACATGAGTCATGCATTTGGGGCCGCCATGACATGCGGCATGCATTTGGGTGCCCCATGAAATGCGGCATGCATGTGGGGCCCCCAGGACATGCGGCATGCATTTGGGCCCCCATGACATGTGGTATGCACGTGGGGCCCCAATGACATGCGGCATGCATGTGGGACCCCCATGACATGCGTCAAGCATTTCGATCCCCCATTACATGCTGCATGCAAGTGGGGCCCCCATGACATGAGGCATGCATGTGGGCCCCCCATGACATGCGGCAGGCATGTGGGGCCCCTATGACATGCGGCATGCATTTGGGGGGCCCCATGACATGCGGCATGCCTGCGGGGCCCCCATGACATGCGGCATGCATGCGGGGCACTCATGACATGTGGCATGCACGTGGAGCCCACGTGATATGTGTCATGCATTTGGGGCCCCATGACTTGAGGCATGCATTTGGGGCCCCGATGACATGGGGCATGCATGTGGGGCCCCCATGACATGCTCCATGCATGTGGGGCCCCCATGAAATGTGCCATGCATGTGGGCCCCCCATGACATGCGGCATGCCTGCGGGGCCCCCATGACATGCGGCATGCACGTGGAGCCCACATGACATGCGGCATGCATGCGGGGCCCTCATGACATGCGGGATGAATTTGGGGCCCCCAATACATGCGGCATGCACGTTGGGCCCCTATGACATGCGGCATACATTTATGGAACCCATGACATGCGGCAAGCATTTGGGCCCCCATGACATGCGGCATGCATGTGGGGCCTCCATGACATGCGGCATGCATGTGGTGCCCCCCTGACATGCGGCATGCATCTGGGGCCCCCATGACATGCGGCATGCATTTGGGGCCTCCATGACATGCGGCATGCATGTGGGGCCCCCTATGACATGCACCATGCATGTGGGGCCCCTATGACATGCTGCATGCAAGTGGGGCCCCATGACATGCGGCATGCATGTGGGCCCCCCATGACATGTGGCATGCACGTGGGGCCCCCATGACATGCTGCATGCATTTGGGGCCCCCATGATATGCGGCACACATTTGGGGCCCCCATGACTTGCGCATGCATGTGGGGCATCCATGAAATGCGCCATGCATGTGGGGCCCCTATGACATGCATTTGTGGGCCCCAAGACATGCTGCATGCATTTGGGGGGCCCCATGACATGCGACATGCACGTGGGGCCACCATGAAATGCGGCATGCACGTGGGGCCCCCATGATATGAAGCATGCATGTGGGGCCCCCATGACTTGAGGCATGCATTTTGGGCCCCCATGACATGCGGCATGCACATGGGGCCCCCATGACATGCGGCATGCATGTGGGGCCCCCATTACATGCGGCATGCATTTGGGCCCCCATGACATGTGGCATGCATTTGGGGCCCCCTTGACATGCGGCATGCATGTGGGGCCCCTATGACATGCGGCATGCAATTGGGGCCCCTATGACATGCGGCATGCACGTGGGGCCCTCATGACATGCAGCATGCATCTGGGGCCACTATGACATGCGCCATGCATGTGGGGCCCCTATGACATGCGGCATGCAATTGGGGCCCCTATGACATGCGGCATGCACGTGGGGCCCTCATGACATGCAGCATTCATCTGGGGCCACTATGACATGCGGCATGCATTTGTGGCCCCCATGACATGTGGCATGCATGTGGGACCCCCATCATATGTGGCATGCATGTGGGACCCCCATGATATGCGGCATGCATTTGGGGCCCCCATGACTTGAGGCATGCATTTGGGGCCCCCATGACATGCGGCATGCACGTGGGGCCATCATGACATGCAGCATGCATTTGGGGCCACTATGACATGCGGCAAGCATTTGGGCCCCCATGACATGCGGCATGCATGTGGGGCCCCTATGACATGCGTCTTGCATTTGGGCCCCCATGACATGTGGCATGCATTTGGGGCCTGCATAACATGCTGCATGCATTTGGGGTGCCCGAGACATGCGGCAAGCACGCGGGGCCCCAATGACATGCAGCATGTACGTGGGGCCCCCATGACATGCGGAATGCACGTGAGGCCCCCATGACATGCGGAATGCCTGCGGGGCCCTAATGCCATGCGGCATGCATCCATTTGGGTCACCCATGAAATGCGGCATGCATGTGGGGCCCCCATGACATGTGGCATGCATGTGGGGCCCCATGATATCCGGCATGCATTTATGGCCCCCATGACATGCGGCATGCATTTGGGCCTCCATGACATGCGAAAAGCACATGGGGCCCCAATGACATGCAGAATGCACGTGGGGCCCCCATGACATGCGGCATGCATTTGGGGCCCCCATGACTTGAGCCATGCATTTGGGGCCCCCATGACATGCGGCATGCACGTGGGGCCATCATGACATGCAGCATGAATTTGGGGCCACTATGACATGTGGCAAGCATTTGGGCCCCATTACATGCGGCATGCATGTGGAGCCCCCATGACATGTGGCATGCATTTGGGGCCCCCATGACATGCTTCATGCACGTGGGGCCCCCATGACATGCGGCATGCATTTGGGCCCCCATGACATGCGGCATGCATTTGGGGACTGCATAACATGCTGCATGCATTTGGGGTACCTGAGACATGCGGCATGCACATGGGGCCCCCATGACATGCGGCATATGCTTGGGGCCCCAATGACATGCGGTATGAGTTTGGATCCCCCATGACATGCGGCATGCACATGGGGCCCCCATGACATGAGTCATGCATTTGGGGCCTCCATGACATGCCTCATGCATATGGGGCCCACATGACATGCGACATGCACGTGGGGCTCCCATGACATGCGGTATGCATTTGCTGGCCCCCAGGACATGAGTCATGCATTTGGGGCCGCCATGACATGCGGCATGCATTTGGGGCCCCCATGACATGCGGCATGCATTTGGGTCCCCCATGAAATGCGGCATGCATGTGGGGCCCCCATGACATGCGGCATGCATGTGGGCCCCCCATGACATGCGCCATGCATGTGGGCCCCTATGACATGCGGCATGCATGTGGGACCCCCATTGACATGCGGCATGCATGTGGGGCCCCTATGACATGCGGCATGCATGTGGGGCCCCCATGATATGCTCCATGCATGTGGGGCCCCTTTGACATGTGGCATGCATGTGGGGCCCCTATGACATGCGGCATGCATTTGGGGGGCCCCATGACATGCGGCATGCACGTGGGGCCCCCATGACATGCGGCAAACATTTGTGGCCCCCGTGACATGAGGCATGCACGTGGGGCCCCCATGACATGCGGCAAGCACGCGGGGCCCCAATGACATGCAGCATGTACGTGGGGCCCCCATGACATGCGGAATGCACGTGAGGCCCCCATGACATGCGGAATGCCTGCGGGGCCCCAATGACATGCAGCATGTACGTGGGGCCCCCATGACATGCGGAATGCACGTGAGGCCCCCATGACATGTGGCATGCATGTGGGGCCCCATGATATCCGGCATGCATTTATGGTCCCCATGACATGCGGCATGCATTTGGGCCTCCATGACATGAGACAAGCACGTGGGGCCCCAATGACATGCAGCATGCACGTGGGGCCCTCATGACATGCAGCATGCATTTGGCGCCCCCATTACTTGAGCCATGCATTTGGGGCCCCCATGACATGCGGCATGCACGTGGGGCCATCATGACATGCAGCATGCATTTGGGGCCACTATGACATGCGGCAAGCATTTGGGCCCCCATGACATGCGGCATGCATGTGGGGCCCCCATGACATGCGTCATGCATTTGGGCCCCCATGACATGCGGCATGCATTTGGGGCCTGCATAACATGCTGCATGCATTTGGGGTACCTGAGACATGCGGCATGCACATGGGCCCCCATAACATGCTGCATGCATTTGGGGTGCCCGAGGCATGCGGCATGCACTTGTTGCCCCTATGACATGCAGCATGCATTTGGGGCCCCCATTACATGTGGCATGCACATGAAGCCCCCATGACATGAGGCATATGCTTGGGGCCCCAATGACATGCGGCATGAGTTTGGACCCCCCATGACATGCGGCATGCACGTGGGGCCACCATGACATGAGTCATGCATTTGGGGCCGCCATGACATGGGGCATGCATTTGGGGCCCCCATGACATGCGGCATGCATTTGGGTCCCTCATGAAATGCGGCATGCATGTGGGGCCCCCATGACATGTGTCATGCATGTGGGCTTCCCATGACATGCGCCATGCATGTGGGGCCCCTATGACATGCGGCATGCATGTGGGACCCCCATGACATGCGGCATGCATGGGGGGCCCCCATGACATGCTCCATGCATGTGGGGCCCCTATGACATGCGACATGCATTTGGGGCCCCCATGACATGCGGAATGCCTTCGGGGCTCCCATGAGATGCTGCATGCATGCGGCACCCTAATGACATGCGGCATGCATTTGGGGCCCCCATGACTTGAGGCATGCATTTGGGGCCCCCATGACATGCGGCATGCATTTGGGGGCCCCATTACATGCCGCATGCATTTGGGGCCCCCATTACATGTGGCATGCACATGGGGCCCCCATGACATGCGGCATACGCTTGGGGCCCCAATGACATGCGGCATGAGTTTGGATCCCCCATGACATGCGGCATGCACGTGGGGCCCCCATGACATGAGTCATGCATTTGGGGCCGCCATGACATGGGGCATGCATTTGGGGCCCCCATGACATGCGGCATGCATTTGGGTCCCTCATGAAATGCGGCATGCATGTGGGGCCCCCATGACATGTGTCATGCATGTGGGCTTCCCATGACATGCGCCATGCATGTGGGGCCCCTATGACATGCGGCATGCATGTGGGACCCCCATGACATGCGGCATGCATGGGGGGCCCCCATGACATGCTCCATGCATGTGGGGCCCCTATGACATGCGACATGCATTTGGGGCCCCCATGACATGCGGAATGCCTTCGGGGCTCCCATGAGATGCTGCATGCATGCGGCACCCTAATGACATGCGGCATGCATTTGGGGCCCCCATGACTTGAGGCATGCATTTGGGGCCCCCATGACATGCGGCATGCATTTGGGGGCCCCATTACATGCCGCATGCATTTGGGGCCCCCATTACATGTGGCATGCACATGGGGCCCCCATGACATGCGGCATACGCTTGGGGCCCCAATGACATGCGGCATGAGTTTGGATCCCCCATGACATGCGGCATGCACGTGGGGCCCCCATGACGTGAGTCATGCATTTGGGGCCGCCATGACATGCGGCATGCATTTGGGGCCCCATGACATGCGGCATGCATTTGGGTGCCCCATGAAATGCGGCATGCATGTGGGGCCCCCAGGACATGCGGCATGCATTCGGGGCCCCCATGACATGTGGTATGCATTTCGATCCCCCATTACATGCTGCATGCAAGTGGGGCCCCCATGACATGAGGCATGCATGTGGGACCCCCCATGACATGCTCCATGCATGTGGGGCCCCTATGACATGCGGCATGCATGTGGGGCCCCTATGACATGCGGCATGCATTTGGGGGGCCCCATGACATGCGGCATACACGTGGGGCACCCATGACATGCGGCATACATTTGTGGCCCCCGTGACATGAGGCATGCACGTGGGGCCCCCATGACATGCGGCAAGTACGCGGGACCCCAATGACATGCAGCATGTACTTGGGGCCCCCATGACATGCGGAATGCACGTGAGGCCCCCATGACATGCGGAATGCCTGCGGGGCCCCAATGCCTTGCTGCATGCATGCATTTGGGTCACCCATGAAATACGGCATGCATGTGGGGCCCCCATGACATGTGGCATTCATGTGGGGCCCCATGATATCCGGCATGCATTTATGGCCCCCATGACATGCGGCATGCATTTTGGCCTCCATGACATGCGACAAGCACGTGGGGCCCCAATGACATGCAGCATGCACGTGGGTCCCCCATGACATGCGGAATGCACGTGAGGCCACCATGACATGCGTAATGCCTGCGGGGCCCCTATGACATGCGGCATGCATGCGGGGCCCTCATGACATGTGGCATGCATTTGGGGCCCCCAATATATGCGGCAGGCACGTGGGGCCCCCATGATATGTGGCATGCATTTGGGGCCCCCATGACTTGAGCCATGCATTTGGGGCCCCCATGACATGTGGCATGCACGTGGGGCCCTCATCACATGCAGCATGCATTTGGGGCCCCCATGACTTGAGCCATGCATTTGGGGCCCCCATGACATGCGGCATGCACGTGGGGCCATCATGACATGCAGCATGCATTTGGGGCCACTATGACATGCGGCAAGCATTTGGGCCCCCATGACATGCGGCATGCATGTTGGGCCCCCATGACATGCGTCTTGCATTTGGGCCCCCATGACATGCGGCATGCATTTGGGGCCTGCATAACATGCTGCATGCATTTGGGGTGCCCGAGACATGCGGCATGCACGTGGGGCCCCTATGACATGCCGCATGCATTTGGGGCCCCCATTACATGTGGCATGCACATGGGGCCCCCATGACATGCGGCATATGCTTGGGGCCCCAAAGACATGCCTCATGAGTTTGGCTCCCCCATGACATGCGGCATGCACGTGGGGCCCCCATGACATGAGTCATGCATTTGGGGCCGCCATGACCTGTGGCATGCATTTGGGGCCGCCATGACATGCGGCATGCATATGGGGCCCCCATGACATGCGGCATGCATTTGGGTCCCTCATGAAATGCGGCATGCATGTGGGGCCCCCATGTCATGTGGCATGCATGTGGGCCCCCCATGACATGCGCCATGAATGTGGGGCCCCTATGACATGCGGCATGCATGTGGGACCTCCATGACATGCTCCATGCATGTGGGGCCCCTATGACATGCGGCATGAATTTGGGGGGCCCCATGACATACGGCATGCACGTGGGGCCCCCATGACATGCGGCATACATTTGTGGCCCCCGTGACATGAGGCATGCACGTGGGGCCCCCATGACATGCGACAAGCACGCGGGGCCCCAATGACATGCAGCATGTACGTGGGACCCCCATGACATGCGGAATGCACGTGAGGCCCCCATGACATGCGGTATGGCTGCGGGGCCCCAATGACATGCGGCATGCATTTGAATCCCCCATTACATGCGGCATGCACGTGGGGCCCCCATGACATGCGGCATGCATTTGTGGCCCCCATGACTTGAGGCATGCATTTGGGGCCCCCATGACATGCGGCATGCATTTGGGGACTGCATAACATGCTGCATGCATTTGGGGTACCTGAGACATGCGGCATGCACATGGGGCCCCCATGACATGCGGCATATGCTTGGGGCCCCAATGACATGCGGTATGAGTTTGGATCCCCCATGACATGCGGCATGCACGTGGGGCCCCCATGACATGTGTCATGCATTTGGGGCCCCATGACTTGAGACATGCTTTTGGGGCCCCCATGACATGGGGCATGCATGTGGGGCCCCCATGAAATGCGCCATGCACGTGGGTCCCCCATAACATGCTGAATGCATTTGGGGTGCCCGAGACATGCGGCATGCACGTGGGGCCCCAATGACATGCGGCATGCATGTGGGACCCCCATGACATGCGTCAAGCATTTTGATCCCCCATTACATGCTGCATGCAAGTGGGGCCCCCATGACATGAGGCATGCATGTGGGCCCCCCATGACATGCGGCATGCATGTGGGGCCCCTATGACATGCGGCATGCATTTGGGGGGCCCCATGACATGCGGCATGCATGTGGGACCCCCATGACATGCGTGATTCATTTGGATCCCCCATTACATGCTGCATGCAAGTGGGGCCCCCATGACATGCGGCATGCATGTGGCCCCCCATGACATATGGCATGCACGTGGGGCCCCCATGACATGCTGCATGCATTTGGGGCCCCCATGATATGCGGCACGCATTTGGGGCCCCCATGACATGCGCCATGCATGTGGGGCCCACATGATATGCGGCATGCATTTGGGGCCCCCATGACATGCGGCATGCACGTGGGGCCCCCGTGACATGCGACATGCATTTGGGGCCCCCATGAAATGCGTCATGCATGTGGGGCCCCTATGACATGCGGCATGCATTTGGTGGGCCCCATGACATGCGGCATGCATGTGGGGCCCCCATGAAATGCGTCATTTATTTGGGGCCCCCTTGACATGTGGAATGCCTGCGGGGCCCCCATGACATGCGGCATGCATGCGGGGCCCTCATGACGTGCAGCATGCATTTGGATCCCCCATTACATGCTGCATGCAAGTGGGGCCCCCCATGACATGCGGCATGCACGTGGGGCCATCATGACATGCAGCATGCATTTGGGGCCACTATGACATGCGGCAAGCATTTGGGCCCCCATGACATGCGGCATGCATGTGGGGCCCCCATGACATGCGTCATGCATTTGGGCCCCCATGACATGCGGCATGCATTTGGGGCCTGCATAACATGCTGCATGCATTTGGGGTACCTGAGACATGCGGCATGCACATGGGCCCCCATAACATGCTGCATGCATTTGGGGTGCCCGAGGCATGCGGCATGCACTTGTTGCCCCTATGACATGCAGCATGCATTTGGGGCCCCCATTACATGTGGCATGCACATGAAGCCCCCATGACATGAGGCATATGCTTGGGGCCCCAATGACATGCGGCATGAGTTTGGACCCCCCATGACATGCGGCATGCACGTGGGGCCACCATGACATGAGTCATGCATTTGGGGCCGCCATGACATGGGGCATGCATTTGGGGCCCCCATGACATGCGGCATGCATTTGGGTCCCTCATGAAATGCGGCATGCATGTGGGGCCCCCATGACATGTGTCATGCATGTGGGCTTCCCATGACATGCGCCATGCATGTGGGGCCCCTATGACATGCGGCATGCATGTGGGACCCCCATGACATGCGGCATGCATGGGGGGCCCCCATGACATGCTCCATGCATGTGGGGCCCCTATGACATGCGACATGCATTTGGGGCCCCCATGACATGCGGAATGCCTTCGGGGCTCCCATGAGATGCTGCATGCATGCGGCACCCTAATGACATGCGGCATGCATTTGGGGCCCCCATGACTTGAGGCATGCATTTGGGGCCCCCATGACATGCGGCATGCATTTGGGGGCCCCATTACATGCCGCATGCATTTGGGGCCCCCATTACATGTGGCATGCACATGGGGCCCCCATGACATGCGGCATACGCTTGGGGCCCCAATGACATGCGGCATGAGTTTGGATCCCCCATGACATGCGGCATGCACGTGGGGCCCCCATGACATGAGTCATGCATTTGGGGCCGCCATGACATGGGGCATGCATTTGGGGCCCCCATGACATGCGGCATGCATTTGGGTCCCTCATGAAATGCGGCATGCATGTGGGGCCCCCATGACATGTGTCATGCATGTGGGCTTCCCATGACATGCGCCATGCATGTGGGGCCCCTATGACATGCGGCATGCATGTGGGACCCCCATGACATGCGGCATGCATGGGGGGCCCCCATGACATGCTCCATGCATGTGGGGCCCCTATGACATGCGACATGCATTTGGGGCCCCCATGACATGCGGAATGCCTTCGGGGCTCCCATGAGATGCTGCATGCATGCGGCACCCTAATGACATGCGGCATGCATTTGGGGCCCCCATGACTTGAGGCATGCATTTGGGGCCCCCATGACATGCGGCATGCATTTGGGGGCCCCATTACATGCCGCATGCATTTGGGGCCCCCATTACATGTGGCATGCACATGGGGCCCCCATGACATGCGGCATACGCTTGGGGCCCCAATGACATGCGGCATGAGTTTGGATCCCCCATGACATGCGGCATGCACGTGGGGCCCCCATGACGTGAGTCATGCATTTGGGGCCGCCATGACATGCGGCATGCATTTGGGGCCCCATGACATGCGGCATGCATTTGGGTGCCCCATGAAATGCGGCATGCATGTGGGGCCCCCAGGACATGCGGCATGCATTCGGGGCCCCCATGACATGTGGTATGCATTTCGATCCCCCATTACATGCTGCATGCAAGTGGGGCCCCCATGACATGAGGCATGCATGTGGGACCCCCCATGACATGCTCCATGCATGTGGGGCCCCTATGACATGCGGCATGCATGTGGGGCCCCTATGACATGCGGCATGCATTTGGGGGGCCCCATGACATGCGGCATACACGTGGGGCACCCATGACATGCGGCATACATTTGTGGCCCCCGTGACATGAGGCATGCACGTGGGGCCCCCATGACATGCGGCAAGTACGCGGGACCCCAATGACATGCAGCATGTACTTGGGGCCCCCATGACATGCGGAATGCACGTGAGGCCCCCATGACATGCGGAATGCCTGCGGGGCCCCAATGCCTTGCTGCATGCATGCATTTGGGTCACCCATGAAATACGGCATGCATGTGGGGCCCCCATGACATGTGGCATTCATGTGGGGCCCCATGATATCCGGCATGCATTTATGGCCCCCATGACATGCGGCATGCATTTTGGCCTCCATGACATGCGACAAGCACGTGGGGCCCCAATGACATGCAGCATGCACGTGGGTCCCCCATGACATGCGGAATGCACGTGAGGCCACCATGACATGCGTAATGCCTGCGGGGCCCCTATGACATGCGGCATGCATGCGGGGCCCTCATGACATGTGGCATGCATTTGGGGCCCCCAATATATGCGGCAGGCACGTGGGGCCCCCATGATATGTGGCATGCATTTGGGGCCCCCATGACTTGAGCCATGCATTTGGGGCCCCCATGACATGTGGCATGCACGTGGGGCCCTCATCACATGCAGCATGCATTTGGGGCCCCCATGACTTGAGCCATGCATTTGGGGCCCCCATGACATGCGGCATGCACGTGGGGCCATCATGACATGCAGCATGCATTTGGGGCCACTATGACATGCGGCAAGCATTTGGGCCCCCATGACATGCGGCATGCATGTTGGGCCCCCATGACATGCGTCTTGCATTTGGGCCCCCATGACATGCGGCATGCATTTGGGGCCTGCATAACATGCTGCATGCATTTGGGGTGCCCGAGACATGCGGCATGCACGTGGGGCCCCTATGACATGCCGCATGCATTTGGGGCCCCCATTACATGTGGCATGCACATGGGGCCCCCATGACATGCGGCATATGCTTGGGGCCCCAAAGACATGCCTCATGAGTTTGGCTCCCCCATGACATGCGGCATGCACGTGGGGCCCCCATGACATGAGTCATGCATTTGGGGCCGCCATGACCTGTGGCATGCATTTGGGGCCGCCATGACATGCGGCATGCATATGGGGCCCCCATGACATGCGGCATGCATTTGGGTCCCTCATGAAATGCGGCATGCATGTGGGGCCCCCATGTCATGTGGCATGCATGTGGGCCCCCCATGACATGCGCCATGAATGTGGGGCCCCTATGACATGCGGCATGCATGTGGGACCTCCATGACATGCTCCATGCATGTGGGGCCCCTATGACATGCGGCATGAATTTGGGGGGCCCCATGACATACGGCATGCACGTGGGGCCCCCATGACATGCGGCATACATTTGTGGCCCCCGTGACATGAGGCATGCACGTGGGGCCCCCATGACATGCGACAAGCACGCGGGGCCCCAATGACATGCAGCATGTACGTGGGACCCCCATGACATGCGGAATGCACGTGAGGCCCCCATGACATGCGGTATGGCTGCGGGGCCCCAATGACATGCGGCATGCATTTGAATCCCCCATTACATGCGGCATGCACGTGGGGCCCCCATGACATGCGGCATGCATTTGTGGCCCCCATGACTTGAGGCATGCATTTGGGGCCCCCATGACATGCGGCATGCATTTGGGGACTGCATAACATGCTGCATGCATTTGGGGTACCTGAGACATGCGGCATGCACATGGGGCCCCCATGACATGCGGCATATGCTTGGGGCCCCAATGACATGCGGTATGAGTTTGGATCCCCCATGACATGCGGCATGCACGTGGGGCCCCCATGACATGTGTCATGCATTTGGGGCCCCATGACTTGAGACATGCTTTTGGGGCCCCCATGACATGGGGCATGCATGTGGGGCCCCCATGAAATGCGCCATGCACGTGGGTCCCCCATAACATGCTGAATGCATTTGGGGTGCCCGAGACATGCGGCATGCACGTGGGGCCCCAATGACATGCGGCATGCATGTGGGACCCCCATGACATGCGTCAAGCATTTTGATCCCCCATTACATGCTGCATGCAAGTGGGGCCCCCATGACATGAGGCATGCATGTGGGCCCCCCATGACATGCGGCATGCATGTGGGGCCCCTATGACATGCGGCATGCATTTGGGGGGCCCCATGACATGCGGCATGCATGTGGGACCCCCATGACATGCGTGATTCATTTGGATCCCCCATTACATGCTGCATGCAAGTGGGGCCCCCATGACATGCGGCATGCATGTGGCCCCCCATGACATATGGCATGCACGTGGGGCCCCCATGACATGCTGCATGCATTTGGGGCCCCCATGATATGCGGCACGCATTTGGGGCCCCCATGACATGCGCCATGCATGTGGGGCCCACATGATATGCGGCATGCATTTGGGGCCCCCATGACATGCGGCATGCACGTGGGGCCCCCGTGACATGCGACATGCATTTGGGGCCCCCATGAAATGCGTCATGCATGTGGGGCCCCTATGACATGCGGCATGCATTTGGTGGGCCCCATGACATGCGGCATGCATGTGGGGCCCCCATGAAATGCGTCATTTATTTGGGGCCCCCTTGACATGTGGAATGCCTGCGGGGCCCCCATGACATGCGGCATGCATGCGGGGCCCTCATGACGTGCAGCATGCATTTGGATCCCCCATTACATGCTGCATGCAAGTGGGGCCCCCCATGACATGCGGCATGCATGTGGGACCCCCATGACATGCGGCATGCATTTGGATCCCCCTTACATGCGGCATGCACGTGTGGCCCCATGAAATGCGGCATGCATTTGGGGCCCCCATGACATGCGGCATGCCTGCGGGGCCCCCATGACATGCGGCATGCATGCGGGGCCCTCATGACATGTGGCATGCATTTGGGGCCCCCATGAAATGTGCCATGCATGTGGGCCCCCCATGAAATGCGGCATGCACGTGGAGCCCACGTGATATGTGTCATGCATTTGGGGCCCCATGACTTGAGGCATGCTTTTGGGGCCCCGATGACATGGGGCATGCATGTGGGGCCCCCATGACATGCTCCATGCATGTGGGGCCCCCATGAAATGTGCCATGCATGTGGGCCCCCCATGACATGCGGCATGCCTGCGGGGCCCCCATGACATGCGGCATGCACGTGGAGCCCACATGACATGCGGCATGCATGCGGGGCCCTCATGACATGCGGGATGAATTTGGGGCCCCCAATACATGCGGCATGCACGTTGGGCCCCTATGACATGCGGCATACATTTATGGAACCCATGACATGCGGCATGCATTTGGTGGGCCCCATGACATGCGGCATGCATGTGGGGCCCCCATGAAATGCGTCATTTATTTGGGGCCCCCTTGACATGTGGAATGCCTGCGGGGCCCCCATGACATGCGGCATGCATGCGGGGCCCTCATGACGTGCAGCATGCATTTGGATCCCCCATTACATGCTGCATGCAAGTGGGGCCCCCATGACATGCGGCATGCATGTGGGCCCCCCATGACATGCAGCATGCATGTGGGACCCCCATGACATGCGGCATGCATTTGGATCCCCCTTACATGCGGCATGCACGTGTGGCCCCATGAAATGCGGCATGCATTTGGGGCCCCCATGACATGCGGCATGCCTGCGGGGCCCCCATGACATGCGGCATGCATGCGGGGCCCTCATGACATGTGGCATGCATTTGGGGCCCCCATGAAATGTGCCATGCATGTGGGCCCCCCATGAAATGCGGCATGCACGTGGAGCCCACGTGATATGTGTCATGCATTTGGGGCCCCATGACTTGAGGCATGCATTTGGGGCCCCGATGACATGGGGCATGCATGTGGGGCCCCCATGACATGCTCCATGCATGTGGGGCCCCCATGAAATGTGCCATGCATGTGGGCACCCCATGACATGCGGCATGCCTGCGGGGCCCCCATGACATGCGGCATGCACGTGGAGCTCACATGACATGCGGCATGCATGCGGGGCCCTCATGACATGCGGGATGAATTTGGGGCCCCCAATACATGCGGCATGCACGTTGGGCCCCTATGACATGCGGCATGCATTTGGGGCCTCCATGACATGCGGCATGCATGTGGGGCCCTCTATGACATGCACCATGCATGTGGGGCCCCTATGACATGCTGCATGCAAGTGGGGCCCCATGACATGCGGCATGCATGTGGGCCCCCCATGACATGTGGCATGCACGTGGGGCCCCCATGACATGCTGCATGCATTTGGGGCCCCCATGATATGCGGCACACATTTGGGGCCCCCATGACTTGCGCATGCATGTGGGGCATCCATGAAATGCGCCATGCATGTGGGGCCCCTATGACATGCATTTGTGGGCCCCAAGACATGCTGCATGCATTTGGGGGGCCCCATGACATGCGACATGCACGTGGGGCCACCATGAAATGCGGCATGCACGTGGGGCCCCCATGATATGAAGCATGCATGTGGGGCCCCCATGACTTGAGGCATGCATTTTGGGCCCCCATGACATGCGGCATGCACATGGGGCCCCCATGACATGCGGCATGCATGTGGGGCCCCCATTACATGCGGCATGCATTTGGGCCCCCATGACATGTGGCATGCATTTGGGGCCCCCTTGACATGCGGCATGCATGTGGGGCCCCTATGACATGCGGCATGCAATTGGGGCCCCTATGACATGCGGCATGCACGTGGGGCCCTCATGACATGCAGCATGCATCTGGGGCCACTATGACATGCGGCATGCACGTGGGGCCATCATGACATGCAGCATGCATTTGGGGCCACTATGACATGCGGCAAGCATTTGGGCCCCCATGACATGCGGCATGCATGTGGGGCCCCCATGACATGCGTCTTGCATTTGGGCCCCTATGACATGTGGCATGCATTTGGGGCCACTATGACATGCGGCAAGCATTTGGGCCCCCATGACATGCGGCATGCATGTGGGGCCCCCATGACATGCGTCATGCATTTGGGCCCCCATGACATGCGGCATGCATTTGGGGCCTGCATAACATGCTGCATGCATTTGGGGTACCTGAAACATGCGGCATGCACATGGGCCCCCATAACATGCTGCATGCATTTGGGGTGCCCGAGGCATGCGGCATGCACGTGTTGCCCCTATGACATGCAGCATGCATTTGGGGCCACCATTACATGTGGCATGCACATGAAGCCCCCATGACATGAGGCATGCACGTGGGGCCCCCATGACATGCGGCATGCATGTGGAGGCCCCATGACATGCGGCCTGCATTTGGGGCCCCCATGACATGCGGCATGCATGTGGGGCCCCCATGATATGCTCCATGCATGTTGGGCCCCATGACATGCGGCATGCATTTGGGGTACCTGAGACATGCGGCATGCACGTGGGGCCCCCATGACATGCGGCATGCATTTGGGGCCCCCATGACATGCGGCATGCATTTGGGTCCTGCATAACATGCTGCATGCATTTGGGGTACCTGAGACATGCGGCATGCACGTGGGGCCCCCATAACATGCTGCATGCATTTGAGGTGCCCGAGACATGCGGCATGCATGTGGGGCCCTATGACATGCGGCATACGCTTGGGGCCCCAATGACATGTGGCATGAGTTTGGATCCCCCATGACATGCGGCATGCACGTGGGGCCCCCATGACATGCGGCATGCATTTGGGTGCCCCATGACATGTGGTATGCACGTGGGGCCCCAATGACATGCGGCATGCATGTGGGACCCCATGACATGCGTCAAGCATTTCGATCCCCCATTACATGCTGCATGCAAGTGGGGCCCCCATGACATGAGGCATGCATGTGGGCCCCCCATGACATGCGGCATGCATGTGGGGCCCCTATGACATGCGGCATGCATTTGGGGGGCCCCATGACATGCGGCATGCATGTGGGACCCCCATGA
This sequence comes from Phyllobates terribilis, assembly GCF_046119375.1. Taxonomy (NCBI): domain Eukaryota; kingdom Metazoa; phylum Chordata; class Amphibia; order Anura; family Dendrobatidae; genus Phyllobates; species Phyllobates terribilis. The sequence continues at coordinate 609,762,704 of NW_027362763.1, forward strand.
CATGCGTGATTCATTTGGATCCCCCATTACATGCTGCATGCAAGTGGGGCCCCCATGACATGCGGCATGCATGTGGCCCCCCATGACATGTGGCATGCACGTGGGGCCCCCATGACATGCTGCATGCATTTGGGGCCCCCATGACATGCTGCATGCATTTGGGGCCCCCATGATATGCGGCACACATTTGGGGCCCCCATGACATGCGGCATGCATGTGGGGCCCACATGATATGCGGCATGCATTTGTGGCCCCCATGACATGCGGCATGCACATGGGGCCCCCATGACATGCGTCATGCATGTGGGGCCCCTATGACATGCGGCATGCATTTGGGGGGCCCCATGACATGCGGCATGCATGTGGGGCCCCCATGAAATGCGTCATTTATTTGGAGCCCCCTTGACATGTGGAATGCCTGGGGGCCCCCATGACATGCGGCATGCATGTGGGGCCCTCATTACATGTGGCATGCATTTGTGGGCCCCAAGACATGCGGCATGCATGTGGGGCCCCCATGACATGCGGAATGCATGCGGGGCCCTCATGGCATGCGGCATGCATTTGGGGCCCCCATGACATGCGGCATGCATGCGGGTCCCCCATGATATGTGGCATGCACGTGGGGCCACCATGACATGCTGCATGCATTTGGGGCCCCCATTATATGCGGCACACATTTGGGGCCCCCATGACTTGCGCATGCATGTGGGGCATCCTTGAAATGCGCCATGCATGTGGGGCCCCTATGACATGCGACATGCATTTGTGGGCCCCAAGACATGCTGCATGCATTTGGGGGGCCCCATGACATGCGACATGCACGTGGAGCCACCATGAAATGCGCCATGCATGTGGGGCCCCTATGACATGCGGCATGCAATTGGGGCCCCTATGACATGCGGCATGCACGTGGGGCCCTCATGACATGTAGCATGCATCTGGGGCTACTATGACATGCGGCATGCATTTGTGGCCCCCATGACATGCGGCATGCATGTGGGACCCCCATCATATGCGGCATGCATGTGGGACCCCCATGATATGCGGCATGCATTTGGGGCTCCCATGACTTGAGGCATGCATTCGGGGCGCCCATGAAATGTGCCATGCATGTGGGGCCCCTATGACATGCGGCATGCATTTGTGGGCCCCAAGACATGCGGCATGCATGTGGGGCCCCCATGAAATGCGGCATTTATTTGGGGCCCCCATGACATGCGGCATGCACGTGGGGCCCCCATGAAATGCGGCATTTATTTGGGGCCCCCATGACATGTGGCATGCCTGCGGGGCCCCCATGACATGCGGCATGTATGCGGGGCCCCGCAGGCATGCATTTGGGGCCCTCATGACATGCGGCATGCATTTGGGGCCCCATGATATGCGGCATGCATGTGGGGCCCCCATGAAATGCGCCATGCACGTGGGGCCCCCATGGCATGCTGCATGCGTTTGGGGCCCCCATGACATGTGGAATGCACGTGAGGCCCCCATGACATGCGGCATGCATGTGGGGCCCCCATGACGTGCAGCATGCATTTGGATCCCCCATGGCATGCTGCATGCGTTTGGGGCCCCCATGACATGTGGAATGCACGTGAGGCCCCCATGACATGCGGCATGCATGTGGGGCCCCCATGACGTGCAGCATGCATTTGGATCCCCCATTACATGCTGCATGCAATTGGAACCCCCATGACATGCGGCATGCACGTGTGGCCCCCATGAAATGCGGCATGCATTTGGGGCCCCCATGACATGCGGCATGCATTTGGGGGGCCCCATGACATGCGGCATGCATGTGGGACCTCCATGGCATGCGTTATTCATTTGGATCCCCCATTACATGCTGCATGCAAGTGGGGCCCCCATGACACGCGGCATGCATGTGGCCCCCCATGACATGTGGCATGCACGTGGGGCCCCCATGACATGCTGCATGCATTTGAGGCCCCCATGATATGCAGCATGCATTTGGGGCCCCCATGACATGCGGCATGCATGTGGGGCCCACATGATATGCGGCATGCATTTGGGGCCCCCATGACATGCGGCGTGCACGTGGGGCCCCCATGACATGCGGCATGCAAGTGGGGCCCCCATGACATGCGGCATGCATGTGGGGCATCCTTGAAATGCGCCATGCATGTGGGGCCCCTATGACAGGCGACATGCATTTGTGGGCCCCATGACATGCGGAATGCCTGCGGGGCCCCCATGACATGCGGCATGCATGTGGCACCCTCATGACATGCGGCATGCACGTGGGGCCCCCATGATATGAAGCATGCATGTGGGGCCCCCATGACATGCGGCATGCACGTGGGGCCCCTATGACATGCGGCATGCAATTGGGGCCCCTATGACATGCGACATGCACGTGGGGCCCTCATGACATGCAGCATGCATCTGGGGCCACTATGACATGCGGCATGCATTTGTGTCCCCCATGACATGCGGCATGCATGTGGGACCCCCATCATATGTGGCATGCATGTGGGACCCCCATGATATGCGGCATGCATTTGGGGCCCCCATGACTTGATGCATGCATTCGGGGCCCCCATGAAATGCGCCATGCATGTGGGGCCCCTATGACATGCGGCATGCATTTGTGGGCCCCAAGACATGCGGCATGCATGTGGGGCCCCCATGAAATGCGGCATTCATTTGGGTCCCCCATGACATGCGGCATGTACGTGGGGCCCCCATGAAATCCGGCATTAATTTGGGGCCCCCATGACATGCTGCATGCATTTGGGGCCCCCATGATATGCGTCACACATTTGGGGCCCCCATAACTTGCGCATGCATGTGGGGCATCCATGAAATGCGCCATGCATGTGGGGCCCCTATGACATGCGACATGCATTTGTGGGCCCAAGACATGCTGCATGCATTTGGGGGGCCCCGTGACATGCGACATGCACGTGGGGCCACCATGAAATGCTGCATGCATTTGGGGCCCCCATGACATGCGGAATACCTGCGGGGCCCCCATGACATGCGCCATGCATGTGGCACCCTCATGACATGTGTCATGCATGTGGGGCCCCCATGACATGCGGCATGCATGTGGGGCCCTCATTACATGCGGCATGCATTTGGGCCCCCATGACATGTGGCATGCATTTGGGGCCCCCTTGACATGCGGCATGCATGTGGGGCACCATGACATGCGCCATGCATGTGGGGCCCCTATGACATGCGGCATGCAATTGGGGCCCCTATGACATGCGGCATGCACGTGGGGCCCTCATGACATGCAGCATGCATCTGGGGCCACTATGACATGCGGCATGCATTTGTGGCCCCCATGACATGCGGCATGCATGTGGGACCCCCATCATATGTGGCATGCATGTGGGACCCCCATGATATGCGGCATGCATTTGGGGCTCCCATGACTTGAGGCATGCATTCGGGGCCCCCATGAAATGCGCCATGCATGTGGGGCCCCTATGACATGCGGCATGCATTTGTGGGCCCCAAGACATGCGGCATGCGTTTGGGGCCCCCATGACATGTGGAATGCACGTGAGGCCCCCATGACATGCGGCATGCACGTGGGGCCCACATGATATGCGCCATGCATGTGGGCCCCCATGAAATGCGCCATGCACGTGGGCCCCCATGACATGCGGCATGCATTTGGGGGGCCCCATGACATGCGGCATGCATGTGGGACCCCCATGACATGCGTCATTCATTTGGATCCCCCATTACATGCTGCATGCAAGTGGGGCCCCCATGACATGCGGCATGCATGTGGCCCCCCATGACATGTGGCATGCACGTGGGGCCCCCATGACATGCTGCATGCATTTGAGGCCCCCATGATATGCGGCACGCATTTGGGGCCCCCATGACATGCGGCATGCATGTGGGTCCCACATGATATGCGGCATGCATTTGGGGCCCCCATGAAATGCGTCATGCATGTGGGGCCCCTATGACATGCGGCATGCATTTGGGGGGCCCCATGACATGCGGCATGCATGTGGGGCCCCCATGAAATGCGTCATTTATTTGGGGCCCCCTTGACATGTGGAATGCCTGCGGGGCCCCCATGACATGTGGCATGCATGCGGGGCCCTCAGGACGTGCAGCATGCATTTGGATCCCCCATTACATGCTGCATGCAAGTGGGGCCCCATGACATGCGGCATGCAGTTGGGGCCCCCATGAAATGCGTCATGCATGTGGGGCCCCTATGACATGCGGCATGCATTTGGGGGGCCCCATGACATGCGGCATGCATGTGGGGCCCCCATGAAATGCGTCATTTATTTGGGGCCCCCTTGACATGTGGAATGCCTGCGGGGCCCCCATGACATGTGGCATGCATGCGGGGCCCTCAGGACGTGCAGCATGCATTTGGATCCCCCATTACATGCTGCATGCAAGTGGGGCCCCATGACATGCGGCATGCATGTGGGCCCCCCATGACATGCAGCATGCATGAGGGACCCCCATGACATGCGGCATGCATTTGGATCCCCCTTACATGCGGCATGCACGTGTGGCCCCCATGAAATGTGGCATGCATTTGGGGCCCCCATGACATGCGGCATGCCTGCGGGGCCCCCATGACATGCGGCATGCATGCGGGGCCCTCATGAATTGCGACATGCATTTGGGGCCCCCATGAAATGGGGCATGCATGTGGGGCCCCCATGACATGATCCATGCATGTGGGGCCCCATGAAATGTGCCATGCATGTGGGCCCCGCATGACATGCGGCATGCCTGCGGGGCCCCCATGACATGCGGCATGCACGTGGAGCCCACATGATATGTGGCATGCATTTGGGGCACGATGACTTGAGGCATGCATTTGGGGCCCCCATGACATGGGGCATCCATGTGGGGCCCCCATGAAATGCGCCATGCACGTGGGGCCCCCATAACATGCTGCATGCATTTGGGGTGCCCGAGACATGCGGCATGCACGTGGGGCCCCTATGACATGCCGCATGCATTTGGGGCCCCCATTACATGCGGCATGCATGTGGGGCCCCTATGACATGCTGCATGCATTTGGGGGCACCAAGACATGTGGTATGCACGTGGGGCCCCCATGACATGCGGCATGTTTGCGGGGCTCTCATGACATGCGGCATGCATTTGGGGCCCCCATGAAATGCACCATGCACGTGGGGCCCCCATGGCATGCTGCATGCGTTTGGGACCCCCATGACATACGGCATGCATTTGGATGCCCCTTACATGCGGCATGAACGTGTGACCCCCATGAAATGCGGCATGCAAGTGGGGCCCACATGATATGTGGCATGCATTTGGGGCCCCCATGACTTGAGGCATGCATTTGGGGCCCCCATGACATGCGACATGCATGTGGGGCCCCCATAACATGCGGCCTGCATTTGGGGCCCCCATGACATGCGGCATGCATGTGGGGCCCCCATGATATGCTCCATGCATGTGGGGCCCCATGACATGCGGCATGCATTTGGGGTACCTGAGACATGCGGCATGCACGTGGGGCCCCCATGACATGCTGCATGTATTTGGGGTGCCCGAGACATGCGGCATGCACGTGGGGCCCCCATGACATGTGGTATACGCTTGGGTCCCCCATGACATGCGGCATGCACGTGGGGCCCCCATAATATGCTGCATGCATTTGAGGTGCCCGAGACATGCGGCATGCATGTGGGGCCCCTATGACATGCGGCATACGCTTGGGGCCCCAATGACATGCGGCATGAGTTTGGATCCCCCATGACATGCGGCATGCACGTGGGGCCGCCATGACATGAGTCATGCATTTGGGGCCGCCATGACATGCGGCATGCATTTGGGGCCCCCATGACATGCGGCATGCATTTGGGTGCCCCATGAAATGCGGCATGCATGTGGGGCCCCCAGGACATGTGGCATGCATTTGGGGCCCCCATGACATGTGGTATGCACGTGGGGCCCCAATGACATGCGGCATGCATGTGGGACCCCCATGACATGCGTCATGCATTTCGATCCCCCATTACATGCTGCATGCAAGTGGGGCCCCCATGATATGAGGCATGCATGTGGCCCCCCATGACATGCGGCATGCATGTGGGGCCCCATGACATGCGGCATGCATGTGGGACCCGCATGACAGGCGTCATTCATGTGGATCCCCCATTACATGCTGCATGCAAGTGGGGCCCCAATAACATGCGGCATGCATGTGGCCCCCCATGACATGTGGCATGCACGTGGGGCCCCCATGACATGCTGCATGCATTTGGGGCCCCCATGATATGCGGCACGCATTTGGGGCCCCCATGACTTGCGCCATGCATGTGGGGCCCACATGATATTCGGCATGCATTTGGGGCCCCCATGACATGCGGCATGCACGTGGGGCCCCCATGACATGCGACATGCATTTGGGGCCCCCATGAAATGCGTCATGCATGTGGGGCCCCTATGACATGTGGCATGCATTTGGGGGGCCCCATGACATGCGGCATGCATGTGGGGCCCCCATGAAATGCGTCATTTATTTGGGGCCCCCTTGACATGTGGAATGCCTGCGGGGCCCCCATGAAATGCGGCATGCATGCGGGCCCCTCATTACGTGCAGCATGCATTTGGATCCCCCATTACATGCTGCATGCAAGTGGGGCCCCCATGACATGCGGCATGCATGTGGGCCCCCATGACATGCAGCATGCATGTGGGGCCCCCATGACATGCGGCATGCCTGCGGGGCCCCCATGACATGCGGCATGCATGCGGGCCCCTCATGACGTGCAGCATGCATTTGGATCCCCCATTACATGCTGCATGCAAGTGGGGCCCCCATGACATGCAGCATGCATGTGGGCCCCCATGACATGCGACAAGCACGCGGGGCCCCAATGACATGCAGCATGTACGTGGGACCCCCATGACATGCGGAATGCACGTGAGGCCCCCATGACATGCGGTATGGCTGCGGGGCCCCAATGACATGCGGCATGCATTTGAATCCCCCATTACATGCGGCATGCACGTGGGGCCCCCATGACATGCGGCATGCATTTGTGGCCCCCATGACTTGAGGCATGCATTTGGGGCCTCCATGACATGCGCCATGCATGTGGGGCCCCCTTGACATGCGCCATGCATGTGGGGCCCCTATGACATGCGGCATGAATTTGGGGGCACCAGTACATGAGGCATGCACGTGGAGCCCCCATGACATGCGGCATGCGTTTCGGGCCCCCATGATATGCGGCATGCATTTGGGGCCCCCATGACATGCGGCATGCATTTGGGGACTGCATAACATGCTGCATGCATTTGGGGTACCTGAGACATGCGGCATGCACATGGGGCCCCCATGACATGCGGCATATGCTTGGGGCCCCAATGACATGCGGTATGAGTTTGGATCCCCCATGACATGCGGCATGCACGTGGGGCCCCCATGACATGTGTCATGCATTTGGGGCCCCGTGACTTGAGACATGCATTTGGGGCCCCCATGACATGGGGCATGCATGTGGGGCCCCCATGAAATGCGCCATGCACGTGGGGCCCCCATAACATGCTGAATGCATTTGGGGTGCCCGAGACATGCGGCATGCACGTGGGGCCCCTATGACATGCCGCATGCATTTGGGGCCCCCATTACTTGCGGCATGCATGTGGGGCCCCTATGACATGCTGCATGCATTTGGGGGCCCCAAGACATGTGGTATGCACGTGGGGCCCCCATGACATGCGGCATGCATTTGGGGCCCCCATGAAATGCACCATGCACGTGGGGCCCCCATGGCATGCTGCATGCGTTTGGGACCCCCATGACATGCGGCATGCATTTGGATGCCCCTTACATGCGCCATGCATGTGGGGCCCCCATAACATGCGGCATGCATGTGGGGCCCCCATAACATGCGGCATGCATGTGGGGCCCCTATGACATGCGCCATGCATGTGGGCCCCCATGAAATGCGCCATGCACGTGGGGCCCCCATGACATGCGGCATGCATGTGGAGGCCCCATGACATGCGGCCTGCATTTGGGGCCCCCATGACATGCGGCATGCATGTGGGGCCCCCATGATATGCTCCATGCATGTGGGGTACCTGAGACATGCGGCATGCACGTGGGGCCCCCATGACATGCTGCATGTATTTGGGGTGCCCGAGACATGCGGCATGCACGTGGGGCCCCCATGACATGTGGTATACGCTTGGGTCTCCCATGACATGCGGCATGCACGTGGGGCCCCCATAACCTGAGTCATTCATTTGGGGCCGCCATGACATGTGGCATTCATTTGGGGCCCCCATGACATGCGGCATGCATTTGGGTCCTGCATAACATGCTGCATGCATTTGGGGTACCTGAGACATGCGGCATGCACGTGGGGCCCCCATAACATGCTGCATGCATTTGAGGTGCCCGAGACATGCGGCATGCATGTGGGGCCCCTATGACATGCGGCATACGCTTGGGGCCCCAATGACATGCGGCATGAGGTTGGATCCCCCATGACATGCGGCATGCACGTGGGGCCCCCATGACATGAGTCATGCATTTGGGGCCGCCATGACATGCGGCATGCATTTGGGTGCCCCATGAAATGCGGCATGCATGTGGGGCCCCCAGGACATGCGGCATGCATTTGGGGCCCCCATGACATGTGGTATGCACGTGGGGCCCCAATGACATGCGGCATGCATGTGGGACCCCCATGACATGCGTCAAGCATTTCGATCCCCCATTACATGCTGCATGCAAGTGGGGCCCCCATGACATGAGGCATGCATGTGGGCCCCCCATGACATTCGGCAGGCATGTGGGGCCCCTATGACATGCGGCATGCATTTGGGGGGCCCCATGACATGCGGCATGCCTGCGGGGCCCCCATGACATGCGGCATGCATGCGGGGCCCTCATGACATGTGGCATGCACGTGGAGCCCACGTGATATGTGTCATGCATTTGGGGCCCCATGACTTGAGGCATGCATTTGGGGCCCCGATGACATGGGGCATGCATGTGGGGCCCCCATGACATGCTCCATGCATGTGGGGCCCCCATGAAATGTGCCATGCATGTGGGCCCCCCATGACATGCGGCATGCCTGCGGGGCCCCCATGACATGCGGCATGCACGTGGAGCCCACATGACATGCGGCATGCATGCGGGGCCCTCATGACATGCGGGATGAATTTGGGGCCCCCAATACATGCGGCATGCACGTTGGGCCCCTATGACATGCGGCATACATTTATGGAACCCATGACATGCGGCAAGCATTTGGGCCCCCATGACATGCGGCATGCATGTGGGGCCTCCATGACATGCGGCATGCATGTGGGGCCCCCCTGACATGCGGCATGCATCTGGGGCCCCCATGACATGCGGCATGCATTTGGGGCCTCCATGACATGCGGCATGCATGTGGGGCCCCCTATGACATGCACCATGCATGTGGGGCCCCTATGACATGCTGCATGCAAGTGGGGCCCCATGACATGCGGCATGCATGTGGGCCCCCCATGACATGTGGCATGCACGTGGGGCCCCCATGACATGCTGCATGCATTTGGGGCCCCCATGATATGCGGCACACATTTGGGGCCCCCATGACTTGCGCATGCATGTGGGGCATCCATGAAATGCGCCATGCATGTGGGGCCCCCATGATATGAAGCATGCATGTGGGGCCCCCATGACTTGAGGCATGCATTTTGGGCCCCCATGACATGCGGCATGCACATGGGGCCCCCATGACATGCGGCATGCATGTGGGGCCCCCATTACATGCGGCATGCATTTGGGCCCCCATGACATGTGGCATGCATTTGGGGCCCCCTTGACATGCGGCATGCATGTGGGGCCCCTATGACATGCGGCATGCAATTGGGGCCCCTATGACATGCGGCATGCACGTGGGGCCCTCATGACATGCAGCATGCATCTGGGGCCACTATGACATGCGCCATGCATGTGGGGCCCCTATGACATGCGGCATGCAATTGGGGCCCCTATGACATGCGGCATGCACGTGGGGCCCTCATGACATGCAGCATTCATCTGGGGCCACTATGACATGCGGCATGCATTTGTGGCCCCCATGACATGCGGCATGCATGTGGGACCCCCATCATATGTGGCATGCATGTGGGACCCCCATGATATGCGGCATGCATTTGGGGCCCCCATGACTTGAGGCATGCATTTGGGGCCCCCATGACATGCGGCATGCACGTGGGGCCATCATGACATGCAGCATGCATTTGGGGCCACTATGACATGCGGCAAGCATTTGGGCCCCCATGACATGCGGCATGCATGTGGGGCCCCTATGACATGCGTCTTGCATTTGGGCCCCCATGACATGTGGCATGCATTTGGGGCCTGCATAACATGCTGCATGCATTTGGGGTGCCCGAGACATGCGGCAAGCACGCGGGGCCCCAATGACATGCAGCATGTACGTGGGGCCCCCATGACATGCGGAATGCACGTGAGGCCCCCATGACATGCGGAATGCCTGCGGGGCCCTAATGCCATGCGGCATGCATCCATTTGGGTCACCCATGAAATGCGGCATGCATGTGGGGCCCCCATGACATGTGGCATGCATGTGGGGCCCCATGATATCCGGCATGCATTTATGGCCCCCATGACATGCGGCATGCATTTGGGCCTCCATGACATGCGAAAAGCACATGGGGCCCCAATGACATGCAGAATGCACGTGGGGCCCCCATGACATGCGGCATGCATTTGGGGCCCCCATGACTTGAGCCATGCATTTGGGGCCCCCATGACATGCGGCATGCACGTGGGGCCATCATGACATGCAGCATGAATTTGGGGCCACTATGACATGTGGCAAGCATTTGGGCCCCATTACATGCGGCATGCATGTGGAGCCCCCATGACATGTGGCATGCATTTGGGGCCCCCATGACATGCTTCATGCACGTGGGGCCCCCATGACATGCGGCATGCATTTGGGCCCCCATGACATGCGGCATGCATTTGGGGACTGCATAACATGCTGCATGCATTTGGGGTACCTGAGACATGCGGCATGCACATGGGGCCCCCATGACATGCGGCATATGCTTGGGGCCCCAATGACATGCGGTATAAGTTTGGATCCCCCATGACATGCGGCATGCACGTGGGGCCCCCATTGACATGCGGCATGCATGTGGGGCCCCTATGACATGCGGCATGCATGTGGGGCCCCCATGATATGCTCCATGCATGTGGGGCCCCTTTGACATGTGGCATGCATGTGGGCCCCTATGACATGCGGCATGCATGTGGGACCCCCATTGACATGCGGCATGCATGTGGGGCCCCTATGACATGCGGCATGCATGTGGGGCCCCCATGATATGCTCCATGCATGTGGGGCCCCTTTGACATGTGGCATGCATGTGGGGCCCCTATGACATGCGGCAAACATTTGTGGCCCCCGTGACATGAGGCATGCACGTGGGGCCCCCATGACATGCGGCAAGCACGCGGGGCCCCATTGACATGCAGCATGTACGTGGGGCCCCCATGACATGCGGAATGCACGTGAGGCCCCCATGACATGCGGAATGCCTGCGGGGCCCCAATGACATGCAGCATGTACGTGGGGCCCCCATGACATGCGGAATGCACGTGAGGCCCCCATGACATGTGGCATGCATGTGGGGCCCCATGATATCCGGCATGCATTTATGGTCCCCATGACATGCGGCATGCATTTGGGCCTCCATGACATGAGACAAGCACGTGGGGCCCCAATGACATGCAGCATGCACGTGGGGCCCTCATGACATGCAGCATGCATTTGGCGCCCCCATTACTTGAGCCATGCATTTGGGGCCCCCATGACATGCGGCATGCACGTGGGGCCATCATGACATGCAGCATGCATTTGGGGCCACTATGACATGCGGCAAGCATTTGGGCCCCCATGACATGCGGCATGCATGTGGGGCCCCCATGACATGCGTCATGCATTTGGGCCCCCATGACATGCGGCATGCATTTGGGGCCTGCATAACATGCTGCATGCATTTGGGGTACCTGAGACATGCGGCATGCACATGGGCCCCCATAACATGCTGCATGCATTTGGGGTGCCCGAGGCATGCGGCATGCACTTGTTGCCCCTATGACATGCAGCATGCATTTGGGGCCCCCATTACATGTGGCATGCACATGAAGCCCCCATGACATGAGGCATATGCTTGGGGCCCCAATGACATGCGGCATGAGTTTGGACCCCCCATGACATGCGGCATGCACGTGGGGCCACCATGACATGAGTCATGCATTTGGGGCCGCCATGACATGGGGCATGCATTTGGGGCCCCCATGACATGCGGCATGCATTTGGGTCCCTCATGAAATGCGGCATGCATGTGGGGCCCCCATGACATGTGTCATGCATGTGGGCTTCCCATGACATGCGCCATGCATGTGGGGCCCCTATGACATGCGGCATGCATGTGGGACCCCCATGACATGCGGCATGCATGGGGGGCCCCCATGACATGCTCCATGCATGTGGGGCCCCTATGACATGCGACATGCATTTGGGGCCCCCATGACATGCGGAATGCCTTCGGGGCTCCCATGAGATGTTGCATGCATGCGGCACCCTCATGACATGCGGCATGCATTTGGGGCCCCCATGACTTGAGGCATGCATTTGGGGCCCCCATGACATGCGGCATGCATTTGGGGGCCCCATTACATGCCGCATGCATTTGGGGCCCCCATTACATGTGGCATGCACATGGGGCCCCCATGACATGCGGCATACGCTTGGGGCCCCAATGACATGCGGCATGAGTTTGGATCCCCCATGACATGCGGCATGCACGTGGGGCCCCCATGACGTGAGTCATGCATTTGGGGCCGCCATGACATGCGGCATGCATTTGGGGCCCCATGACATGCGGCATGCATTTGGGTGCCCCATGAAATGCGGCATGCATGTGGGGCCCCCAGGACATGCGGCATGCATTCGGGGCCCCCATGACATGTGGTATGCATTTCGATCCCCCATTACATGCTGCATGCAAGTGGGGCCCCCATGACATGAGGCATGCATGTGGGACCCCCCATGACATGCTCCATGCATGTGGGGCCCCTATGACATGCGGCATGCATGTGGGGCCCCTATGACATGCGGCATGCATTTGGGGGGCCCCATGACATGCGGCATACACGTGGGGCACCCATGACATGCGGCATACATTTGTGGCCCCCGTGACATGAGGCATGCACGTGGGGCCCCCATGACATGCGGCAAGTACGCGGGACCCCAATGACATGCAGCATGTACTTGGGGCCCCCATGACATGCGGAATGCACGTGAGGCCCCCATGACATGCGGAATGCCTGCGGGGCCCCAATGCCTTGCTGCATGCATGCATTTGGGTCACCCATGAAATACGGCATGCATGTGGGGCCCCCATGACATGTGGCATTCATGTGGGGCCCCATGATATCCCGCATGCATTTATGGCCCCCATGACATGCGGCATGCATTTTGGCCTCCATGACATGCGACAAGCACGTGGGGCCCCAATGACATGCAGCATGCACGTGGGTCCCCCATGACATGCGGAATGCACGTGAGGCCACCATGACATGCGTAATGCCTGCGGGGCCCCTATGACATGCGGCATGCATGCGGGGCCCTCATGACATGTGGCATGCATTTGGGGCCCCCAATATATGCGGCAGGCACGTGGGGCCCCCATGATATGTGGCATGCATTTGGGGCCCCCATGACTTGAGCCATGCATTTGGGGCCCCCATGACATGTGGCATGCACGTGGGGCCCTCATCACATGCAGCATGCATTTGGGGCCCCCATGACTTGAGCCATGCATTTGGGGCCCCCATGACATGCGGCATGCACGTGGGGCCATCATGACATGCAGCATGCATTTGGGGCCACTATGACATGCGGCAAGCATTTGGGCCCCCATGACATGCGGCATGCATGTTGGGCCCCCATGACATGCGTCTTGCATTTGGGCCCCCATGACATGCGGCATGCATTTGGGGCCTGCATAACATGCTGCATGCATTTGGGGTGCCCGAGACATGCGGCATGCACGTGGGGCCCCTATGACATGCCGCATGCATTTGGGGCCCCCATTACATGTGGCATGCACATGGGGCCCCCATGACATGCGGCATATGCTTGGGGCCCCAAAGACATGCCTCATGAGTTTGGCTCCCCCATGACATGCGGCATGCACGTGGGGCCCCCATGACATGAGTCATGCATTTGGGGCCGCCATGACATGCGGCATGCATTTGGGGCCGCCATGACATGCGGCATGCATATGGGGCCGCCATGACATGCGGCATGCATTTGGGTCCCTCATGAAATGCGGCATGCATGTGGGGCCCCCATGACATGTGGCATGCATGTGGGCCCCCCATGACATGCGCCATGAATGTGGGGCCCCTATGACATGCGGCATGCATGTGGGACCTCCATGACATGCTCCATGCATGTGGGGCCCCTATGACATGCGGCATGAATTTGGGGGGCCCCATGACATACGGCATGCACGTGGGGCCCCCATGACATGCGGCATACATTTGTGGCCCCCGTGACATGAGGCATGCACGTGGGGCCCCCATGACATGCGACAAGCACGCGGGGCCCCAATGACATGCAGCATGTACGTGGGACCCCCATGACATGCGGAATGCACGTGAGGCCCCCATGACATGCGGTATGGCTGCGGGGCCCCAATGACATGCGGCATGCATTTGAATCCCCCATTACATGCGGCATGCACGTGGGGCCCCCATGACATGCGGCATGCATTTGTGGCCCCCATGACTTGAGGCATGCATTTGGGGCCTCCATGACATGCGCCATGCATGTGCGGCCCCCTTGACATGCGCCATGCATGTGGGGCCCCTATGACATGCGGCATGAATTTGGGGGCACCAGTACATGAGGCATGCACGTGGAGCCCCCATGACATGCGGCATGCGTTTCGGGCCCCCATGATATGCGGCATGCATTTGGGGCCCCCATGACATGCGGCATGCATTTGGGGACTGCATAACATGCTGCATGCATTTGGGGTACCTGAGACATGCGGCATGCACATGGGGCCCCCATGACATGCGGCATATGCTTGGGGCCCCAATGACATGCGGTATGAGTTTGGATCCCCCATGACATGCGGCATGCACGTGGGGCCCCCATGACATGTGTCATGCATTTGGGGCCCCATGACTTGAGACATGCTTTTGGGGCCCCCATGACATGGGGCATGCATGTGGGGCCCCCATGAAATGCGCCATGCACGTGGGTCCCCCATAACATGCTGAATGCATTTGGGGCCCCCATGACATGCGGCATGCATGTGGCCCCCCATGACATATGGCATGCACGTGGGGCCCCCATGACATGCTGCATGCATTTGGGGCCCCCATGATATGCGGCACGCATTTGGGGCCCCCATGACATGCGCCATGCATGTGGGGCCCACATGATATGCGGCATGCATTTGGGGCCCCCATGACATGCGGCATGCACGTGGGGCCCCCGTGACATGCGACATGCATTTGGGGCCCCCATGAAATGCGTCATGCATGTGGGGCCCCTATGACATGCGGCATGCATTTGGTGGGCCCCATGACATGCGGCATGCATGTGGGGCCCCCATGAAATGCGTCATTTATTTTGGGCCCCCTTGACATGTGGAATGCCTGCGGGGCCCCCATGACATGCGGCATGCATGCGGGGCCCTCATGACGTGCAGCATGCATTTGGATCCCCCATTACATGCTGCATGCAAGTGGGGCCCCCATGACATGCGGCATGCATGGGGGCCCCCCATGACATGCAGCATGCATGTGGGACCCCCATGACATGCGGCATGCATTTGGATCCCCCTTACATGCGGCATGCACGTGTGGCCCCATGAAATGCGGCATGCATTTGGGGCCCCCATGACATGCGGCATGCCTGCGGGGCCCCCATGACATGCGGCATGCATGCGGGGCCCTCATGACATGTGGCATGCATTTGGGGCCCCCATGAAATGTGCCATGCATGTGGGCCCCCCATGAAATGCGGCATGCACGTGGAGCCCACGTGATATGTGTCATGCATTTGGGGCCCCATGACTTGAGGCATGCATTTGGGGCCCCGATGACATGGGGCATGCATGTGGGGCCCCCATGACATGCTCCATGCATGTGGGGCCCCCATGAAATGTGCCATGCATGTGGGCCCCCCATGACATGCGGCATGCCTGCGGGGCCCCCATGACATGCGGCATGCACGTGGAGCCCACATGACATGCGGCATGCATGCGGGGCCCTCATGACATGCGGGATGAATTTGGGGCCCCCAATACATGCGGCATGCACGTTGGGCCCCTATGACATGCGGCATACATTTATGGAACCCATGACATGCGGCATGCATTTGGTGGGCCCCATGACATGCGGCATGCATGTGGGGCCCCCATGAAATGCGTCATTTATTTGGGGCCCCCTTGACATGTGGAATGCCTGCGGGGCCCCCATGACATGCGGCATGCATGCGGGGCCCTCATGACGTGCAGCATGCATTTGGATCCCCCATTACATGCTGCATGCAAGTGGGGCCCCCATGACATGCGGCATGCATGTGGGCCCCCCATGAAATGCGGCATGCACGTGGAGCCCACGTGATATGTGTCATGCATTTGGGGCCCCATGACTTGAGGCATGCATTTGGGGCCCCGATGACATGGGGCATGCATGTGGGGCCCCCATGACATGCTCCATGCATGTGGGGCCCCCATGAAATGTGCCATGCATGTGGGCACCCCATGACATGCGGCATGCCTGCGGGGCCCCCATGACATGCGGCATGCACGTGGAGCCCACATGACATGCGGCATGCATGCGGGGCCCTCATGACATGCGGGATGAATTTGGGGCCCCCAATACATGCGGCATGCACGTTGGGCCCCTATGACATGCGGCATGCATTTGGGGCCTCCATGACATGCGGCATGCATGTGGGGCCCCCTATGACATGCACCATGCATGTGGGGCCCCTATGACATGCTGCATGCAAGTGGGGCCCCATGACATGCGGCATGCATGTGGGCCCCCCATGACATGTGGCATGCACGTGGGGCCCCCATGACATGCTGCATGCATTTGGGGCCCCCATGATATGCGGCACACATTTGGGGCCCCCATGACTTGCGCATGCATGTGGGGCATCCATGAAATGCGCCATGCATGTGGGGCCCCTATGACATGCATTTGTGGGCCCCAAGACATGCTGCATGCATTTGGGGGGCCCCATGACATGCGACATGCACGTGGGGCCACCATGAAATGCGGCATGCACGTGGGGCCCCCATGATATGAAGCATGCATGTGGGGCCCCCATGACTTGAGGCATGCATTTTGGGCCCCCATGACATGCGGCATGCACATGGGGCCCCCATGACATGCGGCATGCATGTGGGGCCCCCATTACATGCGGCATGCATTTGGGCCCCCATGACATGTGGCATGCATTTGGGGCCCCCTTGACATGCGGCATGCATGTGGGGCCCCTATGACATGCGGCATGCAATTGGGGCCCCTATGACATGCGGCATGCACGTGGGGCCCTCATGACATGCAGCATGCATCTGGGGCCACTATGACATGCGCCATGCATGTGGGGCCCCTATGACATGCGGCATGCAATTGGGGCCCCTATGACATGCCGCATGCACGTGGGGCCCTCATGACATGCAGCATGCATCTGGGGCCACTATGACATGCGGCATGCACGTGGGGCCATCATGACATGCAGCATGCATTTGGGGCCACTATGACATGCGGCAAGCATTTGGGCCCCCATGACATGCGGCATGCATGTGGGGCCCCCATGACATGCGTCATGCATTTGGGCCCCTATGACATGTGGCATGCCTTTGGGGCCACTATGACATGCGGCAAGCATTTGGGCCCCCATGACATGCGGCATGCATGTGGGGCCCCCATGACATGCATCATGCATTTGGGCCCCCATGACATGCGGCATGCATTTGGGGCCTGCATAACATGCTGCATGCATTTGGGGTACCTGAGACATGCGGCATGCACATGGGCCCCCATAACATGCTGCATGCATTTGGGGTGCCCGAGGCATGCGGCATGCACGTGTTGCCCCTATGACATGCAGCATGCATTTGGGGCCCCCATTACATGTGGCATGCACATGAAGCCCCCATGACATGAGACATGCACGTGGGGCCCCCATGACATGCGGCATGCATGTGGAGGCCCCATGACATGCGGCCTGCATTTGGGGCCCCCATGACATGCGGCATGCATGTGGGGCCCCCATGATATGCTCCATGCATATTGGGCCCCATGACATGCGGCATGCATTTGGGGTACCTGAGACATGCGGCATGCACGTGGGGCCCCCATGATATGCGGCATGCATTTGGGGCCCCCATGACATGCGGCATGCATTTGGGTCCTGCATAACATGCTGCATGCATTTGGGGTACCTGAGACATGCGGCATGCACGTGGGGCCCCCATAACATGCTGCATGCATTTGAGGTGCCCGAGACATGCGGCATGCATGTGAGGCCCTATGACATGCGGCATACGCTTGGGGCCCCAATGACATGCGGCATGAGTTTGGATCCCCCATGACATGCGGCATGCACGTGGGGCCCCCATGACATGCGGCATGCATTTGGGTGCCCCATGAAATGCGGCAAGTATGTGGGGCCCCCAGGCCATGCGGCATGCATGTGGGGCCCCTATGACATGCGGCATGCATTTGGGGGGCCCCATGACATGCGGCATGCATGTGGGACCCCCATGACATGCGTGATTCATTTGGATCCCCCATTACATGCTGCATGCAAGTGGGGCCCCCATGACATGCGGCATGCATGTGGCCCCCCATGACATGTGGCATGCACGTGGGGCCCCCATGACATGCTGCATGCATTTGGGGCCCCCATGATATGCGGCACGCATTTGGGGCCCCCATGACATGCGGCATGCATGTGGGGCCCACATGATATGCGGCATGCATTTGGGGCCCCCATGACATGCGGCATGCACATGGGGCCCCCATGACATGCGTCATGCATGTGGGGCCCCTATGACATGCGGCATGCATTTGGGGGGCCCCATGACATGCGGCATGCATGTGGGGCCCCCATGAAATGCGTCATTTATTTGGAGCCCCCTTGACATGTGGAATGCCTGCGGGGCCCCCATGACATGCGGCATGCATGCGGGGCCCTCATGACGTGCAGCATGCATTTTGATCCCCCATTACATGCTGCATGCAAGTGGGGCCCCCATGACATGCGGCATGCATGTGGGCCCCCCATGACATGCAGCATGCATGTGGGACCCCCATGACATGCGGCATGCACGGGGGCCCCCATGACATGCGACATGCATTTGGGGCCCCCATGACATGCGGAATGCCTTCGGGGCTCCCATGAGATGCTGCATGCATGCGGCACCCTCATGACATGTGGCATACAGTTGGGGCCCCCATGACTTGAGGCATGCATTTGGGGCCCCCATGACATGCGGCATGCATTTGGGGGCCCCATTACATGCGGCATGCATGTGGAGCCCCCATGACATGCGGAATGCCTTCGGGGCCCCCATGAGATGCGGCATGCATGCGGCACCCTCATGACATGCGGCATGCATTTGGGGCCCCCATGACATGCCTCATGCATGTGGGGCCCCCATGACATGCGTCATGCATTTGGGCCCCCATGACATGCGGCATGCATTTGGGACCTGCATAACATGCTGCATGCATTTGGGGTACCTGAGACATGCGGCATGCACATGGGGCCCCATGACATGCGGCATATGCTTGGGGCCCCAATGACATGCGGTATGAGTTTGGATCCCCCATGACATGCGGCATGCACGTGGGGCCCCCATGACATGAGTCATGCATTTGGGGTGGCCATGACATGCGGCATGCATTTGGGGCCCCCATGACATGCAACATGCACGTGGGGCCCCCATGACATGCGGTATGCATTTGCGGGCCCCATGACATGCGGCATGCATTTGGGGCCCCCAGGACATGAGTCATGCATTTGGGGCCGCCATGACATGTGGCATGCATTTGGGGCCCCCATGAAATGCGGCATGCATTTGGGGCCCCCATGACATGTGGCATGCATGTGGGCCCCCCATGACTTGCTCCATGCATGTGGGGCCCCTATGACATGCGGCATGCATGTGGGGCCCCTATGACATGCGGCATGCATTTGGGGGGCCCCATTACATGCGGCATACACGTGGGGCACCCATGACATGCGGCATACATTTGTGGCCCCCGTGACATGAGGCATGCACGTGGGGCCCCCATGACATGCGGCAAGCACGCGGGACCCCAATGACACGCAGCATGTACTTGGGGCCCCCATGACATGCGGAATGCACGTGAGGCCCCCATGACATGCGGAATGCCTGCGGGGCCCCAATGCCTTGCTGCATGCATGCATTTGGGTCACCCATGAAATACGGCATGCATGTGGGGCCCCCATGACATGTGGCATGCATGTGGGGCCCCATGATATCCGGCATGCATTTATGGCCCCCATGACATGCGGCATGCATTTGGGCCTCCATGACATGCGACAAGCACGTGGGGCCCCAATGACATGCAGCTTGCACGTGGGTCCCCCATGACATGCGGAATGCAAGTGAGGCCACCATGACATGCGGAATGCCTGCGGGGCCCCTATGACATGCGGCATGCATGCGGGGCCCTCATGACATGCGGCATGCATTTGGGGCCCCCAATATATGCGGCAGGCATGTGGGGCCCCCATGATATGTGGCATGCATTTGGGGCCCCCATGACTTGAGCCATGCATTTGGGGCCCCCATGACATGTGGCATGCACGTGGGGCCCTCATCACATGCAGCATGCATTTGGGGCCCCCATGACTTGAGCCATGCATTTGGGGCCCCCATGACATGCGGCATGCACGTGGGGCCATCATGACATGCAGCATGCATTTGGGGCCACTATGACATGCGGCAAGCATTTGGGCCCCCATGACATGCGGCATGCATGTGGGGCCCCCATGACATGCGTCTTGCATTTGAGCCCCCATGACATGCGGCATGCATTTGGGGCCTGCATAACATGCTGCATGCATTTGGGGTGCCCGAGACATGCGGCAAGCACGCGGGGCACCAATGACATGCAGCATGTACGTGGGGCCCCCATGACATGCGGAATGCACGTGAGGCCCCCATGACATGCTGAATGCCTGCGGGGCCCCAATGCCATGCGGCATGCATGCATTTGGGTCACCCATGAAATGTGGCATGCATGTGGGGCCCCCATGACATGTGGCATGCATGTGGGGCCCCATGATATCCGGCATGCATTTATGGCCCCCATGACATGCGGCATGCATTTGGGCCTCCATGACATGCGAAAAGCACATGGGGCCCCAATGACATGCAGAATGCACGTGGGGCCCCCATGACATGCGGCATGCATTTGGGGCCCCCATGACTTGAGCCATGCATTTGGGGCCCCCATGACATGCGGCATGCACGTGGGGCCATCATGACATGCAGCATGAATTTGGGGCCACTATGACATGCGGCAAGCATTTGGGCCCCATTACATGCGGCATGCATGTGGAGCCCCCATGACATGCGGCATGCATTTGGGGCCCCCATGACATGCTTCATGCATGTGGGGCCCCCATGACATGCGACATGCATTTGGGCCCCCATGACATGCGGCATGCATTTGGGGACTGCATAACATGCTGCATGCATTTGGGGTACCTGAGACATGCGGCATGCACATGGGGCCCCCATGACATGCGGCATATGCTTGGGGCCCCAGTGACATGCGGTATGAGTTTGGATCCCCCATGACATGCGGCATGCACGTGGGGCCCCCATGACATGAGTCATGCATTTGGGGCCCCCATGACATGCGGTATGCATTTGCGGGCCCCCAGGACATGAGTCATGCATTTGGGGCCGCCATGACATGCGGCATGCATTTGGGGCCCCCATGACATGTGGCATGCATTTGGGTCCCCCATGAAATGCGGCATGCATGTGGGGCCCCCATGACATGTGGCATGCATGTGGGCCCCCCATGACATGCGCCATGCATGTGGGCCCTTATGACATGCGGCATGCATGTGGGACCCCCATTGACATGCGGCATGCATGTGGGGCCCCAATGACATGCGGCATGCATGTGGGGCCCCCATGATATGCTCCATGCATGTGGGGCCCCTTTGACATGTGGCATGCATGTGGGGCCCCTATGACATGCGGCATGCATTTGGGGTGCCCCAATGACATGCAGCATGTACGTGGGGCCCCCATGACATGCGGAATGCACGTGAGGCCCCCATGACATGCGGAATGCCTGCGGGGCCCCAATGACATGCAGCATGTACGTGGGGCCCCCATGACATGCGGAATGCACGTGAGGCCCCCATGACATGTGGCATGCATGTGGGGCCCCATGATATCCGGCATGCATTTATGGTCCCCATGACATGCGGCATGCATTTGGGCCTCCATGACATGAGACAAGCACGTGGGGCCCCAATGACATGCAGCATGCACGTGGGGCCATCATGACATGCAGCATGCATTTGGGGCCACTATGACATGCGGCAAGCATTTGGGCCCCCATGACATGCGGCATGCATGTGGGGCCCCCATGACATCCGTCATGCATTTGGGCCCCCATGACATGCGGCATGCATTTGGGGCCTGCATAACATGCTGCATGCATTTGGGGTACCTGAGACATGCGGCATGCACATGGGCCCCCATAACATGCTGCATGCATTTGGGGTGCCCGAGGCATGCGGCATGCACGTGGGGCCATCATGACATGCAGCATGCATTTGGGGCCACTATGACATGCGGCAAGCATTTGGGCCCCCATGACATGCGGCATGCATGTGGGGCCCCCATGACATGCGTCATGCATTTGGGCCCCCATGACATGCGGCATGCATTTGGGGCCTGCATAACATGCTGCATGCATTTGGGGTACCTGAGACATGCGGCATGCACATGGGGCCCCCATAACATGCTGCATGCATTTGGGGTGCCCGAGGCATGCGGCATGCACATGTTGCCCCTATGACATGACGCATGCATTTGGGGCCCCCATTACATGTGGCATGCACATGAAGCCCCCATGACATGAGGCATATGCTTGGGGCCCCAATGACATGCGGCATGAGTTTGGACCCCCCATGACATGCGGCATGCACGTGGGGCCACCATGACATGAGTCATGCATTTGGGGCCGCCATGACATGGGGCATGCATTTGGGGCCGCCATGACATGCGGCATGCATTTGGGGCCCCCATGACATGCGGCATGCATTTGGGTCCCTCATGAAATGCGGCATGCATGTGGGGCCCCCATGACATGTGGCATGCATGTGGGCCCCCCATGACATGCGCCATGCATGTGGGGCCCCTATGACATGCGGCATGCATGTGGGACCCCCATGACATGCGGCATGCATGGGGGGCCCCCATGACATGCTCCATGCATGTGGGGCCCCTATGACATGCGGCATGCATTTGGGGCCCCCATGACATGCGGAATGCCTTCGGGGCTCCCATGAGATGCTGCATGCATGCGACACCCTCATGACATGCGGCATGCATTTGGGGCCCCCATGACTTGAGGCATGCACGTGGGGCCCCTATGACATGCGGCATGAATTTGGGTGCCCCATTGCATGCGGCATGCATGTGGAGCCCCCATGACATGCGGCATGCATTTGGGGCCCCCATCACATGCTTCATGCATGTGGGGCCGCCATGACATGCGTCATGCATTTGGGCCCCCATGACATGCGGCATGCACTTGGGACCTGCATAACATGCTGCATGCATTTGGGGTACCTGAGACATGCGGCATGCACATGGGGCCCCCATGACATGCGGCATATGCTTGGGGCCCCCATGACATGAGTCATGCATTTGGGGCCGCCATGACATGCGGCATGCATTTGGGGCCCCCATGACATGCGACATGCACGTGGGGCCCCCATGACATGCGGCATGCATTTGGGGCCCCCAGGACATGAGTCATGCATTTGGGGCCGCCATGACATGTGGCATTCATTTGGGGCCCCCATGACATGCGGTATGCATTTGGGTCCCCCATGAAATGCGGCATGCATTTGGGGCTTCCATGACATGTGGCATGCATGTGGGCCCCCATGACATGCGCCATGCATGTGGGCCCCTATGACATGCGGCATGCATGTGGGACCCCCCATGACATGCTCCATGCATGTGGGGCCCCTATGACATGCGGCATGCATGTGGGGCCCCTATGACATGCGGCATGCATTTGGGGGGCCCCATGACATGCGGCATACACGTGGGGCACCCATGACATGCGGCATACATTTGTGGCCCCCGTGAATGCACGTGGGGCCCCCATGACATGCGGCAAGTACGCGGGACCCCAATGACATGCAGCATGTACTTGGGGCCCCCATGACATGCGGAATGCACGTGAGGCCCCCATGACATGCGGAATGCCTGCGGGGCCCCAATGCCTTGCTGCATGCATGCATTTGGGTCACCCATGAAATACGGCATGCATGTGGGGCCCTCATGACATGTGGCATTCATGTGGGGCCCCATGATATCCGGCATGCATTTATGGCCCCCATGACATGCGACAAGCACGTGGGGCCCCAATGACATGCAGCATGCACGTGGGTCCCCCATGACATGCGGAATGCACGTGAGGCCACCATGACATGCGTAATGCCTGCCGGGCCCCTATGACATGCGGCATGCATGCGGGGCCCTCATGACATGTGGCATGCATTTGGGGCCCCCAATATATGCGGCAGGCACGTGGGGCCCCCATGATATGTGGCATGCATTTGGGGCCCCCATGACTTGAGCCATGCATTTGGGGCCCCCATGACATGTGGCATGCACGTGGGGCCCTCATCACATGCAGCATGCATTTGGTGCCCCCATGACTTGAGCCATGCATTTGGGGCCCCCATGACATGCGGCATGCACGTGGGGCCATCATGACATGCAGCATGCATTTGGGGCCACTATGACATGCGGCAAGCATTTGGGCCCCCATGACATGCGGCATGCATGTTGGGCCCCCATGACATGCGTCTTGCATTTGGGCCCCCATGACATGCGGCATGCATTTGGGGCCTGCATAACATGCTGCATGCATTTGGGGTGCCCGAGACATGCGGCATGCACGTGGGGCCCCTATGACATGCCGCATGCATTTGGGGCCCCCATTACATGTGGCATGCACATGGGGCCCCCATGACATCCGGCATATGCTTGGGGCCCCAAAGACATGCGGCATGAGTTTGGCTCCCCCATGACATGCGGCATGCACGTGGGGCCCCCATGACATGAGTCATGCATTTGGGGCCGCCATGACATGCGGCATGCATTTGGGGCTGCCATGACATGCGGCATGCATATGGGGCCCCCATGACATGCGGCATGCATTTGGGGCCGCCATGACATGTGGCATGCATGTGGGCCCCCCATGACATGCGCCATGCATGTGGGGCCCCTATGACATGCGGCATGCATGTGGGACCTCCATGACATGCTCCATGCATGTGGGGCCCCTATGACATGCGGCATGAATTTGGGGGGCCCCATGACATGCGGCATGCACGTGGGGCCCCCATGACATTCGGCATACATTTGTGGCCCCCGTGACATGAGGCATGCACGTGGGGCCCCCATGACATGCGACAAGCACGCGGGGCCCCAATGACATGCAGCATTTACGTGGGACCCCCATGACATGCGGAATGCACGTGAGGCCCCCATGACATGCGGTATGGCTGCGGGGCCCCAATGACATGCGGCATGCATTTGAATCCCCCATTACATGCGGCATGCACGTGGGGCAACCATGACATGCGGCATGCATTTGTGGCCCCCATGACTTGAGGCATGCATTTGGGGCCTCCATGACATGCGCCATGCATGTGGGGCCCCCTTGACATGCGCCATGCATGTGGGGCCCCTATGACATGCGGCATGAATTTGGGGGCACCAGTACATGAGGCATGCACGTGGAGCCCCCATGACATGCGGCATGCGTTTCGGGCCCCCATGATATGCGGCATGCATTTGGGGCCCCCATGACATGCGGCATGCATTTGGGGACTGCATAACATGCTGCATGCATTTGGGGTACCTGAGACATGCGGCATGCACATGGGGCCCCCATGACATGCGGCATATGCTTGGGGCCCCAATGACATGCGGTATGAGTTTGGATCCCCCATGACATGCGGCATGCACGTGGGGCCCCCATGACATGTGTCATGCATTTGGGGCCCCGTGACTTGAGACATGCATTTGGGGCCCCCATGACATGGGGCATGCATGTGGGGCCCCCATGAAATGCGCCATGCACGTGGGGCCCCCATAACATGCTGAATGCATTGGGGGTGCCCGAGACATGCGGCATGCACGTGGGGCCCCTATGACATGCCGCATGCATTTGGGGCCCCCATTACTTGCGGCATGCATGTGGGGCCCCTATGACATGCTGCATGCATTTGGGGGCCCCAAGGCATGTGGTATGCACGTGGGGCCCCCATGACATGCGGCATGCACGTGGGGCCCCCATAACATGCTGCATGCATTTGAGGTGCCCGAGACATGCGGCATGCATGTGGGGCCCCTATGACATGCGGCATACGCTTGGGGCCCCAATGACATGCGGCATGAGGTTGGATCCCCCATGACATGCGGCATGCACGTGGGGCCCCCATGACATGAGTCATGCATTTGGGGCCGCCATGACATGCGGCATGCATTTGGGTGCCCCATGAAATGCGGCATGCATGTGGGGCCCCCAGGACATGCGGCATGCATTTGGGGCCCCCATGACATGTGGTATGCACGTGGGGCCCCAATGACATGCGGCATGCATTTGGGACCCCCATGACATGCGTCAAGCATTTCGATCCCCCATTACATGCTGCATGCAAGTGGGGCCCCCATGACATGAGGCATGCATGTGGGCCCCCCATGACATGCGGCATGCATGTGGGGCCCCTATGACATGCGGCATGCATTTGGGGGGCCCCATGACATGCGGCATGCCTGCGGGGCCCCCATGACATGCGGCATGCATGCGGGGCCCTCATGACATGTGGCATGCATTTGGGGCCCCCATGAAATGTGCCATGCATGTGGGCCCCCCATGACATGCGGCATGCCTGCGGGGCCCCCATGAAATGCGGCATGCACGTGGAGCCCACGTGATATGTGTCATGCATTTGGGGCCCCATGACTTGAGGCATGCATTTGGGGCCCCGATGACATGGGGCATGCATGTGGGGACCCCATGACATGCTCCATGCATGTGGGGCCCCCATGAAATGTGCCATGCATGTGGGCCCCCCATGACATGCGGCATGCCTGCGGGGCCCCCATGACATGAGGCATGCACGTGGAGCCCACATGACATGCGGCATGCATGCGGGGCCCTCATGACATGCGGGATGAATTTGGGGCCCCCAATACATGCGGCATGCACGTTGGGCCCCTATGACATGCGGCATACATTTATGGAACCCATGACATGCGGCAAGCATTTGGGCCCCCATGACATGCGGCATGCATGTGGGGCCTCCATGACATGCACCATGCATGTGGGGCCCCTATGACATGCTGCATGCAAGTGGGGCCCCATGACATGTGGCATGCATGTGGGCCCCCCATGACATGCGGCATGCATGTGGGCCCCCAATGACATGTGGCATGCACGTGGGGCCCCCATGACATGCTGCATGCATTTGGGGCCCCCATGATATGCGGCACACATTTGGGGCCCCCATGACTTGCGCATGCATGTGGGGCATCCATGAAATGCGCCATGCATGTGGGGCCCCTATGACATGCATTTGTGGGCCCCAAGACATGCTGCATGCATTTGGGGGGCCCCATGACATGCGACATGCACGTGGGGCCACCATGAAATGCGGCATGCACGTGGGGCCCCCATGATATGAAGCATGCATGTGGGGCCCCCATGACTTGAGGCATGCATTTTGGGCCCCCATGACATGCGGCATGCACATGGGGCCCCCATGACATGCGGCATGCATGTGGGGCCCCCATTACATGCGGCATGCATTTGGGCCCCCATGACATGTGGCATGCATTTGGGGCCCCCTTGACATGCGGCATGCATGTGTGGCCCCTATGACATGCGGCATGCAATTGGGGCCCCTATGACATGCGGTATGCACGTGGGGCCCTCATGACATGCAGCATGCATCTGGGGCCACTATGACATGCGCCATGCATGTGGGGCCCCTATGACATGCGGCATGCAATTGGGGCCCCTATGACATGCGGCATGCACGTGGGGCCCTCATGACATGCAGCATTCATCTGGGGCCACTATGACATGCGGCATGCATTTGTGGCCCCCATGACATGTGGCATGCATTTGGGGCCTGCATAACATGCTGCATGCATTTGGGGTGCCCGAGACATGCGGCAAGCACGCGGGGCCCCAATGACATGCAGCATGTACGTGGGGCCCCCATGACATGCGGAATGCACGTGAGGCCCCCATGACATGCGGAATGCCTGCGGGGCCCTAATGCCATGCGGCATGCATCCATTTGGGTCACCCATGAAATGCGGCATGCATGTGGGGCCCCCATGACATGTGGCATGCATGTGGGGCCCCATGATATCCGGCATGCATTTATGGCCCCCATGACATGCGGCATGCATTTGGGCCTCCATGACATGCGAAAAGCACATGGGGCCCCAATGACATGCAGAATGCACGTGGGGCCCCCATGACATGCGGCATGCATTTGGGGCCCCCATGACATGTGGCATGCATGTGGGGCCCCATGATATCCGGCATGCATTTATGGCCCCCATGACATGCGGCATGCATTTGGGCCTCCATGACATGCGAAAAGCACATGGGGCCCCAATGACATGCAGAATGCACGTGGTGCCCCCATGACTTGAGCCATGCATTTGGGGCCCCCATGACATGCGGCATGCACGTGGGGCCATCATGACATGCAGCATGAATTTGGGGCCACTATGACATGTGGCAAGCATTTGGGCCCCATTACATGCGGCATGCATGTGGAGCCCCCATGACATGTGGCATGCATTTGGGGCCCCCATGACATGCTTCATGCACGTGGGGCCCCCATGACATGCGGCATGCATTTGGGCCCCCATGACATGCGGCATGCATTTGGGGACTGCATAACATGCTGCATGCATTTGGGGTACCTGAGACATGCGGCATGCACATGGGGCCCCCATGACATGCGGCATATGCTTGGGGCCCCAATGACATGCGGTATGAGTTTGGATCCCCCATGACATGCGGCATGCACGTGGGGCCCCCATGACATGAGTCATGCATTTGGGGCCTCCATGACATGCGGCATGCATATGGGGCCCACATGACATGCGACATGCACGTGGGGCTCCCATGACATGCGGTATGCATTTGCGGGCCCCCAGGACATGAGTCATGCATTTGGGGCCGCCATGACATGCGGCATGCATTTGGGGCCCCCATGACATGCGGCATGCATTTGGGTCCCCCATGAAATGCGGCATGCATGTGAGGCCCCCATGACATGTGGCATGCATGTGGGCCCCCCATGACATGCGCCATGCATGTGGGCCCCTATGACATGCGGCATGCATGTGGGACCCCCATTGACATGCGGCATGCATGTGGGGCCCCTATGACATGCGGCATGCATGTGGGGCCCCCATGATATGCTCCATGCATGTGGGGCCCCTTTGACATGTGGCATGCATGTGGGGCCCCTATGACATGCGGCATGCATTTGGGGGGCCCCATGACATGCGGCATGCACGTGGGGCCCCCATGACATGCGGCATACATTTGTGGCCCCCGTGACATGAGGCATGCACGTGGGGCCCCCATGACATGCGGCAAGCACGCGGGGCCCCAATGACATGCAGCATGTACGTGGGGCCCCCATGACATGCGGAATGCACGTGAGGCCCCCATGACATGCGGAATGCCTGCGGGGCCCCAATGACATGCAGCATGTACGTGGGGCCCCCATGACATGCGGAATGCACGTGAGGCCCCCATGACATGTGGCATGCATGTGGGGCCCCATGATATCCGGCATGCATTTATGGTCCCCATGACATGCGGCATGCATTTGGGCCTCCATGACATGAGACATGCATTTGGGGACTGCATAACATGCTGCATGCATTTGGGGTACCTGAGACATGCGGCATGCACATGGGGCCCCCATGACATGCGGCATATGCTTGGGGCCCCAGTGACATGCGGTATGAGTTTGGATCCCCCATGACATGCGGCATGCACGTGGGGCCCCCATGACATGAGTCATGCATTTGGGGCCCCCATGACATGCGGTATGCATTTGTGGGCCCCCAGGACATGAGTCATGCATTTGGGGCCGCCATGACATGCGGCATGCATTTGGGGCCCCCATGACATGTGGCATGCATTTGGGTCCCCCATGAAATGCGGCATGCATGTGGGGCCCCCATGACATGTGGCATGCATGTGGGCCCCCCATGACATGCGCCATGCATGTGGGCCCCTATGACATGCGGCATGCATGTGGGACCCCCATTGACATGCGGCATGCATGTGGGGCCCCAATGACATGCGGCATGCATGTGGGGCCCCCATGATATGCTCCATGCATGTGGGGCCCCTTTGACATGTGGCATGCATGTGGGGCCCCTATGACATGCGGCATGCATTTGGGGGGCCCCAATGACATGCAGCATGT
This sequence comes from Phyllobates terribilis, assembly GCF_046119375.1. Lineage (NCBI taxonomy): Eukaryota > Metazoa > Chordata > Amphibia > Anura > Dendrobatidae > Phyllobates > Phyllobates terribilis. The sequence goes on from NW_027362763.1 coordinate 609,793,582, forward strand.
ACGTGGGGCCCCCATGACATGCGGAATGCACGTGAGGCCCCCATGACATGCGGAATGCCTGCGGGGCCCCAATGACATGCAGCATGTACGTGGGGCCCCCATGACATGCGGAATGCACGTGAGGCCCCCATGACATGTGGCATGCATGTGGGGCCCCATGATATCCGGCATGCATTTATGGTCCCCATGACATGCGGCATGCATTTGGGCCTCCATGACATGAGACAAGCACGTGGGGCCCCAATGACATGCAGCATGCATGTGGGGCCCTCATGACATGCAGCATGCATTTGGCGCCCCCATTACTTGAGCCATGCATTTGGGGCCCCCATGACATGCGGCATGCACGTGGGGCCATCATGACATGCAGCATGCATTTGGGGCCACTATGACATGCGGCAAGCATTTGGGCCCCCATGACATGCGGCATGCATGTGGGGCCCCCATGACATCCCTCATGCATTTGGGCCCCCATGACATGCGGCATGCATTTGGGGCCTGCATAACATGCTGCATGCATTTGGGGTACCTGAGGCATGCGGCATGCACATGGGCCCCCATAACATGCTGCATGCATTTGGGGTGCCCGCGGCATGCGGCATGCACGTGGGGCCATCATGACATGCAGCATGCATTTGGGGCCACTATGACATGCGGCAAGCATTTGGGCCCCCATGACATGCGGCATGCATGTGGGGCCCCCATGACATGCGGCATGCATTTGGGCCCCCATGACATGCGGCATGCATTTGGGGCCTGCATAACATGCTGCATGCATTTGGGGTACCTGAGACATGCGGCATGCACATGGGGCCCCCATAACATGCTGCATGCATTTGGGGTGCCCGAGGCATGCGGCATGCACGTGTTGCCCCTATGACATGACGCATGCATTTGGGGCCCCCATTACATGTGGCATGCACATGAAGCCCCCATGACATGAGGCATATGCTTGGGGCCCCAATGACATGCGGCATGAGTTTGGACCCCCCATGACATGCGGCATGCACGTGGGGCCACCATGACATGAGTCATGCATTTGGGGCCGCCATGACATGGGGCATGCATTTGGGGCCGCCATGACATGCGGCATGCATTTGGGGCCCCCATGACATGCGGCATGCATTTGGGTCCCTCATGAAATGCGGCATGCATGTGGGGCCCCCATGACATGTGGCATGCATGTGGGCCCCCCATGACATGCGCCATGCATGTGGGGCCCCTATGACATGCGGCATGCATGTGGGACCCCCATGACATGCGGCATGCATGGGGGGCCCCCATGACATGCTCCATGCATGTGGGGCCCCTATGACATGCGGCATGCATTTGGGGCCCCCATGACATGCGGAATGCCTTCGGGGCTCCCATGAGATGCTGCATGCATGCGGCACCCTCATGACATGCGGCATGCATTTGGGGCCCCCATGACTTGAGGCATGCACGTGGGGCCCCTATGACATGCGGCATGAATTTGGGGGCCCCATTGCATGCGGCATGCATGTGGAGCCCCCATGACATGCGGCATGCATTTGGGGCCCCCATCACATGCTTCATGCATGTGGGGCCCCCATGACATGCGTCATGCATTTGGGCCCCCATGATATGCGGCATGCACTTGGGACCTGCATAACATGCTGCATGCATTTGGGGTACCTGAGACATGCGGCATGCACATGGGGCCCCCATGACATGCGGCATATGCTTGGGGCCCCCATGACATGAGTCATGCATTTGGGGCCGCCATGACATGCGGCATGCATTTGGGGCCCCCATGACATGCGACATGCACGTGGGGCCCCCATGACATGCGGCATGCATTTGGGGCCCCCAGGACATGAGTCATGCATTTGGGGCCGCCATGACATGTGGCATGCATTTGGGGCCCCCATGACATGCGGTATGCATTTGGGGCCCCCATGAAATGCGGCATGCATTTGGGGCTTCCATGACATGTGGCATGCATGTGGGCCCCCATGACATGCGCCATGCATGTGGGCCCCTATGACATGCGGCATGCATGTGGGACCCCCCATGACATGCTCCATGCATGTGGGGCCCCTATGACATGCGGCATGCATGTGGGGCCCCTATGACATGCGGCATGCATTTGGGGGGCCCCATGACATGCGGCATACACGTGGGGCACCCATGACATGCGGCATACATTTGTGGCCCCCGTGACATGAGGCATGCACGTGGGGCCCCCATGACATGCGGCAAGTACGCGGGACCCCAATGACATGCAGCATGTACTTGGGGCCCCCATGACATGCGGAATGCACGTGAGGCCCCCATGACATGCGGAATGCCTGCGGGGCCCCAATGCCTTGCTGCATGCATGCATTTGGGTCACCCATGAAATACGGCATGCATGTGGGGCCCTCATGACATGTGGCATTCATGTGGGGCCCCATGATATCCGGCATGCATTTATGGCCCCCATGACATGCGGCATGCATTTTGGCCTCCATGACATGCGACAAGCACGTGGGGCCCCAATGACATGCAGCATGCACGTGGGTCCCCCATGACATGCGGAATGCACGTGAGGCCACCATGACATGCGTAATGCCTGCGGGGCCCCTATGACATGCGGCATGCATGCGGGGCCCTCATGACATGTGGCATGCATTTGGGGCCCCCAATATATGCGGCAGGCACGTGGGGCCCCCATGATATGTGGCATGCATTTGGGGCCCCCATGACTTGAGCCATGCATTTGGGGCCCCCATGACATGTGGCATGCACGTGGGGCCCTCATCACATGCAGCATGCATTTGGGGCCCCCATGACTTGAGCCATGCATTTGGGGCCCCCATGACATGCGGCATGCACGTGGGGCCATCATGACATGCAGCATGCATTTGGGGCCACTATGACATGCGGCAAGCATTTGGGCCCCCATGACATGCGGCATGCATGTTGGGCCCCCATGACATGCGTCTTGCATTTGGGCCCCCATGACATGCGGCATGCATTTGGGGCCTGCATAACATGCTGCATGCATTTGGGGTGCCCGAGACATGCGGCATGCACGTGGGGCCCCTATGACATGCCGCATGCATTTGGGGCCCCCATGACATGCGGAATGCACGTGAGGCCCCCATGACATGCGGTATGGCTGCGGGGCCCCAATGACATGCGGCATGCATTTGAATCCCCCATTACATGCGGCATGCATTTGTGGCCCCCATGACTTGAGGCATGCATTTGGGGCCTCCATGACATGCGCCATGCATGTGGGGCCCCCTTGACATGCGCCATGCATGTGGGGCCCCTATGACATGCGGCATGAATTTGGGGGCACCAGTACATGAGGCATGCACGTGGAGCCCCCATGACATGCGGCATGCGTTTCGGGCCCCCATGATATGCGGCATGCATTTGGGGCCCCCATGACATGCGGCATGCATTTGGGGACTGCATAACATGCTGCATGCATTTGGGGTACCTGAGACATGCGGCATGCACATGGGGCCCCCATGACATGCGGCATATGCTTGGGGCCCCAATGACATGCGGTATGAGTTTGGATCCCCCATGACATGCGGCATGCACGTGGGGCCCCCATGACATGTGTCATGCATTTGGGGCCCCATGACTTGAGACATGCATTTGGGGCCCCCATGACATGGGGCATGCATGTGGGGCCCCCATGAAATGCGCCATGCACGTGGGGCCCCCATAACATGCTGAATGCATTTGGGGTGCCCGAGACATGCGGCATGCACGTGGGGCCCCTATGACATGCTGCATGCATTTGGGGGCCCCAAGACATGTGGTATGCACGTGGGGCCCCCATGACATGCGGCATGCATTTGGGGCCCCCATGAAATGCACCATGCACGTGGGGCCCCCATGGCATGCTGCATGCGTTTGGGACCCCCATGACATGCGGCATGCATTTGGATGCCCCTTACATGCGTCATGCATGTGGGGCCCCCATAACATGCGGCATGCACGTGGGGCCCCCATGACATGCGGCATGCATGTGGAGGCCCCATGACATGCGGCCTGCATTTGGGGCCCCCGGGACATGCGGCATGCATGTGGGGCCCCCATGATATGCTCCATGCATGTGGGGTACCTGAGACATGCGGCATGCACGTGGGGCCCCCATGACATGCTGCATGTATTTGGGGTGCCCGAGACATGCGGCATGCACGTGGTGCCCCCATGACATGTGGTATACGCTTGGGTCTCCCATGACATGCGGCATGCACGTGGGGCCCCCATAACCTGAGTCATTCATTTGGGGCCGCCATGACATGTGGCATTCATTTGGGGCCCCCATGACATGCGGCATGCATTTGGGTCCTGCATAACATGCTGCATGCATTTGGGGTACCTGATACATGCGGCATGCACGTGGGGCCCCCATAACATGCTGCATGCATTTGAGGTGCCCGAGACATGCGGCATGCATGTGGGGCCCCTATGACATGCGGCATACGCTTGGGGCCCCAATGACATGCGGCATGAGGTTGGATCCCCCATGACATGCGGCATGCACGTGGGGCCCCCATGACATGAGTCATGCATTTGGGGCCGCCATGACATGCGGCATGCAATTGGGTGCCCCATGAAATGCGGCATGCATGTGGGGCCCCCAGGACATGCGGCATGCATTTGGGGCCCCCATGACATGTGGTATGCACGTGGGGCCCCAATGACATGCGGCATGCATGTGGGACCCCCATGACATGCGTCAAGCATTTCGATCCCCCATTACATGCTGCATGCAAGTGGGGCCCCCATGACATGAGGCATGCATGTGGGCCCCTATGACATGCGGCATGCATTTGGGGGGCCCCATGACATGTGGCATGCATTTGGGGCCCCCATGAAATGTGCCATGCATGTGGGCCCCCCATGACATGCGGCATGCCTGCGGGGCCCCCATGAAATGCGGCATGCACGTGGAGCCCACGTGATATGTGTCATGCATTTGGGGCCCCATGACTTGAGGCATGCATTTGGGGCCCCGATGACATGGGGCATGCATGTGGGGCCCCCATGACATGCTCCATGCATGTGGGGCCCCCATGAAATGTGCCATGCATGTGGGCCCCCCATGACATGCGGCATGCCTGCGGGGCCCCCATGACATGCGGCATGCACGTGGAGCCCACATGACATGCGGCATGCATGCGGGGCCCTCATGACATGCGGGATGAATTTGGGGCCCCCAATACATGCGGCATGCACGTTGGGCCCCTATGACATGCGGCATACATTTATGGAACCCATGACATGCGGCAAGCATTTGGGCCCCCATGACATGCGGCATGCATGTGGGGCCTCCATGACATGCGGCATGCATGTGGGGCCTCCATGACATGTGGCATGCACGTGGGGCCCCCATTACATGCGGCATGCATTTGGGCCCCCATGACATGTGGCATGCATTTGGGGCCCCCTTGACATGCGGCATGCATGTGGGGCCCCTATGACATGCGGCATGCAATTGGGGCCCCTATGACATGCGGCATGCACGTGGGGCCCTCATGACATGCAGCATGCATCTGGGGCCACTATGACATGCGCCATGCATGTGGGGCCCCTATGACATGCGGCATGCAATTGGGGCCCCTATGACATGCGGCATGCACGTGGGGCCCTCATGACATGCAGCATTCATCTGGGGCCACTATGACATGCGGCATGCATTTGTGGCCCCCATGACATGCGGCATGCATGTGGGACCCCCATCATATGTGGCATGCATGTGGGACCCCCATGATATGCGGCATGCATTTGGGGCCCCCATGACTTGAGGCATGCATTTGGGGCCCCCATGACATGCGGCATGCACGTGGGGCCATCATGACATGCAGCATGCATTTGGGGCCACTATGACATGCAGCAAGCATTTGGGCCCCCATGACATGCGGCATGCATGTGGGGCCCCCATGACATGCGTCTTGCATTTGGGCCCCCATGACATGTGGCATGCATTTGGGGCCTGCATAACATGCTGCATGCATTTGGGGTGCCCGAGACATGCGGCAAGCACGCGGGGCCCCAATGACATGCAGCATGTACGTGGGGCCCCCATGACATGCGGAATGCACGTGAGGCCCCCATGACATGCGGAATGCCTGCGGGGCCCTAATGCCATGCGGCATGTATCCATTTGGGTCACCCATGAAATGCGGCATGCATGTGGGGCCCCCATGACATGTGGCATGCATGTGGGGCCCCATGATATCCGGCTTGCATTTATGGCCCCCATGACATGCGGCATGCATTTGGGCCTCCATGACATGCGAAAAGCACATGGGGCCCCAATGACATGCAGAATGCACGTGGGGCCCCCATGACATGCGGCATGCATTTGGGGCCCCCATGACTTGAGCCATGCATTTGGGGCCCCCATGACATGCGGCATGCACGTGGGGCCATCATGACATGCAGCATGAATTTGGGGCCACTATGACATGTGGCAAGCATTTGGGCCCCATTACATGCGGCATGCATGTGTAGCCCCCATGACATGTGGCATGCATTTGGGGCCCCCATGACATGCTTCATGCACGTGGGGCCCCCATGACATGCGGCATGCATTTGGGCCCCCATGACATGCGGCATGCATTTGGGGACTGCATAACATGCTGCATGCATTTGGGGTACCTGAGACATGCGGCATGCACATGGGGCCCCCATGACATGCGGCATATGCTTGGGGCCCCAATGACATGCGGTATGAGTTTGGATCCCCCATGACATGCGGCATGCACGTGGGGCCCCCATGACATGAGTCATGCATTTGGGGCCTCCATGACATGCGGCATGCATATGGGGCCCACATGACATGCGACATGCACGTGGGGCCATCATGACATGCAGCATGAATTTGGGGCCACTATGACATGTGGCAAGCATTTGGGCCCCATTACATGCGGCATGCATGTGGAGCCCCCATGACATGTGGCATGCATTTGGGGCCCCCATGACATGCTTCATGCACGTGGGGCCCCCATGACATGCGGCATGCATTTGGGCCCCCATGACATGCGGCATGCATTTGGGGACTGCATAACATGCTGCATGCATTTGGGGTACCTGAGACATGCGGCATGCACATGGGGCCCCCATGACATGCGGCATATGCTTGGGGCCCCAATGACATGCGGTATGAGTTTGGATCCCCCATGACATGCGGCATGCATTTGGGGCCTCCATGACATGCGGCATGCATATGGGGCCCACATGACATGCAACATGCACGTGGGGCCCCCATGACATGCGGTATGCATTTGCGGGCCCCCAGGACATGAGTCATGCATTTGGGGCCGCCATGACATGCGGCATGCATTTGGGGCCCCCATGACAAGCGGCATGCATTTGGGTCCCCCATGAAATGCGGCATGCATGTGGGGCCCCCATGACATGTGGCATGCATGTGGGCCCCCCATGACATGCGCCATGCATGTGGGCCCCTATGACATGCGGCATGCATGTGGGACCCCCATTGACATGCGGCATGCATGTGTGGCCCCTATGACATGCGGCATGCATGTGGGGCCCCATGATATGCTCCATGCATGTGGGGCCCCTTTGACATGTGGCATGCATGTGGGGCCCCAATGACATGCGGCATGCATTTGAATCCCCCATGACATGCGGCATGCATTTGTGGCCCCCATGACTTGAGGCATGCATTTGGGGCCTCCATGACATGCGCCATGCATGTGGGGCCCCCTTGACATGCGCCATGCATGTGGGGCCCCTATGACATGCGGCATGAATTTGGGGGCACCAGTACATGAGGCATGCACGTGGAGCCCCCATGACATGCGGCATGCGTTTCGGGCCCCCATGATATGCGGCATGCATTTGGGGCCCCCATGACATGCGGCATGCATTTGGGGACTGCATAACATGCTGCATGCATTTGGGGTACCTGAGACATGCGGCATGCACATGGGGCCCCCATGACATGCGACATATGCTTGGGGCCCCAATGACATGCGGTATGAGTTTGGATCCCCCATGACATGCGGCATGCACGTGGGGCCCCCATGACATGTGTCATGCATTTGGGGCCCCATGACTTGAGACATGCATTTGGGGCCCCCATGACATGGGGCATGCATGTGGGGCCCCCATGAAATGCGCCATGCACGTGGGGCCCCCATAACATGCTGAATGCATTTGGGGTGCCCGAGACATGCGGCATGCACGTGGGGCCCCTATGACATGCCGCATGCATTTGGGGCCCCCATTACTTGCGGCATGCATGTGGGGCCCCTATGACATGCTGCATGCATTTGGGGGCCCCAAGACATGTGGTATGCACGTGGGGCCCCCATGACATGCGGCATGCATTTGGGGCCCCCATGAAATGCACCATGCACGTGGGGCCCCCATGGCATGCTGCATGCGTTTGGGACCCCCATGACATGCGGCATGCATTTGGATGCCCCTTACATGCGCCATGCATGTGGGGCCCCCATAACATGCGGCATGCATGTGGGGCCCCCATAACATGCGGCATGCATGTGGGGCCCCTATGACATGCGCCATGCATGTGGGCCCCCATGAAATGCGCCATGCACGTGGGGCCCCCATGACATGCGGCATGCATGTGGAGGCCCCATGACATGCGGCCTGCATTTGGGGCCCCCGTGACATGCGGCATGCATGTGGGGCCCCCATGATATGCTCCATGCATGTGGGGTACCTGAGGCATGCGGCATGCACGTGGGGCCCCCATGACATGCTGCATGTATTTGGGGTGCCCGAGACATGCGGCATGCACGTGGGGCCCCCATGACATGTGGTATACGCTTGGGTCTCCCATGACATGTGGCATGCACGTGGGGCCCCCATAACCTGAGTCATTCATTTGGGGCCGCCATGACATGTGGCATTCATTTGGGGCCCCCATGACATGCGGCATGCATTTGGGTCCTGCATAACATGCTGCATGCATTTGGGGTACCTGAGACATGCGGCATGCACGTGGGGCCCCCATAACATGCTGCATGCATTTGAGGTGCCCGAGACATGCGGCATGCATGTGGGGCCCCTATGACATGCGGCATACGCTTGGGGCCCCAATGACATGCGGCATGAGGTTGGATCCCCCATGACATGCGGCATGCACGTGGGGCCCCCATGACATGAGTCATGCATTTGGGGCCGCCATGACATGCGGCATGCATTTGGGTGCCCCATGAAATGCGGCATGCATGTGGGGCCCCCAGGACATGCGGCATGCATTTGGGGCCCCCATGACATGTGGTATGCACGTGGGGCCCCAATGACATGCGGCATGCATGTGGGACCCCCATGACATGCGTCAAGCATTTCGATCCCCCATTACATGCTGCATGCAAGTGGGGCCCCCATGACATGAGGCATGCATGTGGGCCCCCCATGACATGCGGCATGCATGTGGGGCCCCTATGACATGCGGCATGCATTTGGGGGGCCCCATGACATGTGGCATGCATTTGGGGCCCCCATGAAATGTGCCATGCATGTGGGCCCCCCATGACATGCGGCATGCCTGCGGGGCCCCCATGAAATGCGGCATGCACGTGGAGCCCACGTGATATGTGTCATGCATTTGGGGCCCCATGACTTGAGGCATGCATTTGGGGCCCCGATGACATGGGGCATGCATGTGGGGCCCCCATGACATGCTCCATGCATGTGGGGCCCCCATGAAATGTGCCATGCATGTGGGCCCCCCATGACATGCGGCATGCCTGCGGGGCCCCCATGACATGCGGCATGCACGTGGAGCCCACATGATATGCGGCATGCATGCGGGGCCCTCATGACATGCGGGATGAATTTGGGGCCCCCAATACATGCGGCATGCACGTTGGGCCCCTATGACATGCGGCATACATTTATGGAACCCATGACATGCGGCAAGCATTTGGGCCCCCATGACATGCGGCATGCATGTGGGGCCTCCATGACATGCGGCATGCATGTGGGGCCTCCATGACATGTGGCATGCACGTGGGGCCCCCATGACATGCTGCATGCATTTGGGGCCCCCATGATATGCGGCACACATTTGGGGCCCCCATGACTTGCGCATGCATGTGGGGCATCCATGAAATGCGCCATGCATGTGGGGCCCCTATGACATGCGGCATGCAATTGGGGCCCCTATGACATGCGGCATGCACGTGGGGCCCTCATGACATGCGGGATGAATTTGGGGCCCCCAATACATGCGGCATGCACGTTGGGCCCCTTTGACATGCGGCATACATTTATGGAACCCATGACATGCGGCAAGCATTTGGGCCCCCATTACATGCGGCATGCATTTGGGCCCCCATGACATGTGGCATGCATTTGGGGCCCCCTTGACATGCGGCATGCACGTGGGGCCCTCATGACATGCAGCATGCATCTGGGGCCACTATGACATGCGCCATGCATGTGGGGCCCCTATGACATGCGGCATGCAATTGGGGCCCCTATGACATGCGGCATGCACGTGGGGCCCTCATGACATGCAGCATTCATCTGGGGCCACTATGACATGCGGCATGCATTTGTGGCCCCCATGACATGCGGCATGCATGTGGGACCCCCATCATATGTGGCATGCATGTGGGACCCCCATGATATGCGGCATGCATTTGGGGCCCCCATGACTTGAGGCATGCATTTGGGGCCCCCATGACATGCGGCATGCACGTGGGGCCATCATGACATGCAGCATGCATTTGGGGCCACTATGACATGCGGCAAGCATTTGGGCCCCCATGACATGCGGCATGCATGTGGGGCCCCCATGACATGCGTCTTGCATTTGGGCCCCCATGACATGTGGCATGCATTTGGGGCCTGCATAACATGCTGCATGCATTTGGGGTGCCCGAGACATGCGGCAAGCACGCGGGGCCCCAATTACATGCAGCATGTACGTGGGGCCCCCATGACATGCGGAATGCACGTGAGGCCCCCATGACATGCGGAATGCCTGCGGGGCCCTAATGCCATGCGGCATGTATCCATTTGGGTCACCCATGAAATGCGGCATGCATGTGGGGCCCCCATGACATGTGGCATGCATGTGGGGCCCCATGATATCCGGCATGCATTTATGGCCCCCATGACATGCGGCATGCATTTGGGCCTCCATGACATGCGAAAAGCACATGGGGCCCCAATGACATGCAGAATGCACGTGGGGCCCCCATGACATGCGGCATGCATTTGGGGCCCCCATGACTTGAGCCATGCATTTGGGGCCCCCATGACATGCGGCATGCACGTGGGGCCATCATGACATGCAGCATGAATTTGGGGCCACTATGACATGTGGCAAGCATTTGGGCCCCATTACATGCGGCATGCATGTGGAGCCCCCATGACATGTGGCATGCATTTGGGGCCCCCATGACATGCTTCATGCACGTGGGGCCCCCATGACATGCGGCATGCATTTGGGCCCCCATGACATGCGGCATGCATTTGGGGACTGCATAACATGCTGCATGCATTTGGGGTACCTGAGACATGCGGCATGCACATGGGGCCCCCATGACATGCGGCATATGCTTGGGGCCCCAATGACATGCGGTATGAGTTTGGATCCCCCATGACATGCGGCATGCACGTGGGGCCCCCATGACATGAGTCATGCATTTGGGGCCTCCATGACATGCGGCATGCATATGGGGCCCACATGACATGCGACATGCACGTGGGGCTCCCATGACATGCGGTATGCATTTGCGGGCCCCCAGGACATGAGTCATGCATTTGGGGCCGCCATGACATGCGGCATGCATTTGGGGCCCCCATGACATGCGGCATGCATTTGGGTCCCCCATGAAATGCGGCATGCATGTGGGGCCCCCATGACATGTGGCATGCATGTGGGCCCCTATGACATGCGGCATGCATGTGGGACCCCCATTGACATGCGGCATGCATGTGTGGCCCCTATGACATGCGGCATGCATGTGGGGCCCCCATGATATGCTCCATGCATGTGGGGCCCCTTTGACATGTGGCATGCATGTGGGGCCCCTATGACATGCGGCATGCATTTGGGGGGCCCCATGACATGCGGCATGCACGTGGGGCCCCCATGACATGCGGCAAACATTTGTGGCCCCCGTGACATGAGGCATGCACGTGGGGCCCCCATGACATGCGGCAAGCACGCGGGGCCCCAATGACATGCAGCATGTACGTGGGGCCCCCATGACATGCGGAATGCACGTGAGGCCCCCATGACATGCGGAATGCCTGCGGGGCCCCAATGACATGCAGCATGTACGTGGGGCCCCCATGACATGCGGAATGCACGTGAGGCCCCCATGACATGTGGCATGCATGTGGGGCCCCATGATATCCGGCATGCATTTATGGTCCCCATGACATGCGGCATGCATTTGGGCCTCCATGACATGAGACAAGCACGTGGGGCCCCAATGACATGCAGCATGCACGTGGGGCCCTCATGACATGCAGCATGCATTTGGCGCCCCCATTACTTGAGCCATGCATTTGGGGCCCCCATGACATGCGGCATGCACGTGGGGCCATCATGACATGCAGCATGCATTTGGGGCCACTATGACATGCGGCAAGCATTTGGGCCCCCATGACATGCGGCATGCATGTGGGGCCCCCATGACATGCGTCATGCATTTGGGCCCCCATGACATGCGGCATGCATTTGGGGCCTGCATAACATGCTGCATGCATTTGGGGTACCTGAGACATGCGGCATGCACATGGGCCCCCATAACATGCTGCATGTATTTGGGGTGCCCGAGGCATGCGGCATGCACGTGTTGCCCCTATGACATGCAGCATGCATTTGGGGCCCCCATTACATGTGGCATGCACATGAAGCCCCCATGACATGAGGCATATGCTTGGGGCCCCAATGACATGCGGCATGAGTTTGGACCCCCCATGACATGCGGCATGCATGTGGGGCCACCATGACATGAGTCATGCATTTGGGGCCGCCATGACATGGGGCATGCATTTGGGGCCCCCATGACATGCGGCATGCATTTGGTCCCTCATGAAATGCGGCATGCATGTGGGGCCCCCATGACATGTGGCATGCATGTGGGCTTCCCATGACATGCGCCATGCATGTGGGGCCCCTATGACATGCGGCATGCATGAGGGACCCCCATGACATGCGGCATGCATTTGGGCCTCCATGACATGAGACAAGCACGTGGGGCCCCAATGACATGCAGCATGCACGTGGGGCCCTCATGACATGCAGCATGCATTTGGCGCCCCCATTACTTGAGCCATGCATTTGGGGCCCCCATGACATGCGGCATGCACGTGGGGCCATCATGACATGCAGCATGCATTTGGGGCCACTATGACATGCGGCAAGCATTTGGGCCCCCATGACATGCGGCATGCATGTGGGGCCCCCATGACATGCGTCATGCATTTGGGCCCCCATGACATGCGGCATGCATTTGGGGCCTGCATAACATGCTGCATGCATTTGGGGTACCTGAGACATGCGGCATGCACATGGGCCCCCATAACATGCTGCATGCATTTGGGGTGCCCGAGGCATGCGGCATGCACGTGTTGCCCCTATGACATGCAGCATGCATTTGGGGCCCCCATTACATGTGGCATGCACATGAAGCCCCCATGACATGAGGCATATGCTTGGGGCCCCAATGACATGCGGCATGAGTTTGGACCCCCCATGACATGCGGCATGCACGTGGGGCCACCATGACATGAGTCATGCATTTGGGGCCGCCATGACATGGGGCATGCATTTGGGGCCCCCATGACATGCGGCATGCATTTGGGTCCCTCATGAAATGCGGCATGCATGTGGGGCCCCCATGACATGTGGCATGCATGTGGGCTTCCCATGACATGCGCCATGCATGTGGGGCCCCTATGACATGCGGCATGCATGTATGACCCCCATGACATGCGGCATGCATGGGGGGCCCCCGTGACATGCTCCATGCATGTGGGGCCCCTATGACATGCGGCATGCATTTGGGGCCCCCATGACATGCGGAATGCCTTCGGGGCTCCCATGAGATGCTGCATGCATGCGGCACCCTCATGACATGCGGCATGCATTTGGGGCCCCCATGACTTGAGGCATGCATTTGGGGCCCCCATGACATGCGGCATGCATTTGGGGGCCCCATTACATGCCGCATGCATTTGGGGCCCCCATTACATGTGGCATGCACATGGGGCCCCCATGACATGCGGCATACGCTTGGGGCCCCAATGACATGCGGCATGAGTTTGGATCCCCCATGACATGCGGCATGCACGTGGGGCCCCCATGACATGAGTCATGCATTTGGGGCCGCCATGACATGCGGCATGCATTTGGGGCCCCCATGACATGCGGCATGCATTTGGGTGCCCCATGAAATGCGGCATGCATGTGGGGCCCCCTGGACATGCGGCATGCATTTGGGGCCCCCATGACATGTGGTATGGACGTGGGGCCCAAATGACATGCGGCATGCATGTGGGGCCCCCATGACATGCGTCATGCATTTGGGCCCCCATGACATGCGGCATGCATTTGGGCCTGCATAACATGCTGCATGCATTTGGGGTACCTGAGACATGCGGCATGCACATGGGCCCCCATAACATGCTGCATGCATTTGGGGTGCCCGAGGCATGCGGCATGCACGTGTTGCCCCTATGACATGCAGCATGCATTTGGGGCCGCCATTACATGTGGCATGCACATGAAGCCCCCATGACATGAGGCATATGCTTGGGGCCCCAATGACATGCGGCATGAGTTTGGACCCCCCATGACATGCGGCATGCACGTGGGGCCACCATGACATGAGTCATGCATTTGGGGCCGCCATGACATGGGGCATGCATTTGGGGCCCCCATGACATGCGGCATGCATTTGGGTCCCTCATGAAATGCGGCATGCATGTGGGGCCCCCATGACATGTGGCATGCATGTGGGCTTCCCATGACATGCGCCATGCATGTGGGGCCCCTATGACATGCGGCATGCATGTGGGACCCCCATGACATGCGGCATGCATGGGGGGCCCCCATGACATGCTCCATGCATGTGGGGCCCCTATGACATGCGGCATGCATTTGGGGCCCCCATGACATGCGGAATGCCTTCGGGGCTCCCATGAGATGCTGCATGCATGCGGCACCCTCATGACATGCGGCATGCATTTGGGGCCCCCATGACTTGAGGCATGCATTTGGGGCCCCCATGACATGCGGCATGCATTTGGGGGCCCCATTACATGCCGCATGCATTTGGGGCCCCCATTACATGTGGCATGCACATGGGGCCCCCATGACATGCGGCATACGCTTGGGGCCCCAATGACATGCGGCATGAGTTTGGATCCCCCATGACATGCGGCATGCACGTGGGGCCCCCATGACATGAGTCATGCATTTGGGGCCGCCATGACATGCGGCATGCATTTGGGGCCCCCATGACATGCGGCATGCATTTGGGTGCCCCATGAAATGCGGCATGCATGTGGGGCCCCCAGGACATGCGGCATGCATTTGGGGCCCCCATGACATGTGGTATGCACGTGGGGCCCAAATGACATGCGGCATGCATGTGGGACCCCCATGACATGCGTCAAGCATTTCGATCCCCCATTACATGCTGCATGCAAGTGGGGCCCCCATGACATGTGGCATGCATGTGGGGCCCACATGATATGCGGCATGCATTTGGGGCCCCCATGACATGCGGCATGCACGTGGGGCCCCCATGACATGCGACATGCATTTGGGGCCCCCATGAAATGCGTCATGCATGTGGGGCCCCTATGACATGCGGCATGCATTTGGTGGGCCCCATGACATGCGGCATGCATGTGGGGCCCCCATGAAATGCGTCATTTATTTGGGGCCCCCTTGACATGTAGAATGCCTGCGGGGCCCCCATGACATGCGGCATGCATGCGGGGCCCTCATGACGTGCAGCATGCATTTGGATCCCCCATTACATGCTGCATGCAAGTGGGGCCCCCATGACATGCGGCATGCATGTGGGCCCCCCATGACATGCAGCATGCATGTGGGACCCCCATGACATGCGGCACGCATTTGGATCCCCCTTACATGTGGCATGCACGTGTGGCCCCATGAAATGCGGCATGCATTTGGGGCCCCCATGACATGCGGCATGCCTGCAGGGCCCCCATGACATGCGGCATGCATGCGGGCCCTCATGACATGTGGCATGCATTTGGGGCCCCCATGAAATGTGCCATGCATGTGGGCCCCCCATGACATGCGGCATGCCTGGGGGGCTCCCATGAAATGCGGCATGCACGTGGAGCCCACGTGATATGTGTCATGCATTTGGGGCCCCATGACTTGAGGCATGCATTTGGGGCCCCGATGACATGGGGCATGCATGTGGGGCCCCCATGACATGCTCCATGCATGTGGGGCCCCCATGAAATGTGCCATGCCTGCGGGGCCCCCATGACATGCGGCATGCACGTGGAGCCCACATGATATGTGGCATGCATTTGGGGCCCCATGACTTGAGGCATGCATTTGGGGCCCCCATGACATGCGGCATGCATGTGGGGCCCCCATGACATGCTCCATGCATGTGGGGACCCATTACATGCGGCATGCACGTGGAGCCCCCATGACATGCGGCATGCATTTGGGCCCCAATGACATGCGGCATGAGTTTGGATCACCCATGAAATGCGGCATGCATGTGGGGCCCCCATGACATGCGGAATACCTGCGGGCCCCCATGACATGCGGCATGCATGCGGGGCCCTCATGACATGCGGGATGAATTTGGGGCCCCCAATACATGCGGCATGCACGTTGGGCCCCCATGACATGCGGCATACATTTATGGAACCCATGACATGCGGCAAGCATTTGGGCCCCCATGACATGCGGCATGTATGTGGTGCCTCCATGACATGCGGCATGCATGTGGGGCCCCCCTGACATGCGGCATGCATCTGGGGCCCCCATGACATGCGGCATGCATTTGGGGCCTCCATGACATGCGGCATGCATGTGGGGCCCCCTATGACATGCACCATGCATGTGGGCCCCTATGACATGCTGCATGCAAGTGGGGCCCCATGACATGCGGCATGCATGTGTGCCCCCCATGACATGTGGCATGTACGTGGGGCCCCCATGACATGCTGCATGCATTTGGGGCCCCCATGATATGCGGCACACATTTGGGGC
The DNA here is from genome assembly GCF_046119375.1 of Phyllobates terribilis. Classification (NCBI taxonomy): domain Eukaryota; kingdom Metazoa; phylum Chordata; class Amphibia; order Anura; family Dendrobatidae; genus Phyllobates; species Phyllobates terribilis. The sequence goes on from NW_027362763.1 coordinate 609,810,797, forward strand.
CCCCATGACTTGCGCATGCATGTGGGGCATCCATGAAATGCGCCATGCATGTGGGGCCCCTATGACATGCATTTGTGGGCCCCAAGACATGCTGCATGCATTTGGGGGGCCTCATGACATGCGACATGCACGTGGGGCCACCATGAAATGCGGCATGCACGTGGGGCCCCCATGATATGAAGCATGCATGTGGGGCCCCCATGACTTGAGGCATGCATTTTGGGCCCCCATGACATGCGGCATGCACATGGGGCCCCCATGACATGCGGCATGCATCTGGGGCCACTATGACATGCGCCATGCATGTGGGGCCCCTATGACATGCGGCATGCAATTGGGGCCCCTATGACATGCGGCATGCACGTGGGGCCCTCATGACATGCAGCATGCACGTGGGGCCCTCATGACATGCAGCATGCATCTGGGGCCACTATGACATGCGGCATGCATTTGTGGCCCCCATGACATGCGGCATGCATGTGGGACCCCCATCATATGTGGCATGCATGTGGGACCCCATGATATGCGGCATGCATTTGGGGCCCCCATGACTTGAGGCATGCATTCGGGGCCCCCATGAAATGCGCCATGCATGTGGGGCCCCTATGACATGCGGCATGCATTTGTGGGCCCCATGACATGCGGCATGCATTTGGGTGCCCCATGAAATGCGGCATGCATGTGGGGCCCCCAGGACATGCGGCATGCATTTGGGGCCCCCATGACATGTGGTATGCACGTGGGGCCCAAATGACATGCGGCATGCATGTGGGGCCCCCATGACATGCGTCATGCATTTGGGCCCCCATGACATGCGGCATGCATTTGGGCCTGCATAACATGCTGCATGCATTTGGGGTACCTGAGACATGCGACATGCACATGGGCCCCCATAACATGCTGCATGCATTTGGGGTGCCCGATGCATGCGGCATGCACGTGTTGCCCCTATGACATGCAGCATGCATTTGGGGCCGCCATTACATGTGGCATGCACATGAAGCCCCCATGACATGAGGCATATGCTTGGGGCCCCAATGACATGCGGCATGAGTTTGGACCCCCCATGACATGCGGCATGCACGTGGGGCCACCATGACATGAGTCATGCATTTGGGGCCGCCATGACATGGGGCATGCATTTGGGGCCCCCATGACATGCGGCATGCATTTGGGTCCCTCATGAAATGCGGCATGCATGTGGGGCCCCCATGACATGTGGCATGCATGTGGGCTTCCCATGACATGCGCCATGCATGTGGGGTCCCTATGACATGCGGCATGCATGTGGGACCCCCATGACATGCGGCATGCATGGGGGGCCCCCATGACATGCTCCATGCATGTGGGGCCCCTATGACATGCGGCATGCATTTGGGGCCCCCATGACATGCGGAATGCCTTCGGGGCTCCCATGAGATGCTGCATGCATGCGGCACCCTCATGACATGCGGCATGCATTTGGGGCCCCCATGACTTGAGGCATGCATTTGGGGCCCCCATGACATGCGGCATGCATTTGGGGGCCCCATTACATGCCGCATGCATTTGGGGCCCCCATTACATGTGGCATGCACATGGGGCCCCCATGACATGCGGCATACGCTTGGGGCCCCAATGACATGCGGCATGAGTTTGGATCCCCCATGACATGCGGCATGCACGTGGGGCCCCCATGACATGAGTCATGCATTTGGGGCCGCCATGACATGCGGCATGCATTTGGGGCCCCCATGACATGCGGCATGCATTTGGGTGCCCCATGAAATGCGGCATGCATGTGGGGCCCCCAGGACATGCGGCATGCATTTGGGGCCCCCATGACATGTGGTATGCACGTGGGGCCCAAATGACATGCGGCATGCATGTGGGACCCCCATGACATGCGTCAAGCATTTCGATCCCCCATTACATGCTGCATGCAAGTGGGGCCCCCATGACATGTGGCATGCATGTGGGGCCCACATGATATGCGGCATGCATTTGGGGCCCCCATGAAATGCGTCATGCATGTGGGGCCCCTATGACATGCGGCATGCATTTGGTGGGCCCCATGACATGCGGCATGCATGTGGGGCCCCCATGAAATGCGTCATTTATTTGGGGCCCCCTTGACATGTAGAATGCCTGCGGGGCCCCCATGACATGCGGCATGCATGCGGGGCCCTCATGACGTGCAGCATGCATGTGGGACCCCCATGACATGCGGCATGCATGTGGGCCCCCCATGACATGCAGCATGCATGTGGGACCCCCATGACATGCGGCACGCATTTGGATCCCCCTTACATGCGGCATGCACGTGTGGCCCCATGAAATGCGGCATGCATTTGGGGCCCCCATGACATGCGGCATGCCTGCAGGGCCCCCATGACATGCGGCATGCATGCGGGCCCTCATGACATGTGGCATGCATTTGGGGCCCCCATGAAATGTGCCATGCATGTGGGCCCCCCATGACATGCGGCATGCCTGGGGGGCTCCCATGAAATGCGGCATGCACGTGGAGCCCACGTGATATGTGTCATGCATTTGGGGCCCCATGACTTGAGGCATACATTTGGGGCCCCGATGACATGGGGCATGCATGTGGGGCCCCCATGACATGCTCCATGCATGTGGGGCCCCCATGAAATGTGCCATGCCTGCGGGGCCCCCATGACATGCGGCATGCACGTGGAGCCCACATGATATGTGGCATGCATTTGGGGCCCCATGACTTGAGGCATGCATTTGGGGCCCCCATGACATGCGGCATGCATGTGGGGCCCCCATGACATGCTCCATGCATGTGGGGACCCATTACATGCGGCATGCATGTGGAGCCCCCATGACATGCGGCATGCATTTGGGCCCCAATGACATGCGGCATGAGTTTGGATCACCCATGAAATGCGGCATGCATGTGGGGCCCCCATGACATGCGGAATACCTGCGGGCCCCCATGACATGCGGCATGTATGCGGGGCCCTCATGACATGCGGGATGAATTTGGGGCCCCCAATACATGCGGCATGCACGTTGGGCCCCCATGACATGCGGCATACATTTATGGAACCCATGACATGCGGCAAGCATTTGGGCCCCCATGACATGCGGCATGTATGTGGTGCCTCCATGACATGCGGCATGCATGTGGGGCCCCCCTGACATGCGGCATGCATCTGGGGCCCCCATGACATGCGGCATGCATTTGGGGCCTCCATGACATGCGGCATGCATGTGGGGCCCCCTATGACATGCACCATGCATGTGGGCCCCTATGACATGCTGCATGCAAGTGGGGCCCCATGACATGCGGCATGCATGTGTGCCCCCCATGACATGTGGCATGTACGTGGGGCCCCCATGACATGCTGCATGCATTTGGGGCCCCCATGATATGCGGCACACATTTGGGGCCCCCATGACTTGCGCATGCATGTGGGGCATCCATGAAATGCGCCATGCATGTGGGGCCCCTATGACATGCATTTGTGGGCCCCAAGACATGCTGCATGCATTTGGGGGGCCTCATGACATGCGACATGCACGTGGGGCCACCATGAAATGCGGCATGCACGTGGGGCCCCCATGATATGAAGCATGCATGTGGGGCCCCCATGACTTGAGGCATGCATTTTGGGCCCCCATGACATGCGGCATGCACATGGGGCCCCCATGACATGCGGCATGCATCTGGGGCCACTATGACATGCGCCATGCATGTGGGGCCCCTATGACATGCGTCATGCAATTGGGGCCCCTATGACATGCGGCATGCACGTGGGGCCCTCATGACATGCAGCATGCATCTGGGGCCACTATGACATGCGGCATGCATTTGTGGCCCCCATGACATGCGGCATGCATGTGGGACCCCCATCATATGTGGCATGCATGTGGGACCCCATGATATGCGGCATGCATTTGGGGCCCCCATGACTTGAGGCATGCATTCGGGGCCCCCATGAAATGCGCCATGCATGTGGGGCCCCTATGACATGCGGCATGCATTTGTGGGCCCCAAGACATGCGGCATGCATGTGGGGCCCCCATGAAATGCGGAATTCATTTGGGGCCCCCATGACTTGAGGCATGCATTCGGGGCCCCCATGACATGTGGAATGCACGTGAGGCCCCCATGACATGCGGCATGCACGTGGGGCCCCCATGATGTGCAGCATGCATTTGGATCCCCCATTACATGCTGCATGCAATTGGGGCCCCCATGACATGCGGCATGCACGTGTGGCCCCCATGAAATGCGGCATGCATTTGGGGCCCCCATGACATGCGGCATGCCTGCGGGCCCCCATGACATGCGGCATGCATGCGGGGCCCTCATGGCATGCGGCATGCATTTGGGGCCCCCAATATATGCGGCATGCAAGTGGGGCCCACATGATATGCGCCATGCATGTGTGCCCCCATGAAATGCGCCATGCACGTGGGCCCCCATGACATGCGGCATGCATGTGGGACCCCCATGACATGCGTCATTCATTTGGATCCCCCATTACATGCTGCAAGCAAGTGGGGCCCCCATGACATGCGGCATGCATGTGGCCCCCCATGACATGTGGCATGCACGTGGGCCCCCATGACATGCGGCATGCATGTGGGACCCCCATGACATGCGTCATTCATTTGGATCCCCCATTACATGCTGCAAGCAAGTGGGGCCCCCATGACATGCGGCATGCATGTGGGCCCCCCGTGACATGCGGCATGCCTGCGGGGCCCCCATGAAATGCGGCATGCACGTGGAGCCCACATGATATGTGTCATGCATTTGGGGCCCCATGACTTGAGGCATGCATTTGGGGCCCCCATGACATGGGGCATGCATGTGGGGCCCCCATGAAATGCGCCATGCACGTGGGGCCCCCATAACATGCTGAATGCATTTGGGGTGCCCGAGACATGCGGCATGCACGTGGGGCCCCTATGACATGCCGCATGCATTTTGGGCCCCCATTACATGCGGCATGCATGTGGGGCCCCTATGACATGCTGCATGCATTTGGGGGCCCCAAGACATGTGGTATGCACGTGGGGCCCCCATGACATGCGGCATGCATTTGGGGCCCCCATGAAATGCACCATGCATGTGGGACCCCCATGGCATGCTGCATGCATTTGGGGGCCCCAAGACATGTGGTATGCACGTGGGGCCCCCATGACATGCGGCATGCATTTGGGGCCCCCATGACATGCGGCATGCATTTGGGGCCCCCATGAAATGCACCATGCACGTGGGACCCCCATGGCATGCTGCATGCGTTTGGGACCCCCATGACATGCGGCATGCATTTGGATGCCCCTTACATGCGGCATGCACGTGTGGCCCCCATGAAATGCGGCATGCAAGTGGGGCCCACATGATATGTGGCATGCATTTGGGGCCCCCATGACTTGAGGCATGCATTTGGGGCCCCCATGACATGTGACATGCATGTGGGGCCCCCATAACATGCGGCATGCATGTGGGGCCCCCATAACATGCGGCATGCATGTGGGGCCCCTATGACATGCGCCATGCATGTGGGCCCCCATGAAATGCGCCATGCACGTGGGGCCCCCATGACATGCGGCATGCATGTGGAGGCCCCATGACATGCGGCCTGCATTTGGGGCCCCCATGACATGCGGCATGCATGTGGGGCCCCCATGATATGCTCCATGCATGTTGGGCCCCATGACATGCGGCATGCATTTGGGGTACCTGAGACATGCGGCATGCACGTGGGGCCCCCATGACATGCTGCATGTATTTGGGGTGCCCGAGACATGCGGCATGCACGTGGGGCCCCCATGACATGTGGTATACGCTTGGGTCCCCCATGACATGCGGCATGCACGTGGGGCCCCCATAACCTGAGTCATTCATTTGGGGCCGCCATGTGGGGCCCCTATGACATGCGCCATGCATGTGGGCCCCCATGAAATGCGCCATGCACGTGGGGCCCCCATGACATGCGGCATGCATGTGGAGGCCCCATGACATGCGGCATGCATTTGGGGCCCCCATGACATGCGGCATGCATTTGGGTCCTGCATAACATGCTGCATGCATTTGGGGTACCTGAGCCATGCGGCATGCACGTGGGGCCCCCATAACATGCTGCATGCATTTGAGGTGCCCGAGACATGCGGCATGCATGTGGGTGCCCCATGAAATGCGGCAAACATGTGGGGCCCCCAGGACATGCGGCATGCATTTGGGTGCCCCATGAAATGCGGCAAACATGTGGGGCCCCCAGGACATGCGGCATGCATTTGGGGCCCCCATGACATGTGGTATGCACGTGGGGCCCCAATGACATGCGGCATGCATGTGGGACCCTCATGACATGCGTCAAGCATTTCGATCCCCCATTACATGCTGCATGCAAGTGGGGCCCCCATGACATGAGGCATGCATGTGGGGCCCCATGACATGCGGCATGCATGTGGGACCCCCATGACATGCTGTGATTCATTTGGATCCCCCATTACATGCTGCATGCAAGTGGGGCCCCCATGACATGCGGCATGCATGTGGCCCCCCATGACATGTGGCATGCACGTGGGGCCCCCATGACATGCTGCATGCATTTGGGGCCCCCATGATATGCGGCACGCATTTGGGGCCCCCATGACATGCGCCATGCATGTGGGGCCCACATGATATGCCGCATGCATTTGGGGCCCCCATGACATGCGGCATGCACATGGGGCCCCCATGACATGCGTCATGCATGTGGGGCCCCTATGACATGCGGCATGCATTTGGGGGCCCCATGACATGCGGCATGCATGTGGGGCCCCATGAAATGCAGCATGCATGTGGGACCCCCATGACATGCGGCATGCACGGGGGGCCCCCATGACATGCGGCATGCATTTGGGGCCCCCATGACATGCGGAATGCCTTCGGGGCTCCCATGAGATGCTGCATGCATGCGGCACCCTCATGACATGCAGCATGCATTTTGATCCCCCATTACATGCTGCATGCAAGTGGGGCCCCCATGACATGCGGCATGCATGTGGGCCCCCCATGACATGCAGCATGCATGTGGGACCCCCATGACATGCGGCATGCACGGGGGGCCCCCATGACATGCGGCATGCATTTGGGGCCCCCATGACATGCGGAATGCCTTCGGGGCTCCCATGAGATGCTGCATGCATGCGGCACCCTCATGACATGCGGCATACATTTGGGGCCCCCATGACTTGAGGCATGCATTTGGGGCCCCCATGACATGCGGCATACATTTGGGGCCCCCATGACTTGAGGCATGCATTTGGGGCCCCCATGACATGCGGCATGCATTTGGGGCCCCCATGACATGCTTCATGCATGTGGGGCCCCCATGACATGCGTCATGCATTTGGGCCCCCATGACATGCGGCATGCATTTGGGACCTGCATAACATGCTGCATGCATTTGGGGTACCTGAGACATGCGGCATGCACATGGGGCCCCCATGACATGCGGCATATGCTTGGGGCCCCAATGACATGCGGTATGAGTTTGGATCCGCCATGACATGTGGCATGCATTTGGGGCCCCCATGACATGCGGTATGCATTTGGGTCCCCCATGAAATGTGGCATGCATTTGGGGCCCCCATGACATGTGGCATGCATGTGGGCCCCCCATGACATGCGCCATGCATGTGGGCCCCTATGACATGCGGCATGCATGTGGGACCCCCCATGACATGCTCCATGCATGTGGGGCCCCTATGACATGCGGCATGCATGTGGGGCCCCTATGACATGCGGCATGCATTTGGGGGGCCCCATGACATGCGGCATACACGTGGGGCACCCATGACATGCGGCATACATTTGTGGCCCCCGTGACATGAGGCATGCACGTGGGGCCCCCATGACAAGCGGCAAGCACGCGGGACCCCAATGACACGCAGCATGTACTTGGGGCCCCCATGACATGCGGAATGCACGTGAGGCCCCCATGACATGCGGAATGCCTGCGGGGCCCCAATGCCTTGCTGCATGCATGCATTTGGGTCACCCATGAAATACGGCATGCATGTGGGGCCCCCATGACATGTGGCATGCATGTGGGGCCCCATGATATCCGGCATGCATTTATGGCCCCCATGACATGCGGCATGCATTTGGGCCTCCATGACATGCAACAAGCACGTGGGGCCCCAATGACATGCAGCATGCACGTGGGTCCCCCATGACATGCGGAATGCACGTGAGGCCACCATGACATGCGGAATGCCTGTGGGGCCCCTATGACATGCGGCATGCATGCGGGGCCCTCATGACATGCGGCATGCATTTGGGGCCCCCAATATATGCGGCAGGCACGTGGGGCCCCCATGATATGTGGCATGCATTTGGGGCCCCCATGACTTGAGCCATGCATTTGGGGCCCCCATGACATGTGGCATGCACGTGGGGCCCTCATCACATGCAGCATGCATTTGGGGCCCCCATGACTTGAGCCATGCATTTGGGGCCCCCATGACATGCGGCATGCACGTGGGGCCATCATGACATGCAGCATGCATTTGGGGCCCCATGACATGCGGCATTCATTTGGGGCCTGCATAACATGCGGCATGCATTTGGGGTGCCCGAGACATGCGGCAAGCACGCGGGGCCCCAATGACATGCAGCATGTACGTGGGGCCCCCATGACATGCGGAATGCACGTGAGGCCCCCATGACATGCTGAATGCCTGCGGGGCCCCAATGCCATGCGGCATGCATGCATTTGGGTCACCTATGAAATGCGGCATGCATGTGGGGCCCCCATGACATGTGGCATGCATGTGGGGCCCCATGATATCCGGCATGCATTTATGGCCCCCATGACATGCGGCATGCATTTGGGCCTCCATGACATGCGAAAAGCACATGGGGCCCCAATGACATGCAGAATGCACGTGGGGCCCCCATGACATGCGGCATGCATTTGGGGCCCCCATGACTTGAGCCATGCATTTGGGGCCCCCATGACATGCGGCATGCACGTGGGGCCATCATGACATGCAGCATGAATTTGGGGCCACTATGACATGCGGCAAGCATTTGGGCCCCATTACATGCGGCATGCATGTGGAGCCCCCATGACATGCGGCATGCATTTGGGGCCCCCATGACATGCTTCATGCATGTGGGGCCCCCATGACATGCAGCATGCATTTGGGCCCCCATGACATGCGGCATGCATTTGGGGACTGCATAACATGCTGCATGCATTTGGGGTACCTGAGACATGCGGCATGCACATGGGGCCCCCATGACATGCGGCATATGCTTGGGGCCCCAATGACATGCGGTATGAGTTTGGATCCCCCATGACATGCGGCATGCATTTGGGGCCTCCATGACATGCGGCATGCATATGGGGCCCACATGACATGCAACATGCACGTGGGGCCCCCATGACATGCGGTATGCATTTGCGGGCCCCCAGGACATGAGTCATGCATTTGGGGCCGCCATGACATGCGCCATGCATGTGGGCCCCTATGACATGCGGCATGCATGTGGGACCCTCATTGACATGCGGCATGCACGTGAGGCCCCCATGACATGCGGAATGCCTGCGGGGCCCCCATGATATGTGGCATGCATTTGGGGCCCCTATGACTTGAGCCATGCATTTGGGGCCCCCATGACATGCGGCATGCACGTGGGGCCATCATGACATGCAGCATGAATTTGGGGCCACTATGACATGCGGCAAGCATTTGGGCCCCCATGACATGCGGCATGCATGTGGGGCCCCCATGACATGCGTCATGCATTTGGGCCCCCATGACATGCGGCATGCATTTGTGGCCTGCATAACATGCTGCATGCATTTGGGGTACCTGAGACATGCGGCATGCACATGGGCCCCCATAACATGCTGCATGCAATTGGGGTGCCCGAGGCATGCGGCATGCACGTGGGGCCATCATGACATGCAGCATGCATTTGGGGCCACTATGACATGCGGCAAGCATTTAGGCCCCCATGACATGCGGCATGCATGTGGGGCCCCCATGACATGCGTCATGCATTTGGTCCCCCATGACATGCGGCATGCATTTGGGGCCTGCATAACATGCTGCATGCATTTGGGGTGCCTGAGACATGCGGCATGCATATGGGGCCCCCATAACATTCTGCATGCATTTGGGGTGCCCGAGGCATGCGGCATGCACGTGTTGCCCCTATGACATGACGCATGCATTTGGGGCCCCCATTACATGTGGCATGCACATGAAGCCCCCATGACATGAGGCATATGCTTGGGGCCCCAATGACATGCGGCATGAGTTTGGACCCCCCATGACATGCGGCATGCACGTGGGGCCACCATGACATGGGGCATGCATTTGGGGCCGCCATGACATGCGGCATGCATTTGGGGCCCCCATGACATGCGGCATGCATTTGGGTCCCTCATGAAATGCGGCATGCATGTGGGGCCCCCATGACATGCGGCATGCATGTGGGCCCCCCATGACATGCGCCATGCATGTGGGGCCCCTATGACATGCGGCATGCATGTGGGACCCCCATGACATGCGGCATGCATGGGGGGCCCCCATGACATGCTCCATGCATGTGGGGCCCCTATGACATGCGGCATGCATTTGGGGCCCCCATGACATGCGGAATGCCTTCGGGGCTCCCATGAGATGCTGCATGCATGCGGCACCCTCATGACTTGCGGCATGCATTTGGGGACCCCATGACTTGAGGAATGCATGTGGGGCCCCTATGACATGCGGCATGAATTTGGGTGCCCCATTACATGCGGCATGCATGTGGGGCCCCCATGACATGCGTCATGCATTTGGGCCCCCATGACATGCGGCATGCATTTGGGACCTGCATAACATGCTGCATGCATTTGGGGTACCTGAGACATGCGGCATGCACATGGGGCCTCCATGACATGCGGCATATGCTTGGGGCCCCCATGACATGAGTCATGCATTTGGGGCCGCCATGACATGTGGCATGCAATTGGGGCCCCTATGACATGCGGCATGCACGTGGGGCCCTCATGACATACAGCATGCATCTGGGGCCACTATGACATGCGGCATGCATTTGTGGCCCCCATGACATGCGGCATGCATGTGGGACCCCCATCATATGTGGCATGCATGTGGGACCCCATGATATGCGGCATGCATTTGGGGCCCCCATGACTTGAGGCATGCATTAGGGGCCCCCATGAAATGCACCATGCATGTGGGGCCCCTATGACATGCGGCATGCATTTGTGGGCCCCAAGACATGCGGCATGCATGTGGGGCCCCCATGAAATGCGGCATTCATTTGGGGCCCCCATGACTTGAGGCATGCATTCGGGGCCCCATGACATGTGGAATGCACGTGAGGCCCCCATGACATGCGGCATGCACGTGGGGCCCCCATTACATGCTGCATGCAATTGGGGCCCCCATGACATGCGGCATGCACGTGTGGCCCCCATGAAATGTGGCATGCATTTGGGGCCCCCATGACATGCGGCATGCCTGCGGGCCCCCATGACATGCGGCATGCATGCGGGGCCCTCATGGCATGCGGCATGCATTTGGGGCCCCCAATATATGCGGCATGCAAGTGGGGCCCACATGATATGCGCCATGCATGTGTGCCCCCATGAAATGCGCCATGCACGTGGGCCCCCATGACATGCGGCATGCATGTGGGACCCCCATGACATGCGTCATTCATTTGGATCCCCCATTACATGCTGCAAGCAAGTGGGGCCCCCATGACATGCGGCATGCATGTGGCCCCCCATGACATGTGGCATGCACGTGGGCCCCCATGACATGCGGCATGCATGTGGGACCCCCATGACATGCGTCATTCATTTGGATCCCCCATTACATGCTGCAAGCAAGTGGGGCCCCCATGACATGCGGCATGCATGTGGGCCCCCCGTGACATGTGGCATGCCTGCGGGGCCCCCATGAAATGCGGCATGCACGTGGAGCCCACATGATATGTGTCATGCATTTGGGGCCCCATGACTTGAGGCATGCATTTGGGGCCCCCATGACATGGGGCATGCATGTGGGGCCCCCATGAAATGCGCCATGCACGTGGGGCCCCCATAACATGCTGAATGCATTTGGGGTGCCCGAGACATGCGGCATGCACGTGGGGCCCCTATGACATGCCGCATGCATTTTGGGCCCCCATTACATGCGGCATGCATGTGGGGCCCCTATGACATGCTGCATGCATTTGGGGGCCCCAAGACATGTGGTATGCACGTGGGGCCCCCATGACATGCGGCATGCATTTGGGGCCCCCATGAAATGCACCATGCACGTGGGACCCCCATGGCATGCTGCATGCATTTGGGGGCCCCAAGACATGTGGTATGCACGTGGGGCCCCCATGACATGCGGCATGCATTTGGGGCCCCCATGAAATGCACCATGCACGTGGGACCCCCATGGCATGCTGCATGCGTTTGGGACCCCCATGACATGCGGCATGCATTTGGATGCCCCTTACATGCGGCATGCACGTGTGGCCCCCATGAAATGCGGCATGCAAGTGGGGCCCACATGATATGTGGCATGCATTTGGGGCCCCCATGACTTGAGGCATGCATTTGGGGCCCCCATGACATGCGACATGCATGTGGGGCCCCCATAACATGCGGCATGCTTGTGGGGCCCCCATAACATGCGGCATGCATGTGGGGCCCCTATGACATGCGCCATGCATGTGGGCCCCCATGAAATGCGCCATGCACGTGGGGCCCCCATGACATGCGGCATGCATGTGGAGGCCCCATGACATGCGGCCTGCATTTGGGGCCCCCATGACATGCGGCATGCATGTGGGGCCCCCATGATATGCTCCATGCATGTTGGGCCCCATGACATGCGGCATGCATTTGGGGTACCTGAGACATGCGGCATGCACGTGGGGCCCCCATGACATGCTGCATGTATTTGGGGTGCCCGAGACATGCGGCATGCACGTGGGGCCCCCATGACATGTGGTATGCGCTTGGGTCCCCCATGACATGCGGCATGCACGTGGGGCCCCCATAACCTGAGTCATTCATTTGGGGCCGCCATGTGGGGCCCCTATGACATGCGCCATGCATGTGGGCCCCCATGAAATGCGCCATGCACGTGGGGCCCCCATGACATGCGGCATGCATGTGGAGGCCCCATGACATGCGGCATGCATTTGGGGCCCCCATGACATGCGGCATGCATTTGGGGCCTCCATGACATGCGGCATGCATGTGGGGCCCCCTATGACATGCACCATGCATGTGGGGCCCCTATGACACGTGGCATGAATTTGGGGGCCCCATTACATGCGGCATGCACGTGGGGCCCCATGACATGTGGCATGCATGTGGGGCCCCATGATATGCGGCATACAGTTGGGGCCCCCAATACATGCGGCATGCACGTTGGGCACCCATGACATGCGGCATGCTTTTATGGCCCCCATGACATGCGGCATGCACGTTGGGCACCCATGACATGCGGCATGTTTTTATGGCCCCCATGACATGCGTCATGCATTTGGGCCCCCATGACATGCGGCATGCATGTGGGACCCCCGGGACATGCAGCATGCATTTGGGGCCCCCATGACATGTGGTATGCACGTGGGGCCCCTATGACATGCCGCATGCATGTGGGACCCCCATGACATGCGTCATGCATTTGGATCACCCATTACATGCTGCATGTAAGTGGGGCCCCCATGACATGCCGCATGCATTTGGGGCCCCCATGACATGCTGCATGCGTTTGGGGCCCTCATGACATGCGGCATGAATTTGGGGCTCCCAATACATGCGGCATGCACGTTGGGCCCTCATGACATGCGGCATGCATTTATGGCTCCCATGACATGCGGGAAGCATTTGGGCCCCCATGACATGCAGCATGCATGTGAGGCCCCCATGACATGCGGCATGCATCTGGGGCCCTCATGACATGCGGCATGCATTTGGGGCCCCCAATATATGCGGAATGCCTGCGGGGCCCCCATGACATGCAGCATGCATGCGGGGCCCTCATGACATGCGGCATGAATTTGGGGCCCCCAATACATGCGGCATGCACGTTGGGCCCCCATGACATGCGGCATGCATTTATGGCCCCCATGACATGCAGCAAGCATTTGGGCCCCCATGACATGCGGCATGCATGTGAGGCCCCCATGACATGCGGCATGCATTTGGGGCCCTCATGACATGCGTCATGCATGTAGTGCCCTCATGAAATGCTCCATGCATGTGGGGCCCTCATGACATGCGGCATGCATTTGTGGGCCCCAAGACATGCGGCATGCACGTGGGGCCGCCATGACATGCGGGATGCATTTGGGGCCCCCATGACATGCTCCATGCATTTGGGGCCCCATGACTTGAGGCATGCATTTGGGGCCCCCATGACATGCGGCATGCATGTGGGGCCCCCATGACATGCTCCATGCATGTGGGGAACCATTACATGCGGCATGCACATGGGGCCCCCATGACATGAATCATGCATTTGGGTCCCCCATGAAATGCGGCATGCATGTGGGGCCCCCATGACATGCGGAATACCTGCGGGCCCCCATGACATGCGGCATGCATGCGGGGCCCTCATGACATGCGGGATGAATTTGGGGCCCCCAATACATGCGGCATGCACGTTGGGCCTCCATGACATGCGGCATGCATGTGGGGCCCCCATGACATGCGGCATGCATGTGGGGCCCCCATGACATGCGGCATGCATTTGGGGCCTCCATGACATGCGGCATGCATGTGGGGCCCCCTATGACATGCGCCATGCATGTGGGGCCCCTATGACACGCGGCATGAAATTGGGGGCCCCATTACATGCGGCATGAACGTGGAGCCCCCATGACATGCGGCATGCATTTTGGGCCCCCATGACATGCGGCATGCATTTGGGCCCCCATAACAAGCGGCATGCATTTGGGGCCTGCATAACATGCTGCATGCATTTGGGGTACCTGAGACATGCGGCATGCACGTGGGGCCCCTATGACATGCCGCATGCATGTGGGGCCCCCATTACATGTGGCATGCACATGGGGCCCCCATAACATGCATCATACGCTTGGGGCCCCATTGACATGCGGCATGAGTTTGGATCCCCCATGACATGCGGCATGCACGTGGGGCCCCCATGACATGAGTCTTGCATTTGGGGCCCCTAAGACATTCGGCATGCATTTGGGTCCCCCATGAAATGCGGCATGCAGGTGGGGCCCCCATGACATGTGGCATGCATGTGGGGCCCCATGATATGCGGCATACAGTTGGGGCCCCCAATACATGCGGCATGCACGTTGGGCACCCATGACATGCGGCATGCTTTTATGGTCCCCATGAAATGCGGCATGCAAGTTGGGCACCCATGACATGCGGCATGCTTTTATGGCCCCCATGACATGCGGCATGCATTTGGGCCCCCATGACATGCGGCATGCACGTGGGGCCCCTATGACATGCCGCATGCATTTGGGGCCCCCATGACATGTGGTATGCACGTGGGGCCCCTATGACATGCCGCATGCATGTGGGACCCCCATGACATGCGTCATGCATTTGGATCACCCATCACATGCTGCATGTAAGTGGGGCCCCCATGACATGCCGCATGCATTTGGGGCCCCCATGACATGCGGCATGCATGTGGGACCCCCATGACATGCGTCATGCATTTGGATCACCCATTACATGCTGCATGCATGTGGGGCCCCCATGACATGTGCAATACATGTGGGGCCCCTATGACATGCGGCATGCATTTGAGGGCCCCATGACATGCGGCATGCACGTGGGGCCCGCATGATATGCGGCATACATTTGTGGCCCCCGTGACATGAGGCATGCACGTGGGGCCCCCATGACATGCGGCATGCATTTGGGGCCCCCATGACATGCGGAATGCCTGCGGGGGCCCCATGACATGCGGCATGCATGCGGCGCCCTCATGACATGTGGCATGCATTTGGGGCCCCCATGACATGCTGCAAGCATTTGGGCCCCCATGACATGCGGCATGCATTTGGGGGCCCCATGACATGCAGCATGCATGTTGGGCCCCCATGACATGCGGCATGCATTTGGGCCCCCATGACATGCGGCATGCATTTGGGGCCTGCATAACATGCTGCATGCATTTGGGATACCTGAGACATGCGGCATGCACGTGGGGCCCCTTTGACATGCCGCATGCATTTCGTGCCCCCATTACATGTGGCATGCACATGGGGCCCCCATAACATGCGGCATATGCTTGGGGCCCCATTGACATGCGGCATGCATGTGGGGCCCCCATGACATGTGGCATGCATGTGGGGCCCCATGATATGCGGCGTGCAGTTGGGGCCCCCAATACATGCGGCATGCATTTGGATCACCCATTACATGCTGCATGCAAGTGGGGCCCCCATGACATGCGCATGCATGTGGGGCCCCTATGACATGTGGCATGCATTTGGGGGGCCCCATGACATGCGGCATGCACGTGGGGCCCCCATGATAAGCGGCATGCATTTGGGGCCACTATGACATGCGGCATGCATTTGTGGACCCCAAGACATGCGGCATGCACGTGGGGCCCCCATGACATCCTGCATGCGTTTGGGGGCCCCATGATATGCGGTATGCATTTGGGGCCCCATGACTTGAGGCATGCATTTGTGGGCCCCAAGACATGTGGCATGCACGTGGGACCCCCATGACATTCTGCATGCGTTTGGGGCCCCCATGATATGTGGCTTGCATTTGGGGCCCCATGACTTGAGGCATGCATTTGTGGGCCCCAAGACATGCAGCATGCACGTGGGGCCCCCATGACATGCTGCATGCGTTTGGGGCCCTCATGACATGCGGCATGAATTTGGGGCTCCCAATACATGCGGCATGCACGTTGGGCCCTCATGACATGTGGCATGCATTTATGGCTCCCATGACATGCGGGAAGCATTTGGGCCCCCATGACATGCGGCATGCATGTGAGGTCCCCATGACATGCGGCATGCATTTGGGGCCCTCAGGACATGCGGCATGCATTTGTGGGCCCCAAGACATGCGGCATGCACGTGGGGCCGCCATGACATGCGGGATGCATTTGGGGCCCCCATGACATGCTCCATGCATGTGGGGCCCCATGAAATGTGCCATGCATGTGGGCCCCCCATGACATGCGGCATGCCTGCGGGGCCCCCATGACATGCGGCATGCACGTGGAGCCCACATGATATGCGGCATGCATTTGCCCCCCCATGACATGCAGCATGCATGTGGGACCCCCATGACATGCGGCATGCATTTGGACCCCCATGACATGCGGCATGCATTTGGGACCCCATGACATGCGGCAAGCACGTGGGGTGCCCAATACATGCGGCATGCATGTTGTGCACCCATGACATGCGGCATGCATTTATGGCCCCCATGACATGCGGCATGGATTTGGGACCCCATGACATGCGGCAAGCACGTGGGGCCCCAATGACATGCAGCATGCACGTGGGGCCCCCATGACATGCGGAATGCACGTGAGGCCCCCATGACATGCGGAATGCCTGCGGGGCCCCATTGACATGCGGCATGCATGCGGGGCCCTCATGACATGCGGAATGCCTGTGGGGCCCCAATTACATGCGGCATGCATGCGGTGCCCTCATGACATGCGGCATGCATTTGGGGCCCCATGAAATGCGGCATTTATTAGGGGCCCCCATGACATGTGGAATGCCTGCGGGGCCCCCATGACATGCGGCATGCACGTGGGGCCCCCATGACGTGCAGCATGCATTTGGATCCCCCATTACATGCTGCTTGCAAGTGGGGCCCCCATGACATGCGGCATGCATGTCCCCCCCCATGACATGCAGCATGCATGTGGGACCCCCATGACATGCGGCATGCATTTGGACCCCCCTTACATGCTGCATGCAAGTGGGGCCCCCATGACATGCGGCACGCATGTGGCCCCCCATGACATGCAGCATGCATGTGGGGCCCCCATGACATGCTGCATGCATTTGGGGCCCCCATGTCATGCAGAATGCACGTGAGGCCCCCTTGACATGCGGAATACATGTGGGGCCTCCATGACATGCGGCATGCATGTGGCCCCCCATAACATGCGGCATACATTTGGGGCTCCCACTACATGCGGCATGCACGTGGGGCCCCCATGACATGCGGCACGAATTTGGGGCCCCCATGACAAGCGGAATGCCTGCGGGGCCCCCATGAAATGCGGCATGCATGTGGGGCCCCCATGACGTGCAGCATGCATTTGGATCCCCCATTACATGCAGCATGCAAGTGGGGCCCCATGACATGCGGAATGCATGTGGGCCCCCATGACATGCGGCATGCATTTCGGGCCTGCATAACATGCTGCATGCATTTGGGGTACCTGAGACATGCTGCATGCACGTGGGGCCCCTATGACATGCCGCATGCATTTGGGTCCCCCATGACATGCGTCATGCACGTGGGGCCCCCATGACCTGAGTCATGCATTTGGGGCCGCCATGATATGCGGCATGCATTTGGGGCCCCCATGACATGCGGCATGCATTTGGGGGGCCCATGACATGCGACATGCATTTGGGGCCCCCAATATATGCGGCATGCAGGTGGGGAACCCATGATATGTGGCATGCATTTGGAGCCCCCATGACTTGAGCCATGCATTTGGGGCCCCCATGACATGTGGCATGCACGTGGGGCACTCATGACATGCAGCATGCATTTGGGGCCCCCATGACTTGAGCCATGCATTTGGGGCCCACATGACATGCGGCATGCACGTGGGGCCATCATGACATGCAGCATGCATTTGGGGCCACTATGACATGCGGCAAGCATTTGAGCCCCCATGACATGCGGCATGCATTTGGGGCCCCCATGACATGCTGCATGCATTTGGGGTGCCCAATACATCCGGCATGCACGTTGGGCACACATGACATGCGGCATGCATTTATGGCCCCCATTACATGCGGCATGCATTTGGGCCCCCATGACATGCGGCAAGCACGTGGGGACCCAATGACATGCAGCATGCTCGTGGGGCCCCATGACATGCGGAATGCACGTGAGGCCCCCATGACATGCGGCATGCATTTGGGGCCCCCAATGTATGCGGCATGCACGTGGGGCCCTCATCACATGCAGCATGCATTTGGGGCCCCCATGACTTGAGCCATGCATTTGGGGCCCCCATGACATGCGGCATGCACGTGGGGCCCCCATGACATGCGGAATGCACGTGAGGCCCCCATGACATGCGGAATGCCTGCGGGGCCTCAATTACATGCGGCATGCATGCGGGGACCTTATGACATGCGGCATGCATTTGGGGCCCCCATTATATGCGGCATGCATGTGGGGCCCCCATGATATGTGGCATGCATGTGGGACCCCCATGACATGCGGCATGCATTTGGGGCCCCCATGACATGCGGCACGCATGTAGGGCCCCCTGACATGCACCATGCATGTGGGGCCCCTATGACATGCTGCATGTCATGGGGGCTCCACGTGCATGCCGCATGTAATGGGTCCCCACATGCATGGAGCATGTCATGGGGGCCCCAAATGCATGCCTCAAGTCATGGGGCCCCAAATGCATGCCACATATCATGTGGGCTCCACGTGCATGCCGCATGTCATGGGGGCCCCGCAGGCATGCCACATGTCATGGGGGGCCCACATGGATGGCACATTTCATGGGGGCCCCACATGCATGGAGCATGTCATGGGGGCCCCACATGCATGCCCCATGTCATGGGGGCCCCAAATGCATGCCTCAAGTCATGGGGCCCCAAATGCATGACACATATCATGTGGGCTCCACGTGCATGTCGCATTTCATGGGGGCCCCGCAGGCATGCCGCATGTCATGGGGGGCCCACATGCATGGCACATTTCATGGGGCCCCCAAATGCATGCCACATGTCATGAGGGCCCCGCATGCATGCCGCATGTCATGGGGGCCCCGCAGGCATGCCGCATGTCATGGGGGCCCCACATGCATGCTGCATGTCATGGGGGCCCACATGCATGCCGCATGTCATGGGGACCCCACTTGCATGCAGCATGTAATGGGGGATCCAAATGCATGCTGCACGTCATGAGGGGCCCGCATGCATGCCGCATTTCATGGGGGCCCCGCAGGCATTCCACATGTCAAGGGGGCCCCAAATAAATGACGCATTTCATGGGGGCCCCACATGCATGCCGCATGTCATGGGGCCCCCCAAATGCATGCCACATGTCATAGGGGCCCCACATGCATGACGCATTTCATGGGGGCCCCAAATGCATGTCGCATGTCATGGGGGCCCCACGTGCATGCCGCATGTCATGGGGGCCCCAAATGCATGCCGCATATCATGTGGGCCCCACATGCATGGCGCAAGTCATGGGGGCCCCAAATGCGTGCCGCATATCATGGGGGCCCCAAATGCATGCAGCATGTCATGGGGGCCCCACGTGCATGCCACATGTCATGGGGGGCCACATGCATGCCGCATGTCATGGGGGCCCCACTTGCATGCAGCATGTAATGGGGGATCCAAATGAATGACGCCTGTCATGCGGGTCCCACATGCATGCCGCATGTCATGGGGCCCCACATGCATGCCGCATGTCATGGGGGGCCACATGCATGCCTCATATCATGGGGGCCCCACTTGCATGCAGCATGTAATGGGGGATCGAAATGCATGACGCATGTCATGGGGGTCCCACATGCATGCCGCATGTCATTGGGGCCCCACGTGCATACCACATGTCATGGGGGCCCCAAATGCATGCCACATGTCCTGGGGGCCCCACATGCATGCCGCATTTCATGGGGCACCCAAATGCATGCCGCATGTCATGGGGGCCCCAAATGCATGCCGCATGTCATGGCGGCCCCAAATGCATGACTCATGTCATGGCGGCCCCACGTGCATGCCGCATGTCATGGGGGATCCAAACTCATGCCGCATGTCATTGGGGCCCCAAGCGTATGCCGCATGTCATAGGGGCCCCACATGCATGCCGCATGTCTCGGGCACCTCAAATGCATGCAGCATGTTATGGGGGCCCCACGTGCATGCCGCATGTCATGGGGGACCCAAGCGTATACCACATGTCATGGGGGCCCCACGTGCATGCCGCATGTCTCGGGCACCCCAAATACATGCAGCATGTCATGGGGGCCCCACGTGCATGCCGCATGTCTCAGGTACCCCAAATGCATGCCGCATGTCATGGGGCCCCACATGCATGGAGCATATCATGGGGGCCCCACATGCATGCCGCATGTCATGGGGGCCCCAAATGCAGGCCGCATGTTATGGGGGCCCCACATGCATGTCGCACGTCATGGTGGCCCCAAATGCATGCCTCAAGTCATGGGGGCCCCAAATGCATGCCACATATCATGTGGGCCCCACTTGCATGCCGCATTTCATGGGGGTCACACGTGCATGCCGCATGTAAGGGGCATCCAAATGCATGCCGTATGTCATGGGGGTCCCAAACGCATGCAGCATGCCATGGGGGCCCCACGTGCATGGTGCATTTCATGGGGGCCCCAAATGCATGCCGCATGTCATGAGAGCCCCGCAAACATGCCGCATGTCATGGGGGCCCCACGTGCATACCACATGTCTTGGTGCCCCCAAATGCATGCAGCATGTCTTAGGGGCCCCACATGCATGCCGCATGTAATGGGGGCCCCAAATGCATGCGGCATGTCATAGGGGCCCCACGTGCATGCCGCATGTCTCGGGCACCCCAAATGCATGCAGCATGTTATGGGGGCCCCACGTGCATGGCGCATTTCATGGGGGCCCCACAAATGCATGCAGCATGTTATGGGGGCCCCACGTGCATGGCGCATTTCATGGGGGCCCCACATGGATGCCCCATGTCATGGGGGCCCCAAATGCATGCCTCAAGTCATCGTGCCCCAAATGCATGCCACATATCATGTGGGCTCCACGTGCATGCCGCATGTCATGGGGGCCCGCAGGCATGCCGCATGTCATGCGGGGCCCACATGCATGGCACATTTCATGGGGCCCCACATGCATGGATCATGTCATGGGGGCCCCACATGCATGCCCCATTTCATGGGGGCCCCAAATGCATGTCGCAATTCATGAGGGCCCCGCATGCATGCCGCATGTCATGGGGGCCCCGCAGGCATGCCGCATGTCATGGGGGCCCCAAATGCATGCCACATTTCATGGGGGCCACACGTGCATGCCGCATGTAAGGGGGATCCAAATGCATGCCGCATGTCATGGGGGTCCCTCATGCATGCTGCATGTCATGGGGGGCCCACATGCATGCCGCATGTCATGGGGCCCCACTTGCATGCAGCATGTAATGGGGGATCCAAATGCATGCTGCACGTCCTGAGGGCCCCGCATGCATGCCGCATGTCATGGGGGCCCCGCAGGCATTCCACATGTCAAGGGGGCCCCAAATAAATGACGCGTTTCATGGGGGCCCCACATGCATGCCGCATGTCATGGGGCCCCCCAAATGCATGCCGCATGTCATAGGGGCCCCACATGCATGACGCATTTCATGGGGGCCCCAACTGCATGCCGCATGTAATGGGGGCCCACGTGCATGCCGCATGTCATGGGGGCCCCAAATGCATGCCGCATATCATGTGGGCCCCACATGCATGCCGCATGTCATGGGGGCCCCACTTGCATGCAGCATGTAATGGGGGATCTAAATGCATGCTGCACGTCATGAGGGCCCCGCATGCATGCCGCATGTCATGGGGGCCCCGCAGGCATTCCACATGTCAAGGGGGCCCCAAATAAATGACGCATTTCATGGGGGCCCCACATGCGTGCCGCATATCATGGGGGCCTCAAATGCATGCAGCATGTCATGGGGGCCCCACGTGCATGCCACATGTCATGGGGGGCCACATGCATGCCGCATGTCATGGGGGCCCCACTTGCATGCAGCATGTAATGGGGGATCCAAATGAATGACGCATGTCATGGGGGTCCCACATGCATGCCGCATGTCATGGGGCCCCCCAAATGCATGCCGCATGTCATGGGGGCCCACGTGCATGGCGCATTTCATGGGGGCCCACATGCATGGCGCATATCATGTGGGCCCCACGTGCATGCCGCATGTCATGGGGGCCTCACGTGCATTCCACATGTCATGGGGGCCCCAAACGCATGCCGCATGTCTTGGGGCCCACAAATGCATGCCGCATGTCATAGGGGCCCCACATGCATGGCGCATTTCATGGGGGCCCCGAATGCATGCCTCAAGTCATGGGAGCCCCAAATGCATGCCGCATATCATGGGGGTCCCACATGCATGCCACATATGATGGGGGTCCCACATGCATGCCGCATGTCATGGGGGCCACAAATGCATGCCACATGTCATAGTGGCCCCAGATGCATGCTGCATGTCATGAGGGCCCCACGTGCATGCCGCATGTCATAGGGGCCCCAATTGCATGCCGCATGTCATAGGGGCCCCACATGCATGGCGCATGTCATGGTGCCCCACATGCATGCCGCATGTCAAGGGGGCCCCAAATGCATGCCACATGTCATGGGGGCCCAAATGCATGCCGCATGTAATGAGGGCCCCACATGCATGCCGCATGTCATGGGGGCCCCACATGCATGACGCATGTCATGAGGGTGCCACATGCATGGCGCATGTCATGGGGGCCCCGCAGGTATTCCGCATGTCATGGGGGCCCCAAATGCATGCAGCATTTCATGGTGGCCCCACGTGCATGTCGCATGTCACGGGGCCCCCCAAATGCATGCAGCATGTCTTGGGGCCCACAAATGCATGTCGCATGTCATAGGGGCCCCACATGCATGGCGCATTTCATGGATGCCCCACATGCATGCGCAAGTTATGGGGGCCCCAAATGTGTGCCGCATATCATGGGGGCCCCAAATGCATGCAGCATGTCATGGGGGCCCCAAATTAATGCCGCATTTCATGGGGGCCCCACGTGCATGCCGCATGTCATGGGGGCCCCAAATGAATGCCGCATTTCATGGGGGCCCCACATGCATGCCGCATGTCTTGGGGCCCACAAATGCATGCCGCATGTCATAGGGGCCCCACATGCATGGCGCATTTCATGGGGGCCCCGAATGCATGCATCAAGTCATGGGGGCCCCAAATGCATGCCGCATATCATGGGGGTCCCACATGCATGCCACATATGATGGGGGTCCCACATGCATGCCGCATGTCATGGGGGACACAAATGCATGCCGCATGTCATAGTGGCCCCAGATGCATGCTGCATGTCATGAGGGCCCCACGTGCATGTCGCATGTCATAGGGGCCCCAATTGCATGCCGCATGTCATAGGGGCCCCACGTGCATGCCGCATGTCATGGGGGCCCCACATGCATGCTTCATATCATGGGGGCCCCACGTGCATGCCGCATGTCATGAGGGTGCCACATGCATGCCGCATGTCATGGGGGCCCCGCAGGCATTCCGCATGTCATGGGGCCCACAAATGCATGTCGCCTGTCATAGGGGCCCCACATGCATGGCGCATTTCAAGGATGCCCCACATGCATGCCGCATGTCATGGGGGCCCCACTTGCATGCCGCATGTCATGGGGGCCCCACGTGCACGCCGCATGTCATGGGGGCCCCAAATGCATGCCGCATATCATGTGGGCCCCACATGCATGCCGCATGTCATGGGGGCCCCAAATGCATGCTGCATATCATGGGGGCCTCAAATGCATGCAGCATGTCATGGGGGCCCCACGTGCATGCCACATGTCATGGGGGGCCACATGCATGCCGCGTGTCATGGGGGCCCCACTTGCATGCAGCATGTAATGGGGGATCCAAATGAATAACGCATGCCATGGAGGTCCCACATGCATGCCGCATGTCATGGGGCCCCCCAAATGCATGCCGCATGTCATGGGGGCCCCAAATGCATGCCGCATTTCATGGGGGCCACACGTGCATGCCGCATGTCATGGGGGTTCCAATTGCATGCAGCATGTAATGGGGGATCCAAATGCATGCTGCACGTCATGGGGGCCCCACATGCATGCCGCATGTCATGGGGGCCTCACGTGCATTCCACATGTCATGGGGGCCCCAAACGCATGCAGCATGCCATGGGGGCCCCACGTGCATGGCGCATTTCATGGGGGCCCCACATGCATGCCGCATATCATGGGGCCCCAAATGCATGCCGCATGTCATGAGGGCCCCAAATGCATGCCTGCGGGGCCCCGCATACATGCCGCATGTCATGGGGGCCCCGCAGGCATGCCACATGTCATGGGGGCCCCAAATAAATGCCGCATTTCATGGGGGCCCCATGTGCATGCCGCATGTCATGGGGCCCCCCAAATGCTTTCCGCATGTCATAGGGGCCCACATGCATGGCGCATTTCATGGGGGCCCCAAATGCATGCCTCAAGTCATGGGGGCCCCAAATCAATACCGCATTTCATGGGGGCCCCACGTGCATGCCGCATGTCATGGGGGCCCCAAATAAATGCCGCATTTCATGGGGGCCCCACATGCATGCCGCATGTCTTGGGGCCCACAAATGCATGCCGCATGTCATAGGGGCCCCACATGCATGGCACATTTCATGGGGGCCCCGAATGCATGCCTCAAGTCATGGGAGCCCCAAATGCATGCCGCATATCATGGGGGTCCCACATGCATGCCGCATATGATGGGGGTCCCACATGCATGCCGCATGTCATGGGGGCCACAAATGCATGCCGCATGTCATAGTAGCCCCAGATGCATGCTACATGTCATGAGGGCCCCACGTGCATGCCGCATGTCATAGGGGCCCCAATTGCATGCCGCATGTCATAGGGGCCCCACATGCATGGCGCATTTCATGGTGGCCCCACGTGCATGTCGCATGTCATGGGGCCCCCCAAATGCATGCAGCATGTCTTGGGGCCCACAAATGCATGTTGCATGTCATAGGGGCCCCACATGCATGGCGCATTTCAAGGATGCCCCACATGCATGCGCAAGTCATGGGGGCCCCAAATGTGTGCCGCATATAATGGGGGCCCCAAATGCATGCAGCATGTCATGGTGGCCCCACGTGCATGCCACATATCATGGGTGGCCCACATGCATGCCGCATGTCATGGGGGACCCGCATGCATGCCGCATGTCATGGGGGCCCCAAATGCATGCCGCATGCCATGAGGGCCCCGCATGCATTCCGCTTGTCATGGGGGCCCCACATGCATGCCGCATGTCTTGGGGCCCACAAATGCATGCCACATGTAATGAGGGCCCCACATGCATGCCGCATGTCATGGGGGCCCCATGATATGAAGCATGCATGTGGGGCCCCCATGACTTGAGGCATGCATTTTGGGCCCCCATGACATGCGGCATGCATGCCTCAAGTCATGGGAGCCCCAAATGCATGCCGCATATCATGGGGGTCCCACATGCATGCCACATGTCAAGGGGGCCCCAAATGCATGCCGCATGTCATAGGGGCCCCACATGCATGGCGCATGTCATGGTGCCCCACATGCATGCCGCATGTCAAGGGGGCCCCAAATGCATGCCACATGTCATGGGGGCCCAAATGCATGCCACATGTAATGAGGGCCCCACATGCATGCCGCATGTCATGGGGGCCCCATGTGCATGCCGCATGTCATGGGGGCCCAAAATGCATGCCTCAAGTCATGGGGGCCCCACATGCATGCTTCATATCATGGGGGCCCCACACGCATGCCGCATGTCATGAGGGTGCCACATGCATGCCGCATGTCATGGGGGCCCCGCAGGCATTCCGCATGTCATGGGGGCCCCAAATGCATGCCGCATTTCATGGTGGCCCCACGTGCATGTCGCATGTCATGGGGCCCCCCAAATGCATGCAGCATGTCTTGGGGCCCACAAACGCATGTCGCATGTCATAGGGGCCCCACATGCATGGCGCATTTCATGGATGCCCCACATGCATGCGCAAGTCATGGGGGCCCCAAATGTGTGCCGCATATCATGGGGGCCCCAAATGCATGCAGCATGTCATGGGGGTCCCAAATGCATGCCGCATTTCATGGGGGCCCCACGTGCATGCCGCATGTCATGGGGGCCCCAAATGAATGCCGCATTTCATGGGGGCCCCACATGTATGCCGCATGTCTTGGGGCCCACAAATGCATGCCGCATGTCATAGGGGCCCCACATGCATGGCGCATTTCATGGGGGCCCCGAATGCATGCCTCAAGTCATGGGGGCCACAAATGCTTGCCGCATATCATGGGGGTCCCACATGCATGCCACATATGATGGGGGTCCCACATGCATGTCGCATGTCATGGGGGACACAAATGCATGCTGCATGTCATAGTGGCCCCAGATGCATGCTGCATGTCATGAGGGCCCCACGTGCATGTCGCATGTCATAGGGGCCCCAATTGCATGCCGCATGTCATAGGGGCCCCACATGCATGGCGCATGTCATGGTGCCCCACATGCATGCCGCATGTCAAGGGGGCCCCAAATGCATGCCACATGTCATGGGGGCCCAAATGCATGCCGCATGTAATGAGGGCCCCACATGCATGCTGCATGTCATGGGGGCCCACGTGCATGCCACATGTCATGGGGGGCCCACATGCATGCCGCATGTCATGGGGCCCCACTTGCATGCAGCATGTAATGGGGATCCAAATGCATGACGCATGTAATGGGCGTCCCACATGCATGCCGCATGTCATGGGGGTCCCAAATGCATGCGGCATGTCATAGGGGCCCCACGTGCATACCACATGTCATGGGGGCCCCAAATGCATGACGCATGTCCTGGGGGCCCCACATGCATGCCGCATGTCATGGGGGTCCCACGTGCATGCTGCATGTCATGGGGGTCCCAAATGCATGCGGCATGCCATAGGGGCCCCACGTGCATACCACATGTCATTGGGGCCCCAAATGCATGCCGCATGTCATGGCGCCCCCAAATGCATGACTTATGTCATCGGGGCCCCACGTGCATGCCGCATGTCATGGGGGCCCCAAATGCATGGCTCAAGTCATGGGGTCCCCAAATGCATGCCGCATGTCATGGGGGCCCACGTGCATGGCGCATTTCATGGGGGCCCACATGCATGGCGCATATCATGTGGGCCCCACTTGCATGCCGCATATATTGGGGGCCCCACTTGCATTCAGCATGTAATGGGGGATCCAAATGAATAACGCATGTCATGGAGGTCCCACATGCATGCCGCATGTCATGGGGCCCCACAAATGCATGCCGCATGTCATGGGGGCCCACGTGCATGGCGCATTTCATGGGGGCCCACATGCATGGCGCATATCATGTGGGCCCCACGTGCATGCCGCATATATTGGGGGCCCCAAATGCATGCCGCATGTCATGGAGGTCCCAATTGCATGCAGCATGTAATGGGGGATCCAAATGCATGCTGCACGTCATGGGGGCCCCACGTGCATGCCGCATGTCATGGGGGCCTCACGTGCATTCCACATGTCATGGGGGCCCCAAACGCATGCAGCATGCCATGCGGGCCCCCCGTGCATGGCGCATTTCATGGGGGCCCCACATGCATGCCGCATATCATGGGGCCCCAAATGCATGCCGCATGTCATGAGGGCCCCAAATGCATGCCGTATGTCATGGGGGCCCCGCATACATGCCGCATGTTATGGGGGCCCCACATGCATGCCGCATGTTATGGGGGCCCCACATGCATGTCGCATGTCATGGGGGCCCCAAATGCATGCCTCAAGTCATGGGGGCCCCAAATGCATGCCACATATCATGTGGGCCCCACTTGCATGCCACATTTCATGGGGGCCACACGTGCATGCCGCATGTAAGGGGCATCCAAATGCATGCCGCATGTCATGGGGGTCCCAAACGCATGCAGCATGCCATGGGGGTCCCACGTGCATGGTGCATTTCATGGGGGCCCCAAATGCATGCCGCATGTCATGAGAGCCCCGCAAACATGCCGCATGTCATGGGGGCCCCACGTGCATACCACATGTCTTGGTGCCCCCAAATGCATGCAGCATGTCATAGGGGCCCCACATGCATGCCGCATGTAATGGGGGCCCCAAATGCATGCGGCATGTCATAGGGGCCCCACGTGCATGCCGCATGTCTCGGGCACCCCAAATGCATGCAGCATGTTATGGGGGCCCCACGTGCATGGCGCATTTCATGGGGGCCCCACATGGATGCCCCATGTCATGGGGGCCCCAAATGCATGCCTCAAGTCATCGTGCCCCAAATGCATGCCACATATCATGTGGGCTCCACGTGCATGCCGCATGTCATGGGGGCCCCGCAGGCATGCCGCATGTCATGGGGGGCCCACATGCATGGCACATTTCATGGGGCCCCACATGTATGGATCATGTCATGGGGGCCCCACATGCATGCCCCATGTCATGGGGGCCCCAAATGCATGCCTCAAGTCATGGGGCCCCAAATGCATGACACATATCATGTGGGCTCCACGTGCATGCCGCATGTCATGGGGGCCCCGCAGGCATGCCGCATGTCATGGGGGCCCCAAATGCATGCCACATTTCATGGGGGCCACACGTGCATGCCGCATGTAAGGGGGATCCAAATGCATGCCGCATGTCATGGGGGTCCCTCATGCATGCTGCATGTCATGGGGGGCCCACATGCATGCCGCATGTCATGGGGCCCCACTTGCATGCAGCATGTAATGGGGGATCCAAATGCATGCTGCACGTCCTGAGGGCCCCGCATGCATGCCGCATGTCATGGGGGCCCCGCAGGCATTCCACATGTCAAGGGGGCCCCAAATAAATGACGCATTTCATGGGGGCCCCACATGCATGCCGCATGTCATGGGGCCCCCCAAATGCATGCCGCATGTCATAGGGGCCCCACATGCATGACGCATTTCATGGGGGCCCCAACTGCATGCCGCATGTAATGGGGGCCCACGTGCATGCCGCATGTCATGGGGGCCCCAAATGCATGCCGCATATCATGTGGGCCCCACATGCATGGCGCAAGTCATGGGGGCCCCAAATGCGTGCCGCATATCATGTGGGCCCCACATGCATGCCGCATGTCATGGGGGCCCCAAATGCGTGCCGCATATCATGGAGGCCTCAAATGCATGTAGCATGTCATGGGGGCCCCACGTGCATGCCACATGTCATGGGGGGCCACATGCATGCCGCATGTCATGGGGGCCCCACTTGCATGCAGCATGTAATGGGGGATCCAAATGAATGACGCATGTCATAGGGGTCCCACATGCATGCCGCATGTCATGGGGCCCCCCAAATGCATGCCGCATGTCATTGGGACCCACGTGCATGGCGCATTTCATGGGGGCCCACATGCATGGCGCATATCATGTGGGCCCCACGTGCATGCCGCATGTCATGGGGGCCTCACGTGCATTCCACATGTCATGGGGGCCCCAAACGCATGCCGCATGTCTTGGGGCCCACAAATGCATGCCGCATGTCATAGGGGCCCCACATGCATGGCACATTTCATGGGGGCCCTGAATGCATGCCTCAAGTCATGGGAGCCCCAAATGCATGCCGCATATCATGGGGGTCCCACATGCATGCCACATATGATGGGGGTCCCACATGCATGCCGCATGTCATGGGGGCCACAAATGCATGCCGCATGTCATAGTGGCCCCAGATGCATGCTGCATGTCATGAGGGCCCCACGTGCATGTCACATGTCATAGGGGCCCCAATTGCATGCCGCATGTCATGGGGGCCCCAAATGCATGCCGCATATCATGGGGGCCTCAAATGCATGCAGCATGTCATGGGGGCCCCACGTGCATGCCACATGTCATGGGGGGCCACATGAATGCCGCGTGTCATGGGGGCCCCACTTGCATGCAGCATGTAATGGGGGATCCAAATGAATAACGCATGTCATGGAGGTCCCACATGCATGCCGCATGTCATGGGGTCCCCCAAATGCATGCCGCATGTCATGGGGGCCCCAAATGCATGCCGCATTTCATGGGGGCCACACGTGCATGTCGCATGTCATGGGGGTCCCAATTGCATGCAGCATGTAATGGGGGATCCAAATGCATGCTGCACGTCATGGGGGCCCCACGTGCATGCCGCATGTCATGGGGGCCTCACGTGCATTCCACATGTCATGGGGGCCCCAAACGCATGCAGCATGCCATGGGGGCCCCACGTGCATGGCGCATTTCATGGGGGCCCCACATGCATGCCGCATATCATGGGGCCCCAAATGCATGCCGCATGTCATGAGGGCCCCAAATGCATGCCGCATGTCATGGGGGCCCCGCATACATGCCGCATGTCATGGGGGCCCCGCAGGCATGCCACATGTCATGGGGGCCCCAAATAAATGCCG
This sequence comes from Phyllobates terribilis, assembly GCF_046119375.1. Taxonomy (NCBI): domain Eukaryota; kingdom Metazoa; phylum Chordata; class Amphibia; order Anura; family Dendrobatidae; genus Phyllobates; species Phyllobates terribilis. The sequence goes on from NW_027362763.1 coordinate 609,842,240, forward strand.
CATTTCATGGGGGCCCCATGTGCATGCCGCATGTCATGGGGCCCCCCAAATGCATGCCGCATGTCATAGGGGCCCCCATGCATGGCGCATTTCATGGGGGCCCCAAATGCATGCCTCAAGTCATGGGGGCCCCAAATCAATGCCGCATTTCATGGGGGCCCCACGTGCATGCCGCATGTCATGGGGGCCCCAAATAAATGCCGCATTTCATGGGGGCCCCACATGCATGCCGCATGTCTTGGGGCCCACAAATGCATGCCGCATGTCATAGGGGCCTCACATGCATGGCACATTTCATTGGGGCCCCGAATGCATGCCTCAAGTCATGGGAGCCCCAAATGCATGCCGCTTATCATGGGGGTCCCACATGCATGCCGCATATGATGGGGGTCCCACATGCATGCCGCATGTCATGGGGGCCACAAATGCATGCCGCATGTCATAGTAGCCCCAGATGCATGCTGCATGTCATGAGGGCCCCACGTGCATGCCGCATGTCATAGGGGCCCCAATTGCATGCCGCATGTCAGAGGGGCCCCACATGCATGGCGCATGTCATGGTGCCCCACATGCATGCCGCATGTCAAGGGGGCCCCACGTGCATGCCGCATGTCATGAGGGTGCCACATGCATGCCGCATGTCATGGGGGCCCCGCAAGCATTCCGCATGTCATGGGGGCCCCAAATGCATGCCGCATTTCATGGTGGCCCCACGTGCATGTCGCATGTCATGGGGCCCCCCAAATGCATGCAGCATGTCTTGGGGCCCACAAATGCATGTCGCATGTCATAGGGGCCCCACATGCATGGCGCATTTCAAGGATGCCCCACATGCATGCGCAAGTCATGGGGGCCCCAAATGCATGCAGCATGTCATGGTGGCCCCACGTGCATGCCACATATCATGGGGGGCCCACATGCATGCCGCATGTCATGGGGGACCCGCATGCATGCCGCATGTCATGGGGGCCCCAAATGCATGCCGCATGTCAAGGGGGCCCCAAATGCATGCCACATGTCATGGGGGCCCAAATGCATGCCACATGTAATGAGGGCCCCACATGCATGCCGCATGTCATGGGGGCCCCATGTGCATGCCGCATGTCATGGGGGCCCAAAATGCATGCCTCAAGTCATGGGGGCCCCACATGCATGCCGCATTTCATGGTGGCCCCACGTGCATGTCGCATGTCATGGGGCCCCCCAAATGCATGCAGCATGTCTTGGGGCCCACAAATGCATGTCGCATGTCATAGGGGCCCCACATGCATGGCGCATTTCATGGATGCCCCACATGCATGTCGCATGTCATGGGGGACACAAATGCATGCCGCATGTCATAGTGGCCCCAGATGCATGCTGCATGTCATGAGGGCCCCACGTGCATGTCACATGTCATAGGGGCCCCAAGTGCATGCCGCATGTCATAGGGGCCCCACATGCATGGCGCATGTCATGGTGCCCCACATGCATGCCTCAAGTCATGGGGGCCCAAATGCATGCCGCATGTAATGAGGGCCCCACATGCATGCTGCATGTCATGGGGGCCCCGCAGGCATTCCGCATGTCATGGGGCCCACAAATGCATGTCGCATGTCATGGGGGCCCCACTTGCATGCAGCATGTAATGGGGGATCCAAATGAATGACGCATGTCATGGAGGTCCCACATGCATGCCGCATGTCATGGGGCCCCCCAAATGCATGCCGCATGTCATGGGGGCCCACGTGCATGGCGCATTTCATGGGGGCCCACATGCATGGCGCATATCATGTGGGCCCCACTTGCATGCCGCATATATTGGGGGCCCCAAATGCATGCCGCATGTCATGAGGGCCGCGCATGCATGCCGCATGTCATGGGGGCCCCGCATACATGCCACATGTCATGGGGGCAACAAATAAATGCCGCATTTCATGGGGGCCCCATGTGCATGCCGCATGTCATGGGGCCCCCCAAATGCATGCCGCATGTCATAGGGGCCCACATGCATGGCGCATTTCATGGGGGCCCCAAATGCATGCCTCAAGTCATGGGGGCCCCAAATCAATGCCGCATGTCATGGGGCCCCCCAAATGCATGCCGCATGTCATAGGGGCCCACATGCATGGCGCATTTCATGGGGGCCCCAAATGCATGCCTCAAGTCATGGGGGCCCCAAATCAATGCCGCATTTCATGGGGGCCCCACGTGCATGCCGCATGTCATGGGGGCCCCACGTGCATGCCTCATGTCACGGGGGCCACAAATGTAGTCCGCATGTCATGGGGGCCCCACGTGTATGCCGCATGTCATGGGCTCCCCAAATGCATGCCGCATGTCATAGGGGCCCCGCAGGCATTCCGCATGTCATGGGGGCCCCACATGCATGCGCAAGTCATGGGGGCCCCAAATGTGTGCCGCATATCATGGGGGCCCCAAATGCATGCAGCATGTCATTGTGGCCCCACGTGCATGCCACATATCATGGGGGGCCCACATGCATGCCGCATGTCATGGGGCCCCACTTGCATGCAGCATGTAATGGGGATCCAAATGCATGACGCATGTAATGGGCGTCCCACATGCATGCCGCATGTCATGGGGGTCCCAAATGCATGCGGCATGTCATAGGGGCGCCACCTGCATACAACATGTCATGGGGGCCCCAAAATGCATGACGCATGTCATGGGGGTCCCACATGCATGCTGCATGTCATGGGGGCCCCAAACGCATGCAGCATGCCATGGGGGCCCCACGTGCATGGTGCATTTCATGGGGGGCCCAAATGCATGCCGCATGTCATGAGGGCCCCGCATACATGCCGCATGTCATGGGGGCCTCACATACATACCACATGTCTTGGGGCCCCCAAATGCATGCAGCATGTCATAGGGGCCCCACATGCATGCCGCATGTAATGGGGGCCCCAAATGCATGCGGCATGTTATAGGGGCCCCACGTGCATGCCACATGTCTCGGGCACCCCAAATGCATGCAGCATGTTATGGGGGCCCCACGTGCATGGCGCATTTCATGGGGGCCCCACATGCATGCCCCATGTCATGGGTGCCCCAAATGCATGCCTCAAGTCATCGTGCCCCAAATGCATGCCACATATCATGTGGGCTCCACGTGCATGCCGCATGTCATGGGGGCCCCGCAGGCATGCCGCATGTCATGGGGGCCCCACATGCATGGAGCATGTCATGGGGGCCCCACATGCATGCCCCATGTCATGGGGGCCCCAAATGCATGCCTCAAGTCATGGGGCAACAAATGCATGACACATATCATGTGGGCTCCACGTGCATGCCGCATTTCATGGGGGCCCACATGCATGGCACATTTCATGGGGGCCCCAAATGCATGCCGCAAGTCATGAGGGCCCCGCATGCATGCCGCATGTCATGGGGCCCCCCAAATGCATGCCGCATGTCATAGGGGCCCCACATGCATGGCGCATTTCATGGGGGCCCCAAATGCATGCCTCAAGTCATGGGGGCCCAAATGCATGCCGCATATCATGGGGGTCCCACATGCATGCCGCATATGATGGGGGTCCCACATGCATGCCACATGTCAGTGGGGGCCACAAATGCATGCCGCATGTCATAGTAGCCCCAGATGCATGCTGCATGTCATGAGGGCCCCACGTGCATGCCGCATGTCATAGGGGCCCCAATTGCATGCCGCATGTCATAGGGGCCCCACATGCATGGCGCATGTCATGGTGCCCCACATGCATGCCGCAGGTCAAGGGGGCCCCAAATGCATGCCACATGTCATGTGGGCCCAAATGCATGCCGCATTACTGGGGGCCCCACGTGCATGCCGCATGTCATGGGGGCCCCATGTGCATGCCGCATGTCCTGGGGGCCCAAAATGCATGCCTCAAGTCTTGGGGCCCACAAATGCATGTCGCATGTCATAGGGGCCCCACATGCATGGCGCATTTCATGGATGCCCCACATGCATGCGCAAGTCATGGGGGCCCCAAATGTGTGCCGCATATCATGGGGGCCCCAAATGCATGCAGCATGTCATGGGGGCCCCAAATGAATGCCGCATTTCATGGGGGCCCCACATGTATGCCGCATGTCTTGGGGCCCACAAATGCATGTCGCATGTCATAGGGGCCCCACATGCATGGCGCATTTCATGGGGGCCCCGAATGCATGCCTCAAGTCATGGGGGCCCCAAATGCATGCCGCATATCATGGGGGTCCCACATGCATGCCACATATGATGGGGGTCCAACATGCATGCCGCATGTCATGGGGGACACAAATGCATGCCGCATGTCATAGTGGCCCCAGATGCATGCTGCATGTCATGAGGGCCCCACGTGCATGTCGCATGTCATAGGGGCCCCAATTGCATGCCGTATGTCATAGGGGCCCCACATGCATGGCGCATGTCATGGTGCCCCACATGCATGCCGCATGTCAAGGGGGCCCCAAATGCATGCCACATGTCATGGGGGCCCAAATGCATGCCGCATGTAATGAGGGCCCCACATGCATGCTGCATGTCATGGGGGCCCCATGTGCATGCTGCATGTCATGGGGGCCCCATGTGCATGCCGCATGTCATGGGGCCCACAAATGCATGTCGCATGTCATAGGGGCCCCACATGCATGGCGCATTTCAAGGATGCCCCACATGCATGCGCAAGTCATGGGGGCCCCAAATGTGTGCCGCATATCATGGGGGCCCCAAATGCATGCAGCATGTCATGGGGGCCCACGTGCATGCCACATGTCATGGGGGGCCCACATGCATGCCGCATGTCATGGGGCCCCACTTGCATGCAGCATGTAATGGGGATCCAAATGCATGACGCATGTAATGGGCGTCCCACATGCATGCCGCATGTCATGGGGGTCCCAAATGCATGCGGCATGTCATAGGGGCCCCACGTGCATACCACATGACATGGGGGCCCCAAATGCATGACGCATGTCCTGGGGGCCCCACATGCATGCCGCATGTCATGGGGGTCCCACGTGCATGCTGCATGTCATGGGGGTCCCAAATGCATGCGGCATGCCATAGGGGCCCCACGTGCATACCACATGTCATTGGGGCCCCAAATGCATGCCGCATGTCCTGGGGGCTCCACGTGCTTGCCGCATGTCATGGGGGCCCCACGTGCTTGCGCATGTCATAGGGGCCCGACATGCATGGAGCATGTCATGGGGGCTCCAAATGCATGCCGCATGTCATGGCGCCCCCAAATGCATGACTTATGTCATCGGGGCCCCACGTGCATGCCGCATGTCATGGGGGCCCCAAATGCATGGCTCAAGTCATGGGGTCCCCAAATGCATGCCGCATGTCATGGGGGCCCACGTGCATGGCGCATTTCATGGGGGCCCACATGCATGGTGCATATCATGTGGGCCCCACTTGCATGCCGCATATATTGGGGGCCCCACTTGCATTCAGCATGTAATGGGGGATCCAAATGAATAACGCATGTCATGGAGGTCCCACATGCATGCCGCATGTCATGGGGCCCCACAAATGCATGCCGCATGTCATGGGGGCCCACGTGCATGACGCATTTCATGGGGGCCCACATGCATGGCGCATATCATGTGGGCCCCACTTGCATGCCGCATATATTGGGGGCCCCAAATGCATGCCGCATGTCATGAGGGCCGCGCATGCATGCCGCATGTCATGGGGGCCCCGCAGGCATGCCGCATGTCACGGGGGCCCCAAATGCATGCCGCATTTCATGGGGCCCCCACCTGCATGGCGCATTTCATGGGGGCCCCACATGCATGCCGCATATCATGGGGCCCCAAATGCATGCCGCATGTCATGAGGGCCCCAAATGCATGCCGCATGTCATGGGGGCCCCGCATACATGCCGCATGTCATGGGGGCCCCAAATGCATGGCTCAAGTCATGGGGGCCCCAAATGCATGCCGCATATATTGAGGGCCCCAAATGCATGCCGCATGTCATGAGGGCCCCGCATGCATGCCGCATGTCATTGGGGCCCCGCATGCATTCCGCATGTCATGGGGGCCTCACGTGCATTCCGCATGTCATGGGGGCCCCACATGCATACTGCATGTCATTGGGGCCCCACGTGCTTGCCGCATGTCATGGGGGCCCAAATGCATGCCGCATGTCATGGGGGCCATAAATGCATGCCACATGTCATGGGTGCCCAACGTGCATGCCGCATGTATTGGGGGCCCCAACTGCATGCCGCATATCATGGGGCCCCACATGCATGCCACATGTCATGTTGGCCCCACATGCATGCCGCATTTCAAGGGGGACCCAAATGCATGCCGAATGTCATGGGGGTCCCACATGCATGGCGCATGTCATTGGGGCCCCACGTGCATACCACATGTCATGGGGCCCCAAATGCATGCGGCATGCATTTGGGGCCCCACATGCATGCCACATTTCATGGGGCACCCAAATGCATGCCGCATGTCATGGGGGCCCCAAATGCATGCCGCATGTCATGGCGGCCCCAAATGCATGACTCATGTCATGGGGGCCCCACGTGCATGCCGCATGTCATGGGGGATCCAAACTCATGCCGCATGTCATTGGGGCCCCAAGCGTATGCCGCATGTCATAGGGGCCCCACATGCATGCCGCATGTCTCGGACACCTCAAATGCATGCAGCATGTTATGGGGGCCCCACTTGCATGCCGCATGTCTCAGGTACCCCAAATGCATGCAGCATGTTATGCAGGACCCAAATGCATGCCGCATGTCATGGGGGCCCAAATGCATGCCGCATGTCATAGAGGCCCCAAATGCATGCCGCATGTCATGGCGGCCCCAAATGAATGACTCAGGTTATGGGGGCCCCACGTGCATGCCGCATGTCATGGGGGACCCAAGCGTATACCACATGTCATGGGGGCCCCACGTGCATGCCGCATGTCTCGGGTACCCCAAATACATGCAGCATGTCATGGGGGCCCCACGTGCATGCCGCATGTCTCAGGTACCCCAAATGCATGCCGCATGTCATGGGGGCCCCAAATGCATGCCTCAAGTCATGGGGGCCCCAAATGCATGCCACATATCATGTGGGCCCCACTTGCATGCCGCATTTCATGGGGTCCACACGTGCATGCCGCATGTAAGGGGCATTCACATGCATGCCGCATGTCATGGGGGTCCCACATGCATGCTGCATGTCATGGGGGCCCCAAACGCATGCAGCATGCCATGGGGGCCCCACGTGCATGGTGCATTTCATGGGGGCCCCAAATGCATGCCGCATGTCATGAGGGCCCCGCATACATGCCGCATGTCATGGGGGCCCCACGTGCATACCACATGTCTTGGGGCCCCCAAATGCATGCAGCATGTCATAGGGGCCCCACATGCATGCCGCATGTAATGGGGGCCCCAAATGCATGCGGCATGTTATAGGGGCCCCACGTGCATGCCGCATGTCTCGGGCACCCCAAATGCATGCAGCATGTTTTGGGGGCCCCACGTGCATGCCGCATTTCATGGGGGCCCACATGCATGCCCCATGTCATGGGGGCCCCAAATGCATGCCTCAAGTCATCGTGCCCCAAATGCATGCCACATATCATGTGGGCTCCACGTGCATGCCGCATGTCATGGGGGCCCCGCAGGCATGCCGCATGTCATGGGGGGCCCACATGCATGGCACATTTCATGGGGGCCCCACATGCATGGAGCATGTCATGGGGGCCCCACATGCATGCCCCATGTCATGGGGGCCCCAAATGCATGCCTCAAGTCATGGGGCCCCAAATGCATGACACATATCATGTGGGCTCCACGTGCATGCCGCATTTCATGGGGGCCCCGCAGGCATGCCGCATGTCATGGGGGGCCCACATGCATGGCACATTTCATGGGGGCCCCAAATGCATGCCGCAATTCATGAGGGCCCCGCATGCATGCCGCATGTCATGGGGGCCCCGCAGGCATGCCGCATGTCATGGGGGCCCCAAATGCATGCCACATTTCATGGGGGCCACACGTGCATGCCGCATGTAAGGGGGATCCAAATGCATGCCGCATGTCATGGGGGTCCCACATGCATGCTGCATGTCATGGGGGGCCCACATGCATGCCACATGTCATGGGGGCCCCACTTGCATGCAGCATGTAATGGGGGATCCAAATGCATGCTGCACGTCATGAGGGCCCCGCATGCATTCCACATGTTAAGGGGGCCCCAAATAAATGACGCATTTCATGGGGGCCCCACATGCATGCCGCATGTCATGGGGCCCCCCAAATGCATGCCGCATGTCATAGGGGCCCCACGTGCACGCCGCATGTCATGGGGGCCCCAAATGCATGCCGCATATCATGTGGGCCCCACATGCATGCCGCATGTCATGGGGGCCCCAAATGCATGCCGCATATCATGGGGGCCTCAAATGCATGCAGCATGTCATGGGGGCCCCACGTGCATGCCACATGTCATGGGGGGCCACATGCATGCCGCGTGTCATGGGGGCCCCACTTGCATGCAGCATATCATGGGGGCCTCAAATGCATGCCGCATGTCATGGGGGCCCCGCATACATGCCACATGTCATGGGGGCAACAAATAAATGCCGCATTTCATGGGGGCCCCATGTGCATGCCGCATGTCATGGGGCCCCCCAAATGCATGCCGCATGTCATAGGGGCCCACATGCATGGCGCATTTCATGGGGGCCCCAAATGCATGCCTCAAGTCATGGGGGCCCCAAATCAATGCCGCATGTCATGGGGCCCCCCAAATGCATGCCGCATGTCATAGGGGCCCACATGCATGGCGCATTTCATGGGGGCCCCAAATGCATGCCTCAAGTCATGGGGGCCCCAAATCAATGCCGCATTTCATGGGGGCCCCACGTGCATGCCGCATGTCATGGGGGCCCCACGTGCATGCCTCATGTCACGGGGGCCACAAATGTAGTCCGCATGTCATGGGGGCCCCACGTGTATGCCGCATGTCATGGGCTCCCCAAATGCATGCCGCATGTCATAGGGGCCCCGCAGGCATTCCGCATGTCATGGGGGCCCCACATGCATGCGCAAGTCATGGGGGCCCCAAATGTGTGCCGCATATCATGGGGGCCCCAAATGCATGCAGCATGTCATTGTGGCCCCACGTGCATGCCACATATCATGGGGGGCCCACATGCATGCCGCATGTCATGGGGCCCCACTTGCATGCAGCATGTAATGGGGATCCAAATGCATGACGCATGTAATGGGCGTCCCACATGCATGCCGCATGTCATGGGGGTCCCAAATGCATGCGGCATGTCATAGGGGCGCCACCTGCATACAACATGTCATGGGGGCCCCAAAATGCATGACGCATGTCATGGGGGTCCCACATGCATGCTGCATGTCATGGGGGCCCCAAATGCATGCAGCATGCCATGGGGGCCCCACGTGCATGGTGCATTTCATGGGGGGCCCAAATGCATGCCGCATGTCATGAGGGCCCCGCATACATGCCGCATGTCATGGGGGCCTCACATACATACCACATGTCTTGGGGCCCCCAAATGCATGCAGCATGTCATAGGGGCCCCACATGCATGCCGCATGTAATGGGGGCCCCAAATGCATGCGGCATGTTATAGGGGCCCCACGTGCATGCCACATGTCTCGGGCACCCCAAATGCATGCAGCATGTTATGGGGGCCCCACGTGCATGGCGCATTTCATGGGGGCCCCACATGCATGCCCCATGTCATGGGTGCCCCAAATGCATGCCTCAAGTCATCGTGCCCCAAATGCATGCCACATATCATGTGGGCTCCACGTGCATGCCGCATGTCATGGGGGCCCCGCAGGCATGCCGCATGTCATGGGGGCCCCACATGCATGGAGCATGTCATGGGGGCCCCACATGCATGCCCCATGTCATGGGGGCCCCAAATGCATGCCTCAAGTCATGGGGCAACAAATGCATGACACATATCATGTGGGCTCCACGTGCATGCCGCATTTCATGGGGGCCCACATGCATGGCACATTTCATGGGGGCCCCAAATGCATGCCGCAAGTCATGAGGGCCCCGCATGCATGCCGCATGTCATGGGGCCCCCCAAATGCATGCCGCATGTCATAGGGGCCCCACATGCATGGCGCATTTCATGGGGGCCCCAAATGCATGCCTCAAGTCATGGGGGCCCAAATGCATGCCGCATATCATGGGGGTCCCACATGCATGCCGCATATGATGGGGGTCCCACATGCATGCCACATGTCAGTGGGGGCCACAAATGCATGCCGCATGTCATAGTAGCCCCAGATGCATGCTGCATGTCATGAGGGCCCCACGTGCATGCCGCATGTCATAGGGGCCCCAATTGCATGCCGCATGTCATAGGGGCCCCACATGCATGGCGCATGTCATGGTGCCCCACATGCATGCCGCAGGTCAAGGGGGCCCCAAATGCATGCCACATGTCATGTGGGCCCAAATGCATGCCGCATTACTGGGGGCCCCACGTGCATGCCGCATGTCATGGGGGCCCCATGTGCATGCCGCATGTCCTGGGGGCCCAAAATGCATGCCTCAAGTCTTGGGGCCCACAAATGCATGTCGCATGTCATAGGGGCCCCACATGCATGGCGCATTTCATGGATGCCCCACATGCATGCGCAAGTCATGGGGGCCCCAAATGTGTGCCGCATATCATGGGGGCCCCAAATGCATGCAGCATGTCATGGGGGCCCCAAATGAATGCCGCATTTCATGGGGGCCCCACATGTATGCCGCATGTCTTGGGGCCCACAAATGCATGTCGCATGTCATAGGGGCCCCACATGCATGGCGCATTTCATGGGGGCCCCGAATGCATGCCTCAAGTCATGGGGGCCCCAAATGCATGCCGCATATCATGGGGGTCCCACATGCATGCCACATATGATGGGGGTCCAACATGCATGCCGCATGTCATGGGGGACACAAATGCATGCCGCATGTCATAGTGGCCCCAGATGCATGCTGCATGTCATGAGGGCCCCACGTGCATGTCGCATGTCATAGGGGCCCCAATTGCATGCCGTATGTCATAGGGGCCCCACATGCATGGCGCATGTCATGGTGCCCCACATGCATGCCGCATGTCAAGGGGGCCCCAAATGCATGCCACATGTCATGGGGGCCCAAATGCATGCCGCATGTAATGAGGGCCCCACATGCATGCTGCATGTCATGGGGGCCCCATGTGCATGCTGCATGTCATGGGGGCCCCATGTGCATGCCGCATGTCATGGGGCCCACAAATGCATGTCGCATGTCATAGGGGCCCCACATGCATGGCGCATTTCAAGGATGCCCCACATGCATGCGCAAGTCATGGGGGCCCCAAATGTGTGCCGCATATCATGGGGGCCCCAAATGCATGCAGCATGTCATGGGGGCCCACGTGCATGCCACATGTCATGGGGGGCCCACATGCATGCCGCATGTCATGGGGCCCCACTTGCATGCAGCATGTAATGGGGATCCAAATGCATGACGCATGTAATGGGCGTCCCACATGCATGCCGCATGTCATGGGGGTCCCAAATGCATGCGGCATGTCATAGGGGCCCCACGTGCATACCACATGACATGGGGGCCCCAAATGCATGACGCATGTCCTGGGGGCCCCACATGCATGCCGCATGTCATGGGGGTCCCACGTGCATGCTGCATGTCATGGGGGTCCCAAATGCATGCGGCATGCCATAGGGGCCCCACGTGCATACCACATGTCATTGGGGCCCCAAATGCATGCCGCATGTCCTGGGGGCTCCACGTGCTTGCCGCATGTCATGGGGGCCCCACGTGCTTGCGCATGTCATAGGGGCCCGACATGCATGGAGCATGTCATGGGGGCTCCAAATGCATGCCGCATGTCATGGCGCCCCCAAATGCATGACTTATGTCATCGGGGCCCCACGTGCATGCCGCATGTCATGGGGGCCCCAAATGCATGGCTCAAGTCATGGGGTCCCCAAATGCATGCCGCATGTCATGGGGGCCCACGTGCATGGCGCATTTCATGGGGGCCCACATGCATGGTGCATATCATGTGGGCCCCACTTGCATGCCGCATATATTGGGGGCCCCACTTGCATTCAGCATGTAATGGGGGATCCAAATGAATAACGCATGTCATGGAGGTCCCACATGCATGCCGCATGTCATGGGGCCCCACAAATGCATGCCGCATGTCATGGGGGCCCACGTGCATGACGCATTTCATGGGGGCCCACATGCATGGCGCATATCATGTGGGCCCCACTTGCATGCCGCATATATTGGGGGCCCCAAATGCATGCCGCATGTCATGAGGGCCGCGCATGCATGCCGCATGTCATGGGGGCCCCGCAGGCATGCCGCATGTCACGGGGGCCCCAAATGCATGCCGCATTTCATGGGGGCCACACGTGCATGCCGCATGTCATGGGGGTCCCAATTGCATGCAGCATGTAATGGGGGATCCAAATGCATGCTGCACGTCATGGGGGCCCCACGTGCATGCCGCATGTCATGTTGGCCTCACGTGCATTCCACATGTCATGGGGGCCCCAAACGCATGCAGCATGCCATGGGGCCCCCACCTGCATGGCGCATTTCATGGGGGCCCCACATGCATGCCGCATATCATGGGGCCCCAAATGCATGCCGCATGTCATGAGGGCCCCAAATGCATGCCGCATGTCATGGGGGCCCCGCATACATGCCGCATGTCATGGGGGCCCCAAATGCATGGCTCAAGTCATGGGGGCCCCAAATGCATGCCGCATATATTGAGGGCCCCAAATGCATGCCGCATGTCATGAGGGCCCCGCATGCATGCCGCATGTCATTGGGGCCCCGCATGCATTCCGCATGTCATGGGGGCCTCACGTGCATTCCGCATGTCATGGGGGCCCCACATGCATACTGCATGTCATTGGGGCCCCACGTGCTTGCCGCATGTCATGGGGGCCCAAATGCATGCCGCATGTCATGGGGGCCATAAATGCATGCCACATGTCATGGGTGCCCAACGTGCATGCCGCATGTATTGGGGGCCCCAACTGCATGCCGCATATCATGGGGCCCCACATGCATGCCACATGTCATGTTGGCCCCACATGCATGCCGCATTTCAAGGGGGACCCAAATGCATGCCGAATGTCATGGGGGTCCCACATGCATGGCGCATGTCATTGGGGCCCCACGTGCATACCACATGTCATGGGGCCCCAAATGCATGCGGCATGCATTTGGGGCCCCACATGCATGCCACATTTCATGGGGCACCCAAATGCATGCCGCATGTCATGGGGGCCCCAAATGCATGCCGCATGTCATGGCGGCCCCAAATGCATGACTCATGTCATGGGGGCCCCACGTGCATGCCGCATGTCATGGGGGATCCAAACTCATGCCGCATGTCATTGGGGCCCCAAGCGTATGCCGCATGTCATAGGGGCCCCACATGCATGCCGCATGTCTCGGACACCTCAAATGCATGCAGCATGTTATGGGGGCCCCACTTGCATGCCGCATGTCTCAGGTACCCCAAATGCATGCAGCATGTTATGCAGGACCCAAATGCATGCCGCATGTCATGGGGGCCCAAATGCATGCCGCATGTCATAGAGGCCCCAAATGCATGCCGCATGTCATGGCGGCCCCAAATGAATGACTCAGGTTATGGGGGCCCCACGTGCATGCCGCATGTCATGGGGGACCCAAGCGTATACCACATGTCATGGGGGCCCCACGTGCATGCCGCATGTCTCGGGTACCCCAAATACATGCAGCATGTCATGGGGGCCCCACGTGCATGCCGCATGTCTCAGGTACCCCAAATGCATGCCGCATGTCATGGGGGCCCCAAATGCATGCCTCAAGTCATGGGGGCCCCAAATGCATGCCACATATCATGTGGGCCCCACTTGCATGCCGCATTTCATGGGGTCCACACGTGCATGCCGCATGTAAGGGGCATTCACATGCATGCCGCATGTCATGGGGGTCCCACATGCATGCTGCATGTCATGGGGGCCCCAAACGCATGCAGCATGCCATGGGGGCCCCACGTGCATGGTGCATTTCATGGGGGCCCCAAATGCATGCCGCATGTCATGAGGGCCCCGCATACATGCCGCATGTCATGGGGGCCCCACGTGCATACCACATGTCTTGGGGCCCCCAAATGCATGCAGCATGTCATAGGGGCCCCACATGCATGCCGCATGTAATGGGGGCCCCAAATGCATGCGGCATGTTATAGGGGCCCCACGTGCATGCCGCATGTCTCGGGCACCCCAAATGCATGCAGCATGTTTTGGGGGCCCCACGTGCATGCCGCATTTCATGGGGGCCCACATGCATGCCCCATGTCATGGGGGCCCCAAATGCATGCCTCAAGTCATCGTGCCCCAAATGCATGCCACATATCATGTGGGCTCCACGTGCATGCCGCATGTCATGGGGGCCCCGCAGGCATGCCGCATGTCATGGGGGGCCCACATGCATGGCACATTTCATGGGGGCCCCACATGCATGGAGCATGTCATGGGGGCCCCACATGCATGCCCCATGTCATGGGGGCCCCAAATGCATGCCTCAAGTCATGGGGCCCCAAATGCATGACACATATCATGTGGGCTCCACGTGCATGCCGCATTTCATGGGGGCCCCGCAGGCATGCCGCATGTCATGGGGGGCCCACATGCATGGCACATTTCATGGGGGCCCCAAATGCATGCCGCAATTCATGAGGGCCCCGCATGCATGCCGCATGTCATGGGGGCCCCGCAGGCATGCCGCATGTCATGGGGGCCCCAAATGCATGCCACATTTCATGGGGGCCACACGTGCATGCCGCATGTAAGGGGGATCCAAATGCATGCCGCATGTCATGGGGGTCCCACATGCATGCTGCATGTCATGGGGGGCCCACATGCATGCCACATGTCATGGGGGCCCCACTTGCATGCAGCATGTAATGGGGGATCCAAATGCATGCTGCACGTCATGAGGGCCCCGCATGCATTCCACATGTTAAGGGGGCCCCAAATAAATGACGCATTTCATGGGGGCCCCACATGCATGCCGCATGTCATGGGGCCCCCCAAATGCATGCCGCATGTCATAGGGGCCCCACGTGCACGCCGCATGTCATGGGGGCCCCAAATGCATGCCGCATATCATGTGGGCCCCACATGCATGCCGCATGTCATGGGGGCCCCAAATGCATGCCGCATATCATGGGGGCCTCAAATGCATGCAGCATGTCATGGGGGCCCCACGTGCATGCCACATGTCATGGGGGGCCACATGCATGCCGCGTGTCATGGGGGCCCCACTTGCATGCAGCATGTAATGTGGGATCCAAATGAATGACACATGTCATGGAGGTCCCACATGCATGCCGCATGTCATGGGGCCCCCCAAATGCATGCCGCATGTCATGGGGGCCCCAAATGCATGCCGCATATCATGGGGGCCTCAAATGCATGCAGCATGTCATGGGGGCCCCACGTGCATGCCACATGTCATGGGGGGCCACATGCATGCCGCGTGTCATGGGGGCCCCCAAATGCATGCCGCATGTCATGGGGGCCCACGTGCATGGCGCATTTCATGGGGGCCCACATGCATGGTGCATATCATGTGGGCCCCACTTGCATGCCGCATATATTGGGGGCCCCAAATGCATGCCGCATGTCATGAGGGCCGCGCATGCATGCCGCATGTCATGGGGGCCCCGCATACATGCCACATGTCATGGGGGCAACAAATAAATGCCGCATTTCATGGGGGCCCCATGTGCATGCCGCATGTCATGGGGCCCCCCAAATGCATGCCGCATGTCATAGGGGCCCACATGCATGGCGCATTTCATGGGGGCCCCAAATGCATGCCTCAAGTCATGGGGGCCCCAAATCAATGCCGCATGTCATGGGGCCCCCCAAATGCATGCCGCATGTCATAGGGGCCCACATGCATGGCGCATTTCATTGGTGCCCCAAATGCATGCCTCAAGTCATGGGGGCCCCAAATCAATGCCGCCTTTCATGGGGGCCCCACGTGCATGCCGCATGTCATAGGGGCCCCACATGCATGGCGCATGTCATGGTGCCCCACATGCATGCCGCATGTCAAGGGGGCCCCAAATGCATGCCACATGTCATGGGGGCCCAAATGCATGCCGCATTAATGGGGGCCCCACGTGCATGCCGCATGTCATGGGGGCCCGATGTGCATGCCGCATGTCATGGGGGCCCAAAATGCATGCCTCAAGTCATGGGGGCCCCAAATGCATGCTTCATATCATGGGGGCCCCACGTGCATGCCGCATGTCATGAGGGTGCCACATGCATGCCGCATGTCATGGGGGCCCCGCAGGCATTCCGCATGTCATGGGGGCCCCAAATGCATGCCGCATTTCATGGTGGCCCCACGTGCATGTCGCATGTCATGGGGCCCCCCAAATGCATGCAGCATGTCTTGGGGCCCACAAATGCATGTCGCATGTCATAGGGGCCCCACATGCATGGCGCATTTCAAGGATGCCCCACATGCATGCGCAAGTCATGGGGGCCCCAAATGTGTGCCGCATATCATGGGGGCCCCAAATGCATGCAGCATGTCATTGTGGCCCCACGTGCATGCCACATATCAT
This sequence comes from Phyllobates terribilis, assembly GCF_046119375.1. Classification (NCBI taxonomy): domain Eukaryota; kingdom Metazoa; phylum Chordata; class Amphibia; order Anura; family Dendrobatidae; genus Phyllobates; species Phyllobates terribilis. The sequence goes on from NW_027362763.1 coordinate 609,858,888, forward strand.
GGGGGGCCCACATGCATGCCGCATGTCATGGGGCCCCACTTGCATGCAGCATGTAATGGGGATCCAAATGCATGACGCATGTAATGGGCGTCCCACATGCATGACGCATGTCATGGGGGTCCCAAATGCATGCGGCATGTCATAGGGGCGCCACGTGCATACAACATGTCATGGGGGCCCCAAATGCATGACGCATGTCATGGGGGTCCCACATGCATGCTGCATGTCATGGGGGCCCCAAACGCATGCAGCATGCCATGGGGGCCCCACGTGCATGGTGCATTTCATGGGGGGCCCAAATGCATGCCGCATGTCATGAGGGCCCCGCATACATGCCGCATGTCATGGGGGCCCCACATACATACCACATGTCTTGGGGCCCCCAAATGCATGCAGCATGTCATAGGGGCCCCACATGCATGCCGCATGTAATGGGGGCCCCAAATGCATGCGGCATGTTATAGGGGCCCCACGTGCATGCCGCATGTCTCGGGCACCCCAAATGCATGCAGCATGTTATGGGGGCCCCACGTGCATGGCGCATTTCATGGGGGCCCCACATGCATGCCCCATGTCATGGGTGCCCCAAATGCATGCCTCAAGTCATCGTGCCCCAAATGCATGCCACATATCATGTGGGCTCCACGTGCATGCCACATTTCATGGGGGCCCCGCAGGCATGCCGCATGTCATGGGGGCCCACATGCATGGCACATTTCATGGGGGCCCCACATGCATGGAGCATGTCATGGGGGCCCCACATGCATGCCCCATGTCATGGGGGCCCCAAATGCATGCCACATTTCATGGGGGCCACACGTGCATGCCGCATGTAAGGGGGTCCAAATGCATGCCGCATGTCATGGGGGTCCCACGTGCATGGCACATTTCATGGGGGCCCCACATGCATGCCGCATATCATGGGGCCCCAAATGCATGCCGCATGTCATGAGGGCCCCGCATACATGCCGCATGTCATGGGGGCCCCGCATACATGCCGCATGTCATGGGGGCCCCGCAGGCATGCCACATGTCATGGGGGCCCCAAACAAATGCCGCATTTCATGGGGGCCCCATGTGCATGCCGCATGTCATGGGGCCCCCCAAATGCATGCCGCATGTCATAGGGGCCCCACATGCATGGCGCATTTCATGGGGGCCCCAAATGCATGCCTCAAGTCATGGGGGCCCAAATGCATGCCGCATATCATGGGGGTCCCACATGCATGCCGCATATGATGGGGGTCCCACATGCATGCCACATGTCAGTGGGGGCCACAAATGCATGCCGCATGTCATAGTAGCCCCAGATGCATGCTGCATGTCATGAGGGCCCCACGTGCATGCCGCATGTCATAGGGGCCCCAATTGCATGCCGCATGTCATAGGGGCCCCACATGCATGGCGCATGTCATGGTGCCCCACATGCATGCCGCATGTCAAGGGGGCCCCAAATGCATGCCACATGTCATGTGGGCCCAAATGCATGCCGCATTACTGGGGGCCCCACGTGCATGCCGCATGTCATGGGGGCCCAAAATGCATGCCTCAAGTCTTGGGGCCCACAAATGCATGTCGCATGTCATAGGGGCCCCACATGCATGGCGCATTTCATGGATGCCCCACATGCATGCGCAAGTCATGGGGGCCCCAAATGTGTGCCGCATATCATGGGGGCCCCAAATGCATGCAGCATGTCATGGGGGCCCCAAATGCATGCCGCATTTCATGGGGGCCCCACATGCATGCCGCATGTCATGGGGGCCCCAAATGAATGCCGCATTTCATGGGGGCCCCACATGTATGCCGCATGTCTTGGGGCCCACAAATGCATGCCGCATGTCATAGGGGCCCCACATGCATGGCGCATTTCATGGGGGCCCCGAATGCATGCCTCAAGTCATGGGGGCCCCAAATGCATGCCGCATATCATGGGGGTCCCACATGCATGCCACATATGATGGGGGTCCCACATGCATGCCGCATGTCATGGGGGACACAAATGCATGCCGCATGTCATAGTGGCCCCAGATGCATGCCGCATGTCATGGGGGCCCCAAATGAATGCCGCATTTCATGGGGGCCCCACATGTATGCCGCATGTCTTGGAACCCACAAATGCATGCCGCATGTCATAGGGGACCCACATGCATGGCGCATTTCATGGGGGCCCCGAATGCATGCCTCAAGTCATGGGGGCCCCAAATGCATGCCGCATATCATGGGGGTCCCACATGCATGCCACATATGATGGGGGTCCCAAATGCATGCCGCATGTCATAGGGGCCCCAATTGCATGCCGCATGTCATAGGGGCCCCACATGCATGGCGCATGTCATGGGGGCCCCGCAGGCATTCCGCATGTCATGGGGCCCACAAATGCATGTCGCATGTCATAGGGGCCCCACATGCATGGCGCATTTCAAGGATGCCCCACATGCATGCGCAAGTCATGGGGGCCCCAAATGTGTGCCGCATATCATGGGGGCCCCAAATGCATGCAGCATGTCATGGGGGCCCACGTGCATGCCACATGTCATGGGGGGCCCACATGCATGCCGCATGTCATGGGGCCCCACTTGCATGCAGCATGTAATGGGGATCCAAATGCATGACGCATGTAATGGGCGTCCCACATGCATGCCGCATGTCATGGGGGTCCCACGTGCATGCTGCATGTCATGGGGGTCCCAAATGCATGCGGCATGCCATAGGGGCCCCACGTGCATACCACATGTCATTGGGGCCCCAAATGCATGCCGCATGTCCTGGGGGCTCCACGTGCTTGCCGCATGTCATGGGGGCCCCACGTGCTTGCCGCATGTCATAGGGGCCCGACATGCATGGAGCATGTCATGGGGGCCCCAAATGCATGCCGCATGTCATGGCGCCCCCAAATGCATGACTTATGTCATGGGGGCCCCACGTGCATGCCGCATGTCATGGGGGCCCCAAATGCATGGCTCAAGTCATGGGGTCCCCAAATGCATGCCGCATGTCATGGGGGCCCACGTGCATGGCGCATTTCATGGGGGCCCACATGCATGGCGCATATCATGTGGGCCCCACTTGCATGCCGCATATATTGGGGCCCCCAAATGCATGCCGCATGTCATGAGGGTCGCGCATGCATACCGCATGTCATGGGGGCCCCGCAGGCATGCCGCATGTCATGGGGGCCCCAAATGCATGCCGCATTTCACGGGGGCCACACGTGCATGCCGCATGTCATGGGGGTCCCAATTGCATGCAGCATGTAATGGGGGATCCAAATGCATGCTGCACGTCATGGGGGCCCCACGTGCATGCCGCATGTCATGGGGGCCTCACGTGCATTCCACATGTCATGGGGGCCCCAAAAGCATGCAGCATGCCATGGGGGCCCCTCGTGCATGGCGCATTTCATGGGGGTCCCACATGCATGCCGCATATCATGGGGCCCCAAATGCATGCCGCATGTCATGAGGGCCCCAAATGCATGCCGCATGTCATGGGGGCCCCGCATACATGCCGCATGTCATGGGGGCCCCGCAGGCATGCCACATGTCATGGGGGCCCCAAATGCATGGCTCAAGTCATGGGGTCCCCAAATGCATGCCACATATCATGGGGGCCCCACTTGCATACCACATGTCATTGGGGCCCCAAATGCATGCCGCATGTCCTGGGGGCCCCACGTGCTTGCCACATGTCATGGGGCCCCACGTGCTTGCCGCATGTCATAGGGGCCCGACATGCATGGAGCATGTCATGGGGGCCCCAAATGCATGCCGCATGTCATGGCGGCCCCAAATGCATGACTTATGTCATGGGGGCCCCACGTGCATGCCGCATGTCATGGGGGCCCCAAATGCATGGCTCAAGTCATGGGGGCCCCAAATGCATGCCGCATATATTGAGGGCCCCAAATGCATGCCGCATGTCATGAGGGCCCCGCATGCATGCCGCATGTCATTGGGGCCCCGCAGGCATTCCGCATGTCATGGGGGCCTCACGTGCATTCCGCATGTCATGGGGGCCCCACGTGCATACTGCATGTCATTGGGGCCCCACGTGCTTGCCGCATGTCATGGGGGCCCAAATGCATGCCGCATGTCATGGGGGCCATAAATGCATGCCGCATGTCATGGGTGCCCAACGTGCATGCCGCATGTATTGGGGGCCCCAACTGCATGCCGCATATCATGGGGCCCCACATGCATGCCACATGTCATGTTGGCCCCACATGCATGCCGCATTTCAAGGGGGACCCAAATGCATGCCGAATGTCATGGGGGTCCCACATGCATGGCGCATGTCATTGGGGCCCCACGTGCATGCCGCATGTCATGGCGGCCCCAAATGCATGCCGCATGTCATGGCGGCCCCAAATGAATGACTCAGGTTATGGGGGCCCCACGTGCATGCCGCATGTCATGGGGGCCCCAAATGCATGCCGCATGCCATGAGGGCCCCGCATGCATTCCGCATGTCATGGGGGCCCCACATGCATGCCGCATGTCTTGGGGCCCACAAATGCATGCCGCATGTCATAGGGGCCCCACATGCATGGCACATTTCATGGGGGCCCCGAATGCATGCCTCAAGTCATGGGAGCCCCAAATGCATGCCGCATATCATGGGGGTCCCACATGCATGCCACATATGATGGGGGTTCCACATGCATGCCGCATGTCATGGGGGCCACAAATGCATGCCGCATGTCATAGTGGCCCCAGATGCATGCTGCATGTCATGAGGGCCCCACGTGCATGCCGCATGTCATAGGGGCCCCAATTGCATGCCGCATGTCATAGGGGCCCCACATGCATGGCGCATGTCATGGTGCCCCACATGCATGCCGCATGTCAAGGGGGCCCCAAATGCATGCCACATGTCATGGGGGCCCAAATGCATGCCACATGTAATGAGGGCCCCACATGCATGCCGCATGTCATGGGGGCCCCATGTGCATGCCGCATGTCATGGGGGCCCAAAATGCATGCCTCAAGTCATGGGGGCCCCACATGCATGCTTCATATCATGGGGGCCCCACATGCATGCCGCATGTCATGAGGGTGCCACATGCATGCCGCATGTCATGGGGGCCCCGCAGGCATTCCGCATGTCATGGGGGCCCCAAATGCATGCCTCATTTCATGGTGCCCCCACGTGCATGTCGCATGTCATGGGGCCCCCCAAATGCATGCAGCATGTCTTGGGGCCCACAAATGCATGTCACATGTCATAGGGGCCCCACATGCATGGCGCATTTCATGGATGCCCCACATGCATGCGCAAGTCATGGGGGCCCCAAATGTGTGCCGCATATCATGGGGGCCCCAAATGCATGCAGCATGTCATGGGGGCCCCAAATGCATGCCGCATCTGATTGCCGCATGTCATAGGGGCCCCACATGCATGGCGCATGTCATGGGAAGCCCACATGCATGCCACATGTCATGGGGGCCCCACATGCATGCCGCATTTCATGAGGGACCCAAATGCATGCCGCATGTCATGGGGGCCCCAAATGCATGCTGCATGTCATGGGGGCCCATGTGCATGCCGCATGTCTCAGGTACCCCAAATGCATGCAGCATGTTATGCAGGCCCCAAATGCATGCCGCATGTCATGGGGGCCCAAATGCATGACGCATGTCATGGGGGCCCCACATGCATGCCGCATGTCATGGGGGCCCAAATGCTTGCCGCATGTCATAGTGGCCCCAAATGCATGCTGCATGTCATGAGGGCCCCACGTGCATGCTGCATGTCATTGGGGCCCCACGTGCTTGCGGCATGTCATGGAGGCCCAAATGCATGCCGCATGTCATGGGGACCATAAATGCATGCCGGATATCATGGGGCCCCACATGCATGCCACATGTCATGGGGGCCTCACGTGCATTCCGCATGTCATGGGGGCCCCACGTACATGCTGAATGTCATTGGGGCCCCGCGTGCTTGCCGCATATCATGGGGGCCCCACGTGCATGCCTCATGTCACGGGGGCCACAAATGTATGCCGCATGTCATGGGGGCCCCACGTGCATGCCGCATGTCATGGGGCCCCCCAAATGCATGCCGCATGTCATAGGGGCCCCACATGCATGCCACATGTCAAAGGGGCCCCACATGCATGGAGCATATCATGGGGGCCCCACATGCATGCCTCATGTCATAGGGGCACCACATGCATGCCGCATGTCAATGGGGGTCCCACATGCATGCTGCATGTCATAGGGGCCCACATGCATGGCGCATGTCATGGGGGGCCCACATGCATGCCACATGTCATGGGGGCCCCACATGCATGCCGCATTTCATGGGGGCCCCGCAGGCATGCCGCATGTCATGGGGGCCCCAAATGCATGCCACATTTCATGGGGGCCACACATGCATGCCGCATGTAAGGGGGTTCCAAATGCATGCCGCATGTCATGGGGGTCCCACATGCATGCTGCATGTCATGGGGGGCCCACATGCATGCCACATGTCATGGGGGCCCCACTTGCATGCAGCATGTAATGGGGGATCCAAATGCATGCTGCACGTCATGAGGGCCCCGCATGCATTCCACATGTTAAGGGGGCCCCAAATAAATGACGCATTTCATGGGGGCCCCACATGCATGCCGCATGTCATGGGGCCCCCCAAATGCATGCCGCATGTCATAGGGGCCCCACGTGCACGCCGCATGTCATGGGGGCCCCAAATGCATGCCGCATATCATGTGGGCCCCACATGCATGCCGCATGTCATGGGGGCCCCAAATGCATGCCGCATATCATGGGGGCCTCAAATGCATGCAGCATGTCATGGGGGCCCCACGTGCATGCCACATGTCATGGGGGGCCACATGCATGCCGCGTGTCATGGGGGCCCCACTTGCATGCAGCATGTAATGGGGGATCCAAATGAATGACACATGTCATGGAGGTCCCACATGCATGCCGCATGTCATGGGGCCCCCCAAATGCATGCCGCATGTCATGGGGGCCCCAAATGCATGCCGCATATCATGGGGGCCTCAAATGCATGCAGCATGTCATGGGGGCCCCACGTGCATGCCACATGTCATGGGGGGCCACATGCATGCCGCGTGTCATGGGGGCCCCCAAATGCATGCCGCATGTCATGGGGGCCCACGTGCATGGCGCATTTCATGGGGGCCCACATGCATGGTGCATATCATGTGGGCCCCACTTGCATGCCGCATATATTGGGGGCCCCAAATGCATGCCGCATGTCATGAGGGCCGCGCATGCATGCCGCATGTCATGGGGGCCCCGCATACATGCCACATGTCATGGGGGCAACAAATAAATGCCGCATTTCATGGGGGCCCCATGTGCATGCCGCATGTCATGGGGCCCCCCAAATGCATGCCGCATGTCATAGGGGCCCACATGCATGGCGCATTTCATGGGGGCCCCAAATGCATGCCTCAAGTCATGGGGGCCCCAAATCAATGCCGCATGTCATGGGGCCCCCCAAATGCATGCCGCATGTCATAGGGGCCCACATGCATGGCGCATTTCATTGGTGCCCCAAATGCATGCCTCAAGTCATGGGGGCCCCAAATCAATGCCGCCTTTCATGGGGGCCCCACGTGCATGCCGCATGTCATAGGGGCCCCACATGCATGGCGCATGTCATGGTGCCCCACATGCATGCCGCATGTCAAGGGGGCCCCAAATGCATGCCACATGTCATGGGGGCCCAAATGCATGCCGCATTAATGGGGGCCCCACGTGCATGCCGCATGTCATGGGGGCCCGATGTGCATGCCGCATGTCATGGGGGCCCAAAATGCATGCCTCAAGTCATGGGGGCCCCAAATGCATGCTTCATATCATGGGGGCCCCACGTGCATGCCGCATGTCATGAGGGTGCCACATGCATGCCGCATGTCATGGGGGCCCCGCAGGCATTCCGCATGTCATGGGGGCCCCAAATGCATGCCGCATTTCATGGTGGCCCCACGTGCATGTCGCATGTCATGGGGCCCCCCAAATGCATGCAGCATGTCTTGGGGCCCACAAATGCATGTCGCATGTCATAGGGGCCCCACATGCATGGCGCATTTCAAGGATGCCCCACATGCATGCGCAAGTCATGGGGGCCCCAAATGTGTGCCGCATATCATGGGGGCCCCAAATGCATGCAGCATGTCATTGTGGCCCCACGTGCATGCCACATATCATGGGGGGCCCACATGCATGCCGCATGTCATGGGGCCCCACTTGCATGCAGCATGTAATGGGGATCCAAATGCATGACGCATGTAATGGGCGTCCCACATGCATGACGCATGTCATGGGGGTCCCAAATGCATGCGGCATGTCATAGGGGCGCCACGTGCATACAACATGTCATGGGGGCCCCAAATGCATGACGCATGTCATGGGGGTCCCACATGCATGCTGCATGTCATGGGGGCCCCAAACGCATGCAGCATGCCATGGGGGCCCCACGTGCATGGTGCATTTCATGGGGGGCCCAAATGCATGCCGCATGTCATGAGGGCCCCGCATACATGCCGCATGTCATGGGGGCCCCACATACATACCACATGTCTTGGGGCCCCCAAATGCATGCAGCATGTCATAGGGGCCCCACATGCATGCCGCATGTAATGGGGGCCCCAAATGCATGCGGCATGTTATAGGGGCCCCACGTGCATGCCGCATGTCTCGGGCACCCCAAATGCATGCAGCATGTTATGGGGGCCCCACGTGCATGGCGCATTTCATGGGGGCCCCACATGCATGCCCCATGTCATGGGTGCCCCAAATGCATGCCTCAAGTCATCGTGCCCCAAATGCATGCCACATATCATGTGGGCTCCACGTGCATGCCGCATTTCATGGGGGCCCCGCAGGCATGCCGCATGTCATGGGGGCCCACATGCATGGCACATTTCATGGGGGCCCCACATGCATGGAGCATGTCATGGGGGCCCCACATGCATGCCCCATGTCATGGGGGCCCCAAATGCATGCCACATTTCATGGGGGCCACACGTGCATGCCGCATGTAAGGGGGTCCAAATGCATGCCGCATGTCATGGGGGTCCCACGTGCATGGCACATTTCATGGGGGCCCCACATGCATGCCGCATATCATGGGGCCCCAAATGCATGCCGCATGTCATGAGGGCCCCGCATACATGCCGCATGTCATGGGGGCCCCGCATACATGCCGCATGTCATGGGGGCCCCGCAGGCATGCCACATGTCATGGGGGCCCCAAACAAATGCCGCATTTCATGGGGGCCCCATGTGCATGCCGCATGTCATGGGGCCCCCCAAATGCATGCCGCATGTCATAGGGGCCCCACATGCATGGCGCATTTCATGGGGGCCCCAAATGCATGCCTCAAGTCATGGGGGCCCAAATGCATGCCGCATATCATGGGGGTCCCACATGCATGCCGCATATGATGGGGGTCCCACATGCATGCCACATGTCAGTGGGGGCCACAAATGCATGCCGCATGTCATAGTAGCCCCAGATGCATGCTGCATGTCATGAGGGCCCCACGTGCATGCCGCATGTCATAGGGGCCCCAATTGCATGCCGCATGTCATAGGGGCCCCACATGCATGGCGCATGTCATGGTGCCCCACATGCATGCCGCATGTCAAGGGGGCCCCAAATGCATGCCACATGTCATGTGGGCCCAAATGCATGCCGCATTACTGGGGGCCCCACGTGCATGCCGCATGTCATGGGGGCCCAAAATGCATGCCTCAAGTCTTGGGGCCCACAAATGCATGTCGCATGTCATAGGGGCCCCACATGCATGGCGCATTTCATGGATGCCCCACATGCATGCGCAAGTCATGGGGGCCCCAAATGTGTGCCGCATATCATGGGGGCCCCAAATGCATGCAGCATGTCATGGGGGCCCCAAATGCATGCCGCATTTCATGGGGGCCCCACATGCATGCCGCATGTCATGGGGGCCCCAAATGAATGCCGCATTTCATGGGGGCCCCACATGTATGCCGCATGTCTTGGGGCCCACAAATGCATGCCGCATGTCATAGGGGCCCCACATGCATGGCGCATTTCATGGGGGCCCCGAATGCATGCCTCAAGTCATGGGGGCCCCAAATGCATGCCGCATATCATGGGGGTCCCACATGCATGCCACATATGATGGGGGTCCCACATGCATGCCGCATGTCATGGGGGACACAAATGCATGCCGCATGTCATAGTGGCCCCAGATGCATGCCGCATGTCATGGGGGCCCCAAATGAATGCCGCATTTCATGGGGGCCCCACATGTATGCCGCATGTCTTGGAACCCACAAATGCATGCCGCATGTCATAGGGGACCCACATGCATGGCGCATTTCATGGGGGCCCCGAATGCATGCCTCAAGTCATGGGGGCCCCAAATGCATGCCGCATATCATGGGGGTCCCACATGCATGCCACATATGATGGGGGTCCCACATGCATGCCGCATGTCATAGGGGCCCCAATTGCATGCCGCATGTCATAGGGGCCCCACATGCATGGCGCATGTCATGGGGGCCCCGCAGGCATTCCGCATGTCATGGGGCCCACAAATGCATGTCGCATGTCATAGGGGCCCCACATGCATGGCGCATTTCAAGGATGCCCCACATGCATGCGCAAGTCATGGGGGCCCCAAATGTGTGCCGCATATCATGGGGGCCCCAAATGCATGCAGCATGTCATGGGGGCCCACGTGCATGCCACATGTCATGGGGGGCCCACATGCATGCCGCATGTCATGGGGCCCCACTTGCATGCAGCATGTAATGGGGATCCAAATGCATGACGCATGTAATGGGCGTCCCACATGCATGCCGCATGTCATGGGGGTCCCACGTGCATGCTGCATGTCATGGGGGTCCCAAATGCATGCGGCATGCCATAGGGGCCCCACGTGCATACCACATGTCATTGGGGCCCCAAATGCATGCCGCATGTCCTGGGGGCTCCAAATGCATGCTGCATGTCATGGGGGCCCATGTGCATGCCGCATGTCTCAGGTACCCCAAATGCATGCAGCATGTTATGCAGGCCCCAAATGCATGCCGCATGTCATGGGGGCCCAAATGCATGACGCATGTCATGGGGGCCCCACATGCATGCCGCATGTCATGGGGGCCCAAATGCTTGCCGCATGTCATAGTGGCCCCAAATGCATGCTGCATGTCATGAGGGCCCCACGTGCATGCTGCATGTCATTGGGGCCCCACGTGCTTGCGGCATGTCATGGAGGCCCAAATGCATGCCGCATGTCATGGGGACCATAAATGCATGCCGGATATCATGGGGCCCCACATGCATGCCACATGTCATGGGGGCCTCACGTGCATTCCGCATGTCATGGGGGCCCCACGTACATGCTGAATGTCATTGGGGCCCCGCGTGCTTGCCGCATATCATGGGGGCCCCACGTGCATGCCTCATGTCACGGGGGCCACAAATGTATGCCGCATGTCATGGGGGCCCCACGTGCATGCCGCATGTCATGGGGCCCCCCAAATGCATGCCGCATGTCATAGGGGCCCCACATGCATGCCACATGTCAAAGGGGCCCCACATGCATGGAGCATATCATGGGGGCCCCACATGCATGCCTCATGTCATAGGGGCACCACATGCATGCCGCATGTCAATGGGGGTCCCACATGCATGCTGCATGTCATAGGGGCCCACATGCATGGCGCATGTCATGGGGGGCCCACATGCATGCCACATGTCATGGGGGCCCCACATGCATGCCGCATTTCATGGGGGCCCCGCAGGCATGCCGCATGTCATGGGGGCCCCAAATGCATGCCACATTTCATGGGGGCCACACATGCATGCCGCATGTAAGGGGGTTCCAAATGCATGCCGCATGTCATGGGGGTCCCACATGCATGCTGCATGTCATGGGGGGCCCACATGCATGCCACATGTCATGGGGGCCCCACTTGCATGCAGCATGTAATGGGGGATCCAAATGCATGCTGCACGTCATGAGGGCCCCGCATGCATTCCACATGTTAAGGGGGCCCCAAATAAATGACGCATTTCATGGGGGCCCCACATGCATGCCGCATGTCATGGGGCCCCCCAAATGCATGCCGCATGTCATAGGGGCCCCACGTGCACGCCGCATGTCATGGGGGCCCCAAATGCATGCCGCATATCATGTGGGCCCCACATGCATGCCGCATGTCATGGGGGCCCCAAATGCATGCCGCATATCATGGGGGCCTCAAATGCATGCAGCATGTCATGGGGGCCCCACGTGCATGCCACATGTCATGGGGGGCCACATGCATGCCGCGTGTCATGGGGGCCCCACTTGCATGCAGCATGTAATGGGGGATCCAAATGAATGACACATGTCATGGAGGTCCCACATGCATGCCGCATGTCATGGGGCCCCCCAAATGCATGCCGCATGTCATGGGGGCCCCAAATGCATGCCGCATATCATGGGGGCCTCAAATGCATGCAGCATGTCATGGGGGCCCCACGTGCATGCCACATGTCATGGGGGGCCACATGCATGCCGCGTGTCATGGGGGCCCCCAAATGCATGCCGCATGTCATGGGGGCCCACGTGCATGGCGCATTTCATGGGGGCCCACATGCATGGTGCATATCATGTGGGCCCCACTTGCATGCCGCATATATTGGGGGCCCCAAATGCATGCCGCATGTCATGAGGGCCGCGCATGCATGCCGCATGTCATGGGGGCCCCGCATACATGCCACATGTCATGGGGGCAACAAATAAATGCCGCATTTCATGGGGGCCCCATGTGCATGCCGCATGTCATGGGGCCCCCCAAATGCATGCCGCATGTCATAGGGGCCCACATGCATGGCGCATTTCATGGGGGCCCCAAATGCATGCCTCAAGTCATGGGGGCCCCAAATCAATGCCGCATGTCATGGGGCCCCCCAAATGCATGCCGCATGTCATAGGGGCCCACATGCATGGCGCATTTCATTGGTGCCCCAAATGCATGCCTCAAGTCATGGGGGCCCCAAATCAATGCCGCCTTTCATGGGGGCCCCACGTGCATGCCGCATGTCATAGGGGCCCCACATGCATGGCGCATGTCATGGTGCCCCACATGCATGCCGCATGTCAAGGGGGCCCCAAATGCATGCCACATGTCATGGGGGCCCAAATGCATGCCGCATTAATGGGGGCCCCACGTGCATGCCGCATGTCATGGGGGCCCGATGTGCATGCCGCATGTCATGGGGGCCCAAAATGCATGCCTCAAGTCATGGGGGCCCCAAATGCATGCTTCATATCATGGGGGCCCCACGTGCATGCCGCATGTCATGAGGGTGCCACATGCATGCCGCATGTCATGGGGGCCCCGCAGGCATTCCGCATGTCATGGGGGCCCCAAATGCATGCCGCATTTCATGGTGGCCCCACGTGCATGTCGCATGTCATGGGGCCCCCCAAATGCATGCAGCATGTCTTGGGGCCCACAAATGCATGTCGCATGTCATAGGGGCCCCACATGCATGGCGCATTTCAAGGATGCCCCACATGCATGCGCAAGTCATGGGGGCCCCAAATGTGTGCCGCATATCATGGGGGCCCCAAATGCATGCAGCATGTCATTGTGGCCCCACGTGCATGCCACATATCATGGGGGGCCCACATGCATGCCGCATGTCATGGGGCCCCACTTGCATGCAGCATGTAATGGGGATCCAAATGCATGACGCATGTAATGGGCGTCCCACATGCATGACGCATGTCATGGGGGTCCCAAATGCATGCGGCATGTCATAGGGGCGCCACGTGCATACAACATGTCATGGGGGCCCCAAATGCATGACGCATGTCATGGGGGTCCCACATGCATGCTGCATGTCATGGGGGCCCCAAACGCATGCAGCATGCCATGGGGGCCCCACGTGCATGGTGCATTTCATGGGGGGCCCAAATGCATGCCGCATGTCATGAGGGCCCCGCATACATGCCGCATGTCATGGGGGCCCCACATACATACCACATGTCTTGGGGCCCCCAAATGCATGCAGCATGTCATAGGGGCCCCACATGCATGCCGCATGTAATGGGGGCCCCAAATGCATGCGGCATGTTATAGGGGCCCCACGTGCATGCCGCATGTCTCGGGCACCCCAAATGCATGCAGCATGTTATGGGGGCCCCACGTGCATGGCGCATTTCATGGGGGCCCCACATGCATGCCCCATGTCATGGGTGCCCCAAATGCATGCCTCAAGTCATCGTGCCCCAAATGCATGCCACATATCATGTGGGCTCCACGTGCATGCCGCATTTCATGGGGGCCCCGCAGGCATGCCGCATGTCATGGGGGCCCACATGCATGGCACATTTCATGGGGGCCCCACATGCATGGAGCATGTCATGGGGGCCCCACATGCATGCCCCATGTCATGGGGGCCCCAAATGCATGCCACATTTCATGGGGGCCACACGTGCATGCCGCATGTAAGGGGGTCCAAATGCATGCCGCATGTCATGGGGGTCCCACGTGCATGGCACATTTCATGGGGGCCCCACATGCATGCCGCATATCATGGGGCCCCAAATGCATGCCGCATGTCATGAGGGCCCCGCATACATGCCGCATGTCATGGGGGCCCCGCATACATGCCGCATGTCATGGGGGCCCCGCAGGCATGCCACATGTCATGGGGGCCCCAAACAAATGCCGCATTTCATGGGGGCCCCATGTGCATGCCGCATGTCATGGGGCCCCCCAAATGCATGCCGCATGTCATAGGGGCCCCACATGCATGGCGCATTTCATGGGGGCCCCAAATGCATGCCTCAAGTCATGGGGGCCCAAATGCATGCCGCATATCATGGGGGTCCCACATGCATGCCGCATATGATGGGGGTCCCACATGCATGCCACATGTCAGTGGGGGCCACAAATGCATGCCGCATGTCATAGTAGCCCCAGATGCATGCTGCATGTCATGAGGGCCCCACGTGCATGCCGCATGTCATAGGGGCCCCAATTGCATGCCGCATGTCATAGGGGCCCCACATGCATGGCGCATGTCATGGTGCCCCACATGCATGCCGCATGTCAAGGGGGCCCCAAATGCATGCCACATGTCATGTGGGCCCAAATGCATGCCGCATTACTGGGGGCCCCACGTGCATGCCGCATGTCATGGGGGCCCAAAATGCATGCCTCAAGTCTTGGGGCCCACAAATGCATGTCGCATGTCATAGGGGCCCCACATGCATGGCGCATTTCATGGATGCCCCACATGCATGCGCAAGTCATGGGGGCCCCAAATGTGTGCCGCATATCATGGGGGCCCCAAATGCATGCAGCATGTCATGGGGGCCCCAAATGCATGCCGCATTTCATGGGGGCCCCACATGCATGCCGCATGTCATGGGGGCCCCAAATGAATGCCGCATTTCATGGGGGCCCCACATGTATGCCGCATGTCTTGGGGCCCACAAATGCATGCCGCATGTCATAGGGGCCCCACATGCATGGCGCATTTCATGGGGGCCCCGAATGCATGCCTCAAGTCATGGGGGCCCCAAATGCATGCCGCATATCATGGGGGTCCCACATGCATGCCACATATGATGGGGGTCCCACATGCATGCCGCATGTCATGGGGGACACAAATGCATGCCGCATGTCATAGTGGCCCCAGATGCATGCCGCATGTCATGGGGGCCCCAAATGAATGCCGCATTTCATGGGGGCCCCACATGTATGCCGCATGTCTTGGAACCCACAAATGCATGCCGCATGTCATAGGGGACCCACATGCATGGCGCATTTCATGGGGGCCCCGAATGCATGCCTCAAGTCATGGGGGCCCCAAATGCATGCCGCATATCATGGGGGTCCCACATGCATGCCACATATGATGGGGGTCCCACATGCATGCCGCATGTCATAGGGGCCCCAATTGCATGCCGCATGTCATAGGGGCCCCACATGCATGGCGCATGTCATGGGGGCCCCGCAGGCATTCCGCATGTCATGGGGCCCACAAATGCATGTCGCATGTCATAGGGGCCCCACATGCATGGCGCATTTCAAGGATGCCCCACATGCATGCGCAAGTCATGGGGGCCCCAAATGTGTGCCGCATATCATGGGGGCCCCAAATGCATGCAGCATGTCATGGGGGCCCACGTGCATGCCACATGTCATGGGGGGCCCACATGCATGCCGCATGTCATGGGGCCCCACTTGCATGCAGCATGTAATGGGGATCCAAATGCATGACGCATGTAATGGGCGTCCCACATGCATGCCGCATGTCATGGGGGTCCCACGTGCATGCTGCATGTCATGGGGGTCCCAAATGCATGCGGCATGCCATAGGGGCCCCACGTGCATACCACATGTCATTGGGGCCCCAAATGCATGCCGCATGTCCTGGGGGCTCCACGTGCTTGCCGCATGTCATGGGGGCCCCACGTGCTTGCCGCATGTCATAGGGGCCCGACATGCATGGAGCATGTCATGGGGGCCCCAAATGCATGCCGCATGTCATGGCGCCCCCAAATGCATGACTTATGTCATGGGGGCCCCACGTGCATGCCGCATGTCATGGGGGCCCCAAATGCATGGCTCAAGTCATGGGGTCCCCAAATGCATGCCGCATGTCATGGGGGCCCACGTGCATGGCGCATTTCATGGGGGCCCACATGCATGGCGCATATCATGTGGGCCCCACTTGCATGCCGCATATATTGGGGCCCCCAAATGCATGCCGCATGTCATGAGGGTCGCGCATGCATACCGCATGTCATGGGGGCCCCGCAGGCATGCCGCATGTCATGGGGGCCCCAAATGCATGCCGCATTTCACGGGGGCCACACGTGCATGCCGCATGTCATGGGGGTCCCAATTGCATGCAGCATGTAATGGGGGATCCAAATGCATGCTGCACGTCATGGGGGCCCCACGTGCATGCCGCATGTCATGGGGGCCTCACGTGCATTCCACATGTCATGGGGGCCCCAAAAGCATGCAGCATGCCATGGGGGCCCCTCGTGCATGGCGCATTTCATGGGGGTCCCACATGCATGCCGCATATCATGGGGCCCCAAATGCATGCCGCATGTCATGAGGGCCCCAAATGCATGCCGCATGTCATGGGGGCCCCGCATACATGCCGCATGTCATGGGGGCCCCGCAGGCATGCCACATGTCATGGGGGCCCCAAATGCATGGCTCAAGTCATGGGGTCCCCAAATGCATGCCACATATCATGGGGGCCCCACTTGCATACCACATGTCATTGGGGCCCCAAATGCATGCCGCATGTCCTGGGGGCCCCACGTGCTTGCCACATGTCATGGGGCCCCACGTGCTTGCCGCATGTCATAGGGGCCCGACATGCATGGAGCATGTCATGGGGGCCCCAAATGCATGCCGCATGTCATGGCGGCCCCAAATGCATGACTTATGTCATGGGGGCCCCACGTGCATGCCGCATGTCATGGGGGCCCCAAATGCATGGCTCAAGTCATGGGGGCCCCAAATGCATGCCGCATATATTGAGGGCCCCAAATGCATGCCGCATGTCATGAGGGCCCCGCATGCATGCCGCATGTCATTGGGGCCCCGCAGGCATTCCGCATGTCATGGGGGCCTCACGTGCATTCCGCATGTCATGGGGGCCCCACGTGCATACTGCATGTCATTGGGGCCCCACGTGCTTGCCGCATGTCATGGGGGCCCAAATGCATGCCGCATGTCATGGGGGCCATAAATGCATGCCGCATGTCATGGGTGCCCAACGTGCATGCCGCATGTATTGGGGGCCCCAACTGCATGCCGCATATCATGGGGCCCCACATGCATGCCACATGTCATGTTGGCCCCACATGCATGCCGCATTTCAAGGGGGACCCAAATGCATGCCGAATGTCATGGGGGTCCCACATGCATGGCGCATGTCATTGGGGCCCCACGTGCATGCCGCATGTCATGGCGGCCCCAAATGCATGCCGCATGTCATGGCGGCCCCAAATGAATGACTCAGGTTATGGGGGCCCCACGTGCATGCCGCATGTCATGGGGGCCCCAAATGCATGCCGCATGCCATGAGGGCCCCGCATGCATTCCGCATGTCATGGGGGCCCCACATGCATGCCGCATGTCTTGGGGCCCACAAATGCATGCCGCATGTCATAGGGGCCCCACATGCATGGCACATTTCATGGGGGCCCCGAATGCATGCCTCAAGTCATGGGAGCCCCAAATGCATGCCGCATATCATGGGGGTCCCACATGCATGCCACATATGATGGGGGTCCCACATGCATGCCGCATGTCATGGGGGCCACAAATGCATGCCGCATGTCATAGTGGCCCCAGATGCATGCTGCATGTCATGAGGGCCCCACGTGCATGCCGCATGTCATAGGGGCCCCAATTGCATGCCGCATGTCATAGGGGCCCCACATGCATGGCGCATGTCATGGTGCCCCACATGCATGCCGCATGTCAAGGGGGCCCCAAATGCATGCCACATGTCATGGGGGCCCAAATGCATGCCACATGTAATGAGGGCCCCACATGCATGCCGCATGTCATGGGGGCCCCATGTGCATGCCGCATGTCATGGGGGCCCAAAATGCATGCCTCAAGTCATGGGGGCCCCACATGCATGCTTCATATCATGGGGGCCCCACATGCATGCCGCATGTCATGAGGGTGCCACATGCATGCCGCATGTCATGGGGGCCCCGCAGGCATTCCGCATGTCATGGGGGCCCCAAATGCATGCCTCATTTCATGGTGCCCCCACGTGCATGTCGCATGTCATGGGGCCCCCCAAATGCATGCAGCATGTCTTGGGGCCCACAAATGCATGTCACATGTCATAGGGGCCCCACATGCATGGCGCATTTCATGGATGCCCCACATGCATGCGCAAGTCATGGGGGCCCCAAATGTGTGCCGCATATCATGGGGGCCCCAAATGCATGCAGCATGTCATGGGGGCCCCAAATGCATGCCGCATCTGATTGCCGCATGTCATAGGGGCCCCACATGCATGGCGCATGTCATGGGAAGCCCACATGCATGCCACATGTCATGGGGGCCCCACATGCATGCCGCATTTCATGAGGGACCCAAATGCATGCCGCATGTCATGGGGGCCCCAAATGCATGCTGCATGTCATGGGGGCCCATGTGCATGCCGCATGTCTCAGGTACCCCAAATGCATGCAGCATGTTATGCAGGCCCCAAATGCATGCCGCATGTCATGGGGGCCCAAATGCATGACGCATGTCATGGGGGCCCCACATGCATGCCGCATGTCATGGGGGCCCAAATGCTTGCCGCATGTCATAGTGGCCCCAAATGCATGCTGCATGTCATGAGGGCCCCACGTGCATGCTGCATGTCATTGGGGCCCCACGTGCTTGCGGCATGTCATGGAGGCCCAAATGCATGCCGCATGTCATGGGGACCATAAATGCATGCCGGATATCATGGGGCCCCACATGCATGCCACATGTCATGGGGGCCTCACGTGCATTCCGCATGTCATGGGGGCCCCACGTACATGCTGAATGTCATTGGGGCCCCGCGTGCTTGCCGCATATCATGGGGGCCCCACGTGCATGCCTCATGTCACGGGGGCCACAAATGTATGCCGCATGTCATGGGGGCCCCACGTGCATGCCGCATGTCATGGGGCCCCCCAAATGCATGCCGCATGTCATAGGGGCCCCACATGCATGCCACATGTCAAAGGGGCCCCACATGCATGGAGCATATCATGGGGGCCCCACATGCATGCCTCATGTCATAGGGGCACCACATGCATGCCGCATGTCAATGGGGGTCCCACATGCATGCTGCATGTCATAGGGGCCCACATGCATGGCGCATGTCATGGGGGGCCCACATGCATGCCACATGTCATGGGGGCCCCACATGCATGCCGCATTTCATGGGGGACCCAAATGCATGCCGCATGTCATGGGGGCCCCAAATGCATGCCGCATGTCATGGGGGATCCAAACTCATACCGCATGTCATTGGGGCCCCAAGCATATGCCGCATGTCATGGGGGCCCCATGTGCATGCCGCATGTCTCAGGTACCCCAAATGCATGCAGCATGTTATGCAGTCCCCAAATGCATGCCGCATGTCATGGGGGCCCAAATGCATGCCGCATGTCATGGGGGCCCCACGTGCATGAAGCATGTCATGGGGGCCCCAAATGCATGCCACATGTCATGGGGGCCCAAATGCATGCCGCATGTAATGAGGGCCCCACATGCATGCTGCATGTCATGGGGGCCCCATGTGCATGCTGCATGTCATGGGGGCCCCATGTGCATGCCGCATGTCATGGGGCCCACAAATGCATGTCGCATGTCATAGGGGCCCCACATGCATGGCGCATTTCAAGGATGCCCCACATGCATGCGCAAGTCATGGGGGCCCCAAATGTGTGCCGCATATCATGGGGGCCCCAAATGCATGCAGCATGTCATGGGGGCCCACGTGCATGCCACATGTCATGGGGGGCCCACATGCATGCCGCATGTCATGGGGCCCCACTTGCATGCAGCATGTAATGGGGATCCAAATGCATGACGCATGTAATGGGCGTCCCACATGCATGCCGCATGTCATGGGGGTCCCAAATGCATGCGGCATGTCATAGGGGCCCCACGTGCATACCACATGACATGGGGGCCCCAAATGCATGACGCATGTCCTGGGGGCCCCACATGCATGCCGCATGTCATGGGGGTCCCACGTGCATGCTGCATGTCATGGGGGTCCCAAATGCATGCGGCATGCCATAGGGGCCCCACGTGCATACCACATGTCATTGGGGCCCCAAATGCATGCCGCATGTCCTGGGGGCTCCACGTGCTTGCCGCATGTCATGGGGGCCCCACGTGCTTGCGCATGTCATAGGGGCCCGACATGCATGGAGCATGTCATGGGGGCTCCAAATGCATGCCGCATGTCATGGCGCCCCCAAATGCATGACTTATGTCATCGGGGCCCCACGTGCATGCCGCATGTCATGGGGGCCCCAAATGCATGGCTCAAGTCATGGGGTCCCCAAATGCATGCCGCATGTCATGGGGGCCCACGTGCATGGCGCATTTCATGGGGGCCCACATGCATGGTGCATATCATGTGGGCCCCACTTGCATGCCGCATATATTGGGGGCCCCACTTGCATTCAGCATGTAATGGGGGATCCAAATGAATAACGCATGTCATGGAGGTCCCACATGCATGCCGCATGTCATGGGGCCCCACAAATGCATGCCGCATGTCATGGGGGCCCACGTGCATGACGCATTTCATGGGGGCCCACATGCATGGCGCATATCATGTGGGCCCCACTTGCATGCCGCATATATTGGGGGCCCCAAATGCATGCCGCATGTCATGAGGGCCGCGCATGCATGCCGCATGTCATGGGGGCCCCGCAGGCATGCCGCATGTCACGGGGGCCCCAAATGCATGCCGCATTTCATGGGGGCCACACGTGCATGCCGCATGTCATGGGGGTCCCAATTGCATGCAGCATGTAATGGGGGATCCAAATGCATGCTGCACGTCATGGGGGCCCCACGTGCATGCCGCATGTCATGTTGGCCTCACGTGCATTCCACATGTCATGGGGGCCCCAAACGCATGCAGCATGCCATGGGGCCCCCACCTGCATGGCGCATTTCATGGGGGCCCCACATGCATGCCGCATATCATGGGGCCCCAAATGCATGCCGCATGTCATGAGGGCCCCAAATGCATGCCGCATGTCATGGGGGCCCCGCATACATGCCGCATGTCATGGGGGCCCCAAATGCATGGCTCAAGTCATGGGGGCCCCAAATGCATGCCGCATATATTGAGGGCCCCAAATGCATGCCGCATGTCATGAGGGCCCCGCATGCATGCCGCATGTCATTGGGGCCCCGCATGCATTCCGCATGTCATGGGGGCCTCACGTGCATTCCGCATGTCATGGGGGCCCCACATGCATACTGCATGTCATTGGGGCCCCACATGCTTGCCGCATGTCATGGGGGCCCAAATGCATGCCGCATGTCATGGGGGCCATAAATGCATGCCGCATGTCATGGGTGCCCAACGTGCATGCCGCATGTATTGGGGGCCCCAACTGCATGCCGCATATCATGGGGCCCCACATGCATGCCACATGTCATGTTGGCCCCACATGCATGCCGCATTTCAAGGGGGACCCAAATGCATGCCGAATGTCATGGGGGTCCGACATGCATGGCGCATGTCATTGGGGCCCCACGTGCATACCACATGTCATGGGGCCCCAAATGCATGCGGCATGCATTTGGGGCCCCACATGCATGCCACATTTCATGGGGCACCCAAATGCATGCCGCATGTCATGGGGGCCCCAAATGCATGCCGCATGTCATGGCGGCCCCAAATGCATGACTCATGTCATGGGGGCCCCACGTGCATGCCGCATGTCATGGGGGATCCAAACTCATGCGGCATGTCATTGGGGCCCCAAGCGTATGCCGCATGTCATAGGGGCCCCACATGCATGCCGCATGTCTCGGACACCTCAAATGCATGCAGCATGTTATGGGGGCCCCACTTGCATGCCGCATGTCTCAGGTACCCCAAATGCATGCAGCATGTTATGCAGGACCCAAATGCATGCCGCATGTCATGGGGGCCCAAATGCATGCCGCATGTCATAGAGGCCCCAAATGCATGCCGCATGTCATGGCGGCCCCAAATGAATGACTCAGGTTATGGGGGCCCCACGTGCATGCCGCATGTCATGGGGGACCCAAGCGTATACCACATGTCATGGGGGCCCCACGTGCATGCCGCATGTCTCGGGTACCCCAAATACATGCAGCATGTCATGGGGGCCCCACGTGCATGCCGCATGTCTCAGGTACCCCAAATGCATGCCGCATGTCATGGGGGCCCCAAATGCATGCCTCAAGTCATGGGGGCCCCAAATGCATGCCACATATCATGTGGGCCCCACTTGCATGCCGCATTTCATGGGGTCCACACGTGCATGCCGCATGTAAGGGGCATTCACATGCATGCCGCATGTCATGGGGGTCCCACATGCATGCTGCATGTCATGGGGGCCCCAAACGCATGCAGCATGCCATGGGGGCCCCACGTGCATGGTGCATTTCATGGGGGCCCCAAATGCATGCCGCATGTCATGAGGGCCCCGCATACATGCCGCATGTCATGGGGGCCCCACGTGCATACCACATGTCTTGGGGCCCCCAAATGCATGCAGCATGTCATAGGGGCCCCACATGCATGCCGCATGTAATGGGGGCCCCAAATGCATGCGGCATGTTATAGGGGCCCCACGTGCATGCCGCATGTCTCGGGCACCCCAAATGCATGCAGCATGTTTTGGGGGCCCCACGTGCATGCCGCATTTCATGGGGGCCCACATGCATGCCCCATGTCATGGGGGCCCCAAATGCATGCCTCAAGTCATCGTGCCCCAAATGCATGCCACATATCATGTGGGCTCCACGTGCATGCCGCATGTCATGGGGGCCCCGCAGGCATGCCGCATGTCATGGGGGGCCCACATGCATGGCACATTTCATGGGGGCCCCACATGCATGGAGCATGTCATGGGGGCCCCACATGCATGCCCCATGTCATGGGGGCCCCAAATGCATGCCTCAAGTCATGGGGCCCCAAATGCATGACACATATCATGTGGGCTCCACGTGCATGCCGCATTTCATGGGGGCCCCGCAGGCATGCCGCATGTCATGGGGGGCCCACATGCATGGCACATTTCATGGGGGCCCCAAATGCATGCCGCAATTCATGAGGGCCCCGCATGCATGCCGCATGTCATGGGGGCCCCGCAGGCATGCCGCATGTCATGGGGGCCCCAAATGCATGCCACATTTCATGGGGGCCACACGTGCATGCCGCATGTAAGGGGGATCCAAATGCATGCCGCATGTCATGGGGGTCCCACATGCATGCTGCATGTCATGGGGGGCCCACATGCATGCCACATGTCATGGGGGCCCCACTTGCATGCAGCATGTAATGGGGGATCCAAATGCATGCTGCACGTCATGAGGGCCCCGCATGCATTCCACATGTTAAGGGGGCCCCAAATAAATGACGCATTTCATGGGGGCCCCACATGCATGCCGCATGTCATGGGGCCCCCCAAATGCATGCCGCATGTCATAGGGGCCCCACGTGCACGCCGCATGTCATGGGGGCCCCAAATGCATGCCGCATATCATGTGGGCCCCACATGCATGCCGCATGTCATGGGGGCCCCAAATGCATGCCGCATATCATGGGGGCCTCAAATGCATGCAGCATGTCATGGGGGCCCCACGTGCATGCCACATGTCATGGGGGGCCACATGCATGCCGCGTGTCATGGGGGCCCCACTTGCATGCAGCATGTAATGGGGGATCCAAATGAATGACGCATGTCATGGAGGTCCCACATGCATGCCGCATGTCATGGGGCCCCCCAAATGCATGCCGCATGTCATGGGGGCCCCAAATGCATGCCGCATATCATGGGGGCCTCAAATGCATGCAGCATGTCATGGGGGCCCCACGTGCATGCCACATGTCATGGGGGGCCACATGCATGCCGCGTGTCATGGGGGCCCCCAAATGCATGCCGCATGTCATGGGGGCCCACGTGCATGGCGCATTTCATGGGGGCCCACATGCATGGTGCATATCATGTGGGCCCCACTTGCATGCCGCATATATTGGGGGCCCCAAATGCATGCCGCATGTCATGAGGGCCGCGCATGCATGCCGCATGTCATGGGGGCCCCGCATACATGCCACATGTCATGGGGGCAACAAATAAATGCCGCATTTCATGGGGGCCCCATGTGCATGCCGCATGTCATGGGGCCCCCCAAATGCATGCCGCATGTCATAGGGGCCCACATGCATGGCGCATTTCATGGGGGCCCCAAAAGCATGCCTCAAGTCATGGGGGCCCCAAATCAATGCCGCATGTCATGGGGCCCCCCAAATGCATGCCGCATGTCATAGGGGCCCACATGCATGGCGCATTTCATTGGTGCCCCAAATGCATGCCTCAAGTCATGGGGGCCCCAAATCAATGCCGCCTTTCATGGGGGCCCCACGTGCATGCCGCATGTCATAGGGGCCCCACATGCATGGCGCATGTCATGGTGCCCCACATGCATGCCGCATGTCAAGGGGGCCCCAAATGCATGCCACATGTCATGGGGGCCCAAATGCATGCCGCATTAATGGGGGCCCCACGTGCATGCCGCATGTCATGGGGGCCCGATGTGCATGCCGCATGTCATGGGGGCCCAAAATGCATGCCTCAAGTCATGGGGGCCCCAAATGCATGCTTCATATCATGGGGGCCCCACGTGCATGCCGCATGTCATGAGGGTGCCACATGCATGCCGCATGTCATGGGGGCCCCGCAGGCATTCCGCATGTCATGGGGGCCCCAAATGCATGCCGCATTTCATGGTGGCCCCACGTGCATGTCGCATGTCATGGGGCCCCCCAAATGCATGCAGCATGTCTTGGGGCCCACAAATGCATGTCGCATGTCATAGGGGCCCCACATGCATGGCGCATTTCAAGGATGCCCCACATGCATGCGCAAGTCATGGGGGCCCCAAATGTGTGCCGCATATCATGGGGGCCCCAAATGCATGCAGCATGTCATTGTGGCCCCACGTGCATGCCACATATCATGGGGGGCCCACATGCATGCCGCATGTCATGGGGCCCCACTTGCATGCAGCATGTAATGGGGATCCAAATGCATGACGCATGTAATGGGCGTCCCACATGCATGACGCATGTCATGGGGGTCCCAAATGCATGCGGCATGTCATAGGGGCGCCACGTGCATACAACATGTCATGGGGGCCCCAAATGCATGACGCATGTCATGGGGGTCCCACATGCATGCTGCATGTCATGGGGGCCCCAAACGCATGCAGCATGCCATGGGGGCCCCACGTGCATGGTGCATTTCATGGGGGGCCCAAATGCATGCCGCATGTCATGAGGGCCCCGCATACATGCCGCATGTCATGGGGGCCCCACATACATACCACATGTCTTGGGGCCCCCAAATGCATGCAGCATGTCATAGGGGCCCCACATGCATGCCGCATGTAATGGGGGCCCCAAATGCATGCGGCATGTTATAGGGGCCCCACGTGCATGCCGCATGTCTCGGGCACCCCAAATGCATGCAGCATGTTATGGGGGCCCCACGTGCATGGCGCATTTCATGGGGGCCCCACATGCATGCCCCATGTCATGGGTGCCCCAAATGCATGCCTCAAGTCATCGTGCCCCAAATGCATGCCACATATCATGTGGGCTCCACGTGCATGCCGCATTTCATGGGGGCCCCGCAGGCATGCCGCATGTCATGGGGGCCCACATGCATGGCACATTTCATGGGGGCCCCACATGCATGGAGCATGTCATGGGGGCCCCACATGCATGCCCCATGTCATGGGGGCCCCAAATGCATGCCACATTTCATGGGGGCCACACGTGCATGCCGCATGTAAGGGGGTCCAAATGCATGCCGCATGTCATGGGGGTCCCACGTGCATGGCACATTTCATGGGGGCCCCACATGCATGCCGCATATCATGGGGCCCCAAATGCATGCCGCATGTCATGAGGGCCCCGCATACATGCCGCATGTCATGGGGGCCCCGCATACATGCCGCATGTCATGGGGGCCCCGCAGGCATGCCACATGTCATGGGGGCCCCAAACAAATGCCGCATTTCATGGGGGCCCCATGTGCATGCCGCATGTCATGGGGCCCCCCAAATGCATGCCGCATGTCATAGGGGCCCCACATGCATGGCGCATTTCATGGGGGCCCCAAATGCATGCCTCAAGTCATGGGGGCCCAAATGCATGCCGCATATCATGGGGGTCCCACATGCATGCCGCATATGATGGGGGTCCCACATGCATGCCACATGTCAGTGGGGGCCACAAATGCATGCCGCATGTCATAGTAGCCCCAGATGCATGCTGCATGTCATGAGGGCCCCACGTGCATGCCGCATGTCATAGGGGCCCCAATTGCATGCCGCATGTCATAGGGGCCCCACATGCATGGCGCATGTCATGGTGCCCCACATGCATGCCGCATGTCAAGGGGGCCCCAAATGCATGCCACATGTCATGTGGGCCCAAATGCATGCCGCATTACTGGGGGCCCCACGTGCATGCCGCATGTCATGGGGGCCCAAAATGCATGCCTCAAGTCTTGGGGCCCACAAATGCATGTCGCATGTCATAGGGGCCCCACATGCATGGCGCATTTCATGGATGCCCCACATGCATGCGCAAGTCATGGGGGCCCCAAATGTGTGCCGCATATCATGGGGGCCCCAAATGCATGCAGCATGTCATGGGGGCCCCAAATGCATGCCGCATTTCATGGGGGCCCCACATGCATGCCGCATGTCATGGGGGCCCCAAATGAATGCCGCATTTCATGGGGGCCCCACATGTATGCCGCATGTCTTGGGGCCCACAAATGCATGCCGCATGTCATAGGGGCCCCACATGCATGGCGCATTTCATGGGGGCCCCGAATGCATGCCTCAAGTCATGGGGGCCCCAAATGCATGCCGCATATCATGGGGGTCCCACATGCATGCCACATATGATGGGGGTCCCACATGCATGCCGCATGTCATGGGGGACACAAATGCATGCCGCATGTCATAGTGGCCCCAGATGCATGCCGCATGTCATGGGGGCCCCAAATGAATGCCGCATTTCATGGGGGCCCCACATGTATGCCGCATGTCTTGGAACCCACAAATGCATGCCGCATGTCATAGGGGACCCACATGCATGGCGCATTTCATGGGGGCCCCGAATGCATGCCTCAAGTCATGGGGGCCCCAAATGCATGCCGCATATCATGGGGGTCCCACATGCATGCCACATATGATGGGGGTCCCACATGCATGCCGCATGTCATAGGGGCCCCAATTGCATGCCGCATGTCATAGGGGCCCCACATGCATGGCGCATGTCATGGGGGCCCCGCAGGCATTCCGCATGTCATGGGGCCCACAAATGCATGTCGCATGTCATAGGGGCCCCACATGCATGGCGCATTTCAAGGATGCCCCACATGCATGCGCAAGTCATGGGGGCCCCAAATGTGTGCCGCATATCATGGGGGCCCCAAATGCATGCAGCATGTCATGGGGGCCCACGTGCATGCCACATGTCATGGGGGGCCCACATGCATGCCGCATGTCATGGGGCCCCACTTGCATGCAGCATGTAATGGGGATCCAAATGCATGACGCATGTAATGGGCGTCCCACATGCATGCCGCATGTCATGGGGGTCCCACGTGCATGCTGCATGTCATGGGGGTCCCAAATGCATGCGGCATGCCATAGGGGCCCCACGTGCATACCACATGTCATTGGGGCCCCAAATGCATGCCGCATGTCCTGGGGGCTCCACGTGCTTGCCGCATGTCATGGGGGCCCCACGTGCTTGCCGCATGTCATAGGGGCCCGACATGCATGGAGCATGTCATGGGGGCCCCAAATGCATGCCGCATGTCATGGCGCCCCCAAATGCATGACTTATGTCATGGGGGCCCCACGTGCATGCCGCATGTCATGGGGGCCCCAAATGCATGGCTCAAGTCATGGGGTCCCCAAATGCATGCCGCATGTCATGGGGGCCCACGTGCATGGCGCATTTCATGGGGGCCCACATGCATGGCGCATATCATGTGGGCCCCACTTGCATGCCGCATATATTGGGGCCCCCAAATGCATGCCGCATGTCATGAGGGTCGCGCATGCATACCGCATGTCATGGGGGCCCCGCAGGCATGCCGCATGTCATGGGGGCCCCAAATGCATGCCGCATTTCACGGGGGCCACACGTGCATGCCGCATGTCATGGGGGTCCCAATTGCATGCAGCATGTAATGGGGGATCCAAATGCATGCTGCACGTCATGGGGGCCCCACGTGCATGCCGCATGTCATGGGGGCCTCACGTGCATTCCACATGTCATGGGGGCCCCAAAAGCATGCAGCATGCCATGGGGGCCCCTCGTGCATGGCGCATTTCATGGGGGTCCCACATGCATGCCGCATATCATGGGGCCCCAAATGCATGCCGCATGTCATGAGGGCCCCAAATGCATGCCGCATGTCATGGGGGCCCCGCATACATGCCGCATGTCATGGGGGCCCCGCAGGCATGCCACATGTCATGGGGGCCCCAAATGCATGGCTCAAGTCATGGGGTCCCCAAATGCATGCCACATATCATGGGGGCCCCACTTGCATACCACATGTCATTGGGGCCCCAAATGCATGCCGCATGTCCTGGGGGCCCCACGTGCTTGCCACATGTCATGGGGCCCCACGTGCTTGCCGCATGTCATAGGGGCCCGACATGCATGGAGCATGTCATGGGGGCCCCAAATGCATGCCGCATGTCATGGCGGCCCCAAATGCATGACTTATGTCATGGGGGCCCCACGTGCATGCCGCATGTCATGGGGGCCCCAAATGCATGGCTCAAGTCATGGGGGCCCCAAATGCATGCCGCATATATTGAGGGCCCCAAATGCATGCCGCATGTCATGAGGGCCCCGCATGCATGCCGCATGTCATTGGGGCCCCGCAGGCATTCCGCATGTCATGGGGGCCTCACGTGCATTCCGCATGTCATGGGGGCCCCACGTGCATACTGCATGTCATTGGGGCCCCACGTGCTTGCCGCATGTCATGGGGGCCCAAATGCATGCCGCATGTCATGGGGGCCATAAATGCATGCCGCATGTCATGGGTGCCCAACGTGCATGCCGCATGTATTGGGGGCCCCAACTGCATGCCGCATATCATGGGGCCCCACATGCATGCCACATGTCATGTTGGCCCCACATGCATGCCGCATTTCAAGGGGGACCCAAATGCATGCCGAATGTCATGGGGGTCCCACATGCATGGCGCATGTCATTGGGGCCCCACGTGCATGCCGCATGTCATGGCGGCCCCAAATGCATGCCGCATGTCATGGCGGCCCCAAATGAATGACTCAGGTTATGGGGGCCCCACGTGCATGCCGCATGTCATGGGGGCCCCAAATGCATGCCGCATGCCATGAGGGCCCCGCATGCATTCCGCATGTCATGGGGGCCCCACATGCATGCCGCATGTCTTGGGGCCCACAAATGCATGCCGCATGTCATAGGGGCCCCACATGCATGGCACATTTCATGGGGGCCCCGAATGCATGCCTCAAGTCATGGGAGCCCCAAATGCATGCCGCATATCATGGGGGTCCCACATGCATGCCACATATGATGGGGGTCCCACATGCATGCCGCATGTCATGGGGGCCACAAATGCATGCCGCATGTCATAGTGGCCCCAGATGCATGCTGCATGTCATGAGGGCCCCACGTGCATGCCGCATGTCATAGGGGCCCCAATTGCATGCCGCATGTCATAGGGGCCCCACATGCATGGCGCATGTCATGGTGCCCCACATGCATGCCGCATGTCAAGGGGGCCCCAAATGCATGCCACATGTCATGGGGGCCCAAATGCATGCCACATGTAATGAGGGCCCCACATGCATGCCGCATGTCATGGGGGCCCCATGTGCATGCCGCATGTCATGGGGGCCCAAAATGCATGCCTCAAGTCATGGGGGCCCCACATGCATGCTTCATATCATGGGGGCCCCACATGCATGCCGCATGTCATGAGGGTGCCACATGCATGCCGCATGTCATGGGGGCCCCGCAGGCATTCCGCATGTCATGGGGGCCCCAAATGCATGCCTCATTTCATGGTGCCCCCACGTGCATGTCGCATGTCATGGGGCCCCCCAAATGCATGCAGCATGTCTTGGGGCCCACAAATGCATGTCACATGTCATAGGGGCCCCACATGCATGGCGCATTTCATGGATGCCCCACATGCATGCGCAAGTCATGGGGGCCCCAAATGTGTGCCGCATATCATGGGGGCCCCAAATGCATGCAGCATGTCATGGGGGCCCCAAATGCATGCCGCATCTGATTGCCGCATGTCATAGGGGCCCCACATGCATGGCGCATGTCATGGGAAGCCCACATGCATGCCACATGTCATGGGGGCCCCACATGCATGCCGCATTTCATGAGGGACCCAAATGCATGCCGCATGTCATGGGGGCCCCAAATGCATGCTGCATGTCATGGGGGCCCATGTGCATGCCGCATGTCTCAGGTACCCCAAATGCATGCAGCATGTTATGCAGGCCCCAAATGCATGCCGCATGTCATGGGGGCCCAAATGCATGACGCATGTCATGGGGGCCCCACATGCATGCCGCATGTCATGGGGGCCCAAATGCTTGCCGCATGTCATAGTGGCCCCAAATGCATGCTGCATGTCATGAGGGCCCCACGTGCATGCTGCATGTCATTGGGGCCCCACGTGCTTGCGGCATGTCATGGAGGCCCAAATGCATGCCGCATGTCATGGGGACCATAAATGCATGCCGGATATCATGGGGCCCCACATGCATGCCACATGTCATGGGGGCCTCACGTGCATTCCGCATGTCATGGGGGCCCCACGTACATGCTGAATGTCATTGGGGCCCCGCGTGCTTGCCGCATATCATGGGGGCCCCACGTGCATGCCTCATGTCACGGGGGCCACAAATGTATGCCGCATGTCATGGGGGCCCCACGTGCATGCCGCATGTCATGGGGCCCCCCAAATGCATGCCGCATGTCATAGGGGCCCCACATGCAAGCCACATGTCAAAGGGGCCCCACATGCATGGAGCATATCATGGGGGCCCCACATGCATGCCTCATGTCATAGGGGCACCACATGCATGCCGCATGTCAATGGGGGTCCCACATGCATGCTGCATGTCATAGGGGCCCACATGCATGGCGCATGTCATGGGGGGCCCACATGCATGCCACATGTCATGGGGGCCCCACATGCATGCCGCATTTCATGGGGGCCCCGCAGGCATGCCGCATGTCATGGGGGCCCCAAATGCATGCCACATTTCATGGGGGCCACACGTGCATGCCGCATGTAAGGGGGATCCAAATGCATGCCGCATGTCATGGGGGTCCCACATGCATGCTGCATGTCATGGGGGGCCCACATGCATGCCACATGTCATGGGGGCCCCACTTGCATGCAGCATGTAATGGGGGATCCAAATGCATGCTGCACGTCATGAGGGCCCCGCATGCATTCCACATGTTAAGGGGGCCCCAAATAAATGACGCATTTCATGGGGGCCCCACATGCATGCCGCATGTCATGGGGCCCCCCAAATGCATGCCGCATGTCATAGGGGCCCCACGTGCACGCCGCATGTCATGGGGGCCCCAAATGCATGCCGCATATCATGTGGGCCCCACATGCATGCCGCATGTCATGGGGGCCCCAAATGCATGCCGCATATCATGGGGGCCTCAAATGCATGCAGCATGTCATGGGGGCCCCACGTGCATGCCACATGTCATGGGGGGCCACATGCATGCCGCGTGTCATGGGGGCCCCACTTGCATGCAGCATGTAATGGGGGATCCAAATGAATGACACATGTCATGGAGGTCCCACATGCATGCCGCATGTCATGGGGCCCCCCAAATGCATGCCGCATGTCATGGGGGCCCCAAATGCATGCCGCATATCATGGGGGCCTCAAATGCATGCAGCATGTCATGGGGGCCCCACGTGCATGCCACATGTCATGGGGGGCCACATGCATGCCGCGTGTCATGGGGGCCCCCAAATGCATGCCGCATGTCATGGGGGCCCACGTGCATGGCGCATTTCATGGGGGCCCACATGCATGGTGCATATCATGTGGGCCCCACTTGCATGCCGCATATATTGGGGGCCCCAAATGCATGCCGCATGTCATGAGGGCCGCGCATGCATGCCGCATGTCATGGGGGCCCCGCATACATGCCACATGTCATGGGGGCAACAAATAAATGCCGCATTTCATGGGGGCCCCATGTGCATGCCGCATGTCATGGGGCCCCCCAAATGCATGCCGCATGTCATAGGGGCCCACATGCATGGCGCATTTCATGGGGGCCCCAAATGCATGCCTCAAGTCATGGGGGCCCCAAATCAATGCCGCATGTCATGGGGCCCCCCAAATGCATGCCGCATGTCATAGGGGCCCACATGCATGGCGCATTTCATTGGTGCCCCAAATGCATGCCTCAAGTCATGGGGGCCCCAAATCAATGCCGCCTTTCATGGGGGCCCCACGTGCATGCCGCATGTCATAGGGGCCCCACATGCATGGCGCATGTCATGGTGCCCCACATGCATGCCGCATGTCAAGGGGGCCCCAAATGCATGCCACATGTCATGGGGGCCCAAATGCATGCCGCATTAATGGGGGCCCCACGTGCATGCCGCATGTCATGGGGGCCCGATGTGCATGCCGCATGTCATGGGGGCCCAAAATGCATGCCTCAAGTCATGGGGGCCCCAAATGCATGCTTCATATCATGGGGGCCCCACGTGCATGCCGCATGTCATGAGGGTGCCACATGCATGCCGCATGTCATGGGGGCCCCGCAGGCATTCCGCATGTCATGGGGGCCCCAAATGCATGCCGCATTTCATGGTGGCCCCACGTGCATGTCGCATGTCATGGGGCCCCCCAAATGCATGCAGCATGTCTTGGGGCCCACAAATGCATGTCGCATGTCATAGGGGCCCCACATGCATGGCGCATTTCAAGGATGCCCCACATGCATGCGCAAGTCATGGGGGCCCCAAATGTGTGCCGCATATCATGGGGGCCCCAAATGCATGCAGCATGTCATTGTGGCCCCACGTGCATGCCACATATCATGGGGGGCCCACATGCATGCCGCATGTCATGGGGCCCCACTTGCATGCAGCATGTAATGGGGATCCAAATGCATGACGCATGTAATGGGCGTCCCACATGCATGACGCATGTCATGGGGGTCCCAAATGCATGCGGCATGTCATAGGGGCGCCACGTGCATACAACATGTCATGGGGGCCCCAAATGCATGACGCATGTCATGGGGGTCCCACATGCATGCTGCATGTCATGGGGGCCCCAAACGCATGCAGCATGCCATGGGGGCCCCACGTGCATGGTGCATTTCATGGGGGGCCCAAATGCATGCCGCATGTCATGAGGGCCCCGCATACATGCCGCATGTCATGGGGGCCCCACATACATACCACATGTCTTGGGGCCCCCAAATGCATGCAGCATGTCATAGGGGCCCCACATGCATGCCGCATGTAATGGGGGCCCCAAATGCATGCGGCATGTTATAGGGGCCCCACGTGCATGCCGCATGTCTCGGGCACCCCAAATGCATGCAGCATGTTATGGGGGCCCCACGTGCATGGCGCATTTCATGGGGGCCCCACATGCATGCCCCATGTCATGGGTGCCCCAAATGCATGCCTCAAGTCATCGTGCCCCAAATGCATGCCACATATCATGTGGGCTCCACGTGCATGCCGCATTTCATGGGGGCCCCGCAGGCATGCCGCATGTCATGGGGGCCCACATGCATGGCACATTTCATGGGGGCCCCACATGCATGGAGCATGTCATGGGGGCCCCACATGCATGCCCCATGTCATGGGGGCCCCAAATGCATGCCACATTTCATGGGGGCCACACGTGCATGCCGCATGTAAGGGGGTCCAAATGCATGCCGCATGTCATGGGGGTCCCACGTGCATGGCACATTTCATGGGGGCCCCACATGCATGCCGCATATCATGGGGCCCCAAATGCATGCCGCATGTCATGAGGGCCCCGCATACATGCCGCATGTCATGGGGGCCCCGCATACATGCCGCATGTCATGGGGGCCCCGCAGGCATGCCACATGTCATGGGGGCCCCAAACAAATGCCGCATTTCATGGGGGCCCCATGTGCATGCCGCATGTCATGGGGCCCCCCAAATGCATGCCGCATGTCATAGGGGCCCCACATGCATGGCGCATTTCATGGGGGCCCCAAATGCATGCCTCAAGTCATGGGGGCCCAAATGCATGCCGCATATCATGGGGGTCCCACATGCATGCCGCATATGATGGGGGTCCCACATGCATGCCACATGTCAGTGGGGGCCACAAATGCATGCCGCATGTCATAGTAGCCCCAGATGCATGCTGCATGTCATGAGGGCCCCACGTGCATGCCGCATGTCATAGGGGCCCCAATTGCATGCCGCATGTCATAGGGGCCCCACATGCATGGCGCATGTCATGGTGCCCCACATGCATGCCGCATGTCAAGGGGGCCCCAAATGCATGCCACATGTCATGTGGGCCCAAATGCATGCCGCATTACTGGGGGCCCCACGTGCATGCCGCATGTCATGGGGGCCCAAAATGCATGCCTCAAGTCTTGGGGCCCACAAATGCATGTCGCATGTCATAGGGGCCCCACATGCATGGCGCATTTCATGGATGCCCCACATGCATGCGCAAGTCATGGGGGCCCCAAATGTGTGCCGCATATCATGGGGGCCCCAAATGCATGCAGCATGTCATGGGGGCCCCAAATGCATGCCGCATTTCATGGGGGCCCCACATGCATGCCGCATGTCATGGGGGCCCCAAATGAATGCCGCATTTCATGGGGGCCCCACATGTATGCCGCATGTCTTGGGGCCCACAAATGCATGCCGCATGTCATAGGGGCCCCACATGCATGGCGCATTTCATGGGGGCCCCGAATGCATGCCTCAAGTCATGGGGGCCCCAAATGCATGCCGCATATCATGGGGGTCCCACATGCATGCCACATATGATGGGGGTCCCACATGCATGCCGCATGTCATGGGGGACACAAATGCATGCCGCATGTCATAGTGGCCCCAGATGCATGCCGCATGTCATGGGGGCCCCAAATGAATGCCGCATTTCATGGGGGCCCCACATGTATGCCGCATGTCTTGGAACCCACAAATGCATGCCGCATGTCATAGGGGACCCACATGCATGGCGCATTTCATGGGGGCCCCGAATGCATGCCTCAAGTCATGGGGGCCCCAAATGCATGCCGCATATCATGGGGGTCCCACATGCATGCCACATATGATGGGGGTCCCACATGCATGCCGCATGTCATAGGGGCCCCAATTGCATGCCGCATGTCATAGGGGCCCCACATGCATGGCGCATGTCATGGGGGCCCCGCAGGCATTCCGCATGTCATGGGGCCCACAAATGCATGTCGCATGTCATAGGGGCCCCACATGCATGGCGCATTTCAAGGATGCCCCACATGCATGCGCAAGTCATGGGGGCCCCAAATGTGTGCCGCATATCATGGGGGCCCCAAATGCATGCAGCATGTCATGGGGGCCCACGTGCATGCCACATGTCATGGGGGGCCCACATGCATGCCGCATGTCATGGGGCCCCACTTGCATGCAGCATGTAATGGGGATCCAAATGCATGACGCATGTAATGGGCGTCCCACATGCATGCCGCATGTCATGGGGGTCCCACGTGCATGCTGCATGTCATGGGGGTCCCAAATGCATGCGGCATGCCATAGGGGCCCCACGTGCATACCACATGTCATTGGGGCCCCAAATGCATGCCGCATGTCCTGGGGGCTCCACGTGCTTGCCGCATGTCATGGGGGCCCCACGTGCTTGCCGCATGTCATAGGGGCCCGACATGCATGGAGCATGTCATGGGGGCCCCAAATGCATGCCGCATGTCATGGCGCCCCCAAATGCATGACTTATGTCATGGGGGCCCCACGTGCATGCCGCATGTCATGGGGGCCCCAAATGCATGGCTCAAGTCATGGGGTCCCCAAATGCATGCCGCATGTCATGGGGGCCCACGTGCATGGCGCATTTCATGGGGGCCCACATGCATGGCGCATATCATGTGGGCCCCACTTGCATGCCGCATATATTGGGGCCCCCAAATGCATGCCGCATGTCATGAGGGTCGCGCATGCATACCGCATGTCATGGGGGCCCCGCAGGCATGCCGCATGTCATGGGGGCCCCAAATGCATGCCGCATTTCACGGGGGCCACACGTGCATGCCGCATGTCATGGGGGTCCCAATTGCATGCAGCATGTAATGGGGGATCCAAATGCATGCTGCACGTCATGGGGGCCCCACGTGCATGCCGCATGTCATGGGGGCCTCACGTGCATTCCACATGTCATGGGGGCCCCAAAAGCATGCAGCATGCCATGGGGGCCCCTCGTGCATGGCGCATTTCATGGGGGTCCCACATGCATGCCGCATATCATGGGGCCCCAAATGCATGCCGCATGTCATGAGGGCCCCAAATGCATGCCGCATGTCATGGGGGCCCCGCATACATGCCGCATGTCATGGGGGCCCCGCAGGCATGCCACATGTCATGGGGGCCCCAAATGCATGGCTCAAGTCATGGGGTCCCCAAATGCATGCCACATATCATGGGGGCCCCACTTGCATACCACATGTCATTGGGGCCCCAAATGCATGCCGCATGTCCTGGGGGCCCCACGTGCTTGCCACATGTCATGGGGCCCCACGTGCTTGCCGCATGTCATAGGGGCCCGACATGCATGGAGCATGTCATGGGGGCCCCAAATGCATGCCGCATGTCATGGCGGCCCCAAATGCATGACTTATGTCATGGGGGCCCCACGTGCATGCCGCATGTCATGGGGGCCCCAAATGCATGGCTCAAGTCATGGGGGCCCCAAATGCATGCCGCATATATTGAGGGCCCCAAATGCATGCCGCATGTCATGAGGGCCCCGCATGCATGCCGCATGTCATTGGGGCCCCGCAGGCATTCCGCATGTCATGGGGGCCTCACGTGCATTCCGCATGTCATGGGGGCCCCACGTGCATACTGCATGTCATTGGGGCCCCACGTGCTTGCCGCATGTCATGGGGGCCCAAATGCATGCCGCATGTCATGGGGGCCATAAATGCATGCCGCATGTCATGGGTGCCCAACGTGCATGCCGCATGTATTGGGGGCCCCAACTGCATGCCGCATATCATGGGGCCCCACATGCATGCCACATGTCATGTTGGCCCCACATGCATGCCGCATTTCAAGGGGGACCCAAATGCATGCCGAATGTCATGGGGGTCCCACATGCATGGCGCATGTCATTGGGGCCCCACGTGCATGCCGCATGTCATGGCGGCCCCAAATGCATGCCGCATGTCATGGCGGCCCCAAATGAATGACTCAGGTTATGGGGGCCCCACGTGCATGCCGCATGTCATGGGGGCCCCAAATGCATGCCGCATGCCATGAGGGCCCCGCATGCATTCCGCATGTCATGGGGGCCCCACATGCATGCCGCATGTCTTGGGGCCCACAAATGCATGCCGCATGTCATAGGGGCCCCACATGCATGGCACATTTCATGGGGGCCCCGAATGCATGCCTCAAGTCATGGGAGCCCCAAATGCATGCCGCATATCATGGGGGTCCCACATGCATGCCACATATGATGGGGGTCCCACATGCATGCCGCATGTCATGGGGGCCACAAATGCATGCCGCATGTCATAGTGGCCCCAGATGCATGCTGCATGTCATGAGGGCCCCACGTGCATGCCGCATGTCATAGGGGCCCCAATTGCATGCCGCATGTCATAGGGGCCCCACATGCATGGCGCATGTCATGGTGCCCCACATGCATGCCGCATGTCAAGGGGGCCCCAAATGCATGCCACATGTCATGGGGGCCCAAATGCATGCCACATGTAATGAGGGCCCCACATGCATGCCGCATGTCATGGGGGCCCCATGTGCATGCCGCATGTCATGGGGGCCCAAAATGCATGCCTCAAGTCATGGGGGCCCCACATGCATGCTTCATATCATGGGGGCCCCACATGCATGCCGCATGTCATGAGGGTGCCACATGCATGCCGCATGTCATGGGGGCCCCGCAGGCATTCCGCATGTCATGGGGGCCCCAAATGCATGCCTCATTTCATGGTGCCCCCACGTGCATGTCGCATGTCATGGGGCCCCCCAAATGCATGCAGCATGTCTTGGGGCCCACAAATGCATGTCACATGTCATAGGGGCCCCACATGCATGGCGCATTTCATGGATGCCCCACATGCATGCGCAAGTCATGGGGGCCCCAAATGTGTGCCGCAT
The DNA here is from genome assembly GCF_046119375.1 of Phyllobates terribilis. Taxonomy (NCBI): domain Eukaryota; kingdom Metazoa; phylum Chordata; class Amphibia; order Anura; family Dendrobatidae; genus Phyllobates; species Phyllobates terribilis. The sequence continues at coordinate 609,898,147 of NW_027362763.1, forward strand.
ATCATGGGGGCCCCAAATGCATGCAGCATGTCATGGGGGCCCCAAATGCATGCCGCATCTGATTGCCGCATGTCATAGGGGCCCCACATGCATGGCGCATGTCATGGGAAGCCCACATGCATGCCACATGTCATGGGGGCCCCACATGCATGCCGCATTTCATGAGGGACCCAAATGCATGCCGCATGTCATGGGGGCCCCAAATGCATGCTGCATGTCATGGGGGCCCATGTGCATGCCGCATGTCTCAGGTACCCCAAATGCATGCAGCATGTTATGCAGGCCCCAAATGCATGCCGCATGTCATGGGGGCCCAAATGCATGACGCATGTCATGGGGGCCCCACATGCATGCCGCATGTCATGGGGGCCCAAATGCTTGCCGCATGTCATAGTGGCCCCAAATGCATGCTGCATGTCATGAGGGCCCCACGTGCATGCTGCATGTCATTGGGGCCCCACGTGCTTGCGGCATGTCATGGAGGCCCAAATGCATGCCGCATGTCATGGGGACCATAAATGCATGCCGGATATCATGGGGCCCCACATGCATGCCACATGTCATGGGGGCCTCACGTGCATTCCGCATGTCATGGGGGCCCCACGTACATGCTGAATGTCATTGGGGCCCCGCGTGCTTGCCGCATATCATGGGGGCCCCACGTGCATGCCTCATGTCACGGGGGCCACAAATGTATGCCGCATGTCATGGGGGCCCCACGTGCATGCCGCATGTCATGGGGCCCCCCAAATGCATGCCGCATGTCATAGGGGCCCCACATGCATGCCACATGTCAAAGGGGCCCCACATGCATGGAGCATATCATGGGGGCCCCACATGCATGCCTCATGTCATAGGGGCACCACATGCATGCCGCATGTCAATGGGGGTCCCACATGCATGCTGCATGTCATAGGGGCCCACATGCATGGCGCATGTCATGGGGGGCCCACATGCATGCCACATGTCATGGGGGCCCCACATGCATGCCGCATTTCATGGGGGACCCAAATGCATGCCGCATGTCATGGGGGCCCCAAATGCATGCCGCATGTCATGGGGGATCCAAACTCATACCGCATGTCATTGGGGCCCCAAGCATATGCCGCATGTCATGGGGGCCCCATGTGCATGCCGCATGTCTCAGGTACCCCAAATGCATGCAGCATGTTATGCAGTCCCCAAATGCATGCCGCATGTCATGGGGGCCCAAATGCATGCCGCATGTCATGGGGGCCCCACGTGCATGAAGCATGTCATGGGGGCCCCAAATGCATGCCACATGTCATGGGGGCCCAAATGCATGCCGCATGTAATGAGGGCCCCACATGCATGCTGCATGTCATGGGGGCCCCATGTGCATGCTGCATGTCATGGGGGCCCCATGTGCATGCCGCATGTCATGGGGCCCACAAATGCATGTCGCATGTCATAGGGGCCCCACATGCATGGCGCATTTCAAGGATGCCCCACATGCATGCGCAAGTCATGGGGGCCCCAAATGTGTGCCGCATATCATGGGGGCCCCAAATGCATGCAGCATGTCATGGGGGCCCACGTGCATGCCACATGTCATGGGGGGCCCACATGCATGCCGCATGTCATGGGGCCCCACTTGCATGCAGCATGTAATGGGGATCCAAATGCATGACGCATGTAATGGGCGTCCCACATGCATGCCGCATGTCATGGGGGTCCCAAATGCATGCGGCATGTCATAGGGGCCCCACGTGCATACCACATGACATGGGGGCCCCAAATGCATGACGCATGTCCTGGGGGCCCCACATGCATGCCGCATGTCATGGGGGTCCCACGTGCATGCTGCATGTCATGGGGGTCCCAAATGCATGCGGCATGCCATAGGGGCCCCACGTGCATACCACATGTCATTGGGGCCCCAAATGCATGCCGCATGTCCTGGGGGCTCCACGTGCTTGCCGCATGTCATGGGGGCCCCACGTGCTTGCGCATGTCATAGGGGCCCGACATGCATGGAGCATGTCATGGGGGCTCCAAATGCATGCCGCATGTCATGGCGCCCCCAAATGCATGACTTATGTCATCGGGGCCCCACGTGCATGCCGCATGTCATGGGGGCCCCAAATGCATGGCTCAAGTCATGGGGTCCCCAAATGCATGCCGCATGTCATGGGGGCCCACGTGCATGGCGCATTTCATGGGGGCCCACATGCATGGTGCATATCATGTGGGCCCCACTTGCATGCCGCATATATTGGGGGCCCCACTTGCATTCAGCATGTAATGGGGGATCCAAATGAATAACGCATGTCATGGAGGTCCCACATGCATGCCGCATGTCATGGGGCCCCACAAATGCATGCCGCATGTCATGGGGGCCCACGTGCATGACGCATTTCATGGGGGCCCACATGCATGGCGCATATCATGTGGGCCCCACTTGCATGCCGCATATATTGGGGGCCCCAAATGCATGCCGCATGTCATGAGGGCCGCGCATGCATGCCGCATGTCATGGGGGCCCCGCAGGCATGCCGCATGTCACGGGGGCCCCAAATGCATGCCGCATTTCATGGGGGCCACACGTGCATGCCGCATGTCATGGGGGTCCCAATTGCATGCAGCATGTAATGGGGGATCCAAATGCATGCTGCACGTCATGGGGGCCCCACGTGCATGCCGCATGTCATGTTGGCCTCACGTGCATTCCACATGTCATGGGGGCCCCAAACGCATGCAGCATGCCATGGGGCCCCCACCTGCATGGCGCATTTCATGGGGGCCCCACATGCATGCCGCATATCATGGGGCCCCAAATGCATGCCGCATGTCATGAGGGCCCCAAATGCATGCCGCATGTCATGGGGGCCCCGCATACATGCCGCATGTCATGGGGGCCCCAAATGCATGGCTCAAGTCATGGGGGCCCCAAATGCATGCCGCATATATTGAGGGCCCCAAATGCATGCCGCATGTCATGAGGGCCCCGCATGCATGCCGCATGTCATTGGGGCCCCGCATGCATTCCGCATGTCATGGGGGCCTCACGTGCATTCCGCATGTCATGGGGGCCCCACATGCATACTGCATGTCATTGGGGCCCCACATGCTTGCCGCATGTCATGGGGGCCCAAATGCATGCCGCATGTCATGGGGGCCATAAATGCATGCCGCATGTCATGGGTGCCCAACGTGCATGCCGCATGTATTGGGGGCCCCAACTGCATGCCGCATATCATGGGGCCCCACATGCATGCCACATGTCATGTTGGCCCCACATGCATGCCGCATTTCAAGGGGGACCCAAATGCATGCCGAATGTCATGGGGGTCCCACATGCATGGCGCATGTCATTGGGGCCCCACGTGCATACCACATGTCATGGGGCCCCAAATGCATGCGGCATGCATTTGGGGCCCCACATGCATGCCACATTTCATGGGGCACCCAAATGCATGCCGCATGTCATGGGGGCCCCAAATGCATGCCGCATGTCATGGCGGCCCCAAATGCATGACTCATGTCATGGGGGCCCCACGTGCATGCCGCATGTCATGGGGGATCCAAACTCATGCCGCATGTCATTGGGGCCCCAAGCGTATGCCGCATGTCATAGGGGCCCCACATGCATGCCGCATGTCTCGGACACCTCAAATGCATGCAGCATGTTATGGGGGCCCCACTTGCATGCCGCATGTCTCAGGTTCCCCAAATGCATGCAGCATGTTATGCAGGACCCAAATGCATGCCGCATGTCATGGGGGCCCAAATGCATGCCGCATGTCATAGAGGCCCCAAATGCATGCCGCATGTCATGGCGGCCCCAAATGAATGACTCAGGTTATGGGGGCCCCACGTGCATGCCGCATGTCATGGGGGACCCAAGCGTATACCACATGTCATGGGGGCCCCACGTGCATGCCGCATGTCTCGGGTACCCCAAATACATGCAGCATGTCATGGGGGCCCCACGTGCATGCCGCATGTCTCAGGTACCCCAAATGCATGCCGCATGTCATGGGGGCCCCAAATGCATGCCTCAAGTCATGGGGGCCCCAAATGCATGCCACATATCATGTGGGCCCCACTTGCATGCCGCATTTCATGGGGTCCACACGTGCATGCCGCATGTAAGGGGCATTCACATGCATGCCGCATGTCATGGGGGTCCCACATGCATGCTGCATGTCATGGGGGCCCCAAACGCATGCAGCATGCCATGGGGGCCCCACGTGCATGGTGCATTTCATGGGGGCCCCAAATGCATGCCGCATGTCATGAGGGCCCCGCATACATGCCGCATGTCATGGGGGCCCCACGTGCATACCACATGTCTTGGGGCCCCCAAATGCATGCAGCATGTCATAGGGGCCACACATGCATGCCGCATGTAATGGGGGCCCCAAATGCATGCGGCATGTTATAGGGGCCCCACGTGCATGCCGCATGTCTCGGGCACCCCAAATGCATGCAGCATGTTTTGGGGGCCCCACGTGCATGCCGCATTTCATGGGGGCCCACATGCATGCCCCATGTCATGGGGGCCCCAAATGCATGCCTCAAGTCATCGTGCCCCAAATGCATGCCACATATCATGTGGGCTCCACGTGCATGCCGCATGTCATGGGGGCCCCGCAGGCATGCCGCATGTCATGGGGGGCCCACATGCATGGCACATTTCATGGGGGCCCCACATGCATGGAGCATGTCATGGGGGCCCCACATGCATGCCCCATGTCATGGGGGCCCCAAATGCATGCCTCAAGTCATGGGGCCCCAAATGCATGACACATATCATGTGGGCTCCACGTGCATGCCGCATTTCATGGGGGCCCCGCAGGCATGCCGCATGTCATGGGGGGCCCACATGCATGGCACATTTCATGGGGGCCCCAAATGCATGCCGCAATTCATGAGGGCCCCGCATGCATGCCGCATGTCATGGGGGCCCCGCAGGCATGCCGCATGTCATGGGGGCCCCAAATGCATGCCACATTTCATGGGGGCCACACGTGCATGCCGCATGTAAGGGGGATCCAAATGCATGCCGCATGTCATGGGGGTCCCACATGCATGCTGCATGTCATGGGGGGCCCACATGCATGCCACATGTCATGGGGGCCCCACTTGCATGCAGCATGTAATGGGGGATCCAAATGCATGCTGCACGTCATGAGGGCCCCGCATGCATTCCACATGTTAAGGGGGCCCCAAATAAATGACGCATTTCATGGGGGCCCCACATGCATGCCGCATGTCATGGGGCCCCCCAAATGCATGCCGCATGTCATAGGGGCCCCACGTGCACGCCGCATGTCATGGGGGCCCCAAATGCATGCCGCATATCATGTGGGCCCCACATGCATGCCGCATGTCATGGGGGCCCCAAATGCATGCCGCATATCATGGGGGCCTCAAATGCATGCAGCATGTCATGGGGGCCCCACGTGCATGCCACATGTCATGGGGGGCCACATGCATGCCGCGTGTCATGGGGGCCCCACTTGCATGCAGCATGTAATGGGGGATCCAAATGAATGACGCATGTCATGGAGGTCCCACATGCATGCCGCATGTCATGGGGCCCCCCAAATGCATGCCGCATGTCATGGGGGCCCCAAATGCATGCCGCATATCATGGGGGCCTCAAATGCATGCAGCATGTCATGGGGGCCCCACGTGCATGCCACATGTCATGGGGGGCCACATGCATGCCGCGTGTCATGGGGGCCCCCAAATGCATGCCGCATGTCATGGGGGCCCACGTGCATGGCGCATTTCATGGGGGCCCACATGCATGGTGCATATCATGTGGGCCCCACTTGCATGCCGCATATATTGGGGGCCCCAAATGCATGCCGCATGTCATGAGGGCCGCGCATGCATGCCGCATGTCATGGGGGCCCCGCATACATGCCACATGTCATGGGGGCAACAAATAAATGCCGCATTTCATGGGGGCCCCATGTGCATGCCGCATGTCATGGGGCCCCCCAAATGCATGCCGCATGTCATAGGGGCCCACATGCATGGCGCATTTCATGGGGGCCCCAAAAGCATGCCTCAAGTCATGGGGGCCCCAAATCAATGCCGCATGTCATGGGGCCCCCCAAATGCATGCCGCATGTCATAGGGGCCCACATGCATGGCGCATTTCATTGGTGCCCCAAATGCATGCCTCAAGTCATGGGGGCCCCAAATCAATGCCGCCTTTCATGGGGGCCCCACGTGCATGCCGCATGTCATAGGGGCCCCACATGCATGGCGCATGTCATGGTGCCCCACATGCATGCCGCATGTCAAGGGGGCCCCAAATGCATGCCACATGTCATGGGGGCCCAAATGCATGCCGCATTAATGGGGGCCCCACGTGCATGCCGCATGTCATGGGGGCCCGATGTGCATGCCGCATGTCATGGGGGCCCAAAATGCATGCCTCAAGTCATGGGGGCCCCAAATGCATGCTTCATATCATGGGGGCCCCACGTGCATGCCGCATGTCATGAGGGTGCCACATGCATGCCGCATGTCATGGGGGCCCCGCAGGCATTCCGCATGTCATGGGGGCCCCAAATGCATGCCGCATTTCATGGTGGCCCCACGTGCATGTCGCATGTCATGGGGCCCCCCAAATGCATGCAGCATGTCTTGGGGCCCACAAATGCATGTCGCATGTCATAGGGGCCCCACATGCATGGCGCATTTCAAGGATGCCCCACATGCATGCGCAAGTCATGGGGGCCCCAAATGTGTGCCGCATATCATGGGGGCCCCAAATGCATGCAGCATGTCATTGTGGCCCCACGTGCATGCCACATATCATGGGGGGCCCACATGCATGCCGCATGTCATGGGGCCCCACTTGCATGCAGCATGTAATGGGGATCCAAATGCATGACGCATGTAATGGGCGTCCCACATGCATGACGCATGTCATGGGGGTCCCAAATGCATGCGGCATGTCATAGGGGCGCCACGTGCATACAACATGTCATGGGGGCCCCAAATGCATGACGCATGTCATGGGGGTCCCACATGCATGCTGCATGTCATGGGGGCCCCAAACGCATGCAGCATGCCATGGGGGCCCCACGTGCATGGTGCATTTCATGGGGGGCCCAAATGCATGCCGCATGTCATGAGGGCCCCGCATACATGCCGCATGTCATGGGGGCCCCACATACATACCACATGTCTTGGGGCCCCCAAATGCATGCAGCATGTCATAGGGGCCCCACATGCATGCCGCATGTAATGGGGGCCCCAAATGCATGCGGCATGTTATAGGGGCCCCACGTGCATGCCGCATGTCTCGGGCACCCCAAATGCATGCAGCATGTTATGGGGGCCCCACGTGCATGGCGCATTTCATGGGGGCCCCACATGCATGCCCCATGTCATGGGTGCCCCAAATGCATGCCTCAAGTCATCGTGCCCCAAATGCATGCCACATATCATGTGGGCTCCACGTGCATGCCGCATTTCATGGGGGCCCCGCAGGCATGCCGCATGTCATGGGGGCCCACATGCATGGCACATTTCATGGGGGCCCCACATGCATGGAGCATGTCATGGGGGCCCCACATGCATGCCCCATGTCATGGGGGCCCCAAATGCATGCCACATTTCATGGGGGCCACACGTGCATGCCGCATGTAAGGGGGTCCAAATGCATGCCGCATGTCATGGGGGTCCCACGTGCATGGCACATTTCATGGGGGCCCCACATGCATGCCGCATATCATGGGGCCCCAAATGCATGCCGCATGTCATGAGGGCCCCGCATACATGCCGCATGTCATGGGGGCCCCGCATACATGCCGCATGTCATGGGGGCCCCGCAGGCATGCCACATGTCATGGGGGCCCCAAACAAATGCCGCATTTCATGGGGGCCCCATGTGCATGCCGCATGTCATGGGGCCCCCCAAATGCATGCCGCATGTCATAGGGGCCCCACATGCATGGCGCATTTCATGGGGGCCCCAAATGCATGCCTCAAGTCATGGGGGCCCAAATGCATGCCGCATATCATGGGGGTCCCACATGCATGCCGCATATGATGGGGGTCCCACATGCATGCCACATGTCAGTGGGGGCCACAAATGCATGCCGCATGTCATAGTAGCCCCAGATGCATGCTGCATGTCATGAGGGCCCCACGTGCATGCCGCATGTCATAGGGGCCCCAATTGCATGCCGCATGTCATAGGGGCCCCACATGCATGGCGCATGTCATGGTGCCCCACATGCATGCCGCATGTCAAGGGGGCCCCAAATGCATGCCACATGTCATGTGGGCCCAAATGCATGCCGCATTACTGGGGGCCCCACGTGCATGCCGCATGTCATGGGGGCCCAAAATGCATGCCTCAAGTCTTGGGGCCCACAAATGCATGTCGCATGTCATAGGGGCCCCACATGCATGGCGCATTTCATGGATGCCCCACATGCATGTGCAAGTCATGGGGGCCCCAAATGTGTGCCGCATATCATGGGGGCCCCAAATGCATGCAGCATGTCATGGGGGCCCCAAATGCATGCCGCATTTCATGGGGGCCCCACATGCATGCCGCATGTCATGGGGGCCCCAAATGAATGCCGCATTTCATGGGGGCCCCACATGTATGCCGCATGTCTTGGGGCCCACAAATGCATGCCGCATGTCATAGGGGCCCCACATGCATGGCGCATTTCATGGGGGCCCCGAATGCATGCCTCAAGTCATGGGGGCCCCAAATGCATGCCGCATATCATGGGGGTCCCACATGCATGCCACATATGATGGGGGTCCCACATGCATGCCGCATGTCATGGGGGACACAAATGCATGCCGCATGTCATAGTGGCCCCAGATGCATGCCGCATGTCATGGGGGCCCCAAATGAATGCCGCATTTCATGGGGGCCCCACATGTATGCCGCATGTCTTGGAACCCACAAATGCATGCCGCATGTCATAGGGGACCCACATGCATGGCGCATTTCATGGGGGCCCCGAATGCATGCCTCAAGTCATGGGGGCCCCAAATGCATGCCGCATATCATGGGGGTCCCACATGCATGCCACATATGATGGGGGTCCCACATGCATGCCGCATGTCATAGGGGCCCCAATTGCATGCCGCATGTCATAGGGGCCCCACATGCATGGCGCATGTCATGGGGGCCCCGCAGGCATTCCGCATGTCATGGGGCCCACAAATGCATGTCGCATGTCATAGGGGCCCCACATGCATGGCGCATTTCAAGGATGCCCCACATGCATGCGCAAGTCATGGGGGCCCCAAATGTGTGCCGCATATCATGGGGGCCCCAAATGCATGCAGCATGTCATGGGGGCCCACGTGCATGCCACATGTCATGGGGGGCCCACATGCATGCCGCATGTCATGGGGCCCCACTTGCATGCAGCATGTAATGGGGATCCAAATGCATGACGCATGTAATGGGCGTCCCACATGCATGCCGCATGTCATGGGGGTCCCACGTGCATGCTGCATGTCATGGGGGTCCCAAATGCATGCGGCATGCCATAGGGGCCCCACGTGCATACCACATGTCATTGGGGCCCCAAATGCATGCCGCATGTCCTGGGGGCTCCACGTGCTTGCCGCATGTCATGGGGGCCCCACGTGCTTGCCGCATGTCATAGGGGCCCGACATGCATGGAGCATGTCATGGGGGCCCCAAATGCATGCCGCATGTCATGGCGCCCCCAAATGCATGACTTATGTCATGGGGGCCCCACGTGCATGCCGCATGTCATGGGGGCCCCAAATGCATGGCTCAAGTCATGGGGTCCCCAAATGCATGCCGCATGTCATGGGGGCCCACGTGCATGGCGCATTTCATGGGGGCCCACATGCATGGCGCATATCATGTGGGCCCCACTTGCATGCCGCATATATTGGGGCCCCCAAATGCATGCCGCATGTCATGAGGGTCGCGCATGCATACCGCATGTCATGGGGGCCCCGCAGGCATGCCGCATGTCATGGGGGCCCCAAATGCATGCCGCATTTCACGGTGGCCACACGTGCATGCCGCATGTCATGGGGGTCCCAATTGCATGCAGCATGTAATGGGGGATCCAAATGCATGCTGCACGTCATGGGGGCCCCACGTGCATGCCGCATGTCATGGGGGCCTCACGTGCATTCCACATGTCATGGGGGCCCCAAAAGCATGCAGCATGCCATGGGGGCCCCTCGTGCATGGCGCATTTCATGGGGGTCCCACATGCATGCCGCATATCATGGGGCCCCAAATGCATGCCGCATGTCATGAGGGCCCCAAATGCATGCCGCATGTCATGGGGGCCCCGCATACATGCCGCATGTCATGGGGGCCCCGCAGGCATGCCACATGTCATGGGGGCCCCAAATGCATGGCTCAAGTCATGGGGTCCCCAAATGCATGCCACATATCATGGGGGCCCCACTTGCATACCACATGTCATTGGGGCCCCAAATGCATGCCGCATGTCCTGGGGGCCCCACGTGCTTGCCACATGTCATGGGGCCCCACGTGCTTGCCGCATGTCATAGGGGCCCGACATGCATGGAGCATGTCATGGGGGCCCCAAATGCATGCCGCATGTCATGGCGGCCCCAAATGCATGACTTATGTCATGGGGGCCCCACGTGCATGCCGCATGTCATGGGGGCCCCAAATGCATGGCTCAAGTCATGGGGGCCCCAAATGCATGCCGCATATATTGAGGGCCCCAAATGCATGCCGCATGTCATGAGGGCCCCGCATGCATGCCGCATGTCATTGGGGCCCCGCAGGCATTCCGCATGTCATGGGGGCCTCACGTGCATTCCGCATGTCATGGGGGCCCCACGTGCATACTGCATGTCATTGGGGCCCCACGTGCTTGCCGCATGTCATGGGGGCCCAAATGCATGCCGCATGTCATGGGGGCCATAAATGCATGCCGCATGTCATGGGTGCCCAACGTGCATGCCGCATGTATTGGGGGCCCCAACTGCATGCCGCATATCATGGGGCCCCACATGCATGCCACATGTCATGTTGGCCCCACATGCATGCCGCATTTCAAGGGGGACCCAAATGCATGCCGAATGTCATGGGGGTCCCACATGCATGGCGCATGTCATTGGGGCCCCACGTGCATGCCGCATGTCATGGCGGCCCCAAATGCATGCCGCATGTCATGGCGGCCCCAAATGAATGACTCAGGTTATGGGGGCCCCACGTGCATGCCGCATGTCATGGGGGCCCCAAATGCATGCCGCATGCCATGAGGGCCCCGCATGCATTCCGCATGTCATGGGGGCCCCACATGCATGCCGCATGTCTTGGGGCCCACAAATGCATGCCGCATGTCATAGGGGCCCCACATGCATGGCACATTTCATGGGGGCCCCGAATGCATGCCTCAAGTCATGGGAGCCCCAAATGCATGCCGCATATCATGGGGGTCCCACATGCATGCCACATATGATGGGGGTCCCACATGCATGCCGCATGTCATGGGGGCCACAAATGCATGCCGCATGTCATAGTGGCCCCAGATGCATGCTGCATGTCATGAGGGCCCCACGTGCATGCCGCATGTCATAGGGGCCCCAATTGCATGCCGCATGTCATAGGGGCCCCACATGCATGGCGCATGTCATGGTGCCCCACATGCATGCCGCATGTCAAGGGGGCCCCAAATGCATGCCACATGTCATGGGGGCCCAAATGCATGCCACATGTAATGAGGGCCCCACATGCATGCCGCATGTCATGGGGGCCCCATGTGCATGCCGCATGTCATGGGGGCCCAAAATGCATGCCTCAAGTCATGGGGGCCCCACATGCATGCTTCATATCATGGGGGCCCCACATGCATGCCGCATGTCATGAGGGTGACACATGCATGCCGCATGTCATGGGGGCCCCGCAGGCATTCCGCATGTCATGGGGGCCCCAAATGCATGCCTCATTTCATGGTGCCCCCACGTGCATGTCGCATGTCATGGGGCCCCCCAAATGCATGCAGCATGTCTTGGGGCCCACAAATGCATGTCACATGTCATAGGGGCCCCACATGCTTGGCGCATTTCATGGATGCCCCACATGCATGCGCAAGTCATGGGGGCCCCAAATGTGTGCCGCATATCATGGGGGCCCCAAATGCATGCAGCATGTCATGGGGGCCCCAAATGCATGCCGCATCTGATTGCCGCATGTCATAGGGGCCCCACATGCATGGCGCATGTCATGGGAAGCCCACATGCATGCCACATGTCATGGGGGCCCCACATGCATGCCGCATTTCATGAGGGACCCAAATGCATGCCGCATGTCATGGGGGCCCCAAATGCATGCTGCATGTCATGGGGGCCCATGTGCATGCCGCATGTCTCAGGTACCCCAAATGCATGCAGCATGTTATGCAGGCCCCAAATGCATGCCGCATGTCATGGGGGCCCAAATGCATGACGCATGTCATGGGGGCCCCACATGCATGCCGCATGTCATGGGGGCCCAAATGCTTGCCGCATGTCATAGTGGCCCCAAATGCATGCTGCATGTCATGATGGCCCCACGTGCATGCCGCATGTCATGGGGGCCCCAAATGCATGGCTCAAGTAATGGGGGCGCCAAATGCATGCTGCATGTCATGAGGGCCCCACGTGCATGCTGCATGTCATTGGGGCCCCACGTGCTTGCGGCATGTCATGGAGGCCCAAATGCATGCCGCATGTCATGGGGACCATAAATGCATGCCGGATATCATGGGGCCCCACATGCATGCCACATGTCATGGGGGCCTCACGTGCATTCCGCATGTCATGGGGGCCCCACGTACATGCTGAATGTCATTGGGGCCCCGCGTGCTTGCCGCATATCATGGGGGCCCCACGTGCATGCCTCATGTCACGGGGGCCACAAATGTATGCCGCATGTCATGGGGGCCCCACGTGCATGCCGCATGTCATGGGGCCCCCCAAATGCATGCCGCATGTCATAGGGGCCCCACATGCATGCCACATGTCAAAGGGGCCCCACATGCATGGAGCATATCATGGGGGCCCCACATGCATGCCTCATGTCATAGGGGCACCACATGCATGCCGCATGTCAATGGGGGTCCCACATGCATGCTGCATGTCATAGGGGCCCACATGCATGGCGCATGTCATGGGGGGCCCACATGCATGCCACATGTCATGGGGGCCCCACATGCATGCCGCATTTCATGGGGGACCCAAATGCATGCCGCATGTCATGGGGGCCCCAAATGCATGCCGCATGTCTCAGGTACCCCAAATGCATGCAGCATGTTATGCAGTCCCCAAATGCATGCCGCATGTCATGGGGGCCCAAATGCATGCCGCATGTCATGGGGGCCCCACGTGCATGAAGCATGTCATGGGGGCCCCAAATGCATGCCACATGTCATGGGGGCTCCACATGCATGCCGCATGTAATGGGGCCCAAATGCTTGCCGCATGTCATAGTGGCCCCAAATTCATGCTGCATGTCATGATGGCCCCACGTGCATGCCGCATGTCATGGGGGCCCCAAATGCATGGCTCAAGTCATGGGGGCCCCAAATGCATGCCGCATGTCATGGGGGCCCCACATTCATGCCGCATTTCATGGGTGACCCAAATGCATGCATGCCGCATGGCATTGGGGCCCCGCAGGCATTCCGCATGTCATGGGGGCCTCACGTGCATTCCGCATGTCATGGGGGCCCCACGTACATGCTGCATGTCATTGGGGCCCCGCGTGCTTGCCGCATGTCTCGGGCACCCCAAATGCATGCAGCATTTTATGCAGGCCCCAAATGCATGCCACATGTCATGGGGGCCCAAATGCAAGACGCATGTCATGGGGGCCCCACATGCATGCCGCATGTCATGGGGGCCCAAATGCTTGCCGCATGTCATAGTGGCCCCAAATGCATGCTGCATGTCATGATGGCCCCACGTGCATGCCGCATGTCATGGGGGCCCCAAATGCATGCCTCAAGTCATGGGGGCCCCAAATGCATGCCGCATATCATGGGGGTCCCACATGCATGCCGCATGTCATAGGGGCCCCACATGCATGGCGCATGTCATAGTGGCCCCAGATGCATGCTGCATGTCATGAGGGCCCCACGTGCATGCCGCATGTCATAGGGGCCCCAATTGCATGCCGCAAGTCATAGGGGCCCCACATGCATGCCGCATGTCAAGGGGGCCCCAAATGCATGCCACATGTCATGGGGGCCCAAATGCATGCCGCATGTAATGGGGGCCCCACATGCATGCCGCATGTCATGGGGGCCCCATGTGCATGCCGCATGTCATGGGGGCCCAAAATGCATGCCTCAAGTCATGGGGGCCCCACATGCATGCTTCATATCATGGGGGTCCCACGTGCATGCCGCATTTCATGGTGGCCCCACGTGCATGTCGCATGTCATGGGGCCCCCCAAATGCATGCCGCATGTCATAGGGGCCCCACATGCATGACGCATTTCATGGGGGCCCCAAATGCATGTCGCATGTCATGGGGCCCACCAAATGCATGCCGCATGTCATAGGGGCCCCACATGCATGACGCATTTCATGGGGGCCCCAAATGCATGTCGCATGTCACGGGGGCCCCACGTGCATGCCGCATGTCATGGGGGCCCCAAATAAATGACGCATTTCATGGGGGCCCCAAATGCGTGCCGCATATCATGGGGGCCCCAAATGCATGCAGCATGTCATGGGGGCCCCACGTGCATGCCACATGTCATGGGGGGCCTCATGCATGCCGCATGTCATGGGGGCCCCACTTGCATGCAGCATGTAATGGGGGATCCAAATGAATCACGCATGTCATGGGGGTCCCACATGCATGCCGCATGTCATGGGGCCCCCCAAATGCATGCCGCATGTCATTGGGGCCCCACGTGCATACCACATGTCATGGGGGCCCCAAATGCATGCCGCATGTCCTGGGGGCCCCACATGCATGCCGCATTTCATGGGGCACCCAAATGCATGCCGCATGTCATGGCGGCCCCAAATGCATGACTCATGTCATGGGGGCCCCACGTGCATGCCGCATGTCATGGGGGATCCAACCTCATGCCGCATGTCATTGGGGCCCCAAGCGTATGCCGCATGTCATAGGGGCCCCACATGCATGCCGCATGTCTCGGGCACCTCAAATGCATGCAGCATGTTATGGGGGCCCCACGTGCATGCCGCATGTCTCAGGTACCCCAAATGCATGCAGCATGTTATGCAGGACCCAAATGCATGCCGCATGTCATGGCGGCCCCAAATGAATGACTCAGGTTATGGGGGCCCCACGTGCATGCCGCATGTCATGGGGGACCCAAGCGTATACCACATGTCATGGGGGCCCCACGTGCATGCCGCATGTCTCGGGCACCCCAAATACATGCAGCATGTCATGGGGGCCCCATGTGCATGCCGCATGTCTCAGGTACCCCACATGCATGGAGCATATCATGGGGGCCCCACATGCATGCCGCATGTCATGGGGCCCCCAAATGCAGGCCGCATGTCATGGGGCCTCCACATGCATGCCGCATGTCATGGGGGCCCCACGTGCATGGCGCATTTCATGGGGGCCCACATGCATGGCGCATGTCATAGAGGCCCCACATGCATACCGCATGTTATGGGGGCCCCACATGCATGCCGCATGTTATGGGGGCCCCACATGCATGGCGCATGTCATGGGGGCCCCAAATGCATGCCTCAAGTCATGGGGGCCCCAAATGCATGCCACATATCATGTGGGCCCCACTTGCATGCCGCATTTCATGGGGGCCACACGTGCATGCCGCATGTAAGGGGCATCCAAATGCATGCCGCATGTCATGGGGGTCCCAAACGCATGCAGCATGCCATGGGGGCCTCACGTGCATGGTGCATTTCATGGGGGCCCCAAATGCATGCCGCATGTCATGGGGGCCCCACGTGCATACCACATGTCTTGGGGCCCCCAAATGCATGCAGCATGTCATAGGGGCCCCACATGCATGCCTCAAGTCATGGGGGCCACAAATGCATGCCGCATGTCATGGGGGCCCCACGTGCATGCCGCATGTAATGGGGGATTCAAATGCATGCCGCATGTCATTGGGGCCCCGCAGCCATACCGCATGTCATGGGGGCCTCACGTGCATTCCGCATGTCATGGGGGTCCCACGTACATGCTGCATGTCATTGGGGCCCTGCGTGCTTGTCGCATGTCATGGGGGCCCCACGTGCATGCCTCATGTCACGTGGGCCACAAATGTATGCCGCATGTCATGGGGCCCCCCAAATTCATGCCGCATGTCATAGGGGCCCCACATGCATGGAGCATGTCATGGAGGTCCCACATGCATGCCGCATGTCATAGGGGCCCCACATGCATGGCGCATGTCATGGGGGGCCCACATGCATGCCACATGTCATGGGGGCCCCACATGCATGCCGCATTTCATGAGGGACCCAAATGAATGCCGCATGTCATGGGGGCCCCATATGCATGCCGCATGTCATGGCGGCCCCAAATGCATGCCGCATGTCATGGCGGCCCCAAATGCATGACTCATGTCATGGGGGCCCCACATGCATGCCGCATGTCATGGGGGAGCCAAACTCATGCCACATGTAATGGGGGCCCCAAATGCATGCCGCATGTCATGGCGGCCCCAAATGCATGACTCATGTCATGGGGGTCCAAATGCTTGCCGCATGTCATAGTGGCCCCAAATGCATGCTGCATGTCATGATGGCCCCACGTGCATGCCGCATGTCATGGGGGCCCCAAATGCATGGCTCAAGTCATGGGGGCCCCAAATGCATGCTGCATGTGATGAGGGCCCCACGTGCATGCCACATGTCATGGGGGCCCCAAATGCATGGCTCAAGTCATGGGGGCCCCAAATGCATGCCACATATCATGGGGGCCCCACGTGCCTGCCGCATATATTGGGGGCCCCAAATGCATGCCACATGTCATGAGGGCCCCGCATGCATGCCGCATGTCATAGGGGCCCCGCAGGCATTACGCATGTCATGGTGGCCTCACGTGCATTCCGCATGTCATGGGGGCCCCACATGCATGCTGCATGTCATTGGGGCCCCACGTGCTTGTCTCATGTCATGGAGGCCCAAATGCATGCCGCATGTCATGGGGGCCATAAATGCATGCCGGATATCAAGGGGCCCCACATGCATGCCACATGTCATGGGGGCCAAACGTGCATTCCGCATGTCATGGGGGCCCCACGTACATGCTGCATGTCATTGAGGCCCCGCAGGCATTCCGCATGTCATGGCGGCCTCACGTGCATTCCGCATGTCATGGGGGCCCCACGTACATGCTGCATGTCATTGGGGCCCCGCGTGCTTGCCGCATGTCATGGGGGCCCCACGTGCATGCCTCATGTCACGGGGGTCACAAATGTATGCCGCATGTCATGGGGGCCCCACGTGCATGCCGCATGTCATGGGGCCCCCCAAATGCATGCCGCATGTCATAGGGGCCCCACATGCATGCCACATGTCAAAGGGGCCCCACATGCATGGAGCATATCATGGGGGCCCCACATGCATGCCGCATGTCATAGGGGCCCCACATGCATGCCGCATGTCAATGGGGGTCCCACATGCATGCCGCATGTCATAGGGGCCCACATGCATGGCGCATGTCATGGGGGGCCCACATGCATGCCACATGTCATGGGGGCCCCACATGCATGCCGCATTTCATGGGGGACCCAAATGCATGCCACATGCCATGGGGGCCCCAAATGCATGCCGCATGTCATGGCGGCCCCAAATGCATGACTCATGTCATGGGGGCCCCACATGCATGCCGCATTTCATGGGTGACCCAAATGCATGCATGCCGCATGGCATTGGGGCCCCGCAGGCATTCAGCATGTCATGGGGGCCTCACGTGCATTCCGCATGTCATGGAGGCCCCACGTACATGCTGCATGTCATTGGGGCCCCGCGTGCTTGCCGCATGTCTCGGGCACCCCAAATGCATGCAGCATGTTATGCAGGCCCCAAATGCATGCCGCATGTCATGGGAGCCCAAATGCAAGACGCATGTCATGGGGGCCCCACATGCATGCCGCATGTCATGGGGGCCCAAATGCTTGCCGCGTGTCATAGTGGCCCCAAATGCATGCTGCATGTCATGATGGCCCCACGTGCATGCCGCATGTCATGGGGGCCCCAAATGCATGGCTCAAGTCATGGGGGCCCCACATGCATGCCCCATGTCATGGGGGCCCCAAATGCATGTCTCAAGTCATGGGGCCCCAAATGCATGACACATGTCATGGGGGCCCCACGTGCATGCCGCATGTCATGGGGGATCCAAACTCATACCGCATGTCATTGGGGCCCCAAGCATATGCCGCATGTCATGGGGGCCCCATGTGCATGCCGCATGTCTCAGGTACCCCAAATGCATGCAGCATGTTATGCAGTCCCCAAATGCATGCCGCATGTCATGGGGGCCCCAAATGCATGCCGCATATCATGGGGGCCCGAAACGCATGCCGCATGTCATGGGGGCTCCACGTGCATGCCTCATGTACTGGTGCCCCCAAATTCATGCCGCATGTCATAGGGGCCCCACATGCATGGCGCATGTCAAGGGGGCCCCACATGCATGGCGCATGTCATGGAGGCCCCAAATGCATGCCTCAAGTCATGGGGGCCACAAATGCATGCCGCATGTCATGGGGGCCCCACGTGCATGCCGCATGTAATGGGGGATTCAAATGCATGCCGCATGTCATTGGGGCCCGCAGCCATACCGCATGTCATGGGGGCCTAACGTGCATTCCGCATGTCATGGGGGTCCCACGTACATGCTGCATGTCATTGGGGCCCCGCGTGCTTGTCGCATGTCATGGGGGCCCCACGTGCATGCCGCATGTCATGGGGCCCCCCAAATTCATGCCGCATGTCATAGGGGCCCCACATGCATGGAGCATGTCATGGAGGTCCCACATGCATGCCGCATGTCATAGGGGCCCCACATGCATGGCGCATGTCATGGCGGCCCCAAATGCATGACTCATGTCATGGGGGCCCCACGTGCATGCCGCATGTCATGGGGGAGCCAAACTCATGCCGCATGTCATGGCGGCCCCAAATGCATGCCGCATGTCATGGCGGCCCCAAATGCATGACTCATGTCATGGGGGCCCAAATGCTTGCCGCATGTCATAGTGGCCCCAAATGCATGCTGCATGTCATGATGGCCCCACGTGCATGCCGCATGTCATGGGGGCCCCAAATGCATGGCTCAAGTCATGGGGGCCCCAAATGCATGCTGCATGTGATGAGGGCCCCACGTGCATGCCACATGTTATGGGGGCCCCAAGTGCATGGCTCAAGTCATGGGGGCCCCAAATGCATGCCACATATCATGGGGGCCCCACGTGCCTGCCGCATATATTGGGGGCCCCAAATGCATGCCACATGTCATGAGGTCCCCGCATGCATGCCGCATGTCATAGGGGCCCCGCAGGCATCACGCAGGTCATGGTGGCCTCACGTGCATTCCGCATGTCATGGGGGACCCACGTGCATGCTGCATGTCATTGGGGCCCCACGTGCTTGTCGCATGTCATGGAGGCCAAAATGCATGCCGCATGTCATGGGGGCCATAAATGCATGCCGGATATCATGGGGCCCCACATGAATGCCACATGTCATGGGGTCCCCACATGCATGCCGTATTTCATGGGTGACCCAAATGCATGCATGCAGCAAGGCATTGGGGCCCCGCAGGCATTCCGCATGTCATGGGGGCCTCACGTGCATTCCGCATGTCATGGGGGCCCCAAGTACATACTGCATGTCATTGGGGTCCCGCGTACTTGCCGCATGTCATGGGGGCCCCACGTGCATGCCTCATGTCACGGGGGCCACAAATGTATGCCGCATGTCATGGGTGCCCCACGTGTATGCCGCATGTCATGGGGCCCCCCAAATGCATGCCGCATGTCATGGGGGCCCCACATGCATGCCGCATGTCATAGGGGCCCCACATGCATGCCGCATTTCATGGGGGACCCAAATGCATACCGCATGTCATGGGGGCCCCAAATGCATGCCACATGTCATGGCGGCCCCAAATGCATGACTCATGTCATGGGGGCCCCAAGCATATGCCGCATGTCATGGAGGCCCCATGTGCATGCCGCATGTCTCAGGTACCCCAAATGCATGCAGCATGTTATGCAGGTCCCAAATGCATGCCGCATGTCATGGGGGCCCAAATGCATGACGCATGTCATGGGGGCCCCACATGCATGAAGCATGTGATGGGGGCCCCAAATGCATGTCGCATGTCATGGGGGCTCCACATGCATGCCGCATGTAATGGGGCACCCAAATTCATGCCGCATGTCATAGGGGCCCCACGTGCATGCCTCAAGTCATGGCGGCCCCAAATGCATGCCCCATGTCATGGCGGCCCCAAATGCATGACTCATGTCATGGTGGCCCCACGTGCATGCCGCATGTCATGGGGGGTCCAAACTCATGCCGCATGTCATTGGGGCCCCAAGCATATGCCTCATGTCATGGGGGCTTCATGTGCATGCCACATGTAATGGGGGCCCCAAATGCATGCGTCATGTCATAGGGGCAACACGTGCATGCCGCATGCCTCGGGCACCCCAAATGCATGCAGCATGTTATGGGGGCCCCATGTGCATGCCGCATGTCTCAGGCACCCCAAATGCATGCAGCATGTTATGCAGGCCCCAAATGCATGCCGCATGTCATGGGGGCCCAAATGCATGACGCATGTCATGGGGGCCCCACATGCATGCCGCATGTCATGGGGGCCTAAATGCTTGCCGCATGTCATAGTGGCCCCAAATGCATGCTGCATGTCATGATGGCCCCACGTGCATGCCGCATGCCTCGGGCACCCCAATTGCATGCAGCATGTTATGGGGGCCCATGTGCATGCCGCATGTCTCAGGTACCCCAAATGCATGCAGCATGTTATGCAGGCCCCAAATGCATGCCGCATGTCATGGGGGCCCAAATGCATGACGCATGTCATGGGGGCCCCACATGCATGCCGCATGTCATGGGGGCCCAAATGCTTGCCGCATGTCATAGTGGCCCCAAATGCATGCTGCATGTCATGATGGCCCCACGTGCATGCCGCATGTCATGGGGGCCCCAAATGCATGGCTCAAGTCATAGGGGCCCCAAATGCATGCCACATATCATGGGGGCCCCGCAGGCATTCCGCATGTCATGGGGGCCTCACGTGCATGCCGCATGTCAATGAGGGTCCCACATGCATGCCGCATGTCATAGGGGCCCACATGCATGGCGCATGTCATGGGTGCCCCAAATGCATGCCGCATGTCCTGGGGGCCCCACATGCATGCCGCATTTCATGGGGCACCCAAATGCATGCCGCATGTCATGGCGGCCCCAAATGCATGACTCATGTCCTGGGGGCCCGCAAATGCATACCGCATGTCATGGGGGCCCCACGTGCATGTTGCATGTCATGTGGGCCCCATATGCATGCCGCATGTCATGGAGGCACCAAATGCATGCCGCATGTCATGGGGGATCCAAACTCATACCGCATGTCATTGGGGCCCCAAGCATATGCCGCATGTCATGGGGGCCCCATGTGCATGCCGCATGTCTCAGGTACCCCAAATGCATGCAGCATGTTATGCAGTCCCCAAATGCATGCCGCATGTCATGGGGGCCCAAATGCATGCCGCATGTCATGGGGGCCCCACATGCATGAAGCATGTCATGGGGGCCCCAAATGCATGCCGCATGTCATGGGGGCTCCACATGCATGCCGCATGTAATGGGGCCCAAATGCTTGCCGCATGTCATAGTGGCCCCAAATTCATGCTGCATGTCATGATGGCCCCACGTGCATGCCGCATGTCATGGGGGCCCCAAATGCATGGCTCAAGTCATGGGGGCCCCAAATGCATGCCGCATGTCATGGGGGCCCCACGTGCATTCTGCATGTGATTGGGGCCCCATGTGCTTTTCGCATGTCATGGAGGCCCAAATGCATGCCGCATGTCATGGGGGCCATAAATGCATGCCGGATATCATGGGGCCCCACATGCATGCCACATGTCATGGGGGCCCCACATGCATGCCGCATTTCATAGGTGACCCAAATGCATGCATGCCGCATGGCATTGGGGCCCCGCAGGCATTCAGCATGTCATGGGGGCCTCACGTGCATTCCGCATGTCATGGGGGCCCCACGTACATGCTGCATGTCATTGGGGCCCCGCGTGCTTGCCGCATGTCTCGGGCACCCCAAATGCATGCAGCATGTTATGCAGGCCCCAAATGCATGCCGCATGTCATGGGGGCCCAAATGCATGCTGCATGTCATGATGGCCCCACGTGCATGCCGCATGTCATGGGGGCCCCAAATGCATGGCTCAAGTCATGGGGGCCCCAAATGCATGCTGCATGTGATGAGGGCCCCACGTGCATGCCACATGTCATGGGGGCCCCAAATGCATGGCTCAAGTCATGGGGGCCCCAAATGCATGCCACATATCATGGGGGCCCCACGTGCCTGCCGCATATATTGGGGGCCCCAAATGCATGCCGCATGTCATGAGGGCCCCGCATGCATGCCGCATGTCATAGGGGCCCCGCAGGCATTCCGCATGTCATGGTGGCCTCACGTGCATTCCGCATGTCATGGGGGACCCACGTGCATGCTGCATGTCATTGGGGCCCCACGTGCTTGTCGCATGTCATGGAGGCCCAAATGCATGCCGCATGTCATGGGGGCCATAAATCCATGCCGGATATCATGGGGCCCCACATGCATGCCACATGTCATGGGGGCCCCACATGCATGCTGTATTTCATGGGTGACCCAAATGCATGCATGCAGCAAGGCATTGGGGCCCCGCAGGCATTCCGCATGTCATGGGGGCCTCACGTGCATTCCGCATGTCATGGGGGCCCCAAGTACATGCTGCGTGTCATTGGGGTCCCGCGTGCTTGCCGCTTGTCATGGGGGCCCCACGTGCATGCCTCATGTCACGGGGGCCACAAATGTATGCCGCATGTCATGGGTGCCCCACGTGTATGCCGCATGTCATGGGGCCCCCCAAATGCATGCCGCATGTCATAGGGGCCCCACATGCATGCCGCATGTCATAGGGCCCCCACATGCATGGAGCATGTCATGGGGGGTCCCACATGCATGCCGCATGTCATAGGGGCCCACATGCATGGCGCATGTCATGGGGGGCCCACATGCATGCCACATGTCATGGGGGCCCCAAATGCATGCCACATTTCATGGGGGACCCAAATGCATACCGCATGTCATGGGGGCCCCAAATGCATGCCACATGTCATGGCGGCCCCAAATGCATGACTCATGTCCTGGGGGCCCCAAATGCATGCCGCATGTCATGGGGCCCGCAAATGCATGCAGCATGTAATGGGTGCCCCACGTGCATGCTGCATGTCATGAGGGTGCCGCATGCATGCAGCATCTCATGGGAGCCCCGAAGGCATTCCGCATGTCATGGGGGCCCCAAATGCATGCCGCATGTCATGGGGGCCCCCCGTGCATGCCATGCATTTGGGGCCCCCATGACATGCGGCATGCACGTGGGGCCATCATGACATGCAGCATGCATTTGGGGCCACTATGACATGCGGCAAGCATTTGGGCCCCCATGACATGCGGCATGCATGTGGGGCCCCCATGACATGCGTCATGCATTTGGGCCCCCATGACATGCGGCATGCATTTGGGGCCTGCATAACATGCTGCATGCATTTGGGGTACCTGAGACATGCGGCATGCACATGGGCCCCCATAACATGCTGCATGTATTTGGGGTGCCCGAGGCATGCGGCATGCACGTGTTGCCCCTATGACATGCAGCATGCATTTGGGGCCCCCATTACATGTGGCATGCACATGAAGCCCCCATGACATGAGGCATATGCTTGGGGCCCCAATGACATGCGGCATGAGTTTGGACCCCCCATGACATGCGGCATGCATGTGGGGCCACCATGACATGAGTCATGCATTTGGGGCCGCCATGACATGGGGCATGCATTTGGGGCCCCCATGACATGCGGCATGCATTTGGGTCCCTCATGAAATGCGGCATGCATGTGGGGCCCCCATGACATGTGGCATGCATGTGGGCTTCCCATGACATGCGCCATGCATGTGGGGCCCCTATGACATGCGGCATGCATGAGGGACCCCCATGACATGCGGCATGCATTTGGGCCTCCATGACATGAGACAAGCACGTGGGGCCCCAATGACATGCAGCATGCACGTGGGGCCCTCATGACATGCAGCATGCATTTGGCGCCCCCATTACTTGAGCCATGCATTTGGGGCCCCCATGACATGCGGCATGCACGTGGGGCCATCATGACATGCAGCATGCATTTGGGGCCACTATGACATGCGGCAAGCATTTGGGCCCCCATGACATGCGGCATGCATGTGGGGCCCCCATGACATGCGTCATGCATTTGGGCCCCCATGACATGCGGCATGCATTTGGGGCCTGCATAACATGCTGCATGCATTTGGGGTACCTGAGACATGCGGCATGCACATGGGCCCCCATAACATGCTGCATGCATTTGGGGTGCCCGAGGCATGCGGCATGCACGTGTTGCCCCTATGACATGCAGCATGCATTTGGGGCCCCCATTACATGTGGCATGCACATGAAGCCCCCATGACATGAGGCATATGCTTGGGGCCCCAATGACATGCGGCATGAGTTTGGACCCCCCATGACATGCGGCATGCACGTGGGGCCACCATGACATGAGTCATGCATTTGGGGCCGCCATGACATGGGGCATGCATTTGGGGCCCCCATGACATGCGGCATGCATGTGGGGCCCCCATGACATGTGGCATGCATGTGGGCTTCCCATGACATGCGCCATGCATGTGGGGCCCCTATGACATGCGGCATGCATGTGGGACCCCCATGACATGCGGCATGCATGGGGGGCCCCCATGACATGCTCCATGCATGTGGGGCCCCTATGACATGCGGCATGCATTTGGGGCCCCCATGACATGCGGAATGCCTTCGGGGCTCACATGAGATGCTGCATGCATGCGGCACCCTCATGACATGCGGCATGCATTTGGGGCCCCCATGACTTGAGGCATGCATTTGGGGCCCCCATGACATGCGGCATGCATTTGGGGGCCCCATCACATGCCGCATGCATTTGGGGCCCCCATTACATGTGGCATGCACATGGGGCCCCCATGACATGCGGCATACGCTTGGGGCCCCAATGACATGCGGCATGAGTTTGGATCCCCCATGACATGCGGCATGCACGTGGGGCCCCCATGACATGAGTCATGCATTTGGGGCCGCCATGACATGCGGCATGCATTTGGGGCCCCCATGACATGCGGCATGCATTTGGGTGCCCCATGAAATGCGGCATGCATGTGGGGCCCCCAGGACATGCGGCATGCATTTGGGGCCCCCATGACATGTGGTATGCACGTGGGGCCCAAATGACATGCGGCATGCATGTGGGACCCCCATGACATGCGTCAAGCATTTCGATCCCCCATTACATGCTGCATGCAAGTGGGGCCCCAATGACATGCAGCATGCACGTGGGGCCCTCATGACATGCAGCATGCATTTGGCGCCCCCATTACTTGAGCCATGCATTTGGGGCCCCCATGACATGCGGCATGCACGTGGGGCCATCATGACATGCAGCATGCATTTGGGGCCACTATGACATGCGGCAAGCATTTGGGCCCCCATGACATGCGGCATGCATGTGGGGCCCCCATGACATGCGTCATGCATTTGGGCCACCATGACATGCGGCATGCATTTGGGGCCTGCATAACATGCTGCATGCATTTGGGGTACCTGAGACATGCGGCATGCACATGGGCCCCCATAACATGCTGCATGCATTTGGGGTGCCCGAGGCATGCGGCATGCACGTGTTGCCCCTATGACATGCAGCATGCATTTGGGGCCCCCATTACATGTGGCATGCACATGAAGCCCCCATGACATGAGGCATATGCTTGGGGCCCCAATGACATGCGGCATGAGTTTGGACCCCCCATGACATGCGGCATGCACGTGGGGCCACCATGACATGAGTCATGCATTTGGGGCCGCCATGACATGGGGCATGCATTTGGGGCCCCCATGACATGCGGCATGCATTTGGGTCCCTCATGAAATGCGGCATGCATGTGGGGCCCCCATGACATGTGGCATGCATGTGGGCTTCCCATGACATGCGCCATGCATGTGGGGCCCCTATGACATGCGGCATGCATGAGGGACCCCCATGACATGCGGCATGCATTTGGGCCTCCATGACATGAGACAAGCACGTGGGGCCCCAATGACATGCAGCATGCACGTGGGGCCCTCATGACATGCAGCATGCATTTGGCGCCCCCATTACTTGAGCCATGCATTTGGGGCCCCCATGATATGCGGCATGCATTTGGGGCCCCCATGACATGCGGCATGCACGTGGGGCCCCCATGACATGCGACATGCATTTGGGGCCCCCATGAAATGCGTCATGCATGTGGGGCCCCTATGACATGCGGCATGCATTTGGTGGGCCCCATGACATGCGGCATGCATGTGGGGCCCCCATGAAATGCGTCATTTATTTGGGGCCCCCTTGACATGTAGAATGCCTGCGGGGCCCCCATGACATGCGGCATGCATGCGGGGCCCTCATGACGTGCAGCATGCATTTGGATCCCCCATTACATGCTGCATGCAAGTGGGGCCCCCATGACATGCGGCATGCATGTGGGCCCCCCATGACATGCAGCATGCATGTGGGACCCCCATGACATGCGGCACGCATTTGGATCCCCCTTACATGCGGCATGCACGTGTGGCCCCATGAAATGCGGCATGCATTTGGGGCCCCCATGACATGCGGCATGCCTGCAGGGCCCCCATGACATGCGGCATGCATGCGGGCCCTCATGACATGTGGCATGCATTTGGGGCCCCCATGAAATGTGCCATGCATGTGGGCCCCCCATGACATGCGGCATGCCTGGGGGGCTCCCATGAAATGCGGCATGCACGTGGAGCCCACGTGATATGTGTCATGCATTTGGGGCCCCATGACTTGAGGCATGCATTTGGGGCCCCGATGACATGGGGCATGCATGTGGGGCCCCCATGACATGCTCCATGCATGTGGGGCCCCCATGAAATGTGCCATGCCTGCGGGGCCCCCATGACATGCGGCATGCACGTGGAGCCCACATGATATGTGGCATGCATTTGGGGCCCCATGACTTGAGGCATGCATTTGGGGCCCCCATGACATGCGGCATGCATGTGGGGCCCCCATGACATGCTCCATGCATGTGGGGACCCATTACATGCGGCATGCACGTGGAGCCCCCATGACATGCGGCATGCATTTGGGCCCCAATGACATGCGGCATGAGTTTGGATCACCCATGAAATGCGGCATGCATGTGGGGCCCCCATGACATGCGGAATACCTGCGGGCCCCCATGACATGCGGCATGCATGCGGGGCCCTCATGACATGCGGGATGAATTTGGGGCCCCCAATACATGCGGCATGCACGTTGGGCCCCCATGACATGCGGCATACATTTATGGAACCCATGACATGCGGCAAGCATTTGGGCCCCCATGACATGCGGCATGTATGTGGTGCCTCCATGACATGCGGCATGCATGTGGGGCCCCCCTGACATGCGGCATGCATCTGGGGCCCCCATGACATGCGGCATGCATTTGGGGCCTCCATGACATGCGGCATGCATGTGGGGCCCCCTATGACATGCACCATGCATGTGGGCCCCTATGACATGCTGCATGCAAGTGGGGCCCCATGACATGCGGCATGCATGAGTGCCCCCCATGACATGTGGCATGTACGTGGGGCCCCCATGACATGCTGCATGCATTTGGGGCCCCCATGATATGCGGCACACATTTGGGGCCCCCATGACTTGCGCATGCATGTGGGGCATCCATGAAATGCGCCATGCATGTGGGGCCCCTATGACATGCATTTGTGGGCCCCAAGACATGCTGCATGCATTTGGGGGGCCTCATGACATGCGACATGCACGTGGGGCCACCATGAAATGTGGCATGCACGTGGGGCCCCCATGATATGAAGCATGCATGTGGGGCCCCCATGACTTGAGGCATGCATTTTGGGCCCACATGACATGCGGCATGCACATGGGGCCCCCATGACATGCGGCATGCATCTGGGGCCACTATGACATGCGCCATGCATGTGGGGCCCCTATGACATGCGGCATGCAATTGGGGCCCCTATGACATGCGGCATGCACGTGGGGCCCTCATGACATGCAGCATGCATCTGGGGCCACTATGACATGCGGCATGCATTTGTGGCCCCCATGACATGCGGCATGCATGTGGGACCCCCATCATATGTGGCATGCATGTGGGACCCCATGATATGCGGCATGCATTTGGGGCCCCCATGACTTGAGGCATGCATTCGGGGCCCCCATGAAATGCGCCATGCATGTGGGGCCCCTATGACATGCGGCATGCATTTGTTGGCCCCAAGACATGCGGCATGCATGTGGGGCCCCCATGAAATGCGGCATTCATTTGGGGCCCCCATGACTTGAGGCATGCATTCGGGGCCCCCATGACATGTGGAATGCACGTGAGGCCCCCATGACATGCGGCATGCACGTGGGGCCCCCATTACATGCTGCATGCAATTGGGGCCCCCATGACATGCGGCATGAACGTGTGGCCCCCATGAAATGCGGCATGCATTTGGGGCCCCCATGACATGCGGCATGCCTGCGGGCCCCCATGACATGCGGCATGCATGCGGGGCCCTCATGGCATGCGGCATGCATTTGGGGCCCCCAATATATGCGGCATGCAAGTGGGGCCCACATGATATGCGCCATGCATGTGTGCCCCCATGAAATGCGTCATGCACGTGGGCCCCCATGACATGCGGCATGCATGTGGGACCCCCATGACATGCGTCATTCATTTGGATCCCCCATTACATGCTGCAAGCAAGTGGGGCCCCCATGACATGCGGCATGCATGTGGCCCCCCATGACATGTGGCATGCACGTGGGCCCCCATGACATGCGGCATGCATGTGGGACCCCCATGACATGCGTCATTCATTTGGATCCCCCATTACATGCTGCAAGCAAGTGGGGCCCCCATGACATGCGGCATGCATGTGGGCCCCCCGTGACATGCGGCATGCCTGCGGGGCCCCCATGAAATGCGGCATGCACGTGGAGCCCACATGATATGTGTCATGCATTTGGGGCCCCATGACTTGAGGCATGCATTTGGGGCCCCCATGACATGGGGCATGCATGTGGGGCCCCCATGAAATGCGCCATGCACGTGGGGCCCCCATAACATGCTGAATGCATTTGGGGTGCCCGAGACATGCGGCATGCACGTGGGGCCCCTATGACATGCCGCATGCATTTTGGGCCCCCATTACATGCGGCATGCATGTGGGGCCCCTATGACATGCTGCATGCATTTGGGGGCCCCAAGACATGTGGTATGCACGTGGGGCCCCCATGACATGCGGCATGCATTTGGGGCCCCCATGAAATGCACCATGCACGTGGGACCCCATGGCATGCTGCATGCATTTGGGGGCCCCAAGACATGTGGTATGCACGTGGGGCCCCCATGACATGCGGCATGCATTTGGGGCCCCCATGAAATGCACCATGCACGTGGGACCCCCATGGCATGCTGCATGCGTTTGGGACCCCCATGACATGCGGCATGCATTTGGATGCCCCTTACATGCGGCATGCACGTGTGGCCCCCATGAAATGCGGCATGCAAGTGGGGCCCACATGATATGTGGCATGCATTTGGGGCCCCCATGACTTGAGGCATGCATTTGGGGCCCCCATGACATGCGACATGCATGTGGGGCCCCCATAACATGCGGCATGCATGTGGGGCCCCCATAACATGCGGCATGCATGTGGGGTCCCTATTACATGCGCCATGCATGTGGGCCCCCATGAAATGCGTCATGCACGTGGGGCCCCCATGACATGCGGCATGCATGTGGAGGCCCCATGACATGCGGCCTGCATTTGGGGCCCCCATGACATGCGGCATGCATGTGGGGCCCCCATGATATGCTCCATGCATGTTGGGCCCCATGACATGCGGCATGCATTTGGGGTACCTGAGACATGCGGCATGCACGTGGGGCCCCCATGACATGCTGCATGTATTTGGGGTGCCCGAGACATGCGGCATGCACGTGGGGCCCCCATGACATGTGGTATGCGCTTGGGTCCCCCATGACATGCGGCATGCACGTGGGGCCCCCATAACCTGAGTCATTCATTTGGGGCCGCCATGTGGGGCCCCTATGACATGCGCCATGCATGTGGGCCCCCATGAAATGCGCCATGCACGTGGGGCCCCCATGACATGCGACATGCATGTGGAGGCCCCATGACATGCGGCATGCATTTGGGGCCCCCATGACATGCGGCATGCATTTGGGGCCTCCATGACATGCGGCATGCATGTGGGGCCCCCTATGACATGCACCATGCATGTGGGGCCCCTATGACACGTGGCATGAATTTGGGGGCCCCATTACATGCGGCATGCACGTGGGGCCCCATGACATGTGGCATGCATGTGGGGCCCCATGATATGCGGCATACAGTTGGGGCCCCCAATACATGCGGCATGCACGTTGGGCACCCATGACATGCGGCATGCTTTTATGGCCCCCATGACATGCGGCATGCACGTTGGGCACCCATGACATGCGGCATGTTTTTATGGCCCCCATGACATGCGTCATGCATTTGGGCCCCCATGACATGCGGCATGCATGTGGGACCCCCGGGACATGCAGCATGCATTTGGGGCCCCCATGACATGTGGTATGCACGTGGGGCCCCTATGACATGCGTCATGCATTTGGATCACCCATTACATGCTGCATGTAAGTGGGGCCCCCATGACATGCCGCATGCATTTGGGGCCCCCATGACATGCTGCATGCGTTTGGGGCCCTCATGACATGCGGCATGAATTTGGGGCTCCCAATACATGCGGCATGCACGTTGGGCCCTCATGACATGCGGCATGCATTTATGGCTCCCATGACATGCGGGAAGCATTTGGGCCCCCATGACATGCAGCATGCATGTGAGGCCCCCATGACATGCGGCATGCATTTGGGGCCCTCATGACATGCGGCATGCATTTGGGGCCCCCAATATATGCGGAATGCCTGCGGGGCCCCCATGACATGCGGCATGCATGCGGGGCCCTCATGACATGCGGCATGAATTTGGGGCCCCCAATACATGCGGCATGCACGTTGGGCCCCCATGACATGCGGCATGCATTTATGGCCCCCATGACATGCAGCAAGCATTTGGGCCCCCATGACATGCGGCATGCATGTGAGGCCCCCATGACATGCGGCATGCATTTGGGGCCCTCATGACATGCGTCATGCATGTAGTGCCCTCATGAAATACTCCATGCATGTGGGGCCCTCATGACATGCGGCATGCATTTGTGGGCCCCAAGACATGCGGCATGCACGTGGGGCCGCCATGACATGCGGGATGCATTTGGGGCCCCCATGACATGCTCCATGCATTTGGGGCCCCATGACTTGAGGCATGCATTTGGGGCCCCCATGACATGCGGCATGCATGTGGGGCCCCCATGACATGCTCCATGCATGTGGGGAACCATTACATGCGGCATGCACGTGGGGCCCCCATGACATGAATCATGCATTTGGGTCCCCCATGAAATGCGGCATGCATGTGGGGCCCCCATGACATGCGGAATACCTGCGGGCCCCCATGACATGCGGCATGCATGCGGGGCCCTCATGACATGCGGGATGAATTTGGGGCCCCCAATACATGCGGCATGCACGTTGGGCCTCCATGACATGCGGCATGCATGTGGGGCCCCCATGACATGCGGCATGCATTTGGGGCCTCCATGACATGCGGCATGCATGTGGGGCCCCCTATGACATGCGCCATGCATGTGGGGCCCCTATGACACGCGGCATGAAATTGGGGGCCCCATTACATGCGGCATGAACGTGGAGCCCCCATGACATGCGGCATGCATTTTGGGCCCCCATGACATGCGGCATGCATTTGGGCCCCCATAACAAGCGGCATGCATTTGGGGCCTGCATAACATGCTGCATGCATTTGGGGTACCTGAGACATGCGGCATGCACGTGGGGCCCCTATGACATGCCGCATGCATGTGGGGCCCCCATTACATGTGGCATGCACATGGGGCCCCCATAACATGCATCATACGCTTGGGGCCCCATTGACATGCGGCATGAGTTTGGATCCCCCATGACATGCGGCATGCACGTGGGGCCCCCATGACATGAGTCATGCACGTGGGGCCCCTATGACATGCCGCATGCATTTGGGGCCCCCATGACATGTGGTATGCACGTGGGGCCCCTATGACATGCCGCATGCATGTGGGACCCCCATGACATGCGTCATGCATTTGGATCACCCATCACATGCTGCATGTAAGTGGGGCCCCCATGACATGCCGCATGCATTTGGGGCCCCCATGACATGCGGCATGCATGTGGGACCCCCATGACATGCGTCATGCATTTGGATCACCCATTACATGCTGCATGCATGTGGGGCCCCCATGACATGTGCAATACTTGTGGGGCCCCTATGACATGCGGCATGCATTTGAGGGCCCCATGACATGCGGCATGCACGTGGGGCCCGCATGATATGCGGCATACATCTGTGGCCCCCGTGACATGAGGCATGCACGTGGGGCCCCCATGACATGCGGCATGCATTTGGGGCCCCCATGACATGCGGAATGCCTGCGGGGGCCCCATGACATGCGGCATGCATGCGGCGCCCTCATGACATGTGGCATGCATTTGGGGCCCCCATGACATGCTGCAAGCATTTGGGCCCCCATGACATGCGGCATGCATTTGGGGGCCCCATGACATGCAGCATGCATGTTGGGCCCCCATGACATGCGGCATGCATTTGGGCCCCCATGACATGCGGCATGCATTTGGGGCCTGCATAACATGCTGCATGCATTTGGGGTACCTGAGACATGCGGCATGCACGTGGGGCCCCTTTGACATGCCGCATGCATTTCGTGCCCCCATTACATGTGGCATGCACATGGGGCCCCCATAACATGCGGCATATGCTTGGGGCCCCATTGACATGCGGCATGCATGTGGGGCCCCCATGACATGTGGCATGCATGTGGGGCCCCATGATATGCGGCGTGCAGTTGGGGCCCCCAATACATGCGGCATGCATTTGGATCACCCATTACATGCTGCATGCAAGTGGGGCCCCCATGACATGCGCATGCATGTGGGGCCCCTATGACATGTGGCATGCATTTGGGGGGCCCCATGACATGCGGCATGCACGTGGGGCCCCCATGATAAGCGGCATGCATTTGGGGCCACTATGACATGCGGCATGCATTTGTGGACCCCAAGACATGCGGCATGCACGTGGGGCCCCCATGACATCCTGCATGCGTTTGGGGGCCCCATGATATGCGGTATGCATTTGGGACCCCATGACTTGAGGCATGCATTTGTGGGCCCCAAGACATGTGGCATGCACGTGGGACCCCCATGACATTCTGCATGCGTTTGGGGCCCCCATGATATGTGGCATGCATTTGGGGCCCCATGACTTGAGGCATGCATTTGTGGGCCCCAAGACATGCAGCATGCACGTGGGGCCCCCATGACATGCTGCATGCGTTTGGGGCCCTCATGACATGCGGCATGAATTTGGGGCTCCCAATACATGCGGCATGCACGTTGGGCCCTCATGACATGCGGCATGCATTTATGGCTCCCATGACATGCGGGAAGCATTTGGGCCCCCATGACATGCGGCATGCATGTGAGGTCCCCATGACATGCGGCATGCATTTGGGGCCCTCATGACATGCGGCATGCATTTGTGGGCCCCAAGACATGCGGCATGCACGTGGGGCCGCCATGACATGCGGGATGCATTTGGGGCCCCCATGACATGCTCCATGCATGTGGGGCCCCATGAAATGTGCCATGCATGTGGGCCCCCCATGACATGCGGCATGCCTGCGGGGCCCCCATGACATGCGGCATGCACGTGGAGCCCACATGATATGCGGCATGCATTTGCCCCCCCATGACATGCAGCATGCATGTGGGACCCCCATGACATGCGGCATGCATTTGGACCCCCATGACATGCGGCATGCATTTGGGACCCCATGACATGCGGCAAGCACGTGGGGTGCCCAATACATGCGGCATGCATGTTGTGCACCCATGACATGCGGCATGCATTTATGGCCCCCATGACATGCGGCATGCATTTGGGACCCCATGACATGCGGCAAGCACATGGGGCCCCAATGACATGCAGCATGCACGTGGGGCCCCCATGACATGCGGAATGCACGTGAGGCCCCCATGACATGCGGAATGCCTGCGGGGCCCCATTGACATGCGGCATGCATGCGGGGCCCTCATGACATGCGGAATGCCTGTGGGGCCCCAATTACATGCGGCATGCATGCGGGGCCCTCATGACATGCGGCATGCATTTGGGGTCCCATGAAATGCGGCATTTATTAGGGGCCCCCATGACATGTGGAATGCCTGCGGGGCCCCCATGACATGCGGCATGCACGTGGGGCCCCCATGACGTGCAGCATGCATTTGGATCCCCCATTACATGCTGCTTGCAAGTGGGGCCCCCATGACATGCGGCATGCATGTGCCCCCCCATGACATGCAGCATGCATGTGGGACCCCCATGACATGCGGCATGCATTTGGACCCCCCTTACATGCTGCATGCAAGTGGGGCCCCCATGACATGCGGCGCGCATGTGGCCCCCCATGACATGCAGCATGCATGTGGGGCCCCCATGACATGCTGCATGCATTTGGGGCCCCCATGTCATGCAGAATGCACGTGAGGCCCCCTTGACATGCGGAATACATGTGGGGCCTCCATGACATGCGGCATGCATGTGGCCCCCCATAACATGCGGCATACATTTGGGGCTCCCACTACATGCGGCATGCACGTGGGGCCCCCATGACATGCGGCACGAATTTGGGGCCCCCATGACAAGCGGAATGCCTGCGGGGCCCCCATGACATGCGGCATGCATGTGGGGCCCCCATGACGTGCAGCATGCATTTGGATCCCCCATTACATGCAGCATGCAAGTGGGGCCCCCATGACATGCGGAATGCATGTGGGCCCCCATGACATGCAGCATGCATTTCGGGCCTGCATAACATGCTGCATGCATTTGGGGTACCTGAGACATGCTGCATGCACGTGGGGCCCCTATGACATACCGCATGCATTTGGGTCCCCCATGACATGCGTCATGCACGTGGGGCCCCCATGACCTGAGTCATGCATTTGGGGCCGCCATGACATGGGGCATGCATTTGGGGCCCCCATGACATGCGGCATGCATTTGGGGGGCCCATGACATGCGACATGCATTTGGGGCCCCCAATATATGCGGCATGCAGGTGGGGAACCCATGATATGTGGCATGCATTTGGAGCCCCCATGACTTGAGCCATGCATTTGGGGCCCCCATGACATGTGGCATGCACGTGGGGCACTCATGACATGCAGCATGCATTTGGGGCCCCCATGACTTGAGCCATGCATTTGGGGCCCACATGACATGCGGCATGCACGTGGGGCCATCATGACATGCAGCATGCATTTGGGGCCACTATGACATGCGGCAAGCATTTGAGCCCCCATGACATGCGGCATGCATTTGGGGCCCCCATGACATGCTGCATGCATTTGGGGTGCCCAATACATCCGGCATGCACGTTGGGTACCCATGACATGCGGCATGCATTTATGGCCCCCATTACATGCGGCATGCATTTGGGCCCCCATGACATGCGGCAAGCACGTGGGGACCCAATGACATGCAGCATGCACGTGGGGCCCCATGACATGCGGAATGCACGTGAGGCCCCCATGACATGCAGCATGCATTTGGGGCCCCCAATGTATGTGGCATGCACGTGGGGACCCATGACATGTGGCATGCATTTGGGGCCCCCATGACTTGACCCATGCATTTGGGGCCCCCATGACATGCGGCATGCACGTGGGGCCCCCATGACATGCGGAATGCACGTGAGGCCCCCATGACATGCGGAATGCCTGCGGGGCCTCAATTACATGCGGCATGCATGCGGGGACCTCATGACATGCGGCATGCATTTGGGGCCCCCATTATATGCGGCATGCATGTGGGGCCCCCATGATATGTGGCATGCATGTGGGACCCCCATGACATGCGGCATGCATTTGGGGCCCCCATGACATGCGGCACGCATGTAGGGCCCCCTGACATGCACCATGCATGTGGGGCCCCTATGACATGCTGCATGTCATGGGGGCTCCACGTGCATGCCGCATGTAATGGGTCCCCACATGCATGGAGCATGTCATGGGGGCCCCAAATGCATGCCTCAAGTCATGGGGCCCCAAATGCATGCCACATATCATGTGGGCTCCACATGCATGCCGCATGTCATGGGGGCCCCGCAGGCATGCCGCATGTCATGGGGGGCCCACATGCATGGCACATTTCATGGGGGCCCCACATGCATGGAGCATGTCATGGGGGCCCCACATGCATGCCCCATGTCATGGGGGCCCCAAATGCATGCCTCAAGTCATGGGGCCCCAAATGCATGACACATATCATGTGGGCTCCACGTGCATGTCGCATTTCATGGGGGCCCCGCAGGCATGCCGCATGTCGTGGGGGGCCCACATGCATGGCACATTTCATGGGGCCCCCAAATGCATGCCACATGTCATGAGGGGCCCGCATGCATGCCGCATTTCATGGGGGCCCCGCAGGCATTCCACATGTCAAGGGGGCCCCAAATAAATGACGCATTTCATGGGGGCCCCACATGCATGCCGCATGTCATGGGGCCCCCCAAATGCATGCCACATGTCATAGGGGCCCCACATGCATGACGCATTTCATGGGGGCCCCAAATGCATGTCGCATGTCATGGGGGCCCCACGTGCATGCCGCATGTCATGGGGGCCCCAAATGCATGCCGCATATCATGTGGGCCCCACATGCATGGCGCAAGTCATGGGGGCCCCAAATGCGTGCCGCATATCATGGGGGCCCCAAATGCATGCAGCATGTCATGAGGGCCCCACGTGCATGCCACATGTCATGGGGGGCCACATGCATGCCGCATGTCATGGGGGCCCCACTTGCATGCAGCATGTAATGGGGGATCCAAATGAATGACGCCTGTCATGCGGGTCCCACATGCATGCCGCATGTCATGGGGCCCCACATGCATGCCGCATGTCATGGGGGGCCACATGCATGCCTCATATCATGGGGGCCCCACTTGCATGCAGCATGTAATGGGGGATCGAAATGCATGACGCATGTCATGGGGGTCCCACATGCATGCCGCATGTCATTGGGGCCCCACGTGCATACCACATGTCATGGGGGCCCCAAATGCATGCCACATGTCCTGGGGGCCCCACATGCATGCCGCATTTCATGGGGCACCCAAATGCATGCCGCATGTCATGGGGGCCCCAAATGCATGCCGCATGTCATGGCGGCCCCAAATGCATGACTCATGTCATGGCGGCCCCACGTGCATGCCGCATGTCATGGGGGATCCAAACTCATGCCGCATGTCATTGGGGCCCCAAGCGTATGCCGCATGTCATAGGGGCCCCACATGCATGCCGCATGTCTCGGGCACCTCAAATGCATGCAGCATGTTATGGGGGCCCCACGTGCATGCCGCATGTCATATGGGACCCAAGCGTATACCACATGTCATGGGGGCCCCACGTTCATGCCGCATGTCTCGGGCACCCCAAATACATGCAGCATGTCATGGGGGCCCCACTTGCATGCCGCATGTCTCAGGTACCCCAAATGCATGCCGCATGTCATGGGGCCCCACATGCATGGAGAATATCATGGGGGCCCCACATGCATGCCGCATGTCATGGGGGCCCCAAATGCAGGCCGCATGTTATGGGGGCCCCACATGCATGTCGCATGTCATGGGGGCCCCAAATGCATGCCTCAAGTCATGGGGGCCCCAAATGCATGCCACATATCATGTGGGCCCCACTTGCATGCCGCATTTCATGGGGGTCACACGTGCATGCCGCATGTAAGGGGCATCCAAATGCATGCCGTATGTCATGGGGGTCCCAAACGCATGCAGCATGCCATGGGGGCCCCACGTGCATGGTGCATTTCATGGGGGCCCCAAATGCATGCCGCATGTCATGAGAGCCCCGCAAACATGCCGCATGTCATGGGGGCCCCACGTGCATACCACATGTCTTGGTGCCCCCAAATGCATGCAGCATGTCATAGGGGCCCCACATGCATGCCGCATGTAATGGGGGCCCCAAATGCATGCGGCATGTCATAGGGGCCCCACGTGCATGCCGCATGTCTCGGGCACCCCAAATGCATGCAGCATGTTATGGGGGCCCCACGTGCATGGCGCATTTCATGGGGGCCCCACATGGATGCCCCATGTCATGGGGGCCCCAAATGCATGCCTCAAGTCATTGTGCCCCAAATGCATGCCACATATCATGTGGGCTCCACGTGCATGCCGCATGTCATGGGGGCCCCGCAGGCATGCCGCATGTCATGCGGGGCCCACATGCATGGCACATTTCATGGGGCCCCACATGCATGGATCATGTCATGGGGGCCCCACATGCATGCCCCATTTCATGGGGGCCCCAAATGCATGTCGCAATTCATGAGGGCCCCGCATGCATGCCGCATGTCATGGGGGCCCCGCAGGCATGCCGCATGTCATGGGGGCCCCAAATGCATGCCACATTTCATGGGGGCCACACGTGCATGCCGCATGTAAGGGGGATCCAAATGCATGCCGCATGTCATGGGGGTCCCTCATGCATGCTGCATGTCATGGGGGGCCCACATGCATGCCGCATGTCATGGGGCCCCACTTGCATGCAGCATGTAATGGGGGATCCAAATGCATGCTGCACGTCCTGAGGGCCCCGCATGCATGCCACATGTCATGGGGGCCCCGCAGGCATTCCACATGTCAAGGGGGCCCCAAATAAATGACGCATTTCATGGGGGCCCCACATGCATGCCGCATGTCATGGGGCCCCCCAAATGCATGCCGCATGTCATAGGGGCCCCACATGCATGACGCATTTCATGGGGGCCCCAACTGCATGCCGCATGTAATGGGGGCCCACGTGCATGCCGCATGTCATGGGGGCCCCAAATGCATGCCGCATATCATGTGGGCCCCACATGCATGCCGCATGTCATGGGGGCCCCAAATGCGTGCCGCATATCATGGGGGCCTCAAATGCATGCAGCATGTCATGGGGGCCCCACGTGCATGCCACATGTCATGGGGGGCCACATGCATGCCGCATGTCATGGGGGCCCCACTTGCATGCAGCATGTAATGGGGGATCCAAATGAATGACGCATGTCATGGGGGTCCCACATGCATGCCGCATGTCATGGGGCCCCCCAAATGCATGCCGCATGTCATGGGGGCCCACGTGCATGGCGCATTTCATGGGGGCCCACATGCATGGCGCATATCATGTGGGCCCCACGTGCATGCCGCATGTCATGGGGGCCTCACGTGCATTCCACATGTCATGGGGGCCCCAAACGCATGCCGCATGTCTTGGGGCCCACAAATGCATGCCGCATGTCATAGGGGCCCCACATGCATGGCGCATTTCATGGGGGCCCCGAATGCATGCCTCAAGTCATGGGAGCCCCAAATGCATGCCGCATATAATGGGGGTCCCACATGCATGCCACATATGATGGGGGTCCCACATGCATGCCGCATGTCATGGGGGCCACAAATGCATGCCGCATGTCATAGTGGCCCCAGATGCATGCTGCATGTCATGAGGGCCCCACGTGCATGCCGCATGTCATAGGGGTCCCAATTGCATGCCGCATGTCATAGGGGCCCCACATGCATGGCGCATGTCATGGTGCCCCACATGCATGCCGCATGTCAAGGGGGCCCCAAATGCATGCCACATGTCATGGGGGCCCAAATGCATGCCGCATGTAATGAGGGCCCCACATGCATGCCGCATGTCATGGGGGCCCCACATGCATGACACATGTCATGAGGGTGCCACATGCATGGCGCATGTCATGGGGGCCCCGCAGGTATTCCGCATGTCATGGGGGCCCCAAATGCATGCAGCATTTCATGGTGGCCCCACGTGCATGTCGCATGTCACGGGGCCCCCC
The DNA here is from genome assembly GCF_046119375.1 of Phyllobates terribilis. Taxonomy (NCBI): domain Eukaryota; kingdom Metazoa; phylum Chordata; class Amphibia; order Anura; family Dendrobatidae; genus Phyllobates; species Phyllobates terribilis. Next base: position 609,938,629 of record NW_027362763.1, read on the forward strand.
AAATGCATGCAGCATGTCTTGGGGCCCACAAATGCATGTTGCATGTCATAGGGGCCCCACATGCATGGCGCATTTCATGGATGCCCCACATGCATGCGCAAGTTATGGGGGCCCCAAATGTGTGCCGCATATCATGGGGGCCCCAAATGCATGCAGCATGTCATGGGGGCCCCAAATTAATGCCGCATTTCATGGGGGCCCCACGTGCATGCCGCATGTCATGGGGGACCCAAATGAATGCCGCATTTCATGGGGGCCCCACATGCATGCCGCATGTCTTGGGGCCCACAAATGCATGCCGCATGTCATAGGGGCCCCACATGCATGGCGCATTTCATGGGGGCCCCGAATGCATGCATCAAGTCATGGGGGCCCCAAATGCATGCCGCATATCATGGGGGTCCCACATGCATGCCACATATGATGGGGGTCCCACATGCATGCCGCATGTCATGGGGGACACAAATGCATGCCGCATGTCATAGTGGCCCCAGATGCATGCTGCATGTCATGAGGGCCCCACGTGCATGTCGCATGTCATAGGGGCCCCAATTGCATGCCGCATGTCATAGGGGCCCCACGTGCATGCCGCATGTCATGGGGGCCCCACATGCATGCTTCATATCATGGGGGCCCCACGTGCATGCCGCATGTCATGAGGGTGCCACATGCATGCCGCATGTCATGGGGGCCCCGCAGGCATTCCGCATGTCATGGGGCCCACAAATGCATGTCGCCTGTCATAGGGGCCCCACATGCATGGCGCATTTCAAGGATGCCCCACATGCATGCCGCATGTCATGGGGGCCCCACTTGCATGCCGCATGTCATGGGGGCCCCACGTGCACGCCGCATGTCATGGGGGCCCCAAATGCATGCCGCATATCATGTGGGCCCCACATGCATGCCGCATGTCATGGGGGCCCCAAATGCATGCTGCATATCATGGGGGCCTCAAATGCATGCAGCATGTCATGGGGGCCCCACGTGCATGCCACATGTCATGGGGGGCCACATGCATGCCGCGTGTCATGGGGGCCCCACTTGCATGCAGCATGTAATGGGGGATCCAAATGAATAACGCATGCCATGGAGGTCCCACATGCATGCCGCATGTCATGGGGCCCCCCAAATGCATGCCGCATGTCATGGGGTCCCACATGCCTGCCGCATGTCATGGGGGGCCCACATGCATGCCTCATGTCATGGGGGCCCCACTTGCATGCAGCATGTAATGGGGGATCGAAATGCTTGACGCATGTCATGGGGGTCCCACATGCATGCCGCATGTCATTGGGGCCCCACGTGCATACCACATGTCATGGGGGCCCCAAATGCATGCCGCATGTCCTGGGGGCCCCACATGCATGCCGCATTTCATGGGGCACCCAAATGCATGCCGCATGTCATGGCGGCCCCAAATGCATGACTCATGTCATGGGGGCCCCACGTGCATGCCGCATGTCATGGGGGATCCAACCTCATGCCGCATGTCATTGGGGCCCCAAGCGTGTGCCGCATGTCATAGGGGCCCCACATGCATGCCGCATGTCTCGGGCACCTCAAATGCATGCAGCATGTTATGGGGGCCCCACGTGCATGCCGCATGTCTCAGGTACCCCAAATGCATGCAGCATGTTATGCAGGACCCAAATGCATGCCGCATGTCATGGGGGCCCCAAATGAATGCCACATGTCATGGCGGCCCCAAATGATTGACTCAGGTTATGGGGGCCCCACGTGCATGCCGCATGTCATGGGAGACCCAAGCGTATACCACATGTCATGGGGGCCCCACGTGCATGCCGCATGTCTCGGGCACCCCAAATACATGCAGCATGTCATGGGGGCCCCACGTGCATGCCGCATGTCTCAGGTACCCCACATGCATGGAGCATATCATGGGGGCCCCACATGCATGCCGCACGTCATGGGGGCCCCAAATGCAGGCCGCATGTCATGGGGCCTCCACATGCATGCCGCATGTCATGGGGGCCCCACGTGCATGGCGCATTTCATGGGGGCCCACATGCATGGCGCATGTCATAGGGGCCCCACATGCATGCCGCATGTTATGGGGGCCCCACATGCATGCCGCATGTTATGGGGGCCCCACATGCATGGCGCATGTAAGGGGCATCCAAATGCATGCCGCATGTCATGGGGGTCCCAAACGCATGCAGCATGCCATGGGGGCCCCACGTGCATGGTGCATTTCATGGGGGCCCCAAATGCATGCCGCATGTCATGGGGGCCCCACGTGCATACCACATGTCTTGGGGCCCCCAAATGCATGCAGCATGTCATAGGGGCCCCACATGCATGCCGCAAGTAATGGGGGCCCCAAATGCATGCGGCATGTCATAGGGGCCCCACGTGCATGCCGCATGTCTCGGGCACCCCAAATGCATTCAGCATGTTATGGGGGCCCCACGTGCATGGCGCATTTCATGGGGGCCCCACATGCATGCCCCATGTCATGGGGGCCCCAAATGCATGTCTCAAGTCACGGGGCCCCAAATGCATGACACATGTCATGGGGGCCCCACGTGCATGCCGCATGTCATGGGGGATCCAAACTCATACCGCATGTCATTGGGGCCCCAAGCATATGCCGCATGTCATGGGGGCCCCATGTGCATGCCGCATGTCTCAGGTACCCCAAATGCATGCAGCATGTTATGCAGTCCCCAAATGCATGCCGCATGTCATGGGGGCCCCAAATGCATGCCGCATATCATGGGGGCCCGAAACGCATGCCGCATGTCATGGGGGCTCCACGTGCATGCCTCATGTACTGGTGCCCCCAAATTCATGCCGCATGTCATAGGGGCCCCACATGCATGGCGCATGTCAAGGGGGCCCCACATGCATGGCGCATGTCATGGAGGCCCCAAATGCATGCCTCAAGTCATGGGGGCCACAAATGCATGCCGCATGTCATGGGGGCCCCACGTGCATGCCGCATGTAATGGGGGATTCAAATGCATGCCGCATGTCATTGGGGCCCCGCAGCCATACCGCATGTCATGGGGGCCTCACGTGCATTCCGCATGTCATGGGGGTCCCACGTACATGCTGCATGTCATTGGGGCCCCGCGTGCTTGTCGCATGTCATGGGGGCCCACATGCATGCCGCATGTCATGGGGGCCCCACTTGCATGCAGCATGTAATGGGGGATCCAAATGCATGCTGCACGTCATGAGGGGCCCGCATGCATGCCGCATGTCATGGGGGCCCCGCAGGCATGCCGCATGTCATGGGGGCCCCACATGCATGCTGAATGTCATGGGGGCCCACATGCATGCCGCATGTCATGGGGGCCCCACTTGCATGCAGCATGTAATGGGGGATCCAAATGCATGCTGCACGTCATGAGGGGCCCGCATGCATGCCGCATTTCATGGGGGCCCCGCAGGCATTCCACATGTCAAGGGGGCCCCAAATAAATGACGCATTTCATGGGGGCCCCACATGCATGCCGCATGTCATGGGGCCCCCCAAATGCATGCCACATGTCATAGGGGCCTCACATGCATGACGCATTTCATGGGGACCCCAAATGCATGTCGCATGTCATGGGGGCCCCACGTGCATGCCGCATGTCATGGGGGCCCCAAATGCATGCCGCATATCATGTGGGCCCCACATGCATGGCGCAAGTCATGGGGGCCCCAAATGTGTGCCGCATATCATGGGGGCCCCAAATGCATGCAGCATGTCATGGGGGCCCCACGTGCATGCCACATGTCATGGGGGGCCACATGCATGCCGCATGTCATGGGGGCCCCATTTGCATGCAGCATGTAATGGGGGATCCAAATGAATGACGCCTGTCATGCGGGTCCCACATGCATGCCGCATGTCATGGGGCCCCACATGCATGCCGCATGTCATGGGGGGCCACATGCATGCCTCATATCATGGGGGCCCCACTTGCATGCAGCATGTAATGGGGGATCGAAATGCATGATGCATGTCATGGGGGTCCCACATGCATGCCGCATGTCATTGGGGCCCCACGTGCATACCACATGTCATGGGGGCCCCAAATGCATGCCACATGTCCTGGGGGCCCCACATGCATGCCGCATTTCATGGGGCACCCAAATGCATGCCGCATGTCATGGGGGCCCCAAATGCATGCCGCATGTCATGGCGGCCCCAAATGCATGACTCATGTCATGGCGGCCCCACGTGCATGCCGCATGTCATGGGGGATCCAAACTCATGCCGCATGTCATTGGGGCCCCAAGCGTATGCCGCATGTCATAGGGGCCCCACATGCATGCCGCATGTCTCGGGCACCTCAAATGCATGCAGCATGTTATGGGGGCCCCACGTGCATGCCGCATGTCATGGGGGACCCAAGCGTATACCACATGTCATGGGGGCCCCACGTGCATGCCGCATGTCTCGGGCACCCCAAATACATGCAGCATGTCATGGGGGCCCCACGTGCATGCCGCATGTCTCAGGTACCCCAAATGCATGCCGCATGTCATGGGGCCCCACATGCATGGAGCATATCATGGGGGCCCCACATGCATGCCGCATGTCATGGGGGCCCCAAATGCAGGCCGCATGTTATGGGGGCCCCACATGCATGTCGCATGTCATGGGGGCCCCAAATGCATGCCTCAAGTCATGGGGGCCCCAAATGCATGCCACATATCATGTGGGCCCCACTTGCATGCCGCATTTCATGGGGGTCACACGTGCATGCCGCATGTAAGGGGCATCCAAATGCATGCCGTATGTCATGGGGGTCCCAAACGCATGCAGCATGCCATGGGGGCCCCACGTGCATGGTGCATTTCATGGGGGCCCCAAATGCATGCCGCATGTCATGAGAGCCCCGCAAACATGCCGCATGTCATGGGGGCCCCACGTGCATACCACATGTCTTGGTGCCCCCAAATGCATGCAGCATGTCATAGGGGCCCCACATGCATGCCGCATGTAATGGGGGCCCCAAATGCATGCGGCATGTCATAGGGGCCCCACGTGCATGCCGCATGTCTCGGGCACCCCAAATGCATGCAGCATGTTATGGGGGCCCCACGTGCATGGCGCATTTCATGGGGGCCCCACATGGATGCCCCATGTCATGGGGGCCCCAAATGCATGCCTCAAGTCATCGTGCCCCAAATGCATGCCACATATCATGTGGGCTCCACGTGCATGCCGCATGTCATGGGGGCCCCGCAGGCATGCCGCATGTCATGCGGGGCCCACATGCATGGCACATTTCATGGGGCCCCACATGCATGGATCATGTCATGGGGGCCCCAAATGCATGCCCCATTTCATGGGGGCCCCAAATGCATGTCGCAATTCATGAGGGCCCCGCATGCATGCCGCATGTCATGGGGGCCCCGCAGGCATGCCGCATGTCATGGGGGCCCCAAATGCATGCCACATTTCATGGGGGCCACACGTGCATGCCGCATGTAAGGGGGATCCAAATGCATGCCGCATGTCATGGGGGTCCCTCATGCATGCTGCATGTCATGGGGGGCCCACATGCATGCCGCATGTCATGGGGCCCCACTTGCATGCAGCATGTAATGGGGGATCCAAATGCATGCTGCACGTCCTGAGGGCCCCGCATGCATGCCGCATGTCATGGGGGCCCCGCAGGCATTCCACATGTCAAGGGGGCCCCAAATAAATGACGCATTTCATGGGGCCCCACATGCATGCCGCATGTCATGGGGCCCCCCAAATGCATGCCGCATGTCATAGGGGCCCCACATGCATGACGCATTTCATGGGGGCCCCAACTGCATGCCGCATGTAATGGGGGCCCACGTGCATGCCGCATGTCATGGGGGCCCCAAATGCATGCCGCATATCATGTGGGCCCCACATGCATGCCGCATGTCATGGGGGCCCCACTTGCATGCAGCATGTAATGGGGGATCCAAATGCATGCTGCACGTCATGAGGGCCCCGCATGCATGCCGCATGTCATGGGGGCCCCGCAGGCATTCCACATGTCAAGGGGGCCCCAAATAAATGACGCATTTCATGGGGGCCCCACATGCGTGCCGCATATCATGGGGGCCTCAAATGCATGCAGCATGTCATGGGGGCCCCACGTGCATGCCACATGTCATGGGGGGCCACATGCATGCCGCATGTCATGGGGGCCCCACTTGCATGCAGCATGTAATGGGGGATCCAAATGAATGACGCATGTCATGGGGGTCCCACATGCATGCCGCATGTCATGGGGCCCCCCAAATGCATGCCGCATGTCATGGGGGCCCACGTGCATGGCGCATTTCATGGGGGCCCACATGCATGGCGCATATCATGTGGGCCCCACGTGCATGCCGCATGTCATGGGGGCCTCACGTGCATTCCACATGTCATGGGGGCCCCAAACGCATGCCGCATGTCTTGGGGCCCACAAATGCATGCCGCATGTCATAGGGGCCCCACATGCATGGCGCATTTCATGGATGCCCCACATGCATGCGCAAGTTATGGGGGCCCCAAATGTGTGCCGCATATCATGGGGGCCCCAAATGCATGCAGCATGTCATGGGGGCCCCAAATTAATGCCGCATTTCATGGGGGCCCCACGTGCATGCCGCATGTCATGGGGGCCCCAAATGAATGCCGCATTTCATGGGGGCCCCACATGCATGCCGCATGTCTTGGGGCCCACAAATGCATGCCGCATGTCATAGGGGCCCCACATGCATGACGCATTTCATGGGGGCCCCGAATGCATGCATCAAGTCATGGGGGCCCCAAATGCATGCCGCATATCATGGGGGTCCCACATGCATGCCACATATGATGGGGGTCCCACATGCATGCCGCATGTCATGGGGGACACAAATGCATGCCGCATGTCATAGTGGCCCCAGATGCATGCTGCATGTCATGAGGGCCCCACGTGCATGTCGCATGTCATAGGGGCCCCAATTGCATGCCGCATGTCATAGGGGCCCCACGTGCATGCCGCATGTCATGGGGGCCCCACATGCATGCTTCATATCATGGGGGCCCCACGTGCATGCCGCATGTCATGAGGGTGCCACATGCATGCCGCATGTCATGGGGGCCCCGCAGGCATTCCGCATGTCATGGGGCCCACAAATGCATGTCGCCTGTCATAGGGGCCCCACATGCATGGCGCATTTCAAGGATGCCCCACATGCATGCCGCATGTCATGGGGGCCCAAATGCATGCCGCATTTCATGGGGGCCACACGTGCATGCCGCATGTCATGGGGGTTCCAATTGCATGCAGCATGTAATGGGGGATCCAAATGCATGCTGCACGTCATGGGGGCCCCACATGCATGCCGCATGTCATGGGGGCCTCACGTGCATTCCACATGTCATGGGGGCCCCAAACGCATGCAGCATGCCATGGGGGCCCCACGTGCATGGCGCATTTCATGGGGGCCCCACATGCATGCCGCATATCATGGGGCCCCAAATGCATGCCGCATGTCATGAGGGCCCCAAATGCATGCCTGCGGGGCCCCGCATACATGCCGCATGTCATGGGGGCCCCGCAGGCATGCCACATGTCATGGGGGCCCCAAATAAATGCCGCATTTCATGGGGGCCCCATGTGCATGCCGCATGTCATGGGGCCCCCCAAATGCTTTCCGCATGTCATAGGGGCCCACATGCATGGCGCATTTCATGGGGGCCCCAAATGCATGCCTCAAGTCATGGGGGCCCCAAATCAATGCCGCATTTCATGGGGGCCCCACGTGCATGCCGCATGTCATGGGGGCCCCAAATAAATGCCGCATTTCATGGGGGCCCCACATGCATGCCGCATGTCTTGGGGCCCACAAATGCATGCCGCATGTCATAGGGGCCCCACATGCATGGCACATTTCATGGGGGCCCCGAATGCATGATTCAAGTCATGGGAGCCCCAAATGCATGCCGCATATCATGGGGGTCCCACATGCATGCCGCATATGATGGGGGTCCCACATGCATGCCGCATGTCATGGGGGCCACAAATGCATGCCGCATGTCATAGTAGCCCCAGATGCATGCTACATGTCATGAGGGCCCACGTGCATGCCGCATGTCATAGGGGCCCCAATTGCATGCCGCATGTCATAGGGGCCCCACATGCATGGCACATTTCATGGTGGCCCCACGTGCATGTCGCATGTCATGGGGCCCCCCAAATGCATGCAGCATGTCTTGGGGCCCACAAATGCATGTCGCATGTCATAGGGGCCCCACATGCATGGCGCATTTCAAGGATGCCCCACATGCATGCGCAAGTCATGGGGGCCCCAAATGTGTGCCGCATATAATGGGGGCCCCAAATGCATGCAGCATGTCATGGTGGCCCCACGTGCATGCCACATATCATGGGGGGCCCACATGCATGCCGCATGTCATGGGGGACCCGCATGCATGCCGCATGTCATGGGGGCCCCAAATGCATGCCGCATGCCATGAGGGCCCCGCATGCATTCCGCATGTCATGGGGGCCCCACATGCATGCCGCATGTCTTGGGGCCCACAAATGCATGCCACATGTAATGAGGGCCCCACATGCATGCCGCATGTCATGGGGGCCCCATGTGCATGCCGCATGTCATGGGGGCCCAAAATGCATGCCTCAAGTCATGGGGGCCCCACATGCATGCTTCATATCATGGGGGCCCCGAATGCATGCCTCAAGTCATGGGAGCCCCAAATGCATGCCGCATATCATGGGGGTCCCACATGCATGCCACATGTCAAGGGGGCCCCAAATGCATGCCACATGTCATGGGGGCCCAAATGCATGCCGCATGTCATAGTGGCCCCAGATGCATGCTGCATGTCATGAGGGCCCCACGTGCATGCCGCATGTCATAGGGGCCCCAATTGCATGCCGCATGTCATAGGGGCCCCACATGCATGGCGCATGTCATGGTGCCCCACATGCATGCCGCATGTCAAGGGGGCCCCAAATGCATGCCACATGTCATGGGGGCCCAAATGCATGCCACATGTAATGAGGGCCCCACATGCATGCCACATGTCATGGGGGCCTCATGTGCATGCCGCATGTCATGGGGGCCCAAAATGCATGCCTCAAGTCATGGGGGCCCCACATGCATGCTTCATATCATGGGGGCCCCACACGCATGCCGCATGTCATGAGGGTGACACATGCATGCCGCATGTCATGGGGGCCCCGCAGGCATTCCGCATGTCATGGGGGCCCCAAATGCATGCCGCATTTCATGGTGGCCCCACGTGCATGTCGCATGTCATGGGGCCCCCCAAATGCATGCAGCATGTCTTGGGGCCCACAAATGCATGTCGCATGTCATAGGGGCCCCACATGCATGGCGCATTTCATGGATGCCCCACATGCATGCGCAAGTCATGGGGGCCCCAAATGTGTGCCGCATATCATGGGGGCCCCAAATGCATGCAGCATGTCATGGGGGCCCCACATGCATGCCGCATGTCTTGGGGCCCACAAATGCATGCCGCATGTCATAGGGGCCCCACATGCATGGCGCATTTCATGGGGGCCCCGAATGCATGCCTCAAGTCATGGGGGCCCCAAATGCATGCCGCATATCATGGGGGTCCCACATGCATGCCACAAATGATGGGGGTCCCACATGCATGTCGCATGTCATGGGGGACACAAATGCATGCTGCATGTCATAGGGGCCCCACATGCATGGCGCATGTCATGGTGCCCCACATGCATGCCGCATGTCAAGGGGGCCCCAAATGCATGCCACATGTCATGGGGGCCCAAATGCATGCCGCATGTAATGAGGGCCCCACATGCATGCTGCATGTCATGGGGGCCCACGTGCATGCCACATGTCATGGGGGGCCCACATGCATGCCGCATGTCATGGGGCCCCACTTGCATGCAGCATGTAATGGGGATCCAAATGCATGACGCATGTAATGGGCGTCCCACATGCATGCCGCATGTCATGGGGGTCCCAAATGCATGCGGCATGTCATAGGGGCCCCACGTGCATACCACATGTCATGGGGGCCCCAAATGCATGACGCATGTCCTGGGGGCCCCACATGCATGCCGCATGTCATGGGGGTCCCACGTGCATGCTGTATGTCATGGGGGTCCCAAATGCATGCGGCATGCCATAGGGGCCCCACGTGCATACCACATGTCATTGGGGCCCCAAATGCATGCCGCATGTCATGGCGCCCCCAAATGCATGACTTATGTCATCGGGGCCCCACGTGCATGCCGCATGTCATGGGGGCCCCAAATGCATGGCTCAAGTCATGGGGTCCCCAAATGCATGCCGCATGTCATGGGGGCCCACGTGCATGGCGCATTTCATGGGGGCCCACATGCATGGCACATATCATGTGGGCCCCACTTGCATGCCGCATATATTGGGGGCCCAACTTGCCTTCAGCATGTAATGGGGGATCCAAATGAATAACGCATGTCATGGAGGTCCCACATGCATGCCGCATGTCATGGGGCCCCACAAATGCATGCCGCATGTCATGGGGGCCCACGTGCATGGCGCATTTCATGGGGGCCCACATGCATGGCGCATATCATGTGGGCCCCACGTGCATGCCGCATATATTGGGGGCCCCAAATGCATGCCACATGTCATGAGGGCCGCGCATGCATTCCGCATGTCATGGGGGGCCCGCAGGCATGCCGCATGTCATGGAGGTCCCAATTGCATGCAGCATGTAATGGGGGATCCAAATGCATGCTGCACGTCATGGGGGCCCCACGTGCATGCCGCATGTCATGGGGGCCTCACGTGCATTCCACATGTCATGGGGGCCCCAAACGCATGCAGCATGCCATGCGGGCCCCACGTGCATGGCGCATTTCATGGGGGCCCCACATGCATGCCGCATATCATGGGGCCCCAAATGCATGCAGCATGTCATGAGGGCCCCAAATGCATGCCGCATGTCATGGGGGCCCCGCATACATGCCGCATGTTATGGGGGCCCCACATGCATGCCGCATGTTATGGGGGCCCCACATGCATGTCGCATGTCATGGGGGCCCCAAATGCATGCCTCAAGTCATGGGGGCCCCAAATGCATGCCACATATCATGTGGGCCCCACTTGCATGCCGCATTTCATGGGGGCCACACGTGCATGCCGCATGTAAGGGGCATCCAAATGCATGCCGCATGTCATGGGGGTCCCAAACGCATGCAGCATGCCATGGGGGTCCCACGTGCATGGTGCATTTCATGGGGGCCCCAAATGCATGCCGCATGTCATGAGAGCCCCGCAAACATGCCGCATGTCATGGGGGCCCCACGTGCATACCACATGTCTTGGTGCCCCCAAATGCATGCAGCATGTCATAGGGGCCCCACATGCATGCCGCATGTAATGGGGGCCCCAAATGCATGCGGCATGTCATAGGGGCCCCACGTGCATGCCGCATGTCTCGGGCACCCCAAATGCATGCAGCATGTTATGGGGGCCCCACGTGCATGGCGCATTTCATGGGGGCCCCACATGGATGCCCCATGTCATGGGGGCCCCAAATGCATGCCTCAAGTCATCGTGCCCCAAATGCATGCCACATATCATGTGGGCTCCACGTGCATGCCGCATGTCATGGGGGCCCCGCAGGCATGCCGCATGTCATGGGGGGCCCACATGCATGGCACATTTCATGGGGCCCCACATGCATGGATCATGTCATGGGGGCCCCACATGCATGCCCCATGTCATGGGGGCCCCAAATGCATGCCTCAAGTCATGGGGCCCCAAATGCATGACACATATCATGTGGGCTCCACGTGCATGCCGCATGTCATGGGGGCCCCGCAGGCATGCCGCATGTCATGGGGGCCCCAAATGCATGCCACATTTCATGGGGGCCACACGTGCATGCCGCATGTAAGGGGGATCCAAATGCATGCCGCATGTCATGGGGGTCCCTCATGCATGCTGCATGTCATGGGGTGCCCACATGCATGCCGCATGTCATGGGGCCCCACTTGCATGCAGCATGTAATGGGGGATCCAAATGCATGCTGCACGTCCTGAGGGCCCCGCATGCATGCCGCATGTCATGGGGGCCCCGCAGGCATTCCACATGTCAAGGGGGCCCCAAATAAATGACGCATTTCATGGGGGCCCCACATGCATGCCGCATGTCATGGGGCCCCCCAAATGCATGCCGCATGTCATAGGGGCCCCACATGCATGACGCATTTCATGGGGGCCCCAACTGCATGCCGCATGTAATGGGGGCCCACGTGCATGCCGCATGTCATGGGGGCCCCAAATGCATGCCGCATATCATGTGGGCCCCACATGCATGGCGCAAGTCATGGGGGCCCCAAATGCGTGCCGCATGTCATGTGGGCCCCACATGCATGCCGCATGTCATGGGGGCCCCAAATGCGTGCCGCATATCATGGGGGCCTCAAATGCATGCAGCATGTCATGGGGGCCCCACGTGCATGCCACATGTCATGGGGGGCCACATGCATGCCGCATGTCATGGGGGCCCCACTTGCATGCAGCATGTAATGGGGGATCCAAATGAATGACGCATGTCATAGGGGTCCCACATGCATGCCGCATGTCATGGGGCCCCCCAAATGCATGCCGCATGTCATGGGGGCCCACGTGCATGGCGCATTTCATGGGGGCCCACATGCATGGCGCATATCATGTGGGCCCCACGTGCATGCCGCATGTCATGGGGGCCTCACGTGCATTCCACATGTCATGGGGGCCCCAAACGCATGCCGCATGTCTTGGGGCCCAGAAATGCATGCCGCATGTCATAGGGGCCCCACATGCATGGCACATTTCATGGGGGCCCTGAATGCATGCCTCAAGTCATGGGAGCCCCAAATGCATGCCGCATATCATGGGGGTCCCACATGCATGCCACATATGATGGGGGTCCCACATGCATGCCGCATGTCATGGGGGCCACAAATGCATGCCGCATGTCATAGTGGCCCCAGATGCATGCTGCATGTCATGAGGGCCCCACGTGCATGTCACATGTCATAGGGGCCCCAATTGCATGCCGCATGTCATGGGGGCCCCAAATGCATGCCGCATATCATGGGGGCCTCAAATGCATGCAGCATGTCATGGGGGCCCCACGTGCATGCCACATGTCATGGGGGGCCACATGAATGCCGCGTGTCATGGGGGCCCCACTTGCATGCAGCATGTAATGGGGGATCCAAATGAATAACGCATGTCATGGAGGTCCCACATGCATGCCGCATGTCATGGGGCCCCCCAAATGCATGCCGCATGTCATGGGGGCCCCAAATGCATGCCGCATTTCATGGGGGCCACACGTGCATGCCGCATGTCATGGGGGTCCCAATTGCATGCAGCATGTAATGGGGGATCCAAATGCATGCTGCACGTCATGGGGGCCCCACGTGCATGCCGCATGTCATGGGGGCCTCACGTGCATTCCACATGTCATGGGGGCCCCAAACGCATGCAGCATGCCATGGGGGCCCCACGTGCATGGCGCATTTCATGGGGGCCCCACATGCATGCCGCATATCATGGGGCCCCAAATGCATGCCGCATGTCATGAGGGCCCCAAATGCATGCCGCATGTCATGGGGGCCCCGCATACATGCCGCATGTCATGGGGGCCCCGCAGGCATGCCACATGTCATGGGGGCCCCAAATAAATGCCTCAAGTCATGGGGGCCCCAAATCAATGCCGCATTTCATAGGGGCCCACATGCATGGCACATTTCATGGGGGCCCCAAATGCATGCCTCAAGTCATGGGGGCCCCAAATCAATGCCGCATTTCATAGGGGCCCCACGTGCATGCCGCATGTCATGGGGGCCCCAAATAAATGCCGCATTTCATGGGGGCCCCACATGCATGCCGCATGTCTTGGGGCCCACAAATGCATGCCGCATGTCATAGGGGCCTCACATGCATGGCACATTTCATGGGGGCCCCGAATGCATGCCTCAAGTCATGGGAGCCCCAAATGCATGCCGCATATCATGGGGGTCCCACATGCATGCCGCATATGATGGGGGTCCCACATGCATGCCGCATGTCATGGGGGCCACAAATGCATGCCACATGTCATAGTAGCCCCAGATGCATGCTGCATGTCATGAGGGCCCCACGTGCATGCCGCATGTCATAGGGGCCCCAATTGCATGCCGCATGTCATAGGGGCCCCACATGCATGGCGCATGTCATGGTGCCCCACATGCATGCCGCATGTCAAGGGGGCCCCACGTGCATGCCGCATGTCATGAGGGTGCCACATGCATGCCGCATGTCATGGGGGCCCCGCAAGCATTCCGCATGTCATGGGGGCCCCAAATGCATGCCGCATTTCATGGTGGCCCCACGTGCATGTCGCATGTCATGGGGCCCCCCAAATGCATGCAGCATGTCTTGGGGCCCACAAATGCATGTCGCATGTCATAGGGGCCCCACATGCATGGCGCATTTCAAGGATGCCCCACATGCATGCGCAAGTCATGGGGGCCCCAAATGTGTGCCGCATATAATGGGGGCCCCAAATGCATGCAGCATGTCATGGTGGCCCCACGTGCATGCCACATATCATGGGGGGCCCACATGCATGCCGCATGTCATGGGGGACCCGCATGCATGCCGCATGTCATGGGGGCCCCAAATGCATGCCGCATGTCAAGGGGGCCCCAAATGCATGCCACATGTCATGGGGGCCCAAATGCATGCCACATGTAATGAGGGCCCCACATGCATGCCGCATGTCATGGGGGCCCCATGTGCATGCCGCATGTCATGGGGGCCCAAAATGCATGCCTCAAGTCATGGGGGCCCCACATGCATGCCGCATTTCATGGTGGCCCCACGTGCATGTCGCATGTCATGGGGGCCCCACATGCATGGCGCATTTCATGGATGCCCCACATGCATGTCGCATGTCATGGGGGACACAAATGCATGCCGCATGTCATAGTGGCCCCAGATGCATGCTGCATGTCATGAGGGCCCCACGTGCATGTCGCATGTCATAGGGGCCCCAATTGCATGCCGCATGTCATAGGGGCCCCACATGCATGGCGCATGTCATGGTGCCCCACATGCATGCCTCAAGTCATGGGGGCCCAAATGCATGCCGCATGTAATGAGGGCCCCACATGCATGCTGCATGTCATGGGGGCCCCGCAGGCATTCCGCATGTCATGGGGCCCACAAATGCATGTCGCATGTCATGGGGGCCCCACTTGCATGCAGCATGTAATGGGGGATCCAAATGAATGACGCATGTCATGGAGGTCCCACATGCATGCCGCATGTCATGGGGCCCCCCAAATGCATGCCGCATGTCATGGGGGCCCACGTGCATGGCGCATTTCATGGGGGCCCACATGCATGGCGCATATCATGTGGGCCCCACTTGCATGCCGCATATATTGGGGGCCCCAAATGCATGCCGCATGTCATGAGGGCCGCGCATGCATGCCGCATGTCATGGGGGCCCCGCATACATGACACATGTCATGGGGGCAACAAATAAATGCCGCATTTCATGGGGGCCCCATGTGCATGCCGCATGTCATGGGGCCCCCCAAATGCATGCCGCATGTCATAGGGGCCCACATGCATGGCGCATTTCATGGGGGCCCCAAATGCATGCCTCAAGTCATGGGGGCCCCAAATCAATGCCGCATGTCATGGGGCCCCCCAAATGCATGCCGCATGTCATAGGGGCCCACATGCATGGCGCATTTCATGGGGGCCCCAAATGCATGCCTCAAGTCATGGGGGCCCCAAATCAATGCCGCATTTCATGGGGGCCCCACGTGCATGCCGCATGTCATGGGGGCCCCAAATGAATGCCGCATTTCATGGGGGCCCCACATGCATGCCGCATGTCATAGGGGCCCCACATGCATGGCGCATGTCATGGTGCCCCACATGCATGCCGCATGTCATGGGGGCCCCGCAGGCATTCCTCATGTCATGGGGGCCCCAAATGCATGCCGCATGTCATGGGGCCCCCCAAATGCATGCAGCATGTCTTGGGGCCCACAAATGCATGTCGCATGTCATAGGGGCCCCACATGCATGGCGCATTTCAAGGATGCCCCACATGCATGCGCAAGTCATGGGGGCCCCAAATGTGTGCCGCATATCATGGGGGCCCCAAATGCATGCAGCATGTCATTGTGGCCCCACGTGCATGCCACATATCATGGGGGGCCCACATGCATGCCGCATGTCATGGGGCCCCACTTGCATGCAGCATGTAATGGGGATCCAAATGCATGACGCATGTCATGGGCGTCCCACATGCATGCCGCATGTCATGGGGGTCCCAAATGCATGCGGCATGTCATAGGGGCGCCACCTGCATACAACATGTCATGGGGGCCCCAAATGCATGAGGCATGTCATGGGGGTCCCACATGCATGCTGCATGTCATGGGGGCCCCAAACGCATGCAGCATGCCATGGGGGCCCCACGTGCATGGTGCATTTCATGGGGGGCCCAAATGCATGCCGCATGTCATGAGGGCCCCGCATACATGCCGCATGTCATGGGGGCCCCACATACATACCACATGTCTTGGGGCCCCCAAATGCATGCAGCATGTCATAGGGGCCCCACATGCATGCCGCATGTAATGGGGGCCCCAAATGCATGCGGCATGTTATAGGGGCCCCACGTGCATGCCACATGTCTCGGGCACCCCAAATGCATGCAGCATGTTATGGGGGCCCCACGTGCAGGGCGCATTTCATGGGGGCCCCACATGCATGCCCCATGTCATGGGTGCCCCAAATGCATGCCTCAAGTCATCGTGCCCCAAATGCATGCCACATATCATGTGGGCTCCACGTGCATGCCGCATGTCATGGGGGCCCCGCAGGCATGCCGCATGTCATGGGGGCCCCACATGCATGGAGCATGTCATGGGGGCCCCACATGCATGCCCCATGTCATGGGGCCCCAAATGCATGCCTCAAGTCATGGGGCCCCAAATGCATGACACATATAATGTGGGCTCCACGTGCATGCCGCATTTCATGGGGGCCACACGTGCATGCCGCATGTAAGGGGGTCCAAATGCATGCCGCATGTCATGGGGGTCCCACGTGCATGGCGCATTTCATGGGGGCCCCACATGCATGCCGCATATCATGGGGCCCCAAATGCATGCCGCATGTCATGAGGGCCCCGCATACATGCCGCATGTCATGGGGGCCCCGCATACATGCCGCATGTCATGGGGGCCCCGCAGGCATGCCACATGTCATGGGGGCCCCAAACAAATGCCGCATTTCATGGGGGCCCCATGTGCATGCCGCATGTCATGGGGCCCCCCAAATGCATGCCGCATGTCATAGGGGCCCCACATGCATGGCGCATTTCATGGGGGCCCCAAATGCATGCCTCAAGTCATGGGGGCCCAAATGCATGCCGCATATCATGGGGGTCCCACATGCATGCCGCATATGATGGGGGTCCCACATGCATGCCACATGTCAGTGGGGGCCACAAATGCATGCCGCATGTCATAGTAGCCCCAGATGCATGCTGCATGTCATGAGGGCCCCACGTGCATGCCGCATGTCATAGGGGCCCCAATTGCATGCCGCATGTCATAGGGGCCCCACATGCATGGCGCATGTCATGGTGCCCCACATGCATGCCGCAGGTCAAGGGGGCCCCAAATGCATGCCACATGTCATGGGGGGCCACATGCATGCCGCGTGTCATGGGGGCCCCACTTGCATGCAGCATGTAATGGGGGATCCAAATGAATGACGCATGTCATGGGGGCCCCACGTGCATGCCACATGTCATGGTGCCCCACATGCATGCCGCAGGTCAAGGGGGCCCCAAATGCATGCCACATGTCATGGGGGGCCACATGCATGCCGCATGTCATGGGGGCCCCAAATGCATGCCGCATATCATGGGGGCCTCAAATGCATGCAGCATGTCATGGGGGCCCCACGTGCATGCCACATGTCATGGGGGGCCACATGCATGCCGCGTGTCATGGGGGCCCCCAAATGCATGCCACATGTCATGGGGGCCCACATGCATGGCGCATTTCATGGGGGCCCACATGCATGGCGCATATCATGTGGGCCCCACTTGCATGCCGCATATATTGGGGGCCCCAAATGCATGCCGCATGTCATGAGGGCCGCGCATGCATGCCGCATGTCATGGGGGCCCCGCATACATGCCACATGTCATGGGGGCAACAAATAAATGCCGCATTTCATGGGGGCCCCATGTGCATGCCGCATGTCATGGGGCCCCCCAAATGCATGCCGCATGTCATAGGGGCCCACATGCATGGCGCATTTCATGGGGGCCCCAAATGCATGCCTCAAGTCATGGGGGCCCCAAATGCATGCTTCATATCATGGGGGCCCCACGTGCATGCCGCATGTCATGAGGGTGCCACATGCATGCCGCATGTCATGGGGGCCCCGCAGGCATTCCGCATGTCATGGGGGCCCCAAATGCATGCCGCATTTCATGGTGGCCCCACGTGCATGTCGCATGTCATGGGGCCCCCCAAATGCATGCAGCATGTCTTGGGGCCCACAAATGCATGTCGCATGTCATAGGGGCCCCACATGCATGGCGCATTTCAAGGATGCCCCACATGCATGCGCAAGTCATGGGGGCCCCAAATGTGTGCCGCATATCATGGGGGCCCCAAATGCATGCAGCATGTCATTGTGGCCCCACGTGCATGCCACATATCATGGGGGGCCCACATGAATGCCGCATGTCATGGGGCCCCACTTGCATGCAGCATGTAATGGGGATCCAAATGCATGACGCATGTAATGGGCGTCCCACATGCATGACGCATGTCATGGGGGTCCCAAATGCATGCGGCATGTCATAGGGGCGCCACGTGCATACAACATGTCATGGGGGCCCCAAATGCATGACGCATGTCATGGGGGTCCCACATGCATGCTGCATGTCATGGGGGCCCCAAACGCATGCAGCATGCCATGGGGGCCCCACGTGCATGGTGCATTTCATGGGGGGCCCAAATGCATGCCGCATGTCATGAGGGCCCCGCATACATGCCGCATGTCATGGGGGCCCCACATACATACCACATGTCTTGGGGCCCCCAAATGCATGCAGCATGTCATAGGGGCCCCACATGCATGCCGCATGTAATGGGGGCCCCAAATGCATGCGGCATGTTATAGGGGCCCCACGTGCATGCCGCATGTCTCGGGCACCCCAAATGCATGCAGCATGTTATGGGGGCCCCACGTGCATGGCGCATTTCATGGGGGCCCCATATGCATGCCCCATGTCATGGGTGCCCCAAATGCATGCCTCAAGTCATCGTGCCCCAAATGCATGCCACATATCATGTGGGCTCCACGTGCATGCCGCATTTCATGGGGGCCCCGCAGGCATGCCGCATGTCATGGGGGCCCACATGCATGGCACATTTCATGGGGGCCCCACATGCATGGAGCATGTCATGGGGGCCCCACATGCATGCCCCATGTCATGGGGGCCCCAAATGCATGCCACATTTCATGGGGGCCACACGTGCATGCCGCATGTAAGGGGGTCCAAATGCATGCCGCATGTCATGGGGGTCCCACGTGCATGGCACATTTCATGGGGGCCCCACATGCATGCCGCATATCATGGGGCCCCAAATGCATGCCGCATGTCATGAGGGCCCCGCATACATGCCGCATGTCATGGGGGCCCCGCATACATGCCGCATGTCATGGGGGCCCCGCAGGCATGCCACATGTCATGGGGGCCCCAAACAAATGCCGCATTTCATGGGGGCCCCATGTGCATGCCGCATGTCATGGGGCCCCCCAAATGCATGCCGCATGTCATAGGGGCCCCACATGCATGGCGCATTTCATGGGGGCCCCAAATGCATGCCTCAAGTCATGGGGGCCCAAATG
This sequence comes from Phyllobates terribilis, assembly GCF_046119375.1. Classification (NCBI taxonomy): domain Eukaryota; kingdom Metazoa; phylum Chordata; class Amphibia; order Anura; family Dendrobatidae; genus Phyllobates; species Phyllobates terribilis. The sequence goes on from NW_027362763.1 coordinate 609,958,567, forward strand.
CATGCCGCATATCATGGGGGTCCCACATGCATGCCGCATATGATGGGGGTCCCACATGCATGCCACATGTCAGTGGGGGCCACAAATGCATGCCGCATGTCATAGTAGCCCCAGATGCATGCTGCATGTCATGAGGGCCCCACGTGCATGCCGCATGTCATAGGGGCCCCAATTGCATGCCGCATGTCATAGGGGCCCCACATGCATGGCGCATGTCATGGTGCCCCACATGCATGCCGCATGTCAAGGGGGCCCCAAATGCATGCCACATGTCATGTGGGCCCAAATGCATGCCGCATTACTGGGGGCCCCACGTGCATGCCGCATGTCATGGGGGCCCAAAATGCATGCCTCAAGTCTTGGGGCCCACAAATGCATGTCGCATGTCATAGGGGCCCCACATGCATGGCGCATTTCATGGATGCCCCACATGCATGCGCAAGTCATGGGGGCCCCAAATGTGTGCCGCATATCATGGGGGCCCCAAATGCATGCAGCATGTCATGGGGGCCCCAAATGCATGCCGCATTTCATGGGGGCCCCACATGCATGCCGCATGTCATGGGGGCCCCAAATGAATGCCGCATTTCATGGGGGCCCCACATGTATGCCGCATGTCTTGGGGCCCACAAATGCATGCCGCATGTCATAGGGGCCCCACATGCATGGCGCATTTCATGGGGGCCCCGAATGCATGCCTCAAGTCATGGGGGCCCCAAATGCATGCCGCATATCATGGGGGTCCCACATGCATGCCACATATGATGGGGGTCCCACATGCATGCCGCATGTCATGGGGGACACAAATGCATGCCGCATGTCATAGTGGCCCCAGATGCATGCCGCATGTCATGGGGGCCCCAAATGAATGCCGCATTTCATGGGGGCCCCACATGTATGCCGCATGTCTTGGGGGCCACAAATGCATGCCGCATGTCATAGGGGCCCCACATGCATGGCGCATTTCATGGGGGCCCCGAATGCATGCCTCAAGTCATGGGGGCCCCAAATGCATGCCGCATATCATGGGGGTCCCACATGCATGCCACATATGATGGGGGTCCCACATGCATGCCGCATGTCATAGGGGCCCCAATTGCATGCCGCATGTCATAGGGGCCCCACATGCATGGCGCATGTCATGGGGGCCCCGCAGGCATTCCGCATGTCATGGGGCCCACAAATGCATGTCGCATGTCATAGGGGCCCCACATGCATGGCGCATTTCAAGGATGCCCCACATGCATGCGCAAGTCATGGGGGCCCCAAATGTGTGCCGCATATCATGGGGGCCCCAAATGCATGCAGCATGTCATGGGGGCCCACGTGCATGCCACATGTCATGGGGGCCCACATGCATGCCGCATGTCATGGGGCCCCACTTGCATGCAGCATGTAATGGGGATCCAAATGCATGACGCATGTAATGGGCGTCCCACATGCATGCCGCATGTCATGGGGGTCCCACGTGCATGCTGCATGTCATGGGGGTCCTAAATGCATGCGGCATGCCATAGGGGCCCCACGTGCATACCACATGTCATTGGGGCCCCAAATGCATGCCGCATGTCCTGGGGGCTCCACGTGCTTGCCGCATGCCATGGGGGCCCCACGTGCTTGCCGCATGTCATAGGGGCCCGACATGCATGGAGCATGTCATGGGGGCCCCAAATGCATGCCGCATGTCATGGCGCCCCCAAATGCATGACTTATGTCATGGGGGCCCCACGTGCATGCCGCATGTCATGGGGGCCCCAAATGCATGGCTCAAGTCATGGGGTCCCCAAATGCATGCCGCATGTCATGGGGGCCCACGTGCATGGCGCATTTAATGGGGGCCCACATGCATGGCGCATATCATGTGGGCCCCACTTGCATGCCGCATATATTGGGCCCCCCAAATGCATGCCGCATGTCATGAGGGTCGCGCATGCATACCGCATGTCATGGGGGCCCCGCAGGCATGCCGCATGTCATGGGGGCCCCAAATGCATGCCGCATTTCACGGGGGCCACACGTGCATGCCGCATGTCATGGGGGTCCCAATTGCATGCAGCATATAATGGGGGATCCAAATGCATGCTGCACGTCATGGGGGCCCCACGTGCATGCCGCATGTCATGGGGGCCTCACGTGCATTCCACATGTCATGGGGGCCCCAAAAGCATGCAGCATGCCATGGGGGCCCCTCGTGCATGGCGCATTTCATGGGGGCCCCACATGCATGCCGCATGTCATAGGGGCCCGACATGCATGGAGCATGTCATGGGGGCCCCAAATGCATGCCGCATGTCATGGCGGCCCCAAATGCATGACTTATGTCATGGGGGCCCCACGTGCATGCCGCATGTCATGGGGGCCCCAAATGCATGGCTCAAGTCATGGGGGCCCCAAATGCATGCCTCATATATTGAGGGCCCCAAATGCATGCCGCATGTCATGAGGGCCCCGCATGCATGCCGCATGTCATTGGGGCCCCGCAGGCATTCCGCATGTCATGGGGGCCTCACGTGCATTCCGCATGTCATGGGGGCCCCACGTGCATACTGCATGTCATTGGGGCCCCACGTGCTTGCCGCATGTCATGGGGGCCCAAATGCATGCCGCATGTCATGGGGGCCATAAATGCATGCCGCATGTCATGGGTGCCCAACGTGCATGCCGCATGTATTGGGGGCCCCAACTGCATGCCGCATATCATGGGGCCCCACATGCATGCCACATGTCATGTTGGCCCCACATGCATGCCGCATTTCAAGGGGGACCCAAATGCATGCCGAATGTCATGGGGGTCCCACATGCATGGCGCATGTCATTGGGGCCCCACGTGCATGCCGCATGTCATGGCGGCCCCAAATGCATGCCGCATGTCATGGCGGCCCCAAATGAATGACTCAGGTTATGGGGGCCCCACGTGCATGCCGCATGTCATGGGGGCCCCAAATGCATGCCGCATGCCATGAGGGCCCCGCATGCATTCCGCATGTCATGGGGGCCCCACATGCATGCCGCATGTCTTGGGGCCCACAAATGCATGCCGCATGTCATAGGGGCCCCACATGCATGGCACATTTCATGGGGGCCCCGAATGCATGCCTCAAGTCATGGGAGCCCCAAATGCATGCCGCATATCATGGGGGTCCCACATGCATGCCATATATGATGGGGGTCCCACATGCATGCCGCATGTCATGGGGGCCACAAATGCATGCCGCATGTCATAGTGGCCCCAGATGCATGCTGCATGTCATGAGGGCCCCACGTGCATGCCGCATGTCATAGGGGCCCCAATTGCATGCCGCATGTCATAGGGGCCCCACATGCATGGCGCATGTCATGGTGCCCCACATGCATGCCGCATGTCAAGGGGGCCCCAAATGCATGCCACATGTCATGGGGGCCCAAATGCAAGCCACATGTAATGAGGGCCCCACATGCATGCCGCATGTCATGGGGGCCCCATGTGCATGCCGCATGTCATGGGGGCCCAAAATGCATGCCTCAAGTCATGGGGGCCCCGCATGCATGCTTCATATCATGGGGGCCCCACATGCATGCCGCATGTCATGAGGGTGCCACATGCATGCCGCATGTCATGGGGGCCCCGCAGGCATTCCGCATGTCATGGGGGCCCCAAATGCATGCCGCATTTCATGGTGGCCCCACGTGCATGTCGCATGTCATGGGGCCCCCCAAATGCATGCAGCATGTCTTGGGGCCCACAAATGCATGTCTCATGTCATAGGGGCCCCACATGCATGGCGCATTTCATGGATGCCCCACATGCATGCGCAAGTCATGGGGGCCCCAAATGTGTGCCGCATATCATGGGGGCCCCAAATGCATGCAGCATGTCATGGGGGCCCCAAATGCATGCCGCATATGAATGCCGCATGTCATAGGGGCCCCACATGCATGGCGCATGTCATGGGAAGCCCACATGCATGCCACATGTCATGGGGGCCCCACATGCATGCCGCATTTCATGAGGGACCCAAATGCATGCCGCATGTCATGGGGGCCCCAAATGCATGCTGCATGTCATGGGGGCCCATGTGCATGCCGCATGTCTCAGGTACCCCAAATGCATGCAGCATGTTATGCAGGCCCCAAATGCATGCCGCATGTCATGGGGGCCCAAATGCATGACGCATGTCATGGGGGCCCCACATGCATGCCGCATGTCATGGGGGCCCAAATGCTTGCCGCATGTCATAGTGGCCCCAAATGCATGCTGCATGTCATGATGGCCCCACGTGCATGCCGCATGTCATGGGGGCCCCAAATGCATGGCTCAAGTAATGGGGGCGCCAAATGCATGCTGCATGTCATGAGGGCCCCACGTGCATGCTGCATGTCATTGGGGCCCCACGTGCTTGCGGCATGTCATGGAGGCCCAAATGCATGCCGCATGTCATGGGGACCATAAATGCATGCCGGATATCATGGGGCCCCACATGCATGCCACATGTCATGGGGGCCTCACGTGCATTCCGCATGTCATGGGGGCCCCACGTACATGCTGAATGTCATTGGGGCCCCGCGTGCTTGCCGCATATCATGGGGGCCCCACGTGCATGCCTCATGTCACGGGGGCCACAAATGTATGCCGCATGTCATGGGGGCCCCACGTGCATGCCGCATGTCATGGGGCCCCCCAAATGCATGCCGCATGTCATAGGGGCCCCACATGCATGCCACATGTCAAAGGGGCCCCACATGCATGGAGCATATCATGGGGGCCCCACATGCATGCCTCATGTCATAGGGGCCCCACATGCATGCCGCATGTCAATGGGGGTCCCACATGCATGCTGCATGTCATAGGGGCCCACATGCATGGCGCATGTCATGGGGGGCCCACATGCATGCCACATGTCATGGGGGCCCCACATGCATGCCGCATTTCATGGGGGACCCAAATGCATGCCGCATGTCATGGGGGCCCCAAATGCATGCCGCATGTCATGGGGGATCCAAACTCATACCGCATGTCATTGGGGCCCCAAGCATATGCCGCATGTCATGGGGGCCCCATGTGCATGCCGCATGTCTCAGGTACCCCAAATGCATGCAGCATGTTATGCAGTCCCCAAATGCATGCCGCATGTCATGGGGGCCCAAATGCATGCCGCATGTCATGGGGGCCCCACGTGCATGAAGCATGTCATGGGGGCCCCAAATGCATGCCACATGTCATGAGGGCTCCACATGCATGCCGCATGTAATGGGGCCCAAATGCTTGCCGCATGTCATAGTGGCCCCAAATTCATGCTGCATGTCATGATGGCCCCACGTGCATGCCGCATGTCATGGGGGCCCCAAATGCATGGCTCAAGTCATGGGGGCCCCAAATGCATGCCGCATGTCATGGGGGCCCCACATGCATGCCGCATTTCATGGGTGACCCAAATGCATGCATGCCGCATGGCATTGGGGCCCCGCAGGCATTCCGCATGTCATGGGGGCCTCACGTGCATTCCGCATGTCATGGGGGCCCCACGTACATGCTGCATGTCATTGGGGCCCCGCGTGCTTGCCGCATGTCTCGGGCACCCCAAATGCATGCAGCATTTTATGCAGGCCCCAAATGCATGCCACATGTCATGGGGGCCCAAATGCAAGACGCATGTCATGGGGGCCCCACATGCATGCCGCATGTCATGGGGGCCCAAATGCTTGCCGCATGTCATAGTGGCCCCAAATGCATGCTGCATGTCATGATGGCCCCACGTGCATGCCGTATGTCATGGGGGCCCCAAATGCATGCCTCAAGTCATGGGGGCCCCAAATGCATGCCGCATATCATGGGGGTCCCACATGCATGCCGCATGTCATAGGGGCCCCACATGCATGGCGCATGTCATAGTGGCCCCAGATGCATGCTGCATGTCATGAGGGCCCCACGTGCATGCCGCATGTCATAGGGGCCCCAATTGCATGCCGCATGTCATAGGGGCCCCACATGCATGCCGCATGTCAAGGGGGCCCCAAATGCATGCCACATGTCATGGGGGCCCAAATGCATGCCGCATGTAATGGGGGCCCCACATGCATGCTTCATATCATGGGGGCCCCACGTGCATGCCGCATTTCATGGTGGCCCCACGTGCATGTCGCATGTCATGGGGCCCCCCAAATGCATGCCGCATGTCATAGGGGCCCCACATGCATGACGCATTTCATGGGGGCCCCAAATGCATGTCGCATGTCATGGGGCCCACCAAATGCATGCCGCATGTCATAGGGGCCCCACATGCATGACGCATTTCATGGGGGCCCCAAATGCATGTCGCATGTCACGGGGGCCCCACGTGCATGCCGCATGTCATGGGGGCCCCAAATAAATGACGCATTTCATGGGGGCCCCAAATGCGTGCCGCATATCATGGGGGCCCCAAATGCATGCAGCATGTCATGGGGGCCCCACGTGCATGCCACATGTCATGGGGGGCCACATGCATGCCGCATGTCATGGGGGCCCCACTTGCATGCAGCATGTAATGGGGGATCCAAATGAATCACGCATGTCATGGGGGTCCCACATGCATGCCGCATGTCATGGGGCCCCCCAAATGCATGCCGCATGTCATTGGGGCCCCACGTGCATACCACATGTCATGGGGGCCCCAAATGCATGCCGCATGTCCTGGGGGCCCCACATGCATGCCGCATTTCATGGGGCACCCAAATGCATGCCGCATGTCATGGCGGCCCCAAATGCATGACTCATGTCATGGGGGCCCCACGTGCATGCCGCATGTCATGGGGGATCCAACCTCATGCCGCATGTCATTGGGGCCCCAAGCGTATGCCGCATGTCATAGGGGCCCCACATGCATGCCGCATGTCTCGGGCACCTCAAATGCATGCAGCATGTTATGGGGGCCCCACGTGCATGCCGCATGTCTCAGGTACCCCAAATGCATGCAGCATGTTATGCAGGACCCAAATGCATGCCGCATGTCATGGGGGCCCCAAATGAATGCCACATGTCATGGCGGCCCCAAATGAATGACTCAGGTTATGGGGGCCCCACGTGCATGCCGCATGTCATGGGGGACCCAAGCGTATACCACATGTCATGGGGGCCCCACGTGCATGCCGCATGTCTCGGGCACCCCAAATACATGCAGCATGTCATGGGGGCCCCATGTGCATGCCGCATGTCTCAGGTACCCCACATGCATGGAGCATATCATGGGGGCCCCACATGCATGCCGCATGTCATGGGGGCCCCAAATGCAGGCCGCATGTCATGGGGCCTCCACATGCATGCCGCATGTCATGGGGGCCCCACGTGCATGGCGCATTTCATGGGGGCCCACATGCATGGCGCATGTCATAGAGGCCCCACATGCATGCCGCATGTTATGGGGGCCCCACATGCATGCCGCATGTTATGGGGGCCCCACATGCATGGCGCATGTCATGGGGGCCCCAAATGCATGCCTCAAGTCATGGGGGCCCCAAATGCATGCCACATATCATGTGGGCCCCACTTGCATGCCGCATTTCATGGGGGCCACACGTGCATGCCGCATGTAAGGGGCATCCAAATGCATGCCGCATGTCATGGGGGTCCCAAACGCATGCAGCATGCCATGGGGGCCCCACGTGCATGGTGCATTTCATGGGGGCCCCAAATGCATGCCGCATGTCATGGGGGCCCCACGTGCATACCACATGTCTTGGGGCCCCCAAATGCATGCAGCATGTCATAGGGGCCCCACATGCATGCCTCAAGTCATGGGGGCCACAAATGCATGCCGCATGTCATGGGGGCCCCACGTGCATGCCGCATGTAATGGGGGATTCAAATGCATGCCGCATGTCATTGGGGCCCCGCAGCCATACCGCATGTCATGGGGGCCTCACGTGCATTCCGCATGTCATGGGGGTCCCACGTACATGCTGCATGTCATTGGGGCCCTGCGTGCTTGTCGCATGTCATGGGGGCCCCACGTGCATGCCTCATGTCACGGGGGCCACAAATGTATGCCGCATGTCATGGGGCCCCCCAAATTCATGCCGCATGTCAAAGGGGCCCCACATGCATGGAGCATGTCATGGAGGTCCCACATGCATGCCGCATGTCATAGGGGCCCCACATGCATGGCGCATGTCATGGGGGGCCCACATGCATGCCACATGTCATGGGGGCCCCACATGCATGCCGCATTTCATGAGGGACCCAAATGCATGCCGCATGTCATGGGGGCCCCATATGCATGCCGCATGTCATGGCGGCCCCAAATGCATGCCGCATGTCATGGCGGCCCCAAATGCATGACTCATGTCATGGGGGCCCCACGTGCATGCCGCATGTCATGGGGGAGCCAAACTCATGCCACATGTAATGGGGGCCCCAAATGCATGCCGCATGTCATGGCGGCCCCAAATGCATGACTCATGTCATGGGGGCCCAAATGCTTGCCGCATGTCATAGTGGCCCCAAATGCATGCTGCATGTCATGATGGCCCCACGTGCATGCCGCATGTCATGGGGGCCCCAAATGCATGGCTCAAGTCATGGGGGCCCCAAATGCATGCTGCATGTGATGAGGGCCCCACGTGCATGCCACATGTCATGGGGGCCCCAAATGCATGGCTCAAGTCATGGGGGCCCCAAATGCATGCCACATATCATGGGGGCCCCACGTGCCTGCCGCATATATTGGGGGCCCCAAATGCATGCCACATGTCATGAGGGCCCCGCATGCATGCCGCATGTCATAGGGGCCCCGCAGGCATTACGCATGTCATGGTGGCCTCACGTGCATTCCGCATGTCATGGGGGCCCCACATGCATGCTGCATGTCATTGGGGCCCCACGTGCTTGTCTCATGTCATGGAGGCCCAAATGCATGCCGCATGTCATGGGGGCCATAAATGCATGCCGGATATCAAGGGGCCCCACATGCATGCCACATGTCATGGGGGCCAAACGTGCATTCCGCATGTCATGGGGGCCCCACGTACATGCTGCATGTCATTGAGGCCCCGCAGGCATTCCGCATGTCATGGGGGCCCCACGTACATGCTGCATGTCATTGGGGCCCCGCGTGCTTGCCGCATGTCATGGGGGCCCCACGTGCATGCCTCATGTCACGGGGGTCACAAATGTATGCCGCATGTCATGGGGGCCCCACGTGCATGCCGCATGTCATGGGGCCCCCCAAATGCATGCCGCATGTCATAGGGGCCCCACATGCATGCCACATGTCAAAGGGGCCCCACATGCATGGAGCATATCATGGGGGCCCCACATGCATGCCGCATGTCATAGGGGCCCCACATGCATGCCGCATGTCAATGGGGGTCCCACATGCATGCCGCATGTCATAGGGGCCCACATGCATGGCGCATGTCATGGGGGGCCCACATGCATGCCACATGTCATGGGGGCCCCACATGCATGCCGCATTTCATGGGGGACCCAAATGCATGCCACATGTCATGGGGGCCCCAAATGCATGCCGCATGTCATGGCGGCCCCAAATGCATGACTCATGTCCTGGGGGCCCCACATGCATGCCGCATTTCATGGGTGACCCAAATGCATGCATGCCGCATGGCATTGGGGCCCCGCAGGCATTCAGCATGTCATGGGGGCCTCACGTGCATTCCGCATGTCATGGAGGCCCCACGTACATGCTGCATGTCATTGGGGCCCCGCATGCTTGCCGCATGTCTCGGGCACCCCAAATGCATGCAGCATGTTATGCAGGCCCCAAATGCATGCCGCATGTCATGGGAGCCCAAATGCAAGACGCATGTCATGGGGGCCCCACATGCATGCCGCATGTCATGGGGGCCCAAATGCTTGCCGCGTGTCATAGTGGCCCCAAATGCATGCTGCATGTCATGATGGCCCCACGTGCATGCCGCATGTCATGGGGGCCCCAAATGCATGGCTCAAGTCATGGGGGCCCCACATGCATGCCCCATGTCATGGGGGCCCCAAATGCATGTCTCAAGTCATGGGGCCCCAAATGCATGACACATGTCATGGGGGCCCCACGTGCATGCCGCATGTCATGGGGGATCCAAACTCATACCGCATGTCATTGGGGCCCCAAGCATATGCCGCATGTCATGGGGGCCCCATGTGCATGCCGCATGTCTCAGGTACCCCAAATGCATGCAGCATGTTATGCAGTCCCCAAATGCATGCCGCATGTCATGGGGGCCCCAAATGCATGCCGCATATCATGGGGGCCCGAAACGCATGCCGCATGTCATGGGGGCTCCACGTGCATGCCTCATGTACTGGTGCCCCCAAATTCATGCCGCATGTCATAGGGGCCCCACATGCATGGCGCATGTCAAGGGGGCCCCACATGCATGGCGCATGTCATGGAGGCCCCAAATGCATGCCTCAAGTCATGGGGGCCACAAATGCATGCCGCATGTCATGGGGGCCCCACGTGCATGCCGCATGTAATGGGGGATTCAAATGCATGCCGCATGTCATTGGGGCCCGCAGCCATACCGCATGTCATGGGGGCCTCACGTGCATTCCGCATGTCATGGGGGTCCCACGTACATGCTGCATGTCATTGGGGCCCCGCGTGCTTGTCGCATGTCATGGGGGCCCCACGTGCATGCCGCATGTCATGGGGCCCCCCAAATTCATGCCGCATGTCATAGGGGCCCCACATGCATGGAGCATGTCATGGAGGTCCCACATGCATGCCGCATGTCATAGGGGCCCCACATGCATGGCACATGTCATGGCGGCCCCAAATGCATGACTCATGTCATGGGGGCCCCACGTGCATGCCGCATGTCATGGAGGAGCCAAACTCATGCCGCATGTCATGGCGGCCCCAATTGCATGCCGCATGTCATGGCGGCCCCAAATGCATGACTCATGTCATGGGGGCCCAAATGCTTGCCGCATGTCATAGTGGCCCCAAATGCATGCTGCATGTCATGATGGCCCCACGTGCATGCCGCATGTCATGGGGGCCCCAAATGCATGGCTCAAGTCATGGGGGCCCCAAATGCATGCTGCATGTGATGAGGGCCCCACGTGCATGCCACATGTCATGGGGGCCCCAAGTGCATGGCTCAAGTCATGGGGGCCCCAAATGCATGCCACATATCATGGGGGCCCCACGTGCCTGCCGCATATATTGGGGGCCCCAAATGCATGCCACATGTCATGAGGGCCCCGCATGCATGCCGCATGTCATAGGGGCCCCGCAGGCATCACGCAGGTCATGGTGGCCTCACGTGCATTCCGCATGTCATGGGGGACCCACGTGCATGCTGCATGTCATTGGGGCCCCACGTGCTTGTCGCATGTCATGGAGGCCAAAATGCATGCCGCATGTCATGGGGGCCATAAATGCATGCCGGATATCATGGGGCCCCACATGAATGCCACATGTCATGGGGTCCCCACATGCATGCCGTATTTCATGGGTGACCCAAATGCATGCATGCAGCAAGGCATTGGGGCCCCGCAGGCATTCCGCATGTCATGGGGGCCTCACGTGCATTCCGCATGTCATGGGGGCCCCAAGTACATGCTGCATGTCATTGGGGTCCCGCGTACTTGCCGCATGTCATGGGGGCCCCACGTGCATGCCTCATGTCACGGGGGCCACAAATGTATGCCGCATGTCATGGGTGCCCCACGTGTATGCCGCATGTCATGGGGCCCCCCAAATGCATGCCGCATGTCATGGGGGCCCCACATGCATGCCGCATGTCATATGGGCCCCACATGCATGGCGCATGTCATTGGGGCCCACATGCATGCCACATGTCATGGGGGCCCCAAATGCATGCCGCATTTCATGGGGGACCCAAATGCATACCGCATGTCATGGGGGCCCCAAATGCATGCCACATGTCATGGCGGCCCCAAATGCATGACTCATGTCATGGGGGCCCCAAGCATATGCCGCATGTCATGGAGGCCCCATGTGCATGCCGCATGTCTCAGGTACCCCAAATGCATGCAGCATGTTATGCAGGTCCCAAATGCATGCCGCATGTCATGGGGGCCCAAATGCATGACGCATGTCATGGGGGCCCCACATGCATGAAGCATGTGATGGGGGCCCCAAATGCATGCCGCATGTCATGGGGGCTCCACATGCATGCCGCATGTAATGGGGCACCCAAATTCATGCCGCATGTCATAGGGGCCCCACGTGCATGCCTCAAGTCATGGGGTCCCCAAATGCATGCCGCAAGTCATGAGGGTGCCGCATGCATGCAGCATCTCATGGGAGCCCCGAAGGCATTCCGCATGTCATGGGGGCCCCAAATGCATGCCGCATGTCATAGGGGCCCCACATGCATGGAGCATGTCATGGGGGCCCCCATGCATGCCGCATGTCATGGGGGTCCCACATGCATGCCGCATGTCATAGGGGCCCCACATGCATGGCGCATGTCATGGGGGGCCCATATGCATGCCACATGTCATGGGGGCCCCACATGCATGCCGCATTTCATGAGGGACCCAAATGCATGCCGCATGTCATGGGGGCCCCAAATGCATGCCGCATGTCATGGTGGCCCCAAATGCATGCCCCATGTCATGGCGGCCCCAAATGCATGACTCATGTCATGGTGGCCCCACGTGCATGCCGCATGTCATGGGGGGTCCAAACTCATGCCGCATGTCATTGGGGCCCCAAGCATATGCCTCATGTCATGGGGGCTTCATGTGCATGCCACATGTAATGGGGGCCCCAAATGCATGCGTCATGTCATAGGGGCAACACGTGCATGCCGCACCCCAAATGCATGCAGCATGTTATGGGGGCCCCATGTGCATGCCGCATGTCTCAGGCACACCAAATGCATGCAGCATGTTATGCAGGCCCCAAATGCATGCCGCATGTCATGGGGGCCCAAATGCATGACGCATGTCATGGGGGCCCCACATGCATGCCGCATGTCATGGGGGCCTAAATGCTTGCCGCATGTCATAGTGGCCCCAAATGCATGCTGCATGTCATGATGGCCCCACGTGCATGCCGCATGCCTCGGGCACCCCAATTGCATGCAGCATGTTATGGGGGCCCATGTGCATGCCGCATGTCTCAGGTACCCCAAATGCATGCAGCATGTTATGCAGGCCCCAAATGCATGCCGCATGTCATGGGGGCCCAAATGCATGACGCATGTCATGGGGGCCCCACATGCATGCCGCATGTCATGGGGGCCCAAATGCTTGCCGCATGTCATAGTGGCCCCAAATGCATGCTGCATGTCATGATGGCCCCACGTGCATGCCGCATGTCATGGGGGCCCCAAATGCATGGCTCAAGTCATAGGGGCCCCAAATGCATGCCACATATCATGGGGGCCCCGCAGGCATTCCGCATGTCATGGGGGCCTCACGTGCATGCCGCATGTCAATGAGGGTCCCACATGCATGCCGCATGTCATAGGGGCCCACATGCATGGCGCATGTCATGGGGGCCCCAAATGCATGCCGCATGTCCTGGGGGCCCCACATGCATGCCGCATTTCATGGGGCACCCAAATGCATGCCGCATGTCATGGCGGCCCCAAATGCATGACTCATGTCCTGGGGGCCCGCAAATGCATACCGCATGTCATGGGGGCCCCACGTGCATGTTGCATGTCATGTGGGCCCCATATGCATGCCGCATGTCATGGAGGCCCCAAATGCATGCCGCATGTCATGGGGGATCCAAACTCATACCGCATGTCATTGGGGCCCCAAGCATATGCCGCATGTCATGGGGGCCCCATGTGCATGCCGCATGTCTCAGGTACCCCAAATGCATGCAGCATGTTATGCAGTCCCCAAATGCATGCCGCATGTCATGGGGGCCCAAATGCATGCCGCATGTCATGGGGGCCCCACATGCATGAAGCATGTCATGGGGGCCCCAAATGCATGCCGCATGTCATGGGGGCTCCACATGCATGCCGCATGTAATGGGGCCCAAATGCTTGCCGCATGTCATAGTGGCCCCAAATTCATGGCTCAAGTCATGGGGGCCCCAAATGCATGCCGCATGTCATGGGGGCCCCACGTGCATTCTGCATGTCATTGGGGCCCCATGTGCTTTTCGCATGTCATGGAGGCCCAAATGCATGCCGCATGTCATGGGGGCCATAAATGCATGCCGGATATCATGGGGCCCCACATGCATGCCACATGTCATGGGGGCCCCACATGCATGCCGCATTTCATAGGTGACCCAAATGCATGCATGCCGCATGACATTGGGGCCCCGCAGGCATTCAGCATGTCATGGGGGCCTCACGTGCATTCCGCATGTCATGGGGGCCCCACGTACATGCTGCATGTCATTGGGGCCCCGCGTGCTTGCCGCATGTCTCGGGCACCCCAAATGCATGCAGCATGTTATGCAGGCCCCAAATGCATGCCGCATGTCATGGGGGCCCAAATGCATGCTGCATGTCATGATGGCCCCACGTGCATGCCGCATGTCATGGGGGCCCCAAATGCATGGCTCAAGTCATGGGGGCCCCAAATGCATGCTGCATGTGATGAGGGCCCCACGTGCATGCCACATGTCATGGGGGCCCCAAATGCATGGCTCAAGTCATGGGGGCCCCAAATGCATGCCACATATCATGGGGGCCCCACGTGCCTGCCGCATATATTGGGGGCCCCAAATGCATGCCGCATGTCATGAGGGCCCCGCATGCATGCCGCATGTCATAGGGGCCCCGCAGGCATTCCGCATGTCATGGTGGCCTCACGTGCATTCCGCATGTCATGGGGGACCCACGTGCATGCTGCATGTCATTGGGGCCCCACGTGCTTGTCGCATGTCATGGAGGCCCAAATGCATGCCGCATGTCATGGGGGCCATAAATGCATGCCGGATATCATGGGGCCCCACATGCATGCCACATGTCATGGGGGCCCCACATGCATGCCGTATTTCATGGGTGACCCAAATGCATGCATGCAGCAAGGCATTGGGGCCCCGCAGGCATTCCGCATGTCATGGGGGCCTCACGTGCATTCCGCATGTCATGGGGGCCCCAAGTACATGCTGCGTGTCATTGGGGTCCCTTGTGCTTGCCGCTTGTCATGGGGGCCCCACGTGCATGCCTCATGTCACGGGGGCCACAAATGTATGCCGCATGTCATGGGTGCCCCACGTGTATGCCGCATGTCATGGGGCCCCCCAAATGCATGCCGCATGTCATAGGGGCCCCACATGCATGCCGCATGTCATAGGGGCCCCACATGCATGGAGCATGTCATGGGGGGTCCCACATGCATGCCGCATGTCATAGGGGCCCACATGCATGGCGCATGTCATGGGGGGCCCACATGCATGCCACATGTCATGGGGGCCCCAAATGCATGCCAAATTTCATGGGGGACCCAAATGCATACCGCATGTCATGGGGGCCCCAAATGCATGCCACATGTCATGGCGGCCCCAAATGCATGACTCATGTCCTGGGGGCCCCAAATGCATGCCGCATGTCATGGGGCCCGCAAATGCATACCGCATGTCATGGGGGCCCCACGTGCATGTTGCATGTCATGGGGGCCCCAAATGCATGCCGCATGTCATGGCCACCCCAAATGCATGACTCATGTCATGGGGGCCCCACATGCATGCCGCATGTCATGGCGGATCCAAACTCATACCGCATGTCATTGGGGCCCCAAGCATATGCCGCATGTCATGGGGGCCCCATGTGCATGCCGCATGTCTCAGGTACCCCAAATGCATGCAGCATGTTATGCAGGTCCCAAATGCATGCCGCATGTCATGGGGGCCCAAATGCATGACGCATGTCATGGGGGCCCCACATGCATGAAGCATGTCATGGGGGCCCCAAATGCATGCCGCATGTCATGGGGGCCCCAAATGCATGCCTCAAGTCATGGGGGCCCCAAATGTATGCCGCATGTCATGGGGGCCCCAAATGCATGCCTCAAGTCATGGGGGCCCCAAATGTATGCCGCATGTCATGAGGGTGCCGCATGCATGCAGCATCTCATGGGAGCCCCGAAGGCATTCCGCATGTCATGGGGGCCCCAAATGCATGCCGCATGTCATGGGGGCCCCCCGTGCATGCCGCATGTCATGGGGGTCCCACATGCATGCTGCATGTCATGGGGGGCCCACATGCATGCCGCATGTCATGGGGGCCCCACTTGCATGCAGCATGTAATGGGGGATCAAAATGCATGCTGCATGTCATGAGGGTGCCGCATGCATGCAGCATCTCATGGGAGCCCCGAAGGCATTCCGCATGTCATGGGGGCCCCAAATGCATGCCGCATGTCATGGGGGCCCCCCGTGCATGCCGCATGTCATGGGGGTCCCACATGCATGCTGCATTTCATGGGGCCCCACATGCATGCCGCATGTCATGGGGCCCCCAAATGCATGCCGCATGTCATAGGGGCCCCACATGCATGCCGCATGTCATGGGGGCCCCATGTGCATGCCGCATGTCATGGGGGCCCCAAATGCATGCGGCATATCATGTGGGCCCCACATGCATGGCGCATGTCATGGGGGCCCCAAATGCGTGCCGCATATCATGGGGGCCCCAAATGCATGCAGCATGTCATGGGGGCCCCACGTGCATGCCACATGTCATGGGGGGCCACATGCATGCCGCATG
Organism: Phyllobates terribilis; assembly: GCF_046119375.1. NCBI lineage: Eukaryota > Metazoa > Chordata > Amphibia > Anura > Dendrobatidae > Phyllobates > Phyllobates terribilis. The sequence goes on from NW_027362763.1 coordinate 609,975,199, forward strand.
TCATGGGGGCCCCACTTGCATGCAGCATGTAATGGGGGATCCAAATGAATCACGCATGTCATGGGGGTCCCACATGCATGCCGCATGTCATGGGGCCCCACATGCATGCCTCATGTCATGGGGGCCCCACTTGCATGCAGCATGTAATGGGGGATCGAAATGCTTGACGCATGTCATGAGGGTCCCACATGCATGCCGCATGTCATTGGGGCCCCACGTGCATACCACATGTCATGGGGGCCCCAAATGCATGCCGCATGTCCTGGGGGCCCCACATGTTTGCCGCATTTCATGGGGCACCCAAATGCATGCCGCATGTCCTGGGGGCCCCACATGTTTGCCGCATTTCATGGGGCACCCACATGCATGCCGCATGTCTCGGGCACCTCAAATGCATGCAGCATGTTATGGGGGCCCCACGTGCATGCCGCATGTCTCAGGTACCCCAAATGCATGCAGCATGTTATGCAGGACCCAAATGCATGCCGCATGTCATGGGGGCCCCAAATGCATGCCGCATGTCATGGGGCCTCCACATGCATGCCGCATGTCATGGGGGCCCCACGTGCATGGCACATTTCATGGGGGCCCACATGCATGGCGCATGTCATAGGGGCCCCACATGGCGGCCCCAAATGAATGACTCAGGTTATGGGGGCCCCACGTGCATGCCGCATGTCATGGGGGACCCAAGCGCATACCACATGTCATGGGGGCCCCACGTGCATGCCGCATGTCTCGGGCACCCCAAATACATGCAGCATGTCATGGGGGCCCCACGTGCATGCCGCATGTCTCAGGTACCCCAAATGCATGCCGCATGTCATGGGGCCCAACATGCATGGAGCATATCATGGGGGCCCCACATGCATGCCGCATGTCATGGGGGCCCCAAATGCAGGCCGCATGTCATGGGGCCTCCACATGCATGCCGCATGTCATGGGGGCCCCACGTGCATGGCGCATTTCATGGGGGCCCACATGCATGGCGCATGTCATAGGGGCCCCACATGCATGCCGCATGTTATGGGGGCCCCACATGCATGCCGCATGTTATGGGGGCCCCACATGCATGTCGCATGTCATGGGGGCCCCAAATGCATGCCTCAAGTCATGGGGGCCCCAAATGCATGCCACATATCATGTGGGCCCCACTTGCATGCCGCATTTCATGGGGGCCACACGTGCATGCCGCATGTAAGGGGCATCCAAATGCATGCCGCATGTCATGGGGGTCCCAAACGCATGCAGCATGCCATGGGGGTCCCACGTGCATGGTGCATTTCATGGGGGCCCCAAATGCATGCCGCATGTCATGGGGGCCCCACGTGCATACCACATGTCTTGGGGCCCCCAAATGCATGCAGCATGCCATGGGGGTCCCACGTGCATGGTGCATTTCATGGGGGCCCCAAATGCATGCCGCATGTCATGGGGGCCCCACGTGCATACCACATGTCTTGGGGCCCCCAAATGCATGCAGCATGTCATAGGGGCCCCACATGCATGCCGCATGTAATGGGGGCCCAAAATGCATGCGGCATGTCATGGGGGCCCCACTTGCATGCAGCATGTAATGGGGGATCAAAATGCATGCTGCATGTCATGAGGGTGCCGCATGCATGCAGAGTCTCATGGGAGCCCCGAAGGCATTCCGCATGTCATGGGGGCCCCAAATGCATGCCGCATGTCATGGGGGCCCCCCGTGCATGCCGCATGTCATGGGGGTCCCACATGCATGCTGCATTTCATGGGGCCCCACATGCATGCCGCATGTCATGGGGCCCCCAAATGCATGCCGCATGTCATAGGGGCCCCACATGCATGACGCATGTCATGGGGGCCCCATGTGCATGCCGCATGTCATGGGGGCCCCAAATGCATGCGGCATATCATGTGGGCCCCACATGCATGGCGCATGTCATGGGGGCCCCAAATGCGTGCCGCATATCATGGGGGCCCCAAATGCATGCAGCATGTCATGGGGGCCCCACGTGCATGCCACATGTCATGGGGGGCCACATGCATGCCGCATGTCATGGGGCCCCACTTGCATGCAGCATGTAATGGGGGATCCAAATGAATCACGCATGTCATGGGGGTCCCACATGCATGCCGCATGTCATGGGGCCCCACATGCATGCCTCATGTCATGGGGGCCCCACTTGCATGCAGCATGTAATGGGGGATCGAAATGCTTGACGCATGTCATGAGGGTCCCACATGCATGCCGCATGTCATTGGGGCCCCACGTGCATACCACATGTCATGGGGGCCCCAAATGCATGCCGCATGTCCTGGGGGCCCCACATGTTTGCCGCATTTCATGGGGCACCCAAATGCATGCCGCATGTCCTGGGGGCCCCACATGTTTGCCGCATTTCATGGGGCACCCACATGCATGCCGCATGTCTCGGGCACCTCAAATGCATGCAGCATGTTATGGGGGCCCCACGTGCATGCCGCATGTCTCAGGTACCCCAAATGCATGCAGCATGTTATGCAGGACCCAAATGCATGCCGCATGTCATGGGGGCCCCAAATGCATGCCGCATGTCATGGGGCCTCCACATGCATGCCGCATGTCATGGGGGCCCCACGTGCATGGCGCATTTCATGGGGGCCCACATGCATGGCGCATGTCATAGGGGCCCCACATGGCGGCCCCAAATGAATGACTCAGGTTATGGGGGCCCCACGTGCATGCCGCATGTCATGGGGGACCCAAGCGCATACCACATGTCATGGGGGCCCCACGTGCATGCCGCATGTCTCGGGCACCCCAAATACATGCAGCATGTCATGGGGGCCCCACGTGCATGCCGCATGTCTCAGGTACCCCAAATGCATGCCGCATGTCATGGGGCCCAACATGCATGGAGCATATCATGGGGGCCCCACATGCATGCCGCATGTCATGGGGGCCCCAAAAGCAGGCCGCATGTCATGGGGCCTCCACATGCATGCCACATGTCATGGGGGCCCCACGTGCATGGCGCATTTCATGGGGGCCCACATGCATGGCGCATGTCATAGGGGCCCCACATGCATGCCGCATGTTATGGGGGCCCCACATGCATGCCGCATGTTATGGGGGCCCCACATGCATGTTGCATGTCATGGGGGCCCCAAATGCATGCCTCAAGTCATGGGGGCCCCAAATGCATGCCACATATCATGTGGGCCCCACTTGCATGCTGCATTTCATGGGGGCCACACGTGCATGCCGCATGTAAGGGGCATCCAAATGCATGCCGCATGTCATGGGGGTCCCAAACGCATGCAGCATGCCATGGGGGTCCCACGTGCATGGTGCATTTCATGGGGGCCCCAAATGCATGCCGCATGTCATGGGGGCCCCACGTGCATACCACATGTCTTGGGGCCCCCAAATGCATGCAGCATGCCATGGGGGTCCCACGTGCATGGTGCATTTCATGGGGGCCCCAAATGCATGCCGCATGTCATGGGGGCCCCACGTGCATACCACATGTCTTGGGGCCCCCAAATGCATGCAGCATGTCATAGGGGCCCCACATGCATGCCGCATGTAATGGGGGCCCAAAATGCATGCGGCATGTCATAGGGGCCCCACGTGCATGCCGCATGTCTCGGGCACCCCAAATGCATTCAGCATGTTATGGGGGCCCCACGTGCATGGCGCATTTCATGGGGGCCCCACATGCATGCCCCATGTCATGGGGGCCCCAAATGCATGCCTCAAGTCATGGGGCCCCAAATGCATGACACATATCATGTGGGCTCCACAAGCATGCCGCATTTCATGGGGGCCCCGCAGGCATGCCGCATGTCACGGGGGGCCCACATGCATGCCGCATGTCATGGGGGCCCCACTTGCTTGCAGCATGTAATGGGGGATCCAAATGAATGACGCATGTCATGGGGGTCCCACATGCATGCCGCATGTCATGGGGGCCCACGTGCATGCCACATGTCATGGGGGGCCACATGCATGCCGCATGTCATGGGGGCCCCACTTGCTTGCAGCATGTAATGGGGGATCCAAATGAATGACGCATGTCATGGGGGTCCCACATGCATGCCGCATGTCATGGGGGCCCACGTGCATGGCGCATTTCATGGGGGCACACATGCATGGCGCATATCATGTGGGCCCCACTTGCATGCCGCATATATTGGGGGCCCCAAATGCATGCCGCATGCCATGAGGGCCCCGCATGCATGCCGCATGTCATGGGGGCCCGCAGGCATGCCGCATGTCATGGGGGCCCCAAATGCATGCCGCATTTCATGGGGGCCACACGTGCATGCCGCATGTCATGGGGGCCCCAATTGCATGCAGCATGTAATGGGGGATCCAAATGCATGCTGCACGTCATGGGGGCCCCACGTGCATGCCGCATGTCATGGGGGCCTCACGTGCATTCCACATGTCATGGGGGCCCCGAATGCATGCCTCAAGTCATGGGGGCCCCAAATGAATGCCGCATTTCATGGGGGCCCCACATGCATGCCGCATGTCTTGGGGCCCACAAATGCATGCCGCATGTCATAGGGGCCCCACATGCATGGCGCATTTCATGGGGGCCCCGAATGCATGCCTCAAGTCATGGGGGCCCCAAATGCATGCCGCATATCATGGGGTCCCACATGCATGCCACATATGATGGGGGTCCCACATGCATGCCGCATGTCATGGGGGCCACAAATGCATGCCGCATGTCATAGTGGCCCCAGATGCATGCTGCATGTCATGAGGGCCCCACGTGCATGCCGCATGTCATAGGGGCCCCAATTGCATGCCGCATGTCATAGGGGCCCCACATGCATGGCGCATGTCATAGTGGCCCCAGATGCATGCCGCATGTCATGGGGGCCCCATGTGCATGCCGCATGTCTCAGGTACCCCAAATGCATGCAGCATGTTATGCAGGTCCCAAATGCATGCCGCATGTCATGGGGGCCCAAATGCATGACGCATGTCATGGGGGCCCCACATGCATGAAGCATGTGATGGGGGCCCCAAATGCATGCCGCATGTCATGGGGGCTCCACATGCATGCCGCATGTAATGGGGCACCCAAATTCATGCCGCATGTCATAGGGGCCCCACGTGCATGCCTCAAGTCATGGGGTCCCCAAATGCATGCCGCAAGTCCTGAGGGTGCCGCATGCATGCAGCATCTCATGGGAGCCCCGAAGGCATTCCGCATGTCATGGGGGCCCCAAATGCATGCCGCATGTCATAGGGGCCCCACATGCATGGAGCATGTCATGGGGGCCCCCCATGCATGCCGCATGTCATGGGGGTCCCACATGCATGCCGCATGTCATAGGGGCCCCACATGCATGGCGCATGTCATGGGGGGCCCACATGCATGCCACATGTCATGGGGGCCCCACATGCATGCCGCATTTCATGAGGGACCCAAATGCATGCCGCATGTCATGGGGGCCCCAAATGCATGCCGCATGTCATGGCGGCCCCAAATGCATGCCCCATGTCATGGCGGCCCCAAATGCATGACTCATGTCATGGTGGCCCCACGTGCATGCCGCATGTCATGGGGGGTCCAAACTCATGCCGCATGTCATTGGGGCCCCAAGCATATGCCTCATGTCATGGGGGCTTCATGTGCATGCCACATGTAATGGGGGCCCCAAATGCATGCGTCATGTCATAGGGGCAACACGTGCATGCCGCATGCCTCGGGCACCCCAAATGCATGCAGAATGTTATGGGGGCCCCAAATGCATGCCGCATGTCATGGGGGCCCAAATGCATGACGCATGTCATGGGGGCCCCACATGCATGCCGCATGTCATGGGGGCCTAAATGCTTGCCGCATGTCATAGTGGCCCCAAATGCATGCTGCATGTCATGATGGCCCCACGTGCATGCCGCATGCCTCGGTCACCCCAATTGCATGCAGCATGTTATGGGGGCCCATGTGCATGCCGCATGTCTCAGGTACCCCAAATGCATGCAGCATGTTATGCAGGCCCCAAATGCATGCCGCATGTCATGGGGGCCCAAATGCATGACGCATGTCATGGGGGCCCCACATGCATGCCGCATGTCATGGGGGCCCAAATGCTTGCCGCATGTCATAGTGGCCCCAAATGCATGCTGCATGTCATGATGGCCCCACGTGCATGCCGCATGTCATGGGGGCCCCAAATGCATGGCTCAAGTCATAGGGGCCCCAAATGCATGCCACATATCATGGGGGCCCCGCAGGCATTCCGCATGTCATGGGGGCCTCACGTGCATGCCGCATGTCAATGAGGGTCCCACATGCATGCCGCATGTCATAGGGGCCCACATGCATGGCGCATGTCATGGCGGCCCCAAATGCATGACTCATGTCCTGGGGGCCCGCAAATGCATACCGCATGTCATGGGGGCCCCACGTGCATGTTGCATGTCATGTGGGCCCCATATGCATGCCGCATGTCATGGAGGCCCCAAATGCATGCCGCATGTCATGGGGGATCCAAACTCATACCGCATGTCATTGGGGCCCCAAGCATATGCCGCATGTCATGGGGGCCCCATGTGCATGCCGCATGTCTCAGGTACCCCAAATGCATGCAGCATGTTATGCAGTCCCCAAATGCATGCCGCATGTCATGGGGGCCCAAATGCATGCTGCATGTCATGGGGGCCCCACATGCATGAAGCATGTCATGGGGGCCCCAAATGCATGCCGCATGTCATGGGGGCTCCACATGCATGCCGCATGTAATGGGGCCCAAATGCTTGCCGCATGTCATAGTGGCCCCAAATTCATGCTGCATGTCATGATGGCCCCACGTGCATGCCGCATGTCATGGGGGCCCCAAATGCATGGCTCAAGTCATGGGGGCCCCAAATGCATGCCGCATGTCATGGGGGCCCCACGTGCATTCTGCATGTCATTGGGGCCCCATGTGCTTTTCGCATGTCATGGAGGCCCAAATGCATGCCGCATGTCATGGGGGCCATAAATGCATGCCGGATATCATGGGGCCCCACATGCATGCCACATGTCATGGGGGCCCCACATGCATGCCGCATTTCATAGGTGACCCAAATGCATGCATGCCGCATGGCATTGGGGCCCCGCAGGCATTCAGCATGTCATGGGGGCCTCACGTGCATTCCGCATGTCATGGGGGCCCCACGTACATGCTGCATGTCATTGGGGCCCCGCGTGCTTGCCGCATGTCTCGGGCACCCCAAATGCATGCAGCATGTTATGCAGGCCCCAAATGCATGCCGCATGTCATGGGGGCCCAAATGCATGCTGCATGTCATGATGGCCCCACGTGCATGCCGCATGTCATGGGGGCCCCAAATGCATGGCTCAAGTCATGGGGGCCCCAAATGCATGCTGCATGTGATGAGGGCCCCGCATGCATGCCGCATGTCATAGGGGCCCCGCAGGCATTCCGCATGTCATGGTGGCCTCACGTGCATTCCGCATGTCATGGGGGACCCACGTCCATGCTGCATGTCATTTGGGCCCCACGTGCTTGTCGCATGTCATGGAGGCCCAAATGCATGCCGCATGTCATGGGGGCCATAAATGCATGCCGGATATCATGGGGCCCCACATGCATGCCACATGTCATGGGGGCCCCACATGCATGCCGTATTTCATGGGTGACCCAAATGCATGCATGCAGCAAGGCATTGGGGCCCCGCAGGCATTCCGCATGTCATGGGGGCCTCACGTGCATTCCGCATGTCATGGGGGCCCCAAGTACATGCTGCGTGTCATTGGGTTCCCGCGTGCTTGCCGCTTGTCATGGGGGCCCCACGTGCATGCCTCATGTCACGGGGGCCACAAATGTATGCCGCATGTCATGGGTGCCCCACGTGTATGCCGCATGTCATGGGGCCCCCCAAATGCATGCCGCATGTCATAGGGGCCCCACATGCATGCCGCATGTCATAGGGGCCCCACATGCATGGAGCATGTCATGGGGGGTCCCACATGCATGCCGCATGTCATAGGGGCCCACATGCATGGCGCATGTCATGGGGGGCCCACATGCATGCCACATGTCATGGGGGCCCCAAATGCATGCCACATTTCATGGGGGACCCAAATGCATACCGCATGTCATGGGGGCCCCAAATGCATGCCACATGTCATGGCGGCCCCAAATGCATGACTCATGTCCTGGGGGCCCCAAATGCATGCCGCATGTCATGGGGCCCGCAAATGCATACCGCATGTCATGGGGGCCCCACGTGCATGTTGCATGTCATGGGGGCCCCAAATGCATGCCGCATGTCATGGCCACCCCAAATGCATGACTCATGTCATGGGGGCCCCACATGCATGCCGCATGTCATGGCGGATCCAAACTCATACCGCATGTCATTGGGGCCCCAAGCATATGCCGCATGTCATGGGGGCCCCATGTGCATGCCGCATGTCTCAGGTACCCCAAATGCATGCAGCATGTTATGCAGGTCCCAAATGCATGCCGCATGTCATGGGGGCCCAAATGCATGACGCATGTCATGGGGGCCCCACATGCATGAAGCATGTCATGGGGGCCCCAAATGCATGCCGCATGTCATGGGGGCCCCAAATGCATGCCTCAAGTCATGGGGGCCCCAAATGTATGCCGCATGTCATGGGGGCCCCAAATGCATGCCTCAAGTCATGGGGGCCCCAAATGTATGCCGCATGTCATGAGGGTGCCGCATGCATGCAGCATCTCATGGGAGCCCCGAAGGCATTCCGCATGTCATGGGGGCCCCAAATGCATGCCGCATGTCATGGGGGCCCCCCGTGCATGCCGCATGTCATGGGGGTCCCACATGCATGCTGCATGTCATGGGGGGCCCACATGCATGCCGCATGTCATGGGGGCCCCACTTGCATGCAGCATGTAATGGGGGATCAAAATGCATGCTGCATGTCATGAGGGTGCCGCATGCATGCAGCATCTCATGGGAGCCCCGAAGGCATTCCGCATGTCATGGGGGCCCCAAATGCATGCCGCATGTCATGGGGCCCCCCCGTGCATGCCGCATGTCATGGGGGTCCCACATGCATGCTGCATTTCATGGGGCCCCACATGCATGCCGCATGTCATGGGGCCCCAAATGCATGCCGCATGTCATAGGGGCCCCACATGCATGACGCATGTCATGGGGGCCCCATGTGCATGCCGCATGTCATGGGGGCCCCAAATGCATGCGGCATATCATGTGGGCCCCACATGCATGCCGCATGTCCTGGGGGCCCCACATGTTTGCCGCATTTCATGGGGCACCCAAATGCATGCCGCATGTCCTGGGGGCCCCACATGTTTGCCGCATTTCATGGGGCACCCACATGCATGCCGCATGTCTCGGGCACCTCAAATGCATGCAGCATGTTATGGGGGCCCCACGTGCATGCCACATTTCTCAGGTACCCCAAATGCATGCAGCATGTTATGCAGGACCCAAATGCATGCCGCATGTCATGGGGGCCCAAAATGCATGCCGCATGTCATGGGGCCTCCACATGCATGCCGCATGTCATGGGGGCCCCACGTGCATGGCGCATTTCATGGGGGCCCACATGCATGGCGCATGTCATAGGGGCCCCACATGGTGGCCCCAAATGAATGACTCAGGTTATGGGGGCCCCACGTGCATGCCGCATGTCATGGGGGACCCAAGCGCATACCACATGTCATGGGGGCCCCACGTGCATGCCGCATGTCTCGGGCACCCCAAATACATGCAGCATGTCATGGGGGCCCCACGTGCATGCCGCATTTGGGGCCCCCAGGACATGAGTCATGCATTAGGGGCCGCCATGACATGTGGCATGCATTTGGGGCCCCCATGACATGCGGTATGCATTTGGGTCCCCCATGAAATGTGGCATGCATTTGGGGCCCCCATGATATGTGGCATGCATGTGGGCCCCCCATGACATGCGCCATGCATGTGGGTCCCTATGACATGCGGCATGCATGTGGGACCCCCCATGACATGCTCCATGCATGTGGGGCCCCTATGACATGCGGCATGCATGTGGGGCCCCTATGACATGCGGCATGCATTTGGGGGGCCCCATGACATGCGGCATACACGTGGGGCACCCATGACATGCGGCATACATTTGTGGCCCCCGTGACATGAGGCATGCACGTGGGGCCCCCATGACAAGCGGCAAGCACGCGGGACCCCAATGACACGCAGCATGTACTTGGGGCCCCCATGACATGCGGAATGCACGTGAGGCCCCCATGACATGCGGAATGCCTGCGGGGCCCCAATGCCTTGCTGCATGCATGCATTTGGGTCACCCATGAAATACGGCATGCATGTGGGGCCCCCATGACATGTGGCATGCATGTGGGGCCCCATGATATCCGGCATGCATTTATGGCCCCCATGACATGCGGCATGCATTTGGGCCTCCATGACATGCGACAAGCACGTGGGGCCCCAATGACATGCAGCATGCACGTGGGTCCCCCATGACATGCGGAATGCACGTGAGGCCACCATGACATGCGGAATGCCTGTGGGGCCCCTATGACATGCGGCATGCATGCGGGGCCCTCATGACATGCGGCATGCATTTGGGGCCCCCAATATATGCGGCAGGCACGTGGGGCCCCCATGATATGTGGCATGCATTTGGGGCCCCCATGACTTGAGCCATGCATTTGGGGCCCCCATGACATGTGGCATGCACGTGGGGCCCTCATCACATGCAGCATGCATTTGGGGCCCCCATGACTTGAGCCATGCATTTGGGGCCCCCATGACATGCGGCATGCACGTGGGGCCATCATGACATGCAGCATGCATTTGGGGCCCCATGACATGCGGCATGCATTTGGGGCCTGCATAACATGCTGCATGCATTTGGGGTGCCCGAGACATGCGGCAAGCACGCGGGGCCCCAATGACATGCAGCATGTACGTGGGGCCCCCATGACATGCGGAATGCACGTGAGGCCCCCATGACATGCTGAATGCCTGCGGGGCCCCAATGCCATGCGGCATGCATGCATTTGGGTCACCTATGAAATGCGGCATGCATGTGGGGCCCCCATGACATGTGGCATGCATGTGGGGCCCCATGATATCCGGCATGCATTTATGGCCCCCATGACATGCGGCATGCATTTGGGCCTCCATGACATGCGAAAAGCACATGGGGCCCCAATGACATGCAGAATGCACGTGGGGCCCCCATGACATGCGGCATGCATTTGGGGCCCCCATGACTTGGGCCATGCATTTGGGGCCCCCATGACATGCGGCATGCACGTGGGGCCATCATGACATGCAGCATGAATTTGGGGCCACTATGACATGCGGCAAGCATTTGGGCCCCATTACATGCGGCATGCATGTGGAGCCCCCATGACATGCGGCATGCATTTGGGGCCCCCATGACATGCTTCATGCATGTGGGGCCCCCATGACATGCAGCATGCATTTGGGCCCCCATGACATGCGGCATGCATTTGGGGACTGCATAACATGCTGCATGCATTTGGGGTACCTGAGACATGCGGCATGCACATGGGGCCCCCATGACATGCGGCATATGCTTGGGGCCCCAATGACATGCGGTATGAGTTTGGATCCCCCATGACATGCGGCATGCATTTGGGGCCTCCATGACATGCGGCATGCATATGGGGCCCACATGACATGCAACATGCACGTGGGGCCCACATGACATGCGGTATGCATTTGCGGGCCCCCAGGACATGAGTCATGCATTTGGGGCCGCCATGACATGCGCCATGCATGTGGGCCCCTATGACATGCGGCATGCATGTGGGACCCTCATTGACATGCGGCATGCACGTGAGGCCCCCATGACATGCGGAATGCCTGCGGGGCCCCCATGATATGTGGCATGCATTTGGGGCCCCTATGACTTGAGCCATGCATTTGGGGCCCCCATGACATGCGGCATGCACGTGGGGCCATCATGACATGCAGCATGCATTTGGGGCCACTATGACATGCGGCAAGCATTTGGGCCCCCATGACATGCGGCATGCATGTGGGGCCCCCATGACATGCGTCATGCATTTGGGCCCCCATGACATGCGGCATGCATTTGGGGCCTGCATAACATGCTGCATGCATTTGGGGTACCTGAGACATGCGGCATGCACATGGGCCCCCATAACATGCTGCATGCAATTGGGGTGCCCGAGGCATGCGGCATGCACGTGGGGCCATCATGACATGCAGCATGCATTTGGGGCCACTATGACATGCGGCAAGCATTTAGGCCCCCATGACATGCGGCATGCATGTGGGGCCCCCATGACATGCGTCATGCATTTGGGCCCCCATGACATGCGGCATGCATTTGGGGCCTGCATAACATGCTGCATGCATTTGGGGTGCCTGAGACATGCGGCATGCACATGGGGCCCCCATAACATTCTGCATGCATTTGGGGTGCCCGAGGCATGCGGCATGCACGTGTTGCCCCTATGACATGACGCATGCATTTGGGGCCCCCATTACATGTGGCATGCACATGAAGCCCCCATGACATGAGGCATATGCTTGGGGCCCCAATGACATGCGGCATGAGTTTGGACCCCCCATGACATGCGGCATGCACGTGGGGCCACCATGACATGAGTCATGCATTTGGGGCCGCCATGACATGGGGCATGCATTTGGGGCCGCCATGACATGCGGCATGCATTTGGGGCCCCCATGACATGCGGCATGCATTTGGGTCCCTCATGAAATGCGGCATGCATGTGGGGCCCCCATGACATGTGGCATGCATGTGGGCCCCCCATGACATGCGCCATGCATGTGGGGCCAATATGACATGCGGCATGCATGTGGGACCCCCATGACATGCGGCATGCATGGGGGGCCCCCATGACATGCTCCATGCATGTGGGGCCCCTATGACATGCCGTATGCATTTGGGGCCCCCATGACATGCGGAATGCCTTCGGGGCTCCCATGAGATGCTGCATGCATGCGGCACCCTCATGACTTGCGGCATGCATTTGGGGACCCCATGACTTGAGGCATGCACGTGGGGCCCCTATGACATGCGGCATGAATTTGGGTGCCCCATTACATGCGGCATGCATGTGGAGCCCCCATGACATGCGGCATGCATTTGGGGCCCCCATCACATGCTTCATGCATGTGGGGCCCCCATGACATGCGTCATGCATTTGGGGCCCCATGACATGCGGCATGCATTTGGGACCTGCATAACATGCTGCATGCATTTGGGGTACCTGAGACATGCGGCATGCACATGGGGCCTCCATGACATGCGGCATATGCTTGGGGCCCCCATGACATGAGTCATGCATTTGGGGCCGCCATGACATGTGGCATGCATTTGGGGCCCCCATGACATGCGGTATGCATTTGGGTCCCCCATGAAATGTGGCATGCATTTGGGGCCCCCATGACATGTGGCATGCATGTGGGCCCCCATGACATGCGCCATGCATGTGGGGCCCCTATGACATGCGGCATGCATGTGGGGCCCCCATGACATGCGGCATGCATTTGGGGGGGCCCCATGACATGCGGCATACACGTGGGGCACCCATGACATGCGGCATACATTTGTGGCCCCCGTGACATGAGGCATGCACGTGGGGCCCCCATGACATGCGGCAAGTACGCGGGACCCCAATGACATGCAGCATGTACTTGGGGCCCCCATGACATGCGGAATGCACGTGAGGCCCCCATGACATGCGGAATGCCTGCGGGGCCCCAATGCCTTGCTGCATGCATGCATTTGGGTCACCCATGAAATACGGCATGCATGTGGGGACCCCATGACATGTGGCATTCATGTGGGGCCCCATGATATCCGGCATGCATTTATGGCCCCCATGACATGCGGCATGCATTTTGGCCTCCATGACATGCGACAAGCACGTGGGGCCCCAATGACATGCAGCATGCACGTGGGTCCCCCATGACATGCGGAATGCACGTGAGGCCACCATGACCTGCGTGATGCCTGCGGGGCCCCTATGACATGCGGCATGAATGAGGGGCCCTCATGACATGTGGCATGCATTTGGGGCCCCCAATATATGCGGCAGGCACGTGGGGCCCCCATGATATGTGGCATGCATTTGGGGCCCCCATGACTTGAGCCATGCACTTGGGGCCCCCATGACATGTGGCATGCACGTGGGGCCCTCATCACATGCAGCATGCATTTGGGGCCCCCATGACTTGAGCCATGCATTTGGGGCCCCCATGACATGCGGCATGCACGTGGGGCCATCATGACATGCAGCATGCATTTGGGGCCACTATGACATGCGGCAAGCATTTGGGCCCCCATGACATGAGTCATGCATTTGGGGCCGCCATGACATGCGGCATGCATTTGGGGCCGCCATGACATGCGGCATGAGTTTGGCTCCCCCATGACATGCGGCATGCACGTGGGGCCCCCATGACATGAGTCATGCATTTGGGGCCGCCATGACATGCGCCATGCATGTGGGGCCCCTATGACATGCGGCATGCATGTGGGACCTCCATGACATGCTCCATGCATGTGGGGCCCCTATGACATGCGGCATGAATTTGGGGGGCCCCATGACATGCGGCATGCACGTGGGGCCCCCATGACATGCGACAAGCACGCGGGGCCCCAATGACATGCAGCATGTACGTGGGACCCCCATGACATGCGGAATGCACGTGAGGCCCCCATGACATGCGGTATGGCTGCGGGCCCCAATGACATGCGGCATGCATTTGAATCCCCCATTACATGCGGCATGCACGTGGGGCCCCCATGACATGCGGCATGCATTTGTGGCCCCCATGACTTGAGGCATGCATTTGGGGCCTCCATGACATGCGCCATGCATGTGGGGCCCCCTTGACATGCGCCATGCATGTGGGGCCCCTATGACATGCGGCATGAATTTGGGGGCACCAGTACATGAGGCATGCACGTGGAGCCCCCATGACATGCGGCATGCGTTTCGGGCCCCCATGATATGCGGCATGCATTTGGGGCCCCCATGACATGCGGCATGCATTTGGGGACTGCATAACATGCTGCATGCATTTGGGGTACCTGAGACATGCGGCATGCACATGGGGCCCCCATGACATGCGGCATATGCTTGGGGCCCCAATGACATGCGGTATGAGTTTGGATCCCCCATGACATGCGGCATGCACGTGGGGCCCCCATGACATGTGTCATGCATTTGGGGCCCCATGACTTGAGACATGCATTTGGGGCCGCCATGACATGGGGCATGCATGTGGGGCCCCCATGACTTGAGCCATGCATTTGGGGCCCCCATGACATGCGGCATGCACGTGGGGCCATCATGACATGCAGCATGCATTTGGGGCCACTATGACACGCGGCAAGCATTTGGGCCCCCATGACATGCGGCATGCATGTGGGGCCCCCATGACATGCGTCTTGCATTTGGGCTCCCATGACATGCGGCATGCATTTGGGGCCTGCATAACATGCTGCATGCATTTGGGGTGCCCGAGACATGCGGCAAGCACGCGGGGCCCCAATGACATGCAGCATGTACGTGGGGCCTCCATGACATGCGGAATGCACGTGAGGCCCCCATGACATGCTGAATGCCTGCGGGGCCCCAATGCCATGCGGCATGCATGCATTTGGGTCACCCATGAAATGCGGCATGCATGTGGGGCCCCCAGGACATGAGTCATGCATTTGGGGCCGCCATGACATGCGGCATGCATTTGGGGCCCCCATGACATGTGGCATGCATTTGGGTCCCCCATGAAATGCGGCATGCATGTGGGGCCCCCATGACATGTGGCATGCATGTGGGCCCCCCATGACATGCGCCATGCATGTGGGCCCCTATGACATGCGGCATGCATGTGGGACCCCCATTGACATGCGGCATGCATGTGGGGCCCCTATGACATGCGGCATGCATGTGGGGCCCCCATGATATGCTCCATGCATGTGGGGCCCCTTTGACATGTGGCATGCATGTGGGGCCCCTATGACATGCGGCATGCATTTGGGGGGCCCCATGACATGCGGCATGCACGTGGAGCCCCCATGACATGCGGCATACATTTGTGACCCCCGTGACATGAGGCATGCACGTGGGGCCCCCATGACATGCGGCAAGCACGCGGGGCCCCAATGACATGCAGCATGTACGTGGGGCCCCCATGACATGCGGAATGCACGTGAGGCCCCCATGACATGCGGAATGCCTGCGGGGCCTCAATGACATGCAGTATGTACGTGGGGCCCCCATGACATGCGGAATGCACGTTTGGCCCCCATGACATGTGGCATGCATGTGGGGCCCCTTGATATCCGGCATGCATTTATGGCCCCCATGACATGCGGCATGCATTTGGGCCTCCATGACATGAGACAAGCACGTGGGGCCCCAATGACATGCAGCATGCATGTGGGGCCCCCATGACATGCGGAATGCACGTGAGGCCACCATGACATGCGTAATGCCTGCGGGGCCCCTATGACATGCGGCATGCATGCGGGGCCCTCATGACATGTGGCATGCATTTGGGGCCCCCAATATATGCGGCAGGCACGTGGGGCCCCCATGATATGTGGCATGCATTTGGGGCCCCCATGACTTGAGCCATGCATTTGGGGCCCCCATGACATGTGGCATGCACGTGGGGCCCTCATCACATGCAGCATGCATTTGGGGCCCCCATGACTTGAGCCATGCATTTGGGGCCCCCATGACATGCGGCATGCACGTGGGGCCATCATGACATGCAGCATGCATTTGGGGCCACTATGACATGCGGCAAGCATTTGGGCCCCCATGACATGAGTCATGCATTTGGGGCCGCCATGACATGCGGCATGCATTTGGGGCCCCCATTACATGTGGCATGAGTTTGGCTCCCCCATGACATGCGGCATGCACGTGGGGCCCCCATGACATGAGTCATGCATTTGGGGCCGCCATGACATGCGGCATGCATTTGGGGCCGCCATGACATGCGGCATGCATATGGGGCCCCCATGACATGCGGCATGCATTTGGGTCCCTCATGAAATGCGGCATGCATGTGGGGCCCCCATGACATGTGGCATGCATGTGGGCCCCCCATGACATGCGCCATGCATGTGGGGCCCCTATGACATGCGGCATGCATGTGGGACCTCCATGACATGCTCCATGCATGTGGGGCCCCTATGACATGCGGCATGAATTTGGGGGGCCCCATGACATGCGGCATACATTTGTGGCCCCCGTGACATGAGACATGCACGTGGGGCCCCCATGACATGCGACAAGCACGCAGGGCCCCAATGACATGCAGCATGTACGTGGGACCCCCATGATATGCGGAATGCACGTGAGGCCCCCATGACATGCGGTATGGCTGCGGGGCCCCAATGACATGCGGCATGCATTTGAATCCCCCATTACATGCGGCATGCACGTGGGGCCCCCATGACATGCGGCATGCATTTGTGGCCCCCATGACTTGAGGCATGCATGTGGGGCCCCTATGACATGCTGCATGCATTTGGGGGCCCCAAGACATGTGGTATGCACGTGGGGCCCCCATGACATGCGGCATGCATTTGGGGCCCCATGAAATGCACCATGCACGTGGGGCCCCCATGGCATGCTGCATGCGTTTGGGACCCCCATGACATGCGGCATGCATTTGGATGCCCCTTACATGCGGCATGCACGTGTGGCCCCTATGAAATGCGGCATGCAAGTGGGGCCCACATGATATGTGGCATGCATTTGGGGCCCCCATGACTTGAGGCATGCATTTGGGGCCCCCATGACATGCGCCATGCATGTGGGGCCCCCATAACATGCGGCATGCATGTGGGGCCCCCATAACATGCGGCATGCATGTGGGGCCTCTATGACATGCGCCATGCATGTGGGCCCCCATGAAATGCGCCATGCACATGGGGCCCCCATGACATGCGGCATGCATGTGGAGGCCCCATGACATGCGGCCTGCATTTGGGGCCCCCATGACATGCGGCATGCATGTGGGGCCCCCATGATATGCTCCATGCATGTGGGGTACCTGAGACATGCGGCATGCACATGGGGCCCCCATGACATGCTGCATGTATTTGGGGTGCCCGAGACATGCGGCATGCACGTGGGGCCCCCATAACCTGAGTCATTCATTTGGGGCCGCCATGACATGTGGCATTCATTTGGGGCCCCCATGACATGCGGCATGCATTTGGGTCCTGCATAACATGCTGCATGCATTTGGGGTACCTGAGACATGCGGCATGCACGTGGGGCCCCCATAACATGCTGCATGCATTTGAGGTGCCCGAGACATGCGGCATGCATGTGGGGCCCCTATGACATGCGGCATACGCTTGGGGCCCCAATGACATGCGGCATGAGGTTGGATCCCCCATGACATGCGGCATGCACGTGGGGCCCCCATGACATGAGTCATGCATTTGGGTCCGCCATGACATGCGGCATGCATTTGGGTGCCCCATGAAATGCGGCATGCATGTGGGGCCCCCAGGACATGCGGCATGCATTTGGGGCCCCCATGACATGTGGTATGCACGTGGGGCCCCAATGACATGCGGCATGCATTTGGGGGGCCCCATGACATGCGGCATGCATGTGGGACCCCCATGACATGCGTGATTCATTTGGATCCCCCATTACATGCTGCATGCAAGTGGGGCCCCCATGACATGCAGCATGCATGTGGCCCCCCATGACATGTGGCATGCACGTGGGGCCCCCATGACATGCTGCATGCATTTGGGGCCCCCATGATATGCGGCACGCATTTGGGGCCCCCATGAAATGCGTCATTTATTTGGGGCCCCCATGACATGCGGCATGCACGTGGGGCCCCCGTGACATGCGACATGCATTTGGGGCCCCCATGAAATGCGTCATGCATGTGGGGCCCCTATGACATGCGGCATGCATTTGGTGGGCCCCATGACATGCGACATGCATTTGGGGCCCCCATGAAATGTGTCATGCATGTGGGGCCCCTATGACATGCGGCATGCATTTGGGGGGCCCCATGACATGCGACATGCACGTGGGGCCACCATGAAATGCGGCATGCACGTGGGGCCCCCATGATATGAAGCATGCATGTGGGGCCCCCATGACTTGAGGCATGCATTTTGGGCCCCCATGACATGCGGCATGCACATGGGGCCCCCATGACATGCGACATGCATGTGGGGCCCCCATTACATGCGGCATGCATTTGGGCCCCCATGACATGTGGCATGCATTTGGGGCCCCCTTGACATGCGGCATGCATGTGGGGTACCTGAGACATGCGGCATGCACATGGGGCCCCCATGACATGCTGCATGTATTTGGGGTGCCCGAGACATGCGGCATGCACGTGGGGCCCCCATAACCTGAGTCATTCATTTGGGGCCGCCATGACATGTGGCATTCATTTGGGGCCCCCATGACATGCGGCATGCATTTGGGTCCTGCATAACATGCTGCATGCATTTGGGGTACCTGAGACATGCGGCATGCACGTGGGGCCCCCATAACATGCTGCATGCATTTGAGGTGCCCGAGACATGCGGCATGCATGTGGGGCCCCTATGACATGCGGCATACGCTTGGGGCCCCAATGACATGCGGCATGAGGTTGGATCCCCCATGACATGCGGCATGCACGTGGGGCCCCCATGACATGAGTCATGCATTTGGGTCCGCCATGACATGCGGCATGCATTTGGGTGCCCCATGAAATGCGGCATGCATGTGGGGCCCCCAGGACATGCGGCATGCATTTGGGGCCCCCATGACATGTGGTATGCACGTGGGGCCCCAATGACATGCGGCATGCATTTGGGGGGCCCCATGACATGCGGCATGCATGTGGGACCCCCATGACATGCGTGATTCATTTGGATCCCCCATTACATGCTGCATGCAAGTGGGGCCCCCATGACATGCAGCATGCATGTGGCCCCCCATGACATGTGGCATGCACGTGGGGCCCCCATGACATGCTGCATGCATTTGGGGCCCCCATGATATGCGGCACGCATTTGGGGCCCCCATGAAATGCGTCATTTATTTGGGGCCCCCATGACATGCGGCATGCACGTGGGGCCCCCGTGACATGCGACATGCATTTGGGGCCCCCATGAAATGCGTCATGCATGTGGGGCCCCTATGACATGCGGCATGCATTTGGTGGGCCCCATGACATGCGACATGCATTTGGGGCCCCCATGAAATGCGTCATGCATGTGGGGCCCCTATGACATGCGGCATGCATTTGGGGGGCCCCATGACATGCGACATGCACGTGGGGCCACCATGAAATGCGGCATGCACGTGGGGCCCCCATGATATGAAGCATGCATGTGGGGCCCCCATGACTTGAGGCATGCATTTTGGGCCCCCATGACATGCGGCATGCACATGGGGCCCCCATGACATGCGACATGCATGTGGGGCCCCCATTACATGCGGCATGCATTTGGGCCCCCATGACATGTGGCATGCATTTGGGGCCCCCTTGACATGCGGCATGCATGTGGGGCCCCTATGACATGCGGCATGCAATTGGGGCCCCTATGACATGCGGCATGCACGTGGGGCCCTCATGACATGCAGCATGCATCTGGGGCCCCTATGACATGCGGCATGCACGTGGGGCCCTCATGACATGCGACATGCATCTGGGGCCACTATGACATGCGCCATGCATGTGGGGCCCCTATGACATGCGGCATGCATGTGGGACCCCCATGATATGCGGCATGCATTTGGGGCCCCCATGACTTGAGGCATGCATTTGGGGCCCCCATGACATGCGGCATGCACGTGGGGCCATCATGACATGCAGCATGCATTTGGGGCCACTATGACATGCGGCAAGCATTTGGGCCCCCATGACATGCGGCATGCATGTGGGGCCCCCATGACATGCGTCTTGCATTTGGGCCCCCATGACATGTGGCATGCATTTGGGGCCTGCATAAAATGCTGCATGCATTTGGGGTGCCCGAGACATGCGGCAAGCACGCGGGGCCCCAATGACATGCAGCATGTACGTGGGGCCCCCATGACATGCGGAATGCACGTGAGGCCCCCATGACATGCGGAATGCCTGCGGGGCCCCAATGCCATGCGGCATGCATGCATTTGGGTCACCCATGAAATGCGGCATGCATGTGGGGCCCCCATGACATGCGGCATGCATTTGGGGCCCCCATGACTTGAGCCATGCATTTGGGGCCCCCATGACATGCGGCATGCACGTGGGGCCATCATGACATGCAGCATGAATTTGGGGCCACTATGACATGCGGCAAGCATTTGGGCCCCATTACATGCGGCATGCATGTGGAGCCCCCATGACATGTGGCATGCATTTGGGGCCCCCATGACATGCTTCATGCACGTGGGGCCCCCATGACATGCGGCATGCATTTGGGCCCCCATGACATGCGGCATGCATTTGGGGACTGCATAACATGCTGCATGCATTTGGGGTACCTGAGACATGCGGCATGCACATGGGGCCCCCATGACATGCGGCATATGCTTGGGGCCCCAATGACATGCGGTATGAGTTTGGATCCCCCATGACATGCGGCATGCATTTGGGGCCCCCATGACATGCGGCATGCATTTGGGTCCCCCATGAAATGCGGCATGCATGTGGGGCCCCCATGACATGTGGCATGCATGTGGGCCCCCCATGACATGCGCCATGCATGTGGGCCCCTATGACATGCAGCATGCATGTGGGACCCCCATTGACATGCGGCATGCATGTGGGGCCCCTATGACATGAGGCATGCATGTGGGGCCCCCATGATATGCTCCATGCATGTGGGGCCCCTTTGACATGTGGCATGCATGTGGGGCCCCTATGACATGCGGCATGCATTTGGGGGGCCCCATGACATGCGGCATGCACGTGGGGCCCCCATGACATGCGGCATACATTTGTGGCCCCCGTGACATGAGGCATGCACGTGGGGCCCCCATGATATGCGGCAAGCACGCGGGGCCCCAATGACATTCAGCATGTACGTGGGGCCCCCATGACATGCGGAATGCACGTGAGGCCCCCATGACATGTGGCATGCATGTGGGGCCCCATGATATCCGGCATGCATTTATGGTCCCCATGACATGCGGCATGCATTTGGGCCTCCATGACATGCCGCAAGCACGTGGGGCCCCAATGACATGCAGCATGCACGTGGGGCCCTCATGACATGCAGCATGCATTTGGCGCCCCCAATTACTTGGGCCATGCATTTGGGGCCCCCATGACATGCGGCATGCACGTGGGGCCATCATGACATGCAGCATGCATTTGGGGCCACTATGACATGCGGCAAGCATTTGGGCCCCCATGACATGCGGCATGCATGTGGGGCCCCCATGACATGCGTCATGCATTTGGGCCCCCATGACATGCGGCATGCATTTGGGGCCTGCATAACATGCTGCATGCATTTGGGGTACCTGAGACATGCGGCATGCACATGGGCCCCCATGACATGCAGCATGCATTTGGGTCCCTCATGAAATGCGGCATGCATGTGGGGCCCCCATGACATGTGGCATGCATGTGGGCTTCCCATGACATGCGCCATGCATGTGGGGCCCCTATGACATGCGGCAATCATATGCGGCATGCATTTGGGGCCCCCATGACATGCTGCATGCATTTGGGGCCCCCATGATATGCGGCACACATTTGGGGCCCCCATGACTTGTGCATGCATGTGGGGCATCCATGAAATGCGCCATGCATGTGGGGCCCCTATGACATGTGACATGCATTTGTGGGCCCCAAGACATGCTGCATGCATTTGGGGGGCCCCATGACATGCGACATGCACGTGGGGCCACCATGAAATGCGGCATGCATTTGGGGCCCCCATGACATGCGGAATGCCTGCGGGGCCCCCATGACATGCGGCATGCATGTGGCACCCTCATGACATGCGGCATGCATGTGGGGCCCCCATGATATGAAGCATGCATGTGGGGCCCCCATGACTTGAGGCATGCATTTTGGGCCCCCATGACATGCGGCATGCACATGGGGCCCCCATGACATGCGGCATGCATGTGGGGCCCTCATTACATGTGGCATGCATTTGGGCCCCCATGACATGTGGCATGCATTTGGGGCCCCCTTGACATGCGGCATGCATGTGGGGCACCATGACATGCGCCATGCATGTGGGGCCCCTATGACATGCGGCATGCAATTGGGGCCCCTATGACATGCGGCATGCACGTGGGGCCCTCATGACATGCAGCATGCATCTGGGGCCACTATGACATGCGGCATGCATTTGTGGCCCCCATGACATGCGGCATGCATGTGGGACCCCCATCATATAAGTCATGCATTTGGGGCCGCCATGACATGCGGCATGCATTTGGGGCCCCCATGACATGCTCCATGCATGTCGGGCCCCTATGACATGCGGCAAGCACGTGGGGCCCCATGACATGTGGCAAGCACGTGGGGCCCCCAGGACATGCGGCATGCATTTGGGGCCCCAATGACATGTGGTATGCAAGTGGGGCCCCCATGATATGTGGCATGCATTTGGGGACCCCATGACTTGAGCCATGCATTTGGGGCCCCCATGACATGTGGCATGCCTGCGGGGCCCCCATGACATGCGGCATGTATGCGGGGCCCCCATGACATGCGGCATGCACGTGTGGCCCCCGTGAAATGCGGCATGCATTTGGGGCCCCCATGACATGCGGCATGCCTGCGGGGCCCCCATGACATGCGGTATGCATGCGCGACCCTCATGACATGCGGCATGCATTTGGGGGCCCCAATATATGCGGCATGCAAGTGGGGCCCACATGATATGCGCCATGCATGTGGGCCCCCATGAAATGCGCCATGCACGTGGGCCCCCATGACATGCGGCATGCATTTGGGGACCCCATGACTTGAGCCATGCATTTGGGGCCCCCATGACATGCGGCATGCACGTGGGGCCCCCATGACATAAGTCATGCATTTGGGGGCGCCATGACATGCGGCATGCATTTGGGGCCCCCATGACATGCTCCATGCATGTCGGGCCCCTATGACATGCGGCAAGCACGTGGGGCCCCCATGACATGCGGCAAGCACGTGAAGCCCCCAGGACATGCGGCATGCATTTGGGGCCCCAATGACATGTGGTATGCACGTGGGGCCCCTATGGCATGCCGCATGCATTTGGGACCCCCATGACATGCAGCATGCACGTGGGACCCCCATGACATGCGGCATGCATGTGGGACGCCCATTACATGCGTCATGCATTTGGATCCCCATTACATGCTGCATGCAAGTGGGGCCCCATGACATGCGGCATGCATGTGGGCCCCCCATGACATGTGGCATGCACGTGGGCCCCCATGACATGCTGCATGCATTTGGGGCCCCCATGATATGCGGCACACATTTGGGGCCCCCATGACTTGCGCATGCATGTGGGGCATCCTTGAAATGCGCCATGCATGTGGGGCCCCTATGACATGCGACATGCATTTGTGGACCCCATGACATGCGGAATGCCTGCGGGGCCCCCATGACATGCGCCATGCATGTGGGGCCCCTATGACATGCGGCATGCAATTGGGGCCCCTATGACATGCGGCATGCATGTGGGACCCCCATCATATGTGGCATGCATGTGGGACCCCCATGATATGCGGCATGCATTTGGGGCCCCCATGACTTGAGGCATGCATTCGGGGCCCCCATGAAATGCGCCATGCATGTGGGGCCCCTATGACATGCGGCATGCATTTGTGGGCCCCAAGACATGCGGCATACATGTGGGGCCCCCATGAAATGCGGCATTCATTTGGGGCCCCCATGACATGCGGCATGCATCTGGGGCCACTATGACATGCGGCATGCAATTGTGTCCCCCATTACATGCGGCATGCATGTGGGACCCCCATCATATGTGGCATGCATGTGGGACCCCCATGATATGTGGCATGCATTTGGGGCCCCCATGACTTGAGGCATGCATTCGGGGCCCCCATGAAATGCGCCATGCATGTGGGGCCCCTATGACATGCGGCATGCATTTGTGGGCCCCAAGACATGCGGCATACATGTGGGGCCCCCATGAAATGCGGCATTCATTTGGGGCCCCCATGACATGCGGCATGCATGTGGGGCCCCCATGAAATGCGGCATGCATTTGGGGCCCCCATGACATGCTGCATGCATTTGGGGCCCCCATGATATGCGGCACACATTTGGGGCCCCCATGACTTGCGCATGCATGTGGGGCATCCATGAAATGTGCCATGCATGTGGGGCCCCTATGACATGCGACATGCATTTGTGGGCCCCAAGACTTGAGGCATGCATTTTGGGCCCCCATGACATGCGGCATGCACGTGGGGCCCCCATGACATGCGGCATACATTTGTGACCCCCGTGACATGAGGCATGCACGTGGGGCCCCCATGACATGCGGCAAGCACGCGGGGCCCCAATGACATGCAGCATGTACGTGGGGCCCCCATGACATGCGGAATGCACGTGAGGCCCCCATGACATGCGGAATGCCTGCGGGGCCTCAATGACATGCAGTATGTACGTGGGGCCCCCATGACATGCGGAATGCACGTTTGGCCCCCATGACATGTGGCATGCATGTGGGGCCCCTTGATATCCGGCATGCATTTATGGCCCCCATGACATGCGGCATGCATTTGGGCCTCCATGACATGAGACAAGCACGTGGGGCCCCAATGACATGCAGCATGCATGTGGGGCCCCCATGACATGCGGAATGCACGTGAGGCCACCATGACATGCGTAATGCCTGCGGGGCCCCTATGACATGCGGCATGCATGCGGGGCCCTCATGACATGTGGCATGCATTTGGGGCCCCCAATATATGCGGCAGGCACGTGGGGCCCCCATGATATGTGGCATGCATTTGGGGCCCCCATGACTTGAGCCATGCATTTGGGGCCCCCATGACATGTGGCATGCACGTGGGGCCCTCATCACATGCAGCATGCATTTGGGGCCCCCATGACTTGAGCCATGCATTTGGGGCCCCCATGACATGCGGCATGCACGTGGGGCCATCATGACATGCAGCATGCATTTGGGGCCACTATGACATGCGGCAAGCATTTGGGCCCCCATGACATGAGTCATGCATTTGGGGCCGCCATGACATGCGGCATGCATTTGGGGCCCCCATTACATGTGGCATGAGTTTGGCTCCCCCATGACATGCGGCATGCACGTGGGGCCCCCATGACATGAGTCATGCATTTGGGGCCGCCATGACATGCGGCATGCATTTGGGGCCGCCATGACATGCGGCATGCATATGGGGCCCCCATGACATGCGGCATGCATTTGGGTCCCTCATGAAATGCGGCATGCATGTGGGGCCCCCATGACATGTGGCATGCATGTGGGCCCCCCATGACATGCGCCATGCATGTGGGGCCCCTATGACATGCGGCATGCATGTGGGACCTCCATGACATGCTCCATGCATGTGGGGCCCCTATGACATGCGGCATGAATTTGGGGGGCCCCATGACATGCGGCATACATTTGTGGCCCCCGTGACATGAGACATGCACGTGGGGCCCCCATGACATGCGACAAGCACGCAGGGCCCCAATGACATGCAGCATGTACGTGGGACCCCCATGATATGCGGAATGCACGTGAGGCCCCCATGACATGCGGTATGGCTGCGGGGCCCCAATGACATGCGGCATGCATTTGAATCCCCCATTACATGCGGCATGCACGTGGGGCCCCCATGACATGCGGCATGCATTTGTGGCCCCCATGACTTGAGGCATGCATGTGGGGCCCCTATGACATGCTGCATGCATTTGGGGGCCCCAAGACATGTGGTATGCACGTGGGGCCCCCATGACATGCGGCATGCATTTGGGGCCCCATGAAATGCACCATGCACGTGGGGCCCCCATGGCATGCTGCATGCGTTTGGGACCCCCATGACATGCGGCATGCATTTGGATGCCCCTTACATGCGGCATGCACGTGTGGCCCCTATGAAATGCGGCATGCAAGTGGGGCCCACATGATATGTGGCATGCATTTGGGGCCCCCATGACTTGAGGCATGCATTTGGGGCCCCCATGACATGCGCCATGCATGTGGGGCCCCCATAACATGCGGCATGCATGTGGGGCCCCCATAACATGCGGCATGCATGTGGGGCCTCTATGACATGCGCCATGCATGTGGGCCCCCATGAAATGCGCCATGCACATGGGGCCCCCATGACATGCGGCATGCATGTGGAGGCCCCATGACATGCGGCCTGCATTTGGGGCCCCCATGACATGCGGCATGCATGTGGGGCCCCCATGATATGCTCCATGCATGTGGGGTACCTGAGACATGCGGCATGCACATGGGGCCCCCATGACATGCTGCATGTATTTGGGGTGCCCGAGACATGCGGCATGCACGTGGGGCCCCCATAACCTGAGTCATTCATTTGGGGCCGCCATGACATGTGGCATTCATTTGGGGCCCCCATGACATGCGGCATGCATTTGGGTCCTGCATAACATGCTGCATGCATTTGGGGTACCTGAGACATGCGGCATGCACGTGGGGCCCCCATAACATGCTGCATGCATTTGAGGTGCCCGAGACATGCGGCATGCATGTGGGGCCCCTATGACATGCGGCATACGCTTGGGGCCCCAATGACATGCGGCATGAGGTTGGATCCCCCATGACATGCGGCATGCACGTGGGGCCCCCATGACATGAGTCATGCATTTGGGTCCGCCATGACATGCGGCATGCATTTGGGTGCCCCATGAAATGCGGCATGCATGTGGGGCCCCCAGGACATGCGGCATGCATTTGGGGCCCCCATGACATGTGGTATGCACGTGGGGCCCCAATGACATGCGGCATGCATTTGGGGGGCCCCATGACATGCGGCATGCATGTGGGACCCCCATGACATGCGTGATTCATTTGGATCCCCCATTACATGCTGCATGCAAGTGGGGCCCCCATGACATGCAGCATGCATGTGGCCCCCCATGACATGTGGCATGCACGTGGGGCCCCCATGACATGCTGCATGCATTTGGGGCCCCCATGATATGCGGCACGCATTTGGGGCCCCCATGAAATGCGTCATTTATTTGGGGCCCCCATGACATGCGGCATGCACGTGGGGCCCCCGTGACATGCGACATGCATTTGGGGCCCCCATGAAATGCGTCATGCATGTGGGGCCCCTATGACATGCGGCATGCATTTGGTGGGCCCCATGACATGCGACATGCATTTGGGGCCCCCATGAAATGTGTCATGCATGTGGGGCCCCTATGACATGCGGCATGCATTTGGGGGGCCCCATGACATGCGACATGCACGTGGGGCCACCATGAAATGCGGCATGCACGTGGGGCCCCCATGATATGAAGCATGCATGTGGGGCCCCCATGACTTGAGGCATGCATTTTGGGCCCCCATGACATGCGGCATGCACATGGGGCCCCCATGACATGCGACATGCATGTGGGGCCCCCATTACATGCGGCATGCATTTGGGCCCCCATGACATGTGGCATGCATTTGGGGCCCCCTTGACATGCGGCATGCATGTGGGGTACCTGAGACATGCGGCATGCACATGGGGCCCCCATGACATGCTGCATGTATTTGGGGTGCCCGAGACATGCGGCATGCACGTGGGGCCCCCATAACCTGAGTCATTCATTTGGGGCCGCCATGACATGTGGCATTCATTTGGGGCCCCCATGACATGCGGCATGCATTTGGGTCCTGCATAACATGCTGCATGCATTTGGGGTACCTGAGACATGCGGCATGCACGTGGGGCCCCCATAACATGCTGCATGCATTTGAGGTGCCCGAGACATGCGGCATGCATGTGGGGCCCCTATGACATGCGGCATACGCTTGGGGCCCCAATGACATGCGGCATGAGGTTGGATCCCCCATGACATGCGGCATGCACGTGGGGCCCCCATGACATGAGTCATGCATTTGGGTCCGCCATGACATGCGGCATGCATTTGGGTGCCCCATGAAATGCGGCATGCATGTGGGGCCCCCAGGACATGCGGCATGCATTTGGGGCCCCCATGACATGTGGTATGCACGTGGGGCCCCAATGACATGCGGCATGCATTTGGGGGGCCCCATGACATGCGGCATGCATGTGGGACCCCCATGACATGCGTGATTCATTTGGATCCCCCATTACATGCTGCATGCAAGTGGGGCCCCCATGACATGCAGCATGCATGTGGCCCCCCATGACATGTGGCATGCACGTGGGGCCCCCATGACATGCTGCATGCATTTGGGGCCCCCATGATATGCGGCACGCATTTGGGGCCCCCATGAAATGCGTCATTTATTTGGGGCCCCCATGACATGCGGCATGCACGTGGGGCCCCCGTGACATGCGACATGCATTTGGGGCCCCCATGAAATGCGTCATGCATGTGGGGCCCCTATGACATGCGGCATGCATTTGGTGGGCCCCATGACATGCGACATGCATTTGGGGCCCCCATGAAATGCGTCATGCATGTGGGGCCCCTATGACATGCGGCATGCATTTGGGGGGCCCCATGACATGCGACATGCACGTGGGGCCACCATGAAATGCGGCATGCACGTGGGGCCCCCATGATATGAAGCATGCATGTGGGGCCCCCATGACTTGAGGCATGCATTTTGGGCCCCCATGACATGCGGCATGCACATGGGGCCCCCATGACATGCGACATGCATGTGGGGCCCCCATTACATGCGGCATGCATTTGGGCCCCCATGACATGTGGCATGCATTTGGGGCCCCCTTGACATGCGGCATGCATGTGGGGCCCCTATGACATGCGGCATGCAATTGGGGCCCCTATGACATGCGGCATGCACGTGGGGCCCTCATGACATGCAGCATGCATCTGGGGCCCCTATGACATGCGGCATGCACGTGGGGCCCTCATGACATGCGACATGCATCTGGGGCCACTATGACATGCGCCATGCATGTGGGGCCCCTATGACATGCGGCATGCATGTGGGACCCCCATGATATGCGGCATGCATTTGGGGCCCCCATGACTTGAGGCATGCATTTGGGGCCCCCATGACATGCGGCATGCACGTGGGGCCATCATGACATGCAGCATGCATTTGGGGCCACTATGACATGCGGCAAGCATTTGGGCCCCCATGACATGCGGCATGCATGTGGGGCCCCCATGACATGCGTCTTGCATTTGGGCCCCCATGACATGTGGCATGCATTTGGGGCCTGCATAAAATGCTGCATGCATTTGGGGTGCCCGAGACATGCGGCAAGCACGCGGGGCCCCAATGACATGCAGCATGTACGTGGGGCCCCCATGACATGCGGAATGCACGTGAGGCCCCCATGACATGCGGAATGCCTGCGGGGCCCCAATGCCATGCGGCATGCATGCATTTGGGTCACCCATGAAATGCGGCATGCATGTGGGGCCCCCATGACATGCGGCATGCATTTGGGGCCCCCATGACTTGAGCCATGCATTTGGGGCCCCCATGACATGCGGCATGCACGTGGGGCCATCATGACATGCAGCATGAATTTGGGGCCACTATGACATGCGGCAAGCATTTGGGCCCCATTACATGCGGCATGCATGTGGAGCCCCCATGACATGTGGCATGCATTTGGGGCCCCCATGACATGCTTCATGCACGTGGGGCCCCCATGACATGCGGCATGCATTTGGGCCCCCATGACATGCGGCATGCATTTGGGGACTGCATAACATGCTGCATGCATTTGGGGTACCTGAGACATGCGGCATGCACATGGGGCCCCCATGACATGCGGCATATGCTTGGGGCCCCAATGACATGCGGTATGAGTTTGGATCCCCCATGACATGCGGCATGCATTTGGGGCCCCCATGACATGCGGCATGCATTTGGGTCCCCCATGAAATGCGGCATGCATGTGGGGCCCCCATGACATGTGGCATGCATGTGGGCCCCCCATGACATGCGCCATGCATGTGGGCCCCTATGACATGCAGCATGCATGTGGGACCCCCATTGACATGCGGCATGCATGTGGGGCCCCTATGACATGAGGCATGCATGTGGGGCCCCCATGATATGCTCCATGCATGTGGGGCCCCTTTGACATGTGGCATGCATGTGGGGCCCCTATGACATGCGGCATGCATTTGGGGGGCCCCATGACATGCGGCATGCACGTGGGGCCCCCATGACATGCGGCATACATTTGTGGCCCCCGTGACATGAGGCATGCACGTGGGGCCCCCATGATATGCGGCAAGCACGCGGGGCCCCAATGACATTCAGCATGTACGTGGGGCCCCCATGACATGCGGAATGCACGTGAGGCCCCCATGACATGTGGCATGCATGTGGGGCCCCATGATATCCGGCATGCATTTATGGTCCCCATGACATGCGGCATGCATTTGGGCCTCCATGACATGCCGCAAGCACGTGGGGCCCCAATGACATGCAGCATGCACGTGGGGCCCTCATGACATGCAGCATGCATTTGGCGCCCCCAATTACTTGGGCCATGCATTTGGGGCCCCCATGACATGCGGCATGCACGTGGGGCCATCATGACATGCAGCATGCATTTGGGGCCACTATGACATGCGGCAAGCATTTGGGCCCCCATGACATGCGGCATGCATGTGGGGCCCCCATGACATGCGTCATGCATTTGGGCCCCCATGACATGCGGCATGCATTTGGGGCCTGCATAACATGCTGCATGCATTTGGGGTACCTGAGACATGCGGCATGCACATGGGCCCCCATGACATGCAGCATGCATTTGGGTCCCTCATGAAATGCGGCATGCATGTGGGGCCCCCATGACATGTGGCATGCATGTGGGCTTCCCATGACATGCGCCATGCATGTGGGGCCCCTATGACATGCGGCAATCATATGCGGCATGCATTTGGGGCCCCCATGACATGCTGCATGCATTTGGGGCCCCCATGATATGCGGCACACATTTGGGGCCCCCATGACTTGTGCATGCATGTGGGGCATCCATGAAATGCGCCATGCATGTGGGGCCCCTATGACATGTGACATGCATTTGTGGGCCCCAAGACATGCTGCATGCATTTGGGGGGCCCCATGACATGCGACATGCACGTGGGGCCACCATGAAATGCGGCATGCATTTGGGGCCCCCATGACATGCGGAATGCCTGCGGGGCCCCCATGACATGCGGCATGCATGTGGCACCCTCATGACATGCGGCATGCATGTGGGGCCCCCATGATATGAAGCATGCATGTGGGGCCCCCATGACTTGAGGCATGCATTTTGGGCCCCCATGACATGCGGCATGCACATGGGGCCCCCATGACATGCGGCATGCATGTGGGGCCCTCATTACATGTGGCATGCATTTGGGCCCCCATGACATGTGGCATGCATTTGGGGCCCCCTTGACATGCGGCATGCATGTGGGGCACCATGACATGCGCCATGCATGTGGGGCCCCTATGACATGCGGCATGCAATTGGGGCCCCTATGACATGCGGCATGCACGTGGGGCCCTCATGACATGCAGCATGCATCTGGGGCCACTATGACATGCGGCATGCATTTGTGGCCCCCATGACATGCGGCATGCATGTGGGACCCCCATCATATAAGTCATGCATTTGGGGCCGCCATGACATGCGGCATGCATTTGGGGCCCCCATGACATGCTCCATGCATGTCGGGCCCCTATGACATGCGGCAAGCACGTGGGGCCCCATGACATGTGGCAAGCACGTGGGGCCCCCAGGACATGCGGCATGCATTTGGGGCCCCAATGACATGTGGTATGCAAGTGGGGCCCCCATGATATGTGGCATGCATTTGGGGACCCCATGACTTGAGCCATGCATTTGGGGCCCCCATGACATGTGGCATGCCTGCGGGGCCCCCATGACATGCGGCATGTATGCGGGGCCCCCATGACATGCGGCATGCACGTGTGGCCCCCGTGAAATGCGGCATGCATTTGGGGCCCCCATGACATGCGGCATGCCTGCGGGGCCCCCATGACATGCGGTATGCATGCGCGACCCTCATGACATGCGGCATGCATTTGGGGGCCCCAATATATGCGGCATGCAAGTGGGGCCCACATGATATGCGCCATGCATGTGGGCCCCCATGAAATGCGCCATGCACGTGGGCCCCCATGACATGCGGCATGCATTTGGGGACCCCATGACTTGAGCCATGCATTTGGGGCCCCCATGACATGCGGCATGCACGTGGGGCCCCCATGACATAAGTCATGCATTTGGGGGCGCCATGACATGCGGCATGCATTTGGGGCCCCCATGACATGCTCCATGCATGTCGGGCCCCTATGACATGCGGCAAGCACGTGGGGCCCCCATGACATGCGGCAAGCACGTGAAGCCCCCAGGACATGCGGCATGCATTTGGGGCCCCAATGACATGTGGTATGCACGTGGGGCCCCTATGGCATGCCGCATGCATTTGGGACCCCCATGACATGCAGCATGCACGTGGGACCCCCATGACATGCGGCATGCATGTGGGACGCCCATTACATGCGTCATGCATTTGGATCCCCATTACATGCTGCATGCAAGTGGGGCCCCATGACATGCGGCATGCATGTGGGCCCCCCATGACATGTGGCATGCACGTGGGCCCCCATGACATGCTGCATGCATTTGGGGCCCCCATGATATGCGGCACACATTTGGGGCCCCCATGACTTGCGCATGCATGTGGGGCATCCTTGAAATGCGCCATGCATGTGGGGCCCCTATGACATGCGACATGCATTTGTGGACCCCATGACATGCGGAATGCCTGCGGGGCCCCCATGACATGCGCCATGCATGTGGGGCCCCTATGACATGCGGCATGCAATTGGGGCCCCTATGACATGCGGCATGCATGTGGGACCCCCATCATATGTGGCATGCATGTGGGACCCCCATGATATGCGGCATGCATTTGGGGCCCCCATGACTTGAGGCATGCATTCGGGGCCCCCATGAAATGCGCCATGCATGTGGGGCCCCTATGACATGCGGCATGCATTTGTGGGCCCCAAGACATGCGGCATACATGTGGGGCCCCCATGAAATGCGGCATTCATTTGGGGCCCCCATGACATGCGGCATGCATCTGGGGCCACTATGACATGCGGCATGCAATTGTGTCCCCCATTACATGCGGCATGCATGTGGGACCCCCATCATATGTGGCATGCATGTGGGACCCCCATGATATGTGGCATGCATTTGGGGCCCCCATGACTTGAGGCATGCATTCGGGGCCCCCATGAAATGCGCCATGCATGTGGGGCCCCTATGACATGCGGCATGCATTTGTGGGCCCCAAGACATGCGGCATACATGTGGGGCCCCCATGAAATGCGGCATTCATTTGGGGCCCCCATGACATGCGGCATGCATGTGGGGCCCCCATGAAATGCGGCATGCATTTGGGGCCCCCATGACATGCTGCATGCATTTGGGGCCCCCATGATATGCGGCACACATTTGGGGCCCCCATGACTTGCGCATGCATGTGGGGCATCCATGAAATGTGCCATGCATGTGGGGCCCCTATGACATGCGACATGCATTTGTGGGCCCCAAGACTTGAGGCATGCATTTTGGGCCCCCATGACATGCGGCATGCACGTGGGGCCCCCAGTAATGCGGCATGCATTTGGGCCCACATGACATGTGGCATGCATTTGGGGCCCCCTTGACATGCGGCATGCATGTGGGGCACCATGACATGCGCCATGCATGTGGGGCCCCTATGACATGCGGCATGCAATTGGGGCCCCTATGACATGCGGCATGCACGTGGGGCCCTCATGACATGCAGCATGCATCTGGGGCTACTATGACATGCGGCATGCATTTGTGGCCCCCACTGACATGTGGCATGCATGTGGGACCCCCATCATATGCGGCATGCATGTGGGACCCCCATGATATGCGGCATGCATTTGGGCCCCCATGACTTGAGGCATGCATTTGGGGCCCCCATGAAATGCGCCATGCATGTGGGGCCCCTATGACATGCGGCATGCATTTGGGGGGCCCCATGACATGCGGCATGCACATGGGGCCCCCATGAAATGCGGCATTTGTTTGGGGCCCCCATGACATGTGGCATGCCTGCGGGGCCCCCATGACATGCGGCATGTATGCGGGGCCCCCATGACATGCGGCATGTATGCGGGGCCCTCATGACATGCGGCATGCATTTGGGGCCCCATGATATGCGGCATGCATGTGGGGCCCCCATGAAATGTGCCATGCACGTGGGACCCCCATGACATGCGGCATGCATTTGGACCCCCTTACATGCGGCATGCACGTGTGGCCCCCATGAAATGTGGCATGCATTTGGGGCCCCCATGACATGGGGCATGCATGTGGGGCCCCCATGACATGCTCCATGCATGTGGGGCCCCCATGAAATGTGCCATGCATGTGGGCCCCCATGACATGCGGCATGCCTGCGGGGCCCCCATGAAATGCGGCATGCACGTGGAGCCCACATGATATGTGGCATGCATTTGGGGCACGATGACATGAGGCATGCATTTGGGGCACCCATGACATGGGGCATGCATGTGGGGCCCCCATGAAATGCGCCATGCACGTGGGGCCCCCATAACATGCTGCATGCATTTGGGGTGCCCGAGACATGCGGCATGCACGTGGGGCCCCTATAACATGCCGCATGCATTTGGGGCCCCCATGATATGCGGCACACATTTGGGGCCCCCATGACTTGCGCATGCATGTGGGGCATCCTTGAAATGCGCCATGCATGTGGGGCCCCTATGACATGCGACATGCATTTGTGGGCCCCAAGACATGCTGCATGCATTTGGGGGGCCCCATGACATGCAACATGCACGTGGGGCCACCATGAAATGCGGCATGCATTTGGGGCCCCCATGACTTGAGGCATGCATTTTGGGCCCCCATGACATGCGGCATGCACATGGGGCCCCCATGACATGCGGCATGCACGTGGGGCCCCCATTAATGCGGCATGCATTTGGGCCCCCATGACATGTGGCATGCATTTGGGGCCCCCTTGACATGCGGCATGCATGTGGGGCACCATGACATGCGCCATGCATGTGGGGCCCCTATGACATGCGGCATGCACGTGGGGCCCCCATGAAAGGCGGCATTGATTTGGGGCCCCCATGACTTGAGGCATGCATTTGGGGCCCCCATGAAATGCGCCATGCATGTGGGCCCCTATGACATGCGGCATGCATTTGGGGGGCCCCATGACATGCGGCATTGATTTGGGGCCCCCATGACTTGAGGCATGCATTTGGGGCCCCCATGAAATGCGCCATGCATGTGGGCCCCTATGACATGCGGCATGCATTTGGGGGGCCCCATGACATGCGGCATGCACATGGGGCCCCCATGAAATGCGGCATTTATTTGTTGCCCCCATGACATGTGGCATGTATGCGGGGCCCCCATGACATGCGGCATGCATGCGCGGCCCTCATGACATGCGGCATGCATTTGGGGCCCCCAATATATGCGGCATGCAAGTGGGGCCCACATGATATGCGCCATGCATGTGGGCCCCCATGAAATGCGCCATGCACGTGGGCCCCCATGACATGCGGCATGCATTTGGGGGCCCCCATGACACGCGGCATGCATGTGGCCCCCCATGACATGTGGCATGCACGTGGGGCCCCCATGACATGCTGCATGCATTTGAGGCCCCCATGATATGCGGCATGCATTTGGGGCCCCCATGACATGCGGCATGCATTTGGGGGGCCCCATGACATGCGGCATGCATGTGGGACCTCCATGACATGCGTCATTCATTTGGATCCCCCATTACATGCTGCATGCAAGTGGGGCCCCCATGACACGCGGCATGCATGTGGCCCCCCATGACATGTGGCATGCACGTGGGGCCCCCATGACATGCTGCATGCATTTGAGGCCCCCATGATATGCGGCATGCATTTGGGGCCCCCATGACATGCGGCATGCATGTGGGGCCCACATGATATGCGGCATGCATTTGGGGCCCCCATGACATGCGGCGTGCACGTGGGGCCCCTATGACATGCGGCATGCATTTGGGGGGCCCCATGACATGCGGCATGCATGTGGGGCCCCCATGAAATGCGCCATTTATTTGGGGCCCCCTTAACATGTGGAATGCATGCGGGGCCCTCATGACGTGCAGCATGCATTTGGATCCCCCATTACATGCTGCATGCAAGTGGGGCCCCCATGACATGTGGCATGCATGTGGGCCCCCCATGACATGCAGCATGCATGTGGGACCCCCATTACATGCGGCATGCATTTGGATCCCCCTTACATGCGGCATGCACGTGTGGCCCCCATGAAATGTGGCATGCATTTGGGGCCCCCATGACATGCGGCATGCCTGCGGGGCCCCCATGACATGCGGCATGCATGCGGGGCCCTCATGAATTGCGGCATGCATTTGGGGCCCCCATGAAATGTGCCATGCATGTGGGCCCCCCATGACATGCGGCATGCCTGCGGGGCCCCCATGAAATGCGGCATGCACGTGGAGCCCACATGATATGTGTCATGCATTTGGGGCCCCATGACTTGAGGCATGCATTTGGGGCCCCCATGACATGGGGCATGCATGTGGGGCCCCCATGACATGCTCCATGCATGTGGGGCCCCCATGAAATGTGCCATGCATGTGGGCCCCCCATGACATGCGGCATGCCTGCGGGGCCCCCATGACATGCGGCATGCACGTGGAGCCCACATGATATGTGGCATGCATTTGGGGCACGATGACTTGAGGCATGCATTTGGGGCCCCCATGACATGGGGCATGCATGTGGGGCCCCCATGAAATGCGGCATGCACGTGGGGCCTCCAAAACATGCTGCATGCATTTGGGGTGCCCGAGACATGCGGCATGCACGTGGGGCCCCTATAACATGCCGCATGCATTTGGGGCCCCCATTACATGCGGCATGCATGTGGGGCCCCTATGACATGCTGCATGCATTTGGGGGCCCCAAGACATGTGGTATGCACGTGGGGCCCCCATGACATGCGGCATGTATGCGGGGCCCTCATGACATGCGGCATGCATTTGGGGCCCCCATGAAATGCACCATGCACGTGGGGCCCCCATGGCATGCTGCATGCGTTTGGGGCCCCCATGACATGCAGCATGCATGTGGGACCCCCATGACATGCGGCATGCATGTGAATGCCCCTTACATGCGGCATGCACGTGTGGACCCCATGAAATGCGGCATGCAAGTGGGGCCCACATGATATGTGGCATGCATTTGGGGCCGCCATGACATGCGGCATGCATTTGGGGCCTCTATGACATGCGGCATGCATTTGGGCCCCCATGACATGCGGCATGCATTTGGGTCCTGCATAACATGCTGTATGCATTTGGGGTACCTGAGACATGCGGCATGCAAGTGGGGCCCCCATAACATGCTGCATGCATTTGAGGTGTCCGAGACATGCGGCATGCATGTGGGGCCCCTATGACATGCGGCATACGCTTGGGGCCCCAATGACATGCGGCATGAGTTTGGATCCCCCATGACATGCGGCATGCACGTGGGGCCCCCATGACATGAGTCATGCATTTGGGGCCGCCATGACATGCGGCATGCATTTGGGGCCCCCATGACATGCGGCATGCATTTGGGTGCCCCATGAAATGTGGCATGCATGTGGGGCCCCAAACGCATGCCGCATGCATTTGGGGCCCCATGACATGTGGTATGCACGTGGGGCCCCAATGACATGCGCCATGCATGTGGGACCCCCATGACATTCGGCATGCATTTGGGTCCCCCTTGAAATGCGGCATGCATGTGGGGCCAACATGACATGTGGCATGCATGTGGGGCCCCATGATATGCGGCATGCAGTTGGGGCCCCCAATACATGCGGCATGCACGTTGGGCACCCATGACATGCGGCATGCATTTATGGCCCCCATGACATGCGGCATGCATTTGGGCCCCCATGACATGCGGCAAGCACGTGGGGCCCCAATGACATGCAGTATGCATGTGGGGCCCCCATGACATGCGGAATGCACGTGAGGCCCCCATGACATGCGGAATGCCTGCGGGGCCCCAATGACATGCGGCATGCTTGCGGGGCCCTCATGACATGCGGCATGCATTTGGGGCCCTCAATATATGCGGCATGCATTTGGGGCCCCCATGACTTGAGCCATGCATTTGGGGCCCCCATGACATGCGGCATGTATGCGGGGCCCCCATGACATGCGGCATGCATTTGGGGCCCTCATGACATGCGGCATGCATTTGGGGCCCCATGATATGCGGCATGCATGTGGGGCCCCCATGAAATGCGCCATGCACGTGGGGGCCCCATGGCATGCTGCATGCGTTTGGGGCCCCCATGACATGTGGAATGCACGTGAGGCCAACATGACATGCGGCATGCACGTGGGGCCCCCATGACGTGCAGCATGCATTTGGATCCCCCATTACATGCTGCATGCAATTGGGACCCCCATGACATGCGGCATGCACGTGTGGCCCCCATGAAATGCGGCATGCATTTGGGGCCCCCGTGACATGCGGCATGCCTGCGGGGCCCCCATGACATGCGGCATGCATGCGCGGCCCTCATGACATGCGGCATGCATTTGGGGCCCCCAATATATGCGGCATGCAAGTGGGGCCCACATGATATGCGCCATGCATGTGGGCCCCCATGAAATGCGTCATGCACGTGGGCCCCCATGACATGCGGCATGCATTTGTGGGGCCCCATGACATGCGGCATGCATGTGGGACCTCCATGACATGCGTTATTCATTTGGATCCCCCATTACATGCTGAATGCAAGTGGGGCCCCCAATATATGCGGCATGCAAGTGGGGCCCACATGATATGCACCATGCATGTGGGCCCCCATGAAATGCGCCATGCACGTGGGCCCCATGACATGCAGCATGCATTTGGGGACCCCATGACTTGAGCCATGCATTTGGGGCCCCCATGACATGCGGCATGCACGTGGGGCCCCGATGACATAAGTCATGCATTTGGGGGCGCCATGACATGCGACATGCATTTGGAGCCCCCATGACATGCTCCATGCATGTCGGGCCCCTATGACATGCGCAAGCACGTGGGGCCCCCATGACATGCGGCAAGCACGTGGAGCCCCCAGGACATGCGGCATGCATTTGGGGCCCCAATGACATGTGGTATGCACGTGGGGCCCCTATGGCATGCCGCATGCATTTGGGACCCCCATGACATGCAGCATGCACGTGGGACCCCCATGACATGCGGCATGCATGTGGGGCCCCCAGGACATGCGTCATGCATTTGGGGCCCCCATGACATGTGGTATGCACGTGGGGCCCCTATGACATGCCGCATGCATTTGGGACCCCCATGACATGCGGCATGCATGTGGGACGCCCATTACATGCGTCATGCATTTGGATCCCCATTACATGCTGCATGCAAGTGGGGCCCCATGACATGCGGCATGCATGTGGGCCCCCCATGACATGTGGCATGCACGTGGGCCCCCATGACATGCTGCATGCATTTGGGGCCCCCATGATATGCGGCACACATTTGGGGCCCCCATGACTTGCGCATGCATGTGGGGCATCCTTGAAATGCGCCATGCATGTGGGGCCCCTATGACATGCGACATGCATTTGTGGGCCCCATGACATGCGGCATGCACATGGGGCCCCCATGACATGCAGCATGCACATGGGGCCCCCATGACATGCAGCATGCATGTGGGGCCCTCATTACATGCGGCATGCATTTGGGCCCCCATGACATGTGGCATGCATTTGGGGCCCCCTTGACATGCGGCATGCATGTGGGGCACCATGACATGCGCCATGCATGTGGGGCCCCTATGACATGCGGCATGCAATTGGGGCCCCTATGACATGCGACATGCACGTGGGGCCCTCATGACATGCAGCATGCATCTGGGGCCACTATGACATGCGGCATGCATTTGTGTCCCCCATGACATGCGGCATGCATGTTGGACCCCCATCATATGTGGCATGCATGTGGGACCCCCATGATATGCGGCATGCATTTGGGGCCCCCATGACTTGAGGCATGCATTCGGGGCCCCCATGAAATGCGCCATGCATGTGGGGCCCCTATGACATGCGGCATGCATTTGTGGGCCCCAAGACATGCGGCATACATGTGGGGCCCCCATGAAATGCGGCATTCATTTGGGGCCCCCATGACATGCTGCATGCATTTGGGGCCCCCATGATATGCGGCACACATTTGGGGCCCCCATGACTTGCGCATGCATGTGGGGCATCCATGAAATGCGCCATGCATGTGGGGCCCCTATGACATGCGACATGCATTTGTGGGCCCCAAGACTTGAGGCATGCATTTTGGGCCCCCAGGACATGCGGCATGCACATGGGGCCCCCATGACATGCGGCATGCACGTGGGGCCCCCAGTAATGCGGCATGCATTTGGGCCCACATGACATGTGGCATGCATTTGGGGCCCCCTTGACCTGCGGCATGCATGTGGGGCACCATGACATGCGCCATGCATGTGGGGCCCCTTTGACATGCGGCATGCAATTGGGGCCCCTATGACATGCGGCATGCACGTGGGGCCCTCATGACATGCAGCATGCATCTGGGGCTACTATGACATGCGGCATGCATTTGTGGCCCCCACTGACATGTGGCATGCATGTGGGACCCCCATCATATGCGGCATGCATGTGGGACCCCCATGATATGCGGCATGCATTTGGGCCCCCATGACTTGAGGCATGCATTTGGGGCCCCCATGAAATGCGCCATGCATGTGGGGCCCCTATGACATGCGGCATGCATTTGGGGGGCCCCATGACATGCGGCATGCACATGGGGCCCCCATGAAATGCGGCATTTGTTTGGGGCCCCCATGACATGTGGCATGCCTGCGGGGCCCCCATGACATGCGGCATGTATGCGGGGCCCCCATGACATGCGGCATGTATGCGGGGCCCTCATGACATGCGGCATGCATTTGGGGCCCCATGATATGCGGCATGCATGTGGGGCCCCCATGAAATGCGCCATGCACGTGGGACCCCCATGACATGCGGCATGCATTTGGACCCCCTTACATGCGGCATGCACGTGTGGCCCCCATGAAATGTGGCATGCATTTGGGGCCCCCATGACATGCGGCATGCCTGCGGGGCCCCCATGACATGCGGCATGCATGCGGGGCCCTCATGACTTGCGGCATGCATTTGGGGCCCCCATGAAATGTGCCATGCATGTGGGCCCCCATGACATGCGGCATGCCTGCGGGGCCCCCATGAAATGCGGCATGCACGTGGAGCCCACATGATATGTGTCATGCATTTGGGGCCCCATGACTTGAGGCATGCATTTGGGGCCCCCATGACATGGGGCATGCATGTGGGGCCCCCATGACATGCTCCATGCATGTGGGGCCCCCATGACATGCGGCATGCCTGCGGGGCCCCCATGACATGCGGCATGCACGTGGAGCCCACATGATATGTGGCATGCATTTGGGGCACGATGACTTGAGGCATGCATTTGGGGCACCCATGACATGGGGCATGCATGTGGGGCCCCCATGAAATGCGCCATGCACGTGGGGCCCCCATAACATGCTGCATGCATTTGGGGTGCCCGAGACATGTGGCATGCACGTGGGGCCCCTATAACATGCCGCATGCATTTGGGGCCCCCATTACATGCGGCATGCATGTGGGGCCCCTATGACATGCTGCATGCATTTGGGGGCCCCAAGACATGTGGTATGTATGTGGGGCCCCCATGACATGCGGCATGTATGCGGGGCCCTCATGACATGCGGCATGCATTTGGGCCCCCCATGAAATGCACCATGCACGTGGGGCCCCCATGGCATGCTGCATGCGTTTGGGGCCCCCATGACATGCAGCATGCATGTGGGACCCCCATGACATGCGTCATGCATTTGGGGCACCCATGACATGTTGTATGCAGGTGGCGCCCCTATGACATGCCGCATGCATTTGGGACCCCCATGACATGCGGCATGCATGTGGGACGCCCATTACATGCGTCATGCATTTGGATCCCCATTACATGCTGCATGCAAGTGGGGCCCCATGACATGCGGCATGCATGTGGGCCCCCCATGATATGTGGCATGCACGTGGGGCCACAATGACATGCTGCATGCATTTGGGGCCCCCATGATATGCGGCACACATTTGGGGCCCCCATGACTTGCGCATGCATGTGGGGCATCCTTGAAATGCGCCATGCATGTGGGGCCCCTATGACATGCGACATGCATTTGTGGGCCCCAAGACATGCTGCATGCATTTGGGGGGCCCCATGACATGCATTTGGGGCCCCCATGACATGCGGAATGCCTGCGGGGCCCCCATGACATGCGGCATGCATGTGGGGCACCATGACATGCGCCATGCATGTGGGGCCCCTATGACATGCGGCATGCACGTGGGGCCCCCATGAAATGCGGCATTCATTTGGGGCCCCCATGACATGCGGCATGCACTTGGGGCCCCCATGAAATGCGGCATTGATTTGGGGACCCCATGACTTGAGGCATGCATTTGGGGCCCCCATGAAATGCGCCATGCATGTGGGCCCCTATGACATGCGGCATGCATTTGGGTGGCCCCATGACATGCGGCATTGATTTGGGGCCCCCATGACTTGAGGCATGCATTTGGGGCCCCC
The DNA here is from genome assembly GCF_046119375.1 of Phyllobates terribilis. Lineage (NCBI taxonomy): Eukaryota > Metazoa > Chordata > Amphibia > Anura > Dendrobatidae > Phyllobates > Phyllobates terribilis. Next base: position 610,019,097 of record NW_027362763.1, read on the forward strand.
ATGAAATGCGCCATGCATGTGGGCCCCTATGACATGCGGCATGCATTTGGGGGGCCCCATGACATGCGGCATGCACATGGGGCCCCCATGAAATGCGGCATTTATTTGTTGCCCCCATGACATGTGGCATGTATGCGGGGCCCCCATGACATGCGGCATGCATGCGCGGCCCTCATGACATGCGGCATGCATTTGGGGCCCCCAATATATGCGGCATGCAAGTGGGGCCCACATGATATGCGCCATGCATGTGGGCCCCCATGAAATGCGCCATGCACGTGGGCCCCCATGACATGCGGCATGCATTTGGGGGGCCCCATGACATGCGGCATGCATGTGGGACCTCCATGACATGCGTCATTCATTTGGATCCCCCATTACATGCTGCATGCAAGTGGGGCCCCCATGACATGCGACATGCATTTGTGGGCCCCATGACATGCGGAATGCCTGCGGGGCCCCCATGACATGCAGCATGCATGTGGGGCCCTCATTACATGCGGCATGCATTTGGGCCCCCATGACTTGAGGCATGCATGTGGGGCACCATGACATGCGCCATGCATGTGGGGCCCCTATGACATGCGGCATGCAATTGGGGCCCCTATGACATGCGACATGCACGTGGGTCCCTCATGACATGCAGCATGCATCTGGGGCCACTATGACATGCGGCATGCATTTGTGTCCCCCATGACATGCGACATGCATGTGGGGCATCCATGAAATGCGCCATGCATGTGGGGCCCCTATGACATGCGACATGCATTTGTGGGCCCCAAGACATGCTGCATGCATTTGGGGGGCCCCATGACATGCGACATGCACGTGGGGCCACCATGAAATGCGGCATGCATGTGGGGCCCCCATGACTTGAGGCATGCATTTTGGGCCCCCATGACATGCGGCATGCACATGGGGCCCCCATGACATGCGGCATGCATGTGGGGCCCTCATTACATGTGGCATGCATTTGGGCCCCCATGACATGTGGCATGCATTTGGGGCCCCCTTGACATGCGGCACGCATTTGGGGCCCCCATGACATGCGGCATGCATGCGGGTCCCCCATGACATGCGGCATGCATGTGGGCCCCCCATGATATGTGGCATGCACGTGGGGCCACCATGACATGCTGCATGCATTTGGGGCCCCCATTATATGCGGCACACATTTGGGGCCCCCATGACTTGCGCATGCATGTGGGGCATCCTTGAAATGCGCCATGCATGTGGGGCCCCTATGACATGCGACATGCATTTGTGGGCCCCAAGACATGCTGCATGCATTTGGGGGGCCCCATGACATGCGACATGCACGTGGGGCCACCATGAAATGCGCCATGCATTTGGGGCCCCCATGACATGCGGAATGCTTGCGGGGCCCCCATCATATGCGGCATGCATGTGGGACCCCCATGATATGCGGCATGCATTTGGGGCTCCCATGACTTGAGGCATGCATTCGGGGCCCCCATGAAATGTGCCATGCATGTGAGGCCCCTATGACATGCGGCATGCATTTGTGGGCCCCAAGACATGCGGCATGCATGTGGGGCCCCCATGAAATGCGGCATTTATTTGGGGCCCCCATGACATGCGGCATGCACGTGGGGCCCCCATGAAATGCGGCATTGATTTGGGGCCCCCATGACTTGAGGCATGCATTTGGGGCCCCCATGACATGCGACATGCATGTGGGGCCCCCATAACATGCGGCATGCATGTGGGGCCCCCATAACATGCGGCATGTATGCGGGGCCCCCATGACATGCGGCATGCATTTGGGGCCCTCATGACATGCGGCATGCATTTGGGGCCCCATGATATGCGGCATGCATGTGGGGCCCCCATGAAATGCGCCATGCACGTGGGGCCCGCATGGCATGCTGCATGCGTTTGGGGCCCCCATGACATGTGGAATGCACGTGAGGCCCCCATGACATGCGGCATGCACGTGGGGCCCCCATGACGTGCAGCATGCATTTGGATCCCCCATTACATGCTGCATGCAATTGGGACCGCCATGACATGCGGCATGCCTGCGGGCCCCCCATGACATGCGGAATGCATGCGCGGCCCTCATGACATGCGGCATGCATTTGGGGCCCCCAATATATGCGGCATGCACGTGGGGCCCACATGATATGCGCCATGCATGTGGGCCCCCATGAAATGCGCCATGCACGTGGGCCCCCATGACATGCGGCATGCATTTGTGGGGCCCCATGACATGCGGCATGCATGTGGGACCTCCATGACATGCGTTATTCATTTGGATCCCCCATTACATGCTGAATGCAAGTGGGGCCCCCAATATATGCGGCATGCAAGTGGGGCCCACATGATATGCGCCATGCATGTGGGCCCCCATGAAATGCGCCATGCACGTGGGCCCCCATGACATGCGGCATGCATTTGGGGACCCCATGACTTGAGCCATGCATTTGGGGCCCCCATGACATGCGGCATGCACGTGGGGCCCCGATGACATAAGTCATGCATTTGGGGGCGCCATGACATGCGGCATGCATTTGGGGCCCCAATGACATGTGGTATGCACGTGGGGCCCCTATGGCATGCCGCATGCATTTGGGACCCCCATGACATGCAGCATGCACGTGGGACCCCCATGACATGCGGCATGCATGTGGGGCCCCCAGGACATGCGTCATGCATTTGGGGCCCCCATGACATGTGGTATGCACGTGGGGCCCCTATGACATGCCGCATGCATTTGGGACCCCCATGACATGCGGCATGCATGTGGGACGCCCATTACATGCGTCATGCATTTGGATCCCCATTACATGCTGCATGCAAGTGGGGCCCCATGACATGCGGCATGCATGTGGGCCCCCCATGACATGTGGCATGCACGTGGGCCCCCATGACATGCAGCATGCATGTGGGGCCCTCATTACATGCGGCATGCATTTGGGCCCCCATGACATGTGGCATGCATTTGGGGCCCCCTTGACATGCGGCATGCATGTGGGGCACCATGACATGCGCCATGCATGTGGGGCCCCTATGACATGCGGCATGCAATTGGGGCCCCTATGACATGCGACATGCACGTGGGGCCCTCATGACATGCAGCATGCATCTGGGGCCACTATGACATGCAGCATGCATTTGTGTCCCCCATGACATGCGACATGCATGTGGGACCCCCATCATATGTGGCATGCATGTGGGACCCCCATGATATGCGGCATGCATTTGGGGCCCCCATGACTTGAGGCATGCATTCGGGGCCCCCATGAAATGCGCCATGCATGTGGGGCCCCTATGACATGCGGCATGCATTTGTGGGCCCCAAGACATGCGGCATGCATGTGGGGCCCCTATGACATGCGGCATGCATTTGTGGGCCCCAAGACATGCGGCATACATGTGGGGCCCCCATGAAATGCGGCATTCATTTGGGGCCCCCATGACATGCGGCATGCACGTGGGGCCCCCATGAAATGCGGCATGCATTTGGGGCCCCCATGACATGCTGCATGCATTTGGGGCCCCCATGATATGCGGCACACATTTGGGGCCCCCATGACTTGCGCATGCATGTGGGGCATCCATGAAATGCGCCATGCATGTGGGGCCCCTATGACATGCGACATGCATTTGTGGGCCCCAAGACATGCTGCATGCATTTGGGGGGCCCCATGACATGCGACATGCACGTGGGGCCACCATGAAATGCGGCATGCATTTGGGGCCCCCATGACATGCGGAATGCCTGCGGGGCCCCCATGACATGCGGCATGCATGTGGCACCCTCATGACATGCGGCATGCGTGTGGGGCCCCCATGATATGAAGCATGCATGTGGGGCCCCCATGACTTGAGGCATGCATTTTGGGCCCCCATGACATGCGGCATGCACATGGGGCCCCCATGACATGCGGCATGCATGTGGGGCCCTCATTACATGTGGCATGCATTTGGGCCCCCATGACATGTGGCATGCATTTGGGGCCCCCTTGACATGCGGCATGCATGTGGGGCACCATGACATGCGCCATGCATGTGGGGCCCCTATGACATGCGGCATGCAATTGGGGCCCCTATGACATGCGGCATGCACGTGGGGCCCTCATGACATGCAGCATGCATCTGGGGCCACTATGACATGCGGCATGCATTTGGGCCCCCATGACATGTGGCATGCATTTGGGGCCCCCTTGACATGTGGCATGCATGTGGGACCCCCATGATATGCGGCATGCATTTGGGGCTCCCATGACTTGAGGCATGCATTCGGGGCCCCCATGATATGAAGCATGCATGTGGGGCCCCCATGACTTGAGGCATGCATTTTGGGCCCCCATGACATGCGGCATGCACATGGGGCCCCCATGACATGCGTCATGCATGTGGGGCCCTCATTACATGTGGCATGCATTTGTGGGCCCCAAGACATGCGGCATGCATGTGGGGCCCCCATGACATGCGGAATGCATGCGGGTCCCCCATGACATGCGGCATGCATGTGGGCCCCCCATGATATGTGGCATGCACATGGGGCCACCATGACATGCTGCATGCATTTGGGGCCCCCATTATATGCGGCACACATTTGGGGCCCCCATGACTTGCGCATGCATGTGGGGCATCCTTGAAATGCGCCATGCATGTGGGGCCCCTATGACATGCGACATGCATTTGTGGGCCCCAAGACATGCTGCATGCATTTGGGGGGCCCCATGACATGCGACATGCACGTGGGGCCACCATGAAATGTGCCATGCATGTGGGGCCCCTATGACATGCGGCATGCAATTGGGGCCCCTATGACATGCGGCATGCACGTGGGGCCCTCATGACATGCAGCATGCATCTGGGGCCCCCATGAAATGCGCCATGCATGTGGGGCCCCTATGACATGCGGCATGCATTTGTGGGCCCCAAGACATGCGGCATGCGTTTGGGGCCCCCATGACATGTGGAATGCACGTGAGGCCCCCATGACATGCGGCATGCACGTGGGGCCCACATGATATGCGCCATGCATGTGGGCCCCCATGAAATGCGCCATGCACGTGGGCCCCCATGACATGCGGCATGCATTTGGGGGGCCCCATGACATGCGGCATGCATGTGGGACCCCCATGACATGCGTCATTCATTTGGATCCCCCATTACATGCTGCATGCAAGTGGGGCCCCCATGACATGCGGCATGCATGTGGCCCCCCATGACATGTGGCATGCACGTGGGGCCCCCATGACATGCTGCATGCATTTGAGGCCCCCATGATATGCGGCACGCATGTGGGGCCCCCATGAAATGCGTCATTTATTTGGGGCCCCCTTGACATGTGGAATGCCTGCGGGGCCCCCATGACATGCGGCATGCATGCGGGGCCCTCATGACGTGCAGCATGCATTTGGATCCCCCATTACATGCTGCATGCAAGTGGGGCCCCCATGACATGCGGCATGCATGTGGGGCCCACATGATATGCGGCATGCATTTGGGGCCCCCATGACATGCGGCATGCACGTGGGCCCCCATTACATGCGGCATGCAGTTGGGGCCCCCATGAAATGCGTCATGCATGTGGGGCCCCTATGACATGCGGCATGCATTTGGGGGGCCCCATGACATGCGGCATGCATGTGGGGCCCCCATGAAATGCGTCATTTATTTGGGGCCCCCTTGACATGTGGAATGCCTGCGGGGCCCCCATGACATGCGGCATGCATGCGGGGCCCTCAGGACGTGCAGCATGCATTTGGATCCCCCATTACATGCTGCATGCAAGTGGGGCCCCATGACATGCGGCATGCATGTGGGCCCCCCATGACATGCAGCATGCATGAGGGACCCCCATGACATGCGGCATGCATTTGGATCCCCCTTACATGCGGCATGCACGTGTGGCCCCCATGAAATGTGGCATGCATTTGGGGCCCCCATGACATGCGGCATGCCTGCGGGGCCCCCATGACATGCGGCATGCATGCGGGGCCCTCATGAATTGCGACATGCATTTGGGGCCCCCATGAAATGGGGCATGCATGTGGGGCCCCCATGACATGATCCATGCATGTGGGGCCCCATGAAATGTGCCATGCATGTGGGCCCCGCATGACATGCGGCATGCCTGCGGGGCCCCCATGACATGCGGCATGCACGTGGAGCCCACATGATATGTGGCATGCATTTGGGGCACGATGACTTGAGGCATGCATTTGGGGCCCCCATGACATGGGGCATCCATGTGGGGCCCCCATGAAATGCGCCATGCACGTGGGGCCCCCATAACATGCTGCATGCATTTGGGGTGCCCGAGACATGCGGCATGCACGTGGGGCCCCTATGACATGCCGCATGCATTTGGGGCCCCCATTACATGCGGCATGCATGTGGGGCCCCTATGACATGCTGCATGCATTTGGGGGCACCAAGACATGTGGTATGCACGTGGGGCCCCCATGACATGCGCATGTTTGCGGGGCTCTCATGACATGCGGCATGCATTTGGGGCCCCCATGAAATGCACCATGCACGTGGGGCCCCCATGGCATGCTGCATGCGTTTGGGACCCCCATGACATACGGCATGCATTTGGATGTCCCTTACATGCGGCATGCACGTGTGACCCCCATGAAATGCGGCATGCAAGTGGGGCCCACATGATATGTGGCATGCATTTGGGGCCCCCATGACTTGAGGCATGCATTTGGGGCCCCCATGACATGCGACATGCATGTGGGGCCCCCATAACATGCGGCCTGCATTTGGGGCCCCCATGACATGCGGCATGCATGTGGGGCCCCCATGATATGCTCCATGCATGTGGGGCCCCATGACATGCGGCATGCATTTGGGGTACCTGAGACATGCGGCATGCACGTGGGGCCCCCATGACATGCTGCATGTATTTGGGGTGCCCGAGACATGCGGCATGCACGTGGGGCCCCCATGACATGTGGTATACGCTTGGGTCCCCCATGACATGCGGCATGCACGTGGGGCCCCCATAACATGCTGCATGCATTTGAGGTGCCTGAGACATGCGGCATGCATGTGGGGCCCCTATGACATGCGGCATACGCTTGGGGCCCCAATGACATGCGGCATGAGTTTGGATCCCCCATGACATGCGGCATGCACGTGGGGCCGCCATGACATGAGTCATGCATTTGGGGCCGCCATGACATGCGGCATGCATTTGGGGCCCCCATGACATGCGGCATGCATTTGGGTGCCCCATGAAATGCGGCATGCATGTGGGGCCCCCAGGACATGTGGCATGCATTTGGGGCCCCCATGACATGTGGTATGCACGTGGGGCCCCAATGACATGCGGCATGCATGTGGGACCCCCATGACATGCGTCATGCATTTCGATCCCCCATTACATGCTGCATGCAAGTGGGGCCCCCATGATATGAGGCATGCATGTGGCCCCCCATGACATGCGGCATGCATATGGGGCCCCATGACATGCGGCATGCATGTGGGACCCGCATGACAGGCGTCATTCATTTGGATCCCCCATTACATGCTGCATGCAAGTGGGGCCCCCATGACATGCGGCATGCATGTGGCCCCCCATGACATGTGGCATGCACGTGGGGCCCCCATGACATGCTGCATGCATGTGGGGCCCACATGATATGCGGCATGCATTTGGGGCCCCCATGACATGCGGCATGCACGTGGGGCCCCCATGACATGCAACATGCATTTGGGGCCCCCATGAAATGCGTCATGCATGTGGGGCCCCTATGACATGTGGAATGCCTGCGGGGCCCCCATGAAATGCGGCATGCATGCGGGCCCCTCATGACGTGCAGCATGCATTTGGATCCCCCATTACATGCTGCATGCAAGTGGGGCCCCCATGACATGCGGCATGCATGTGGGCCCCCATGACATGCAGCATGCATGTGGGGCCCCCATGACATGCGGCATGCCTGCGGGGCCCCCATGACATGCGGCATGCATGCGGGGCCCTCATGACATGTGGCATGCATTTGGGGGCCCCATGAAATGTGCCATGCATGTGGGCCCCCCATGACATGCGGCATGCCTGCGGGGCCCCCATGAAATGCGACATGCACGTGGAGCCCACATGATATGTGTCATGCATTTGGGGCCCCATGACTTGAGGCATGCATTTGGGGCCCCCATGACATGGGGCATGCATGTGGGGCCCCCATGACATGCTCCATGCATGTGGGGCCCCCATGAAATGTGCCATGCATGTGGGCCCCCCATGACATGCGGCATGCCTGCGGGGCCCCCATGACATGCGGCATGCACGTGGAGCCCACATGATATGTGGCATGCATTTGGGGCCCCATGACTTGAGGCATGCATTTGGGGCCCCCATGACATGCTCCATGCATGTGGGGACCCATTACATGCGGCATGCACGTGGAGCCCCCATGACATGCGGCATGCATTTGGGCCCCAATGACATGCGGCATGAGTTTGGATCACCCATGACATGCGGCATGCACGTGGGGCCCCCATGACATGAATCATGCATTTGGGTCCCCCATGAAATGCGGCATGCATGTGGGGCCCCCATGACATGCGGAATACCTGCGGGCCCCCATGACATGCGGCATGCATGCGGGGCCCTCATGACATGCGGGATGAATTTGGGGCCCCCAATACATGCGGCATGCACGTTGGGCCCCCATGACATGTGGCATACAATTATGGAACCCATGACATGCGGCAAGCATTTGGGCCTCCATGATATGCGGCATGCATGTGGGGCCTCCATGACATGCGGCATGCATGTGGGGCCCCCATGACATGCGGCATGCATCTGGGGCCCCCATGACATGTGGCATGCATTTGGGGCCTCCATGACATGCGGCATGCATGTGGGGCCCCCATGAAATGCGGCATTGATTTGGGGCCCCCATGACTTGAGGCATGCATTTGGGGCCCCCATGAAATGCGCCATGCATGTGGGCCCCTATGACATGCGGCATGCATTTGGGGGGCCCCATGACATGCGGCATGCACATGGGGCCCCCATGAAATGCGGCATTTATTTGGGGCCCCCATGACATGTGGCATGCCTGCGGGGCCCCCATGACATGCGGCATGTATGCGGGGCCCCCATGACATGCGGCATGCATTTGGGGCCCTCATGACATGCGGCATGCATTTGGGGCCCCATGATATGCGGCATGCATGTGGGGCCCCCATGAAATGCGCCATGCACGTGGGGCCCCCATGGCATGCTGCATGCGTTTGGGGCCCCCATGACATGTGGAATGCACGTGAGGCCCCATGACATGCGGCATGCACGTGGGGCCCCCATGACGTGCAGCATGCATTTGGATCCCCCATTACATGCTGCATGCAATTGGGACCCCCATGACATGCGGCATGCACGTGTGGCCCCCATGAAATGCGGCATGCATTTGGGGCCCCCATGACATGCGGCATGCATTTGGGGGGCCCCATGACATGCGGCATGCATGTGGGACCTCCATGACATGCGTTATTCATTTGGATCCCCCATTACATGCTGCATGCAAGTGGGGCCCCCATGACACGCGGCATTCATGTGGCCCCCCATGACATGTGGCATGCACGTGGGGCCCCCATGACATGCTGCATGCATTTGAGGCCCCCATGATATGCGGCATGCATTTGGGGCCCCCATGACATGCGGCATGCAATTGGGGCCCCTATGACATGTGACATGCACGTGGGGCCCTCATGACATGCAGCATGCATCTGGGGCCACTATGACATGCGGCATGCATTTGTGGCCCCCATGACATGCGGCATGCATGTGGGACCCCCATCATATGTGGCATGCATGTGGGAACCCCATGATATGCGGCATGCATTTGGGGCTCCCATGACTTGAGGCATGCATTCAGGGCCCCCATGAAATGTGCCATGCATGTGGGGCCCCTATGACATGCGGCATGCATTTGTGGGCCCCAAGACATGCGGCATGCGTTTGGGGCCCCCATGACATGTGGAATGCACGTGAGGCCCCCATGACATGCGGCATGCACGTGGGGCCCACATGATATGCGCCATGCATGTGGGCCCCCATGAAATGCGCCATGCACGTGGGCCCCCATGACATGCGGCATGCATTTGGGGGGCCCCATGACATGCGGCATGCATGTGGGACCCCTATGACATGCGTCATTCATTTGGATCCCCATTACATGCTGCATGCAAGTGGGGCCCCCATGACATGCGGCATGCATGTGGCCCCCCATGACATGTGGCATGCACGTGGGGCCCCCATGACATGCTGCATGCATTTGAGGCCCCCATGATAAGCGGCACGCATTTGGGGCCCCCATGACTTGCGCCATGCATGTGGGGCCCACATGATATGCGGCATGCATTTGGGGCCCCCATGACATGCGGCATGCACGTGGGCCCCCATTACATGCGGCATGCAGTTGGGGCCCCCATGAAATGCTTCATGCATGTGGGGCCCCTATGACATGCGGCATGCATTTGGGGGGCCCCATGACATGCGGCATGCATGTGGGGCCCCCATGAAATGCGTCATTTATTTGGGGCCCCCTTGACATGTGGAATGCCTGCGGGGTCCCCATGACATGCGGCATGCATGCGGGGCCCTCAGGACGTGCAGCATGCATTTGGATCCCCCATTACATGCTGCATGCAAGTGGGGCCCCATGACATGCGGCATGCATGTGGGCCCACCATGACATGCAGCATGCATGAGGGACCCCCATGACATGCGGCATGCATTTGGATCCCCCTTACATGCGGCATGCACGTGTGGCCCCCATGAAATGTGGCATGCATTTGGGGCCCCCATGACATGCGGCATGCCTGCGGGGCCCCCATGACATGCGGCATGCACGTGGAGCCCACATGATATGTGTCATGCATTTGGGGCCCCATGACTTGAGGCATGCATTTGGGGCCCCCATGACATGGGGCATGCATGTGGGGCCCCCATGACATGATCCATGCATGTGGGGCCCCATGAAATGTGCCATGCATGTGGGCCCCCCATGACATGCGGCATGCCTGCGGGGCCCCCATGACATGCGGCATGCACGTGGAGCCCACATGATATGTGGCATGCATTTGGGGCACGATGACTTGAGGCATGCATTTGGGGCCCCCATGACATGGGGCATCCATGTGGGGCCCCCATGAAATGCGCCATGCACGTGGGGCCCCCATAACATGCTGCATGCATTTGGGGTGCCCGAGACATGCGGCATGCACGTGGGGCCCCTATGACATGCCGCATGCATTTGGCGCCCCCATTACATGCGGCATGCATGTGGGGCCCCTATGACATGCTGCATGCATTTGGGGGCACCAAGACATGTGGTATGCACGTGGGGCCCCCATGACATGCGGCATGCGTTTGGGACCCCCATGACATGCGGCATGCATTTGGATGCCCCTTACATGCGGCATGCACGTGTGGCCCCCATGAAATGCGGCATGCAAGTGGGGCCCACATGATATGTGGCATGCATTTGGGGCCCCCATGACTTGAGGCATGCATTTGGGGCCCCCATGACATGCGACATGCATGTGGGGCCCCCATAACATGCGGCATGCATGTGGGGCCCCCATAACATGCGGCATGTATGCGGGGCCCCCATGACATGTGGCATGCATTTGGGGCCCTCATGACATGCGGCATGCATTTGGGGCCCCATGATATGCGGCATGCATGTGGGGCCCCCATGAAATGCGCCATGCACGTGGGGCCCGCATGGCATGCTGCATGCGTTTGGGGCCCCCATGACATGTGGAATGCACGTGAGGCCCCCATGACATGCGGCATGCACGTGGGGCCCCCATGACGTGCAGCATGCATTTGGATCCCCCATTACATGCTGCATGCAATTGGGACCTCCATGACATGCGGCATGCCTGCGGGCCCCCCATGACATGCGGAATGCATGCGCGGCCCTCATGACATGCGGCATGCATTTGGGGCCCCCAATATATGCGGCATGCACGTGGGGCCCACATGATATGCGCCATGCATGTGGGCCCCCATGAAATGCGCCATGCACGTGGGCCCCCATGACATGCGGCATGCATTTGTGGGGCCCCATGACATGCGGCATGCATGTGGGACCTCCATGACATGCGTTATTCATTTGGATCCCCCATTACATGCTGAATGCAAGTGGGGCCCCCAATATATGCGGCATGCAAGTGGGGCCCACATGATATGCGCCATGCATGTGGGCCCCCATGAAATGCGCCATGCACGTGGGCCCCCATGACATGCGGCATGCATTTGGGGACCCCATGACTTGAGCCATGCATTTGGGGCCCCCATGACATGCGGCATGCACGTGGGGCCCCGATGACATAAGTCATGCATTTGGGGGCGCCATGACATGCGGCATGCATTTGGGGCCCCAATGACATGTGGTATGCACGTGGGGCCCCTATGGCATGCCGCATGCATTTGGGATCCCCATGACATGCAGCATGCACGTGGGACCCCCATGACATGCGGCATGCATGTGGGGCCCCCAGGACATGCGTCATGCATTTGGGGCCCCCATGACATGTGGTATGCACGTGGGGCCCCTATGACATGCCGCATGCATTTGGGACCCCCATGACATGCGGCATGCATGTGGGACGCCCATTACATGCGTCATGCATTTGGATCCCCATTACATGCTGCATGCAAGTGGGGCCCCATGACATGCGGCATGCATGTGGGCCCCCCATGACATGTGGCATGCACGTGGGCCCCCATGACATGCAGCATGCATGTGGGGCCCTCATTACATGCGGCATGCATTTGGGCCCCCATGACATGTGGCATGCATTTGGGGCCCCCTTGACATGCGGCATGCATGTGGGGCACCATGACATGCGCCATGCATGTGGGGCCCCTATGACATGCGGCATGCAATTGGGGCCCCTATGACATGCGACATGCACGTGGGGCCCTCATGACATGCAGCATGCATCTGGGGCCACTATGACATGCAGCATGCATTTGTGTCCCCCATGACATGCGACATGCATGTGGGACCCCCATCATATGTGGCATGCATGTGGGACCCCCATGATATGCGGCATGCATTTGGGGCCCCCATAACTTGAGGCATGCATTCGGGGCCCCCATGAAATGCGCCATGCATGTGGGGCCCCTATGACATGCGGCATGCATTTGTGGGCCCCAAGACATGCGGCATGCATGTGGGGCCCCTATGACATGCGGCATGCATTTGTGGGCCCCAAGACATGCGGCATACATGTGGGGCCCCCATGAAATGCGGCATTCATTTGGGGCCCCCATGACATGCGGCATGCACGTGGGGCCCCCATGAAATGCGGCATGCATTTGGGGCCCCCATGACATGCTGCATGCATTTGGGGCCCCCATGATATGCGGCACACATTTGGGGCCCCCATGACTTGCGCATGCATGTGGGGCATCCATGAAATGCGCCATGCATGTGGGGCCCCTATGACATGCGACATGCATTTGTGGGCCCCAAGACATGCTGCATGCATTTGGGGGGCCCCATGACATGCGACATGCACGTGGGGCCACCATGAAATGCGGCATGCATTTGGGGCCCCCATGACATGCGGAATGCCTGCGGGGCCCCCATGACATGCGGCATGCATGTGGCACCCTCATGACATGCGGCATGCGTGTGGGGCCCCCATGATATGAAGCATGCATGTGGGGCCCCCATGACTTGAGGCATGCATTTTGGGCCCCCATGACATGCGGCATGCACATGGGGCCCCCATGACATGCGGCATGCATGTGGGGCCCTCATTACATGTGGCATGCATTTGGGCCCCCATGACATGTGGCATGCATTTGGGGCCCCCTTGACATGCGGCATGCATGTGGGGCACCATGACATGCGCCATGCATGTGGGGCCCCTATGACATGCGGCATGCAATTGGGGCCCCTATGACATGCGGCATGCACGTGGGGCCCTCATGACATGCAGCATGCATCTGGGGCCACTATGACATGCGGCATGCATTTGGGCCCCCATGACATGTGGCATGCATTTGGGGCCCCCTTGACATGTGGCATGCATGTGGGACCCCCATGATATGCGGCATGCATTTGGGGCTCCCATGACTTGAGGCATGCATTCGGGGCCCCCATGATATGAAGCATGCATGTGGGGCCCCCATGACTTGAGGCATGCATTTTGGGCCCCCATGACATGCGGCATGCACATGGGGCCCCCATGACATGCGTCATGCATGTGGGGCCCTCATTACATGTGGCATGCATTTGTGGGCCCCAAGACCTGCGGACATGCATGTGGGGCCCCCATGACATGCGGAATGCATGCGGGGCCCTCATGGCATGCGGCATGCATTTGGGGCCCCCATGACATGCGGCATGCATGCGGGTCCCCCATGACATGCGGCATGCATGTGGGCCCCCCATGATATGTGGCATGCACGTGGGGCCACCATGACATGCTGCATGCATTTGGGGCCCCCATTATATGCGGCACACATTTGGGGCCCCCATGACTTGCGCATGCATGTGGGGCATCCTTGAAATGCGCCATGCATGTGGGGCCCCTATGACATGCGACATGCATTTGTGGGCCCCAAGACATGCTGCATGCATTTGGGGGGCCCCATGACATGCGACATGCACGTGGGGCCACCATGAAATGTGCCATGCATGTGGGGCCCCTATGACATGCGGCATGCAATTGGGGCCCCTATGACATGCGGCATGCACGTGGGGCCCTCATGACATGCAGCATGCATCTGGGGCCACTATGACATGCGGCATGCATTTGTGGCCCCCATGACATGCGGCATGCATGTGGGACCCCCATCATATGTGGCATGCATGTGGGACCCCCATGATATGCGGCATGCATTTGGGGCTCCCATGACTTGAGGCATGCATTCGGGGCCCCCATGAAATGCGCCATGCATGTGGGGCCCCTATGACATGCGGCATGCATTTGTGGGCCCCAAGACATGCGGCATGCGTTTGGGGCCCCCATGACATGTGGAATGCACGTGAGGCCCCCATGACATGCGGCATGCACGTGGGGCCCACATGATATGCGCCATGCATGTGGGCCCCCATGAAATGCGCCATGCACGTGGGCCCCCATGACATGCGGAATGCATGCGGGGCCCTCATGGCATGCGGCATGCATTTGGGGCCCCCATGACATGCGGCATGCATGCGGGTCCCCCATGACATGCGGCATGCATGTGGGCCCCCCATGATATGTGGCATGCACGTGGGGCCACCATGACATGCTGCATGCATTTGGGGCCCCCATTATATGCGGCACACATTTGGGGCCCCCATGACTTGCGCATGCATGTGGGGCATCCTTGAAATGCGCCATGCATGTGGGGCCCCTATGACATGCGACATGCATTTGTGGGCCCCAAGACATGCTGCATGCATTTGGGGGGCCCCATGACATGCGACTTGCCTGCGGGGCCCCCATGACATGCGGCATGCATGCGGGGCCCTCATGACGTGCAGCATGCATTTGGATCCCCCATTACATGCTGCATGCAAGTGGGGCCCCCATGACATGCGGCATGCATGTGGGGCCCACATGATATGCGGCATGCATTTGGGGCCCCCATGACATGCGGCATGCACGTGGGCCCCCATTACATGCGGCATGCAGTTGGGGCCCCCATGAAATGCGTCATGCATGTGGGGCCCCTATGACATGCGGCATGCATTTGGGGGGCCCCATGACATGCGGCATGCATGTGGGGCCCCCATGAAATGCGTCATTTATTTGGGGCCCCCTTGACATGTGGAATGCCTGCGGGGCCCCCATGACATGCGGCATGCATGCGGGGCCCTCAGGACGTGCAGCATGCATTTGGATCCCCCATTACATGCTGCATGCAAGTGGGGCCCCATGACATGCGGCATGCATGTGGGCCCCCCATGACATGCAGCATGCATGAGGGACCCCCATGACATGCGGCATGCATTTGGATCCCCCTTACATGCGGCATGCACGTGTGGCCCCCATGAAATGTGGCATGCATTTGGGGCCCCCATGACATGCGGCATGCCTGCGGGGCCCCCATGACATGCGGCATGCATGCGGGGCCCTCATGAATTGCGACATGCATTTGGGGCCCCCATGAAATGGGGCATGCATGTGGGGCCCCCATGACATGATCCATGCATGTGGGGCCCCATGAAATGTGCCATGCATGTGGGCCCCCCATGACATGCGGCATGCCTGCGGGGCCCCCATGACATGCGGCATGCACGTGGAGCCCACATGATATGTGGCATGCATTTGGGGCACGATGACTTGAGGCATGCATTTGGGGCCCCCATGACATGGGGCATCCATGTGGGGCCCCCATGAAATGCGCCATGCACGTGGGTCCCCCATAACATGCGGCATGCATGTGGGGCCCCTATGACATGCTGCATGCATTTGGGGGCACCAAGACATGTGGTATGCACGTGGGGCCCCCATGACATGCGGCATGTTTGCGGGGCTCTCATGACATGCGGCATGCATTTGGGGCCCCCATGAAATGCACCATGCACGTGGGGCCCCCATGGCATGCTGCATGCGTTTGGGACCCCCATGACATACGGCATGCATTTGGATGCCCCTTACATGCGGCATGCACGTGTGACCCCCATGAAATGCGGCATGCAAGTGGGGCCCACATGATATGTGGCATGCATTTGGGGCCCCCATGACTTGAGGCATGCATTTGGGGCCCCCATGACATGCGACATGCATGTGGGGCCCCCATAACATGCGGCCTGCATTTGGGGCCCCCATGACATGCGGCATGCATGTGGGGCCCCCATGATATGCTCCATGCATGTGGGGCCCCATGACATGCGGCATGCATTTGGGGTACCTGAGACATGCGGCATGCACGTGGGGCCCCCATGACATGCTGCATGTATTTGGGGTGCCCGAGACATGCGGCATGCACGTGGGGCCCCCATGACATGTGGTATACGCTTGGGTCCCCCATGACATGCGGCATGCACGTGGGGCCCCCATAACATGCTGCATGCATTTGAGGTGCCCGAGACATGCGGCATGCATGTGGGGCCCCTATGACATGCGGCATACGCTTGGGGCCCCAATGACATGCGGCATGAGTTTGGATCCCCCATGACATGCGGCATGCACGTGGGGTCGCCATGACATGAGTCATGCATTTGGGGCCGCCATGACATGCGGCATGCATTTGGGGCCCCCATGACATGCGGCATGCATTTGGGTGCCCCATGAAATGCGGCATGCATGTGGGGCCCCCAGGAAATGTGGCATGCATTTGGGGCCCCCATGACATGTGGTATGCACGTGGGGCCCCAATGACATGCGGCATGCATGTGGGACCCCCATGACATGCGTCATGCATTTCGATCCCCCATTACATGCTGCATGCAAGTGGGGCCCCCATGATATGAGGCATGCATGTGGCCCCCCATGACATGCGGCATGCATGTGGGGCCCCATGACATGCGGCATGCATGTGGGACCCGCATGAAAGGCGTCATTCATTTGGATCCCCCATTACATGCTGCATGCAAGTGGGGCCCCCATGACATGCGGCATGCATGTGGCCCCCCATGACATGTGGCATGCACGTGGGGCCCCCATGACATGCTGCATGCATTTGGGGCCCCCATGATATGCGGCACGCATTTGGGGCCCCCATGACTTGCGCCATGCATGTGGGGCCCACATGATATGCGGCATGCATTTGGGGCCCCCATGACATGCGGCATGCACGTGGGGCCCCCATGACATGCAACATGCATTTGGGGCCCCCATGAAATGCGTCATGCATGTGGGGCCCCTATGACATGTGGCATGCATTTGGGGGGCCCCATGACATGCGGCATGCATGTGGGGCCCCCATGAAATGCGTCATTTATTTGGGGCCCCCTTGACATGTGGAATGCCTGCGGGGCCCCCATGAAATGCGGCATGCATGCGGGCCCCTCATGACGTGCAGCATGCATTTGGATCCCCCATTACATGCTGCATGCAAGTGGGACCCCCATGACATGCGGCATGCATGTGGGCCCCCATGACATGCAGCATGCATGTGGGGCCCCCATGACATGCGGCATGCCTGCGGGGCCCCCATGACATGCAGCATGCATGCGGGGCCCTCATGACATGTGGCATGCATTTGGGGGCCCCATGAAATGTGCCATGCATGTGGGCCCCCCATGACATGCGGCATGCCTGCGGGGCCCCCATGAAATGCGACATGCACGTGGAGCCCACATGATATGTGTCATGCATTTGGGGCCCCATGACTTGAGGCATGCATTTGGGGCCCCCATGACATGGGGCATGCATGTGGGGCCCCCATGACATGCTCCATGCATGTGGGGCCCCCATGAAATGTGCCATGCATGTGGGCCCCCCATGACATGCGGCATGCCTGCGGGGCCCCCATGACATGCGGCATGCACGTGGAGCCCACATGATATGTGGCATGCATTTGGGGCCCCATGACTTGAGGCATGCATTTGGGGCCCCCATGACATGCTCCATGCATGTGGGGACCCATTACATGCGGCATGCACGTGGAGCCCCCATGACATGCGGCATGCATTTGGGCCCCAATGACATGCGGCATGAGTTTGGATCACCCATGACATGCGGCATGCACATGGGGCCCCCATGACATGAATCATGCATTTGGGTCCCCCATGAAATGCGGCATGCATGTGGGGCCCCCATGACATGCGGAATACCTGCGGGCCCCCATGACATGCGGCATGCATGCGGGGCCCTCATGACATGCGGGATGAATTTGGGGCCCCCAATACATGCGGCATGCACGTTGGGCCCCCATGACATGTGGCATACAATTATGGAACCCATGACATGCGGCAAGCATTTGGGCCTCCATGATATGCGGCATGCATGTGGGGCCTCCATGACATGCGGCATGCATGTGGGGCCCCCATGACATGCGGCATGCATCTGGGGCCCCCATGACATGTGGCATGCATTTGGGGCCTCCATGACATGCGGCATGCATGTGGGGCCCCCTATGACATGCACCATGCATGTGGGGCCCCTATGACACGTGGCATGAATTTGGGGGCCCCATTACATGCGGCATGCACGTGGGGCCCCATGACATGTGGCATGCATGTGGGGCCCCATGATATGCGGCATACAGTTGGGGCCCCCAATACATGCGGCATGCACATTGGGCACCCATGACATGCGGCATGCTTTTATGGCCCCCATGACATGCGGCATGCACGTTGGGCACCCATGACATGCGGCATGTTTTTATGGCCCCCATGACATGCGTCATGCATTTGGGCCCCCATGACATGCGGCATGCATGTGGGACCCCCGGGACATGCAGCATGCATTTGGGGCCCCCATGACATGTGGTATGCACGTGGGGCCCCTATGACATGCCGCATGCATGTGGGACCCCCATGACATGCGTCATGCATTTGGATCACCCATTACATGCTGCATGTAAGTGGGGCCCCCATGACATGCCGCATGCATTTGGGGCCCCCATGACATGCTGCATGCGTTTGGGGCCCTCATGACATGCGGCATGAATTTGGGGCTCCCAATACATGCGGCATGCACGTTGGGCCCTCATGACATGCGGCATGCATTTATGGCTCCCATGACATGCGGGAAGCATTTGGGCCCCCATGACATGCAGCATGCATGTGAGGCCCCCATGACATGCGGCATGCATTTGGGGCCCTCATGACATGCGGCATGCATTTGGGGCCCCCAATATATGCGGAATGCCTGCGGGGCCCCCATGACATGCGGCATGCATGCGGGGCCCTCATGACATGCGGCATGAATTTGGGGCCCCCAATACATGCGGCATGCACGTTGGGCCCCCAATACATGCGGCATGCACGTTGGGCCCCCATGACATGCGGCATGCATTTATGGCCCCCATGACATGCAGCAAGCATTTGGGCCCCCATGACATGCGGCATGCATGTGAGGCCCCCATGACATGCTTCATGCATTTGGGGCCCTCATGACATGCGTCATGCATGTAGTGCCCTCATGAAATGCTCCATGCATGTGGGGCCCTCATGACATGCGGCATGCATTTGTGGGCCCCAAGACATGCGGCATGCACGTGGGGCCGCCATGACATGCGGGATGCATTTGGGGCCCCCATGACATGCTCCATGCATTTGGGGCCCCATGACTTGAGGCATGCATTTGGGGCCCCCATGACATGCGGCATGCATGTGGGGCCCCCATGACATGCTCCATGCATGTGGGGAACCATTACATGCGGCATGCACGTGGGGCCCCCATGACATGAATCATGCATTTGGGTCCCCCATGAAATGCGGCATGCATGTGGGGCCCCCATGACATGCGGAATACCTGCGGGCCCCCATGACATGCGGCATGCATGCGGGGCCCTCATGACATGCGGGATGAATTTGGGGCCCCCAATACATGCGGCATGCACGTTGGGCCTCCATGACATGCGGCATGCATGTGGGGCCCCCATGACATGCGGCATGCATGTGGGGCCCCCATGACATGCGGCATGCATTTGGGGCCTCCATGACATGCGGCATGCATGTGGGGCCCCCTATGACATGCGCCATGCATGTGGGGCCCCTATGACACGCGGCATGAAATTGGGGGCCCCATTACATGCGGCATGAACGTGGAGCCCCCATGACATGCGGCATGCATTTTGGGCCCCCATGACATGCGGCATGCATTTGGGCCCCCATAACAAGCGGCATGCATTTGGGGCCTGCATAACATGCTGCATGCATTTGGGGTACCTGAGACATGCGGCATGCACGTGGGGCCCCTATGACATGCCGCATGCATGTGGGGCCCCCATTACATGTGGCATGCACATGGGGCCCCCATAACATGCATCATACGCTTGGGGCCCCATTGACATGCGGCATGAGTTTGGATCCCCCATGACATGCGGCATGCACGTGGGGCCCCCATGACATGAGTCATGCATTTGGGGCCCCTAAGACATTCGGCATGCATTTGGGTCCCCCATGAAATGCGGCATGCATGTGGGGCCCCCATGACATGTGGCATGCATGTGGGGCCCCATGATATGCGGCATACAGTTGGGGCCCCCAATACATGCGGCATGCACGTTGGGCACCCATGACATGCGGCATGCTTTTATGGTCCCCATGAAATGCGGCATGCAAGTTGGGCACCCATGACATGCGGCATGCTTTTATGGCCCCCATGACATGCGGCATGCATTTGGGCCCCCATGACATGCGGCATGCACGTGGGGCCCCTATGACATGCCGCATGCATTTGGGGCCCCCATGACATGTGGTATGCACGTGGGGCCCCTATGACATGCGTCATGCATTTGGATCACCCATCACATGCTGCATGTAAGTGGGGCCCCCATGACATGCCGCATGCATTTGGGGCCCCCATGACATGCGGCATACATGTGGGACCCCCATGACATGCGTCATGCATTTGGATCACCCATTACATGCTGCATGCATGTGGGGCCCCCATGACATGTGGAATACATGTGGGGCCCCTATGACATGCGGCATGCATTTGAGGGCCCCATGACATGCGGCATGCACGTGGGGCCCGCATGATATGCGGCATACATTTGTGGCCCCCGTGACATGAGGCATGCACGTGGGGCTCCCATGACATGCGGCATGCATTTGGGGCCCCCATGACATGCGGAATGCCTGCGGGGGCCCCATGACATGCGGCATGCATGCGGCGCCCTCATGACATGTGGCATGCATTTGGGGCCCCCATGACATGCTGCAAGCATTTGGGCCCCCATGACATGCGGCATGCATTTGGGGGCCCCATGACATGCAGCATGCATGTTGGGCCCCCATGACATGCGGCATGCATTTGGGCCCCCATGACATGCGGCATGCATTTGGGGCCTGCATAACATGCTGCATGCATTTGGGGTACCTGAGACATGCGGCATGCACGTGGGGCCCCTTTGACATGCCGCATGCATTTCGTGCCCCCATTACATGTGGCATGCACATGGGGCCCCCATAACATGCGGCATATGCTTGGGGCCCCATTGACATGCGGCATGCATGTGGGGCCCCCATGACATGTGGCATGCATGTGGGGCCCCATGATATGCGGCGTGCAGTTGGGGCCCCCAATACATGCGGCATGCATTTGGATCACCCATTACATGCTGCATGCAAGTGGGGCCCCCATGACATGCGCATGCATGTGGGGCCCCTATGACATGTGGCATGCATTTGGGGGGCCCCATGACATGCGGCATGCACGTGGGGCCCCCATGATAAGCGGCATGCATTTGGGGCCACTATGACATGCGGCATGCATTTGTGGACCCCAAGACATGCGGCATGCACGTGGGGCCCCCATGACATCCTGCATGCGTTTGGGGGCCCCATGATATGCGGTATGCATTTGGGGCCCCATGACTTGAGGCATGCATTTGTGGGCCCCAAGACATGTGGCATGCACGTGGGACCCCCATGACATTCTGCATGCGTTTGGGGCCCCCATGATATGTGGCATGCATTTGGGGCCCCATGACTTGAGGCATGCATTTGTGGGCCCCAAGACATGCAGCATGCACGTGGGGCCCCCATGACATGCTGCATGCGTTTGGGGCCCTCATGACATGCGGCATGAATTTGGGGCTCCCAATACATGCGGCATGCACGTTGGGCCCTCATGACATGCGGCATGCATTTATGGCTCCCATGACATGCGGGAAGCATTTGGGCCCCCATGACATGCGGCATGCATGTGAGGTCCCCATGACATGCGGCATGCATTTGGGGCCCTCATGACATGCGGCATGCATTTGTGGGCCCCAAGACATGCGGCATGCACGTGGGGCCGCCATGACATGCGGGATGCATTTGGGGCCCCCATGACATGCTCCATGCATGTGGGGCCCCATGAAATGTGCCATGCATGTGGGCCCCCCATGACATGCGGCATGCCTGCGGTGCCCCCATGACATGCGGCATGCACGTGGAGCCCACATGATATGCGGCATGCATTTGCCCCCCCATGACATGCAGCATGCATGTGGGACCCCCATGACATGCGGCATGCATTTGGACCCCCATGACATGCGGCATGCATTTGGGACCCCATGACATGCGGCAAGCACGTGGGGTGCCCAATACATGCGGCATGCATGTTGTGCACCCATGACATGCGGCATGCATTTATGGCCCCCATGACATGCGGCATGAATTTGGGACCCCATGACATGCGGCAAGCACGTGGGGCCCCAATTACATGCAGCATGCACGTGGGGCCCCCATGACATGCGGAATGCACGTGAGGCCCCCATGACATGCGGAATGCCTGCGGGGCCCCATTGACATGCGGCATGCATGCGGGGCCCTCATGACATGCGGAATGCCTGTGGGGCCCCAATTACATGCGGCATGCATGCGGGGCCCTCATGACATGCGGCATGCATTTGGGGCCCCATGAAATGCGGCATTTATTAGGGGCCCCCATGACATGTGGAATGCCTGCGGGGCCCCCATGACATGCGGCATGCACGTGGGGCCCCCATGACGTGCAGCATGCATTTGGATCCCCCATTACATGCTGCTTGCAAGTGGGGCCCCCATGACATGCGGCATGCATGTGCCCCCCCATGACATGCAGCATGCATGTGGGACCCCCATGACATGCGGCATGCATTTGGACCCCCCTTACATGCTGCATGCAAGTGGGGCCCCCATGACATGCGGCACGCATGTGGCCCCCCATGACATGCAGCATGCATGTGGGGCCCCCATGACATGCTGCATGCATTTGGGGCCCCCATGTCATGCAGAATGCACGTGAGGCCCCCTTGACATGCGGAATACATGTGGGGCCTCCATGACATGCGGCATGCATGTGGCCCCCCATAACATGCGGCATACATTTGGGGCTCCCACTACATGCGGCATGCACGTGGGGCCCCCATGACATGCGGCACGAATTTGGGGCCCCCATGACAAGCGGAATGCCTGCGGGGCCCCCATGACATGCGGCATGCATGTGGGGCCCCCATGATGTGCAGCATGCATTTGGATCCCCCATTACATGCAGCATGCAAGTGGGGCCCCCATGACATGCGGAATGCATGTGGGCCCCCATGACATGCGGCATGCATTTCGGGCCTGCATAACATGCTGCATGCATTTGGGGTACCTGAGACATGCTGCATGCACGTGGGGCCCCTATGACATGCCGCATGCATTTGGGTCCCCCATGACATGCGTCATGCACGTGGGGCCCCCATGACATGCGGCATGCATTTGGGGCCCCCATGACATGCGGCATGCATTTTGGGGGCCCATGACATGCGACATGCATTTGGGGCCCCCAATATATGCGGCATGCAGGTGGGGAACCCATGATATGTGGCATGCATTTGGAGCCCCCATGACTTGAGCCATGCATTTGGGGCCCCCATGACATGTGGCATGCACGTGGGGCACTCATGACATGCAGCATGCATTTGGGGCCCCCATGACTTGAGCCATGCATTTGGGGCCCACATGACATGCGGCATGCACGTGGGGCCATCATGACATGCAGCATGCATTTGGGGCCACTATGACATGCGGCAAGCATTTGAGCCCCCATGACATGCGGCATGCATTTGGGGCCCCCATGACATGCTGCATGCATTTGGGGTGCCCAATACATCCGGCATGCACGTTGGGCACCCATGACATGCGGCATGCATTTATGGCCCCCATTACATGCGGCATGCATTTGGGCCCCCATGACATGCGGCAAGCACGTGGGGACCCAATGACATGCAGCATGCACGTGGGGCCCCATGACATGCGGAATGCACGTGAGGCCCCCATGACATGCGGCATGCATTTGGGGCCCCCAATGTATGCGGCATGCATGTGGGGCCCCTATGACATGCGGCATGTATTTGTGGGCCCCCATGAAATGCGGCATGCATTTGGGGCTCCCATGACATGCTGCATGCATTTGGGGCCCCCATGATATGCGGCACACATTTGGGGCCCCCATGACTTGCGCATGCATGTGGGGCATCCATGAAATGCGCCATGCATGTGGGGCCCCTATGACATGCATTTGTGGGCCCCAAGACATGCTGCATGCATTTGGGGGGCCCCATGACATGCGACATGCACATGGGGCCACCATGAAATGCGGCATGCACGTGGGGCCCCCATGATATGAAGCATGCATGTGGGGCCCCCATGACTTGAGGCATGCATTTTGGGCCCCCATGACATGCGGCATGCACATGGGGCCCCCATGACATGCGGCATGCATGTGGGGCCCCCATTACATGCGGCATGCATTTGGGCCCCCATGACATTTGGCATGCATTTGGGGCCCCCTTGACATGCGGCATGCATGTGGGGCCCCTATGACATGCGGCATGCAATTGGGGCCCCTATGACATGCGGAATGCACGTGGGGCCCTCATGACATGCAGCATGCATCTGGGGCCACTATGACATGCGCCATGCATGTGGGGCCCCTATGACATGCGGCATGCATGTGGGACCCCCATCATATGTGGCATGCATGTGGGACCCCCATGATATGCGGCATGCATTTGGGGCCCCCATGACTTGAGGCATGCATTTGGGGCCCCCATGACATGCGGCATGCACGTGGGGCCATCATGACATGCAGCATGCATTTGGGGCCACTATGACATGCGGCAAGCATTTGGGCCCCCATGACATGCGGCATGCATGTGGGGCCCCCATGACATGCGTCTTGCATTTGGGCCCCCATGACATGTGGCATGCATTTGGGGCCTGCATAACATGCTGCATGCATTTGGGGTGCCCGAGACATGCGGAATGCACGTGAGGCCCCCATGACATGTGGCATGCATGTGGGGCCCCATGATATCCGGCATGCATTTATGGCCCCCATGACATGCGGCATGCATTTGGGCCTCCATGACATGCGAAAAGCACATGGGGCCCCAATGACATGCAGAATGCACGTGGGTCCCCCATGACATGCAGCATGCATTTGGGGCCCCCATGACTTGAGCCATGCATTTGGGGCCCCCATGACATGCGGCATGCACGTGGGGCCATCATGACATGCAGCATGAATTTGGGGCCACTATGACATGTGGCAAGCATTTGGGCCCCATTACATGCGGCATGCATGTGGAGCCCCCATGACATGTGGCATGCATTTGGGGCCCCCATGACATGCTTCATGCACGTGGGGCCCCCATGACATGCGGCATGCATTTGGGCCCCCATGACATGCGGCATGCATTTGGGGACTGCATAACATGCTGCATGCATTTGGGGTACCTGAGAGATGCGGCATGCACATGGGGCCCCCATGACATGCGGCATATGCTTGGGGCCCCAATGACATGCGGTATGAGTTTGGATCCCCCATGACATGCGACATGCACGTGGGGCTCCCATGACATGCGGTATGCATTTGCGGGCCCCCAGGACATGAGTCATGCATTTGGGGCCGCCATGACATGCGGCATGCATTTGGCTCCCCCATGAAATGCGGCATGCATGTGGGGCCCCCATGACATGTGGCATGCATGTGGGCCCCCATGACATGCGCCATGCATGTGGGCCCCTATGACATGCGGCATGCACGTGGGGCCCTCATGACATGCAGCATGCATCTGGGGCCACTATGACATGCGGCATGCATTTGTGGCCCCCATGACATGCGGCATGCATGTGGGACCCCCATCATATGTGGCATGCATGTGGGACCCCATGATATGCGGCATGCATTTGGGGCCCCCATGACTTGAGGCATGCATTCGGGGCCCTCATGACATGCAGCATGCATCTGGGGCCACTGTGACATGCGTCATGCATGTGGGGCCCCTGTGACATGCGGCATGCATTTGGTGGGCCCCATGACATGCGGCATGCATGTGGGCCCCCCTGACATGCGGCATGCATCTGGGGCCCCCATGACATGCGGCATGCATTTGGGGCCTCCATGACATGCGGCATGCATGTGGGGCCCCCTATGACATGCACCATGCATGTGGGGCCCCTATGACATGCTGCATGCAAGTGGGGCCCCATGACATGCGGCATGCATGTGGGCCCCCCATGACATGTGGCATGCACGTGGGGCCCCCATGACATGCTGCATGCATTTGGGGCCCCCATGATATGCGGCACACATTTGGGGCCCCCATGACTTGCGCATGCATGTGGGGCATCCATGAAATGCGCCATGCATGTGGGGCCCCTATGACATGCATTTGTGGGCCCCAAGACATGCTGCATGCATTTGGGGGGCCCCATGACATGCGACATGCACGTGGGGCCACCATGAAATGCGGCATGCACGTGGGGCCCCCATGATATGAAGCATGCATGTGGGGCCCCCATGACTTGAGGCATGCATTTTGGGCCCCCATGACATGCGGCATGCACATGGGGCCCCCATGACATGCGGCATGCATGTGGGGCCCCCATTACATGCGGCATGCATTTGGGCCCCCATGACATGTGGCATGCATTTGGGGCCCCCTTGACATGCGGCATGCATGTGGGGCCCCTATGACATGCGGCATGCAATTGGGGCCCCTATGACATGCGGCATGCACGTGGGGCCCTCATGACATGCAGCATGCATCTGGGGCCACTATGACATGCGCCATGCATGTGGGGCCCCTATGACATGCGGCATGCAATTGGGGCCCCTATGACATGCGGCATGCATGTGGGACCCCCATCATATGTGGCATGCATGTGGGACCCCCATGATATGCGGCATGCATTTGGGGCCCCCATGACTTGAGGCATGCATTTGGGGCCCCCATGACATGCGGCATGCACGTGGGGCCATCATGACATGCAGCATGCATTTGGGGCCACTATGACATGCGGCAAGCATTTGGGCCCCCATGACATGCGGCATGCATGTGGGGCCCCCATGACATGCGTCTTGCATTTGGGCCCCCATGACATGTGGCATGCATTTGGGGCCTGCATAACATGCTGCATGCATTTGGGGTGCCCGAGACATGCGGCAAGCACGCGGGGCCCCAATGACATGCAGCATGTACGTGGGGCCCCCATGACATGCGGAATGCACGTGAGGCCCCCATGACATGCGGAATGCCTGCGGGGCCCTAATGCCATGCGGCATGCATCCATTTGGGTCACCCATGAAATGCGGCATGCATGTGGGGCCCCCATGACATGTGGCATGCATGTGGGGCCCCATGATATCCGGCATGCATTTATGGCCCCCATGACATGCGACATGCATTTGGGCCTCCATGACATGCGAAAAGCACATGGGGCCCCAATGACATGCAGAATGCACGTGGGGCCCCCATGACATGCGGCATGCATTTGGGGCCCCCATGACTTGAGCCATGCATTTGGGGCCCCCATGACATGCTCCATGCATGTGGGGCCCCTATGACATGCGGCATGCATTTGGGGCCCCCATGACATGGGGAATGCCTTCGGGCCTCCCATGAGATGCTGCATGCATGCGGCACCCTCATGACATGCGGCATGCATTTGGGGCCCCCATGACTTGAGGCATGCACGTGGGGCCCCTATGACATGCGGCATGAATTTTAGTGCCCCATTGCATGCAGCATGCATGTGGAGCCCCCATGACATGCGGCATGCATTTGGGGCCCCCATCACATGCTTCATGCATGTGGGGCCCCCATGACATGCGTCATGCATTTGGGCCCCCATGACATGCGGCATGCACTTGGGACCTGCATAACATGCTGCATGCATTTGGGGTACCTGAGACATGCGGCATGCACATGGGGCCCCCATGACATGCGGCATATGCTTGGGGCCCCCATGACATGAGTCATGCATTTGGGGCCGCCATGACATGCGGCATGCATTTGGGGCCCCCATGACATGCGACATGCACGTGGGGCCCCCATGACATGCGGCATGCATTTGGGGCCCCCAGGACATGAGTCATGCATTTGGTGCCGCCATGACATGTGGCATGCATTTGGGGCCCCCATGACATGCGGTATGCATTTGGGTCCCCCATGAAATGCGGCATGCATTTGGGGCTTCCATGACATGTGGCATGCATGTGGGCCCCCATGACATGCGCCATGCATGTGGGCCCCTATGACATGCGGCATGCATGTGGGACCCCCCATGACATGCTCCATGCATGTGGGGCCCCTATGACATGCGGCATGCATGTGGGGCCCCTATGACATGCGGCATGCATTTGGGGGGCCCCATGACATGCGGCATACACGTGGGGCACCCATGACATGCGGCATACATTTGTGGCCCCCGTGACATGAGGCATGCACGTGGGGCCCCCATGACATGCGGCAAGTACGCGGGACCCCAATGACATGCAGCATGTACTTGGGGCCCCCATGACATGCGGAATGCACGTGAGGCCCCCATGACATGCGGAATGCCTGCGGGGCCCCAATGCCTTGCTGCATGCATGCATTTGGGTCACCCATGAAATACGGCATGCATGTGGGGCCCTCATGACATGTGGAATTCATGTGGGGCCCCATGATATCCGGCATGCATTTATGGCCCCCATGACATGCGGCATGCATTTTGGCCTCCATGACATGCGACAAGCACGTGGGGCCCCAATGACATGCAGCATGCACGTGGGTCCCCCATGACATGCGGAATGCACGTGAGGCCACCATGACATGCGTAATGCCTGCGGGGCCCCTATGACATGCGGCATGCATGCGGGGCCCTCATGACATGTGGCATGCATTTGGGGCCCCCAATATATGCGGGAGGCACGTGGGGCCCCCATGATATGTGGCATGCATTTGGGGCCCCCATGACTTGAGCCATGCATTTGGGGCCCCCATGACATGTGGCATGCACGTGGGGCCCTCATCACATGCAGCATGCATTTGGGGCCCCCATGACTTGAGCCATGCATTTGGGGCCCCCATGACATGCGGCATGCACGTGGGGCCATCATGACATGCAGCATGCATTTGGGGCCACTATGACATGCGGCAAGCATTTGGTCCCCCATGACATGCGGCATGCATGTTGGGCCCCCATGACATGCGTCTTGCATTTGGGCCCCCATGACATGCGGCATGCATTTGGGGCCTGCATAACATGCTGCATGCATTTGGGGTGCCCGAGACATGCGGCATGGACGTGGGGCCCCTATGACATGCCGCATGCATTTGGGGCCCCCATTACATGTGGCATGCACATGGGGCCCCCATGACATCCGGCATATGCTTGGGGCCCCAAAGACATGCGGCATGAGTTTGGCTCCCCCATGACATGCGGCATGCACGTGGGGCCCCCATGACATGAGTCATGCATTTGGGGCCGCCATGACATGCGGCATGCATTTGGGGCCGCCATGACATGCGGCATGCATATGGGGCCCCCATGACATGCGGCATGCATTTGGGGCCGCCATGACATGTTTCATGCATGTGGGCCCCCCATGACATGCGCCATGCATGTGGGGCCCCTATGACATGCGGCATGCATGTGGGACCTCCATGACATGCTCCATGCATGTGGGGCCCCTATGACATGCGGCATGAATTTGGGGGGCCCCATGACATGCGGCATGCACGTGGGGCCCCCATGACATGCGGCATACATTTGTGGCCCCCGTGACATGAGGCATGCACGTGGGGCCCCCATGACATGCGACAAGCACGCGGGGCCCCAATGACATGCAGCATGTACGTGGGACCCCCATGACATGCGGAATGCACGTGAGGCCCCCATGACATGCGGTATGGCTGCGGGGCCCCAATGACATGCGGCATGCATGTGAATCCCCCATTACATGCGGCATGCACGTGGGGCCCCCATGACATGCGGCATGCATTTGTGGCCCCCATGACTTGAGGCATGCATTTGGGGCCTCCCTGACATGCGCCATGCATGTGGGGCCCCCTTGACATGCACCATGCATGTGGGGCCCCTATGACATGCGGCATGAATTTGGGGGCACCAGTACATGAGGCATGCACGTGGAGCCCCCATGACATGCGGCATGCGTTTCGGGCCCCCATGATATGCGGCATGCATTTGGGGCCCCCATAACATGCGGCATACATTTGGGGACTGCATAACATGCTGCATGCATTTGGGGTATCTGAGACATGCGGCATGCACATGGGGCCCCCATGACATGCGGCATATGCTTGGGGCCCCAATGACATGCGGTATGAGTTTGGATCCCCCATGACATGCGGCATGCACGTGGGGCCCCCATGACATGTGTCATGCATTTGGGGCCCCATGACTTGAGACATGCATTTGGGGCCCCCATGACATGGGGCATGCATGTGGGGCCCCCATGAAATGCGCCATGCACGTGGGGCCCCCATAACATGCTGAATGCATTTGGGGTGCCCGAGACATGCGGCATGCACGTGGGGCCCCTATGACATGCCGCATGCATTTGGGGCCCCCATTACTTGCGGCATGCATGTGGGGCCCCTATGACATGCTGCATGCATTTGGGGGCCCCAAGACATGTGGTATGCACGTGGGGCCCCCATGACATGCGGCATGCATTTGGGGCCCCCATGAAATGCACCATGCACGTGGGGCCCCCATGGCATGCTGCATGCGTTTGGGACCCCCATGACATGCGGCATGCATTTGGATGCCCCTTACATGCGCCATGCATGTGGGGCCCCCATAACATGCGGCATGCATGTGGGGCCCCCATAACATGCGGCATGCATGTGGGGCCCCTATGACATGCGCCATGCATGTGGGCCCCCATGAAATGCGCCATGCACGTGGGGCCCCCATGACCTGAGTCATTCATTTGGGGCCGCCATGACATGTGGCATTCATTTGGGGCCCCCATGACATGCGGCATGCATTTGGGTCCTGCATAACATGCTGCATGCATTTGGGGTACCTGAGACATGCGGCATGCACGTGGGGCCCCCATAACATGCTGCATGCATTTGAGGTGCCCGAGACATGCGGCATGCATGTGGGGCCCCTATGACATGCGGCATACGCTTGGGGCCCCAATGACATGCGGCATGAGGTTGGATCCCCCATGACATGCGGCATGCACGTGGGGCCCCCATGACATGAGTCATGCATTTGGGGCCGCCATGACATGCGGCATGCATTTGGGGCCCCCATGACATGTGGTATGCACGTGGGGCCCCAATGACATGCGGCATGCATGTGGGACCCCCATGACATGCGTCAAGCATTTCGATCCCCCATTACATGCTGCATGCAAGTGGGGCCCCCATGACATGAGGCATGCATGTGGGCCCCCCATGACATGCGGCATGCATTTGGGGGGCCCCATGACATGCGGCATGCCTGCGGGGCCCCCATGACATGCGGCATGCATGCGGGGCCCTCATGACATGTGGCATGCATTTGGGGCCCCCATGAAATGTGCCATGCATGTGGGCCCCCCATGACATGCGGCATGCCTGCGGGGCCCCCATGAAATGCGGCATGCACGTGGAGCCCACGTGATATGTGTCATGCATTTGGGGCC
The DNA here is from genome assembly GCF_046119375.1 of Phyllobates terribilis. Taxonomy (NCBI): domain Eukaryota; kingdom Metazoa; phylum Chordata; class Amphibia; order Anura; family Dendrobatidae; genus Phyllobates; species Phyllobates terribilis. The sequence goes on from NW_027362763.1 coordinate 610,051,620, forward strand.
CCATGACTTGAGGCATGCATTTGGGGCCCCGATGACATGGGGCATGCATGTGGGGCCCCCATGACATGCTCCATGCATGTGGGGCCCCCATGAAATGTGCCATGCATGTGGGCCCCCCATGACATGCGGCATGCCTGCGGGGCCCCCATGACATGCGGCATGCACGTGGAGCCCACATGACATGCGGCATGCATGCGGGGCCCTCATGACATGCGGGATGAATTTGGGGCCCCCAATACATGCGGCATGCACGTTGGGCCCCTATGACATGCGGCATACATTTATGGAACCCATGACATGCGGCAAGCATTTGGGCCCCCATGACATGCGGCATGCATGTGGGGCCCCCCTGACATGCGGCATGCATGTGGGGCCCCCCTGACATGCGGCATGCATCTGGGGCCCCCATGACATGCGGCATGCATTTGGGGCCTCCATGACATGCGGCATGCATGTGGGGCCCCCTATGACATGCACCATGCATGTGGGGCCCCTATGACATGCTGCATGCAAGTGGGGCCCCATGACATGCGGCATGCATGTGGGCCCCCCATGACATGTGGCATGCACGTGGGGCCCCCATGACATGCTGCATGCATTTGGGGCCCCCATGATATGCGGCACACATTTGGGGCCCCCATGACTTGCGCATGCATGTGGGGCATCCATGAAATGCGCCATGCATGTGGGGCCCCTATGACATGCATTTGTGGGCCCCAAGACATGCTGCATGCATTTGGGGGGCCCCATGACATGCGACATGCACGTGGGGCCACCATGAAATGCGGCATGCACGTGGGGCCCCCATGATATGAAGCATGCATGTGGGGCCCCCATGACTTGAGGCATGCATTTTGGGCCCCCATGACATGCGGCATGCACATGGGGCCCCCATGACATGCGGCATGCATGTGGGGCCCCCATTACATGCGGCATGCATTTGGGCCCCCATGACATGTGGCATGCATTTGGGGCCCCCTTGACATGCGGCATGCATGTGGGGCCCCTATGACATGCGGCATGCAATTGGGGCCCCTATGACATGCGGCATGCACGTGGGGCCCTCATGACATGCAGCATTCATCTGGGGCCACTATGACATGCGGCATGCATTTGTGGCCCCCATGACATGCGGCATGCATGTGGGACCCCCATCATATGTGGCATGCATGTGGGACCCCCATGATATGCGGCATGCATTTGGGGCCCCCATGACTTGAGGCATGCATTTGGGGCCCCCATGACATGCGGCATGCACGTGGGGCCATCATGACATGCAGCATGCATTTGGGGCCACTATGACATGCGGCAAGCATTTGGGCCCCCATGACATGCGGCATGCATGTGGGGCCCCCATGACATGCGTCTTGCATTTGGGCCCCCATGACATGTGGCATGCATTTGGGGCCTGCATAACATGCTGCATGCATTTGGGGTGCCCGAGACATGCGGCAAGCACGCGGGGCCCCAATGACATGCAGCATGTACGTGGGGCCCCCATGACATGCGGAATGCATGTGAGGCCCCCATGACATGCGGAATGCCTGCGGGGCCCTAATGCCATGCGGCATGCATCCATTTGGGTCACCCATGAAATGCGGCATGCATGTGGGGCCCCCATGACATGTGGCATGCATGTGGGGCCCCATGATATCCGGCATGCATTTATGGCCCCCATGACATGCGGCATGCATTTGGGCCTCCATGACATGCGAAAAGCACATGGGGCCCCAATGACATGCAGAATGCACGTGGGGCCCCCATGACATGCGGCATGCATTTGGGGCCCCCATGACTTGAGCCATGCATTTGGGGCCCCCATGACATGCGGCATGCACGTGGGGCCATCATGACATGCAGCATGAATTTGGGGCCACTATGACATGTGGCAAGCATTTGGGCCCCATTACATGCGGCATGCATGTGGAGCCCCCATGACATGTGGCATGCATTTGGGGCCCCCATGACATGCTTCATGCACGTGGGGCCCCCATGACATGCGGCATGCATTTGGGCCCCCATGACATGCGGCATGCATTTGGGGACTGCATAACATGCTGCATGCATTTGGGGTACCTGAGACATGCGGCATGCACATGGGGCCCCCATGACATGCGGCATATGCTTGGGGCCCCAATGACATGCGGTATGAGTTTGGATCCCCCATGACATGCGGCATGCACGTGGGGCCCCCATGACATGAGTCATGCATTTGGGGCCTCCATGACATGCGGCATGCATATGGGGCCCACATGACATGCGACATGCACGTGGGGCTCCCATGACATGCGGTATGCATTTGCGGGCCCCCAGGACATGAGTCATGCATTTGGGGCCGCCATGACATGCGGCATGCATTTGGGGCCCCCATGACATGCGGCATGCATTTGGGTCCCCCATGAAATGCGGCATGCATGTGGGGCCCCCATGACATGTGGCATGCATGTGGGCCCCCCATGACATGCGCCATGCATGTGGGCCCCTATGACATGCGGCATGCATGTGGGACCCCCATTGACATGCGGCATGCATGTGGGGCCCCTATGACATGCGGCATGCATGTGGGGCCCCCATGATATGCTCCATGCATGTGGGGCCCCTTTGACATGTGGCATGCATGTGGGGCCCCTATGACATGCGGCATGCATTTGGGGGGCCCCATGACATGCAGCATGCACGTGGGGCCCCCATGACATGCGGCATACATTTGTGGCCCCCGTGACATGAGGCATGCACGTGGGGCCCCCATGACATGCGGCAAGCACGCGGGGCCCCAATGACATGCAGCATGTACGTGGGGCCCCCATGACATGCGGAATGCACGTGAGGCCCCCATGACATGCGGAATGCCTGCGGGGCCCCAATGCCATGCGGCATGCATCCATTTGGGTCACCCATGAAATGCGGCATGCATGTGGGGCCCCCATGACATGTGGCATGCATGTGGGGCCCCATGATATCCGGCATGCATTTATGGTCCCCATGACATGCGGCATGCATTTGGGCCTCCATGACATGAGACAAGCACGTGGGGCCCCAATGACATGCAGCATGCACGTGGGGCCCTCATGACATGCAGCATGCATTTGGCGCCCCCATTACTTGAGCCATGCATTTGGGGCCCCCATGACATGCGGCATGCACGTGGGGCCATCATGACATGCAGCATGCATTTGGGGCCACTATGACATGTGGCAAGCATTTGGGCCCCATTACATGCGACATGCATGTGGAGCCCCCATGACATGTGGCATGCATTTGGGGCCCCCATGACATGCTTCATGCACGTGGGGCCCCCATGACATGCGGCATGCATTTGGGCCCCCATGACATGTGGCATGCATTTGGGGACTGCATAACATGCTGCATGCATTTGGGGTACCTGAGACATGCGGCATGCACATGGGGCCCCAATGACATGCGGCATATGCTTGGGGCCCCAATGACATGCGGTATGAGTTTGGATCCCCCATGACATGCGGCATGCACGTGGGGCCCCCATGACATGAGTCATGCATTTGGGGCCTCCATGACATGCGGCATGCATATGGGGCCCACATGACATGCAACATGCACGTGGGGCTCCCATGACATGCGGTATGCATTTGCGGGCCCCCAGGACATGAGTCATGCATATGGGGCCGCCATGACATGCGGCATGCATTTGGGGCCCCCATGACATGCGGCATGCATTTGGGGCCCCCATGAAATGCGGCATGCATGTGGGACCCCCATTGACATGCGGCATGCATGTGGGGCCCCTATGACATGCGGCATGCATGTGGGGCCCCCATGATATGCTCCATGCATGTGGGGCCCCTTTGACATGTGGCATGCATGTGGGGCCCCTATGACATGCGGCATGCATTTGGGGGGCCCCATGACATGCGGCATGCACGTGGGGCCCCCATGACATGCGGCATACATTTGTGGCCCCGTGACATGAGGCATGCACGTGGGGCCCCCATGACATGCGGCAAGCACGCGGGGCCCCAATGACATGCAGCATGTACGTGGGGCCCCCATGACATGCGGAATGCACGTGAGGCCCCCATGACATGCGGAATGCCTGCGGGGCCCCAATGACATGCAGCATGTACGTGGGGCCCCCATGACATGCGGAATGCACGTGAGGCCCCCATGACATGTGGCATGCATGTGGGGCCCCATGATATCCGGCATGCATTTATGGTCCCCATGACATGCGGCATGCATTTGGGCCTCCATGACATGAGACAAGCACGTGGGGCCCCGATGACATGCAGCAAGTACGTGGGGCCCTCATGACATGCAGCATGCATTTGGCGCCCCCATTACTTGAGCAATGCATTTGGGGCCCCCATGACATGCGGCATGCACGTGGGGCCATCATGACATGCAGCATGCACGTGTTGCCCCTATGACATGCAGCATGCATTTGGGGCCCCCATTACATGTGGCATGCACATGAAGCCCCCATGACATGAGGCATATGCTTGGGGCCCCAATGACATGCGGCATGAGTTTGGACCCCCAATGACATGTGGCATGCACGTGGGGCCACCATGACATGAGTCATGCATTTGGGGCCGCCATGACATGGGGCATGCATTTGGGGCCCCCATGACATGCGGCATGCATTTGGGTCCCTCATGAAATGCGGCATGCATGTGGGGCCCCCATGACATGTGGCATGCATGTGGGCTTCCCATGACATGCGCCATGCATGTGGGGCCCCTATGACATGCGGCATGCATGTGGGACCCCCATGACATGCGGCATGCATTTGGGCCTCCATGACATGAGACAAGCACGTGGGGCCCCAATGACATGCAGCATGCACGTGGGGCCCTCATGACATGCAGCATGCATTTGGCGCCCCCATTACTTGAGCCATGCATTTGGGGCCCCCATGACATGCGGCATGCACGTGGGGCCATCATGACATGCAGCATGCATTTGGGGCCACTATGACATGCGGCAAGCATTTGGGCCCCCATGACATGCGGCATGCATGTGGGGCCCCCATGACATGCGTCATGCATTTGGGCCCCCATGACATGCGGCATGCATTTGGGGCCTGCATAACATGCTGCATGCATTTGGGGTACCTGAGACATGCGGCATGCACATGGGCCCCCATAACATGCTGCATGCATTTGGGGTGCCCGAGGCATGCGGCATGCACGTGTTGCCCCTATGACATGCAGCATGCATTTGGGGCCCCCATTACATGTGGCATGCACATGAAGCCCCCATGACATGAGGCATATGCTTGGGGCCCCAATGACATGCGGCATGAGTTTGGACCCCCCATGACATGCGACATGCACGTGGGGCCACCATGACATGAGTCATGCATTTGGGGCCGCCATGACATGGGGCATGCATTTGGGGCCCCCATGACATGCGGCATGCATTTGGGTCCCTCATGAAATGCGGCATGCATGTGGGGCCCCCATGACATGTGGCATGCATGTGGGCTTCCCATGACATGCGCCATGCATGTGGGGCCCCTATGACATGCGGCATGCATGTGGGACCCCCATGACATGCGGCATGCATTTGGGCCTCCATGACATGAGACAAGCACGTGGGGCCCCAATGACATGCAGCATGCACGTGGGGCCCTCATGACATGCAGCATGCATTTGGCGCCCCCATTACTTGAGCCATGCATTTGGGGCCCCCATGACATGCGGCATGCACGTGGGGCCATCATGACATGCATCATGCATTTGGGGCCACTATGACATGCGGCAAGCATTTGGGCCCCCATGACATGCGGCATGCATGTGGGGCCCCCATGACATGCGTCATGCATTTGGGCCCCCATGACATGCGGCATGCATTTGGGGCCTGCATAACATGCTGCATGCATTTGGGGTACCTGAGACATGCGGCATGCACATGGGCCCCCATACCATGCTGCATGCATTTGGGGTGCCCGAGGCATGCGGCATGCACGTGTTGCCCCTATGACATGCAGCATGCATTTGGGGCCCCCATTACATGTGGCATGCACATGAAGCCCCCATGACATGAGGCATATGCTTGGGGCCCCAATGACATGCGGCATGAGTTTGGACCCCCCATGACATGCGGCATGCACGTGGGGCCACCATGACATGAGTCATGCATTTGGGGCCGCCATGACATGGGGCATGCATTTGGGGCCCCCATGACATGCGGCATGCATTTGGGTCCCTCATGAAATGCGGCATGCATGTGGGGCCCCCATGACATGTGGCATGCATGTGGGCTTCCCATGACATGCGCCATGCATGTGGGGCCCCTATGACATGCGGCATGCATGTGGGACCCCCATGACATGCGGCATGCATGGGGGGCCCCCATGACATGCTCCATGCATGTGGGGCCCCTATGACATGCGGCATGCATTTGGGGCCCCCATGACATGCGGAATGCCTTCGGGGCTCCCATGAGATGCTGCATGCATGCGGCACCCTCATGACATGCGGCATGCATTTGGGGCTCCCATGACTTGAGGCATGCATTTGGGGCCCCCATGACATGCGGCATGCATTTGGGGGCCCCATTACATGCCGCATGCATTTGGGGCCCCCATTACATGTGGCATGCACATGGGGCCCCCATGACATGCGGCATACGCTTGGGGCCCCAATGACATGCGGCATGAGTTTGGATCCCCCATGACATGCGGCATGCACGTGGGGCCCCCATGACATGAGTCATGCATTTGGGGCCGCCATGACATGCGGCATGCATTTGGGGCCCCCATGACATGCGGCATGCATTTGGGTGCCCCATGAAATGCGGCATGAATGTGGGGCCCCCAGGACATGCGGCATGCATTTGGGGCCCCCATGACATGTGGTATGCACGTGGGGCCCAAATGACATGCGGCATGCATGTGGGACCCCCATGACATGCGTCAAGCTTTTCGATCCCCCATTACATGCTGCATGCAAGTGGGGCCCCCATGACATGAGGCATGCATGTGGGGCCCCCATGAAATGCGTCATGCATGTGGGGCCCCTATGACATGCGGCATGCATTTGGTGGGCCCCATGACATGCGGCATGCATGTGGGGCCCCCATGAAATGCGTCATTTATTTGGGGCCCCCTTGACATGTAGAATGCCTGCGGGGCCCCCATGACATGCGGCATGCATGCGGGGCCCTCATGACGTGCAGCATGCATTTGGATCCCCCATTACATGCTGCATGCAAGTGGGGCCCCCATGACATGCGGCATGCATGTGGGCCCCCCATGACATGCAGCATGCATGTGGGACCCCCATGACATGCGGCACGCATTTGGATCCCCCTTACATGCGGCATGCACGTGTGGCCCCATGAAATGCGGCATGCATTTGGGGCCCCCATGACATGCGGCATGCCTGCAGGGCCCCCATGACATGCGGCATGCATGCGGGCCCTCATGACATGTGGCATGCATTTGGGGCCCCCATGAAATGTGCCATGCATGTGGGCCCCCCATGACATGCGGCATGCCTGGGGGGCTCCCATGAAATGCGGCATGCACGTGGAGCCCACGTGATATGTGTCATGCATTTGGGGCCCCATGACTTGAGGCATGCATTTGGTGCCCCGATGACATGGGGCATGCATGTGGGGCCCCCATGACATGCTCCATGCATGTGGGGCCCCCATGAAATGTGCCATGCCTGCGGGGCCCCCATGACATGCGGCATGCACGTGGAGCCCACATGATATGTGGCATGCATTTGGGGCCCCATGATTTGAGGCATGCATTTGGGGCCCCCATGACATGCGGCATGCATGTGGGGCCCCCATGACATGCTCCATGCATGTGGGGACCCATTACATGCGGCATGCACGTGGAGCCCCCATGACATGCGGCATGAGTTTGGATCACCCATGAAATGCGGCATGCATGTGGGGCCCCCATGACATGCGGAATACCTGCGGGCCCCCATGACATGCGGCATGCATGCGGGGCCCTCATGACATGCGGGATGAATTTGGGGCCCCCAATACATGCGGCATGCACGTTGGGCCCCCATGACATGCGGCATACATTTATGGAACCCATGACATGCGGCAAGCATTTGGGCCCCCATGACATGCGGCATGCATGTGGGGCCTCCATGACATGCGGCATGCATGTGGGGCCCCCTGACATGCGGCATGCATCTGGGGCCCCCATGACATGCGGCATGCATGTGGGGCCCCTATGACATGCATTTGTGGGCCCCAAGACATGCTGCATGCATTTGGGGGGCCCCATGACATGCAACATGCACGTGGGGCCACCATGAAATGCGGCATGCACGTGGGGCCCCCATGATATGAAGCATGCATGTGGGGCCCCCATGACTTGAGGCATGCATTTTGGGCCCCCATGACATGCGGCATGCACATGGGGCCCCCATGACATGCGGCATGCATCTGGGGCCACTATGACATGCGCCATGCATGTGGGGCCCCTATGACATGCGGCATGCAATTGGGGCCCCTATGACATGCGGCATGCACGTGGGGCCCTCATGACATGCAGCATGCATCTGGGGCCACTATGACATGCGGCATGCATTTGTGGCCCCCATGACATGCGGCATGCATGTGGGACCCCCATGACATGCGGCATGCACGTGTGGCCCCCATGAAATGCGGCATGGATTTGGGGCCCCCATGAAATGCGTCATGCATGTGGGACCCCCATGACATGCGGCATGCATGTGGGCCCCCCCTGACATGCGGCATGCATCTGGGGCCCCCATGACATGCGGCATGCATTTGGGGCCTCCATGACATGCGGCATGCATGTGGGGCCCCCTATGACATGCACCATGCATGTGGGGCCCCTATGACATGTTGCATGCAAGTGGGGCCCCATGACATGCGGCATGCATGTGGGCCCTCCATGACATGTGGCATGCACGTGGGGCCCCCATGACATGCTGCATGCATTTGGGGCCCCCATGATATGCGGCACACATTTGGGGCCCCCATGACTTGCGCATGCATGTGGGGCATCCATGAAATGCGCCATGCATGTGGGGCCCCTATGACATGCATTTGTGGGCCCCAAGACATGCTGCATGCATTTGGGGGGCCCCATGACATGCGACATGCACATGGGGCCACCATGAAATGCGGCATGCACGTGGGGCCCCCATGATATGAAGCATGCATGTGGGGCCCCCATGACATGCGGCATGCATGTGGGGCCCCCATTACATGCGGCATGCATTTGGGCCCCCATGACATGTGGCATGCATTTGGGGCCCCCTTGACATGCGGCATGCATGTGGGGCCCCTATGACATGCGGCATGCATTTGGGTCCCCCATGAAATGCGGCATGCATGTGGGGCCCCCATGACATGTGGCATGCATGTGGGCCCCCATGACATGCGCCATGCATGTGGGCCCCTATGACATGCGGCATGCATGTGGGACCCCCATTGACATGCGGCATGCATGTGGGGCCCCTATGACATGCGGCATGCATGTGGGGCCCCCATGATATGCTCCATGCATGTGGGGCCCCTTTGACATGTGGCATGCATGTGGGGCCCCTATGACATGCGGCATGCATTTGGGGGGCCCCATGACATGCGGCATGCACGTGGGCCCCCCATGACATGCGGCATACATTTGTGGCCCCCGTGACATGAGGCATGCACGTGGGGCCCCCATGACATGCGGCAAGCACGCGGGGCCCCAATGACATGCAGCATGTACGTGGGGCCCCCATGACATGCGGAATGCACGTGAGGCCCCCATGACATGCGGAATGCCTGCGGGGCCCCAATGACATGCAGCATGTACGTGGGGCCCCCATGACATGCTGAATGCACGTGAGGCCCCCATGACATGTGGCATGCATGTGGGGCCCCATGATATCCGGCATGCATTTATGGTCCCCATGACATGCGGCATGCATTTGGGCCTCCATGACATGAGACAAGCACGTGGGGCCCCAATGACATGCAGCATGCACGTGGGGCCCTCATGACATGCAGCATGCATTTGGCGCCCCCATTACTTGAGCCATGCATTTGGGGCCCCCATGACATGCGGCATGCACGTGGGGCCATCATGACATGCAGCATGCATTTGGGGCCACTATGACATGCGGCAAGCATTTGGGCCCCCATGACATGCGGCATGCATGTGGGGCCCCCATGACATGCGTCATGCATTTGGGGCCCCCATGACATGTGGCATGCATTTGGGGCCTGCATAACATGCTGCATGCATTTGGGGTGCCCGAGACATGCGGCATGGACGTGGGGCCCCTATGACATGCCGCATGCATTTGGGGCCCCCATTACATGTGGCATGCACATGGGGCCCCCATGACATCCGGCATATGCTTGGGGCCCCAAAGACATGCGGCATGAGTTTGGCTCCCCCATGACATGCGGCATGCACGTGGGGCCCCCATGACATGAGTCATGCATTTGGGGCCGCCATGACATGCGGCATGCATTTGGGGCCGCCATGACATGCGGCATGCATATGGGGCCCCCATGACATGCGGCATGCATTTGGGGCCGCCATGACATGTTTCATGCATGTGGGCCCCCCATGACATGCGCCATGCATGTGGGGCCCCTATGACATGCGGCATGCATGTGGGACCTCCATGACATGCTCCATGCATGTGGGGCCCCTATGACATGCGGCATGAATTTGGGGGGCCCCATGACATGCGGCATGCACGTGGGGCCCCCATGACATGCGGCATACATTTGTGGCCCCCGTGACATGAGGCATGCACGTGGGGCCCCCATGACATGCGACAAGCACGCGGGGCCCCAATGACATGCAGCATGTACGTGGGACCCCCATGACATGCGGAATGCACGTGAGGCCCCCATGACATGCGGTATGGCTGCGGGGCCCCAATGACATGCGGCATGCATGTGAATCCCCCATTACATGCGGCATGCACGTGGGGCCCCCATGACATGCGGCATGCATTTGTGGCCCCCATGACTTGAGGCATGCATTTGGGGCCTCCCTGACATGCGCCATGCATGTGGGGCCCCCTTGACATGCACCATGCATGTGGGGCCCCTATGACATGCGGCATGAATTTGGGGGCACCAGTACATGAGGCATGCACGAGGAGCCCCCATGACATGCGGCATGCATTTGGGGCCCCCATGACATGCGGCATACATTTGGGGACTGCATAACATGCTGCATGCATTTGGGGTACCTGAGACATGCGGCATGCACATGGGGCCCCCATGACATGCGGCATATGCTTGGGGCCCCAATGACATGCGGTATGAGTTTGGATCCCCCATGACATGCGGCATGCACGTGGGGCCCCCATGACATGTGTCATGCATTTGGGGCCCCATGACTTGAGACATGCATTTGGGGCCCCCATGACATGGGGCATGCATGTGGGGCCCCCATGAAATGCGCCATGCACGTGGGGCCCCCATAACATGCTGAATGCATTTGGGGTGCCCGAGACATGCGGCATGCACGTGGGGCCCCTATGACATGCCGCATGCATTTGGGGCCCCCATTACTTGCGGCATGCATGTGGGGCCCCTATGACATGCTGCATGCATTTGGGGGCCCCAAGACATGTGGTATGCACGTGGGGCCCCCATGACATGCGGCATGCATTTGGGGCCCCCATGAAATGCACCATGCACGTGGGGCCCCCATGGCATGCTGCATGCGTTTGGGACCCCCATGACATGCGGCATGCATTTGGATGCCCCTTACATGCGCCATGCATGTGGGGCCCCCATAACATGCGGCATGCATGTGGGGCCCCCATAACATGCGGCATGCATGTGGGGCCCCTATGACATGCGCCATGCATGTGGGCCCCCATGAAATGCGCCATGCACGTGGGGCCCCCATGACCTGAGTCATTCATTTGGGGCCGCCATGACATGTGGCATTCATTTGGGGCCCCCATGACATGCGGCATGCATTTGGGTCCTGCATAACATGCTGCATGCATTTGGGGTACCTGAGACATGCGGCATGCACGTGGGGCCCCCATAACATGCTGCATGCATTTGAGGTGCCCGAGACATGCGGCATGCATGTGGGGCCCCTATGACATGCGGCATACGCTTGGGGCCCCAATGACATGCGGCATGAGGTTGGATCCCCCATGACATGCGGCATGCACGTGGGGCCCCCATGACATGAGTCATGCATTTGGGGCCGCCATGACATGCGGCATGCATTTGGGGCCCCCATGACATGTGGTATGCACGTGGGGCCCCAATGACATGCGGCATGCATGTGGGACCCCCATGACATGCGTCAAGCATTTCGATCCCCCATTACATGCTGCATGCAAGTGGGGCCCCCATGACATGAGGCATGCATGTGGGCCCCCCATGACATGCGGCATGCATTTGGGGGGCCCCATGACATGCGGCATGCCTGCGGGGCCCCCATGACATGCGGCATGCATGCGGGGCCCTCATGACATGTGGCATGCATTTGGGGCCCCCATGAAATGTGCCATGCATGTGGGCCCCCCATGACATGCGGCATGCCTGCGGGGCCCCCATGAAATGCGGCATGCACGTGGAGCCCACGTGATATGTGTCATGCATTTGGGGCCCCATGACTTGAGGCATGCATTTGGGGCCCCGATGACATGGGGCATGCATGTGGGGCCCCCATGACATGCTCCATGCATGTGGGGCCCCCATGAAATGTGCCATGCATGTGGGCCCCCCATGACATGCGGCATGCCTGCGGGGCCCCCATGACATGCGGCATGCACGTGGAGCCCACATGACATGCGGCATGCATGCGGGGCCCTCATGACATGCGGGATGAATTTGGGGCCCCCAATACATGCGGCATGCACGTTGGGCCCCTATGACATGCGGCATACATTTATGGAACCCATGACATGCGGCAAGCATTTGGGCCCCCATGACATGCGGCATGCATGTGGGGCCTCCATGACATGCGGCATGCATGTGGGGCCCCCCTGACATGCGGCATGCATCTGGGGCCCCCATGACATGCGGCATGCATTTGGGGCCTCCATGACATGCGGCATGCATGTGGGGCCCCCTATGACATGCACCATGCATGTGGGGCCCCTATGACATGCTGCATGCAAGTGGGGCCCCATGACATGCGGCATGCATGTGGGCCCCCCATGACATGTGGCATGCACGTGGGGCCCCCATGACATGCTGCATGCATTTGGGGCCCCCATGATATGCGGCACACATTTGGGGCCCCCATGACTTGCGCATGCATGTGGGGCATCCATGAAATGCGCCATGCATGTGGGGCCCCTATGACATGCATTTGTGGGCCCCAAGACATGCTGCATGCATTTGGGGGGCCCCATGACATGCGACATGCACGTGGGGCCACCATGAAATGCGGCATGCACGTGGGGCCCCCATGATATGAAACATGCATGTGGGGCCCCATGACTTGAGGCATGCATTTTGGGCCCCCATGACATGCGGCATGCACATGGGGCCCCCATGACATGCGGCATGCATGTGGGGCCCCCATTACATGCGGCATGCATTTGGGCCCCCATGACATGTGGCATGCATTTGGGGCCCCCTTGACATGCGGCATGCATGTGGGGCCCCTATGACATGCGGCATGCAATTGGGGCCCCTATGACATGCGGCATGCACGTGGGGCCCTCATGACATGCAGCATTCATCTGGGGCCACTATGACATGCGGCATGCATTTGTGGCCCCCATGACATGCGGCATGCATGTGGGACCCCCATCATATGTGGCATGCATGTGGGACCCCCATGATATGCGGCATGCATTTGGGGCCCCCATGACTTGATGCATGCATTTGGGGCCCCCATGACATGCGGCATGCACGTGGGGCCATCATGACATGCAGCATGCATTTGGGGCCACTATGACATGCGGCAAGCATTTGGGCCCCCATGACATGCGGCATGCATGTGGGGCCCCCATGACATGCGTCTTGCATTTGGGCCCCCATGACATGTGGCATGCATTTGGGGCCTGCATAACATGCTGCATGCATTTGGGGTGCCCGAGACATGCGGCAAGCACGCGGGGCCCCAATGACATGCAGCATGTACGTGGGGCCCCCATGACATGCGGAATGCATGTGAGGCCCCCATGACATGCGGAATGCCTGCGGGGCCCTAATGCCATGCGGCATGCATCCATTTGGGTCACCCATGAAATGCGGCATGCATGTGGGGCCCCCATGACATGTGGCATGCATGTGGGGCCCCATGATATCCGGCATGCATTTATGGCCCCCATGACATGCGGCATGCATTTGGGCCTCCATGACATGCGAAAAGCACATGGGGCCCCAATGACATGCAGAATGCACGTGGGGCCCCCATGACATGCGGCATGCATTTGGGGCCCCCATGACTTGAGCCATGCATTTGGGGCCCCCATGACATGCGGCATGCACGTGGGGCCATCATGACATGCAGCATGAATTTGGGGCCACTATGACATGTGGCAAGCATTTGGGCCCCATTACATGCGGCATGCATGTGGAGCCCCCATGACATGTGGCATGCATTTGGGGCCCCCATGACATGCTTCATGCACGTGGGGCCCCCATGACATGCGGCATGCATTTGGGCCCCCATGACATGCGGCATGCATTTGGGGACTGCATAACATGCTGCATGCATTTGGGGTACCTGAGACATGCGGCATGCACATGGGGCCCCCATGACATGCGGCATATGCTTGGGGCCCCAATGACATGCGGTATGAGTTTGGATCCCCCATGACATGCGGCATGCACGTGGGGCCCCCATGACATGAGTCATGCATTTGGGGCCTCCATGACATGCGGCATGCATATGGGGCCCACATGACATGCGACATGCACGTGGGGCTCCCATGACATGCGGTATGCATTTGCGGGCCCCCAGGACATGAGTCATGCATTTGGGGCCGCCATGACATGCGGCATGCATTTGGGGCCCCCATGACATGCGGCATGCATTTGGGTCCCCCATGAAATGCGGCATGCATGTGGGGCCCCCATGACATGTGGCATGCATGTGGGCCCCCCATGACATGCGCCATGCATGTGGGCCCCTATGACATGCGGCATGCATGTGGGACCCCCATTGACATGCGGCATGCATGTGGGGCCCCTATGACATGCGGCATGCATGTGGGGCCCCCATGATATGCTCCATGCATGTGGGGCCCCTTTGACATGTGGCATGCATGTGGGGCCCCTATGACATGCGGCATGCATTTGGGGGGCGCCATGACATGCGGCATGCACGTGGGGCCCCCATGACATGCGGCATACATTTGTGGCCCCCGTGACATGAGGCATGCACGTGGGGCCCCCATGACATGCGGCAAGCACGCGGGGCCCCAATGACATGCAGCATGTACGTGGGGCCCCCATGACATGCGGAATTCACGTGAGGCCCCCATGACATGCGGAATGCCTGCGGGGCCCCAATGCCATGCGGCATGCATCCATTTGGGTCACCCATGAAATGCGGCATGCATGTGGGGCCCCCATGACATGTGGCATGCATGTGGGGCCCCATGATATCCGGCATGCATTTATGGTCCCCATGACATGCGGCATGCATTTGGGCCTCCATGACATGAGACAAGCACGTGGGGCCCCAATGACATGCAGCATGCACGTGGGGCCCTCATGACATGCAGCATGCATTTGGCGCCCCCATTACTTGAGCCATGCATTTGGGGCCCCCATGACATGCGGCATGCACGTGGGGCCATCATGACATGCAGCATGCATTTGGGGCCACTATGACATGCGGCAAGCATTTGGGCCCCATTACATGCGGCATGCATGTGGAGCCCCCATGACATGTGGCATGCATTTGGGGCCCCCATGACATGCTTCATGCACGTGGGGCCCCCATGACATGCGGCATGCATTTGGGCCCCCATGACATGCGGCATGCATTTGGGGACTGCATAACATGCTGCATGCATTTGGGGTACCTGAGACATGCGGCATGCACATGGGGCCCCCATGACATGCGGCATATGCTTGGGGCCCCAATGACATGCGGTATGAGTTTGGATCCCCCATGACATGCGGCATGCACGTGGGGCCCCCATGACATGAGTCATGCATTTGGGGCCTCCATGACATGCGGCATGCATATGGGGCCCACATGACATGCAACATGCACGTGGGGCTCCCATGACATGCGGTATGCATTTGCGGGCCCCCAGGACATGAGTCATGCATTTGGGGCCGCCATGACATGCGGCATGCATTTGGGGCCCCCATGACATGCGGCATGCATTTGGGTCCCCCATGAAATGCGGCATGCATGTGGGACCCCCATTGACATGCGGCATGCATGTGGGGCCCCTATGACATGCGGCATGCATGTGGGGCCCCCATGATATGCTCCATGCATGTGGGGCCCCTTTGACATGTGGCATGCATGTGGGGCCCCTATGACATGCGGCATGCATTTGGGGGGCCCCATGACATGCGGCATGCACGTGGGGCCCCCATGACATGCGGCATACATTTGTGGCCCCCGTGACATGAGGCATGCACGTGGGGCCCCCATGACATGCGGCAAGCACGCGGGGCCCCAATGACATGCAGCATGTACGTGGGGCCCCCATGACATGCGGAATGCACGTGAGGCCCCCATGACATGCGGAATGCCTGCGGGGCCCCAATGACATGCAGCATGTACGTGGGGCCCCCATGACATGCGGAATGCACGTGAGGCCCCCATGACATGTGGCATGCATGTGGGGCCCCATGATATCCGGCATGCATTTATGGTCCCCATGACATGCGGCATGCATTTGGGCCTCCATGACATGAGACAAGCACGTGGGGCCCCGATGACATGCAGCAAGTACGTGGGGCCCTCATGACATGCAGCATGCATTTGGCGCCCCCATTACTTGAGCAATGCATTTGGGGCCCCCATGACATGCGGCATGCACGTGGGGCCATCATGACATGCAGCATGCACGTGTTGCCCCTATGACATGCAGCATGCATTTGGGGCCCCCATTACATGTGGCATGCACATGAAGCCCCCATGACATGAGGCATATGCTTGGGGCCCCAATGACATGCGGCATGAGTTTGGACCCCCAATGACATGCGGCATGCACGTGGGGCCACCATGACATGAGTCATGCATTTGGGGCCGCCATGACATGGGGCATGCATTTGGGGCCCCCATGACATGCGGCATGCATTTGGGTCCCTCATGAAATGCGGCATGCATGTGGGGCCCCCATGACATGTGGCATGCATGTGGGCTTCCCATGACATGCGCCATGCATGTGGGGCCCCTATGACATGCGGCATGCATGTGGGACCCCCATGACATGCGGCATGCATTTGGGCCTCCATGACATGAGACAAGCACGTGGGGCCCCAATGACATGCAGCATGCACGTGGGGCCCTCATGACATGCAGCATGCATTTGGCGCCCCCATTACTTGAGCCATGCATTTGGGGCCCCCATGACATGCGGCATGCACGTGGGGCCATCATGACATGCAGCATGCATTTGGGGCCACTATGACATGCGGCAAGCATTTGGGCCCCCATGACATGCGGCATGCATGTGGGGCCCCCATGACATGCGTCATGCATTTGGGCCCCCATGACATGCGGCATGCATTTGGGGCCTGCATAACATGCTGCATGCATTTGGGGTACCTGAGACATGCGGCATGCACATGGGCCCCCATAACATGCTGCATGCATTTGGGGTGCCCGAGGCATGCGGCATGCACGTGTTGCCCCTATGACATGCAGCATGCATTTGGGGCCCCCATTACATGTGGCATGCACATGAAGCCCCCATGACATGAGGCATATGCTTGGGGCCCCAATGACATGCGGCATGAGTTTGGACCCCCCATGACATGCGACATGCACGTGGGGCCACCATGACATGAGTCATGCATTTGGGGCCGCCATGACATGGGGCATGCATTTGGGGCCCCCATGACATGCGGCATGCATTTGGGTCCCTCATGAAATGCGGCATGCATGTGGGGCCCCCATGACATGTGGCATGCATGTGGGCTTCCCATGACATGCGCCATGCATGTGGGGCCCCTATGACATGCGGCATGCATGTGGGACCCCCATGACATGCGGCATGCATTTGGGCCTCCATGACATGAGACAAGCACGTGGGGCCCCAATGACATGCAGCATGCACGTGGGGCCCTCATGACATGCAGCATGCATTTGGCGCCCCCATTACTTGAGCCATGCATTTGGGGCCCCCATGACATGCGGCATGCACGTGGGGCCATCATGACATGCATCATGCATTTGGGGCCACTATGACATGCGGCAAGCATTTGGGCCCCCATGACATGCGGCATGCATGTGGGGCCCCCATGACATGCGTCATGCATTTGGGCCCCCATGACATGCGGCATGCATTTGGGGCCTGCATAACATGCTGCATGCATTTGGGGTACCTGAGACATGCGGCATGCACATGGGCCCCCATACCATGCTGCATGCATTTGGGGTGCCCGAGGCATGCGGCATGCACGTGTTGCCCCTATGACATGCAGCATGCATTTGGGGCCCCCATTACATGTGGCATGCACATGAAGCCCCCATGACATGAGGCATATGCTTGGGGCCCCCATGACATGCGGCATGCACGTGGGGCCACCATGACATGAGTCATGCATTTGGGGCCGCCATGACATGGGGCATGCATTTGGGGCCCCCATGACATGCGGCATGCATTTGGGTCCCTCATGAAATGCGGCATGCATGTGGGGCCCCCATGACATGTGGCATGCATGTGGGCTTCCCATGACATGCGCCATGCATGTGGGGCCCCTATGACATGCGGCATGCATGTGGGACCCCCATGACATGCGGCATGCATGGGGGGCCCCCATGACATGCTCCATGCATGTGGGGCCCCTATGACATGCGGCATGCATTTGGGGCCCCCATGACATGCGGAATGCCTTCGGGGCTCCCATGAGATGCTGCATGCATGCGGCACCCTCATGACATGCGGCATGCATTTGGGGCCCCCATGACTTGAGGCATGCATTTGGGGCCCCCATGACATGCGGCATGCATTTGGGGGCCCCATTACATGCCGCATGCATTTGGGGCCCCCATTACATGTGGCATGCACATGGGGCCCCCATGACATGCGGCATACGCTTGGGGCCCCAATGACATGCGGCATGAGTTTGGATCCCCCATGACATGCGGCATGCACGTGGGGCCCCCATGACATGAGTCATGCATTTGGGGCCGCCATGACATGCGGCATGCATTTGGGGCCCCCATGACATGCGGCATGCATTTGGGTGCCCCATGAAATGCGGCATGCATGTGGGGCCCCCAGGACATGCGGCATGCATTTGGGGCCCCCATGACATGTGGTATGCACGTGGGGCCCAAATGACATGCGGCATGCATGTGGGACCCCCATGACATGCGTCAAGCTTTTCGATCCCCCATTACATGCTGCATGCAAGTGGGGCCCCCATGACATGAGGCATGCATGTGGGGCCCCCATGAAATGCGTCATGCATGTGGGGCCCCTATGACATGCGGCATGCATTTGGTGGGCCCCATGACATGCGGCATGCATGTGGGGCCCCCATGAAATGCGTCATTTATTTGGGGCCCCCTTGACATGTAGAATGCCTGCGGGGCCCCCATGACATGCGGCATGCATGCGGGGCCCTCATGACGTGCAGCATGCATTTGGATCCCCCATTACATGCTGCATGCAAGTGGGGCCCCCATGACATGCGGCATGCATGTGGGCCCCCCATGACATGCAGCATGCATGTGGGACCCCCATGACATGCGGCACGCATTTGGATCCCCCTTACATGCGGCATGCACGTGTGGCCCCATGAAATGCGGCATGCATTTGGGGCCCCCATGACATGCGGCATGCCTGCAGGGCCCCCATGACATGCGGCATGCATGCGGGCCCTCATGACATGTGGCATGCATTTGGGGCCCCCATGAAATGTGCCATGCATGTGGGCCCCCCATGACATGCGGCATGCCTGGGGGGCTCCCATGAAATGCGGCATGCACGTGGAGCCCACGTGATATGTGTCATGCATTTGGGGCCCCATGACTTGAGGCATGCATTTGGGGCCCCGATGACATGGGGCATGCATGTGGGGCCCCCATGACATGCTCCATGCATGTGGGGCCCCCATGAAATGTGCCATGCCTGCGGGGCCCCCATGACATGCGGCATGCACGTGGAGCCCACATGATATGTGGCATGCATTTGGGGCCCCATGACTTGAGGCATGCATTTGGGGCCCCCATGACATGCGGCATGCATGTGGGGCCCCCATGACATGCTCCATGCATGTGGGGACCCATTACATGCGGCATGCACGTGGAGCCCCCATGACATGCGGCATACGCTTGGGGCCCCAATGACATGCGGCATGAGTTTGGATCCCCCATGACATGCGGCATGCACGTGGGGCCCCCATGACATGAGTCATGCATTTGGGGCCGCCATGACATGCGGCATGCATTTGGGGCCCCCATGACATGCGGCATGCATTTGGGTGCCCCATGAAATGCGGCATGCATGTGGGGCCCCCAGGACATGCGGCATGCATTTGGGGCCCCCATGACATGTGGTATGCACGTGGGGCCCAAATGACATGCGGCATGCATGTGGGACCCCCATGACATGCGTCAAGCTTTTCGATCCCCCATTACATGCTGCATGCAAGTGGGGCCCCCATGACATGAGGCATGCATGTGGGGCCCCCATGAAATGCGTCATGCATGTGGGGCCCCTATGACATGCGGCATGCATTTGGTGGGCCCCATGACATGCGGCATGCATGTGGGGCCCCCATGAAATGCGTCATTTATTTGGGGCCCCCTTGACATGTAGAATGCCTGCGGGGCCCCCATGACATGCGGCATGCATGCGGGGCCCTCATGACGTGCAGCATGCATTTGGATCCCCCATTACATGCTGCATGCAAGTGGGGCCCCCATGACATGCGGCATGCATGTGGGCCCCCCATGACATGCAGCATGCATGTGGGACCCCCATGACATGCGGCACGCATTTGGATCCCCCTTACATGCGGCATGCACGTGTGGCCCCATGAAATGCGGCATGCATTTGGGGCCCCCATGACATGCGGCATGCCTGCAGGGCCCCCATGACATGCGGCATGCATGCGGGCCCTCATGACATGTGGCATGCATTTGGGGCCCCCATGAAATGTGCCATGCATGTGGGCCCCCCATGACATGCGGCATGCCTGGGGGGCTCCCATGAAATGCGGCATGCACGTGGAGCCCACGTGATATGTGTCATGCATTTGGGGCCCCATGACTTGAGGCATGCATTTGGTGCCCCGATGACATGGGGCATGCATGTGGGGCCCCCATGACATGCTCCATGCATGTGGGGCCCCCATGAAATGTGCCATGCCTGCGGGGCCCCCATGACATGCGGCATGCACGTGGAGCCCACATGATATGTGGCATGCATTTGGGGCCCCATGATTTGAGGCATGCATTTGGGGCCCCCATGACATGCGGCATGCATGTGGGGCCCCCATGACATGCTCCATGCATGTGGGGACCCATTACATGCGGCATGCACGTGGAGCCCCCATGACATGCGGCATGCATTTGGGCCCCAATGACATGCGGCATGAGTTTGGATCACCCATGAAATGCGGCATGCATGTGGGGCCCCCATGACATGCGGAATACCTGCGGGCCCCCATGACATGCGGCATGCATGCGGGGCCCTCATGACATGCGGGATGAATTTGGGGCCCCCAATACATGCGGCATGCACGTTGGGCCCCCATGACATGCGGCATACATTTATGGAACCCATGACATGCGGCAAGCATTTGGGCCCCCATGACATGCGGCATGCATGTGGGGCCTCCATGACATGCGGCATGCATGTGGGGCCCCCTGACATGCGGCATGCATCTGGGGCCCCCATGACATGCGGCATGCATGTGGGGCCCCTATGACATGCATTTGTGGGCCCCAAGACATGCTGCATGCATTTGGGGGGCCCCATGACATGCAACATGCACGTGGGGCCACCATGAAATGCGGCATGCACGTGGGGCCCCCATGATATGAAGCATGCATGTGGGGCCCCCATGACTTGAGGCATGCATTTTGGGCCCCCATGACATGCGGCATGCACATGGGGCCCCCATGACATGCGGCATGCATCTGGGGCCACTATGACATGCGCCATGCATGTGGGGCCCCTATGACATGCGGCATGCAATTGGGGCCCCTATGACATGCGGCATGCACGTGGGGCCCTCATGACATGCAGCATGCATCTGGGGCCACTATGACATGCGGCATGCATTTGTGGCCCCCATGACATGCGGCATGCATGTGGGACCCCCATGACATGCGGCATGCACGTGTGGCCCCCATGAAATGCGGCATGGATTTGGGGCCCCCATGAAATGCGTCATGCATGTGGGACCCCCATGACATGCGGCATGCATGTGGGCCCCCCCTGACATGCGGCATGCATCTGGGGCCCCCATGACATGCGGCATGCATTTGGGGCCTCCATGACATGCGGCATGCATGTGGGGCCCCCTATGACATGCACCATGCATGTGGGGCCCCTATGACATGTTGCATGCAAGTGGGGCCCCATGACATGCGGCATGCATGTGGGCCCTCCATGACATGTGGCATGCACGTGGGGCCCCCATGACATGCTGCATGCATTTGGGGCCCCCATGATATGCGGCACACATTTGGGGCCCCCATGACTTGCGCATGCATGTGGGGCATCCATGAAATGCGCCATGCATGTGGGGCCCCTATGACATGCATTTGTGGGCCCCAAGACATGCTGCATGCATTTGGGGGGCCCCATGACATGCGACATGCACATGGGGCCACCATGAAATGCGGCATGCACGTGGGGCCCCCATGATATGAAGCATGCATGTGGGGCCCCCATGACATGCGGCATGCATGTGGGGCCCCCATTACATGCGGCATGCATTTGGGCCCCCATGACATGTGGCATGCATTTGGGGCCCCCTTGACATGCGGCATGCATGTGGGGCCCCTATGACATGCGGCATGCATTTGGGTCCCCCATGAAATGCGGCATGCATGTGGGGCCCCCATGACATGTGGCATGCATGTGGGCCCCCATGACATGCGCCATGCATGTGGGCCCCTATGACATGCGGCATGCATGTGGGACCCCCATTGACATGCGGCATGCATGTGGGGCCCCTATGACATGCGGCATGCATGTGGGGCCCCCATGATATGCTCCATGCATGTGGGGCCCCTTTGACATGTGGCATGCATGTGGGGCCCCTATGACATGCGGCATGCATTTGGGGGGCCCCATGACATGCGGCATGCACGTGGGCCCCCCATGACATGCGGCATACATTTGTGGCCCCCGTGACATGAGGCATGCACGTGGGGCCCCCATGACATGCGGCAAGCACGCGGGGCCCCAATGACATGCAGCATGTACGTGGGGCCCCCATGACATGCGGAATGCACGTGAGGCCCCCATGACATGCGGAATGCCTGCGGGGCCCCAATGACATGCAGCATGTACGTGGGGCCCCCATGACATGCTGAATGCACGTGAGGCCCCCATGACATGTGGCATGCATGTGGGGCCCCATGATATCCGGCATGCATTTATGGTCCCCATGACATGCGGCATGCATTTGGGCCTCCATGACATGAGACAAGCACGTGGGGCCCCAATGACATGCAGCATGCACGTGGGGCCCTCATGACATGCAGCATGCATTTGGGGCCACTATGACATGCGGCAAGCATTTGGGCCCCCATGACATGCGGCATGCATGTGGGGCCCCCATGACATGCGTCATGCATTTGGGGCCCCCATGACATGTGGCATGCATTTGGGGCCTGCATAACATGCTGCATGCATTTGGGGTGCCCGAGACATGCGGCATGGACGTGGGGCCCCTATGACATGCCGCATGCATTTGGGGCCCCCATTACATGTGGCATGCACATGGGGCCCCCATGACATCCGGCATATGCTTGGGGCCCCAAAGACATGCGGCATGAGTTTGGCTCCCCCATGACATGCGGCATGCACGTGGGGCCCCCATGACATGAGTCATGCATTTGGGGCCGCCATGACATGCGGCATGCATTTGGGGCCGCCATGACATGCGGCATGCATATGGGGCCCCCATGACATGTGGCATGCATTTGGGGCCGCCATGACATGTTTCATGCATGTGGGCCCCCCATGACATGCGCCATGCATGTGGGGCCCCTATGACATGCGGCATGCATGTGGGACCTCCATGACATGCTCCATGCATGTGGGGCCCCTATGACATGCGGCATGAATTTGGGGGGCCCCATGACATGCGGCATGCACGTGGGGCCCCCATGACATGCGGCATACATTTGTGGCCCCCGTGACATGAGGCATGCACGTGGGGCCCCCATGACATGCGACAAGCACGCGGGGCCCCAATGACATGCAGCATGTACGTGGGACCCCCATGACATGCGGAATGCACGTGAGGCCCCCATGACATGCGGTATGGCTGCGGGGCCCCAATGACATGCGGCATGCATGTGAATCCCCCATTACATGCGGCATGCACGTGGGGCCCCCATGACATGCGGCATGCATTTGTGGCCCCCATGACTTGAGGCATGCATTTGGGGCCTCCCTGACATGCGCCATGCATGTGGGGCCCCCTTGACATGCACCATGCATGTGGGGCCCCTATGACATGCGGCATGAATTTGGGGGCACCAGTACATGAGGCATGCACGTGGAGCCCCCATGACATGCGGCATGCGTTTCGGGCCCCCATGATATGCGGCATGCATTTGGGGCCCCCATGACATGCGGCATACATTTGGGGACTGCATAACATGCTGCATGCATTTGGGGTACCTGAGACATGCGGCATGCACATGGGGCCCCCATGACATGCGGCATATGCTTGGGGCCCCAATGACATGCGGTATGAGTTTGGATCCCCCATGACATGCGGCATGCACGTGGGGCCCCCATGACATGTGTCATGCATTTGGGGCCCCATGACTTGAGACATGCATTTGGGGCCCCCATGACATGGGGCATGCATGTGGGGCCCCCATGAAATGCGCCATGCACGTGGGGCACCCATAACATGCTGAATGCATTTGGGGTGCCCGAGACATGCGGCATGCACGTGGGGCCCCTATGACATGCCGCATGCATTTGGGGCCCCCATTACTTGCGGCATGCATGTGGGGCCCCTATGACATGCTGCATGCATTTGGGGGCCCCAAGACATGTGGTATGCACGTGGGGCCCCCATGACATGCGGCATGCATTTGGGGCCCCCATGAAATGCACCATGCACGTGGGGCCCCCATGGCATGCTGCATGCGTTTGGGACCCCCATGACATGCGGCATGCATTTGGATGCCCCTTACATGCGCCATGCATGTGGGGCCCCCATAACATGCGGCATGCATGTGGGGCCCCCATAACATGCGGCATGCATGTGGGGCCCCTATGACATGCGCCATGCATGTGGGCCCCCATGAAATGCGCCATGCACGTGGGGCCCCCATGACCTGAGTCATTCATTTGGGGCCGCCATGACATGTGGCATTCATTTGGGGCCCCCATGACATGCGGCATGCATTTGGGTCCTGCATAACATGCTGCATGCATTTGGGGTACCTGAGACATGCGGCATGCACGTGGGGCCCCCATAACATGCTGCATGCATTTGAGGTGCCCGAGACATGCGGCATGCATGTGGGGCCCCTATGACATGCGGCATACGCTTGGGGCCCCAATGACATGCGGCATGAGGTTGGATCCCCCATGACATGCGGCATGCACGTGGGGCCCCCATGACATGAGTCATGCATTTGGGGCCGCCATGACATGCGGCATGCATTTGGGGCCCCCATGACATGTGGTATGCACGTGGGGCCCCAATGACATGCGGCATGCATGTGGGACCCCCATGACATGCGTCAAGCATTTCGATCCCCCATTACATGCTGCATGCAAGTGGGGCCCCCATGACATGAGGCATGCATGTGGGCCCCCCATGACATGCGGCATGCATTTGGGGGGCCCCATGACATGCGGCATGCCTGCGGGGCCCCCATGACATGCGGCATGCATGCGGGGCCCTCATGACATGTGGCATGCATTTGGGGCCCCCATGAAATGTGCCATGCATGTGGGCCCCCCATGACATGCGGCATGCCTGCGGGGCCCCCATGAAATGCGGCATGCACGTGGAGCCCACGTGATATGTGTCATGCATTTGGGGCCCCATGACTTGAGGCATGCATTTGGGGCCCCGATGACATGGGGCATGCATGTGGGGCCCCCATGACATGCTCCATGCATGTGGGGCCCCCATGAAATGTGCCATGCATGTGGGCCCCCCATGACATGCGGCATGCCTGCGGGGCCCCCATGACATGCGGCATGCACGTGGAGCCCACATGACATGCGGCATGCATGCGGGGCCCTCATGACATGCGGGATGAATTTGGGGCCCCCAATACATGCGGCATGCACGTTGGGCCCCTATGACATGCGGCATACATTTATGGAACCCATGACATGCGGCAAGCATTTGGGCCCCCATGACATGCGGCATGCATGTGGGGCCTCCATGACATGCGGCATGCATGTGGGGCCCCCCTGACATGCGGCATGCATCTGGGGCCCCCATGACATGCGGCATGCATTTGGGGCCTCCATGACATGCGGCATGCATGTGGGGCCCCCTATGACATGCACCATGCATGCGGGGCCCCTATGACATGCTGCATGCAAGTGGGGCCCCATGACATGCGGCATGCATGTGGGCCCCCCATGACATGTGGCATGCACGTGGGGCCCCCATGACATGCTGCATGCATTTGGGGCCCCCATGATATGCGGCACACATTTGGGGCCCCCATGACTTGCGCATGCATGTGGGGCATCCATGAAATGCGCCATGCATGTGGGGCCCCTATGACATGCATTTGTGGGCCCCAAGACATGCTGCATGCATTTGGGGGGCCCCATGACATGCGACATGCACGTGGGGCCACCATGAAATGCGGCATGCACGTGGGGCCCCCATGATATGAAACATGCATGTGGGGCCCCATGACTTGAGGCATGCATTTTGGGCCCCCATGACATGCGGCATGCACATGGGGCCCCCATGACATGCGGCATGCATGTGGGGCCCCCATTACATGCGGCATGCATTTGGGCCCCCATGACATGTGGCATGCATTTGGGGCCCCCTTGACATGCGGCATGCATGTGGGTCCCCTATGACATGCGGCATGCAATTGGGGCCCCTATGACATGCGGCATGCACGTGGGGCCCTCATGACATGCAGCATTCATCTGGGGCCACTATGACATGCGGCATGCATTTGTGGCCCCCATGACATGCGGCATGCATGTGGGACCCCCATCATATGTGGCATGCATGTGGGACCCCCATGATATGCGGCATGCATTTGGGGCCCCCATGACTTGAGGCATGCATTTGGGGCCCCCATGACATGCGGCATGCACGTGGGGCCATCATGACATGCAGCATGCATTTGGGGCCACTATGACATGCGGCAAGCATTTGGGCCCCCATGACATGCGGCATGCATGTGGGGCCCCCATGACATGCGTCTTGCATTTGGGCCCCCATGACATGTGGCATGCATTTGGGGCCTGCATAACATGCTGCATGCATTTGGGGTGCCCGAGACATGCGGCAAGCACGCGGGGCCCCAATGACATGCAGCATGTACGTGGGGCCCCCATGACATGCGGAATGCATGTGAGGCCCCCATGACATGCGGAATGCCTGCGGGGCCCTAATGCCATGCGGCATGCATCCATTTGGGTCACCCATGAAATGCGGCATGCATGTGGGGCCCCCATGACATGTGGCATGCATGTGGGGCCCCATGATATCCGGCATGCATTTATGGCCCCCATGACATGCGGCATGCATTTGGGCCTCCATGACATGCGAAAAGCACATGGGGCCCCAATGACATGCAGAATGCACGTGGGGCCCCCATGACATGCGGCATGCATTTGGGGCCCCCATGACTTGAGCCATGCATTTGGGGCCCCCATGACATGCGGCATGCACGTGGGGCCATCATGACATGCAGCATGAATTTGGGGCCACTATGACATGTGGCAAGCATTTGGGCCCCATTACATGCGGCATGCATGTGGAGCCCCCATGACATGTGGCATGCATTTGGGGCCCCCATGACATGCTTCATGCACGTGGGGCCCCCATGACATGCGGCATGTATTTGGGCCCCCATGACATGCGGCATGCATTTGGGGACTGCATAACATGCTGCATGCATTTGGGGTACCTGAGACATGCGGCATGCACATGGGGCCCCCATGACATGCGGCATATGCTTGGGGCCCCAATGACATGCGGTATGAGTTTGGATCCCCCATGACATGCGGCATGCACGTGGGGCCCCCATGACATGAGTCATGCATTTGGGGCCTCCATGACATGCGGCATGCATATGGGGCCCACATGACATGCGACATGCACGTGGGGCTCCCATGACATGCGGTATGCATTTGCGGGCCCCCAGGACATGAGTCATGCATTTGGGGCCGCCATGACATGCGGCATGCATTTGGGGCCCCCATGACATGCGGCATGCATTTGGGTCCCCCATGAAATGCGGCATGCATGTGGGGCCCCCATGACATGTGGCATGCATGTGGGCCCCCCATGACATGCGCCATGCATGTGGGCCCCTATGACATGCGGCATGCATGTGGGACCCCCATTGACATGCGGCATGCATGTGGGGCCCCTATGACATGCGGCATGCATGTGGGGCCCCCATGATATGCTCCATGCATGTGGGGCCCCTTTGACATGTGGCATGCATGTGGGGCCCCTATGACATGCGGCATGCATTTGGGGGGCGCCATGACATGCGGCATGCACGTGGGGCCCCCATGACATGCGGCATACATTTGTGGCCCCCGTGACATGAGGCATGCACGTGGGGCCCCCATGACATGCGGCAAGCACGCGGGGCCCCAATGACATGCAGCATGTACGTGGGGCCCCCATGACATGCGGAATTCACGTGAGGCCCCCATGACATGCGGAATGCCTGCGGGGCCCCAATGCCATGCGGCATGCATCCATTTGGGTCACCCATGAAATGCGGCATGCATGTGGGGCCCCCATGACATGTGGCATGCATGTGGGGCCCCATGATATCCGGCATGCATTTATGGTCCCCATGACATGCGGCATGCATTTGGGCCTCCATGACATGAGACAAGCACGTGGGGCCCCAATGACATGCAGCATGCACGTGGGGCCCTCATGACATGCAGCATGCATTTGGCGCCCCCATTACTTGAGCCATGCATTTGGGGCCCCCATGACATGCGGCATGCACGTGGGGCCATCATGACATGCAGCATGCATTTGGGGCCACTATGACATGCGGCAAGCATTTGGGCCCCATTACATGCGGCATGCATGTGGAGCCCCCATGACATGTGGCATGCATTTGGGGCCCCCATGACATGCTTCATGCACGTGGGGCCCCCATGACATGCGGCATGCATTTGGGCCCCCATGACATGCGGCATGCATTTGGGGACTGCATAACATGCTGCATGCATTTGGGGTACCTGAGACATGCGGCATGCACATGGGGCCCCCATGACATGCGGCATATGCTTGGGGCCCCAATGACATGCGGTATGAGTTTGGATCCCCCATGACATGCGGCATGCACGTGGGGCCCCCATGACATGAGTCATGCATTTGGGGCCTCCATGACATGCGGCATGCATATGGGGCCCACATGACATGCAACATGCACGTGGGGCTCCCATGACATGCGGTATGCATTTGCGGGCCCCCAGGACATGAGTCATGC
Organism: Phyllobates terribilis; assembly: GCF_046119375.1. Taxonomy (NCBI): domain Eukaryota; kingdom Metazoa; phylum Chordata; class Amphibia; order Anura; family Dendrobatidae; genus Phyllobates; species Phyllobates terribilis. The sequence continues at coordinate 610,081,573 of NW_027362763.1, forward strand.
ATTTGGGGCCGCCATGACATGCGGCATGCATTTGGGGCCCCCATGACATGCGGCATGCATTTGGGTCCCCCATGAAATGCGGCATGCATGTGGGACCCCCATTGACATGCGGCATGCATGTGGGGCCCCTATGACATGCGGCATGCATGTGGGGCCCCCATGATATGCTCCATGCATGTGGGGCCCCTTTGACATGTGGCATGCATGTGGGGCCCCTATGACATGCGGCATGCATTTGGGGGGCCCCATGACATGCGGCATGCACGTGGGGCCCCCATGACATGCGGCATACATTTGTGGCCCCCGTGACATGAGGCATGCACGTGGGGCCCCCATGACATGCGGCAAGCACGCGGGGCCCCAATGACATGCAGCATGTACGTGGGGCCCCCATGACATGCGGAATGCACGTGAGGCCCCCATGACATGCGGAATGCCTGCGGGGCCCCAATGACATGCAGCATGTACATGGGGCCCCCATGACATGCGGAATGCACGTGAGGCCCCCATGACATGTGGCATGCATGTGGGGCCCCATGATATCCGGCATGCATTTATGGTCCCCATGACATGCGGCATGCATTTGGGCCTCCATGACATGAGACAAGCACGTGGGGCCCCGATGACATGCAGCAAGTACGTGGGGCCCTCATGACATGCAGCATGCATTTGGCGCCCCCATTACTTGAGCAATGCATTTGGGGCCCCCATGACATGCGGCATGCACGTGGGGCCATCATGACATGCAGCATGCACGTGTTGCCCCTATGACATGCAGCATGCATTTGGGGCCCCCATTACATGTGGCATGCACATGAAGCCCCCATGACATGAGGCATATGCTTGGGGCCCCAATGACATGCGGCATGAGTTTGGACCCCCAATGACATGCGGCATGCACGTGGGGCCACCATGACATGAGTCATGCATTTGGGGCCGCCATGACATGGGGCATGCATTTGGGGCCCCCATGACATGCGGCATGCATTTGGGTCCCTCATGAAATGCGGCATGCATGTGGGGCCCCCATGACATGTGGCATGCATGTGGGCTTCCCATGACATGCGCCATGCATGTGGGGCCCCTATGACATGCGGCATGCATGTGGGACCCCCATGACATGCGGCATGCATTTGGGCCTCCATGACATGAGACAAGCACGTGGGGCCCCAATGACATGCAGCATGCACGTGGGGCCCTCATGACATGCAGCATGCATTTGGCGCCCCCATTACTTGAGCCATGCATTTGGGGCCCCCATGACATGCGGCATGCACGTGGGGCCATCATGACATGCAGCATGCATTTGGGGCCACTATGACATGCGGCAAGCATTTGGGCCCCCATGACATGCGGCATGCATGTGGGGCCCCCATGACATGCGTCATGCATTTGGGCCCCCATGACATGCGGCATGCATTTGGGGCCTGCATAACATGCTGCATGCATTTGGGGTACCTGAGACATGCGGCATGCACATGGGCCCCCATAACATGCTGCATGCATTTGGGGTGCCCGAGGCATGCGGCATGCACGTGTTGCCCCTATGACATGCAGCATGCATTTGGGGCCCCCATTACATGTGGCATGCACATGAAGCCCCCATGACATGAGGCATATGCTTGGGGCCCCAATGACATGCGGCATGAGTTTGGACCCCCCATGACATGCGACATGCACGTGGGGCCACCATGACATGAGTCATGCATTTGGGGCCGCCATGACATGGGGCATGCATTTGGGGCCCCCATGACATGCGGCATGCATTTGGGTCCCTCATGAAATGCGGCATGCATGTGGGGCCCCCATGACATGTGGCATGCATGTGGGCTTCCCATGCCATGCGCCATGCATGTGGGGCCCCTATGACATGCGGCATGCATGTGGGACCCCCATGACATGCGGCATGCATTTGGGCCTCCATGACATGAGACAAGCACGTGGGGCCCCAATGACATGCAGCATGCACGTGGGGCCCTCATGACATGCAGCATGCATTTGGCGCCCCCATTACTTGAGCCATGCATTTGGGGCCCCCATGACATGCGGCATGCACGTGGGGCCATCATGACATGCATCATGCATTTGGGGCCACTATGACATGCGGCAAGCATTTGGGCCCCCATGACATGCGGCATGCATGTGGGGCCCCCATGACATGCGTCATGCATTTGGGCCCCCATGACATGCGGCATGCATTTGGGGCCTGCATAACATGCTGCATGCATTTGGGGTACCTGAGACATGCGGCATGCACATGGGCCCCCATACCATGCTGCATGCATTTGGGGTGCCCGAGGCATGCGGCATGCACGTGTTGCCCCTATGACATGCAGCATGCATTTGGGGCCCCCATTACATGTGGCATGCACATGAAGCCCACATGACATGAGGCATATGCTTGGGGCCCCAATGACATGCGGCATGAGTTTGGACCCCCCATGACATGCGGCATGCACGTGGGGCCACCATGACATGAGTCATGCATTTGGGGCCGCCATGACATGGGGCATGCATTTGGGGCCCCCATGACATGCGGCATGCATTTGGGTCCCTCATGAAATGCGGCATGCATGTGGGGCCCCCATGACATGTGGCATGCATGTGGGCTTCCCATGACATGCGCCATGCATGTGGGGCCCCTATGACATGCGGCATGCATGTGGGACCCCCATGACATGCGGCATGCATGGGGGGCCCCCATGACATGCTCCATGCATGTGGGGCCCCTATGACATGCGGCATGCATTTGGGGCCCCCATGACATGCGGAATGCCTTCGGGGCTCCCATGAGATGCTGCATGCATGCGGCACCCTCATGACATGCGGCATGCATTTGGGGCCCCCATGACTTGAGGCATGCATTTGGGGCCCCCATGACATGCGGCATGCATTTGGGGGCCCCATTACATGCCGCATGCATTTGGGGCCCCCATTACATGTGGCATGCACATGGGGCCCCCATGACATGCGGCATACGCTTGGGGCCCCAATGACATGCGGCATGAGTTTGGATCCCCCATGACATGCGGCATGCACGTGGGGCCCCCATGACATGAGTCATGCATTTGGGGCCGCCATGACATGCGGCATGCATTTGGGGCCCCCATGACATGCGGCATGCATTTGGGTGCCCCATGAAATGCGGCATGCATGTGGGGCCCCCAGGACATGCGGCATGCATTTGGGGCCCCCATGACATGTGGTATGCACGTGGGGCCCAAATGACATGCGGCATGCATGTGGGACCCCCATGACATGCGTCAAGCTTTTCGATCCCCCATTACATGCTGCATGCAAGTGGGGCCCCCATGACATGAGGCATGCATGTGGGGCCCCCATGAAATGCGTCATGCATGTGGGGCCCCTATGACATGCGGCATGCATTTGGTGGGCCCCATGACATGCGGCATGCATGTGGGGCCCCCATGAAATGCGTCATTTATTTGGGGCCCCCTTGACATGTAGAATGCCTGCGGGGCCCCCATGACATGCGGCATGCATGCGGGGCCCTCATGACGTGCAGCATGCATTTGGATCCCCCATTACATGCTGCATGCAAGTGGGGCCCCCATGACATGCGGCATGCATGTGGGCCCCCCATGACATGCAGCATGCATGTGGGACCCCCATGACATGCGGCACGCATTTGGATCCCCCTTACATGCGGCATGCACGTGTGGCCCCATGAAATGCGGCATGCATTTGGGGCCCCCATGACATGCGGCATGCCTGCAGGGCCCCCATGACATGCGGCATGCATGCGGGCCCTCATGACATGTGGCATGCATTTGGGGCCCCCATGAAATGTGCCATGCATGTGGGCCCCCCATGACATGCGGCATGCCTGGGGGGCTCCCATGAAATGCGGCATGCACGTGGAGCCCACGTGATATGTGTCATGCATTTGGGGCCCCATGACTTGAGGCATGCATTTGGGGCCCCGATGACATGGGGCATGCATGTGGGGCCCCCATGACATGCTCCATGCATGTGGGGCCCCCATGAAATGTGCCATGCCTGCGGGGCCCCCATGACATGCGGCATGCACGTGGAGCCCACATGATATGTGGCATGCATTTGGGGCCCCATGACTTGAGGCATGCATTTGGGGCCCCCATGACATGCGGCATGCATGTGGGGCCCCCATGACATGCTCCATGCATGTGGGGACCCATTACATGCGGCATGCACGTGGAGCCCCCATGACATGCGGCATGCATTTGGGCCCCAATGACATGCGGCATGAGTTTGGATCACCCATGAAATGCGGCATGCATGTGGGGCCCCCATGACATGCGGAATACCTGCGGGCCCCCATGACATGCGGCATGCATGCGGGGCCCTCATGACATGCGGGATGAATTTGGGGCCCCCAATACATGCGGCATGCACGTTGGGCCCCCATGACATGCGGCATACATTTATGGAACCCATGACATGCGGCAAGCATTTGGGCCCCCATGACATGCGGCATGCATGTGGGGCCTCCATGACATGCGGCATGCATGTGGGGCCCCCTGACATGCGGCATGCATCTGGGGCCCCCATGACATGCGGCATGCATGTGGGGCCCCTATGACATGCATTTGTGGGCCCCAAGACATGCTGCATGCATTTGGGGGGCCCCATGACATGCAACATGCACGTGGGGCCACCATGAAATGCGGCATGCACGTGGGGCCCCCATGATATGAAGCATGCATGTGGGGCCCCCATGACTTGAGGCATGCATTTTGGGCCCCCATGACATGCGGCATGCACATGGGGCCCCCATGACATGCGGCATGCATCTGGGGCCACTATGACATGCGCCATGCATGTGGGGCCCTCATGACATGCGGCATGCAATTGGGGCCCCTATGACATGCGGCATGCACGTGGGGCCCTCATGACATGCAGCATGCATCTGGGGCCACTATGACATGCGGCATGCATTTGTGGCCCCCATGACATGCGGCATGCATGTGGGACCCCCATGACATGCGGCATGCACGTGTGGCCCCCATGAAATGCGGCATGGATTTGGGGCCCCCATGAAATGCGTCATGCATGTGGGACCCCCATGACATGCGGCATGCATGTGGGCCCCCCCTGACATGCGGCATGCATCTGGGGCCCCCATGACATGCGGCATGCATTTGGGGCCTCCATGACATGCGGCATGCATGTGGGGCCCCCTATGACATGCACCATGCATGTGGGGCCCCTATGACATGTTGCATGCAAGTGGGGCCCCATGACATGCGGCATGCATGTGGGCCCTCCATGACATGTGGCATGCACGTGGGGCCCCCATGACATGCTGCATGCATTTGGGGCCCCCATGATATGCGGCACACATTTGGGGCCCCCATGACTTGCGCATGCATGTGGGGCATCCATGAAATGCGCCATGCATGTGGGGCCCCTATGACATGCATTTGTGGGCCCCAAGACATGCTGCATGCATTTGGGGGGCCCCATGACATGCGACATGCACATGGGGCCACCATGAAATGCGGCATGCACGTGGGGCCCCCATGATATGAAGCATGCATGTGGGGCCCCCATGACATGCGGCATGCATGTGGGGCCCCCATTACATGCGGCATGCATTTGGGCCCCCATGACATGTGGCATGCATTTGGGGCCCCCTTGACATGCGGCATGCATGTGGGGCCCCTATGACATGCGGCATGCATTTGGGTCCCCCATGAAATGCGGCATGCATGTGGGGCCCCCATGACATGTGGCATGCATGTGGGCCCCCATGACATGCGCCATGCATGTGGGCCCCTATGACATGCGGCATGCATGTGGGACCCCCATTGACATGCGGCATGCATGTGGGGCCCCTATGACATGCGGCATGCATGTGGGGCCCCCATGATATGCTCCATGCATGTGGGGCCCCTTTGACATGTGGCATGCATGTGGGGCCCCTATGACATGCGGCATGCATTTGGGGGGCCCCATGACATGCGGCATGCACGTGGGCCCCCCATGACATGCGGCATACATTTGTGGCCCCCGTGACATGAGGCATGCACGTGGGGCCCCCATGACATTCGGCAAGCACGCGGGGCCCCAATGACATGCAGCATGTACGTGGGGCCCCCATGACATGCGGAATGCACGTGAGGCCCCCATGACATGCGGAATGCCTGCGGGGCCCCAATGACATGCAGCATGTACGTGGGGCCCCCATGACATGCTGAATGCACGTGAGGCCCCCATGACATGTGGCATGCATGTGGGGCCCCATGATATCCGGCATGCATTTATGGTCCCCATGACATGCGGCATGCATTTGGGCCTCCATGACATGAGACAAGCACGTGGGGCCCCAATGACATGCAGCATGCACGTGGGGCCCTCATGACATGCAGCATGCATTTGGCGCCCCCATTACTTGAGCCATGCATTTGGGGCCCCCATGACATGCGGCATGCACGTGGGGCCATCATGACATGCAGCATGCATTTGGGGCCACTATGACATGCGGCAAGCATTTGGGCCCCCATGACATGCGGCATGCATGTGGGGCCCCCATGACATGCGTCATGCATTTGGGCCCCCATGACATGCGGCATGCATTTGGGGCCCCCATGACATGCGGCATGCATTTGGGTCCCTCATGAAATGCGGCATGCATGTGGGGCCCCCATGACATGTGGCATGCATGTGGGCTTCCCATGACATGCGCCATGCATGTGGGGCCCCTATGACATGCGGCATGCATGTGGGACCCCCATGACATGCGGCATGCATTTGGGCCTCCATGACATGAGACAAGCACGTGGGGCCCCAATGACATGCAGCATGCACGTGGGGCCCTCATGACATGCAGCATGCATTTGGCGCCCCCATTACTTGAGCCATGCATTTGGGGCCCCCATGACATGCGGCATGCACGTGGGGCCATCATGACATGCAGCATGCATTTGGGGCCACTATGACATGCGGCAAGCATTTGGGCCCCCATGACATGCGGCATGCATGTGGGGCCCCCATGACATGCGTCATGCATTTGGGCCCCCATGACATGCGGCATGCATTTGGGGCCTGCATAACATGCTGCATGCATTTGGGGTACCTGAGACATGCGGCATGCACATGGGCCCCCATAACATGCTGCATGCATTTGGGGTGCCCGAGGCATGCGGCATGCACGTGTTGCCCCTATGACATGACGCATGCATTTGGGGCCCCCATTACATGTGGCATGCACATGAAGCCCCCATGACATGAGGCATATGCTTGGGGCCCCAATGACATGCGGCATGAGTTTGGACCCCCCATGACATGCGGCATGCACGTGGGGCCACCATGACATGAGTCATGCATTTGGGGCCGCCATGACATGGGGCATGCATTTGGGGCCCCCATGACATGCGGCATGCATTTGGGTCCCTCATGAAATGCGGCATGCATGTGGGGCCCCCATGACATGTGGCATGCATGTGGGCTTCCCATGACATGCGCCATGCATGTGGGGCCCCTATGACATGCGGCATGCATGTGGGACCCCCATGACATGCGGCATGCATGGGGGGCCCCCATGACATGCTCCATGCATGTGGGGCCCCTATGACATGCGGCATGCATTTGGGGCCCCCATGACATGCGGCATGAGTTTGGATCCCCCATGACATGCGGCATGCACGTGGGGCCCCCATGACATGAGTCATGCATTTGGGGCCGCCATGACATGCGGCATGCATTTGGGGCCCCTATGACATGCGGCATGCATTTGGTGGGCCCCATGACATGCGGCATGCATGTGGGGCCCCCATGAAATGCGTCATTTATTTGGGGCCCCCTTGACATGTAGAATGCCTGCGGGGCCCCCATGACATGCGGCATGCATGCGGGGCCCTCATGACGTGCAGCATGCATTTGGATCCCCCATTACATGCTGCATGCAAGTGGGGCCCCCATGACATGCGGCATGCATGTGGGCCCCCCATGACATGCAGCATGCATGTGGGACCCCCATGACATGCGGCACGCATTTGGATCCCCCTTACATGCGGCATGCACGTGTGGCCCCATGAAATGCGGCATGCATTTGGGGCCCCCATGACATGCGGCATGCCTGCAGGGCCCCCATGACATGCGGCATGCATGCGGGCCCTCATGACATGTGGCATGCATTTGGGGCCCCCATGAAATGTGCCATGCATGTGGGCCCCCCATGACATGCGGCATGCCTGGGGGGCTCCCATGAAATGCGGCATGCACGTGGAGCCCACGTGATATGTGTCATGCATTTGGGGCCCCATGACTTGAGGCATGCATTTGGGGCCCCGATGACATGGGGCATGCATGTGGGGCCCCCATGACATGCTCCATGCATGTGGGGCCCCCATGAAATGTGCCATGCCTGCGGGGCCCCCATGACATGCGGCATGCACGTGGAGCCCACATGATATGTGGCATGCATTTGGGGCCCCATGACTTGAGGCATGCATTTGGGGCCCCCATGATATGCGGCACACATTTGGGGCCCCCATGACTTGCGCATGCATGTGGGGCATCCATGAAATGCGCCATGCATGTGGGGCCCCTATGACATGCACCATGCATGCGGGCCCCTATGACATGCTGCATGCAAGTGGGGCCCCATGACATGCGGCATGCATGTGTGCCCCCCATGACATGTGGCATGTACGTGGGGCCCCCATGACATGCTGCATGCATTTGGGGCCCCCATGATATGCGGCACACATTTGGGGCCCCCATGACTTGCGCATGCATGTGGGGCATCCATGAAATGCGCCATGCATGTGGGGCCCCTATGACATGCATTTGTGGGCCCCAAGACATGCTGCATGCATTTGGGGGGCCCCATGACATGCGACATGCACGTGGGGCCACCATGAAATGCGGCATGCACGTGGGGCCCCCATGATATGAAGCATGCATGTGGGGCCCCCATGACTTGAGGCATGCATTTTGGGCCCCCATGACATGCGGCATGCACATGGGGCCCCCATGACATGCGGCATGCATCTGGGGCCACTATGACATGCGCCATGCATGTGGGGCCCCTATCACATGCGGCATGCAATTGGGGCCCCTATGACATGCGGCATGCACGTGGGGCCCTCATGACATGCAGCATGCATCTGGGGCCACTATGACATGCGGCATGCATTTGTGGCCCCCATGACATGCGGCATGCATGTGGGACCCCCATCATATGCGGCATTCATTTGGGGCCCCCATGACTTGAGGCATGCATTCGGGGCCCCCATGAAATGCGCCATGCATGTGGGGCCCCTATGACATGCGGCATGCATTTGTGGGCCCCAAGACATGCGGCATGCATGTGGGGCCCCCATGAAATGCGGCATTCATTTGGGCCCCCCATGACTTGAGGCATGCATTCGGGGCCCCCATGACATGTGGAATGCACGTGAGGCCCCCATGACATGCGGCATGCACGTGGGGCCCCCATGACGTGCAGCATGCATTTGGATCCCCCATTACATGCTGCATGCAATTGGGGCCCCCATGACATGCGGCATGCACGTGTGGCCCCCATGAAATGCGGCATGCATTTGGGGCCCCCATGACATGCGGCATGCCTGCGGGCCCCCATGACATGCGGCATGCATGCGGGGCCCTCATGGCATGCGGCATGCATTTGGGGCCCCCAATATATGCGGCATGCAAGTGGGGCCCACATGATATGCGCCATGCATGTGGGCCCCCATGAAATGCGCCATGCATGTGGGCCCCCATGACATGCGGCATGCATGTGGGACCCCCATGACATGCGTCATTCATTTCGATCCCCCATTACATGCTGCAAGCAAGTGGGGCCCCCATGACATGCGGCATGCATGTGGGCCCCCCGTGACGTGCGGCATGCCTGCGGGGCCCCCATGAAATGCGGCATGCACGTGGAGCCCACATGATATGTGTCATGCATTTGGGGCCCCATGACTTGAGGCATGCATTTGGGGCCCCCATGACATGGGGCATGCATGTGGGGCCCCCATGAAATGCGCCATGCACGTGGGGCCCCCATAACATGCTGAATGCATTTGGGGTGCCCGAGACATGCGGCATGCACGTGGGGCCCCTATGACATGCCGCATGCATTTTGGGCCCCCATTACATGCGGCATGCATGTGGGGCCCCTATGACATGCTGCATGCATTTGGGGGCCCCAAGACATGTGGTATGCACGTGGGGCCCCCATGACATGCGGCATGCATTTGGGGCCCCCATGAAATGCACCATGCACGTGGGACCCCCATGGCATGCTGCATGCATTTGGGGGCCCCAAGACATGTGGTATGCACGTGGGGCCCCCATGACATGCGGCATGCATTTGGGGCCCCCATGAAATGCACCATGCACGTGGGACCCCCATGGCATGCTGCATGCGTTTGGGACCCCCATGACATGCGGCATGCATTTGGATGCCCCTTACATGCGGCATGCACGTGTGGCCCCCATGAAATGCGGCATGCAAGTGGGGCCCACATGATATGTGGCATGCATTTGGGGCCCCCATGACTTGAGGCATGCATTTGGGGCCCCCATGACATGCGACATGCACGTGGGGCCCCCATGACATGCGGCATGCATGTGGAGGCCCCATGACATGCGGCATGCATTTGGGGCCCCCATGACATGCGGCATGCATTTGGGTCCTGCATAACATGCTGCATGCATTTGGGGTACCTGAGACATGCGGCATGCACGTGGTGCCCCCATAACATGCTGCATGCATTTGAGGTGCCCGAGACATGCGGCATGCATGTGGGTGCCCCATGAAATGCGGCAAACATGTGGGGCCCCCAGGACATGCGGCATGCATTTGGGTGCCCCATAAAATGCGGCAAACATGTGGGGCCCCCAGGACATGCGGCATGCATTTGGGGCCCCCATGACATGTGGTATGCACGTGGGGCCCCAATGACATGCGGCATGCATGTGGGACCCTCATGACATGCGTCAAGCATTTCGATCCCCCATTACATGCTGCATGCAAGTGGGGCCCCCATGACATGAGGCATGCATGTGGGGCCCCATGACATGCGGCATGCATGTGGGACCCCCATGACATGCGTGATTCATTTGGATCCCCCATTACATGCTGCATGCAAGTGGGGCCCCCATGACATGCGGCATGCATGTGGCCCCCCATGACATGTGGCATGCACGTGGGGCCCCCATGACATGCTGCATGCATTTGGGGCCCCCATGATATGCGGCACGCATTTGGGGCCCCCATGACATGCGCCATGCATGTGGGGCCCACATGATATGCCGCATGCATTTGGGGCCCCCATGACATGCGGCATGCACATGGGGCCCCCATGACATGCGTCATGCATGTGGGGCCCCTATGACATGCGGCATGCATGTGGGGCCCCCATGAAATGCAGCATGCATGTGGGACCCCCATGACATGCGGCATGCACGGGGGGCCCCCATGACATGCGGCATGCATTTGGGGCCCCCATGACATGCGGAATGCCTTCGGGGCTCCCATGAGATGCTGCATGCATGCGGCACCCTCATGACATGCAGCATGCATTTTGATCCCCCATTACATGCTGCATGCAAGTGGGGACCCCATGACATGCGGCATGCATGTGGGCCCCCCATGACATGCAGCATGCATGTGGGACCCCCATGACATGCGGCATGCACGGGGGGCCCCCATGACATGCGGCATGCATTTGGGGCCCCCATGACATGCGGAATGCCTTCGGGGCTCCCATGAGATGCTGCATGCATGCGGCACCCTCATGACATGCGGCATACATTTGGGGCCCCCATGACTTGAGGCATGCATTTGGGCCCCCATGACATGCGGCATGCATTTGGGCCCCCATAACATGCGGCATGCATTTGGGACCTGCATAACATGCTGCATGCATTTGGGGTACCTGAGACATGCGGCATGCACATGGGGCCCCCATGACATGCGGCATATGCTTGGGGCCCCAATGACATGCGGTATGAGTTTGGATCCCCCATGACATGCGGCATGCACGTGGGGCCCCCATGACATGAGTCATGCATTTGGGGTGGCCATGACATGCGGCATGCATTTGGGGCCCCCATGACATGCAACATGCACGTGGGGCCCCCATGACATGCGGTATGCATTTGCGGGCCCCATGACATGTGGCATGCATTTGGGGCCCCCAGGACATGAGTCATGCATTTGGGGCCGCCATGACATGTGGCATGCATTTGGGGCCCCCATGACATGCGGTATGCATTTGGGTCCCCCATGAAATGTGGCATGCATTTGGGGCCCCCATGACATGTGGCATGCATGTGGGCCCCCCATGACATGCGCCATGCATGTGGGCCCCTATGACATGCGGCATGCATGTGGGACCCCCCATGACATGCTCCATGCATGTGGGGCCCCTATGACATGCGGCATGCATGTGGGGCCCCTATGACATGCGGCATGCATTTGGGGGGCCCCATGACATGCGGCATACACGTGGGGCACCCATGACATGCGGCATACATTTGTGGCCCCCGTGACATGAGGCATGCACGTGGGGCCCCCATGACAAGCGGCAAGCACGCGGGACCCCAATGACACGCAGCATGTACTTGGGGCCCCCATGACATGCGGAATGCACGTGAGTCCCCCATGACATGCGGAATGCCTGCGGGGCCCCAATGCCTTGCTGCATGCATGCATTTGGGTCACCCATGAAATACGGCATGCATGTGGGGCCCCCATGACATGTGGCATGCATGTGGGGCCCCATGATATCCGGCATGCATTTATGGCCCCCATGACATGCGGCATGCATTTGGGCCTCCATGACATGCGACAAGCACGTGGGGCCCCAATGACATGCAGCATGCACGTGGGTCCCCCATGACATGCGGAATGCACGTGAGGCCACCATGACATGCGGAATGCCTGCGGGGCCCCTATGACATGCGGCATGCATGCGGGGCCCTCATGACATGCGGCATGCATTTGGGGCCCCCAATATATGCGGCAGGCACGTGGGGCCCCCATGATATGTGGCATGCATTTGGGGCCCCCATGACTTGAGCCATGCATTTGGGGCCCCCATGACATGTGGCATGCACGTGGGGCCCTCATCACATGCAGCATGCATTTGGGGCCCCCATGACTTGAGCCATGCATTTGGGGCCCCCATGACATGCGGCATGCACGTGGGGCCATCATGACATGCAGCATGCATTTGGGCCCCCATGACATGTGGCATGCATTTGGGGCCTGCATAACATGCTGCATGCATTTGGGGTGCCCGAGACATGCGGCAAGCACGCGGGGCCCCAATGACATGCAGCATGTACGTGGGGCCCCCATGACATGCGGAATGCACGTGAGGCCCCCATGACATGCTGAATGCCTGCGGGGCCCCAATGCCATGCGGCATGCATGCATTTGGGTCACCTATGAAATGCGGCATGCATGTGGGGCCCCCATGACATGTGGCATGCATGTGGGGCCCCATGATATCCGGCATGCATTTATGGCCCCCATGACATGCGGCATGCATTTGGGCCTCCATGACATGCGAAAAGCACATGGGGCCCCAATGACATGCAGAATGCACGTGGGGCCCCCATGACATGCGGCATGCATTTGGGGCCCCCATAACTTGAGCCATGCATTTGGGGCCCCCATGACATGCGGCATGCACGTGGGGCCATCATGACATGCAGCATGAATTTGGGGCCACTATGACATGCGGCAAGCATTTGGGCCCCATTACATGCGGCATGCATGTGGAGCCCCCATGACATGCGGCATGCATTTGGGGCCCCCATGACATGCTTCATGCATGTGGGGCCCCCATGACATGCGGCATGCATTTGGGCCCCCATGACATGCGGCATGCATTTGGGGACTGCATAACATGCTGCATGCATTTGGGGTACCTGAGACATGCAGCATGCACATGGGGCCCCCATGACATGCGGCATATGCTTGGGGCCCCAATGACATGCGGTATGAGTTTGGATCCCCCATGACATGCGGCATGCATTTGGGGCCTCCATGACATGCGGCATGAATATGGGGCCCACATGACATGCAACATGCACGTGGGGCCCCCATGACATGCGGTATGCATTTGCGGGCCCCCAGGACATGAGTCATGCATTTGGGGCCGCCATGACATGCGGCATGCATTTGGGGCCCCCATGACATGTGGCATGCATTTGGGTCCCCCATGAAATGCGGCATGCATGTGGGGCCCCCATGACATGTGGCATGCATGTGGGCCCCCCATGACATGCGCCATGCATGTGGGCCCCTATGACATGCGGCATGCATGTGGGACCCTCATTGACATGCGGCATGCACGTGAGGCCCCCATGACATGCGGAATGCCTGCGGGGCCCCCATGATATGTGGCATGCATTTGGGGCCCTATGACTTGAGCCATGCATTTGGGGCCCCCATGACATGCGGCATGCACGTGGGGCCATCATGACATGCAGCATGCATTTGGGGCCACTATGACATGCGTCAAGCATTTGGGCCCCCATGACATGCGGCATGCATGTGGGGCCCCCATGACATGCGTCATGCATTTGGGCCCCCATGACATGCGGCATGCATTTGGGGCCTGCACAACATGCTGCATGCATTTGGGGTACCTGAGACATGCGGCATGCACATGGGCCCCCATAACATGCTGCATGCATTTGGGGTGCCCGAGGCAAGCGGCATGCACGTGGGGCCATCATGACATGCAGCATGCATTTGGGGCCACTATGACATGCGGCAAGCATTTAGGCCCCCATGACATGCGGCATGCATGTGGGGCCCCCATGACATGCATCATGCATTTGGGCCCCCATGACATGCGGCATGCATTTGGGGCCTGCATAACATGCTGCATGCATTTGGGGTGCCTGAGACATGCGGCATGCACATGGGGCCCCCATAACATGCTGCATGCATTTGGGGTGCCCGAGGCATGCGGCATGCACGTGTTGCCCCTATGACATGACGCATGCATTTGGGGCCCCCATTACATGTGGCATGCACATGAAGCCCCCATGACATGAGGCATATGCTTGGGGCCCCAATGACATGCGGCATGAGTTTGGACCCCCCATGACATGCGGCATGCACGTGGGGCCACCATGACATGAGTCATGCATTTGGGGCCGCCATGACATGGGGCATGCATTTGGGGCCGCCATGACATGCGGCATGCATTTGGGGCCCCCATGACATGCGGCATGCATTTGGGTCCCTCATGAAATGCGGCATGCATGTGGGGCCCCCATGACATGTGGCATGCATGTGGGCCCCCCATGACATGCGCCATGCATGTGGGGCCCCTATGACATGCGGCATGCATGTGGGACCCCCATGACATGCGGCATGCATGGGGGCCCCCATGACATGCTCCATGCATGTGGGGCCCCTATGACATGCGGCATGCATTTGGGGCCCCCATGACATGCGGAATGCCTTCGGGGCTCCCATGAGATGCTGCATGCATGCGGCACCCTCATGACATGCGGCATGCATTTGGGGACCCCATGACTTGAGGCATGCACGTGGGGCCCCTATGACATGCGGCATGAATTTGGGTGCCCCATTACATGCGGCATGCATGTGGAGCCCCCATGACATGTGGCATGCATTTGGGGCCCCCATCACATGCTTCATGCATGTGGGGCCCCCATGACATGCGTCATGCATTTGGGCCCCCATGACATGCGGCATGCATTTGGGACCTGCATAACATGCTGCATGCATTTGGGGTACCTGAGACATGCGGCATGCACATGGGGCCTCCATGACATGCGGCATATGCTTGGGGCCCCCATGACATGAGTCATGCATTTGGGGCCGCCATGACATGTGGCATGCATTTGGGGCCCCCATGACATGCGGTATGCATTTGGGTCCCCCATGAAATGCGGCATGCATTTGGGGCCCCCATGACATGTGGCATGCATGTGGGCCCCCATGACATGCGCCATGCATGTGGGGCCCCTATGACATGCGGCATGCATGTGGGGCCCCCATGACATGCGGCATGCATTTGGGGGCCCCATGACATGCGGCATACACGTGGGGCACCCATGACATGCGGCATACATTTGTGGCCCCCGTGACATGAGGCATGCACGTGGGGCCCCCATGACATGCGGCAAGTACGCGGGACCCCAATGACATGCAGCATGTACTTGGGGCCCCCATGACATGCGGAATGCACGTGAGGCCCCCATGACATGCGGAATGCCTGCGGGGCCCCAATGCCTTGCTGCATGCATGCATTTGGGTCACCCATGAAATACGGCATGCATGTGGGGACCCCATGACATGTGGCATTCATGTGGGGCCCCATGATATCCGGCATGCATTTATGGCCCCCATGACATGCGGCATGCATTTTGGCCTCCATGACATGCGACAAGCACGTGGGGCCCCAATGACATGCAGCATGCACGTGGGTCCCCCATGACATGCGGAATGCACGTGAGGCCACCATGACCTGCGTGATGCCTGCGGGGCCCCTATGACATGCGGCATGCATGCGGGGCCCTCATGACATGTGGCATGCATTTGGGGCCCCCAATATATGCGGCAGGCACGTGGGGCCCCCATGATATGTGGCATGCATTTGGGGCCCCCATGACTTGAGCCATGCACTTGGGGCCCCCATGACATGTGGCATGCACGTGGGGCCCTCATCACATGCAGCATGCATTTGGGGCCCCCATGACTTGAGCCATGCATTTGGGGCCCCCATGACATGCGGCATGCACGTGGGGCCATCATGACATGCAGCATGCATTTGGGGCCACTATGACATGCGGCAAGCATTTGGGCCCCCATGACATGAGTCATGCATTTGGGGCCGCCATGACATGCGGCATGCATATGGGGCCCCCATTACATGCGGCATGCATGTGGAGCCCCCATGACATGCGGCATGCATTTGGGGCCCCCATCACATGCTTCATGCATGTGGGTCCCCCATGACATGCGTCATGCATTTGGGCCCCCATGACATGCGGCATGCATTTGGGACCTGCATAACATGCTGCATGCATTTGGGGTACCTGAGACATGCGGCATGCACATGGGGCCTCCATGACATGCGGCATATGCTTGGGGCCCCCATGACATGAGTCATGCATTTGGGGCCGCCATGACATGTGGCATGCATTTGGGGCCCCCATGACATGCGGTATGCATTTGGGTCCCCCATGAAATGCGGCATGCATTTGGGGCCCCCATGACATGTGGCATGCATGTGGGCCCCCATGACATGCGCCATGCATGTGGGGCCCCTATGACATGCGGCATGCATGTGGGGCCCCCATGACATGCGGCATGCATTTGGAGGCCCCATGACATGCGGCATACACGTGGGGCACCCATGACATGCGGCATACATTTGTGGCCCCCGTGACATGAGGCATGCACGTGGGGCCCCCATGACATGCGGCAAGTACGCGGGACCCCAATGACATGCAGCATGTACTTGGGGCCCCCATGACATGCGGAATGCACGTGAGGCCCCCATGACATGCGGAATGCCTGCGGGGCCCCAATGCCTTGCTGCATGCATGCATTTGGGTCACCCATGAAATACGGCATGCATGTGGGGACCCCATGACATGTGGCATTCATGTGGGGCCCCATGATATCCGGCATGCATTTATGGCCCCCATGACATGCGGCATGCATTTTGGCCTCCATGACATGCGACAAGCACGTGGGGCCCCAATGACATGCAGCATGCACGTGGGTCCCCCATGACATGCGGAATGCACGTGAGGCCACCATGACCTGCGTGATGCCTGCGGGGCCCCTATGACATGCGGCATGCATGCGGGGCCCTCATGACATGTGGCATGCATTTGGGGCCCCCAATATATGCGGCAGGCACGTGGGGCCCCCATGATATGTGGCATGCATTTGGGGCCCCCATGACTTGAGCCATGCACTTGGGGCCCCCATGACATGTGGCATGCACGTGGGGCCCTCATCACATGCAGCATGCATTTGGGGCCCCCATGACTTGAGCCATGCATTTGGGGCCCCCATGACATGCGGCATGCACGTGGGGCCATCATGACATGCAGCATGCATTTGGGGCCACTATGACATGCGGCAAGCATTTGGGCCCCCATGACATGAGTCATGCATTTGGGGCCGCCATGACATGCGGCATGCATATGGGGCCCCCATGACATGCGGCATGCATTTGGGTCCCTCATGAAATGCGGCATGCATGTGGGGCCCCCATGACATGTGGCATGCATGTGGGGCCCCCATGACATGTGGCATGCATGTGGGCCCCCCATGACATGCGCCATGCATGTGGGGCCCCTATGACATGCGGCATGCATGTGGGACCTCCATGACATGCTCCATGCATGTGGGGCCCCTATGACATGCGGCATGAATTTGTCGGGCCCCATGACATGCTGCATACATTTGTGGCCCCCGTGACATGAGGCATGCACGTGGGGCCCCCATGACATGCGACAAGCACGCAGGGCCCCAATGACATGCAGCATGTACGTGGGACCCCCATGACATGCGGAATGCACGTGAGGCCCCCATGACATGCGGTATGGCTGCGGGGCCCCAATGACATGCGGCATGCATTTGAATCCCCCATTACATGCGGCATGCACGTGGGGCCCCCATGACATGCGGCATGCATTTGTGGCCCCCATGACTTGAGGCATGCATGTGGGGCCCCTATGACATGCTGCATGCATTTGGGGGCCCCAAGACATGTGGTATGCACGTGGGGCCCCCATGACATGCGGCATGCATTTGGGGCCCCCATGAAATGCACCATGCACGTGGGGCCCCCATGGCATGCTGCATGCGTTTGGGACCCCCATGACATGCGGCATGCATTTGGATGCCCCTTACATGCGGCATGCACGTGTGGCCCCCATGAAATGCGGCATGCAAGTGGGGCCCACATGATATGTGGCATGCATTTGGGGCCCCCATGACTTGAGGCATGCATTTGGGGCCCCCATGACATGTGCCATGCATGTGGGGCCCCCATAACATGCGGCATGCATGTGGGGCCCCCATAACATGCGGCATGCATGTGGGGCCCCTATGACATGCGCCATGCATGTGGGCCCCCATGAAATGCGCCATGCACGTGGGGCCCCCATGACATGCGGCATGCATGTGGAGGCCCCATGACATGCGGCCTGCATTTGGGGCCCCCATGACATGCGGCATGCATGTGGGGCCCCCATGATATGCTCCATGCATGTGGGGTACCTGAGACATGCGGCATGCACGTGGGGCCCCCATGACATGCTGCATGTATTTGGGGTGCCCGAGACATGCGGCATGCACGTGGGGCCCCCATGACATGTGGTATACGCTTGGGTCCCCCATGACATGCGGCATGCACGTGGGGCCCCCATAACCTGAGTCATTCATTTGGGGCCGCCATGACATGTGGCATTCATTTGGGGCCCCCATGACATGCGGCATGCATTTGGGTCCTGCATAACATGCTGCATGCATTTGGGGTACCTGAGACATGCGACATGCACGTGGGGCCCCCATAACATGCTGCATGCATTTGAGGTGCCCGAGACATGCGGCATGCATGTGGGGCCCATATGACATGCGGCATACGCTTGGGGCCCCAATGACATGCGGCATGAGGTTGGATCCCCCATGACATGCGGCATGCACGTGGGGCCCCCATGACATGAGTCATGCATGTGGGCCCCCCATGACATGCGGCATGCCTGCGGGGCCCCCATGACATGCGGCATGCACGTGGAGCCCACATGACATGCGGCATGCATGCGGGGCCCTCATGACATGCGGGATGAATTTGGGGCCCCCAATACATGCGGCATGCACGTTGGGCCCCTATGACATGCGGCATACATTTATGGAACCCATGACATGCGGCAAGCATTTGGGCCCCCATGACATGCGGCATGCATGTGGGGCCTCCATGACATGCGGCATGCATGTGGGGCCCCCCTGACATGCGGCATGCATCTGGGGCCCCCATGACATGCGGCATGCATTTGGGGCCTCCATGACATGCGGCATGCATGTGGGGCCCCCTATGACATGCACCATGCATGTGGGGCCCCTATGACATGCTGCATGCAAGTGGGGCCCCATGACATGCGGCATGCATGTGGGCCCCCCATGACATGTGGCATGCACGTGGGGCCCCCATGACATGCTGCATGCATTTGGGGCCCCCATGATATGCAGCACACATTTGGGGCCCCCATGACTTGTGCATGCATGTGGGGCATCCATGAAATGCGCCATGCATGTGGGGCCCCTATGACATGCATTTGTGGGCCCCAAGACATGCTGCATGCATTTGGGGGGCCCCATGACAAGCGAGATGCACCTGGGGCCACCATGAAATGCGGCATGCACGTGGGGCCCCCATGATATGAAGCATGCACGTGGGGCCCCCATGATATGAAGCATGCATGTGGGGCCCCCATGACTTGAGGCATGCATTTTGGGCCCCCATGACATGCGGCATGCACATGGGGCCCCCATGACATGCGGCATGCATGTGGGGCCCCCATTACATGCGGCATGCATTTGGGCCCCCATGACATGTGGCATGCATTTGGGGCCCCCTTGACATGCGGCATGCATGTGGGGCCCCTATGACATGCGGCATGCAATTGGGGTCCCTATGACATGCGGCATGCACGTGGGGCCCTCATGACATGCAGCATGCATCTGGGGCCACTATGACATGCGCCATGCATGTGGGGCCCCTATGACATGCGGCATGCAATTGGGGCCCCTATGACATGCGGCATGCACGTGGGGCCCTCATGACATGCAGCATGCATCTGGGGCCACTATGACATGCGGCATGCATTTGTGGCCCCCATGACATGCGGCATGCATGTGGGACCCCCATCATATGTGGCATGCATGTGGGACCCCCATGATATGCGGCATGCATTTGGGGCCCCCATGACTTGAGGCATGCATTTGGGGCCCCCATGACATGCGGCATGCACGTGGGGCCATCATGACATGCAGCATGCATTTGGGGCCACTATGACATGCGGCAAGCATTTGGGCCCCCATGACATGCGGCATGCATGTGGGGCCCCCATGACATGCGTCTTGCATTTGGGCCCCCATGACATGTGGCATGCATTTGGGGCCTGCATAAAATGCTGCATGCATTTGGGGTGCCCGAGACATGCGGCAAGCACGCGGGGCCCCAATGACATGCAGCATGTACGTGGGGCCCCCATGACATGCGGAATGCACGTGAGGCCCCCATGACATGCGTAATGCCTGCGGGGCCCCAATGCCATGCGGCATGCATGCATTTGGGTCACCCATGAAATGCGGCATGCATGTGGGGCCCCCATGACATGTGGCATGCATGTGGGGCCCCATGATATCCGGCATGCATTTTTGGCCCCCATGACATGCGGCATGCATTTGGGCCTCCATGACATGCGAAAAGCACATGGGGCCCCAATGACATGCAGAATGCACGTGGGGCCCCCATGACATGCGGCATGCATTTGGGGCCCCCATGACTTGAGCCATGCATTTGGGGCCCCCATGACATGCGGCATGCACGTGGGGCCATCATGACATGCAGCATGAATTTGGGGCCACTATGACATGCGGCAAGCATTTGGGCCCCATTACATGCGGCATGCATGTGGAGCCCCCATGACATGTGGCATGCATTTGGGGCCCCCATGACATGCTTCATGCACGTGGGGCCCCCATGACATGCGGCATGCATTTGGGCCCCCATGACATGCGGCATGCATTTGGGGACAGCATAACATGCTGCATGCATTTGGGGTACCTGAGACATGCGGCATGCACATGGGGCCCCCATGACATGCGGCATATGCTTGGGGCCCCAATGACATGCGGTATGAGTTTGGATCCCCCATGGCATGCGGCATGCACGTGGGGCCCCCATGACATGCGTTATGCATTTGCGGGCCCCCAGGACATGAGTCATGCATTTGGGGCCGCCATGACATGCGGCATGCATTTGGGGCCCCCATGACATGCGGCATGCATTTGGGTCCCCCATGAAATGCGGCATGCATGTGGGGCCCCCATGACATGTGGCATGCATGTGGGCCCCCCATGACATGCGCCATGCATGTGAGCCCCTATGACATGCGGCATGCATGTGGGACCCCCATTGACATGCGGCATGCATGTGGGGCCCCTATGACATGAGGCATGCATGTGGGGCCCCCATGATATGCTCCATGCATGTGGGGCCCCTTTGACATGTGGCATGCATGTGGGGCCCCTATGACATGCGGCATGCATTTGGGGGGCCCCATGACATGCGGCATGCACGTGGGGAACCCATGACATGCGGCATACATTTGTGGCCCCCGTGACATGAGGCATGCACGTGGGGCCCCCATGACATGCGGCAAGCACGCGGGGCCCCAATGACATGCAGCATGTACGTGGGGCCCCCATGACATGCGGAATGCACGTGAGGCCCCCATGACATGTGGCATGCATGTGGGGCCCCATGATATCCGGCATGCATTTATGGTCCCCATGACATGCGGCATGCATTTGGGCCTCCATGACATGCCGCAAGCACGTGGGGCCCCAATGACATGCAGCATGCACGTGGGGCCCTCATGACAAACAGCATGCATTTGGCGCCCCCATTACTTGAGCCATGCATTTGGGGCCCCCATGACATGCGGCATGCACGTGGGGCCATCATGACATGCAGCATGCATTTGGGGCCACTATGACATGCGGCAAGCATTTGGGCCCCCATGACATGCGGCATGCATGTGGGGCCCCCATGACATGCGTCATGCATTTGGGCCCCCATGACATGCGGCATGCATTTGGGGCCTGCATAACATGCTGCATGCATTTGGGGTACCTGAGACATGCGGCATGCACATGGGCCCCCATGACATGCAGCATGCATTTGGGGCCCCCATGACATGCGGCATGCATTTGGGTCCCTCATGAAATGCGGCAAGCATGTGGGGCCCCCATGACATGTGGCATGCATGTGGGCTTCCCATGACATGCGCCATGCATGTGGGGCCCCTATGACATGCGGCAATCATATGTGGCATGCATGTGGGACCCCCATGATATGCAGCATGCATTTGGGGCCCCCATGACTTGAGGCATGCATTCGGGGCCCCCATGAAATGCGCCATGCATGTGGGGCCCCTATGACATGCGACATGCATTTGTGGGGCCCAAGACATGCGGCATACATGTGGGGCCCCCATGAAATGCGGCATTCATTTGGGGCCCCCATGACATGCGGCATGCACGTGGGGCCCCCATGAAATGCGGCATGCATTTGGGGCCCCCATGACATGCTGCATGCATTTGGGGCCCCCATGATATGCGGCACACATTTGGGGCCCCCATGACTTGCGCATGCATGTGGGGCATCCATGAAATGCGCCATGCATGTGGGGCCCCTATGACATGCGACATGCATTTGTGGGCCCCAAGACATGCTGCATGCATTTGGGGGGCCCCATGACATGCGACATGCACGTGGGGCCACCATGAAATGCGGCATGCATTTGGGGCCCCCATGACATGCGGAATGCCTGCGGGGCCCCCATGACATGCGGCATGCATGTGGCACCCTCATGACATGCGGCATGCATGTGGGGCCCCCATGATATGAAGCATGCATGTGGGGCCCCCATGACTTGAGGCATGCACTTTGGGCCCCCATGACATGCGGCATGCACATGGGGCCCCCATGACATGCGGCATGCATGTGGGGCCCTCATTACATGTGGCATGCATTTGGGCCCCCATGACATGTGGCATGCATTTGGGGCCCCCTTGACATGCGGCATGCATGTGGGGCACCATGACATGCGCCATGCATGTGGGGCCCCTATGACATGCGGCATGCAATTGGGGCCCCTATGACATGCGGCATGCACGTGGGGCCCTCATGACATGCAGCATGCATCTGGGGCCACTATGACATGCGGCATGCATTTGTGGCCCCCATGACATGCGGCATGCACGTGGGGCCCCCATAACCTGAGTCATTCATTTGGGGCCGCCATGACATGCGGCATGCGTTTGGGGCCCCCATGACATGCGGCATGCATTTGGGCCCCCATGACATGCGGCATGCATTTGGGTCCTGCATAACATGCTGCATGCATTTGGGGTACCTGAGACATGCGGCATGCAAGTGGGGCCCCCATAACATGCTGCATGCATTTTAGGTGTCCGAGACATGCGGCATGCATGTGGGGCCCCTATGACATGCGGCATACGCTTGGGCCCCCAATGACATGCGGCATGAGTTTGGATCCCCCATGACATGCGGCATGCACGTGGGGCCCCCATGACATGAGTCATGCATTTGGGGCCGCCATGACATGCGGCATGCATTTGGGGCCTCCATGACATGCGGCATGCATTTGGGTGCCCCATGAAATGTGGCATGCATGTGGGGCCCCCAGGACATGCGGCATGCATTTGGGGCCCCCATGACATGTGGTATGCACGTGGGGCCCCAATGACATGCGCCATGCATGTGGGACCCCCATGACATTCGGCATGCATTTGGGTCCCCCTTGAAATGCGGCATGCATGTGGGGCCAACATGACATGTGGCATGCATGTGGGGCCCCATGATATGCGGCATGCAGTTGGGGCCCCCAATACATGCGGCATGCACGTTGGGCACCCATGACATGCGGCATGCATTTATGGCCCCCATGACATGCGGCATGCATTTGGGCCCCCATGACATGCGGCAAGCACGTGGGGCCCCAATGACATGCAGTATGCACGTGGGGCCCCCATGACATGCGGAATGCACGTGAGGCCCCCATGACATGCGGAATGCCTGCGGGGCCCCAATGACATGCGGCATGCATGCGGGGCCCTCATGACATGCGGCATGCATTTGGGGCCCTCAATATATGCGGCATGCATTTGGGGCCCCCATGACTTGAGCCATGCATTTGGGGCCCCCATGACATGCGGCATGCACGTGGGGCCCCCATGACATAAGTCATGCATTTGGGGCCGCCATGACATGCGGCATGCATTCGGGGCCCCCATGACATGCTCCATGCATGTCGGGCCCCTATGACATGCGGCAAGCACGTGGGGCCCCATGACATGTGGCAAGCACGTGGGGCCCCCAGGACATGTGGCATGCATTTGGGGCCCCAATGACATGTGGTATGCACGTGGGGCCCCCATGATATGTGGCATGCATTTGGGGACCCCATGACTTGAGCCATGCATTTGGGGCCCTCATGACATGCGGCATGCATTTGGGGCCCCATGATATGCGGCATGCATGTGGGGCCCCCATGAAATGCGCCATGCACGTGGGGCCCCCATGGCATGCTGCATGCTTTTGGGGCCCCCATGACATGTGGAATGCACGTGAGGCCCCCATGACATGCGGCATGCACGTGGGGCCCCCATGACGTGCAGCATGCATTTGGATCCCCCATTACATGCTGCATGCAATTGGGACCCCCATGACATGCGGCATGCATCTGGGGCCCCCATGACATGCGGCATGCATTTGGGGCCTCCATGACATGCGGCATGCATGTGGGGCCCCCTATGACATGCACCATGCATGCGGGGCCCCTATGACATGCTGCATGCAAGTGGGGCCCCATGACATGCGGCATGCATGTGGGCCCCCCATGACATGTGGCATGCACGTGGGGCCCCCATGACATGCTGATTGCATTTGGGGCCCCCATGATATGCGGCACACATTTGGGGCCCCCATGACTTGCGCATGCATGTGGGGCATCCATGAAATGCGCCATGCATGTGGGGCCCCTATGACATGCATTTGTGGGCCCCAAGACATGCTGCATGCATTTGGGGGGCCCCATGACATGCGACATGCACGTGGGGCCACCATGAAATGCGGCATGCACGTGGGGCCCCCATGATATGAAACATGCATGTGGGGCCCCATGACTTGAGGCATGCATTTTGGGCCCCCATGACATGCGGCATGCACATGGGGCCCCCATGACATGCGGCATGCATGTGGGGCCCCCATTACATGCGGCATGCATTTGGGCCCCCATGACATGTGGCATGCATTTGGGGCCCCCTTGACATGCGGCATGCATGTGGGTCCCCTATGACATGCGGCATGCAATTGGGGCCCCTATGACATGCGGCATGCACGTGGGGCCCTCATGACATGCAGCATTCATCTGGGGCCACTATGACATGCGGCATGCATTTGTGGCCCCCATGACATGCGGCATGCATGTGGGACCCCCATCATATGTGGCATGCATGTGGGACCCCCATGATATGCGGCATGCATTTGGGGCCCCCATGACTTGAGGCATGCAT
The DNA here is from genome assembly GCF_046119375.1 of Phyllobates terribilis. Taxonomy (NCBI): domain Eukaryota; kingdom Metazoa; phylum Chordata; class Amphibia; order Anura; family Dendrobatidae; genus Phyllobates; species Phyllobates terribilis. The sequence continues at coordinate 610,107,935 of NW_027362763.1, forward strand.
TTGGGGCCCCCATGACATGCGGCATGCACGTGGGGCCATCATGACATGCAGCATGCATTTGGGGCCACTATGACATGCGGCAAGCATTTGGGCCCCCATGACATGCGGCATGCATGTGGGGCCCCCATGACATGCGTCTTGCATTTGGGCCCCCATGACATGTGGCATGCATTTGGGGCCTGCATAACATGCTGCATGCATTTGGGGTGCCCGAGACATGCGGCAAGCACGCGGGGCCCCAATGACATGCAGCATGTACGTGGGGCCCCCATGACATGCGGAATGCATGTGAGGCCCCCATGACATGCGGAATGCCTGCGGGGCCCTAATGCCATGCGGCATGCATCCATTTGGGTCACCCATGAAATGCGGCATGCATGTGGGGCCCCCATGACATGTGGCATGCATGTGGGGCCCCATGATATCCGGCATGCATTTATGGCCCCCATGACATGCGGCATGCATTTGGGCCTCCATGACATGCGAAAAGCACATGGGGCCCCAATGACATGCAGAATGCACGTGGGGCCCCCATGACATGCGGCATGCATTTGGGGCCCCCATGACTTGAGCCATGCATTTGGGGCCCCCATGACATGCGGCATGCACGTGGGGCCATCATGACATGCAGCATGAATTTGGGGCCACTATGACATGTGGCAAGCATTTGGGCCCCATTACATGCGGCATGCATGTGGAGCCCCCATGACATGTGGCATGCATTTGGGGCCCCCATGACATGCTTCATGCACGTGGGGCCCCCATGACATGCGGCATGCATTTGGGCCCCCATGACATGCGGCATGCATTTGGGGACTGCATAACATGCTGCATGCATTTGGGGTACCTGAGACATGCGGCATGCACATGGGGCCCCCATGACATGCGGCATATGCTTGGGGCCCCAATGACATGCGGTATGAGTTTGGATCCCCCATGACATGCGGCATGCACGTGGGGCCCCCATGACATGAGTCATGCATTTGGGGCCTCCATGACATGCGGCATGCATATGGGGCCCACATGACATGCGACATGCACGTGGGGCTCCCATGACATGCGGTATGCATTTGCGGGCCCCCAGGACATGAGTCATGCATTTGGGGCCGCCATGACATGCGGCATGCATTTGGGGCCCCCATGACATGCGGCATGCATTTGGGTCCCCCATGAAATGCGGCATGCATGTGGGGCCCCCATGACATGTGGCATGCATGTGGGCCCCCCATGACATGCGCCATGCATGTGGGCCCCTATGACATGCGGCATGCATGTGGGACCCCCATTGACATGCGGCATGCATGTGGGGCCCCTATGACATGCGGCATGCATGTGGGGCCCCCATGATATGCTCCATGCATGTGGGGCCCCTTTGACATGTGGCATGCATGTGGGGCCCCTATGACATGCGGCATGCATTTGGGGGGCGCCATGACATGAGGCATGCACGTGGGGCCCCCATGACATGCGGCAAGCACGCGGGGCCCCAATGACATGCAGCATGTACGTGGGGCCCCCATGACATGCGGAATTCACGTGAGGCCCCCATGACATGCGGAATGCCTGCGGGGCCCCAATGCCATGCGGCATGCATCCATTTGGGTCACCCATGAAATGCGGCATGCATGTGGGGCCCCCATGACATGTGGCATGCATGTGGGGCCCCATGATATCCGGCATGCATTTATGGTCCCCATGACATGCGGCATGCATTTGGGCCTCCATGACATGAGACAAGCACGTGGGGCCCCAATGACATGCAGCATGCACGTGGGGCCCTCATGACATGCAGCATGCATTTGGCGCCCCCATTACTTGAGCCATGCATTTGGGGCCCCCATGACATGCGGCATGCACGTGGGGCCATCATGACATGCAGCATGCATTTGGGGCCACTATGACATGCGGCAAGCATTTGGGCCCCATTACATGCGGCATGCATGTGGAGCCCCCATGACATGTGGCATGCATTTGGGGCCCCCATGACATGCTTCATGCACGTGGGGCCCCCATGACATGCGGCATGCATTTGGGCCCCCATGACATGCGGCATGCATTTGGGGACTGCATAACATGCTGCATGCATTTGGGGTACCTGAGACATGCGGCATGCACATGGGGCCCCCATGACATGCGGCATATGCTTGGGGCCCCAATGACATGCGGTATGAGTTTGGATCCCCCATGACATGCGGCATGCACGTGGGGCCCCCATGACATGAGTCATGCATTTGGGGCCTCCATGACATGCGGCATGCATATGGGGCCCACATGACATGCAACATGCACGTGGGGCTCCCATGACATGCGGTATGCATTTGCGGGCCCCCAGGACATGAGTCATGCATTTGGGGCCGCCATGACATGCGGCATGCATTTGGGGCCCCCATGACATGCGGCATGCATTTGGGTCCCCCATGAAATGCGGCATGCATGTGGGACCCCCATTGACATGCGGCATGCATGTGGGGCCCCTATGACATGCGGCATGCATGTGGGGCCCCTATGACATGCGGCATGCATGTGGGGCCCCCATGATATGCTCCATGCATGTGGGGCCCCTTTGACATGTGGCATGCATGTGGGGCCCCTATGACATGCGGCATGCATTTGGGGGGCCCCATGACATGCGGCATGCACGTGGGGCCCCCATGACATGCGGCATACATTTGTGGCCCCCGTGACATGAGGCATGCACGTGGGGCCCCCATGACATGCGGCAAGCACGCGGGGCCCCAATGACATGCAGCATGTACGTGGGGCCCCCATGACATGCGGAATGCACGTGAGGCCCCCATGACATGCGGAATGCCTGCGGGGCCCCAATGACATGCAGCATGTACATGGGGCCCCCATGACATGCGGAATGCACGTGAGGCCCCCATGACATGTGGCATGCATGTGGGGCCCCATGATATCCGGCATGCATTTATGGTCCCCATGACATGCGGCATGCATTTGGGCCTCCATGACATGAGACAAGCACGTGGGGCCCCGATGACATGCAGCAAGTACGTGGGGCCCTCATGACATGCAGCATGCATTTGGCGCCCCCATTACTTGAGCAATGCATTTGGGGCCCCCATGACATGCGGCATGCACGTGGGGCCATCATGACATGCAGCATGCACGTGTTGCCCCTATGACATGCAGCATGCATTTGGGGCCCCCATTACATGTGGCATGCACATGAAGCCCCCATGACATGAGGCATATGCTTGGGGCCCCAATGACATGCGGCATGAGTTTGGACCCCCAATGACATGCGGCATGCACGTGGGGCCACCATGACATGAGTCATGCATTTGGGGCCGCCATGACATGGGGCATGCATTTGGGGCCCCCATGACATGCGGCATGCATTTGGGTCCCTCATGAAATGCGGCATGCATGTGGGGCCCCCATGACATGTGGCATGCATGTGGGCTTCCCATGACATGCGCCATGCATGTGGGGCCCCTATGACATGCGGCATGCATGTGGGACCCCCATGACATGCGGCATGCATTTGGGCCTCCATGACATGAGACAAGCACGTGGGGCCCCAATGACATGCAGCATGCACGTGGGGCCCTCATGACATGCAGCATGCATTTGGCGCCCCCATTACTTGAGCCATGCATTTGGGGCCCCCATGACATGCGGCATGCACGTGGGGCCATCATGACATGCAGCATGCATTTGGGGCCACTATGACATGCGGCAAGCATTTGGGCCCCCATGACATGCGGCATGCATGTGGGGCCCCCATGACATGCGTCATGCATTTGGGCCCCCATGACATGCGGCATGCATTTGGGGCCTGCATAACATGCTGCATGCATTTGGGGTACCTGAGACATGCGGCATGCACATGGGCCCCCATAACATGCTGCATGCATTTGGGGTGCCCGAGGCATGCGGCATGCACGTGTTGCCCCTATGACATGCAGCATGCATTTGGGGCCCCCATTACATGTGGCATGCACATGAAGCCCCCATGACATGAGGCATATGCTTGGGGCCCCAATGACATGCGGCATGAGTTTGGACCCCCCATGACATGCGACATGCACGTGGGGCCACCATGACATGAGTCATGCATTTGGGGCCGCCATGACATGGGGCATGCATTTGGGGCCCCCATGACATGCGGCATGCATTTGGGGGGCGCCATGACATGAGGCATGCACGTGGGGCCCCCATGACATGCGGCAAGCACGCGGGGCCCCAATGACATGCAGCATGTACGTGGGGCCCCCATGACATGCGGAATTCACGTGAGGCCCCCATGACATGCGGAATGCCTGCGGGGCCCCAATGCCATGCGGCATGCATCCATTTGGGTCACCCATGAAATGCGGCATGCATGTGGGGCCCCCATGACATGTGGCATGCATGTGGGGCCCCATGATATCCGGCATGCATTTATGGTCCCCATGACATGCGGCATGCATTTGGGCCTCCATGACATGAGACAAGCACGTGGGGCCCCAATGACATGCAGCATGCACGTGGGGCCCTCATGACATGCAGCATGCATTTGGCGCCCCCATTACTTGAGCCATGCATTTGGGGCCCCCATGACATGCGGCATGCACGTGGGGCCATCATGACATGCAGCATGCATTTGGGGCCACTATGACATGCGGCAAGCATTTGGGCCCCATTACATGCGGCATGCATGTGGAGCCCCCATGACATGTGGCATGCATTTGGGGCCCCCATGACATGCTTCATGCACGTGGGGCCCCCATGACATGCGGCATGCATTTGGGCCCCCATGACATGCGGCATGCATTTGGGGACTGCATAACATGCTGCATGCATTTGGGGTACCTGAGACATGCGGCATGCACATGGGGCCCCCATGACATGCGGCATATGCTTGGGGCCCCAATGACATGCGGTATGAGTTTGGATCCCCCATGACATGCGGCATGCACGTGGGGCCCCCATGACATGAGTCATGCATTTGGGGCCTCCATGACATGCGGCATGCATATGGGGCCCACATGACATGCAACATGCACGTGGGGCTCCCATGACATGCGGTATGCATTTGCGGGCCCCCAGGACATGAGTCATGCATTTGGGGCCGCCATGACATGCGGCATGCATTTGGGGCCCCCATGACATGCGGCATGCATTTGGGTCCCCCATGAAATGCGGCATGCATGTGGGACCCCCATTGACATGCGGCATGCATGTGGGGCCCCTATGACATGCGGCATGCATGTGGGGCCCCTATGACATGCGGCATGCATGTGGGGCCCCCATGATATGCTCCATGCATGTGGGGCCCCTTTGACATGTGGCATGCATGTGGGGCCCCTATGACATGCGGCATGCATTTGGGGGGCCCCATGACATGCGGCATGCACGTGGGGCCCCCATGACATGCGGCATACATTTGTGGCCCCCGTGACATGAGGCATGCACGTGGGGCCCCCATGACATGCGGCAAGCACGCGGGGCCCCAATGACATGCAGCATGTACGTGGGGCCCCCATGACATGCGGAATGCACGTGAGGCCCCCATGACATGCGGAATGCCTGCGGGGCCCCAATGACATGCAGCATGTACATGGGGCCCCCATGACATGCGGAATGCACGTGAGGCCCCCATGACATGTGGCATGCATGTGGGGCCCCATGATATCCGGCATGCATTTATGGTCCCCATGACATGCGGCATGCATTTGGGCCTCCATGACATGAGACAAGCACGTGGGGCCCCGATGACATGCAGCAAGTACGTGGGGCCCTCATGACATGCAGCATGCATTTGGCGCCCCCATTACTTGAGCAATGCATTTGGGGCCCCCATGACATGCGGCATGCACGTGGGGCCATCATGACATGCAGCATGCACGTGTTGCCCCTATGACATGCAGCATGCATTTGGGGCCCCCATTACATGTGGCATGCACATGAAGCCCCCATGACATGAGGCATATGCTTGGGGCCCCAATGACATGCGGCATGAGTTTGGACCCCCAATGACATGCGGCATGCACGTGGGGCCACCATGACATGAGTCATGCATTTGGGGCCGCCATGACATGGGGCATGCATTTGGGGCCCCCATGACATGCGGCATGCATTTGGGTCCCTCATGAAATGCGGCATGCATGTGGGGCCCCCATGACATGTGGCATGCATGTGGGCTTCCCATGACATGCGCCATGCATGTGGGGCCCCTATGACATGCGGCATGCATGTGGGACCCCCATGACATGCGGCATGCATTTGGGCCTCCATGACATGAGACAAGCACGTGGGGCCCCAATGACATGCAGCATGCACGTGGGGCCCTCATGACATGCAGCATGCATTTGGCGCCCCCATTACTTGAGCCATGCATTTGGGGCCCCCATGACATGCGGCATGCACGTGGGGCCATCATGACATGCAGCATGCATTTGGGGCCACTATGACATGCGGCAAGCATTTGGGCCCCCATGACATGCGGCATGCATGTGGGGCCCCCATGACATGCGTCATGCATTTGGGCCCCCATGACATGCGGCATGCATTTGGGGCCTGCATAACATGCTGCATGCATTTGGGGTACCTGAGACATGCGGCATGCACATGGGCCCCCATAACATGCTGCATGCATTTGGGGTGCCCGAGGCATGCGGCATGCACGTGTTGCCCCTATGACATGCAGCATGCATTTGGGGCCCCCATTACATGTGGCATGCACATGAAGCCCCCATGACATGAGGCATATGCTTGGGGCCCCAATGACATGCGGCATGAGTTTGGACCCCCCATGACATGCGACATGCACGTGGGGCCACCATGACATGAGTCATGCATTTGGGGCCGCCATGACATGGGGCATGCATTTGGGGCCCCCATGACATGCGGCATGCATTTGGGTCCCTCATGAAATGCGGCATGCATGTGGGGCCCCCATGACATGTGGCATGCATGTGGGCTTCCCATGACATGCGCCATGCATGTGGGGCCCCTATGACATGCGGCATGCATGTGGGACCCCCATGACATGCGGCATGCATTTGGGCCTCCATGACATGAGACAAGCACGTGGGGCCCCAATGACATGCAGCATGCACGTGGGGCCCTCATGACATGCAGCATGCATTTGGCGCCCCCATTACTTGAGCCATGCATTTGGGGCCCCCATGACATGCGGCATGCACGTGGGGCCATCATGACATGCATCATGCATTTGGGGCCACTATGACATGCGGCAAGCATTTGGGCCCCCATGACATGCGGCATGCATGTGGGGCCCCCATGACATGCGTCATGCATTTGGGCCCCCATGACATGCGGCATGCATTTGGGGCCTGCATAACATGCTGCATGCATTTGGGGTACCTGAGACATGCGGCATGCACATGGGCCCCCATACCATGCTGCATGCATTTGGGGTGCCCGAGGCATGCGGCATGCACGTGTTGCCCCTATGACATGCAGCATGCATTTGGGGCCCCCATTACATGTGGCATGCACATGAAGCCCACATGACATGAGGCATATGCTTGGGGCCCCAATGACATGCGGCATGAGTTTGGACCCCCCATGACATGCGGCATGCACGTGGGGCCACCATGACATGAGTCATGCATTTGGGGCCGCCATGACATGGGGCATGCATTTGGGGCCCCCATGACATGCGGCATGCATTTGGGTCCCTCATGAAATGCGGCATGCATGTGGGGCCCCCATGACATGTGGCATGCATGTGGGCTTCCCATGACATGCGCCATGCATGTGGGGCCCCTATGACATGCGGCATGCATGTGGGACCCCCATGACATGCGGCATGCATGGGGGGCCCCCATGACATGCTCCATGCATGTGGGGCCCCTATGACATGCGGCATGCATTTGGGGCCCCCATGACATGCGGAATGCCTTCGGGGCTCCCATGAGATGCTGCATGCATGCGGCACCCTCATGACATGCGGCATGCATTTGGGGCCCCCATGACTTGAGGCATGCATTTGGGGCCCCCATGACATGCGGCATGCATTTGGGGGCCCCATTACATGCCGCATGCATTTGGGGCCCCCATTACATGTGGCATGCACATGGGGCCCCCATGACATGCGGCATACGCTTGGGGCCCCAATGACATGCGGCATGAGTTTGGATCCCCCATGACATGCGGCATGCACGTGGGGCCCCCATGACATGAGTCATGCATTTGGGGCCGCCATGACATGCGGCATGCATTTGGGGCCCCCATGACATGCGGCATGCATTTGGGTGCCCCATGAAATGCGGCATGCATGTGGGGCCCCCAGGACATGCGGCATGCATTTGGGGCCCCCATGACATGTGGTATGCACGTGGGGCCCAAATGACATGCGGCATGCATGTGGGACCCCCATGACATGCGTCAAGCTTTTCGATCCCCCATTACATGCTGCATGCAAGTGGGGCCCCCATGACATGAGGCATGCATGTGGGGCCCCCATGAAATGCGTCATGCATGTGGGGCCCCTATGACATGCGGCATGCATTTGGTGGGCCCCATGACATGCGGCATGCATGTGGGGCCCCCATGAAATGCGTCATTTATTTGGGGCCCCCTTGACATGTAGAATGCCTGCGGGGCCCCCATGACATGCGGCATGCATGCGGGGCCCTCATGACGTGCAGCATGCATTTGGATCCCCCATTACATGCTGCATGCAAGTGGGGCCCCCATGACATGCGGCATGCATGTGGGCCCCCCATGACATGCAGCATGCATGTGGGACCCCCATGACATGCGGCACGCATTTGGATCCCCCTTACATGCGGCATGCACGTGTGGCCCCATGAAATGCGGCATGCATTTGGGGCCCCCATGACATGCGGCATGCCTGCAGGGCCCCCATGACATGCGGCATGCATGCGGGCCCTCATGACATGTGGCATGCATTTGGGGCCCCCATGAAATGTGCCATGCATGTGGGCCCCCCATGACATGCGGCATGCCTGGGGGGCTCCCATGAAATGCGGCATGCACGTGGAGCCCACGTGATATGTGTCATGCATTTGGGGCCCCATGACTTGAGGCATGCATTTGGGGCCCCGATGACATGGGGCATGCATGTGGGGCCCCCATGACATGCTCCATGCATGTGGGGACCCATTACATGCGGCATGCACGTGGAGCCCCCATGACATGCGGCATGCATTTGGGCCCCAATGACATGCGGCATGAGTTTGGATCACCCATGAAATGCGGCATGCATGTGGGGCCCCCATGACATGCGGAATACCTGCGGGCCCCCATGACATGCGGCATGCATGCGGGGCCCTCATGACATGCGGGATGAATTTGGGGCCCCCAATACATGCGGCATGCACGTTGGGCCCCCATGACATGCGGCATACATTTATGGAACCCATGACATGCGGCAAGCATTTGGGCCCCCATGACATGCGGCATGCATGTGGGGCCTCCATGACATGCGGCATGCATGTGGGGCCCCCTGACATGCGGCATGCATCTGGGGCCCCCATGACATGCGGCATGCATGTGGGGCCCCTATGACATGCATTTGTGGGCCCCAAGACATGCTGCATGCATTTGGGGGGCCCCATGACATGCAACATGCACGTGGGGCCACCATGAAATGCGGCATGCACGTGGGGCCCCCATGATATGAAGCATGCATGTGGGGCCCCCATGACTTGAGGCATGCATTTTGGGCCCCCATGACATGCGGCATGCACATGGGGCCCCCATGACATGCGGCATGCATCTGGGGCCACTATGACATGCGCCATGCATGTGGGGCCCTCATGACATGCGGCATGCAATTGGGGCCCCTATGACATGCGGCATGCACGTGGGGCCCTCATGACATGCAGCATGCATCTGGGGCCACTATGACATGCGGCATGCATTTGTGGCCCCCATGACATGCGGCATGCATGTGGGACCCCCATGACATGCGGCATGCACGTGTGGCCCCCATGAAATGCGGCATGGATTTGGGGCCCCCATGAAATGCGTCATGCATGTGGGACCCCCATGACATGCGGCATGCATGTGGGCCCCCCCTGACATGCGGCATGCATCTGGGGCCCCCATGACATGCGGCATGCATTTGGGGCCTCCATGACATGCGGCATGCATGTGGGGCCCCCTATGACATGCACCATGCATGTGGGGCCCCTATGACATGTTGCATGCAAGTGGGGCCCCATGACATGCGGCATGCATGTGGGCCCTCCATGACATGTGGCATGCACGTGGGGCCCCCATGACATGCTGCATGCATTTGGGGCCCCCATGATATGCGGCACACATTTGGGGCCCCCATGACTTGCGCATGCATGTGGGGCATCCATGAAATGCGCCATGCATGTGGGGCCCCTATGACATGCATTTGTGGGCCCCAAGACATGCTGCATGCATTTGGGGGGCCCCATGACATGCGACATGCACATGGGGCCACCATGAAATGCGGCATGCACGTGGGGCCCCCATGATATGAAGCATGCATGTGGGGCCCCCATGACATGCGGCATGCATGTGGGGCCCCCATTACATGCGGCATGCATTTGGGCCCCCATGACATGTGGCATGCATTTGGGGCCCCCTTGACATGCGGCATGCATGTGGGGCCCCTATGACATGCGGCATGCATTTGGGTCCCCCATGAAATGCGGCATGCATGTGGGGCCCCCATGACATGTGGCATGCATGTGGGCCCCCATGACATGCGCCATGCATGTGGGCCCCTATGACATGCGGCATGCATGTGGGACCCCCATTGACATGCGGCATGCATGTGGGGCCCCTATGACATGCGGCATGCATGTGGGGCCCCCATGATATGCTCCATGCATGTGGGGCCCCTTTGACATGTGGCATGCATGTGGGGCCCCTATGACATGCGGCATGCATTTGGGGGGCCCCATGACATGCGGCATGCACGTGGGCCCCCCATGACATGCGGCATACATTTGTGGCCCCCGTGACATGAGGCATGCACGTGGGGCCCCCATGACATTCGGCAAGCACGCGGGGCCCCAATGACATGCAGCATGTACGTGGGGCCCCCATGACATGCGGAATGCACGTGAGGCCCCCATGACATGCGGAATGCCTGCGGGGCCCCAATGACATGCAGCATGTACGTGGGGCCCCCATGACATGCTGAATGCACGTGAGGCCCCCATGACATGTGGCATGCATGTGGGGCCCCATGATATCCGGCATGCATTTATGGTCCCCATGACATGCGGCATGCATTTGGGCCTCCATGACATGAGACAAGCACGTGGGGCCCCAATGACATGCAGCATGCACGTGGGGCCCTCATGACATGCAGCATGCATTTGGCGCCCCCATTACTTGAGCCATGCATTTGGGGCCCCCATGACATGCGGCATGCACGTGGGGCCATCATGACATGCAGCATGCATTTGGGGCCACTATGACATGCGGCAAGCATTTGGGCCCCCATGACATGCGGCATGCATGTGGGGCCCCCATGACATGCGTCATGCATTTGGGCCCCCATGACATGCGGCATGCATTTGGGGCCCCCATGACATGCGGCATGCATTTGGGTCCCTCATGAAATGCGGCATGCATGTGGGGCCCCCATGACATGTGGCATGCATGTGGGCTTCCCATGACATGCGCCATGCATGTGGGGCCCCTATGACATGCGGCATGCATGTGGGACCCCCATGACATGCGGCATGCATTTGGGCCTCCATGACATGAGACAAGCACGTGGGGCCCCAATGACATGCAGCATGCACGTGGGGCCCTCATGACATGCAGCATGCATTTGGCGCCCCCATTACTTGAGCCATGCATTTGGGGCCCCCATGACATGCGGCATGCACGTGGGGCCATCATGACATGCAGCATGCATTTGGGGCCACTATGACATGCGGCAAGCATTTGGGCCCCCATGACATGCGGCATGCATGTGGGGCCCCCATGACATGCGTCATGCATTTGGGCCCCCATGACATGCGGCATGCATTTGGGGCCTGCATAACATGCTGCATGCATTTGGGGTACCTGAGACATGCGGCATGCACATGGGCCCCCATAACATGCTGCATGCATTTGGGGTGCCCGAGGCATGCGGCATGCACGTGTTGCCCCTATGACATGACGCATGCATTTGGGGCCCCCATTACATGTGGCATGCACATGAAGCCCCCATGACATGAGGCATATGCTTGGGGCCCCAATGACATGCGGCATGAGTTTGGACCCCCCATGACATGCGGCATGCACGTGGGGCCACCATGACATGAGTCATGCATTTGGGGCCGCCATGACATGGGGCATGCATTTGGGGCCCCCATGACATGCGGCATGCATTTGGGTCCCTCATGAAATGCGGCATGCATGTGGGGCCCCCATGACATGTGGCATGCATGTGGGCTTCCCATGACATGCGCCATGCATGTGGGGCCCCTATGACATGCGGCATGCATGTGGGACCCCCATGACATGCGGCATGCATGGGGGGCCCCCATGACATGCTCCATGCATGTGGGGCCCCTATGACATGCGGCATGCATTTGGGGCCCCCATGACATGCGGAATGCCTTCGGGGCTCCCATGAGATGCTGCATGCATGCGGCACCCTCATGACATGCGGCATGCATTTGGGGCCCCCATGACTTGAGGCATGCATTTGGGGCCCCCATGACATGCGGCATGCATTTGGGGGCCCCATTACATGCCGCATGCATTTGGGGCCCCCATTACATGTGGCATGCACATGGGGCCCCCATGACATGCGGCATACGCTTGGGGCCCCAATGACATGCGGCATGAGTTTGGATCCCCCATGACATGCGGCATGCACGTGGGGCCCCCATGACATGAGTCATGCATTTGGGGCCGCCATGACATGCGGCATGCATTTGGGGCCCCTATGACATGCGGCATGCATTTGGTGGGCCCCATGACATGCGGCATGCATGTGGGGCCCCCATGAAATGCGTCATTTATTTGGGGCCCCCTTGACATGTAGAATGCCTGCGGGGCCCCCATGACATGCGGCATGCATGCGGGGCCCTCATGACGTGCAGCATGCATTTGGATCCCCCATTACATGCTGCATGCAAGTGGGGCCCCCATGACATGCGGCATGCATGTGGGCACCCCATGACATGCAGCATGCATGTGGGACCCCCATGACATGCGGCATGCATTTGGATCCCCCTTACATGCGGCATGCACGTGTGGCCCCATGAAATGCGGCATGCATTTGGGGCCCCCATGACATGCGGCATGCCTGCAGGGCCCCCATGACATGCGGCATGCATGCGGGCCCTCATGACATGTGGCATGCATTTGGGGCCCCCATGAAATGTGCCATGCATGTGGGCCCCCCATGACATGCGGCATGCCTGGGGGGCTCCCATGAAATGCGGCATGCACGTGGAGCCCACGTGATATGTGTCATGCATTTGGGGCCCCATGACTTGAGGCATGCATTTGGGGCCCCGATGACATGGGGCATGCATGTGGGGCCCCCATGACATGCTCCATGCATGTGGGGCCCCCATGAAATGTGCCATGCCTGCGGGGCCCCCATGACATGCGGCATGCACGTGGAGCCCACATGATATGTGGCATGCATTTGGGGCCCCATGACTTGAGGCATGCATTTGGGGCCCCCATGATATGCGGCACACATTTGGGGCCCCCATGACTTGCGCATGCATGTGGGGCATCCATGAAATGCGCCATGCATGTGGGGCCCCTATGACATGCACCATGCATGCGGGCCCCTATGACATGCTGCATGCAAGTGGGGCCCCATGACATGCGGCATGCATGTGTGCCCCCCATGACATGTGGCATGTACGTGGGGCCCCCATGACATGCTGCATGCATTTGGGGCCCCCATGATATGCGGCACACATTTGGGGCCCCCATGACTTGCGCATGCATGTGGGGCATCCATGAAATGCGCCATGCATGTGGGGCCCCTATGACATGCATTTGTGGGCCCCAAGACATGCTGCATGCATTTGGGGGGCCCCATGACATGCGACATGCACGTGGGGCCACCATGAAATGCGGCATGCACGTGGGGCCCCCATGATATGAAGCATGCATGTGGGGCCCCCATGACTTGAGGCATGCATTTTGGGCCCCCATGACATGCGGCATGCACATGGGGCCCCCATGACATGCGGCATGCATCTGGGGCCACTATGACATGCGCCATGCATGTGGGGCCCCTATCACATGCGGCATGCAATTGGGGCCCCTATGACATGCGGCATGCACGTGGGGCCCTCATGACATGCAGCATGCATCTGGGGCCACTATGAAATGCGGCATGCATTTGTGGCCCCCATGACATGCGGCATGCATGTGGGACCCCCATCATATGCGGCATTCATTTGGGGCCCCCATGACTTGAGGCATGCATTCGGGGCCCCCATGAAATGCGCCATGCATGTGGGGCCCCTATGACATGCGGCATGCATTTGTGGGCCCCAAGACATGCGGCATGCATGTGGGGCCCCCATGAAATGCGGCATTCATTTGGGCCCCCCATGACTTGAGGCATGCATTCGGGGCCCCCATGACATGTGGCATGCACGTGGGGCCCCCATGACGTGCAGCATGCATTTGGATCCCCCATTACATGCTGCATGCAATTGGGGCCCCCATGACATGCGGCATGCACGTGTGGCCCCCATGAAATGCGGCATGCATTTGGGGCCCCCATGACATGCGGCATGCCTGCGGGCCCCCATGACATGCGGCATGCATGCGGGGCCCTCATGGCATGCGGCATGCATTTGGGGCCCCCAATATATGCGGCATGCAAGTGGGGCCCACATGATATGCGCCATGCATGTGGGCCCCCATGAAATGCGCCATGCATGTGGGCCCCCATGACATGCGGCATGCATGTGGGACCCCCATGACATGCGTCATTCATTTCGATCCCCCATTACATGCTGCAAGCAAGTGGGGCCCCCATGACATGCGGCATGCATGTGGGCCCCCCGTGACGTGCGGCATGCCTGCGGGGCCCCCATGAAATGCGGCATGCACGTGGAGCCCACATGATATGTGTCATGCATTTGGGGCCCCATGACTTGAGGCATGCATTTGGGGCCCCCATGACATGGGGCATGCATGTGGGGCCCCCATGAAATGCGCCATGCACGTGGGGCCCCCATAACATGCTGAATGCATTTGGGGTGCCCGAGACATGCGGCATGCACGTGGGGCCCCTATGACATGCCGCATGCATTTTGGGCCCCCATTACATGCGGCATGCATGTGGGGCCCCTATGACATGCTGCATGCATTTGGGGGCCCCAAGACATGTGGTATGCACGTGGGGCCCCCATGACATGCGGCATGCATTTGGGGCCCCCATGAAATGCACCATGCACGTGGGACCCCCATGGCATGCTGCATGCATTTGGGGGCCCCAAGACATGTGGTATGCACGTGGGGCCCCCATGACATGCGGCATGCATTTGGGGCCCCCATGAAATGCACCATGCACGTGGGACCCCCATGGCATGCTGCATGCGTTTGGGACCCCCATGACATGCGGCATGCATTTGGATGCCCCTTACATGCGGCATGCACGTGTGGCCCCCATGAAATGCGGCATGCAAGTGGGGCCCACATGATATGTGGCATGCATTTGGGGCCCCCATGACTTGAGGCATGCATTTGGGGCCCCCATGACATGCGACATGCACGTGGGGCCCCCATGACATGCGGCATGCATGTGGAGGCCCCATGACATGCTGCATGCATTTGGGGCCCCCATGACATGCGGCATGCATTTGGGTCCTGCATAACATGCTGCATGCATTTGGGGTACCTGAGACATGCGGCATGCACGTGGTGCCCCCATAACATGCTGCATGCATTTGAGGTGCCCGAGACATGCGGCATGCATGTGGGTGCCCCATGAAATGCGGCAAACATGTGGGGCCCCCAGGACATGCGGCATGCATTTGGGTGCCCCATAAAATGCGGCAAACATGTGGGGCCCCCAGGACATGCGGCATGCATTTGGGGCCCCCATGACATGTGGTATGCACGTGGGGCCCCAATGACATGCGGCATGCATGTGGGACCCTCATGACATGCGTCAAGCATTTCGATCCCCCATTACATGCTGCATGCAAGTGGGGCCCCCATGACATGAGGCATGCATGTGGGGCCCCATGACATGCGGCATGCATGTGGGACCCCCATGACATGCGTGATTCATTTGGATCCCCCATTACATGCTGCATGCAAGTGGGGCCCCCATGACATGCGGCATGCATGTGGCCCCCCATGACATGTGGCATGCACGTGGGGCCCCCATGACATGCTGCATGCATTTGGGGCCCCCATGATATGCGGCACGCATTTGGGGCCCCCATGACATGCGCCATGCATGTGGGGCCCACATGATATGCCGCATGCATTTGGGGCCCCCATGACATGCGGCATGCACATGGGGCCCCCATGACATGCGTCATGCATGTGGGGCCCCTATGACATGCGGCATGCATGTGGGGCCCCCATGAAATGCAGCATGCATGTGGGACCCCCATGACATGCGGCATGCACGGGGGGCCCCATGACATGCGGCATGCATTTGGGGCCCCCATGACATGCGGAATGCCTTCGGGGCTCCCATGAGATGCTGCATGCATGCGGCACCCTCATGACATGCAGCATGCATTTTGATCCCCCATTACATGCTGCATGCAAGTGGGGACCCCATGACATGCGGCATGCATGTGGGCCCCCCATGACATGCAGCATGCATGTGGGACCCCCATGACATGCGGCATGCACGGGGGGCCCCCATGACATGCGGCATGCATTTGGGGCCCCCATGACATGCGGAATGCCTTCGGGGCTCCCATGAGATGCTGCATGCATGCGGCACCCTCATGACATGCGGCATACATTTGGGGCCCCCATGACTTGAGGCATGCATTTGGGCCCCCATGACATGCGGCATGCATTTGGGCCCCCATAACATGCGGCATGCATTTGGGACCTGCATAACATGCTGCATGCATTTGGGGTACCTGAGACATGCGGCATGCACATGGGGCCCCCATGACATGCGGCATATGCTTGGGGCCCCAATGACATGCGGTATGAGTTTGGATCCCCCATGACATGCGGCATGCACGTGGGGCCCCCATGACATGAGTCATGCATTTGGGGTGGCCATGACATGCGGCATGCATTTGGGGCCCCCATGACATGCAACATGCACGTGGGGCCCCCATGACATGCGGTATGCATTTGCGGGCCCCATGACATGTGGCATGCATTTGGGGCCCCCAGGACATGAGTCATGCATTTGGGGCCGCCATGACATGTGGCATGCATTTGGGGCCCCCATGACATGCGGTATGCATTTGGGTCCCCCATGAAATGTGGCATGCATTTGGGGCCCCCATGACATGTGGCATGCATGTGGGCCCCCCATGACATGCGCCATGCATGTGGGCCCCTATGACATGCGGCATGCATGTGGGACCCCCCATGACATGCTCCATGCATGTGGGGCCCCTATGACATGCGGCATGCATGTGGGGCCCCTATGACATGCGGCATGCATTTGGGGGGCCCCATGACATGCGGCATACACGTGGGGCACCCATGACATGCGGCATACATTTGTGGCCCCCGTGACATGAGGCATGCACGTGGGGCCCCCATGACAAGCGGCAAGCACGCGGGACCCCAATGACACGCAGCATGTACTTGGGGCCCCCATGACATGCGGAATGCACGTGAGTCCCCCATGACATGCGGAATGCCTGCGGGGCCCCAATGCCTTGCTGCATGCATGCATTTGGGTCACCCATGAAATACGGCATGCATGTGGGGCCCCCATGACATGTGGCATGCATGTGGGGCCCCATGATATCCGGCATGCATTTATGGCCCCCATGACATGCGGCATGCATTTGGGCCTCCATGACATGCGACAAGCACGTGGGGCCCCAATGACATGCAGCATGCACGTGGGTCCCCCATGACATGCGGAATGCACGTGAGGCCACCATGACATGCGGAATGCCTGCGGGGCCCCTATGACATGCGGCATGCATGCGGGGCCCTCATGACATGCGGCATGCATTTGGGGCCCCCAATATATGCGGCAGGCACGTGGGGCCCCCATGATATGTGGCATGCATTTGGGGCCCCCATGACTTGAGCCATGCATTTGGGGCCCCCATGACATGTGGCATGCACGTGGGGCCCTCATCACATGCAGCATGCATTTGGGGCCCCCATGACTTGAGCCATGCATTTGGGGCCCCCATGACATGCGGCATGCACGTGGGGCCATCATGACATGCAGCATGCATTTGGGCCCCCATGACATGTGGCATGCATTTGGGGCCTGCATAACATGCTGCATGCATTTGGGGTGCCCGAGACATGCGGCAAGCACGCGGGGCCCCAATGACATGCAGCATGTACGTGGGGCCCCCATGACATGCGGAATGCACGTGAGGCCCCCATGACATGCTGAATGCCTGCGGGGCCCCAATGCCATGCGGCATGCATGCATTTGGGTCACCTATGAAATGCGGCATGCATGTGGGGCCCCCATGACATGTGGCATGCATGTGGGGCCCCATGATATCCGGCATGCATTTATGGCCCCCATGACATGCGGCATGCATTTGGGCCTCCATGACATGCGAAAAGCACATGGGGCCCCAATGACATGCAGAATGCACGTGGGGCCCCCATGACATGCGGCATGCATTTGGGGCCCCCATAACTTGAGCCATGCATTTGGGGCCCCCATGACATGCGGCATGCACGTGGGGCCATCATGACATGCAGCATGAATTTGGGGCCACTATGACATGCGGCAAGCATTTGGGCCCCATTACATGCGGCATGCATGTGGAGCCCCCATGACATGCGGCATGCATTTGGGGCCCCCATGACATGCTTCATGCATGTGGGGCCCCCATGACATGCGGCATGCATTTGGGCCCCCATGACATGCGGCATGCATTTGGGGACTGCATAACATGCTGCATGCATTTGGGGTACCTGAGACATGCAGCATGCACATGGGGCCCCCATGACATGCGGCATATGCTTGGGGCCCCAATGACATGCGGTATGAGTTTGGATCCCCCATGACATGCGGCATGCATTTGGGGCCTCCATGACATGCGGCATGAATATGGGGCCCACATGACATGCAACATGCACGTGGGGCCCCCATGACATGCGGTATGCATTTGCGGGCCCCCAGGACATGAGTCATGCATTTGGGGCCGCCATGACATGCGGCATGCATTTGGGGCCCCCATGACATGTGGCATGCATTTGGGTCCCCCATGAAATGCGGCATGCATGTGGGGCCCCCATGACATGTGGCATGCATGTGGGCCCCCCATGACATGCGCCATGCATGTGGGCCCCTATGACATGCGGCATGCATGTGGGACCCTCATTGACATGCGGCATGCACGTGAGGCCCCCATGACATGCGGAATGCCTGCGGGGCCCCCATGATATGTGGCATGCATTTGGGGCCCTATGACTTGAGCCATGCATTTGGGGCCCCCATGACATGCGGCATGCACGTGGGGCCATCATGACATGCAGCATGCATTTGGGGCCACTATGACATGCGTCAAGCATTTGGGCCCCCATGACATGCGGCATGCATGTGGGGCCCCCATGACATGCGTCATGCATTTGGGCCCCCATGACATGCGGCATGCATTTGGGGCCTGCACAACATGCTGCATGCATTTGGGGTACCTGAGACATGCGGCATGCACATGGGCCCCCATAACATGCTGCATGCATTTGGGGTGCCCGAGGCAAGCGGCATGCACGTGGGGCCATCATGACATGCAGCATGCATTTGGGGCCACTATGACATGCGGCAAGCATTTAGGCCCCCATGACATGCGGCATGCATGTGGGGCCCCCATGACATGCATCATGCATTTGGGCCCCCATGACATGCGGCATGCATTTGGGGCCTGCATAACATGCTGCATGCATTTGGGGTGCCTGAGACATGCGGCATGCACATGGGGCCCCCATAACATGCTGCATGCATTTGGGGTGCCCGAGGCATGCGGCATGCACGTGTTGCCCCTATGACATGACGCATGCATTTGGGGCCCCCATTACATGTGGCATGCACATGAAGCCCCCATGACATGAGGCATATGCTTGGGGCCCCAATGACATGCGGCATGAGTTTGGACCCCCCATGACATGCGGCATGCACGTGGGGCCACCATGACATGAGTCATGCATTTGGGGCCGCCATGACATGGGGCATGCATTTGGGGCCGCCATGACATGCGGCATGCATTTGGGGCCCCCATGACATGCGGCATGCATTTGGGTCCCTCATGAAATGCGGCATGCATGTGGGGCCCCCATGACATGTGGCATGCATGTGGGCCCCCCATGACATGCGCCATGCATGTGGGGCCCCTATGACATGCGGCATGCATGTGGGACCCCCATGACATGCGGCATGCATGGGGGCCCCCATGACATGCTCCATGCATGTGGGGCCCCTATGACATGTGGCATGCATTTGGGGCCCCCATGACATGCGGAATGCCTTCGGGGCTCCCATGAGATGCTGCATGCATGCGGCACCCTCATGACATGCGGCATGCATTTGGGGACCCCATGACTTGAGGCATGCACGTGGGGCCCCTATGACATGCGGCATGAATTTGGGTGCCCCATTACATGCGGCATGCATGTGGAGCCCCCATGACATGTGGCATGCATTTGGGGCCCCCATCACATGCTTCATGCATGTGGGGCCCCCATGACATGCGTCATGCATTTGGGCCCCCATGACATGCGGCATGCATTTGGGACCTGCATAACATGCTGCATGCATTTGGGGTACCTGAGACATGCGGCATGCACATGGGGCCTCCATGACATGCGGCATATGCTTGGGGCCCCCATGACATGAGTCATGCATTTGGGGCCGCCATGACATGTGGCATGCATTTGGGGCCCCCATGACATGCGGTATGCATTTGGGTCCCCCATGAAATGCGGCATGCATTTGGGGCCCCCATGACATGTGGCATGCATGTGGGCCCCCATGACATGCGCCATGCATGTGGGGCCCCTATGACATGCGGCATGCATGTGGGGCCCCCATGACATGCGGCATGCATTTGGGGGCCCCATGACATGCGGCATACACGTGGGGCACCCATGACATGCGGCATACATTTGTGGCCCCCGTGACATGAGGCATGCACGTGGGGCCCCCATGACATGCGGCAAGTACGCGGGACCCCAATGACATGCAGCATGTACTTGGGGCCCCCATGACATGCGGAATGCACGTGAGGCCCCCATGACATGCGGAATGCCTGCGGGGCCCCAATGCCTTGCTGCATGCATGCATTTGGGTCACCCATGAAATACGGCATGCATGTGGGGACCCCATGACATGTGGCATTCATGTGGGGCCCCATGATATCCGGCATGCATTTATGGCCCCCATGACATGCGGCATGCATTTTGGCCTCCATGACATGCGACAAGCACGTGGGGCCCCAATGACATGCAGCATGCACGTGGGTCCCCCATGACATGCGGAATGCACGTGAGGCCACCATGACCTGCGTGATGCCTGCGGGGCCCCTATGACATGCGGCATGCATGCGGGGCCCTCATGACATGTGGCATGCATTTGGGGCCCCCAATATATGCGGCAGGCACGTGGGGCCCCCATGATATGTGGCATGCATTTGGGGCCCCCATGACTTGAGCCATGCACTTGGGGCCCCCATGACATGTGGCATGCACGTGGGGCCCTCATCACATGCAGCATGCATTTGGGGCCCCCATGACTTGAGCCATGCATTTGGGGCCCCCATGACATGCGGCATGCACGTGGGGCCATCATGACATGCAGCATGCATTTGGGGCCACTATGACATGCGGCAAGCATTTGGGCCCCCATGACATGAGTCATGCATTTGGGGCCGCCATGACATGCGGCATGCATATGGGGCCCCCATTACATGCGGCATGCATGTGGAGCCCCCATGACATGCGGCATGCATTTGGGGCCCCCATCACATGCTTCATGCATGTGGGGCCCCCATGACATGCGTCATGCATTTGGGCCCCCATGACATGCGGCATGCATTTGGGACCTGCATAACATGCTGCATGCATTTGGGGTACCTGAGACATGCGGCATGCACATGGGGCCTCCATGACATGCGGCATATGCTTGGGGCCCCCATGACATGAGTCATGCATTTGGGGCCGCCATGACATGTGGCATGCATTTGGGGCCCCCATGACATGCGGTATGCATTTGGGTCCCCCATGAAATGCGGCATGCATTTGGGGCCCCTATGACATGCGGCATGCATGTGGGGCCCCCATGACATGCGGCATGCATTTGGAGGCCCCATGACATGCGGCATGCATATGGGGCCCCCATGACATGCGGCATGCATTTGGGTCCCTCATGAAATGCGGCATGCACGTGGGGCCCCATGACATGCGGCATACATTTGTGGCCCCGTGAAATGAGGCATGCACGTGGGGCCCCCATGACATGCGGCAAGCACGTGGGACCCAATGACATGCAGCATGTACGTGGGGCCCCCATGACATGCGGAATGCACGTGAGGCCCCCATGACATGAGGAATGCCTGCGGGGCCCCAATGACATGTGGCATGCATGCATTTGGGTCCCCCATGAAATGCGGCATGCATGTGGGGCCCCCATGACATGTGGCATGCATGTGGGGCCCCATGATATGCTTCATGCAGTTGGGGACCCCAATACATGCGGCATGCACGTTGGGCCCTCATGACATGCGGCAAGCACGTGGGGCCCCAATAACATGCAGTATGCACGTGGGGCCCCCATGACATGCGGATTGCACGTGAGGCCCCCATGACATGCGGAATGCCTGCGGGGCCCCCATGATATGTGGCATGCATTTGGGGCCCCCATGACTTGAGCCATGCACTTGGGGCCCCCATGACATGTGGCATGCACGTGGGGCCCTCATCACATGCAGCATGCATTTGGGGCCCCCATGACTTGAGCCATGCATTTGGGGCCCCCATGACATGCGGCATGCACGTGGGGCCATCATGACATGCAGCATGCATTTGGGGCCACTATGACATGCGGCAAGCATTTGGGCCCCCATGACATGAGTCATGCATTTGGGGCCGCCATGACATGCGGCATGCATATGGGGCCCCCATGACATGCGGCATGCATTTGGGTCCCTCATGAAATGCGGCATGCATGTGGGGCCCCCATGACATGTGGCATGCATGTGGGGCCCCCATGACATGTGGCATGCATGTGGGCCCCCCATGACATGCGCCATGCATGTGGGGCCCCTATGACATGCGGCATGCATGTGGGACCTCCATGACATGCTCCATGCATGTGGGGCCCCTATGACATGCGGCATGAATTTGTCGGGCCCCATGACATGCGGCATACATTTGTGGCCCCCGTGACATGAGGCATGCACGTGGGGCCCCCATGACATGCGACAAGCACGCAGGGCCCCAATGACATGCAGCATGTACGTGGGACCCCCATGACATGCGGAATGCACGTGAGGCCCCCATGACATGCGGTATGGCTGCGGGGCCCCAATGACATGCGGCATGCATTTGAATCCCCCATTACATGCGGCATGCACGTGGGGCCCCCATGACATGCGGCATGCATTTGTGGCCCCCATGACTTGAGGCATGCATGTGGGGCCCCTATGACATGCTGCATGCATTTGGGGGCCCCAAGACATGTGGTATGCACGTGGGGCCCCCATGACATGCGGCATGCATTTGGGGCCCCCATGAAATGCACCATGCACGTGGGGCCCCCATGGCATGCTGCATGCGTTTGGGACCCCCATGACATGCGGCATGCATTTGGATGCCCCTTACATGCGGCATGCACGTGTGGCCCCCATGAAATGCGGCATGCAAGTGGGGCCCACATGATATGTGGCATGCATTTGGGGCCCCCATGACTTGAGGCATGCATTTGGGGCCCCCATGACATGCGCCATGCATGTGGGGCCCCCATAACATGCGGCATGCATGTGGGGCCCCCATAACATGCGGCATGCTTGTGGGGCCCCTATGACATGCGCCATGCATGTGGGCCCCCATGAAATGCGCCATGCACGTGGGGCCCCCATGACATGCGGCATGCATGTGGAGGCCCCATGACATGCGGCCTGCATTTGGGGCCCCCATGACATGCGGCATGCATGTGGGGCCCCCATGATATGCTCCATGCATGTGGGGTACCTGAGACATGCGGCATGCACGTGGGGCCCCCATGACATGCTGCATGTATTTGGGGTGCCCGAGACATGCGGCATGCACGTGGGGCCCCCATGACATGTGGTATACGCTTGGGTCCCCCATGACATGCGGCATGCACGTGGGGCCCCCATAACCTGAGTCATTCATTTGGGGCCGCCATGACATGTGGCATTCATTTGGGGCCCCCATGACATGCGGCATGCATTTGGGTCCTGCATAACATGCTGCATGCATTTGGGGTACCTGAGACATGCGACATGCACGTGGGGCCCCCATAACATGCTGCATGCATTTGAGGTGCCCGAGACATGCGGCATGCATGTGGGGCCCATATGACATGCGGCATACGCTTGGGGCCCCAATGACATGCGGCATGAGGTTGGATCCCCCATGACATGCGGCATGCACGTGGGGCCCCCATGACATGAGTCATGCATGTGGGCCCCCCATGACATGCGGCATGCCTGCGGGGCCCCCATGACATGCGGCATGCACGTGGAGCCCACATGACATGCGGCATGCATGCGGGGCCCTCATGACATGCGGGATGAATTTGGGGCCCCCAATACATGCGGCATGCACGTTGGGCCCCTATGACATGCGGCATACATTTATGGAACCCATGACATGCGGCAAGCATTTGGGCCCCCATGACATGCGGCATGCATGTGGGGCCTCCATGACATGCGGCATGCATGTGGGGCCCCCCTGACATGCGGCATGCATCTGGGGCCCCCATGACATGCGGCATGCATTTGGGGCCTCCATGACATGCGGCATGCATGTGGGGCCCCCTATGACATGCACCATGCATGTGGGGCCCCTATGACATGCTGCATGCAAGTGGGGCCCCATGACATGCGGCATGCATGTGGGTCCCCCATGACATGTGGCATGCACGTGGGGCCCCCATGACATGCTGCATGCATTTGGGGCCCCCATGATATGCAGCACACATTTGGGGCCCCCATGACTTGTGCATGCATGTGGGGCATCCATGAAATGCGCCATGCATGTGGGGCCCCTATGACATGCATTTGTGGGCCCCAAGACATGCTGCATGCATTTGGGGGGCCCCATGACAAGCGAGATGCACGTGGGGCCACCATGAAATGCGGCATGCACGTGGGGCCCCCATGATATGAAGCATGCACGTGGGGCCCCCATGATATGAAGCATGCATGTGGGGCCCCCATGACTTGAGGCATGCATTTTGGGCCCCCATGACATGCGGCATGCACATGGGGCCCCCATGACATGCGGCATGCATGTGGGGCCCCCATTACATGCGGCATGCATTTGGGCCCCCATGACATGTGGCATGCATTTGGGGCCCCCTTGACATGCGGCATGCATGTGGGGCCCCTATGACATGCGGCATGCAATTGGGGTCCCTATGACATGCGGCATGCACGTGGGGCCCTCATGACATGCAGCATGCATCTGGGGCCACTATGACATGCGCCATGCATGTGGGGCCCCTATGACATGCGGCATGCAATTGGGGCCCCTATGACATGCGGCATGCACGTGGGGCCCTCATGACATGCAGCATGCATCTGGGGCCACTATGACATGCGGCATGCATTTGGGGCCCCCATGACATGCGGCATGCATGTGGGACCCCCATCATATGTGGCATGCATGTGGGACCCCCATGATATGCGGCATGCATTTGGGGCCCCCATGACTTGAGGCATGCATTTGGGGCCCCCATGACATGCGGCATGCACGTGGGGCCATCATGACATGCAGCATGCATTTGGGGCCACTATGACATGCGGCAAGCATTTGGGCCCCCATGACATGCGGCATGCATGTGGGGCCCCCATGACATGCGTCTTGCATTTGGGCCCCCATGACATGTGGCATGCATTTGGGGCCTGCATAAAATGCTGCATGCATTTGGGGTGCCCGAGACATGCGGCAAGCACGCGGGGCCCCAATGACATGCAGCATGTACGTGGGGCCCCCATGACATGCGGAATGCACGTGAGGCCCCCATGACATGCGTAATGCCTGCGGGGCCCCAATGCCATGCGGCATGCATGCATTTGGGTCACCCATGAAATGCGGCATGCATGTGGGGCCCCCATGACATGTGGCATGCATGTGGGGCCCCATGATATCCGGCATGCATTTTTGGCCCCCATGACATGCGGCATGCATTTGGGCCTCCATGACATGCGAAAAGCACATGGGGCCCCAATGACATGCAGAATGCACGTGGGGCCCCCATGACATGCGGCATGCATTTGGGGCCCCCATGACTTGAGCCATGCATTTGGGGCCCCCATGACATGCGGCATGCACGTGGGGCCATCATGACATGCAGCATGAATTTGGGGCCACTATGACATGCGGCAAGCATTTGGGCCCCATTACATGCGGCATGCATGTGGAGCCCCCATGACATGTGGCATGCATTTGGGGCCCCCATGACATGCTTCATGCACGTGGGGCCCCCATGACATGCGGCATGCATTTGGGCCCCCATGACATGCGGCATGCATTTGGGGACAGCATAACATGCTGCATGCATTTGGGGTACCTGAGACATGCGGCATGCACATGGGGCCCCCATGACATGCGGCATATGCTTGGGGCCCCAATGACATGCGGTATGAGTTTGGATCCCCCATGACATGCGGCATGCACGTGGGGCCCCCATGACATGCGTTATGCATTTGCGGGCCCCCAGGACATGAGTCATGCATTTGGGGCCGCCATGACATGCGGCATGCATTTGGGGCCCCCATGACATGCGGCATGCATTTGGGTCCCCCATGAAATGCGGCATGCATGTGGGGCCCCCATGACATGTGGCATGCATGTGGGCCCCCCATGACATGCGCCATGCATGTGAGCCCCTATGACATGCGGCATGCATGTGGGACCCCCATTGACATGCGGCATGCATGTGGGGCCCCTATGACATGAGGCATGCATGTGGGGCCCCCATGATATGCTCCATGCATGTGGGGCCCCTTTGACATGTGGCATGCATGTGGGGCCCCTATGACATGCGGCATGCATTTGGGGGGCCCCATGACATGCGGCATGCACGTGGGGAACCCATGACATGCGGCATACATTTGTGGCCCCCGTGACATGAGGCATGCACGTGGGGCCCCCATGACATGCGGCAAGCACGCGGGGCCCCAATGACATGCAGCATGTACGTGGGGCCCCCATGACATGCGGAATGCACGTGAGGCCCCCATGACATGTGGCATGCATGTGGGGCCCCATGATATCCGGCATGCATTTATGGTCCCCATGACATGC
This sequence comes from Phyllobates terribilis, assembly GCF_046119375.1. Taxonomy (NCBI): domain Eukaryota; kingdom Metazoa; phylum Chordata; class Amphibia; order Anura; family Dendrobatidae; genus Phyllobates; species Phyllobates terribilis. The sequence continues at coordinate 610,135,535 of NW_027362763.1, forward strand.
GGCATGCATTTGGGCCTCCATGACATGCCGCAAGCACGTGGGGCCCCAATGACATGCAGCATGCACGTGGGGCCCTCATGACAAACAGCATGCATTTGGCGCCCCCATTACTTGAGCCATGCATTTGGGGCCCCCATGACATGCGGCATGCACGTGGGGCCATCATGACATGCAGCATGCATTTGGGGCCACTATGACATGCGGCAAGCATTTGGGCCCCCATGACATGCGGCATGCATGTGGGGCCCCCATGACATGCGTCATGCATTTGGGCCCCCATGACATGCGGCATGCATTTGGGGCCTGCATAACATGCTGCATGCATTTGGGGTACCTGAGACATGCGGCATGCACATGGGCCCCCATGACATGCAGCATGCATTTGGGGCCCCCATGACATGCGGCATGCATTTGGGTCCCTCATGAAATGCGGCAAGCATGTGGGGCCCCCATGACATGTGGCATGCATGTGGGCTTCCCATGACATGCGCCATGCATGTGGGGCCCCTATGACATGCGGCAATCATATGTGGCATGCATGTGGGACCCCCATGATATGCAGCATGCATTTGGGGCCCCCATGACTTGAGGCATGCATTCGGGGCCCCCATGAAATGCGCCATGCATGTGGGGCCCCTATGACATGCGACATGCATTTGTGGGGCCCAAGACATGCGGCATACATGTGGGGCCCCCATGAAATGTGGCATTCATTTGGGGCCCCCATGACATGCGGCATGCACGTGGGGCCCCCATGAAATGCGGCATGCATTTGGGGCCCCCATGACATGCTGCATGCATTTGGGGCCCCCATGATATGCGGCACACATTTGGGGCCCCCATGACTTGCGCATGCATGTGGGGCATCCATGAAATGCGCCATGCATGTGGGGCCCCTATGACATGCGACATGCATTTGTGGGCCCCAAGACATGCTGCATGCATTTGGGGGGCCCCATGACATGCGACATGCACGTGGGGCCACCATGAAATGCGGCATGCATTTGGGGCCCCCATGACATGCGGAATGCCTGCGGGGCCCCCATGACATGCGGCATGCATGTGGCACCCTCATGACATGCGGCATGCATGTGGGGCCCCCATGATATGAAGCATGCATGTGGGGCCCCCATGACTTGAGGCATGCACTTTGGGCCCCCATGACATGCGGCATGCACATGGGGCCCCCATGACATGCGGCATGCATGTGGGGCCCTCATTACATGTGGCATGCATTTGGGCCCCCATGACATGTGGCATGCATTTGGGGCCCCCTTGACATGCGGCATGCATGTGGGGCACCATGACATGCGCCATGCATGTGGGGCCCCTATGACATGCGGCATGCAATTGGGGCCCCTATGACATGCGGCATGCACGTGGGGCCCTCATGACATGCAGCATGCATCTGGGGCCACTATGACATGCGGCATGCATTTGTGGCCCCCATGACATGCGGCATGCACGTGGGGCCCCCATAACCTGAGTCATTCATTTGGGGCCGCCATGACATGCGGCATGCGTTTGGGGCCCCCATGACATGCGGCATGCATTTGGGCCCCCATGACATGCGGCATGCATTTGGGTCCTGCATAACATGCTGCATGCATTTGGGGTACCTGAGACATGCGGCATGCAAGTGGGGCCCCCATAACATGCTGCATGCATTTTAGGTGTCCGAGACATGCGGCATGCATGTGGGGCCCCTATGACATGCGGCATACGCTTGGGCCCCCAATGACATGCGGCATGAGTTTGGATCCCCCATGACATGCGGCATGCACGTGGGGCCCCCATGACATGAGTCATGCATTTGGGGCCGCCATGACATGCGGCATGCATTTGGGGCCTCCATGACATGCGGCATGCATTTGGGTGCCCCATGAAATGTGGCATGCATGTGGGGCCCCCAGGACATGCGGCATGCATTTGGGGCCCCCATGACATGTGGTATGCACGTGGGGCCCCAATGACATGCGCCATGCATGTGGGACCCCCATGACATTCGGCATGCATTTGGGTCCCCCTTGAAATGCGGCATGCATGTGGGGCCAACATGACATGTGGCATGCATGTGGGGCCCCATGATATGCGGCATGCAGTTGGGGCCCCCAATACATGCGGCATGCACGTTGGGCACCCATGACATGCGGCATGCATTTATGGCCCCCATGACATGCGGCATGCATTTGGGCCCCCATGACATGCGGCAAGCACGTGGGGCCCCAATGACATGCAGTATGCACGTGGGGCCCCCATGACATGCGGAATGCACGTGAGGCCCCCATGACATGCGGAATGCCTGCGGGGCCCCAATGACATGCGGCATGCATGCGGGGCCCTCATGACATGCGGCATGCATTTGGGGCCCTCAATATATGCGGCATGCATTTGGGGCCCCCATGACTTGAGCCATGCATTTGGGGCCCCCATGACATGCGGCATGCACGTGGGGCCCCCATGACATAAGTCATGCATTTGGGGCCGCCATGACATGCGGCATGCATTCGGGGCCCCCATGACATGCTCCATGCATGTCGGGCCCCTATGACATGCGGCAAGCACGTGGGGCCCCATGACATGTGGCAAGCACGTGGGGCCCCCAGGACATGCGGCATGCATTTGGGGCCCCAATGACATGTGGTATGCACGTGGGGCCCCCATGATATGTGGCATGCATTTGGGGACCCCATGACTTGAGCCATGCATTTGGGGCCCTCATGACATGCGGCATGCATTTGGGGCCCCATGATATGCGGCATGCATGTGGGGCCCCCATGAAATGCGCCATGCACGTGGGGCCCCCATGGCATGCTGCATGCTTTTGGGGCCCCCATGACATGTGGAATGCACGTGAGGCCCCCATGACATGCGGCATGCACGTGGGGCCCCCATGACGTGCAGCATGCATTTGGATCCCCCATTACATGCTGCATGCAATTGGGACCCCCATGACATGCGGCATGCACGTGTGGCCCCCGTGAAATGCGGCATGCATTTGGGGCCCCCATGACATGCGGAATGCCTGCGGGGCCCCCATGACATGCGGTATGCATGCGCGACCCTCATGACATGCGGCATGCATTTGGGGGCCCCAATATATGCGGCATGCAAGTGGGGCCCACATGATATGCGCCATGCATGTGGGCCCCCATGAAATGCGCCATGCACGTGGGCCCCCATGACATGCGGCATGCATTTGGGGGGCCCCATGACATGCGGCATGCATGTGGGACCTCCATGACATGCGTTATTCATTTGGATCCCCCATTACATGCTGCATGCAAGTGGGGCCCCCAATATATGCGGCATGCAAGTGGGGCCCACATGATATGCGCCATGCATGTGGGCCCCCATGAAATGCGCCTTGCACGTGGGCCCCCATGACATGCGGCATGCATTTGGGGACCCCATGACTTGAGCCATGCATTTGGGGCCCCCATGACATGCGGCATGCACGTGGGGCCCCCATGACATAAGTCATGCATTTGGGGGCGCCATGACATGCGGCATGCATTTGGGGCCCCCATGACATGCTCCATGCATGTCGGGCCCCTGTGACATGCGGCAAGCACGTGGGGCCCCCATGACATGCGGCAAGCACGTGGAGCCCCCAGGACATGCGGCATGCATTTGGGGCCCCAATGATATGTGGTATGCACGTGGGGCCCCTATGGCATGCCGCATGCATTTGGGACCCCCATGACATGCAGCATGCACGTGGGACCCCCATGACATGCGGCATGCATGTGGGACGCCCATTACATGCGTCATGCATTCGGATCCCCATTACATGCTGCATGCAAGTGGGGCCCCATGACATGCGGCATGCATGTGGGCCCCCCATGACATGTGGCATGCACGTGGGCCCCCATGACATGCTGCATGTATTTGGGGCCCCCATGATATGCGGCACACATTTGGGGCCCCCATGACTTGCGCATGCATGTGGGGCATCCTTGAAATGCGCCATGCATGTGGGGCCCCTATGACATGCGACATGCATTTGTGGGCCCCATGACATGCGGAATGCCTGCGGGGCCCCCATGACATGCGCCATGCATGTGGGGCCCCTATGACATGCGGCATGCAATTGGGGCCCCTATGACATGCGACATGCACGTGGGGCCCTCATGACATGCAGCATGCATCTGGGGCCACTATGACATGCGGCATGCATTTGTGTCCCCCATGACATGCGGCATGCCTGTGGGACCCCCATCATATGTGGCATGCATGTGGGACCCCCATGATATGCGGCATGCATTTGGGGCCCCCATGACTTGAGGCATGCATTCGGGGCCCCCATGAAATGCGCCATGCATGTGGGGCCCCTATGACATGCGGCATGCATTTGTGGGCCCCAAGACATGCGGCATACATGTGGGGCCCCCATGAAATGCGGCATTCATTTGGGGCCCCCATGACATGCGGCATGCATGTGGGGCCCCCATGAAATGCGGCATGCATTTGGGGCCCCCATGACATGCTGCATGCATTTGGGGCCCCCATGATATGCGGCACACATTTGGGGCCCCCATGACTTGCGCATGCATGTGGGGCATCCATGAAATGCGCCATGCATGTGGGGCCCCTATGACATGCGACATGCATTTGTGGGCCCCAAGACTTGAGGCATGCATTTTGGGCCCCCATGACATGCGGCATGCACGTGGGGCCCCCAGTAATGCGGCATGCATTTGGGCCCACATGACATGTGGCATGCATTTGGGGCCCCCTTGACATGCGGCATGCATGTGGGGCACCATGACATGCGCCATGCATGTGGGGCCCCTATGACATGCGGCATGCAATTGGGGCCCCTATGACATGCGGCATGCACGTGGGGCCCTCATGACATGCAGCATGCATCTGGGGCTACTATGACATGCGGCATGCATTTGTGGCCCCCACTGACATGTGGCATGCATGTGGGACCCCCATCATATGCGGCATGCATGTGGGACCCCCATGATATGCGGCATGCATTTGGGCCCCCATGACTTGAGGCATGCATTTGGGGCCCCCATGAAATGCGCCATGCATGTGGGGCCCCTATGACATGCGGCATGCATTTGGGGGGCCCCATGACATGCGGCATGCACATGGGGCCCCCATGAAATGCGGCATTTGTTTGGGGCCCCCATGACATGTGGCATGCCTGCGGGGCCCCCATGACATGCGGCATGTATGCGGGGCCCCCATGACATGCGGCATGTATGCGGGGCCCTCATGACATGCGGCATGCATTTGGGGCCCCATGATATGCGGCATGCATGTGGGGCCCCCATGAAATGTGCCATGCACGTGGGACCCCCATGACATGCGGCATGCATTTGGACCCCCTTACATGCGGCATGCACGTGTGGCCCCCATGAAATGTGGCATGCATTTGGGGCCCCCATGACATGGGGCATGCATGTGGGGCCCCCATGACATGCTCCATGCATGTGGGGCCCCCATGAAATGTGCCATGCATGTGGGCCCCCATGACATGCGGCATGCCTGCGGGGCCCCCATGAAATGCGGCATGCACGTGGAGCCCACATGATATGTGGCATGCATTTGGGGCACGATGACTTGAGGCATGCATTTGGGGCACCCATGACATGGGGCATGCATGTGGGGCCCCCATGAAATGCGCCATGCACGTGGGGCCCCCATAACATGCTGCATGCATTTGGGGTGCCCGAGACATGCGGCATGCACGTGGGGCCCCTATAACATGCCGCATGCATTTGGGGCCCCCATTACATGCGGCATGCATGTGGGGCCCCTATGACATGCTGCATGCATTTGGGGGCCCCAAGACATGTGGTATGTATGTGGGGCCCCCATGACATGCGGCATGTATGCGGGGCCCTCATGACATGCGGCATGCATTTGGGCCCCCCATGAAATGCACCATGCACGTGGGGCCCCCATGGCATGCTGCATGCGTTTGGGGCCCCCATGACATGCAGCATGCATGTGGGACCCCCATGACATGCGTCATGCATTTGGGGCCCCCATGACATGTTGTATGCACGTGGCGCCCCTATGACATGCCGCATGCATTTGGGACCCCCATGACATGCGTCATGCATGTGGGACGCCCATTACATGCGTCATGCATTTGGATCCCCATTACATGCTGCATGCAAGTGGGGCCCCATGACATGCGGCATGCATGTGGGCCCCCCATGATATGTGGCATGCACGTGGGGCCACAATGACATGCTGCATGCATTTGGGGCCCCCATGATATGCGGCACACATTTGGGGCCCCCATGACTTGCGCATGCATGTGGGGCATCCTTGAAATGCGCCATGCATGTGGGGCCCCTATGACATGCGACATGCATTTGTGGGCCCCAAGACATGCTGCATGCATTTGGGGGGCCCCATGACATGCGACATGCACGTGTGGCCACCATGAAATGCGGCATGCATTTGGGGCCCCCATGACATGCGGAATGCCTGCGGGGCCCCCATGACATGCGGCATGCATGTGGCACCCTCATGACATGCGGCATGCACGTGGGGCCCCCATGATATGAAGCATGCATTTGGGGCCCCCATGACTTGAGGAATGCATTTTGGGCCCCCATGACATGCGGCATGCACATGGGGCCCCCATGACATGCGGCATGCACGTGGGGCCCCCATTAATGCGGCATGCATTTGGGCCCCCATGACATGTGGCATGCATTTGTGGCCCCCTTGACATGCGGCATGCATGTGGGGCACCATGACATGCGCCATGCATGTGGGGCCCCTATGACATGCGGCATGCACGTGGGGCCCCCATGAAAGGCGGCATTGATTTGGGGCCCCCATGACTTGAGGCATGCATTTGGGGCCCCCATGAAATGCGCCATGCATGTGGGCCCCTATGACATGCGGCATGCATTTGGGGGGCCCCATGACATGCGGCACTGATTTGGGGCCCCCATGACTTGAGGCATGCATTTGGGGCCCCCATGAAATGCGCCATGCATGTGGGCCCCTATGACATGCGGCATGCATTTGGGGGGCCCCATGACATGCGGCATGCACATGGGGCCCCCATGAAATGCGGCATTTATTTGTTGCCCCCATGACATGTGGCATGTATGCGGGGCCCCCATGACATGCGGCATGCATGCGCGGCCCTCATGACATGCGGCATGCATTTGGGGCCCCCAATATATGCGGCATGCAAGTGGGGCCCACATGATATGCGCCATGCATGTGGGCCCCCATGAAATGCGCCATGCACGTGGGCCCCCATGACATGCGGCATGCATTTGGGGGCCCCCATGACACGCGGCATGCATGTGGCCCCCCATGACATGTGGCATGCACGTGGGGCCCCCATGACATGCTGCATGCATTTGAGGCCCCCATGATATGCGGCATGCATTTGGGGCCTCCATGACATGCGGCATGCATTTGGGGGGCCCCATGACATGCGGCATGCATGTGGGACCTCCATGACATGCGTCATTCATTTGGATCCCCCATTACATGCTGCATGCAAGTGGGGCCCCCATGACACGCGGCATGCATGTGGCCCCCATGACATGTGGCATGCACGTGGGGCCCCCATGACATGCTGCATGCATTTGAGGCCCCCATGATATGCGGCATGCATTTGGGGCCCCCATGACATGCGGCATGCATGTGGGGCCCACATGATATGCGGCATGCATTTGGGGCCCCCATGACATGCGGCGTGCACGTGGGGCCCCTATGACATGCGGCATGCATTTGGGGGGCCCCATGACATGCGGCATGCATGTGGGGCCCCCATGAAATGCGTCATTTATTTGGGGCCCCCTTAACATGTGGAATGCCTGCGGGGCCCCCATGACATGCGGCATGCATGCGGGGCCCTCATGACGTGCAACATGCATTTGGATCCCCCATTACATGCTGCATGCAAGTGGGGCCCCCATGACATGTGGCATGCATGTGGGCCCCCCATGACATGCAGCATGCATGTGGGACCCCCATGACATGCGGCATGCATTTGGATCCCCCTTACATGCGGCATGCACGTGTGGCCCCCATGAAATGTGGCATGCATTTGGGGCCCCCATGACATGCGGCATGCCTGCGGGGCCCCCATGACATGCGGCATGCATGCGGGGCCCTCATGAATTGCGGCATGCATTTGGGGCCCCCATGAAATGTGCCATGCATGTGGGCCCCCCATGACATGCGGCATGCCTGCGGGGCCCCCATGAAATGCGGCATGCACGTGGAGCCCACATGATATGTGTCATGCATTTGGGGCCCCATGACTTGAGGCATGCATTTGGGGCCCCCATGACATGGGGCATGCATGTGGGGCCCCCATGACATGCTCCATGCATGTGGGGCCCCCATGAAATGTGCCATGCATGTGTGCCCCCCATGACATGCGGCATGCCTGCGGGGCCCCCATGACATGCGGCATGCACGTGGAGCCCACATGATATGTGGCATGCATTTGGGGCACGATGACTTGAGGCATGCATTTGGGGCCCCCATGACATGGGGCATGCATGTGGGGCCCCCATGAAATGCGGCATGCACGTGGGGCCCCCAAAACATGCCGCATGCATTTGGGGCCCCCATTACATGCGGCATGCATTTGGGGCCCCCATGAAATGCACCATGCACGTGGGGCCCCCATGGCATGCTGCATGCGTTTGGGGCCCCCATGACATGCAGCATGCATGTGGGACCCCCATGACATGCGGCATGCATGTGAATGCCCCTTACATGCGGCATGCACGTGTGGACCCCATGAAATGCGGCATGCAAGTGGGGCCCACATGATATGTGGCATGCATTTGGGGCCCCCATGACTTGAGGCATGCATTTGGGGCCCCCATGACATGCGGCATGCATTTGGGGTACCTGAGACATGCGGCATGCACGTGGGGCCCCCATGACATGCTGCATGTATTTGGGGTGCCCGAGACATGCGGCATGCACGTGGGGCCCCCATGATATGTGGTATACGCTTGGGTCCCCCATGACATGCGGCATGCACGTGGGGCCCCCATAACCTGAGTCATTCATTTGGGGCCGCCATGACATGCGGCATGCATTTGGGGCCTCTATGACATGCGGCATGCATTTGGGCCCCCATGACATGCGGCATGCATTTGGGTCCTGCATAACATGCTGCATGCATTTGGGGTACCTGAGACATGCGGCATGCAAGTGGGGCCCCCATAACATGCTGCATGCATTTGAGGTGTCCGAGACATGCGGCATGCATGTGGGGCCCCTATGACATGCGGCATACGCTTGGGGCCCCAATGACATGCGGCATGAGTTTGGATCCCCCATGACATGCGGCATGCACGTGGGGCCCCCATGACATGAGTCATGCATTTGGGGCCGCCATGACATGCGGCATGCATTTGGGGCCCCCATGACATGCGGCATGCATTTGGGTGCCCCATGAAATGTGGCATGCATGTGGGGCCCCCAGGACATGCGGCATGCATTTGGGGCCCCCATGACATGCGGCATGCATTTGGGTGCCCCATGAAATGTGGCATGCATGTGGGGCCCCATGATATGCGGCATGCAGTTGGGGCCCCCAATACATGCGGCATGCACGTTGGGCACCCATGACATGCGGCATGCATTTATGGCCCCCATGACATGCGGCATGCATTTGGGCCCCCATGACATGCGGCAAGCACGTGGGGCCCCAATGACATGCAGTATGCATGTGGGGCCCCCATGACATGCGGAATGCACGTGAGGCCCCCATGACATGCGGAATGCCTGCGGGGCCCCAATGACATGCGGCATGCATGCGGGGCCCTCATGACATGCGGCATGCATTTGGGGCCCTCAATATATGCGGCATGCATTTGGGGCCCCCATGACTTGAGCCATGCATTTGGGGCCCCCATGACATGCGGCATGCACGTGGGGCCCCCATGACATAAGTCATGCATTTGGGGCCGCCATGACATGCGGCATGCATTTGGGGCCCCCATGACATGCTCCATGCATGTCGGGCCCCTATGACATGCGGCAAGCACGTGGGGCCCCATGACATGTGGCAAGCACGTGGGGCCCCCAGGACATGCGGCATGCATTTGGGGCCCCAATGACATGTGGTATGCACGTGGGGCCCCCATGATATGTGGCATGCATTTGGGGACCCCATGACTTGAGCCATGCATTTGGGGCCCCCATGACATGCGCCATGCATGTGGGGCCCACATGATATGCCGCATGCATTTGGGGCCCCCATGACATGCGTCATTCATTTGGATCCCCCATTACATGCTGCATGCAAGTGGGGCCCCCATGACATGCGGCATGCATGCGCGGCCCTCATGACATGCGGCATGCATTTGGGGCCCCCAATATATGCGGCATGCAAGTGGGGCCCACATGATATGCGCCATGCATGTGGGCCCCCATGAAATGCGCCATGCACGTGGGCCCCCATGACATGCGGCATGCATTTGGGGGCCCCCATGACACGCGGCATGCATGTGGCCCCCCATGACATGTGGCATGCACGTGGGGCCCCCATGACATGCTGCATGCATTTGAGGCCCCCATGATATGCGGTATGCATTTGGGGCCCCCATGACATGCGGCATGCATTTGGGGGGCCCCATGACATGCGGCATGCATGTGGGACCTCCATGACATGCGTCATTCATTTGGATCCCCCATTACATGCTGCATGCAAGTGGGGCCCCCATGACACGCGGCATGCATGTGGCCCCCATGACATGTGGCATGCACGTGGGGCCCCCATGACATGCTGCATGCATTTGAGGCCCCCATGATATGCGGCATGCATTTGGGGCCCCCATGACATGCGGCATGCATGTGGGGCCCACATGATATGCGGCATGCATTTGGGGCCCCCATGACATGCGGCGTGCACGTGGGGCCCCTATGACATGCGGCATGCATTTGGGGGGCCCCATGACATGCGGCATGCATGTGGGGCCCCCATGAAATGCGTCATTTATTTGGGGCCCCCTTAACATGTGGAATGCCTGCGGGGCCCCCATGACATGTGGCATGCATGTGGGCCCCCCATGACATGCAGCATGCATGTGGGACCCCCATGACATGCGGCATGCATTTGGATCCCCCTTACATGCGGCATGCACGTGTGGCCCCCATGAAATGTGGCATGCATTTGGGGCCCCCATGACATGCGGCATGCCTGCGGGGCCCCCATGACATGCGGCATGCATGCGGGGCCCTCATGAATTGCGGCATGCATTTGGGGCCCCCATGAAATGTGCCATGCATGTGGGCCCCCCATGACATGCGGCATGCCTGCGGGGCCCCCATGAAATGCGGCATGCACGTGGAGCCCACATGATATGTGTCATGCATTTGGGGCCCCATGACTTGAGGCATGCATTTGGGGCCCCCATGACATGGGGCATGCATGTGGGGCCCCCATGACATGCTCCATGCATGTGGGGCCCCCATGAAATGTGCCATGCATGTGTGCCCCCCATGACATGCGGCATGCCTGCGGGGCCCCCATGACATGCGGCATGCACGTGGAGCCCACATGATATGTGGCATGCATTTGGGGCACGATGACTTGAGGCATGCATTTGGGGCCCCCATGACATGGGGCATGCATGTGGGGCCCCCATGAAATGCGGCATGCACGTGGGGCCCCCAAAACATGCCGCATGCATTTGGGGCCCCCATTACATGCGGCATGCATTTGGGGCCCCCATAAAATGCACCATGCACGTGGGGCCCCCATGGCATGCTGCATGCGTTTGGGGCCCCCATGACATGCAGCATGCATGTGGGACCCCCATGACATGCGGCATGCATGTGAATGCCCCTTACATGCGGCATGCACGTGTGGACCCCATGAAATGCGGCATGCAAGTGGGGCCCCCATAACATGCTGCATGCATTTGAGGTGTCCGAGACATGCGGCATGCATGTGGGGCCCCTATGACATGCGGCATGCATTTGGGGCCCCATGATATGCGGCATGCATGTGGGGCCCCCATGAAATGCGCCATGCACGTGGGGCCCCCATGGCATGCTGCATGCGTTTGGGGCCCCCATGACATGTGGAATGCACGTGAGGCCAACATGACATGCGGCATGCACGTGGGGCCCCCATGACGTGCAGCATGCATTTGGATCCCCCATTACATGCTGCATGCAATTGGGACCCCCATGACATGCGGCATGCACGTGTGGCCCCCATGAAATGCGGCATGCATTTGGGGCCCCCGTGACATGCGGCATGCCTGCGGGGCCCCCATGACATGCGGCATGCATGCGCGGCCCTCATGACATGCGGCATGCATTTGGGGCCCCCAATATATGCGGCATGCAAGTGGGGCCCACATGATATGCGCCATGCATGTGGGCCCCCATGAAATGCGCCATGCACGTGGGCCCCCATGACATGCGGCATGCATTTGTGGGGCCCCATGACATGCGGCATGCATGTGGGACCTCCATGACATGCGTTATTCATTTGGATCCCCCATTACATGCTGAATGCAAGTGGGGCCCCCAATATATGCGGCATGCAAGTGGGGCCCACATGATATGCACCATGCATGTGGGCCCCCATGAAATGCGCCATGCACGTGGGCCCCCATGACATGCGGCATGCATTTGGGGACCCCATGACTTGAGCCATGCATTTGGGGCCCCCATGACATGCGGCATGCACGTGGGGCCCCGATGACATAAGTCATGCATTTGGGGGCGCCATGACATGCGGCATGCATTTGGAGCCCCCATGACATGCTCCATGCATGTCGGGCCCCTATGACATGCGCAAGCACGTGGGGCCCCCATGACATGCGGCAAGCACGTGGAGCCCCCAGGACATGCGGCATGCATTTGGGGCCCCAATGACATGTGGTATGCACGTGGGGCCCCTATGGCATGCCGCATGCATTTGGGACCCCCATGACATGCAGCATGCACGTGGGACCCCCATGACATGCGGCATGCATGTGGGGCCCCCAGGACATGCGTCATGCATTTGGGGCCCCCATGACATGTGGTATGCACGTGGGGCCCCTATGACATGCCGCATGCATTTGGGACCCCCATGACATGCGGCATGCATGTGGGACGCCCATTACATGCGTCATGCATTTGGATCCCCATTACATGCTGCATGCAAGTGGGGCCCCATGACATGCGGCATGCATGTGGGCCCCCCATGACATGTGGCATGCACGTGGGCCCCCATGACATGCTGCATGCATTTGGGGCCCCCATGATATGCGGCACACATTTGAGGCCCCCATGACTTGCGCATGCATGTGGGGCATCCTTGAAATGCGCCATGCATGTGGGGCCCCTATGACATGCGACATGCATTTGTGGGCCCCATGACATGCGGCATGCAATTGGGGCCCCTATGACATGCGGCATGCACGTGGGGCCCTCATGACATGCAGCATGCATCTGGGGCCACTATGACATGCGGCATGCATTTGTGGCCCCCATGACATGCGGCATGCATGTGGGACCCCCATCATATGCGGCATGCATTTGGGGCCCCCATGACTTGAGGCATGCATTCGGGGCCCCCATGAAATGCGCCATGCATGTGGGGCCCCTATGACATGCGGCATGCATTTGTGGGCCCCAAGACATGCGGCATGCATGTGGGGCCCCCATGAAATGCGGCATTCATTTGGGCCCCCCATGACTTGAGGCATGCATTCGGGGCCCCCATGACATGTGGAATGCACGTGAGGCCCCCATGACATGCGGCATGCACGTGGGGCCCCCATGACGTGCAGCATGCATTTGGATCCCCCATTACATGCTGCATGCAATTGGGGCCCCCATGACATGCGGCATGCACGTGTGGCCCCCATGAAATGCGGCATGCATTTGGGGCCCCCATGACATGCGGCATGCCTGCGGGCCCCCATGACATGCGGCATGCATGCGGGGCCCTCATGGCATGCGGCATGCATTTGGGGCCCCCAATATATGCGGCATGCAAGTGGGGCCCACATGATATGCGCCATGCATGTGGGCCCCCATGAAATGCGCCATGCATGTGGGCCCCCATGACATGCGGCATGCATGTGGGACCCCCATGACATGCGTCATTCATTTCGATCCCCCATTACATGCTGCAAGCAAGTGGGGCCCCCATGACATGCGGCATGCATGTGGGCCCCCCGTGACATGCGGCATGCCTGCGGGGCCCCCATGAAATGCGGCATGCACGTGGAGCCCACATGATATGTGTCATGCATTTGGGGCCCCATGACTTGAGGCATGCATTTGGGGCCCCCATGACATGGGGCATGCATGTGGGGCCCCCATGAAATGCGCCATGCACGTGGGGCCCCCATAACATGCTGAATGCATTTGGGGTGCCCGAGACATGCGGCATGCACGTGGGACCCCTATGACATGCCGCATGCATTTTGGGCCCCCATTACATGCGGCATGCATGTGGGGCCCCTATGACATGCTGCATGCATTTGGGGGCCCCAAGACATGTGGTATGCACGTGGGGCCCCCATGACATGCGGCATGCATTTGGGGCCCCCATGAAATGCACCATGCACGTGGGACCCCCATGGCATGCTGCATGCATTTGGGGGCCCCAAGACATGTGGTATGCACGTGGGGCCCCCATGACATGCGGCATGCATTTGGGCCCCCATGACATGCGGCATGCATGTGGGGCCCCTATGACATGCGTCATGCATTTGGGGCCCCCATGACATGCTCCATGCATGTGGGGCCCCTATGATATGCGGCATACATTTGTGGCCCCCGTGACATGATGCATGCACATGGGGCCCCCATGACATGCGGCAATCACGTGGGGCCCCAATGACATGCAGCATGCACGTGGGACCCCAATGACATGCGGAATGCACGTGAGTCCCCCATGACATGCGGAATGCCTGCGGGGCCCCAATGACATGCGGCATGCATGCGGGGCCCTCATGACATGCGGCATGCATGTGGGGCCCCCATTATATGTGGCATGCATTTGGGGCCCCCATGACTTGAAGCATGCATTTGGGGCCCCTATGACATGCGGCATGCATTTGTGGGCCCCAAGACATGCGGCATGCATATGGGGCCCCCATGACATGCTGCATGCGTTTGGGGCCCCTAAGATATGCGGCATGCATTTGGGGCCCCTATGACTTGAGCCATGCATTTGGGGCCCCCATGACATGCGGCATGTACGTGGGCCCCTCATGACATGCAGGATGCATTTGTGGCCCCCATGACATGCGGTATGCATGTGGGACCCCCATCATATGTGGCATGCATGTGGGACCCCCATGATATGCGGCATGCATTTGGGGCTCCCATGACTTGAGGCATGCATTCAGGGCCCCCATGAAATGCGCCATGCATGTGGGGCCCCTATGACATGCGGCATGCATTTGTGGGCCCCAAGACATGCGGCATGCACGTGGGGCCTCCATGGCATGCTGCATTCATTTGGGGCCCCCATGACATGCGGCATGCATTTGAATCCCCCATTACATGCGGCATGCACGTTGGGCCCCCATGACATGCGGCATGCATTTGGGGCCCCCATGACATGTGGAATGCACGTGGGGCCCCTATGCCATGCGACATGAATTTGGGAGCCCCAATACATGCGGCATGCATTTGGGGCCTGCATAACATGCTGCATGCATTTGGGGTACCTGAGACATGCGGCATGCACATGAGGCCCCCATAACATGCGGCATGCACGTGGGGCCCCCATGACATGCGGAATGCCTGCGGGGCCCCGATGACATGCGGCATGCATGCTGGGCCCCCATGACATGCGTCATGCATTTATGGCCCCCATAACATGCGGCAAGCATTTGGGCCACCATGTTATGCGGCATGCATTTGGGGCCCCCATGACTTGAGGCATGCATTTGGGGCCCCGATGACATGCAGCATGCATGTGGGGCCCCCATGACATGTGGCATGCATTTGGGGCCTGCATAACATGCGGCATGCACCTGGGACCCCCATGACATGAGTCATGCATTTGGGGCCGCCATGACATGCGGCATGCATTTGGGGCCCCCATGACATGCGGCATGTATTTGGATCCCCCATGAAATGCGACTTGCATGTGGGGCCCCCATGACATGCGGCATGCATTTGGGGCCCTCATGACATGTGGCATGCATTTGGGGCCCCCATGACATGCGGCATGCATTTGGGGCCCCCATGACATGCGGAATGCACGTGGGGCCCCCATGACATGCGGCATGCATTTGGGTCCCCCATGAAATGCGGCGTGCATGTGGGGCCCCCATGACATGCGGCATGCATTTGGGTCCCCCATGAAATGCGGCGTGCATGTGGGGCCCCCATGACATGCGGCATGCATTTGGGGCCCTCATGACATGCGTCATGCATGTAGGGCCCCCATGACATGCGGCATGCAGGCGGGGCCCTCATGACATGCGGCATGCATTTGGGGCCTCCATGACATGTGGCATGCATGTGGGTCCCCATGACATGCGGCATGCATGTGGGGCCCCCATGACATGCGGCATGCATTTGGGGCCTCCATGACATGTGGCATGCATGTGGGTCCCCATTACATGTGGCATGCAAATGGGGCCCCCATGACATGCGACATATGCTTGGGGCCCCAATGACATGCGGCATGAGTTTGGATCCCCATAACATGCGGCATGCACGTGGGGCCCCCATGACATGCGGAATGCCTGCGGGGCCCCGATGACATGCGGAATGCACGTGGGGCCCCCATGACATGCGGCATGCATTTGGGTCCCCCATGAAATGCGGCGTGCATGTGGGGCCCCCATGACATGCGGAATGCACGTGGGGCCCCCATGACATGCGGCATGCATTTGGGTCCCCCATGAAATGCGGCGTGCATGTGGGGCCCCCATGACATGCGGCATGCATTTGGGTCCCCCATGAAATGCGGCGTGCATGTGGGGCCCCCATGACATGCGGCATGCATTTGGGGCCCTCATGACATGCGTCATGCATTTGGGGCCCCCATGACATGCGGCATGCATGTAGGGCCCCCATGACATGCGGCATGCAGGCGGGGCCCTCATGACATGCGGCATGCATTTGGGGCCTCCATGACATGTGGCATGCATGTGGGTCCCCATGACATGCGGCATGCATGTGGGGCCCCCATGACATGCGGCATGCATTTGGGGCCTCCATGACATGTGGCATGCATGTGGGTCCCCATTACATGTGGCATGCAAATGGGGCCCCCATGACATGCGACATATGCTTGGGGCCCCAATGACATGCGGCATGAGTTTGGATCCCCATAACATGCGGCATGCACGTGGGGCCCCCATGACATGCGGAATGCCTGCGGGGCCCCGATGACATGCGGCATGCACGCTGGGCCCCCATGACATGCGTCATGCATTTATGGCCCCCATAACATGCGGCAAGCATTTGGGCCACCATGTTATGCGGCATGCATTTGGGGCCCAAATGACTTGAGGCATGGATTTGGGGCCCCGATGACATGCAGCATGCATGTGGGGCCCCCATGACATGTGGCATGCATTTGGGGCCTGCATAACATGCTGCATGCATTTGGGGTACCTGAGACATGCGGCATGCACGTGGGGCCCCTATGACATGCCGCATGCATTTGGGGCCCCCATTATATGCGGCATGCATGTAGGGCCCCCATGAAATGTGCCATGCATGTGGGGCCCCTATGACATGCGGCATGCATTTGTGAGACCCAAGACATGCGTTTGGGGTGCCCGAGACATGCGGCATGCACGTGGGGCCCCAATGACATGCGGCATGCATGCGGGGCCCTCATGACATGCGGCATTCATGTGGGGCCCCAATGATATGTGGCATGCATGTGGGACCCCCATGATATGTGGCATGCATTTGGGGCCCCCATGACATGCGGAATGCATGTAGGGCCCCCATGAAATGCGCCATGCATGTGGGGCCCCTATGACATGCGGCATGCATTTGTGAGCCCCAAGACATGCGGCATGCACCTGGGGCCCCCATGACATGCTGCATGCATTTGAATCCCCCATTACATGCGCCATGGATGTGGGGCCCCCATGACATGCTCCATGCATGTGGGGCCCCTATGACATGAGGCATGGATTTGGGGGGCCCCATGACATGCAGCATGCACGTGGGGCCCCCATGATATGCGGCATACATTTGTGGCCCCCGTGTCATGAGGCATGCACGTGGGGCCCCCATGATATGCGGCAAGCACGTGGGGCCCCAATGACATGCAGCATTCACGTGGGACCACCATAACATGCGGAATGCACGTGAGGCCCCCATGACATGCGGAATGCCTGCGGGGCCCCGATGACATGCGGCATGCACGCTGGGCCCCCATGACATGCGTCATGCATTTATGGCCCCCATAACATGCGGCAAGCATTTGGGCCACCATGTTATGCGGCATGCATTTGGGGCCCCCATGACTTGAGGCATGCATTTGGGGCCCCGATGACATGCAGCATGCACGTGGGGCCCCTATGACATGCCGCATGCATTTGGGGCCCCCATTACATGTGGCATGCACATGGGGCCCCCATGACATGTGGCATACGCTTGGGGCCCCAATGACATGTGGCATGAGTTTGAATCCCCCATGACATGCGGCATGCACGTGGGCCCCCATGACATGAGTCATGCCTTTGGGGCCGCCATGACATGCGGCATGCATTTGGGGCCCCCATGACATGCGGCATGCATTTGTGTCCACAATGAAATGAGGCATGCATGTGGGGCCCCCAGGACATGCGGCATGCATTTGGGGCCCCCATGACATGTGGTATGCACGTGGGGCCTCTATGACATGCCGCATGCATTTGGGGCCCCCATGACATGCGGCGTGCATTTGGGACCCCCATGACATGCGTCATGCATTTGGATCCCCCATTACATGCTGCATGCAAGTGGGGCCCCATGACAAGCGGCATGCATGTGGGCCCCCCATGACATGCGGAATGCATGTGGGGCCCCTATGACATGCGGCATGCATGTGGGACCCCCATGACATGCGGCATACATTTGGGGGGGCCCATGACATGCGGCATGCACGTGGGGCCCCCATGACATGCGGCATACATTCGTGGCCCCCGTGACATGAGGCATGCACGTGGGGCCCCCATGACATGCGGCAATCACGTGGGGCCCCAATGACATGCAGCATGCACGTGGGAGCCCAATGACATGCGGAATGCACGTGAGTCCCCCATGACATGCGGAATGCCTGCGGGGCCCCAATGACATGCGGCATGCATGCGGGGCCCTCATGACATGCGGCATGCATGTGGGGCCCCCATTATATGTGGCATGCATTTGGGGCCCCCATGACTTGAAGCATGCATTTGGGGCCCCCATGACATGCGGCATGCATGTAGGGCCCCCATGAAATGTGCCATGCATGTGGGGCCCCTATAACATGCGGCATGCATTTGTGGGCCCCAAGACATGCGGCATGCATATGGGGCCCCCATGACATGCTGCATGCGTTTGGGGCCCCTAAGATATGCGGCATGCATTTGGGGCCCCTATGACTTGAGTCATGCATTTGGGGCCCCCATGACATGCGGCATGTACGTGGGCCCCTCATGACATGCAGCATGCATTTGGGGCCCCCATGACATGCGGCATGCATGTAGGCCCCCATGAAATGCGCCATGCATGTGGGGCCCCTATGTCATGCGGCATGCATTTGTGGACCCCAAGACATGCGGCATGCACGTGGGGCCTCCATGGCATGCTGCATTCATTTGGGGCCCCCATGATATGCGGCATGCATTTGGGGCCCCATGACTTGAGGCATGCATTTGGGGCCCCCATGACATGCGGCATGCATTTGAATCCCCCATTACATGCGGCATGCACGTTGGGCCCCCATGACATGTGGAATGCACGTGGGGCCCCTATGCCATGCGACATGAATTTGGGAGCCCCAATACATGCGGCATGCATTTGGGGCCTGCATAACATGCTGCATGCATTTGGGGTACCTGAGACATGCGGCATGCACATGAGGCCCCCATAACATGCTGCATGCATTTGGGGCCCCATTACATGTGGCATGCAAATGGGGCCCCCATGACATGCGACATATGCTTGGGGCCCCAATGACATGCGGCATGAGTTTGGATCCCCCATAACATGCGGCATGCACGTGGGGCCCCCATGACATGCGGCATGCATGTGGGGCCCCCATGACATGCTCCATGCATGTGGGGCCCCTATGACATGCGGCATGCATTTGGGGGGCCCATGACATGCGGCATACACTTGGGGCCCCCATGACATGCGGACAACATTTGTGGCCCCCGTGACATGAGGCATGCACTTGGGGCCCCCATGACATGCGGCAAGCACGTGGGGCCCCAATGACATGCAGCATGTACGTGGGGCCCCCATGACATGCGGAATGCACATGAGGCCCCCATGACAAGTGGAATGCCTGCGGGGCCCCAATGACATGGGGCATGCATGCATTTGGGTCACCCATGAAATGCGGCATGCATGTGGGGCCCCCATGACATGGCGCAATTCATGGGGGCCCCAAATGCATGCCTCAAGTCATGGGGGCCCCAAATGCATGCCGCATATCATGGGGGTCCCACATGCATGCCGCATATCATGGGGGTCCCACATGCATGCCGCATGTCATGGGGGCCCCAAATGCATGTCGCATGTCAAGGGGGCCCCACGTGCATGCCACATGTCATGGGGACCCACATGCATGCCGCATGTTATGGAGGCCCCAAATGCATGCCGCATGTCATGGGGGCCATAAATGCATGCCACATGTCATGGGGGCCCCAAATGAACGTCGCATGTCAAGGGGGCCCCACGTGCATGCCACATGTCATGGGGACCCACATGCATGCCGCATGTCATGGAGGCCCCAAATGCATGCCGCATGTCATGGGGGCCATAAATGCATGCCGCATGTCATGGGGGCCCCATGTGCATGTCACATGTAATGGGGGCCCCAAAAGCATGCGGCATGTCATAGGGGCCCCACTTGCATGCCGCATGTCTCGGGCACCCCAAATGCATGCAGCATGTTATGGGGGCCCCACGTGCATGCCGCATGTATTGGGGGCCCCAAATGCATGCCGCATGTCCTGGGGGCCCCACATGCATGCCGCTTTTCATGGGGGCCCCAAATGCATGCCACATGTCATGGGGGCCCCAAATGCATGTCGCATGTCATGGGGCCCCACGTGCATGCTGCATGTCATGGGGGCCCCAAATGCATGCCGCATGTCATGGGGGCCCCAAATGCATGTCATGGGGACCCCCAACTGCATGCAGCATGTCTTGGGGCCCACAAATGCATGCCGCATGTCATAGGGGCCCCACATGCATGGCGCATGTATTGGGGGCCCCACATGCATGCCGCTTTTCATGGGGGCCCCAAATGCATGCCACATGTCATGGGGGCCCCAAATGCATGTCGCATGTCATGGGGCCCCACGTGCATGCTGCATGTCATGGGGGCCCCAAATGCATGCCGCATGTCATGGGGGCCCCAAATGCATGTCATGGGGACCCCCAACTGCATGCAGCATGTCTTGGGGCCCACAAATGCATGCCGCATGTCATAGGGGCCCCACATGCATGGCGAATTTCATGGGGGCCCCACATGCATGCGGCATGCATTTGTGGGCCCCAAGACATGCTGCATGCAGTTGGGGGTCCCCATGACATGCATTTGGGGCCCCCATGACATGCAGCATGCATTTGGGGCCCCCATGACATGCAGCATGCACGTGGGGCCCCATGACATGCGACATGCATTTGGGGCCCCCATGACATGTGGCATGCATTTGGGGCCCCCATGAAATGCGTCATGCATGTGGGGCCCCCAGGACATGCGGCATGCATTTGGGGCCCCAAATACATGCGGCATGCACGTGGGGCCCCCATA
The DNA here is from genome assembly GCF_046119375.1 of Phyllobates terribilis. NCBI lineage: Eukaryota > Metazoa > Chordata > Amphibia > Anura > Dendrobatidae > Phyllobates > Phyllobates terribilis. The sequence continues at coordinate 610,157,454 of NW_027362763.1, forward strand.
ACATGCTGCATGCATTTGGGGTGCCCGAGACATGCGGCATGCAAGTGGGGCCCCTATGACATGCCGCATGCTTTTGGGGCCCCCATTACATGTGACATGCACATGGGGCCCCCATGACATGCGGCATGCATTTATGGCCCCCATGACATGCGGCATGCATTTGGGGCCTCCATGACATGCGGCATGCATGTGGGTCCCCATGACATGTGGCATGCACGTGGGGCCCCCTTGACATGCGACGTTCATTTGGGGCCCCCATGACATGTGGCATGCATTTATGGCCCCCATGACATGCGGCATGCATTTGGGGCCCCAATGACATGCAGCATGCATGTGGGGCACCCATGACTTGCGCCATGCACGTGGGGCCCCTATGACATGCGGCATGAATTTGGGGGCCCCATTACATGTGGCATGCACGTGGAGCCCCCATGACATGCGGCATGCATTTGGGCCCCCATGACATGCGGCACTCATTTGGGGCCTGCATAACATGCTGCATGCATTTGGGGTACCTGAGACATGCGGCATGCATGTGGGGCCCCCATAACATGCTGCATGCATTTGGGGTGCCCGAGACATGCGGCATGCACGTGGGGCCCCTATGACATGCCGCATGCATTTGGGGCCCCCATTACATGTGGCATGCACATGGGGCCCCCATGACATGCGGCATACGCTTGGGGCCCCAATGACATGCGGCATGAGTTTGGATCCCCCATGACATGCGGCATGCACGTGGGGCCCCCATGACATGAGTCATGCATTTGGGGCCGCCATGACAAGCGGCATGCATTTGGGGGCCCCATGACATGCGGCATGCATGTGGGACCCCCATGACATGCGTCATGCATTTGGGGCCCCCATGACATGCTCCATGCATGTGGGGCCCCTATGATATGCGGCATACATTTGTGGCCCCCGTGACATGATGCATGCACATGGGGCACCCATGACATGCGGCAAGCACGTGGGGCCCCAATGACATGCAGCATGCACGTGGGACCCCCATGACACGCGGCATGCATGTGGGTCCCCCAGGACATGCAGCATGCATTTGGGGCCCCCATGACATGTGGTATGCACGTGGGGCCCCTATGACATGCCGCATGCATTTGGGGCCCCCATGACATGCTGCATGCATGTGGGACCCCCATTACATGATGCATGCAAGTGGGGCCCCCATGACATGTGGCATGCATGAGAGCCCCCATGACATGTGGCATGCACGTGGGGCCCCCATGACATGCTGCATGCATTTGGGGCCCCTATGACATGCGGTATGCACGTGGGGCCCTCATGACATGCAGCATGCATTTGGGGCCACTGTGACATGCGGCATGCATTTGGGGCCCCCATGACATGCGGCATGCATGTGGGACCCCCATGATATGCGGCATGCATGTGGGACCCCCATGATATGCGGCATGCATTTGGGGCCCCCATGACTTGAGGCATGCATTTGGGGCCCCCATGAATTGCGCCATGCATGTGGGGCCCCTATGACATGCGGCATGCATTTGTGGGCCCCAAGATATGCGGCATGCATGTGGGGCCCCTATGACATTCGGCATCCATTTGGGGGCCCCATGACATGCGGCATGCACGTGGGGCCCCCATGAAATGCGGCATGTCTGCGGGGCCCGCATGACATGCAGCATGCATTTGGATCCCCCATTACATGCTGCATGCAAGTGGGGCCCCCATGAAATGCGCCATGCATGTGGGGCCCCTATGACATGCTGCATGAATTTGGGGCCCCCAATACATGCGGCATGCTTGTTCGGCCCACAAGACATGCGGCATGCATTTATGGCCCCCATGACATGCGGCAAGCATTTGAGCCCCCATGGCATGCGGCATGCATGTGGGGCCCCAATGACATGCGGCATGCATTTGGGGCCCCAATGACATGCAGCATGCATGTGGGGCACCCATGACTTGCGCCATGCACGTGGGGCCCCTATGACATGCGGCATGAATTTGGGGGCCCCATTACATGCGGCATGCACGTGGAGCCCCCATGACATGCGGCATGCATTTGGGCCCCCATGACATGCGGCACTCATTTGGGGCCTGCATAACATGCTGCATGCATTTGGGGTACCTGAGACATGCGGCATGCATGTGGGGCCCCCATAACATGCTGCATGCATTTGGGGTGCCCGAGACATGCGGCATGCACGTGGGGCCCCTATGACATGCCGCATGCATTTGGGGCCCCCATTACATGTGGCATGCACATGGGGCCCCCATGACATGCGGCATACGCTTGGGGCCCCAATGACATGCGGCATGAGTTTGGATCCCCCATGACATGCGGCATGCACGTGGGGCCCCCATGACATGAGTCATGCATTTGGGGCCGCCATGACAAGCGGCATGCATTTGGGGGCCCCATGACATGCGGCATGCATGTGGGACCCCCATGACATGCGTCATGCATTTGGGGCCCCCATGACATGCTCCATGCATGTGGGGCCCCTATGATATGCGGCATACATTTGTGGCCCCCGTGACATGATGCATGCACATGGGGCACCCATGACATGCGGCAAGCACGTGGGGCCCCAATGACATGCAGCATGCACGTGGGACCCCCATGACACGCGGCATGCATGTGGGTCCCCCAGGATATGCAGCATGCATTTGGGGCCCCCATGACATGTGGTATGCACATGGGGCCCCTATGACATGCCGCATGCATTTGGGGCCCCCATGACATGCTGCATGCATGTGGGACCCCCATTACATGATGCATGCAAGTGGGGCCCCCATGACATGTGGCATGCATGAGAGCCCCCATGACATGTGGCATGCACGTGGGGCCCCCATGACATGCTGCATGCATTTGGGGCCCCTATGACATGCGGTATGCACGTGGGGCCCTCATGACATGCAGCATGCATTTGGGGCCACTGTGACATGCGGCATGCATTTGGGGCCCCCATGACATGCGGCATGCATGTGGGACCCCCATGATATGCGGCATGCATGTGGGACCCCCATGATATGCGGCATGCATTTGGGGCCCCCATGACTTGAGGCATGCATTTGGGGCCCCCATGAATTGCGCCATGCATGTGGGGCCCCTATGACATGCGGCATGCATTTGTGGGCCCCAAGATATGCGGCATGCATGTGGGGCCCCTATGACATTCGGCATCCATTTGGGGGCCCCATGACATGCGGCATGCACGTGGGGCCCCCATGAAATGCGGCATGTCTGCGGGGCCCGCATGACATGCAGCATGCATTTGGATCCCCCATTACATGCTGCATGCAAGTGGGGCCCCCATGAAATGCGCCATGCATGTGGGGCCCCTATGACATGCTGCATGAATTTGGGGCCCCCAATACATGCGGCATGCTTGTTCGGCCCACAAGACATGCGGCATGCATTTATGGCCCCCATGACATGCGGCAAGCATTTGAGCCCCCATGGCATGCGGCATGCATGTGGGGCCCCAATGACATGCGGCATGCATTTGGGGCCCCCATGACTTGAGGCATGCATTTGGGGCCCCCATGACATGCGGCATGCATGTGGGGCCCCCATGACATGCGGCATGCATGTGGGGCCTGCATAACATGCTGCATGCACTTGGGGTACCTGATACATGCGGCATGCACGTGGGGCCCCCATAACATGCTGCATGCATTTGGGGTGCCCGAGACATGCGGCATGCACGTGGTGCCCCTATGACATGCCGCATGCATTTGGGGCCCCCATTACATGTGGCATGCACACGGGGCCTCCATGACATGCGGCATACGCTTGGGGCCCCAATGACATGCAGCATGCGTTTGGATCCCCCATGACATGCGGCATGCACGTGGGGCTCCCATGACATGAGTCATGCATTTGAGGCCGCCATGACATGCAGCATGGATTTGGGGCCCCCATGACATGGGGCATGCACGTGGGGCCCCTATGACATGCGGCATGCACGTGGGGCCCTCATGACATGCAGCATGCATTTGAGGCCACCATGACATGCGGCATGCATTTGGGGCCCCCATGACATGCGGCATGCATGTGGGACCCCTATGACATGCGGCATGCATTTGGGGGCCCCATGACATGCGGCATGCACGTGGGGCCGCCATAACATGCGGCAAGCACGTGGGACCCAATGACATGCAGCATGTACGTGGGGCCCCCATGACATGCGGCATGCATGTGGGGCCCCATGATATGCGTCATGCAGTTGGGGACCCCAATACATGCGGCATGCACGTTGGGCCCCCATGGCATGCGGAATGCCTGCGGGGCCCCCATGATATGTGGCATGCATTTGGGGCCCCTATAACTTGAGCCATGCATGTGGGGCCCCCATGACATGCGGAATGCACGTGAGGCCCCCATGGCATGCGGAATGCCTGCGGGGCCCCCATGATATGTGGCATGCATTTGGGGCCCCTATGACTTGAGCCATGCATTTGGGGCCCCATGACATGCGGCATGTACGTGGGCCCCTCATGACATGCAGCATGCATTTGGGGCCCCCATGACATGCGGCATGCATGTAGGCCCCCATGAAATGCGCCATGCATGTGGGGCCCCTATGTCATGCGGCATGCATTTGTGGGCCCCAAGACATGCGGCATGCACGTGGGGCCTCCATGACATGCTGCATGCATTTGGGGCCCCCATGATATGCGGCATGCATTTGGGTCCCCATGACTTGAGGCATGCATTTGGGGCCCCCATGACATGCGGCATGCATTTGAATCCCCCATTACATACCGCATGCACGTTGGGCCCCCATGACATGCGGCATGCATTTGGGGCCCCCATGACATGTGGAATGCACGTGGGGCCCCTATGCCATGCGACATGAATTTGGGAGCCCCAATACATGCGGCATGCATTTGGGGCCTGCATAACATGCTGCATGCATTTGGGGTACCTGAGACATGCGGCATGCAAATGAGGCCCCCATAACATGCTGCATGCATTTGGGGCCCCCATTACATGTGGCATGCAAATGGGGCTCCCATGACATGCGACATATGCTTGGGGCCCCAATGACATGCGGCATGAGTTTGGATCCCCCATAACATGCGGCATGCACGTGGGGCCCCCATGACATGCGGCATGCATGTGGGGCCCCCATGACATGCTCCATGCATGTGGGGCCCCTATGACATGCGGCATGCATTTGGGGAGCCCATGACATGCGGCATACACGTGGGGCCCCCATGACATGCGGACTACATTTGTGGCCCCCGTGACATGAGGCATGCACGTGGGGCCCCCATGACATGCGGCAAGCACGTGGGACCCAATGACATGCAGCATGTACGTGGGGCCCCCATGACATGCGGAATGCACGTGAGGCCCCCATGACATGAGGAATGCCTGCGGGGCCCCAATGACATGTGGCATGCATGCATTTGGGTCCCCCATGAAATGCGGCATGCATGTGGGGCCCCCATGACATGTGCCATGCATGTGGGGCCCCATGATATGCGTCATGCAGTTGGGGACCCCAATACATGCGGCATGCACGTTGGGCCCTCATGACATGCGACAAGCACGTGGGGCCCCAATAACATGCAGCATGCACGTGGGGCCCCCATGACATGCGGAATGCATGTGAGGCCCCCATGACATGCGGAATGCCTGCGGGGCCCCCATGATATGTGGCATGCATTTGGGGCCCCTATGACTTGAGCCATGCATTTGGGGCCCCCATGACATGCGGCATGTACCTGGGCCCCTCATGACATGCAGCATGCATTTGGGGCCTCCATGACATGCGGCATGCATGTAGGCCCCCATGAAATGTGCCATGCATGTGGGGCCCCTATGTCATGCGGCATGCATTTGTGGGCCCCAAGACATGCGGCATGCACGTGGGGCCTCCATGACATGCTGCATGCGTTTGGGGCCCCCATGATATGCGGCATGCATTTGGGGCCCCATGACTTGAGGCATGCATTTGGGGCCCCCATGACATGAGGCATGCATGTGGGACCCCCATGACATGCGGCATGCATTTGAATCCCCCATTACATGCGGCATGCACGTGGGGCCCCCATGACATGCGGCATGTATTTGGGGCCCCCATGACATGCGGAATGCACGTGGGGCCCCTATGACATGCGACATGAATTTGGCAGCCCCAATACATGCGGCATGCATTTGGGGCCTGCATAACATGCTGCATGCATTTGGGGTACCTGAGACATGTGGCATGCACATGAGGCCCCCATAACATGCTGCATGCATTTGGGACCCCCATTACATGTGGCATGCAAATGGGGCCCCCATGACATGCGACATATGCTTGGGGCCCCAATGACATGCGGCATGAGTTTGGATCCCCCATAACATGCGGCATGCACGTGGGGCCGCCATGACATGCGGCATGCATGTGGGTCCCCCATGACATGCGGCAAGCACGCAGGGCCCCAATGACATGCAGCATGTACGTGGGGCCCCCATGACATGCGGAATGCACGTGAGGCCCCCATGACAAGTGGAATGCCTGCGGGGCCCCAATGACATGGGGCATGCATGCATTTGGGTCACCCATGAAATGCGGCATGCATTTGGGGCCCCCATGACATGTGGCATGCATGTGGGGTCCCATGATATGCGGCATGCAGTTGGGGCCCCCAATACATGCGGCATGCACGTGGGGCCCCAATGACATGCAGCATGCCCGTGGGGCCCCCATGACATGCGGAATGCACGTGAGGCCCCCATGACATGCGGAATGCCTGCGGGTCCCCCTTGATATGCGGCATGCATTTGGGGCCCCCATGACTTGAGGCATGCATTTGGGGCCCCCATGACATGCGGCATGCATGTGGGACCACCATGACATGCGGCATGCATTTGAATCCCCAATTACATGCGGCATGCAGGTGGTTCCCCCATGACATGCGGCATGCATTTGGGACCCCCATGACATGCGGCATGCACGTTGGGCCCCATGACATGCTCCATGCATGTGGGGCCCCTATGACATGCGGCATGCATTTGGGGGGCCCCATGACATGTGGCATGCACGTGGGGCCACCATGACATGTGGCATACATTTGTGGCCCCCGTGACATGAGGCATGCACGTGGGGCCCCCATGACATGCGGCATGCACGTGGGCCCCAATGACATGCAGCATGCCCGTGGGGCCCCCATGACATGCGGAATGCACGTGAGGCCCCCATGACATGTGGAATGCCTGCGGGGCCCCCTTGATATGCGGCATGCATTTGGGGCCCCCATGACTTGAGGCATGCATTTGGGGCCCCCATGACATGCGGCATGCATGTGGGACCACCATGACATGCGGCATGCATTTGAATCCCCCATTACATGCGGCATGCAGGTGGTTCCCCCATGACATGCGGCATGCATTTGTGGCCCCCAATACATGCGGCATGCACGTTGGGCCCCATTACAGCTCCATGCATGTGGGGCCCCTATGACATGCGGCATGCATTTGGGGGGCCCCATTACATGTGGCATGCACGTGGCGCCACCATGACATGTGGCATACATTTGTGGCCCCCGTGACATGAGGCATGCACGTGGGGCCCCCATGACATGCGGCATACATTTATGGCCCCCATGACATGCGGCAAGCATTTGGGCCCCCATGACATGCGGCATGCATGTGGGGCCCCCATGACATGCGGCATGCATTTGGGGGCCCCATGATATGCAGCATGCATTTGGGTCCCCTATGAAATGCGACATGCATGTGGGTCCCCCAGGACATGCGGCATGCATTTGGGCCCCCATGACATGTGGTATGCACGTGGGGCCCCTATGACATGCGACATGAATTTGGGGCCCCCATGATATGTGGCACGCACTTGGGGCCCCCATGCCATGCGGCATGCATGTGGGGCCCCTATGACATGCGGCATGCTTTTGTGGGCCCCAAGACATGCTGCATGCATTTTTGGGGCCCCATGACATGCGGCATGCACGTGGGGCCCCCATGATATGTGGCATGCATTTGGGGCCCCCATGACATGCGGCATGCATTTGGGGCCCCCATGACATGCAGTATGCACGTGGGGCCCCCATGACATGCGGCATGCATTTGGGGCCCCCATGACATGCGGCATGCATTTGGGGACCCCATGACATGCGGCATGCATGTGGGGGTCCCATGACATGCGACATGCATGTGGGGCCCCAATTACATGCGACATGCATTTGGGGCCCCCATGACTTGAGGCATGCATTTGGGGCCCCCATGACATGCGGCATGCATGTGGGACCCCAATGACATGCGGCATGCATTTGAATCCCCCATTACATGCGGCATGCATGTGGGGCCCAAATGCTTGCCGCATGTCATGGGGGCCTCCATGACATGCGGCATGCATGTGGGGCCCCATGACATGTGCCATGCATGTGGGGCCCCTATGACATGCGGCATGCATTTGGGGCCCCGATGACATGCGGCATGCATGTGGGGCACCCATGACTTGCGGCATGAATTTGAGGGCCCCATTATATGCGGCATGCACGTGGAGCCCCCATGACATGCGGCATGCATTTGGGGCCCCCATGATATGCGGCATGCATGTGGGTCCCCAATGAAATGTGCCATGCATGTGGGGCCCCCATGACATACGGCATGCATTTGGGTCCCCCATGAAATGTGCCATGCATGTGGGGCCCCTATGACATGCGGCATGCATTTGGGGGGCCCCATTACATGTGGCATGCACGTGGCGCCACCATGACATGTGGCATACATTTGTGGCCCCCGTGACATGAGGCATGCACGTGGGGCCCCCATGACATGCGGCATACATTTATGGCCCCCATGACATGCGGCAAGCATTTGGGCCCCCATGACATGCGGCATGCATGTGGGGCCCCCATGACATGCGGCATGCATTTGGGGGCCCCATGAAATGCAGCATGCATTTGGGTCCCCTATGAAATGCGACCTGCATGTGGGTCCCCCAGGACATGCGGCATGCATTTGGGCCCCCATGACATGTGGTATGCACGTGGGGCCCCTATGACATGCGACATGAATTTGGGGGCCCCATTGCATGCGGCATGCACGTGGGCCCCCCTTGACATGCGACATTCATTTGGGGCCCCCATGACATGTGGCATACATGTGGGGTCCCATGATATGCGGCATGCAGTTGGGGCCCCAATACATGTTTCATGCGCGTTGGGCACCCATGACATGTGACATGCATTTATGGCCCCATGACATGCGGCATGAATTTGGGCCCTCATGATATGTGCCATGCATGTGGGGCCCCTATGACATGCGGCATGCATTTGTGGGCCCCAAGACATGTGGCATGCACGTGGGCCCCCCATGACATGCTACATGCATTTGGGGCCCCCATGATATGTGGCACGCACTTGGGGCCCCCATGCCATGCGGCATGCATGTGGGGCCCCTATGACATGCGGCATGCTTTTGTGGGCCCCAAGACATGCTGCATGCATTTTTGGGGCCCCATGACATGCGGCATGCACGTGGGGCCCCCATGATATGTGGCATGCATTTGGGGCCCCCATGACATGCGGCATGCATTTGGGGCCCCCATGACATGCAGTATGCACGTGGGGCCCCCATGACATGCGGCATGCATTTGGGGCCCCCATGACATGCGGCATGCATTTGGGGACCCCATGACATGCGGCATGCATGTGGGGGTCCCATGACATGCGACATGCATGTGGGGCCCCAATTACATGCGACATGCATTTGGGGCCCCCATGACTTGAGGCATGCATTTGGGGCCCCCATGACATGCGGCATGCATGTGGGGCCCCTATGACATGCGGCATGCATGTGGGGGTCCCATGACATGCGACATGCATGTGGGGCCCCAATTACATGCGACATGCATTTGGGGCCCCCATGACTTGAGGCATGCATTTGGGGCCCCCATGACATGTGGCATGCATTTGGGGCCCCCATGACATGCGGCATGCATTTGGGGCCCCCATGACATGCAGTATGCACGTGGGGCCCCCATGACATGCGGCATGCATTTGGGGCCCCCATGACATGCGGCATGCATTTGGGGACCCCATGACATGCGGCATGCATATGGGGGTCCCATGACATGCGACATGCATGTGGGGCCCCAATTACATGCGGTATGCATTTGGGGCCCCCATGACATGCGGCATGCATGTGGGGGCCCCGTGACATGCGGCATGCATGTGGGGCCCCAATTACATGCGACATGCATTTGGGGCCCCCATGACTTGAGGCATGCATTTGGGGCCCCCATGACATGCGGCATGCATGTGGGACCCCAATGACATGCGGCATGCATTTGAATCCCCCATTACATGCGGCATGCATGTGGGGCCCAAATGCTTGCCGCATGTCATGGGGGCCTCCATGACATGCGGCATGCATGTGGGGCCCCATGACATGTGCCATGCATGTGGGGCCCCTATGACATGCGGCATGCATTTGGGGCCCCGATGACATGCGGCATGCATGTGGGGCCCCTATGACATGCGGCATGCATTTGGGGCCCCGATGACATGCGGCATGCACGTGGGGCCCCCATGACATGCGGCATACATTTGTGACCCCCGTGACATGAGGCATGCACGTGGGGCCCCCATGACATGCGGCAAGCACGTGGGGGCCCAATGACATGCAGCATGTACGTGGCGCCCCCATGACATGCGGAATGCACGTGAGGCCCCCATGACATGAGGAATGCCTGCGGGGCCCCAATGACATGCGGCATGCATGCATTTGGGTCCATGAAATGCGGCATGCATGTGGGGCCCCCATGACATGTGGCATGCATGTGGGGCCCCATGATATGCGGCATGCAGTTGGGGACCCCAATACATGCGGCATGCACGTTGGGGCCCCATGACATGCGGCATGCATTTGGGCCCCATGACATGCAGCATGCACGTGGGGCCCCATGACATGCGGAATGCCTGCGGGGCCCCAATGACATGTGGCATGCATTTGGGGCCCCCAATATATGCATCATGCACTTGGGGCCCCCATGATATGTGGCATGCATTTGGGGCCCCCATGACTTGAGCCATGCATTTGGGGCCCCATGACATGCGGCATGCATGTAGGCCCCCATGAAATGCGCCATGCATGTGTGACCCCTATGACATGCGGCATGCATTTGTGGGCCCCAATACATGCAGCATGCACATGGGGCCCCCATGACATGCTGCATGCATTTGGGGCCCCCATGACATGCGGCATGCATTTGGGGGCCCCATGACATGCGGAATGCACGTGGGGCCCCTATGACATGCGACATGAATTTGGGAGCCCCATTACATGCGGCCTGCACATGGAGCCCCCATGACATGCGTCATGCATTTGGGCCCCCATGACATGAGTCATGCATTTGGGGCCACCATGACATGCGGCATGCATTTGGGGCCCCCATGACATGCGGCATGCATTTGGGTCCCCCATGAAATGCGGCATGCATGTGGGGCCCCCATGACATGCGGCATGCATTTGGGGCCCTCATGACATGCGTCATGCATTTGGGGCCCCCATGACATGCGGCATGCATGTAGGGCCCCCATGAAATGTGCCATGCATTTGAATCCTCCATCACATGCGGCATGCACGTGGGGCCCCCGTGACATGCTGCATGCATTTGGGGCCCCAATGACATGCGGAATGCCTGCGGGGCCCCCATGACATGCGGCATGCAGGCGGGGCCCTCATGACATGCGGCATGCATTTGGGGCCTCCATGACATGTGGCATGCATGTGGGTCCCCATGACATGCGGCATGCATGTGGGGCCCCCATGACATGCGGCATGCATTTGGGCCCCCATGACTTGCGGCATGCATTTGGGGCCTGCACAACATCCTGCATGCATTTGGGGTACCTGAGACATGTGGCATGCACATGGGGCCCCCATAACATGCTGCATGCATTTGGGGTGCCCGAGACATGCGGCATGCATGTGGGGCCCCAATGGCATGCGGCATGCATGCGGGGCCCTCATGACATGCGGCATTCATGTGGGGCCCCCATGATATGTGGCATGCATGTCGGACCCCCATGATATGTGGCATGCATTTGGGGCCCCCATGACATGCGGAATGCATGTAGGGCCCCCATGAAATGCGCCATGCATGTGGGGCCCCTATGACATGCGGCATGCATTTGTGAGCCCCAAGACATGCGGCATGCACCTGGGGCCCCCATGACAATGTGCATGCGTTTGGGGACCCCATGATATGCGGCATGCATTTGGGGCCCCCATGACATGCGGCATGTATTTGGGGCCCCCATGATATGCGGCATGCATGTGGGTCCCCCATGACATGTGGCATGGATTTGGGGCCCCCATGACATACGACATGCATTTGGGTCCCCCATGAAATGTGCCATGCATGTGGGGCCCCTATGACATGCGGCATGCATTTGTGGGCCCCAAGACATGCTGCATGCACGTGGGGCCCCCATGACATGCGGCATGCACGTGGGGCCCCTATGACATGCGGCATGCACGTGGGCCCTCATGACATGCAGCATGCATTTGGGGCCACTATGACATGCAGCATGCATTTGGGGCCCCCATGACATGCGGCATGCATGTGGGACCCCTATGACATGTGGCATGCATTTGGGGGCCATGACATGCGGCATGCACGTGGGGCCCCCATGACATGCGGCATACATTTGTGACCCCCGTGACATGAGGCATGCACGTGGGGCCCCCATGACATGCGGCAAGCACGTGGGGGCCCAATGACATGCAGCATGTACGTGGCGCCCCCATGACATGCGGAATGCACGTGAGGCCCCCATGACATGAGGAATGCCTGCGGGGCCCCAATGACATGCGGCATGCATGCATTTAGGTCCATGAAATGCGGCATGCATGTGGGGCCCCCATAACATGTGGCATGCATGTGGGGCCCCATGATATGCGGCATGCAGTTGGGGACCCCAATACATGCGGCATGCACGTTGGGGCCCCATGACATGCGGCATGCATTTGGGCCCCATGACATGCAGCATGCACGTGGGGCCCCATGACATGCGGAATGCCTGCGGGGCCCCAATGACATGCGGCATGCATTTGGGGCCCCGATGACATGCGGCATGCATGTGGGGCACCCATGACTTGCGGCATGAATTTGATTGCCCCATTATATGCGGCATGCACGTGGAGCCCCCATGACATGCGGCATGCATTTGGGGCCCCCATGATATGCGGCATGCATGTGGGGCCCCCATGACATGTGGCATGCATGTGGGGCCCCTATGACATGCGGCATGCATTTGTGGACCCCAAGACATGCTGCATGCATTTGGGGGCCCCCATGACATGCGGCATGCACGTGGGGCCCCCATGACATGCGGCATGCACGTGGGGCCCCTATGACATGCGGCATGCACGTGGGGCCCTCATGACATGCAGCATGCATTTGGGGCCACTATGACATGCAGCATGCATTTGGGGCCCCCATGACATGCGGCATGCATGTGGGACCCCTATGACATGCGGCATGCATTTGGGGGGCCATGACATGCGGCATGCACGTGGGGCCCCCATGACATGCGGCATACATTTGTGACCCCCGTGACATGAGGCATGCACGTGGGGCTCCCATGACATGCGGCAAGCACGTGGGGGCCCAATGACATGCAGCATGTACGTGGCGCCCCCATGACATGCGGAATGCACGTGAGGCCCCCATGACATGAGGAATGCCTGCGGGGCCCCCATGACTTGAGCCATGCATTTGGGGCCCCCAATATATGCATCATGCACTTGGGGCCCCCATGATATGTGGCATGCATTTGGGGCCCCCATGACTTGAGCCATGCATTTGGGGCCCCATGACATGCGGCATGCACGTGGGCCCCTCATGACATGCAGCATGCATTTGGGGCCCCCATGACATGCGGCATGCATGTAGGCCCCCATGAAATGCGCCATGCATGTGTGGCCCCTATGACATGCGGCATGCATTTGTGGGCCCCAATACATGCAGCATGCACATGGGGCCCCATGACATGCTGCATGCATTTGGGGCCCCCATGACATGCGGCATGCATTTGGGGGCCCCATGACATGCGGAATGCACGTGGGGCCCCTATGACATGCGACGTGAATTTGGGAGCCCCATTACATGCGGCCTGCACATGGAGCCCCCATGACATGCGTAATGCATTTGGGCCCCCATGATATGCGGCATGCAGTTGGGGACCCCAATACATGCGGCATGCACGTTGGGGCCCCATGACATGCGGCATGCATTTGGGCCCCCATGACTTGAGGCATGCATTTGGGGCCCCCATGACATGTGGCATGCATGTAGGGCCCCCATGAAATGTGCCATGCATGTGGGGCCCCTCTGACATGCGGCATGCATTTGTGAGCACCAAGACATGCGGCATGCACGTGGGGCCCCCATGACATGCTGCATGCATTTGAATCCCCCATTACATGCGCCATGCATGTGGGGCCCCCATGACATGCTCCATGCATGTGGGGCCCCTATGACATGAGGCATGGATTTGGGGGGCCCCATGACATGCAGCATGCACGTGGGGCCCCCATGATATGCGGCATACATTTGTGGCCCCCGTGTCATGAGGCATGCACGTGGGGCCCCCATGACATGCGGCAAGCACGTGGGGCCCCAATGACATGCAGCATTCACGTGGGACCGCCATAACATGCGGAATGCACGTGAGGCCCCCATGACATGCGGAATGCCTGCGGGGCCCCGATGACATGCGGCATGCACGCTGGGCCCCCATGACATGCGTCATGCATTTATGGCCCCCATAACATGCGGCAAGCATTTGGGCCACCATGTTATGCGGCATGCATTTGGGGCCCCCATGACTTGAGGCATGCATTTGGGGCCCCGATGACATGCAGCATGCATGTGGGGCCCCCATGACATGCGGCATGCATTTGGGGCCTGCATAACATGCTGCATGCATTTGGGGTACCTGAGACATGCGGCATGCACGTGGGGCCCCTATGACATGCCGCATGCATTTGGGGCCCCCATTATATGCGGCATGCATGTAGGGCCCCCATGAAATGTGCCATGCATGTGGGGCCCCTATGACATGCGGCATGCATTTGTGAGCCCCAAGACATGCGGCATGCACGTGGGGCCCCCATGACATGCTGCATGCATTTGGGGTGCCCGAGACATGCGGCATGCACGTGGGGCCCCTATGACATGCCGCATGCATTTGGGGCCCCCATGACATGCGGCATGCACCTGGGACCCCCATGACATGAGTCATGCATTTGGGGCCGCCATGACATGCGGCATGCATTTGGGGCCCCCATGACATGCGGCATGTATTTGGGTCCCCCATGAAATGCGACTTGCATGTGGGGCCCCCATGACATGCGGCATGCATTTGGGGCCCTCATGACATGTGGCATGCATTTGGGGCCCCCATGACATGCGGCATGCATTTGGGGCCCCCATGACATGCGGAATGCACGTGGGGCCCCTATGACATGCAACATGAATTTGGGAGCCCCATTACATGCGGCATGCACATGGAGCCCCCATGACATGCGTCATGCATTTGGGCCCCCATGACATGAGTCATGCATTTGGGGCCACCATGACATGCGGAATGCCTGCGGGGCCCCCATGACATGCGGCATGCAGGCGGGGCCCTCATGACATGCGGCATGCATTTGGGGCCTCCATGACATGTGGCATGCATGTGGGTCCCCATGACATGCGGCATGCATGTGGGGCCCCCATGACATGCGGCATGCATTTGGGCCCCCATGACATGCGGCATGCATTTGGGGCCCCTATGACATGCGGCATGCATTTGTGAGCCCCAAGACATGCGGCATGCACCTGGGGCCCCCATGACAATGTGCATGCGTTTGGGGACCCCATGATATGTGGCATGCATTTGGGGCCCCCATGACTTGAGGCATGCATTTGGGGCCCCCATGACATGTGGCATGCATGTAGGGCCCCCATGAAATGCGCCATGCATGTGGGGCCCCTCTGACATGCGGCATGCATTTGTGAGCACCAAGACATGCGCCATGCATGTGGGGCCCCCATGACATGCTCCATGCATGTGGGGCCCCTATGACATGAGGCATGGATTTGGGGGGCCCCATGACATGCAGCATGCACGTGGGGCCCCCATGATATGCGGCATACATTTGTGGCCCCCGTGTCATGAGGCATGCACGTGGGGCTCCCATGATATGCGGCAAGCACGTGGGGCCCCAATGACATGCAGCATTCACGTGGGACCGCCATAACATGCGGAATGCACGTGAGGCCCCCATGACATGCGGAATGCCTGCGGGGCCCCGAAGACATGCGGCATGCACGCTGGGCCCCCATGACATGCGTCATGCATTTATGGACCCCATAACATGCGGCAAGCATTTGGGCCACCATGTTATGCGGCATGCATTTCGGGGCCCCATGACTTGAGGCATGCATTTGGGGCCCCGATGACATGCAGCATGCATGTGGGGCCCCCATGACATGCGGCATGCATTTGGGGCCTGCATAACATGCTGCATGCATTTGGGGTACCTGAGACATGCGGCATGCACGTGGGGCCCCTATGACAGGCCGCATGCATTTGGGGCCCCCATTATATGCGGCATGCATGTAGGGCCCCCATGAAATGTGCCATGCATGTGGGGCCCCTATGACATGCGGAATGCACGTGAGGCACCCATGACATGCGGAAAGCCTGCGGGGCCCCAATGACATGAGGCATGCATTTGGGGCCCCCAATATATGCGGCATGCATGTGGGGCCCCATGATATGTGGCATGCATTTGGGGCCCCCATGACTTGAGGCATGCATGTGGGGCCCCCATGACATGCACCATGCATGTGGGGAACCTATGACATGCTGCATGCATTTGGGGCCCCCATGACTTGAGGCATGCATTTGGGGCCCCCAAGACATACGACATGCATGTGGGGCCCCCATGACATGCTGCATGCGTTTGGGGCCCCCATGCTATGCGGCATGCATTTGGGGCCCCCATTACTTGAGGCATGCATTTGGGGCCCCGACGACATGCGGCATGCATGTGGGGCCCCAAATAAATGCGGCATGCACGTGGGGCCTCCATTATATGTGGCATGCATTTGGGGCCCCCATGACTTGAGCCATGCATTTGGGGCCCCCATGATATGCGGCATGCATTTGGGGCTCCCATGACTTGAGGCATGCATTCAGGGCCCCCATGAAATGCGCCATGCATGTGGGGCCCCTATGACATGCGGCATGCATTTGTGGGCCCCAAGACATGCGGCATGCACGTGGGGCCTCCATGGCATGCTGCATTCATTTGGGGCCCCCATGATATGCGGCATGCATTTGGGGCCCCATGACTTGAGGCATGCATTTGGGGCCCCCATGACATGCGGCATGCATTTGAATCCCCCATTACATGCGGCATGCACGTTGGGCCCCCATGACATGCGGCATGCATTTGGGGCCCCCATGACATGTGGAATGCACGTGGGGCCCCTATGCCATGCGACATGAATTTGGGAGCCCCAATACATGCGGCATGCATTTGGGGCCTGCATAACATGCTGCATGCATTTGGGGTACCTGAGACATGCGGCATGCACATGAGGCCCCCATAACATGCGGCATGCACGTGGGGCCCCCATGACATGCGGAATGCCTGCGGGGCCCCGATGACATGCGGCATGCATGCTGGGCCCCCATGACATGCGTCATGCATTTATGGCCCCCATAACATGCGGCAAGCATTTGGGCCACCATGTTATGCGGCATGCATTTGGGGCCCCCATGACTTGAGGCATGCATTTGGGGCCCCGATGACATGCAGCATGCATGTGGGGCCCCCATGACATGTGGCATGCATTTGGGGCCTGCATAACATGCTGCATGCATTTGGGGTACCTGAGACATGCGGCATGCACGTGGGGCCCCTATGACATGCCGCATGCATTTGGGGCCCCCATTATATGCGGCATGCATGTAGGGCCCCCATGAAATGTGCCATGCATGTGGGGCCCCTATGACATGCGGCATGCATTTGTGAGACCCAAGACATGCGGCATGCACGTGGGGCCCCCATGACATGCCGCATGCATTTGGGGGCCCCATGACATGCGGCATGCACCTGGGACCCCCATGACATGAGTCATGCATTTGGGGCCGCCATGACATGCGGCATGCATTTGGGGCCCCCATGACATGCGGCATGTATTTGGATCCCCCATGAAATGCGACTTGCATGTGGGGCCCCCATGACATGCGGCATGCATTTGGGGCCCTCATGACATGTGGCATGCATTTGGGGCCCCCATGACATGCGGCATGCATTTGGGGCCCCCATGACATGCGGAATGCACGTGGGGCCCCCATGACATGCGGCATGCATTTGGGTCCCCCATGAAATGCGGCGTGCATGTGGGGGCCCCATGACATGCGGCATGCATTTGGGTCCCCCATGAAATGCGGCGTGCATGTGGGGCCCCCATGACATGCGGCATGCATTTGGGGCCCTCATGACATGCGTCATGCATTTGGGGCCCCCATGACATGCGGCATGCATGTAGGGCCCCCATGACATGCGGCATGCAGGCGGGGCCCTCATGACATGCGGCATGCATTTGGGGCCTCCATGACATGTGGCATGCATGTGGGTCCCCATGACATGCGGCATGCATGTGGGGCCCCCATGACATGCGGCATGCATTTGGGGCCTCCATGACATGTGGCATGCATGTGGGTCCCCATTACATGTGGCATGCAAATGGGGCCCCCATGACATGCGACATATGCTTGGGGCCCCAATGACATGCGGCATGAGTTTGGATCCCCATAACATGCGGCATGCACGTGGGGCCCCCATGACATGCGGAATGCCTGCGGGGCCCCGATGACATGCGGAATGCACGTGGGGCCCCCATGACATGCGGCATGCATTTGGGTCCCCCATGAAATGCGGCGTGCATGTGGGGCCCCCATGACATGCGGAATGCACGTGGGGCCCCCATGACATGCGGCATGCATTTGGGTCCCCCATGAAATGCGGCGTGCATGTGGGGCCCCCATGACATGCGGCATGCATTTGGGTCCCCCATGAAATGCGGCGTGCATGTGGGGCCCCCATGACATGCGGCATGCATTTGGGGCCTTCATGACATGCGTCATGCATTTGGGGCCCCCATGACATGCGGCATGCATGTAGGGCCCCCATGACATGCGGCATGCAGGCGGGGCCCTCATGACATGCGGCATGCATTTGGGGCCTCCATGACATGTGGCATGCATGTGGGTCCCCATGACATGCGGCATGCATGTGGGGCCCCCATGACATGCGGCATGCATTTGGGGCCTCCATGACATGTGGCATGCATGTGGGTCCCCATTACATGTGGCATGCAAATGGGGCCCCCATGACATGCGACATATGCTTGGGGCCCCAATGACATGCGGCATGAGTTTGGATCCCCATAACATGCGGCATGCACGTGGGGCCCCCATGACATGCGGAATGCCTGCGGGGCCCCGATGACATGCGGCATGCACGCTGGGCCCCCATGACATGCGTCATGCATTTATGGCCCCCATAACATGCGGCAAGCATTTGGGCCACCATGTTATGCGGCATGCATTTGGGGCCCCCATGACTTGAGGCATGCATTTGGGGCCCCGATGACATGCAGCATGCATGTGGGGCCCCCTTGACATGTGGCATGCATTTGGGGCCTGCATAACATGCTGCATGCATTTGGGGTACCTGAGACATGCGGCATGCACGTGGGGCCCCTATGACATGCCGCATGCATTTGGGGCCCCCATTATATGCGGCATGCATGTAGGGCCCCCATGAAATGTGCCATGCATGTGGGGCCCCTATGACATGCGGCATGCATTTGTGAGACCCAAGACATGCGTTTGGGGTGCCCGAGACATGCGGCATGCACGTGGGGCCCCAATGACATGCGGCATGCATGCGGGGCCCTCATGACATGCGGCATTCATGTGGGGCCCCCATGATATGTGGCATGCATGTGGGACCCCCATGATATGTGGCATGCATTTGGGGCCCCCATGACATGCGGAATGCATGTAGGGCCCCCATGAAATGCGCCATGCATGTGGGGCCCCTATGACATGCGGCATGCATTTGTGAGCCCCAAGACATGCGGCATGCACCTGGGGCCCCCATGACATGCTGCATGCATTTGAATCCCCCATTACATGCGCCATGCATGTGGGGCCCCCATGACATGCTCCATGCATGTGGGGCCCCTATGACATGAGGCATGGATTTGGGGGGCCCCATGACATGCAGCATGCACGTGGGGCCCCCATGATATGCGGCATACATTTGTGGCCCCCGTGTCATGAGGCATGCACGTGGGGCCCCCATGATATGCGGCAAGCACGTGGGGCCCCAATGACATGCAGCATTCACGTGGGACCACCATAACATGCGGAATGCACGTGAGGCCCCCATGACATGCGGAATGCCTGCGGGGCCCCGATGACATGCGGCATGCACGCTGGGCCCCCATGACATGCGTCATGCATTTATGGCCCCCATAACATGCGGCAAGCATTTGGGCCACCATGTTATGCGGCATGCATTTGGGGCCCCCATGACTTGAGGCATGCATTTGGGGCCCCGATGACATGCAGCATGCACGTGGGGCCCCTATGACATGCCGCATGCATTTGGGGCCCCCATTACATGTGGCATGCACATGGGGCCCCCATGACATGTGGCATACGCTTGGGGCCCCAATGACATGTGGCATGAGTTTGAATCCCCCATGACATGCGGCATGCACGTGGGCCCCCATGACATGAGTCATGCATTTGGGGCCGCCATGACATGCGGCATGCATTTGGGGCCCCCATGACATGCGGCATGCATTTGTGTCCACAATGAAATGAGGCATGCATGTGGGGCCCCCAGGACATGCGGCATGCATTTGGGGCCCCCATGACATGTGGTATGCACGTGGGGCCTCTATGACATGCCGCATGCATTTGGGGCCCCCATGACATGCGGCGTGCATTTGGGACCCCCATGACATGCGTCATGCATTTGGATCCCCCATTACATGCTGCATGCAAGTGGGGCCCCATGACAAGCGGCATGCATGTGGGCCCCCCATGACATGCGGAATGCATGTGGGGCCCCTATGACATGCGGCATGCATGTGGGACCCCCATGACATGCGGCATACATTTGGGGGGGCCCATGACATGCGGCATGCACGTGGGGCCCCCATGACATGCGGCATACATTCGTGGCCCCCGTGACATGAGGCATGCACGTGGGGCCCCCATGACATGCGGCAATCACGTGGGGCCCCAATGACATGCAGCATGCACGTGGGAGCCCAATGACATGCGGAATGCACGTGAGTCCCCCATGACATGCGAAATGCCTGCGGGGCCCCAATGACATGCGGCATGCATGCGGGGCCCTCATGACATGCGGCATGCATGTGGGGCCCCCATTATATGTGGCATGCATTTGGGGCCCCCATGACTTGAAGCATGCATTTGGGGCCCCCATGACATGCGGCATGCATGTAGGGCCCCCATGAAATGCGCCATGCGTGTGGGGCCCCTATAACATGCGGCATGCATTTGTGGGCCCCAAGACATGCGGCATGCATATGGGGCCCCCATGACATGCTGCATGCGTTTGGGGCCCCTAAGATATGCGGCATGCATTTGGGGCCCCTATGACTTGAGTCATGCATTTGGGGCCCCCATGACATGCGGCATGTACGTGGGCCCCTCATGACATGCAGCATGCATTTGGGGCCCCCATGACATGCGGCATGCATGTAGGCCCCCATGAAATGCGCCATGCATGTGGGGCCCCTATGTCATGCGGCATGCATTTGTGGACCCCAAGACATGCGGCATGCACGTGGGGCCTCCATGGCATGCTGCATTCATTTGGGGCCCCCATGATATGCGGCATGCATTTGGGGCCCCATGACTTGAGGCATGCATTTGGGGCCCCCATGACATGCGGCATGCATTTGAATCCCCCATTACATGCGGCATGCACGTTGGGCCCCCATGACATGTGGAATGCACGTGGGGCCCCTATGCCATGCGACATGAATTTGGGAGCCCCAATACATGCGGCATGCATTTGGGGCCTGCATAACATGCTGCATGCATTTGGGGTACCTGAGACATGCGGCATGCACATGAGGCCCCCATAACATGCTGCATGCATTTGGGGCCCCATTACATGTGGCATGCAAATGGGGCCCCCATGACATGCGACATATGCTTGGGGCCCCAATGACATGCGGCATGAGTTTGGATCCCCCATAACATGCGGCATGCACGTGGGGCCCCCATGACAAGCGGCATGCATGTGGGGCCCCCATGACATGCTCCATGCATGTGGGGCCCCTATGACATGCGGCATGCATTTGGGGGGCCCATGACATGCGGCATACACTTGGGGCCCCCATGACATGCGGACAACATTTGTGGCCCCCGTGACATGAGGCATGCACTTGGGGCCCCCATGACATGCGGCAAGCATGTGGGGCCCCAATGACATGCAGCATGTACGTGGGGCCCCCATGACATGCGGAATGCACATGAGGCCCCCATGACAAGTGGAATGCCTGCGGGGCCCCAATGACATGGGGCATGCATGCATTTGGGTCACCCATGAAATGCGGCATGCATGTGGGGCCCCCATGACATGGCGCAATTCATGGGGGCCCCAAATGCATGCCTCAAGTCATGGGGGCCCCAAATGCATGCCGCATATCATGGGGGTTCCACATGCATGCCGCATATCATGGGGGTCCCCCATGCATGCCGCATGTCATGGGGGCCCCAAATGCATGTCGCATGTCAAGGGGGCCCCCCGTGCATGCCACATGTCATGGGGACCCACATGCATGCCGCATGTTATGGAGGCCCCAAATGCATGCCGCATGTCATGGGGGCCATAAATGCATGCCACATGTCATGGGGGCCCCAAATGAACGTCGCATGTCAAGGGGGCCCCACGTGCATGCCACATGTCATGGGGACCCACATGCATGCCGCATGTCATGGAGGCCCCAAATGCATGCCGCATGTCATGGGGGCCATAAATGCATGCCGCATGTCATGGGGGCCCCATGTGCATGTCACATGTAATGGGGGCCCCAAAAGCATGCGGCATGTCATAGGGGCCCCACTTGCATGCAGCATGTCTTGGGGCCCACAAATGCATGCCGCATGTCATAGGGGCCCCACATGCATGGCGAATTTCATGGGGGCCCCACATGCATGCGGCATGCATTTGGGGCCCCCAATACATGCGGCATGCACGTGGGGCCCCCATGACATGCCGCATGCATTTGGGGGCCCCATGACATGCGGCATGCACCTGGGACCCCCATGACATGAGTCATGCATTTGGGGCCGCCATGACATGCGGCATGCATTTGGGGCCCCCATGACATGCGGCATGTATTTGGATCCCCCATGAAATGCGACTTGCATGTGGGGCCCCCATGACATGCGGCATGCATTTGGGGCCCTCATGACATGTGGCATGCATTTGGGGCCCCCATGACATGCGGCATGCATTTGGGGCCCCCATGACATGCGGAATGCACGTGGGGCCCCCATGACATGCGGCATGCATTTGGGTCCCCCATGAAATGCGGCGTGCATGTGGGGCCCCCATGACATGCGGCATGCATTTGGGTCCCCCATGAAATGCGGCGTGCATGTGGGGCCCCCATGACATGCGGCATGCATTTGGGGCCCTCATGACATGCGGCATGCATTTGGGGCCTCCATGACATGTGGCATGCATGTGGGTCCCCATTACATGTGGCATGCAAATGGGGCCCCCATGACATGCGACATATGCTTGGGGCCCCAATGACATGCGGCATGAGTTTGGATCCCCATAACATGCGGCATGCACGTGGGGCCCCCATGACATGCGGAATGCCTGCGGGGCCCCGATGACATGCGGAATGCACGTGGGGCCCCCATGACATGCGGCATGCATTTGGGTCCCCCATGAAATGCGGCGTGCATGTGGGGCCCCCATGACATGCGGAATGCACGTGGGGCCCCCATGACATGCGGCATGCATTTGGGTCCCCCATGAAATGCGGCGTGCATGTGGGGCCCCCATGACATGCGGCATGCATTTGGGTCCCCCATGAAATGCGGCGTGCATGTGGGGCCCCCATGACATGCGGCATGCATTTGGGGCCCTCATGACATGCGTCATGCATTTGGGGCCCCCATGACATGCGGCATGCATGTAGGGCCCCCATGACATGCGGCATGCAGGCGGGGCCCTCATGACATGCGGCATGCATTTGGGGCCTCCATGACATGTGGCATGCATGTGGGTCCCCATGACATGCGGCATGCATGTGGGGCCCCCATGACATGCGGCATGCATTTGGGGCCTCCATGACATGTGGCATGCATGTGGGTCCCCATTACATGTGGCATGCAAATGGGGCCCCCATGACATGCGACATATGCTTGGGGCCCCAATGACATGCGGCATGAGTTTGGATCCCCATAACATGCGGCATGCACGTGGGGCCCCCATGACATGCGGAATGCCTGCGGGGCCCCGATGACATGCGGCATGCACGCTGGGCCCCCATGACATGCGTCATGCATTTATGGCCCCCATAACATGCGGCAAGCATTTGGGCCACCATGTTATGCGGCATGCATTTGGGGCCCCCATGACTTGAGGCATGCATTTGGGGCCCCGATGACATGCAGCATGCATGTGGGGCCCCCATGACATGTGGCATGCATTTGGGGCCTGCATAACATGCTGCATGCATTTGGGGTACCTGAGACATGCGGCATGCACGTGGGGCCCCTATGACATGCCGCATGCATTTGGGGCCCCCATTATATGCGGCATGCATGTAGGGCCCCCATGAAATGTGCCATGCATGTGGGGCCCCTATGACATGCGGCATGCATTTGTGAGACCCAAGACATGCGTTTGGGGTGCCCGAGACATGCGGCATGCACGTGGGGCCCCAATGACATGCGGCATGCATGCGGGGCCCTCATGACATGCGGCATTCATGTGGGGCCCCCATGATATGTGGCATGCATGTGGGACCCCCATGATATGTGGCATGCATTTGGGGCCCCCATGACATGCGGAATGCATGTAGGGCCCCCATGAAATGCGCCATGCATGTGGGGCCCCTATGACATGCGGCATGCATTTGTGAGCCCCAAGACATGCGGCATGCACCTGGGGCCCCCATGACATGCTGCATGCATTTGAATCCCCCATTACATGCGCCATGCATGTGGGGCCCCCATGACATGCTCCATGCATGTGGGGCCCCTATGACATGAGGCATGGATTTGGGGGGCCCCATGACATGCAGCATGCACGTGGGGCCCCCATGATATGCGGCATACATTTGTGGCCCCCGTGTCATGAGGCATGCACGTGGGGCCCCCATGATATGCGGCAAGCACGTGGGGCCCCAATGACATGCAGCATTCACGTGGGACCACCATAACATGCGGAATGCACGTGAGGCCCCCATGACATGCGGAATGCCTGCGGGGCCCCGATGACATGCGGCATGCACGCTGGGCCCCCATGACATGCGTCATGCATTTATGGCCCCCATAACATGCGGCAAGCATTTGGGCCACCATGTTATGCGGCATGCATTTGGGGCCCCCATGACTTGAGGCATGCATTTGGGGCCCCGATGACATGCAGCATGCACGTGGGGCCCCTATGACATGCCGCATGCATTTGGGGCCCCCATTACATGTGGCATGCACATGGGGCCCCCATGACATGTGGCATACGCTTGGGGCCCCAATGACATGTGGCATGAGTTTGAATCCCCCATGACATGCGGCATGCACGTGGGCCCCCATGACATGAGTCATGCATTTGGGGCCGCCATGACATGCGGCATGCATTTGGGGCCCCCATGACATGCGGCATGCATTTGTGTCCACAATGAAATGAGGCATGCATGTGGGGCCCCCAGGACATGCGGCATGCATTTGGGGCCCCCATGACATGTGGTATGCACGTGGGGCCTCTATGACATGCCGCATGCATTTGGGGCCCCCATGACATGCGGCGTGCATTTGGGACCCCCATGACATGCGTCATGCATTTGGATCCCCCATTACATGCTGCATGCAAGTGGGGCCCCATGACAAGCGGCATGCATGTGGGCCCCCCATGACATGCGGAATGCATGTGGGGCCCCTATGACATGCGGCATGCATGTGGGACCCCCATGACATGCGGCATACATTTGGGGGGGCCCATGACATGCGGCATGCACGTGGGGCCCCCATGACATGCGGCATACATTCGTGGCCCCCGTGACATGAGGCATGCACGTGGGGCCCCCATGACATGCGGCAATCACGTGGGGCCCCAATGACATGCAGCATGCACGTGGGAGCCCAATGACATGCGGAATGCACGTGAGTCCCCCATGACATGCGGAATGCCTGCGGGGCCCCAATGACATGCGGCATGCATGCGGGGCCCTCATGACATGCGGCATGCATGTGGGGCCCCCATTATATGTGGCATGCATTTGGGGCCCCCATGACTTGAAGCATGCATTTGGGGCCCCCATGACATGCGGCATGCATGTAGGGCCCCCATGAAATGTGCCATGCATGTGGGGCCCCTATAACATGCGGCATGCATTTGTGGGCCCCAAGACATGCGGCATGCATATGGGGCCCCCATGACATGCTGCATGCGTTTGGGGCCCCTAAGATATGCGGCATGCATTTGGGGCCCCTATGACTTGAGTCATGCATTTGGGGCCCCCATGACATGCGGCATGTACGTGGGCCCCTCATGACATGCAGCATGCATTTGGGGCCCCCATGACATGCGGCATGCATGTAGGCCCCCATGAAATGCGCCATGCATGTGGGGCCCCTATGTCATGCGGCATGCATTTGTGGACCCCAAGACATGCGGCATGCACGTGGGGCCTCCATGGCATGCTGCATTCATTTGGGGCCCCCATGATATGCGGCATGCATTTGGGGCCCCATGACTTGAGGCATGCATTTGGGGCCCCCATGACATGCGGCATGCATTTGAATCCCCCATTACATGCGGCATGCACGTTGGGCCCCCATGACATGTGGAATGCACGTGGGGCCCCTATGCCATGCGACATGAATTTGGGAGCCCCAATACATGCGGCATGCATTTGGGGCCTGCATAACATGCTGCATGCATTTGGGGTACCTGAGACATGCGGCATGCACATGAGGCCCCCATAACATGCTGCATGCATTTGGGGCCCCATTACATGTGGCATGCAAATGGGGCCCCCATGACATGCGACATATGCTTGGGGCCCCAATGACATGCGGCATGAGTTTGGATCCCCCATAACATGCGGCATGCACGTGGGGCCCCCATGACATGCGGCATGCATGTGGGGCCCCCATGACATGCTCCATGCA
Organism: Phyllobates terribilis; assembly: GCF_046119375.1. NCBI lineage: Eukaryota > Metazoa > Chordata > Amphibia > Anura > Dendrobatidae > Phyllobates > Phyllobates terribilis. The sequence goes on from NW_027362763.1 coordinate 610,184,940, forward strand.
TGTGGGGCCCCTATGACATGCGGCATGCATTTGGGGGGCCCATGACATGCGGCATACACTTGGGGCCCCCATGACATGCGGACAACATTTGTGGCCCCCGTGACATGAGGCATGCACTTGGGGCCCCCATGACATGCGGCAAGCACGTGGGGCCCCAATGACATGCAGCATGTACGTGGGGCCCCCATGACATGCGGAATGCACATGAGGCCCCCATGACAAGTGGAATGCCTGCGGGGCCCCAATGACATGGGGCATGCATGCATTTGGGTCACCCATGAAATGCGGCATGCATGTGGGGCCCCCATGACATGGCGCAATTCATGGGGGCCCCAAATGCATGCCTCAAGTCATGGGGGCCCCAAATGCATGCCGCATATCATGGGGGTCCCACATGCATGCCGCATATCATGGGGGTCCCACATGCATGCCGCATGTCATGGGGGCCCCAAATGCATGTCGCATGTCAAGGGGGCCCAACGTGCATGCCACATGTCATGGGGACCCACATGCATGCCGCATGTTATGGAGGCCCCAAATGCATGCCGCATGTCATGGGGGCCATAAATGCATGCCACATGTCATGGGGGCCCCAAATGAACGTCGCATGTCAAGGGGGCCCCACGTGCATGCCACATGTCATGGGGACCCACATGCATGCCGCATGTCATGGAGGCCCCAAATGCATGCCGCATGTCATGGGGGCCATAAATGCATGCCGCATGTCATGGGGGCCCCATGTGCATGTCACATGTAATGGGGGCCCCAAAAGCATGCGGCATGTCATAGGGGCCCCACTTGCATGCCGCATGTCTCGGGCACCCCAAATGCATGCAGCATGTTATGGGGGCCCCACGTGCATGCCGCATGTATTGGGGGCCCCAAATGCATGCCGCATGTCCTGGGGGCCCCACATGCATGCCGCATTTCATGGGGGCCCCAAATGCATGCCACATGTCATGGGGGCCCCAAATGCATGTCGCATGTCATGGGGCCCCACGTGCATGCTGCATGTCATGGGGGCCCCAAATGCATGCCGCATGTCATGGGGGCCCCAAATGCATGTCATGGGGACCCCCAACTGCATGCAGCATGTCTTGGGGCCCACAAATGCATGCCGCATGTCATAGGGGCCCCACATGCATGGCGAATTTCATGGGGGCCCCACATGCATGCGGCATGCATTTGTGGGCCCCAAGACATGCTGCATGCAGTTGGGGGTCCCCATGACATGCATTTGGGGCCCCCATGACATGCAGCATGCATTTGGGGCCCCCATGACATGCAGCATGCACGTGGGGCCCCATGACATGCGACATGCATTTGGGGCCCCCATGACATGTGGCATGCATTTGGGGCCCCCATGAAATGCGTCATGCATGTGGGGCCCCCAGGACATGCGGCATGCATTTGGGGCCCCAAATACATGCGGCATGCACGTGGGGCCCCCATAACATGCTGCATGCATTTGGGGTGCCCGAGACATGCGGCATGCAAGTGGGGCCCCTATGACATGCCGCATGCTTTTGGGGCCCCCATTACATGTGACATGCACATGGGGCCCCCATGACATGCGGCATGCATTTATGGCCCCCATGACATGCGGCATGCATTTGGGGCCTCCATGACATGCGGCATGCATGTGGGTCCCCATGACATGTGGCATGCACGTGGGGCCCCCTTGACATGCGACGTTCATTTGGGGCCCCCATGACATGTGTCATGCATTTATGGCCCCCATGACATGCGGCATGCATTTGGGGCCCCAATGACATGCAGCATGCATGTGGGGCACCCATGACTTGCGCCATGCACGTGGGGCCCCTATGACATGCGGCATGAATTTGGGGGCCCCATTACATGCGGCATGCACGTGGAGCCCCCATGACATGCGGCATGCATTTGGGCCCCCATGACATGCGGCACTCATTTGGGGCCTGCATAACATGCTGCATGCATTTGGGGTACCTGAGACATGCGGCATGCATGTGGGGCCCCCATAACATGCTGCATGCATTTGGGGTGCCCGAGACATGCGGCATGCACGTGGGGCCCCTATGACATGCCGCATGCATTTGGGGCCCCCATTACATGTGGCATGCACATGGGGCCCCCATGACATGCGGCATACGCTTGGGGCCCCAATGACATGCGGCATGAGTTTGGATCCCCCATGACATGCGGCATGCACGTGGGGCCCCCATGACATGAGTCATGCATTTAGGGCCGCCATGACAAGCGGCATGCATTTGGGGGCCCCATGACATGCGGCATGCATGTGGGACCCCCATGACATGCGTCATGCATTTGGGGCCCCCATGACATGCTCCATGCATGTGGGGCCCCTATGATATGCGGCATACATTTGTGGCCCCCGTGACATGATGCATGCACATGGGGCACCCATGACATGCGGCAAGCACGTGGGGCCCCAATGACATGCAGCATGCACGTGGGACCCCCATGACACGCGGCATGCATGTGGGTCCCCCAGGACATGCAGCATGCATTTGGGGCCCCCATGACATGTGGTATGCACGTGGGGCCCCTATGACATGCCGCATGCATTTGGGGCCCCCATGACATGCTGCATGCATGTGGGACCCCCATTACATGATGCATGCAAGTGGGGCCCCCATGACATGTGGCATGCATGAGAGCCCCCATGACATGTGGCATGCACGTGGGGCCCCCATGACATGCTGCATGCATTTGGGGCCCCTATGACATGCGGTATGCACGTGGGGCCCTCATGACATGCAGCATGCATTTGGGGCCACTGTGACATGCGGCATGCATTTGGGGCCCCCATGACATGCGGCATGCATGTGGGACCCCCATGATATGCGGCATGCATGTGGGACCCCCATGATATGCGGCATGCATTTGGGGCCCCCATGACTTGAGGCATGCATTTGGGGCCCCCATGAATTGCGCCATGCATGTGGGGCCCCTATGACATGCGGCATGCATTTGTGGGCCCCAAGATATGCGGCATGCATGTGGGGCCCCTATGACATTCGGCATCCATTTGGGGGCCCCATGACATGCGGCATGCACGTGGGGCCCCCATGAAATGCGGCATGTCTGCGGGGCCCGCATGACATGCAGCATGCATTTGGATCCCCCATTACATGCTGCATGCAAGTGGGGCCCCCATGAAATGCGCCATGCATGTGGGGCCCCTATGACATGCTGCATGATTTTGGGGCCCCCAATACATGCGGCATGCTTGTTCGGCCCACAAGACATGCGGCATGCATTTATGGCCCCCATGACATGCGGCAAGCATTTGAGCCCCCATGGCATGCGGCATGCATGTGGGGCCCCAATGACATGCGGCATGCATTTGGGGCCCCAATGACATGCAGCATGCATGTGGGGCACCCATGACTTGCGCCATGCACGTGGGGCCCCTATGACATGCGGCATGAATTTGGGGGCCCCATTACATGCGGCATGCACGTGGAGCCCCCATGACATGCGGCATGCATTTGGGCCCCCATGACATGCGGCACTCATTTGGGGCCTGCATAACATGCTGCATGCATTTGGGGTACCTGAGACATGCGGCATGCATGTGGGGCCCCCATAACATGCTGCATGCATTTGGGGTGCCCGAGACATGCGGCATGCACGTGGGGCCCCTATGACATGCCGCATGCATTTGGGGCCCCCATTACATGTGGCATGCACATGGGGCCCCCATGACATGCGGCATACGCTTGGGGCCCCAATGACATGCGGCATGAGTTTGGATCCCCCATGACATGCGGCATGCACGTGGGGCCCCCATGACATGAGTCATGCATTTGGGGCCGCCATGACAAGCGGCATGCATTTGGGGGCCCCATGACATGCGGCATGCATGTGGGACCCCCATGACATGCGTCATGCATTTGGGGCCCCCATGACATGCTCCATGCATGTGGGGCCCCTATGATATGCGGCATACATTTGTGGCCCCCGTGACATGATGCATGCACATGGGGCACCCATGACATGCGGCAAGCACGTGGGGCCCCAATGACATGCAGCATGCACGTGGGACCCCCATGACACGCGGCATGCATGTGGGTCCCCCAGGATATGCAGCATGCATTTGGGGCCCCCATGACATGTGGTATGCACATGGGGCCCCTATGACATGCCGCATGCATTTGGGGCCCCCATGACATGCTGCATGCATGTGGGACCCCCATTACATGATGCATGCAAGTGGGGCCCCCATGACATGTGGCATGCATGAGAGCCCCCATGACATGTGGCATGCACGTGGGGCCCCCATGACATGCTGCATGCATTTGGGGCCCCTATGACATGCGGTATGCACGTGGGGCCCTCATGACATGCAGCATGCATTTGGGGCCACTGTGACATGCGGCATGCATTTGGGGCCCCCATGACATGCGGCATGCATGTGGGACCCCCATGATATGCGGCATGCATGTGGGACCCCCATGATATGCGGCATGCATTTGGGGCCCCCATGACTTGAGGCATGCATTTGGGGCCCCCATGAATTGCGCCATGCATGTGGGGCCCCTATGACATGCGGCATGCATTTGTGGGCCCCAAGATATGCGGCATGCATGTGGGGCCCCTATGACATTCGGCATCCATTTGGGGGCCCCATGACATGCGGCATGCACGTGGGGCCCCCATGAAATGCGGCATGTCTGCGGGGCCCGCATGACATGCAGCATGCATTTGGATCCCCCATTACATGCTGCATGCAAGTGGGGCCCCCATGAAATGCGCCATGCATGTGGGGCCCCTATGACATGCTGCATGAATTTGGGGCCCCCAATACATGCGGCATGCTTGTTCGGCCCACAAGACATGCGGCATGCATTTATGGCCCCCATGACATGCGGCAAGCATTTGAGCCCCCATGGCATGCGGCATGCATGTGGGGCCCCAATGACATGCGGCATGCATTTGGGGCCCCCATGACTTGAGGCATGCATTTGGGGCCCCCATGACATGCGGCATGCATGTGGGGCCCCCATGACATGCGGCATGCATGTGGGGCCTGCATAACATGCTGCATGCACTTGGGGTACCTGATACATGCGGCATGCACGTGGGGCCCCCATAACATGCTGCATGCATTTGGGGTGCCCGAGACATGCGGCATGCACGTGGTGCCCCTATGACATGCCGCATGCATTTGGGGCCCCCATTACATGTGGCATGCACACGGGGCCTCCATGACATGCGGCATACGCTTGGGGCCCCAATGACATGCAGCATGCGTTTGGATCCCCCATGACATGCGGCATGCACGTGGGGCTCCCATGACATGAGTCATGCATTTGAGGCCGCCATGACATGCAGCATGGATTTGGGGCCCCCATGACATGGGGCATGCACGTGGGGCCCCTATGACATGCGGCATGCACGTGGGGCCCTCATGACATGCAGCATGCATTTGAGGCCACCATGACATGCGGCATGCATTTGGGGCCCCCATGACATGCGGCATGCATGTGGGACCCCTATGACATGCGGCATGCATTTGGGGGCCCCATGACATGCGGCATGCACGTGGGGCCGCCATAACATGCGGCAAGCACGTGGGACCCAATGACATGCAGCATGTACGTGGGGCCCCCATGACATGCGGCATGCATGTGGGGCCCCATGATATGCGTCATGCAGTTGGGGACCCCAATACATGCGGCATGCATGTTGGGCCCCCATGGCATGCGGAATGCCTGCGGGGCCCCCATGATATGTGGCATGCATTTGGGGCCTCTATAACTTGAGCCATGCATGTGGGGCCCCCATGACATGCGGAATGCACGTGAGGCCCCCATGGCATGCGGAATGCCTGCGGGGCCCCCATGATATGTGGCATGCATTTGGGGCCCCTATGACTTGAGCCATGCATTTGGGGCCCCATGACATGCGGCATGTACGTGGGCCCCTCATGACATGCAGCATGCATTTGGGGCCCCCATGACATGCGGCATGCATGTAGGCCCCCATGAAATGCGCCATGCATGTGGGGCCCCTATGTCATGCGGCATGCATTTGTGGGCCCCAAGACATGCGGCATGCACGTGGGGCCTCCATGACATGCTGCATGCATTTGGGGCCCCCATGATATGCGGCATGCATTTGGGTCCCCATGACTTGAGGCATGCATTTGGGGCCCCCATGACATGCGGCATGCATTTGAATCCCCCATTACATACCGCATGCACGTTGGGCCCCCATGACATGCGGCATGCATTTGGGGCCCCCATGACATGTGGAATGCACGTGGGGCCCCTATGCCATGCGACATGAATTTGGGAGCCCCAATACATGCGGCATGCATTTGGGGCCTGCATAACATGCTGCATGCATTTGGGGTACCTGAGACATGCGGCATGCAAATGAGGCCCCCATAACATGCTGCATGCATTTGGGGCCCCCATTACATGTGGCATGCAAATGGGGCTCCCATGACATGCGACATATGCTTGGGGCCCCAATGACATGCGGCATGAGTTTGGATCCCCCATAACATGCGGCATGCACGTGGGGCCCCCATGACATGCGGCATGCATGTGGGGCCCCCATGACATGCTCCATGCATGTGGGGCCCCTATGACATGCGGCATGCATTTGGGGAGCCCATGACATGCGGCATACACGTGGGGCCCCCATGACATGCGGACTACATTTGTGGCCCCCGTGACATGAGGCATGCACGTGGGGCCCCCATGACATGCGGCAAGCACGTGGGACCCAATGACATGCAGCATGTACGTGGGGCCCCCATGACATGCGGAATGCACGTGAGGCCCCCATGACATGAGGAATGCCTGCGGGGCCCCAATGACATGTGGCATGCATGCATTTGGGTCCCCCATGAAATGCGGCATGCATGTGGGGCCCCCATGACATGTGCCATGCATGTGGGGCCCCATGATATGCGTCATGCAGTTGGGGACCCCAATACATGCGGCATGCACGTTGGGCCCTCATGACATGCGACAAGCACGTGGGGCCCCAATAACATGCAGCATGCACGTGGGGCCCCCATGACATGCGGAATGCATGTGAGGCCCCCATGACATGCGGAATGCCTGCGGGGCCCCCATGATATGTGGCATGCATTTGGGGCCCCTATGACTTGAGCCATGCATTTGGGGCCCCCATGACATGCGGCATGTACCTGGGCCCCTCATGACATGCAGCATGCATTTGGGGCCTCCATGACATGCGGCATGCATGTAGGCCCCCATGAAATGTGCCATGCATGTGGGGCCCCTATGTCATGCGGCATGCATTTGTGGGCCCCAAGACATGCGGCATGCACGTGGGGCCTCCATGACATGCTGCATGCGTTTGGGGCCCCCATGATATGCGGCATGCATTTGGGGCCCCATGACTTGAGGCATGCATTTGGGGCCCCCATGACATGAGGCATGCATGTGGGACCCCCATGACATGCGGCATGCATTTGAATCCCCCATTACATGCGGCATGCACGTGGGGCCCCCATGACATGCGGCATGTATTTGGGGCCCCCATGACATGCGGAATGCACGTGGGGCCCCTATGACATGCGACATGAATTTGGCAGCCCCAATACATGCGGCATGCATTTGGGGCCTGCATAACATGCTGCATGCATTTGGGGTACCTGAGACATGTGGCATGCACATGAGGCCCCCATAACATGCTGCATGCATTTGGGACCCCCATTACATGTGGCATGCAAATGGGGCCCCCATGACATGCGACATATGCTTGGGGCCCCAATGACATGCGGCATGAGTTTGGATCCCCCATAACATGCGGCATGCACGTGGGGCCGCCATGACATGCGGCATGCATGTGGGTCCCCCATGACATGCGGCAAGCACGCAGGGCCCCAATGACATGCAGCATGTACGTGGGGCCCCCATGACATGCGGAATGCACGTGAGGCCCCCATGACAAGTGGAATGCCTGCGGGGCCCCAATGACATGGGGCATGCATGCATTTGGGTCACCCATGAAATGCGGCATGCATTTGGGGCCCCCATGACATGTGGCATGCATGTGGGGTCCCATGATATGCGGCATGCAGTTGGGGCCCCCAATACATGCGGCATGCACGTGGGGCCCCAATGACATGCAGCATGCCCGTGGGGCCCCCATGACATGCGGAATGCACGTGAGGCCCCCATGACATGCGGAATGCCTGCGGGTCCCCCTTGATATGCGGCATGCATTTGGGGCCCCCATGACTTGAGGCATGCATTTGGGGCCCCCATGACATGCGGCATGCATGTGGGACCACCATGACATGCGGCATGCATTTGAATCCCCAATTACATGCGGCATGCAGGTGGTTCCCCCATGACATGCGGCATGCATTTGGGACCCCCATGACATGCGGCATGCACGTTGGGCCCCATGACATGCTCCATGCATGTGGGGCCCCTATGACATGCGGCATGCATTTGGGGGGCCCCATGACATGTGGCATGCACGTGGGGCCACCATGACATGTGGCATACATTTGTGGCCCCCGTGACATGAGGCATGCACGTGGGGCCCCCATGACATGCGGCATGCACGTGGGCCCCAATGACATGCAGCATGCCCGTGGGGCCCCCATGACATGCGGAATGCACGTGAGGCCCCCATGACATGTGGAATGCCTGCGGGGCCCCCTTGATATGCGGCATGCATTTGGGGCCCCCATGACTTGAGGCATGCATTTGGGGCCCCCATGACATGCGGCATGCATGTGGGACCACCATGACATGCGGCATGCATTTGAATCCCCCATTACATGCGGCATGCAGGTGGTTCCCCCATGACATGCGGCATGCATTTGTGGCCCCCAATACATGCGGCATGCACGTTGGGCCCCATTACAGCTCCATGCATGTGGGGCCCCTATGACATGCGGCATGCATTTGGGGGGCCCCATTACATGTGGCATGCACGTGGCGCCACCATGACATGTGGCATACATTTGTGGCCCCCGTGACATGAGGCATGCACGTGGGGCCCCCATGACATGCGGCATACATTTATGGCCCCCATGACATGCGGCAAGCATTTGGGCCCCCATGACATGCGGCATGCATGTGGGGCCCCCATGACATGCGGCATGCATTTGGGGGCCCCATGATATGCAGCATGCATTTGGGTCCCCTATGAAATGCGACATGCATGTGGGTCCCCCAGGACATGCGGCATGCATTTGGGCCCCCATGACATGTGGTATGCACGTGGGGCCCCTATGACATGCGACATGAATTTGGGGCCCCCATGATATGTGGCACGCACTTGGGGCCCCCATGCCATGCGGCATGCATGTGGGGCCCCTATGACATGCGGCATGCTTTTGTGGGCCCCAAGACATGCTGCATGCATTTTTGGGGCCCCATGACATGCGGCATGCACGTGGGGCCCCCATGATATGTGGCATGCATTTGGGGCCCCCATGACATGCGGCATGCATTTGGGGCCCCCATGACATGCAGTATGCACGTGGGGCCCCCATGACATGCGGCATGCATTTGGGGCCCCCATGACATGCGGCATGCATTTGGGGACCCCATGACATGCGGCATGCATGTGGGGGTCCCATGACATGCGACATGCATGTGGGGCCCCAATTACATGCGACATGCATTTGGGGCCCCCATGACTTGAGGCATGCATTTGGGGCCCCCATGACATGCGGCATGCATGTGGGACCCCAATGACATGCGGCATGCATTTGAATCCCCCATTACATGCGGCATGCATGTGGGGCCCAAATGCTTGCCGCATGTCATGGGGGCCTCCATGACATGCGGCATGCATGTGGGGCCCCATGACATGTGCCATGCATGTGGGGCCCCTATGACATGCGGCATGCATTTGGGGCCCCGATGACATGCGGCATGCATGTGGGGCACCCATGACTTGCGGCATGAATTTGAGGGCCCCATTATATGCGGCATGCACGTGGAGCCCCCATGACATGCGGCATGCATTTGGGGCCCCCATGATATGCGGCATGCATGTGGGTCCCCAATGAAATGTGCCATGCATGTGGGGCCCCCATGACATACGGCATGCATTTGGGTCCCCCATGAAATGTGCCATGCATGTGGGGCCCCTATGACATGCGGCATGCATTTGGGGGGCCCCATTACATGTGGCATGCACGTGGCGCCACCATGACATGTGGCATACATTTGTGGCCCCCGTGACATGAGGCATGCACGTGGGGCCCCCATGACATGCGGCATACATTTATGGCCCCCATGACATGCGGCAAGCATTTGGGCCCCCATGACATGCGGCATGCATGTGGGGCCCCCATGACATGCGGCATGCATTTGGGGGCCCCATGAAATGCAGCATGCATTTGGGTCCCCTATGAAATGCGACCTGCATGTGGGTCCCCCAGGACATGCGGCATGCATTTGGGCCCCCATGACATGTGGTATGCACGTGGGGCCCCTATGACATGCGACATGAATTTGGGGGCCCCATTGCATGCGGCATGCACGTGGGCCCCCCTTGACATGCGACATTCATTTGGGGCCCCCATGACATGTGGCATACATGTGGGGTCCCATGATATGCGGCATGCAGTTGGGGCCCCAATACATGTTTCATGCGCGTTGGGCACCCATGACATGTGACATGCATTTATGGCCCCATGACATGCGGCATGAATTTGGGCCCTCATGATATGTGCCATGCATGTGGGGCCCCTATGACATGCGGCATGCATTTGTGGGCCCCAAGACATGTGGCATGCACGTGGGCCCCCCATGACATGCTACATGCATTTGGGGCCCCCATGATATGTGGCACGCACTTGGGGCCCCCATGCCATGCGGCATGCATGTGGGGCCCCTATGACATGCGGCATGCTTTTGTGGGCCCCAAGACATGCTGCATGCATTTTTGGGGCCCCATGACATGCGGCATGCACGTGGGGCCCCCATGATATGTGGCATGCATTTGGGGCCCCCATGACATGCGGCATGCATTTGGGGCCCCCATGACATGCAGTATGCACGTGGGGCCCCCATGACATGCGGCATGCATTTGGGGCCCCCATGACATGCGGCATGCATTTGGGGACCCCATGACATGCGGCATGCATGTGGGGGTCCCATGACATGCGACATGCATGTGGGGCCCCAATTACATGCGACATGCATTTGGGGCCCCCATGACTTGAGGCATGCATTTGGGGCCCCCATGACATGCGGCATGCATGTGGGGCCCCTATGACATGCGGCATGCATGTGGGGGTCCCATGACATGCGACATGCATGTGGGGCCCCAATTACATGCGACATGCATTTGGGGCCCCCATGACTTGAGGCATGCATTTGGGGCCCCCATGACATGTGGCATGCATTTGGGGCCCCCATGACATGCGGCATGCATTTGGGGCCCCCATGACATGCAGTATGCACGTGGGGCCCCCATGACATGCGGCATGCATTTGGGGCCCCCATGACATGCGGCATGCATTTGGGGACCCCATGACATGCGGCATGCATGTGGGGGTCCCATGACATGCGACATGCATGTGGGGCCCCAATTACATGCGGTATGCATTTGGGGCCCCCATGACATGCGGCATGCATGTGGGGGCCCCGTGACATGCGGCATGCATGTGGGGCCCCAATTACATGCGACATGCATTTGGGGCCCCCATGACTTGAGGCATGCATTTGGGGCCCCCATGACATGCGGCATGCATGTGGGACCCCAATGACATGCGGCATGCATTTGAATCCCCCATTACATGCGGCATGCATGTGGGGCCCAAATGCTTGCCGCATGTCATGGGGGCCTCCATGACATGCGGCATGCATGTGGGGCCCCATGACATGTGCCATGCATGTGGGGCCCCTATGACATGCGGCATGCATTTGGGGCCCCGATGACATGCGGCATGCATGTGGGGCCCCTATGACATGCGGCATGCATTTGGGGCCCCGATGACATGCGGCATGCACGTGGGGCCCCCATGACATGCGGCATACATTTGTGACCCCCGTGACATGAGGCATGCACGTGGGGCCCCCATGACATGCGGCAAGCACGTGGGGGCCCAATGACATGCAGCATGTACGTGGCGCCCCCATGACATGCGGAATGCACGTGAGGCCCCCATGACATGAGGAATGCCTGCGGGGCCCCAATGACATGCGGCATGCATGCATTTGGGTCCATGAAATGCGGCATGCATGTGGGGCCCCCATGACATGTGGCATGCATGTGGGGCCCCATGATATGCGGCATGCAGTTGGGGACCCCAATACATGCGGCATGCACGTTGGGGCCCCATGACATGCGGCATGCATTTGGGCCCCATGACATGCAGCATGCACGTGGGGCCCCATGACATGCGGAATGCCTGCGGGGCCCCAATGACATGTGGCATGCATTTGGGGCCCCCAATATATGCATCATGCACTTGGGGCCCCCATGATATGTGGCATGCATTTGGGGCCCCCATGACTTGAGCCATGCATTTGGGGCCCCATGACATGCGGCATGCATGTAGGCCCCCATGAAATGCGCCATGCATGTGTGACCCCTATGACATGCGGCATGCATTTGTGGGCCCCAATACATGCAGCATGCACATGGGGCCCCCATGACATGCTGCATGCATTTGGGGCCCCCATGACATGCGGCATGCATTTGGGGGCCCCATGACATGCGGAATGCACGTGGGGCCCCTATGACATGCGACATGAATTTGGGAGCCCCATTACATGCGGCCTGCACATGGAGCCCCCATGACATGCGTCATGCATTTGGGCCCCCATGACATGAGTCATGCATTTGGGGCCACCATGACATGCGGCATGCATTTGGGGCCCCCATGACATGCGGCATGCATTTGGGGCCCCCATGACATGCGGCATGCATTTGGGGCCCTCATGACATGCGTCATGCATTTGGGGCCCCCATGACATGCGGCATGCATGTAGGGCCCCCATGAAATGTGCCATGCATTTGAATCCTCCATCACATGCGGCATGCACGTGGGGCCCCCGTGACATGCTGCATGCATTTGGGGCCCCAATGACATGCGGAATGCCTGCGGGGCCCCCATGACATGCGGCATGCAGGCGGGGCCCTCATGACATGCGGCATGCATTTGGGGCCTCCATGACATGTGGCATGCATGTGGGTCCCCATGACATGCGGCATGCATGTGGGGCCCCCATGACATGCGGCATGCATTTGGGCCCCCATGACTTGCGGCATGCATTTGGGGCCTGCACAACATGCTGCATGCATTTGGGGTACCTGAGACATGTGGCATGCACATGGGGCCCCCATAACATGCTGCATGCATTTGGGGTGCCCGAGACATGCGGCATGCATGTGGGGCCCCAATGGCATGCGGCATGCATGCGGGGCCCTCATGACATGCGGCATTCATGTGGGGCCCCCATGATATGTGGCATGCATGTCGGACCCCCATGATATGTGGCATGCATTTGGGGCCCCCATGACATGCGGAATGCATGTAGGGCCCCCATGAAATGCGCCATGCATGTGGGGCCCCTATGACATGCGGCATGCATTTGTGAGCCCCAAGACATGCGGCATGCACCTGGGGCCCCCATGACAATGTGCATGCGTTTGGGGACCCCATGATATGCGGCATGCATTTGGGGCCCCCATGACATGCGGCATGTATTTGGGGCCCCCATGATATGCGGCATGCATGTGGGTCCCCCATGACATGTGGCATGGATTTGGGGCCCCCATGACATACGACATGCATTTGGGTCCCCCATGAAATGTGCCATGCATGTGGGGCCCCTATGACATGCGGCATGCATTTGTGGGCCCCAAGACATGCTGCATGCACGTGGGGCCCCCATGACATGCGGCATGCACGTGGGGCCCCTATGACATGCGGCATGCACGTGGGCCCTCATGACATGCAGCATGCATTTGGGGCCACTATGACATGCAGCATGCATTTGGGGCCCCCATGACATGCGGCATGCATGTGGGACCCCTATGACATGCGGCATGCATTTGGGGGCCATGACATGCGGCATGCACGTGGGGCCCCCATGACATGCGGCATACATTTGTGACCCCCGTGACATGAGGCATGCACGTGGGGCCCCCATGACATGCGGCAAGCACGTGGGGGCCCAATGACATGCAGCATGTACGTGGCGCCCCCATGACATGCGGAATGCACGTGAGGCCCCCATGACATGAGGAATGCCTGCGGGGCTCCAATGACATGCGGCATGCATGCATTTGGGTCCATGAAATGCGGCATGCATGTGGGGCCCCCATGACATGTGGCATGCATGTGGGGCCCCATGATATGCGGCATGCAGTTGGGGACCCCAATACATGCGGCATGCACGTTGGGGCCCCATGACATGCGGCATGCATTTGGGCCCCATGACATGCAGCATGCACGTGGGGCCCCATGACATGCGGAATGCCTGCGGGGCCCCAATGACATGCGGCATGCATTTGGGGCCCCGATGACATGCGGCATGCATGTGGGGCACCCATGACTTGCGGCATGAATTTGATTGCCCCATTATATGCGGCATGCACGTGGAGCCCCCATGACATGCGGCATGCATTTGGGGCCCCCATGATATGCGGCATGCATGTGGGGCCCCCATGACATGTGGCATGCATGTGGGGCCCCTATGACATGCGGCATGCATTTGTGGACCCCAAGACATGCTGCATGCATTTGGGGGCCCCCATGACATGCGGCATGCACGTGGGGCCCCCATGACATGCGGCATGCACGTGGGGCCCCTATGACATGCGGCATGCACGTGGGGCCCTCATGACATGCAGCATGCATTTGGGGCCACTATGACATGCAGCATGCATTTGGGGCCCCCATGACATGCGGCATGCATGTGGGACCCCTATGACATGCGGCATGCATTTGGGGGGCCATGACATGCGGCATGCACGTGGGGCCCCCATGACATGCGGCATACATTTGTGACCCCCGTGACATGAGGCATGCACGTGGGGCTCCCATGACATGCGGCAAGCACGTGGGGGCCCAATGACATGCAGCATGTACGTGGCGCCCCCATGACATGCGGAATGCACGTGAGGCCCCCATGACATGAGGAATGCCTGCGGGGCCCCCATGACTTGAGCCATGCATTTGGGGCCCCCAATATATGCATCATGCACTTGGGGCCCCCATGATATGTGGCATGCATTTGGGGCCCCCATGACTTGAGCCATGCATTTGGGGCCCCATGACATGCGGCATGCACGTGGGCCCCTCATGACATGCAGCATGCATTTGGGGCCCCCATGACATGCGGCATGCATGTAGGCCCCCATGAAATGCGCCATGCATGTGTGGCCCCTATGACATGCGGCACGCATTTGTGGGCCCCAATACATGCAGCATGCACATGGGGCCCCCATGACATGCTGCATGCATTTGGGGCCCCCATGACATGCGGCATGCATTTGGGGGCCCCATGACATGCGGAATGCACGTGGGGCCCCTATGACATGCGACGTGAATTTGGGAGCCCCATTACATGCGGCCTGCACATGGAGCCCCCATGACATGCGTAATGCATTTGGGCCCCCATGATATGCGGCATGCAGTTGGGGACCCCAATACATGCGGCATGCACGTTGGGGCCCCATGACATGCGGCATGCATTTGGGCCCCCATGACTTGAGGCATGCATTTGGGGCCCCCATGACATGTGGCATGCATGTAGGGCCCCCATGAAATGTGCCATGCATGTGGGGCCCCTCTGACATGCGGCATGCATTTGTGAGCACCAAGACATGCGGCATGCACGTGGGGCCCCCATGACATGCTGCATGCATTTGAATCCCCCATTACATGCGCCATGCATGTGGGGCCCCCATGACATGCTCCATGCATGTGGGGCCCCTATGACATGAGGCATGGATTTGGGGGGCCCCATGACATGCAGCATGCACGTGGGGCCCCCATGATATGCGGCATACATTTGTGGCCCCCGTGTCATGAGGCATGCACGTGGGGCCCCCATGACATGCGGCAAGCACGTGGGGCCCCAATGACATGCAGCATTCACGTGGGACCGCCATAACATGCGGAATGCACGTGAGGCCCCCATGACATGCGGAATGCCTGCGGGGCCCCGATGACATGCGGCATGCACGCTGGGCCCCCATGACATGCGTCATGCATTTATGGCCCCCATAACATGCGGCAAGCATTTGGGCCACCATGTTATGCGGCATGCATTTGGGGCCCCCATGACTTGAGGCATGCATTTGGGGCCCCGATGACATGCAGCATGCATGTGGGGCCCCCATGACATGCGGCATGCATTTGGGGCCTGCATAACATGCTGCATGCATTTGGGGTACCTGAGACATGCGGCATGCACGTGGGGCCCCTATGACATGCCGCATGCATTTGGGGCCCCCATTATATGCGGCATGCATGTAGGGCCCCCATGAAATGTGCCATGCATGTGGGGCCCCTATGACATGCGGCATGCATTTGTGAGCCCCAAGACATGCGGCATGCACGTGGGGCCCCCATGACATGCAGCATGCATTTGGGGTGCCCGAGACATGCGGCATGCACGTGGGGCCCCTATGACATGCCGCATGCATTTGGGGCCCCCATGACATGCGGCATGCACCTGGGACCCCCATGACATGAGTCATGCATTTGGGGCCGCCATGACATGCGGCATGCATTTGGGGCCCCCATGACATGCGGCATGTATTTGGGTCCCCCATGAAATGCGACTTGCATGTGGGGCCCCCATGACATGCGGCATGCATTTGGGGCCCTCATGACATGTGGCATGCATTTGGGGCCCCCATGACATGCGGCATGCATTTGGGGCCCCCATGACATGCGGAATGCACGTGGGGCCCCTATGACATGCAACATGAATTTGGGAGCCCCATTACATGCGGCATGCACATGGAGCCCCCATGACATGCGTCATGCATTTGGGCCCCCATGACATGAGTCATGCATTTGGGGCCACCATGACATGCGGAATGCCTGCGGGGCCCCCATGACATGCGGCATGCAGGCGGGGCCCTCATGACATGCGGCATGCATTTGGGGCCTCCATGACATGTGGCATGCATGTGGGTCCCCATGACATGCGGCATGCATGTGGGGCCCCCATGACATGCGGCATGCATTTGGGCCCCCATGACATGCGGCATGCATTTGGGGCCCCTATGACATGCGGCATGCATTTGTGAGCCCCAAGACATGCGGCATGCACCTGGGGCCCCCATGACAATGTGCATGCGTTTGGGGACCCCATTATATGTGGCATGCATTTGGGGCCCCCATGACTTGAGGCATGCATTTGGGGCCCCCATGACATGTGGCATGCATGTAGGGCCCCCATGAAATGCGCCATGCATGTGGGGCCCCTCTGACATGCGGCATGCATTTGTGAGCACCAAGACATGCGCCATGCATGTGGGGCCCCCATGACATGCTCCATGCATGTGGGGCCCCTATGACATGAGGCATGGATTTGGGGGGCCCCATGACATGCAGCATGCACGTGGGGCCCCCATGATATGCGGCATACATTTGTGGCCCCCGTGTCATGAGGCATGCACGTGGGGCTCCCATGATATGCGGCAAGCACGTGGGGCCCCAATGACATGCAGCATTCACGTGGGACCGCCATAACATGCGGAATGCACGTGAGGCCCCCATGACATGCGGAATGCCTGCGGGGCCCCGAAGACATGCGGCATGCACGCTGGGCCCCCATGACATGCGTCATGCATTTATGGCCCCCATAACATGCGGCAAGCATTTGGGCCACCATGTTATGCGGCATGCATTTCGGGGCCCCATGACTTGAGGCATGCATTTGGGGCCCCGATGACATGCAGCATGCATGTGGGGCCCCCATGACATGCGGCATGCATTTGGGGCCTGCATAACATGCTGCATGCATTTGGGGTACCTGAGACATGCGGCATGCACGTGGGGCCCCTATGACAGGCCGCATGCATTTGGGGCCCCCATTATATGCGGCATGCATGTAGGGCCCCCATGAAATGTGCCATGCATGTGGGGCCCCTATGACATGCGGAATGCACGTGAGGCACCCATGACATGCGGAAAGCCTGCGGGGCCCCAATGACATGAGGCATGCATTTGGGGCCCCCAATATATGCGGCATGCATGTGGGGCCCCATGATATGTGGCATGCATTTGGGGCCCCCATGACTTGAGGCATGCATGTGGGGCCCCCATGACATGCACCATGCATGTGGGGAACCTATGACATGCTGCATGCATTTGGGGCCCCCATGACTTGAGGCATGCATTTGGGGCCCCCAAGACATACGACATGCATGTGGGGCCCCCATGACATGCTGCATGCGTTTGGGGCCCCCATGCTATGCGGCATGCATTTGGGGCCCCCATTACTTGAGGCATGCATTTGGGGCCCCGACGACATGCGGCATGCATGTGGGGCCCCAAATAAATGCGGCATGCACGTGGGGCCTCCATTATATGTGGCATGCATTTGGGGCCCCCATGACTTGAGCCATGCATTTGGGGCCCCCATGATATGCGGCATGCATTTGGGGCTCCCATGACTTGAGGCATGCATTCAGGGCCCCCATGAAATGCGCCATGCATGTGGGGCCCCTATGACATGCGGCATGCATTTGTGGGCCCCAAGACATGCGGCATGCACGTGGGGCCTCCATGGCATGCTGCATTCATTTGGGGCCCCCATGATATGCGGCATGCATTTGGGGCCCCATGACTTGAGGCATGCATTTGGGGCCCCCATGACATGCGGCATGCATTTGAATCCCCCATTACATGCGGCATGCACGTTGGGCCCCCATGACATGCGGCATGCATTTGGGGCCCCCATGACATGTGGAATGCACGTGGGGCCCCTATGCCATGCGACATGAATTTGGGAGCCCCAATACATGCGGCATGCATTTGGGGCCTGCATAACATGCTGCATGCATTTGGGGTACCTGAGACATGCGGCATGCACATGAGGCCCCCATAACATGCGGCATGCACGTGGGGCCCCCATGACATGCGGAATGCCTGCGGGGCCCCGATGACATGCGGCATGCATGCTGGGCCCCCATGACATGCGTCATGCATTTATGGCCCCCATAACATGCGGCAAGCATTTGGGCCACCATGTTATGCGGCATGCATTTGGGGCCCCCATGACTTGAGGCATGCATTTGGGGCCCCGATGACATGCAGCATGCATGTGGGGCCCCCATGACATGTGGCATGCATTTGGGGCCTGCATAACATGCTGCATGCATTTGGGGTACCTGAGACATGCGGCATGCACGTGGGGCCCCTATGACATGCCGCATGCATTTGGGGCCCCCATTATATGCGGCATGCATGTAGGGCCCCCATGAAATGTGCCATGCATGTGGGGCCCCTATGACATGCGGCATGCATTTGTGAGACCCAAGACATGCGGCATGCACGTGGGGCCCCCATGACATGCCGCATGCATTTGGGGGCCCCATGACATGCGGCATGCACCTGGGACCCCCATGACATGAGTCATGCATTTGGGGCCGCCATGACATGCGGCATGCATTTGGGGCCCCCATGACATGCGGCATGTATTTGGATCCCCCATGAAATGCGACTTGCATGTGGGGCCCCCATGACATGCGGCATGCATTTGGGGCCCTCATGACATGTGGCATGCATTTGGGGCCCCCATGACATGCGGCATGCATTTGGGGCCCCCATGACATGCGGAATGCACGTGGGGCCCCCATGACATGCGGCATGCATTTGGGTCCCCCATGAAATGCGGCGTGCATGTGGGGGCCCCATGACATGCGGCATGCATTTGGGTCCCCCATGAAATGCGGCGTGCATGTGGGGCCCCCATGACATGCGGCATGCATTTGGGGCCCTCATGACATGCGTCATGCATTTGGGGCCCCCATGACATGCGGCATGCATGTAGGGCCCCCATGACATGCGGCATGCAGGCGGGGCCCTCATGACATGCGGCATGCATTTGGGGCCTCCATGACATGTGGCATGCATGTGGGTCCCCATGACATGCGGCATGCATGTGGGGCCCCCATGACATGCGGCATGCATTTGGGGCCTCCATGACATGTGGCATGCATGTGGGTCCCCATTACATGTGGCATGCAAATGGGGCCCCCATGACATGCGACATATGCTTGGGGCCCCAATGACATGCGGCATGAGTTTGGATCCCCATAACATGCGGCATGCACGTGGGGCCCCCATGACATGCGGAATGCCTGCGGGGCCCCGATGACATGCGGAATGCACGTGGGGCCCCCATGACATGCGGCATGCATTTGGGTCCCCCATGAAATGCGGCGTGCATGTGGGGCCCCCATGACATGCGGAATGCACGTGGGGCCCCCATGACATGCGGCATGCATTTGGGTCCCCCATGAAATGCGGCGTGCATGTGGGGCCCCCATGACATGCGGCATGCATTTGGGTCCCCCATGAAATGCGGCGTGCATGTGGGGCCCCCATGACATGCGGCATGCATTTGGGGCCCTCATGACATGCGTCATGCATTTGGGGCCCCCATGACATGCGGCATGCATGTAGGGCCCCCATGACATGCGGCATGCAGGCGGGGCCCTCATGACATGCGGCATGCATTTGGGGCCTCCATGACATGTGGCATGCATGTGGGTCCCCATGACATGCGGCATGCATGTGGGGCCCCCATGACATGCGGCATGCATTTGGGGCCTCCATGACATGTGGCATGCATGTGGGTCCCCATTACATGTGGCATGCAAATGGGGCCCCCATGACATGCGACATATGCTTGGGGCCCCAATGACATGCGGCATGAGTTTGGATCCCCATAACATGCGGCATGCACGTGGGGCCCCCATGACATGCGGAATGCCTGCGGGGCCCCGATGACATGCGGCATGCACGCTGGGCCCCCATGACATGCGTCATGCATTTATGGCCCCCATAACATGCGGCAAGCATTTGGGCCACCATGTTATGCGGCATGCATTTGGGGCCCCCATGACTTGAGGCATGCATTTGGGGCCCCGATGACATGCAGCATGCATGTGGGGCCCCCATGACATGTGGCATGCATTTGGGGCCTGCATAACATGCTGCATGCATTTGGGGTACCTGAGACATGCGGCATGCACGTGGGGCCCCTATGACATGCCGCATGCATTTGGGGCCCCCATTATATGCGGCATGCATGTAGGGCCCCCATGAAATGTGCCATGCATGTGGGGCCCCTATGACATGCGGCATGCATTTGTGAGACCCAAGACATGCGTTTGGGGTGCCCGAGACATGCGGCATGCACGTGGGGCCCCAATGACATGCGGCATGCATGCGGGGCCCTCATGACATGCGGCATTCATGTGGGGCCCCCATGATATGTGGCATGCATGTGGGACCCCCATGATATGTGGCATGCATTTGGGGCCCCCATGACATGCGGAATGCATGTAGGGCCCCCATGAAATGCGCCATGCATGTGGGGCCCCTATGACATGCGGCATGCATTTGTGAGCCCCAAGACATGCGGCATGCACCTGGGGCCCCCATGACATGCTGCATGCATTTGAATCCCCCATTACATGCGCCATGCATGTGGGGCCCCCATGACATGCTCCATGCATGTGGGGCCCCTATGACATGAGGCATGGATTTGGGGGGCCCCATGACATGCAGCATGCACGTGGGGCCCCCATGATATGCGGCATACATTTGTGGCCCCCGTGTCATGAGGCATGCACGTGGGGCCCCCATGATATGCGGCAAGCACGTGGGGCCCCAATGACATGCAGCATTCACGTGGGACCACCATAACATGCGGAATGCACGTGAGGCCCCCATGACATGCGGAATGCCTGCGGGGCCCCGATGACATGCGGCATGCACGCTGGGCCCCCATGACATGCGTCATGCATTTATGGCCCCCATAACATGCGGCAAGCATTTGGGCCACCATGTTATGCGGCATGCATTTGGGGCCCCCATGACTTGAGGCATGCATTTGGGGCCCCGATGACATGCAGCATGCACGTGGGGCCCCTATGACATGCCGCATGCATTTGGGGCCCCCATTACATGTGGCATGCACATGGGGCCCCCATGACATGTGGCATACGCTTGGGGCCCCAATGACATGTGGCATGAGTTTGAATCCCCCATGACATGCGGCATGCACGTGGGCCCCCATGACATGAGTCATGCATTTGGGGCCGCCATGACATGCGGCATGCATTTGGGGCCCCCATGACATGCGGCATGCATTTGTGTCCACAATGAAATGAGGCATGCATGTGGGGCCCCCAGGACATGCGGCATGCATTTGGGGCCCCCATGACATGTGGTATGCACGTGGGGCCTCTATGACATGCCGCATGCATTTGGGGCCCCCATGACATGCGGCGTGCATTTGGGACCCCCATGACATGCGTCATGCATTTGGATCCCCCATTACATGCTGCATGCAAGTGGGGCCCCATGACAAGCGGCATGCATGTGGGCCCCCCATGACATGCGGAATGCATGTGGGGCCCCTATGACATGCGGCATGCATGTGGGACCCCCATGACATGCGGCATACATTTGGGGGGGCCCATGACATGCGGCATGCACGTGGGGCCCCCATGACATGCGGCATACATTCGTGGCCCCCGTGACATGAGACATGCACGTGGGGCCCCCATGACATGCGGCAATCACGTGGGGCCCCAATGACATGCAGCATGCACGTGGGAGCCCAATGACATGC
Source organism: Phyllobates terribilis (assembly GCF_046119375.1). Lineage (NCBI taxonomy): Eukaryota > Metazoa > Chordata > Amphibia > Anura > Dendrobatidae > Phyllobates > Phyllobates terribilis. The sequence continues at coordinate 610,207,742 of NW_027362763.1, forward strand.
GGAATGCACGTGAGTCCCCCATGACATGCGGAATGCCTGCGGGGCCCCAATGACATGCGGCATGCATGCGGGGCCCTCATGACATGCGGCATGCATGTGGGGCCCCCATTATATGTGGCATGCATTTGGGGCCCCCATGACTTGAAGCATGCATTTGGGGCCCCCATGACATGCGGCATGCATGTAGGGCCCCCATGAAATGCGCCATGCATGTGGGGCCCCTATAACATGCGGCATGCATTTGTGGGCCCCAAGACATGCGGCATGCATATGGGGCCCCCATGACATGCTGCATGCGTTTGGGGCCCCTAAGATATGCGGCATGCATTTGGGGCCCCTATGACTTGAGTCATGCATTTGGGGCCCCCATGACATGCGGCATGTACGTGGGCCCCTCATGACATGCAGCATGCATTTGGGGCCCCCATGACATGCGGCATGCATGTAGGCCCCCATGAAATGCGCCATGCATGTGGGGCCCCTATGTCATGCGGCATGCATTTGTGGACCCCAAGACATGCGGCATGCACGTGGGGCCTCCATGGCATGCTGCATTCATTTGGGGCCCCCATGATATGCGGCATGCATTTGGGGCCCCATGACTTGAGGCATGCATTTGGGGCCCCCATGACATGCGGCATGCATTTGAATCCCCCATTACATGCGGCATGCACGTTGGGCCCCCATGACATGTGGAATGCACGTGGGGCCCCTATGCCATGCGACATGAATTTGGGAGCCCCAATACATGCGGCATGCATTTGGGGCCTGCATAACATGCTGCATGCATTTGGGGTACCTGAGACATGCGGCATGCACATGAGGCCCCCATAACATGCTGCATGCATTTGGGGCCCCATTACATGTGGCATGCAAATGGGGCCCCCATGACATGCGACATATGCTTGGGGCCCCAATGACATGCGGCATGAGTTTGGATCCCCCATAACATGCGGCATGCACGTGGGGCCCCCATGACAAGCGGCATGCATGTGGGGCCCCCATGACATGCTCCATGCATGTGGGGCCCCTATGACATGCGGCATGCATTTGGGGGGCCCATGACATGCGGCATACACTTGGGGCCCCCATGACATGCGGACAACATTTGTGGCCCCCGTGACATGAGGCATGCACTTGGGGCCCCCATGACATGCGGCAAGCACGTGGGGCCCCAATGACATGCAGCATGTACGTGGGGCCCCCATGACATGCGGAATGCACATGAGGCCCCCATGACAAGTGGAATGCCTGCGGGGCCCCAATGACATGGGGCATGCATGCATTTGGGTCACCCATGAAATGCGGCATGCATGTGGGGCCCCCATGACATGGCGCAATTCATGGGGGCCCCAAATGCATGCCTCAAGTCATGGGGGCCCCAAATGCATGCCGCATATCATGGGGGTCCCACATGCATGCCGCATATCATGGGGGTCCCCCATGCATGCCGCATGTCATGGGGGCCCCAAATGCATGTCGCATGTCAAGGGGGCCCCACGTGCATGCCACATGTCATGGGGACCCACATGCATGCCGCATGTTATGGAGGCCCCAAATGCATGCCGCATGTCATGGGGGCCATAAATGCATGCCACATGTCATGGGGGCCCCAAATGAACGTCGCATGTCAAGGGGGCCCCACGTGCATGCCACATGTCATGGGGACCCACATGCATGCCGCATGTCATGGAGGCCCCAAATGCATGCCGCATGTCATGGGGGCCATAAATGCATGCCGCATGTCATGGGGGCCCCATGTGCATGTCACATGTAATGGGGGCCCCAAAAGCATGCGTCATGTCATAGGGGCCCCACTTGCATGCCGCATGTCTCGGGCACCCCAAATGCATGCAGCATGTTATGGGGGCCATAAATGCATGCCACATGTCATGGGGGCCCCAAATGAACGTCGCATGTCAAGGGGGCCCCACGTGCATGCCACATGTCATGGGGACCCACATGCATGCCGCATGTCATGGAGGCCCCAAATGCATGCCGCATGTCATGGGGGCCATAAATGCATGCCGCATGTCATGGGGGCCCCATGTGCATGTCACATGTAATGGGGGCCCCAAAAGCATGCGGCATGTCATAGGGGCCCCACTTGCATGCAGAATGTCTTGGGGCCCACAAATGCATGCCGCATGTCATAGGGGCCCCACATGCATGGCGAATTTCATGGGGGCCCCACATGCATGCGGCATGCATTTGGGGCCCCCAATACATGCGGCATGCACGTGGGGCCCCCATGACATGCCGCATGCATTTGGGGGCCCCATGACATGCGGCATGCACCTGGGACCCCCATGACATGAGTCATGCATTTGGGGCCGCCATGACATGCGGCATGCATTTGGGGCCCCCATTACATGCGGCATGTATTTGGATCCCCCATGAAATGCGACTTGCATGTGGGGCCCCCATGACATGCGGCATGCATTTGGGGCCCTCATGACATGTGGCATGCATTTGGGGCCCCCATGACATGCGGCATGCATTTGGGGCCCCCATGACATGCGGAATGCACGTGGGGCCCCCATGACATGCGGCATGCATTTGGGTCCCCCATGAAATGCGGCGTGCATGTGGGGCCCCCATGACATGCGGCATGCATTTGGGTCCCCCATGAAATGCGGCGTGCATGTGGGGCCCCCATGACATGCGGCATGCTTTTGGGGCCCTCATGACATGCGGCATGCATTTGGGGCCTCCATGACATGTGGCATGCATGTGGGTCCCCATTACATGTGGCATGCAAATGGGGCCCCCATGACATGCGACATATGCTTGGGGCCCCAATGACATGCGGCATGAGTTTGGATCCCCATAACATGCGGCATGCACGTGGGGCCCCCATGACATGCGGAATGCCTGCGGGGCCCCGATGACATGCGGAATGCACGTGGGGCCCCCATGACATGCGGCATGCATTTGGGTCCCCCATGAAATGCGGCGTGCATGTGGGGCCCCCATGACATGCGGAATGCACGTGGGGCCCCCATGACATGCGGCATGCATTTGGGTCCCCCATGAAATGCGGCGTGCATGTGGGGCCCCCATGACATGCGGCATGCATTTGGGTCCCCCATGAAATGCGGCGTGCATGTGGGGCCCCCATGACATGCGGCATGCATTTGGGGCCCTCATGACATGCGTCATGCATTTGTGGCCCCCATGACATGCGGCATGCATGTAGGGCCCCCATGACATGCGGCATGCAGGCGGGGCCCTCATGACATGCGGCATGCATTTGGGGCCTCCATGACATGTGGCATGCATGTGGGTCCCCATGACATGCGGCATGCATGTGGGGCCCCCATGACATGCGGCATGCATTTGGGGCCTCCATGACATGTGGCATGCATGTGGGTCCCCATTACATGTGGCATGCAAATGGGGCCCCCATGACATGCGACATATGCTTGGGGCCCCAATGACATGCGGCATGAGTTTGGATCCCCATAACATGCGGCATGCACGTGGGGCCCCCATGACATGCGGAATGCCTGCGGGGCCCCGATGACATGCGGCATGCACGCTGGGCCCCCATGACATGCGTCATGCATTTATGGCCCCCATAACATGCGGCAAGCATTTGGGCCACCATGTTATGCGGCATGCATTTGGGGCCCCCATGACTTGAGGCATGCATTTGGGGCCCCGATGACATGCAGCATGCATGTGGGGCCCCCATGACATGTGGCATGCATTTGGGGCCTGCATAACATGCTGCATGCATTTGGGGTACCTGAGACATGCGGCATGCACGTGGGGCCCCTATGACATGCCGCATGCATTTGGGGCCCCCATTATATGCGGCATGCATGTAGGGCCCCCATGAAATGTGCCATGCATGTGGGGCCCCTATGACATGCGGCATGCATTTGTGAGACCCAAGACATGCGTTTGGGGTGCCCGAGACATGCGGCATGCACGTGGGGCCCCAATGACATGCGACATGCATGCGGGGCCCTCATGACATGCGGCATTCATGTGGGGCCCCCATGATATGTGGCATGCATGTGGGACCCCCATGATATGTGGCATGCATTTGGGGCCCCCATGACATGCGGAATGCATGTAGGGCCCCCATGAAATGCGCCATGCATGTGGGGCCCCTATGACATGCGGCATGCATTTGTGAGCCCCAAGACATGCGGCATGCACCTGGGGCCCCCATGACATGCTGCATGCATTTGAATCCCCCATTACATGCGCCATGCATGTGGGGCCCCCATGACATGCTCCATGCATGTGGGGCCCCTATGACATGAGGCATGGATTTGGGGGGCCCCATGACATGCAGCATGCACGTGGGGCCCCCATGATATGCGGCATACATTTGTGGCCCCCGTGTCATGAGGCATGCACGTGGGGCCCCCATGATATGCGGCAAGCACGTGGGGCCCCAATGACATGCAGCATTCACGTGGGACCACCATAACATGCGGAATGCACGTGAGGCCCCCATGACATGCGGAATGCCTGCGGGGCCCCGATGACATGCGGCATGCACGCTGGGCCCCCATGACATGCGTCATGCATTTATGGCCCCCATAACATGCGGCAAGCATTTGGGCCACCATGTTATGCGGCATGCATTTGGGGCCCCCATGACTTGAGGCATGCATTTGGGGCCCCGATGACATGCAGCATGCACGTGGGGCCCCTATGACATGCCGCATGCATTTGGGGCCCCCATTACATGTGGCATGCACATGGGGCCCCCATGACATGTGGCATACGCTTGGGGCCCCAATGACATGTGGCATGAGTTTGAATCCCCCATGACATGCGGCATGCACGTGGGCCCCCATGACATGAGTCATGCATTTGGGGCCGCCATGACATGCGGCATGCATTTGGGGCCCCCATGACATGCGGCATGCATTTGTGTCCACAATGAAATGAGGCATGCATGTGGGGCCCCCAGGACATGCGGCATGCATTTGGGGCCCCCATGACATGTGGTATGCACGTGGGGCCTCTATGACATGCCGCATGCATTTGGGGCCCCCATGACATGCGGCGTGCATTTGGGACCCCCATGACATGCGTCATGCATTTGGATCCCCCATTACATGCTGCATGCAAGTGGGGCCCCATGACAAGCGGCATGCATGTGGGCCCCCCATGACATGCGGAATGCATGTGGGGCCCCTATGACATGCGGCATGCATGTGGGACCCCCATGACATGCGGCATACATTTGGGGGGGCCCATGACATGCGGCATGCACGTGGGGCCCCCATGACATGCGGCATACATTCGTGGCCCCCGTGACATGAGGCATGCACGTGGGGCCCCCATGACATGCGGCAATCACGTGGGGCCCCAATGACATGCAGCATGCACGTGGGAGCCCAATGACATGCGGAATGCACGTGAGTCCCCCATGACATGCGGAATGCCTGCGGGGCCCCAATGACATGCGGCATGCATGCGGGGCCCTCATGACATGCGGCATGCATGTGGGGCCCCCATTATATGTGGCATGCATTTGGGGCCCCCATGACTTGAAGCATGCATTTGGGGCCCCCATGACATGCGGCATGCATGTAGGGCCCCCATGAAATGCGCCATGCATGTGGGGCCCCTATAACATGCGGCATGCATTTGTGGGCCCCAAGACATGCGGCATGCATATGGGGCCCCCATGACATGCTGCATGCGTTTGGGGCCCCTAAGATATGCGGCATGCATTTGGGGCCCCTATGACTTGAGTCATGCATTTGGGGCCCCCATGACATGCGGCATGTACGTGGGCCCCTCATGACATGCAGCATGCATTTGGGGCCCCCATGACATGCGGCATGCATGTAGGCCCCCATGAAATGCGCCATGCATGTGGGGCCCCTATGTCATGCGGCATGCATTTGTGGACCCCAAGACATGCGGCATGCACGTGGGGCCTCCATGGCATGCTGCATTCATTTGGGGCCCCCATGATATGCGGCATGCATTTGGGGCCCCATGACTTGAGGCATGCATTTGGGGCCCCCATGACATGCGGCATGCATTTGAATCCCCCATTACATGCGGCATGCACGTTGGGCCCCCATGACATGTGGAATGCACGTGGGGCCCCTATGCCATGCGACATGAATTTGGGAGCCCCAATACATGCGGCATGCATTTGGGGCCTGCATAACATGCTGCATGCATTTGGGGTACCTGAGACATGCGGCATGCACATGAGGCCCCCATAACATGCTGCATGCATTTGGGGCCCCATTACATGTGGCATGCAAATGGGGCCCCCATGACATGCGACATATGCTTGGGGCCCCAATGACATGCGGCATGAGTTTGGATCCCCCATAACATGCGGCATGCACGTGGGGCCCCCATGACAAGCGGCATGCATGTGGGGCCCCCATGACATGCTCCATGCATGTGGGGCCCCTATGACATGCGGCATGCATTTGGGGGGCCCATGACATGCGGCATACACTTGGGGCCCCCATGACATGCGGACAACATTTGTGGCCCCCGTGACATGAGGCATGCACTTGGGGCCCCCATGACATGCGGCAAGCACGTGGGGCCCCAATGACATGCAGCATGTACGTGGGGCCCCCATGACATGCGGAATGCACATGAGGCCCCCATGACAAGTGGAATGCCTGCGGGGCCCCAATGACATGGGGCATGCATGCATTTGGGTCACCCATGAAATGCGGCATGCATGTGGGGCCCCCATGACATGGCGCAATTCATGGGGGCCCCAAATGCATGCCTCAAGTCATGGGGGCCCCAAATGCATGCCGCATATCATGGGGGTCCCACATGCATGCCGCATATCATGGGGGTCCCCCATGCATGCCGCATGTCATGGGGGCCCCAAATGCATGTCGCATGTCAAGGGGGCCCCACGTGCATGCCACATGTCATGGGGACCCACATGCATGCCGCATGTTATGGAGGCCCCAAATGCATGCCGCATGTCATGGGGGCCATAAATGCATGCCACATGTCATGGGGGCCCCAAATGAACGTCGCATGTCAAGGGGGCCCCACGTGCATGCCACATGTCATGGGGACCCACATGCATGCCGCATGTCATGGAGGCCCCAAATGCATGCCGCATGTCATGGGGGCCATAAATGCATGCCGCATGTCATGGGGGCCCCATGTGCATGTCACATGTAATGGGGGCCCCAAAAGCATGCGTCATGTCATAGGGGCCCCACTTGCATGCCGCATGTCTCGGGCACCCCAAATGCATGCAGCATGTTATGGGGGCCCCACGTGCATGCCGCATGTATTGGGGGCCCCAAATGCATGCCGCATGTCCTGGGGGCCCCACATGCATGCCACATTTCATGGGGGCCCCAAATGCATGCCACATGTCATGGGGGCCCCAAATGCATGTCGCATGTCATGGGGCCCCACGTGCATGCTGCATGTCATGGGGACCCCCAACTGCATGCAGCATGTCTTGGGGCCCACAAATGCATGCCGCATGTCATAGGGGCCCCACATGCATGGCGAATTTCATGGGGGCCCCACATGCATGCGGCATGCATTTGTGGGCCCCAAGACATGCTGCATGCAGTTGGGGGTCCCCATGACATGCATTTGGGGCCCTCATGACATGCGGCATGCATTTGGGGCCCCCATGACATGCAGCATGCACGTGGGGCCCCATGACATGCGACATGCATTTGGGGCCCCCATGACATGTGGCATGCATTTGGGGCCCCCATGAAATGCGTCATGCATGTGGGGCCCCATGACATGCGGCATGCATTTGGGGCCCCCAATACATGCGGCATGCACGTGGGGCCCCCATAACATGCTGCATGCATTTGGGGTGCCCGAGACATGCGGCATGCAAGTGGGGCCCCTATGACATGCCGCATGCTTTTGGGGCCCCCATTACATGTGACATGCACATGGGGCCCCCATGACATGCGGCATGCATTTATGGCCCCCATGACATGCGGCATGCATTTGGGGCCTCCATGACATGCGGCATGCATGTGGGTCCCCATGACATGTGGCATGCACGTGGGGCCCCCTTGACATGCGACGTTCATTTGGGGCCCCCATGACATGTGGCATGCATTTATGGCCCCCATGACATGCGGCATGCATTTGGGGCCCCAATGACATGCAGCATGCATGTGGGGCACCCATGACTTGCGCCATGCACGTGGGGCCCCTATGACATGCGGCATGAATTTGGGGGCCCCATTACATGCGGCATGCACGTGGAGCCCCCATGACATGCGGCATGCATTTGGGCCCCCATGACATGCGGCACTCATTTGGGGCCTGCATAACATGCTGCATGCATTTGGAGTACCTGAGACATGCGGCATGCATGTGGGGCCCCCATAACATGCTGCATGCATTTGGGGTGCCCGAGACATGCGGCATGCACGTGGGGCCCCTATGGCATGCCGCATGCATTTGGGGCCCCCATTACATGTGGCATGCACATGGGGCCCCCATGACATGCGGCATACGCTTGGGGCCCCAATGACATGCGGCATGAGTTTGGATCCCCCATGACATGCGGCATGCACGTGGGGCCCCCATGACATGAGTCATGCATTTGGGACCGCCATGACAAGCGGCATGCATTTGGGGGCCCCATGACATGCGGCATGCATGTGGGACCCCCATGACATGCGTCATGCATTTGGGGCCCCCATGACATGCTCCATGCATGTGGGGCCCCTATGATATGCGGCATACATTTGTGGCCCCCGTGACATGATGCATGCACATGGGGCACCCATGACATGCGGCAAGCACGTGGGGCCCCAATGACATGCAGCATGCACGTGGGACCCCCATGACACGCGGCATGCATGTGGGTCCCCCAGGACATGCAGCATGCATTTGGGGCCCCCATGACATGTGGTATGCACGTGGGGCCCCTATGACATGCCGCATGCATTTGGGGCCCCCATGACATGCTGCATGCATGTGGGACCCCCATTACATGATGCATGCAAGTGGGGCCCCCATGACATGTGGCATGCATGAGAGCCCCCATGACATGTGGCATGCACGTGGGGCCCCCATGACATGCTGCATGCATTTGGGGCCCCTATGACATGCGGTATGCACGTGGGGCCCTCATGACATGCAGCATGCATTTGGGGCCACTGTGACATGCGGCATGCATTTGGGGCCCCCATGACATGCGGCATGCATGTGGGACCCCCATGATATGCGGCATGCATGTGGGACCCCCATGATATGCGGCATGCATTTGGGGCCCCCATGACTTGAGGCATGCATTTGGGGCCCCCATGAATTGCGCCATGCATGTGGGGCCCCTATGACATGCGGCATGCATTTGTGGGCCCCAAGATATGCGGCATGCATGTGGGGCCCCTATGACATTCGGCATCCATTTGGGGGCCCCATGACATGCGGCATGCACGTGGGGCCCCCATGAAATGCGGCATGTCTGCGGGGCCCGCATGACATGCAGCATGCATTTGGATCCCCCATTACATGCTGCATGCAAGTGGGGCCCCCATGAAATGCGCCATGCATGTGGGGCCCCTATGACATGCTGCATGAATTTGGGGCCCCCAATACATGCGGCATGCTTGTTCGGCCCACAAGACATGCGGCATGCATTTATGGCCCCCATGACATGCGGCAAGCATTTGAGCCCCCATGGCATGCGGCATGCATGTGGGGCCCCAATGACATGCGGCATGCATTTGGGGCCCCCATGACTTGAGGCATGCATTTGGGGCCCCCATGACATGCGGCATGCATGTGGGGCCCCCATGACATGCGGCATGCATGTGGGGCCTGCATAACATGCTGCATGCACTTGGGGTACCTGATACATGCGGCATGCACGTGGGGCCCCCATAACATGCTGCATGCATTTGGGGTGCCCGAGACATGCGGCATGCACGTGGTGCCCCTATGACATGCCGCATGCATTTGGGGCCCCCATTACATGTGGCATGCACATGGGGCCTCCATGACATGCGGCATACGCTTGGGGCCCCAATGACATGCAGCATGCGTTTGGATCCCCCATGACATGCGGCATGCACGTGGGGCTCCCATGACATGAGTCATGCATTTGAGGCCGCCATGACATGCAGCATGGATTTGGGGCCCCCATGACATGGGGCATGCACGTGGGGCCCCTATGACATGCGGCATGCACGTGGGGCCCTCATGACATGCAGCATGCATTTGAGGCCACCATGACATGCGGCATGCATTTGGGGCCCCCATGACATGCGGCATGCATGTGGGACCCCTATGACATGCGGCATGCATTTGGGGGCCCCATGACATGCGGCATGCACGTGGGGCCCCCATAACATGCGGCAAGCACGTGGGACCCAATGACATGCAGCATGTACGTGGGGCCCCCATGACATGCGGCATGCATTTGGGGCCCCATGATATGCGTCATGCAGTTGGGGACCCCAATACATGCGGCATGCACGTTGGGCCCCCATGGCATGCGGAATGCCTGCGGGGCCCCCATGATATGTGGCATGCATTTGGGGCCCCTATAACTTGAGCCATGCATGTGGGGCCCCCATGACATGCGGAATGCACGTGAGGCCCCCATGGCATGCGGAATGCCTGCGGGGCCCCCATGATATGTGGCATGCATTTGGGGCCCCTATGACTTGAGCCATGCATTTGGGGCCCCATGACATGCGGCATGTACGTGGGCCCCTCATGACATGCAGCATGCATTTGGGGCCCCCATGACATGCGGCATGCATGTAGGCCCCCATGAAATGCGCCATGCATGTGGGGCCCCTATGTCATGCGGCATGCATTTGTGGGCCCCAAGACATGCGGCATGCACGTGGGGCCTCCATGACATGCTGCATGCATTTGGGGCCCCCATGATATGCGGCATGCATTTGGGTCCCCATGACTTGAGGCATGCATTTGGGGCCCCCATGACATGCGGCATGCATTTGAATCCCCCATTACATACCGCATGCACGTTGGGCCCCCATGACATGCGGCATGCATTTGGGGCCCCCATGACATGTGGAATGCACGTGGGGCCCCTATGCCATGCGACATGAATTTGGGAGCCCCAATACATGCGGCATGCATTTGGGGCCTGCATAACATGCTGCATGCATTTGGGGTTCCTGAGACATGCGGCATGCAAATGAGGCCCCCATAACATGCTGCATGCATTTGGGGCCCCCATTACATGTGGCATGCAAATGGGGCCCCCATGACATGCGACATATGCTTGGGGCCCCAATGACATGCGGCATGAGTTTGGATCCCCCATAACATGCGGCATGCACGTGGGGCCCCCATGACATGCGGCATGCATGTGGGGCCCCCATGACATGCTCCATGCATGTGGGGCCCCTATGACATGCGGCATGCATTTGGGGAGCCCATGACATGCGGCATACACGTGGGGCCCCCATGACATGCGGACTACATTTGTGGCCCCCGTGACATGAGGCATGCACGTGGGGCCCCCATGACATGTGGCAAGCACGTGGGACCCAATGACATGCAGCATGTACGTGGGGCCCCCATGACATGCGGAATGCACGTGAGGCCCCCATGACATGAGGAATGCCTGCGGGGCCCCAATGACATGTGGCATGCATGCATTTGGGTCCCCCATGAAATGCGGCATGCATGTGGGGCCCCCATGACATGTGCCATGCATGTGGGGCCCCATGATATGCGTCATGCAGTTGGGGACCCCAATACATGCGGCATGCACGTTGGGCCCTCATGACATGCGACAAGCACGTGGGGCCCCAATAACATGCAGCATGCACGTGGGGCCCCCATGACATGCGGAATGCATGTGAGGCCCCCATGACATGCGGAATGCCTGCGGGGCCCCCATGATATGTGGCATGCATTTGGGGCCCCTATGACTTGAGCCATGCATTTGGGGCCCCCATGACATGCGGCATGTACGTGGGCCCCTCATGACATGCAGCATGCATTTGGGGCCTCCATGACATGCGGCATGCATGTAGGCCCCCATGAAATGTGCCATGCATGTGGGGCCCCTATGTCATGCGGCATGCATTTGTGGGCCCCAAGACATGCGGCATGCACGTGGGGCCTCCATGACATGCTGCATGCGTTTGGGGCCCCCATGATATGCGGCATGCATTTGGGGCCCCATGACTTGAGGCATGCATTTGGGGCCCCCATGACATGAGGCATGCATGTGGGACCCCCATGACATGCGGCATGCATTTGAATCCCCCATTACATGCGGCATGCACGTGGGGCCCCCATGACATGCGGCATGTATTTGGGGCCCCCATGACATGCGGAATGCACGTGGGGCCCCTATGACATGCGACATGAATTTGGCAGCCCCAATACATGCGGCATGCATTTGGGGCCTGCATAACATGCTGCATGCATTTGGGGTACCTGAGACATGTGGCATGCACATGAGGCCCCCATAACATGCTGCATGCATTTGGGACCCCCATTACATGTGGCATGCAAATGGGGCCCCCATGACATGCGACATATGCTTGGGGCCCCAATGACATGCGGCATGAGTTTGGATCCCCCATAACATGCGGCATGCACGTGGGGCCCCCATGACATGCGGCATGCATGTGGGTCCCCCATGACATGTGGCAAGCACGCAGGGCCCCAATGACATGCAGCATGTACGTGGGGCCCCCATGACATGCGGAATGCACGTGAGGCCCCCATGACAAGTGGAATGCCTGCGGGGCCCCAATGACATGGGGCATGCATGCATTTGGGTCACCCATGAAATGCGGCATGCATGTGGGGCCCCCATGACATGTGGCATGCATGTGGGGTCCCATGATATGCGGCATGCAGTTGGGGCCCCCAATACATGCGGCATGCACGTGGGGCCCCAATGACATGCAGCATGCCCGTGGGGCCCCCATGACATGCGGAATGCACGTGAGGCCCCCATGACATGCGGAATGCCTGCGGGTCCCCCTTGATATGCGGCATGCATTTGGGGCCCCCATGACTTGAGGCATGCATTTGGGGCCCCCATGACATGCGGCATGCATGTGGGACCACCATGACATGCGGCATGCATTTGAATCCCCCATTACATGCGGCATGCAGGTGGTTCCCCCATGACATGCGGCATGCATTTGGGACCCCCATGACATGCGGCATGCACGTTGGGCCCCATGACATGCTCCATGCATGTGGGGCCCCTATGACATGCGGCATGCATTTGGGGGGCCCCATGACATGTGGCATGCACGTGGGGCCACCATGACATGTGGCATACATTTGTGGCCCCCGTGACATGAGGCATGCACGTGGGGCCCCCATGACATGCGGCATGCACGTGGGCCCCAATGACATGCAGCATGCCCGTGGGGCCCCCATGACATGCGGAATGCACGTGAGGCCCCCATGACATGTGGAATGCCTGCGGGGCCCCCTTGATATGCGGCATGCATTTGGGGCCCCCATGACTTGAGGCATGCATTTGGGGCCCCCATGACATGTGGCATGCATGTGGGGTCCCATGATATGCGGCATGCAGTTGGGGCCCCCAATACATGCGGCATGCACGTGGGGCCCCAATGACATGCAGCATGCCCGTGGGGCCCCCATGACATGCGGAATGCACGTGAGGCCCCCATGACATGCGGAATGCCTGCGGGTCCCCCTTGATATGCGGCATGCATTTGGGGCCCCCATGACTTGAGGCATGCATTTGGGGCCCCCATGACATGCGGCATGCATGTGGGACCACCATGACATGCGGCATGCATTTGAATCCCCCATTACATGCGGCATGCAGGTGGTTCCCCCATGACATGCGGCATGCATTTGGGACCCCCATGACATGCGGCATGCACGTTGGGCCCCATGACATGCTCCATGCATGTGGGGCCCCTATGACATGCGGCATGCATTTGGGGGGCCCCATGACATGTGGCATGCACGTGGGGCCACCATGACATGTGGCATACATTTGTGGCCCCCGTGACATGAGGCATGCACGTGGGGCCCCCATGACATGCGGCATGCACGTGGGCCCCAATGACATGCAGCATGCCCGTGGGGCCCCCATGACATGCGGAATGCACGTGAGGCCCCCATGACATGTGGAATGCCTGCGGGGCCCCCTTGATATGCGGCATGCATTTGGGGCCCCCATGACTTGAGGCATGCATTTGGGGCCCCCATGACATGCGGCATGCATGTGGGACCACCATGACATGCGGCATGCATTTGAATCCCCCATTACATGCGGCATGCAGGTGGTTCCCCCATGACATGCGGCATGCATTTGTGGCCCCCAATACATGCGGCATGCACGTTGGGCCCCATTACAGCTCCATGCATGTGGGGCCCCTATGACATGCGGCATGCATTTGGGGGGCCCCATTACATGTGGCATGCACGTGGCGCCACCATGACATGTGGCATACATTTGTGGCCCCCGTGACATGAGGCATGCACGTGGGGCCCCCATGACATGCGGCATACATTTATGGCCCCCATGACATGCGGCAAGCATTTGGGCCCCCATGACATGCGGCATGCATGTGGGGCCCCCATGACATGCGGCATGCATTTGGGGGCCCCATGATATGCAGCATGCATTTGGGTCCCCTATGAAATGCGACATGCATGTGGGTCCCCCAGGACATGCGGCATGCACGTTGGGCCCTCATGACATGCGACAAGCACGTGGGGCCCCAATAACATGCAGCATGCACGTGGGGCCCCCATGACATGCGGAATGCATGTGAGGCCCCCATGACATGCGGAATGCCTGCGGGGCCCCCATGATATGTGGCATGCATTTGGGGCCCCTATGACTTGAGCCATGCATTTGGGGCCCCCATGACATGCGGCATGTACGTGGGCCCCTCATGACATGCAGCATGCATTTGGGGCCTCCATGACATGCGGCATGCATGTAGGCCCCCATGAAATGTGCCATGCATGTGGGGCCCCTATGTCATGCGGCATGCATTTGTGGGCCCCAAGACATGCGGCATGCACGTGGGGCCTCCATGACATGCTGCATGCGTTTGGGGCCCCCATGATATGCGGCATGCATTTGGGGCCCCATGACTTGAGGCATGCATTTGGGGCCCCCATGACATGAGGCATGCATGTGGGACCCCCATGACATGCGGCATGCATTTGAATCCCCCATTACATGCGGCATGCACGTGGGGCCCCCATGACATGCGGCATGTATTTGGGGCCCCCATGACATGCGGAATGCACGTGGGGCCCCTATGACATGCGACATGAATTTGGCAGCCCCAATACATGCGGCATGCATTTGGGGCCTGCATAACATGCTGCATGCATTTGGGGTACCTGAGACATGTGGCATGCACATGAGGCCCCCATAACATGCTGCATGCATTTGGGACCCCCATTACATGTGGCATGCAAATGGGGCCCCCATGACATGCGACATATGCTTGGGGCCCCAATGACATGCGGCATGAGTTTGGATCCCCCATAACATGCGGCATGCACGTGGGGCCCCCATGACATGCGGCATGCATGTGGGTCCCCCATGACATGCGGCAAGCACGCAGGGCCCCAATGACATGCAGCATGTACGTGGGGCCCCCATGACATGCGGAATGCACGTGAGGCCCCCATGACAAGTGGAATGCCTGCGGGGCCCCAATGACATGGGGCATGCATGCATTTGGGTCACCCATGAAATGCGGCATGCATGTGGGGCCCCCATGACATGTGGCATGCATGTGGGGTCCCATGATATGCGGCATGCAGTTGGGGCCCCCAATACATGCGGCATGCACGTGGGGCCCCAATGACATGCAGCATGCCCGTGGGGCCCCCATGACATACGGAATGCACGTGAGGCCCCCATGACATGCGGAATGCCTGCGGGTCCCCCTTGATATGCGGCATGCATTTGGGGCCCCCATGACTTGAGGCATGCATTTGGGGCCCCCATGACATGCGGCATGCATGTGGGACCACCATGACATGCGGCATGCATTTGAATCCCCCATTACATGCGGCATGCAGGTGGTTCCCCCATGACATGCGGCATGCATTTGGGACCCCCATGACATGCGGCATGCACGTTGGGCCCCATGACATGCTCCATGCATGTGGGGCCCCTATGACATGCGGCATGCATTTGGGGGGCCCCATGACATGTGGCATGCACGTGGGGCCACCATGACATGTGGCATACATTTGTGGCCCCCGTGACATGAGGCATGCACGTGGGGCCCCCATGACATGCGGCATGCACGTGGGCCCCAATGACATGCAGCATGCCCGTGGGGCCCCCATGACATGCGGAATGCACGTGAGGCCCCCATGACATGTGGAATGCCTGCGGGGCCCCCTTGATATGCGGCATGCATTTGGGGCCCCCATGACTTGAGGCATGCATTTGGGGCCCCCATGACAAGTGGCATGCATGTGGGGTCCCATGATATGCGGCATGCAGTTGGGGCCCCCAATACATGCGGCATGCACGTGGGGCCCCAATGACATGCAGCATGCCCGTG
This sequence comes from Phyllobates terribilis, assembly GCF_046119375.1. NCBI lineage: Eukaryota > Metazoa > Chordata > Amphibia > Anura > Dendrobatidae > Phyllobates > Phyllobates terribilis. The sequence goes on from NW_027362763.1 coordinate 610,224,247, forward strand.
GGGCCCCCATGACATGCGGAATGCACGTGAGGCCCCCATGACATGCGGAATGCCTGCGGGTCCCCCTTGATATGCGGCATGCATTTGGGGCCCCCATGACTTGAGGCATGCATTTGGGGCCCCCATGACATGCGGCATGCATGTGGGACCACCATGACATGCGGCATGCATTTGAATCCCCCATTACATGCGGCATGCAGGTGGTTCCCCCATGACATGCGGCATGCATTTGGGACCCCCATGACATGCGGCATGCACGTTGGGCCCCATGACATGCTCCATGCATGTGGGGCCCCTATGACATGCGGCATGCATTTGGGGGGCCCCATGACATGTGGCATGCACGTGGGGCCACCATGACATGTGGCATACATTTGTGGCCCCCGTGACATGAGGCATGCACGTGGGGCCCCCATGACATGCGGCATGCACGTGGGCCCCAATGACATGCAGCATGCCCGTGGGGCCCCCATGACATGCGGAATGCACGTGAGGCCCCCATGACATGTGGAATGCCTGCGGGGCCCCCTTGATATGCGGCATGCATTTGGGGCCCCCATGACTTGAGGCATGCATTTGGGGCCCCCATGACATGCGGCATGCATGTGGGACCACCATGACATGCGGCATGCATTTGAATCCCCCATTACATGCGGCATGCAGGTGGTTCCCCCATGACATGCGGCATGCATTTGTGGCCCCCAATACATGCGGCATGCACGTTGGGCCCCATTACAGCTCCATGCATGTGGGGCCCCTATGACATGCGGCATGCATTTGGGGGGCCCCATTACATGTGGCATGCACGTGGCGCCACCATGTCATGTGGCATACATTTGTGGCCCCCGTGACATGAGGCATGCACGTGGGGCCCCCATGACATGCGGCATACATTTATGGCCCCCATGACATGCGGCAAGCATTTGGGCCCCCATGACATGCGGCATGCATGTGGGGCCCCCATGACATGCGGCATGCATTTGGGGGCCCCATGATATGCAGCATGCATTTGGGTCCCCTATGAAATGCGACATGCATGTGGGTCCCCCAGGACATGCGGCATGCATTTGGGCCCCCATGACATGTGGTATGCACGTGGGGCCCCTATGACATGCGACATGAATTTGGGGCCCCCATGATATGTGGCACGCACTTGGGGCCCCCATGCCATGCGGCATGCATGTGGGGCCCCTATGACATGCGGCATGCTTTTGTGGGCCCCAAGACATGCTGCATGCATTTTTGGGGCCCCATGACATGCGGCATGCACGTGGGGCCCCCATGATATGTGGCATGCATTTGGGGCCCCCATGACATGCGGCATGCATTTGGGGCCCCCATGACATGCAGTATGCACGTGGGGCCCCCATGACATGCGGCATGCATTTGGGGCCCCCTTGACATGCGGCATGCATTTGGGGACCCCATGACATGCGGCATGCATGTGGGGGTCCCATGACATGCGACATGCATGTGGGGCCCCAATTACATGCGACATGCATTTGGGGCCCCCATGACTTGAGGCATGCATTTGGGGCCCCCATGACATGCGGCATGCATGTGGGTCCCCAATGACATGCGGCATGCATTTGAATCCCCCATTACATGCGGCATGCATGTGGGGCCCAAATGCTTGCCGCATGTCATGGGGGCCTCCATGACATGCGGCATGCATGTGGGGCCCCATGACATGTGCCATGCATGTGGGGCCCCTATGACATGCGGCATGCATTTGGGGCCCCGATGACATGCGGCATGCATGTGGGGCACCCATGACTTGCGGCATGAATTTGAGGGCCCCATTATATGCGGCATGCACGTGGAGCCCCCATGACATGCGGCATGCATTTGGGGCCCCCATGATATGCGGCATGCATGTGGGTCCCCCATGAAATGTGCCATGCATGTGGGGCCCCCATGACATACGGCATGCATTTGGGTCCCCCATGAAATGTGCCATGCATGTGGGGCCCCTATGACATGCGGCATGCATTTGGGGGGCCCCATTACATGTGGCATGCACGTGGCGCCACCATGACATGCGGCATACATTTATGGCCCCCATGACATGCGGCAAGCATTTGGGCCCCCATGACATGCGGCATGCATGTGGGGCCCCCATGACATGCGGCATGCATTTGGGGGCCCCATGATATGCAGCATGCATTTGGGTCCCCTATGAAATGCGACATGCATGTGGGTCCCCCAGGACATGCGGCATGCATTTGGGCCCCCATGACATGTGGTATGCACGTGGGGCCCCTATGACATGCGACATGAATTTGGGGGCCCCATTGCATGCGGCATGCACGTGGGCCCCCTTGACATGCGACATTCATTTGGGGCCCCCATGACATGTGGCATACATGTGGGGTCCCATGATATGCGGCATGCAGTTGGGGCCCCAATACATGTTTCATGCGCGTTGGGCACCCATGACATGTGACATGCATTTATGGCCCCATGACATGCGGCATGAATTTGGGCCCTCATGATATGTGCCATGCATGTGGGGCCCCTATGACATGCGGCATGCATTTGTGGGCCCCAAGACATGTGGCATGCACGTGGGCCCCCCATGACATGCTACATGCATTTGGGGCCCCCATGATATGTGGCACGCACTTGGGCCCCCATGCCATGCGGCATGCATGTGGGGCCCCTATGACATGCGGCATGCTTTTGTGGGCCCCAAGACATGCTGCATGCATTTTTGGGGCCCCATGACATGCGGCATGCACGTGGGGCCCCCATGATATGTGGCATGCATTTGGGGCCCCCATGACATGCGGCATGCATTTGGGGCCCCCATGACATGCAGTATGCACGTGGGGCCCCCATGACATGCGGCATGCATTTGGGGCCCCCATGACATGCGGCATGCATTTGGGGACCCCATGACATGCGGCATGCATGCGTGGGTCCCATGACATGCATGTGGGGCCCCAATTACATGCAACATGCATTTGGGGCCCCCATGACTTGAGGCATGCATTTGGGGCCCCCATGACATGCGGCATGCATGTGGGGCCCCTATGACATGCGGCATGCATGTGGGGGTCCCATGACATGCGACATGCATGTGGGGCCCCAATTACATGCGACATGCATTTGGGGCCCCCATGACTTGAGGCATGCATTTGGGGCCCCCATGACATGTGGCATGCATTTGGGGCCCCCATGACATGCGGCATGCATTTGGGGACCCCATGACATGCGGCATGCATTTGGGGCCCCCATGACATGCAGTATGCACGTGGGGCCCCCATGACATGCGGCATGCATTTGGGGCCCCCATGACATGCGGCATGCATTTGGGGACCCCATGACATGCGGCATGCATGTGGGGGTCCCATGACATGCGACATGCATGTGGGGCCCCAATTACATGCGGTATGCATTTGGGGCCCCCATGACATGCGGCATGCATGTGGGGGCCCCGTGACATGCGGCATGCATGTGGGGCCCCAATTACATGCGACATGCATTTGGGGCCCCCATGACTTGAGGCATGCATTTGGGGCCCCCATGACATGCGGCATGCATGTGGGACCCCAATGACATGCGGCATGCATTTGAATCCCCCATTACATGCGGCATGCATGTGGGGCCCAAATGCTTGCCGCATGTCATGGGGGCCTCCATGACATGCGGCATGCATGTGGGGCCCCATGACATGTGCCATGCATGTGGGGCCCCTATGACATGCGGCATGCATTTGGGGCCCCGATGACATGCGGCATGCATGTGGGGCCCCTATGACATGCGGCATGCATTTGGGGCCCCGATGACATGCGGCATGCACGTGGGGCCCCCATGACATGCGGCATACATTTGTGACCCCCGTGACATGAGGCATGCACGTGGGGCCCCCATGACATGCGGCAAGCACGTGGGGGCCCAATGACATGCAGCATGTACGTGGCGCCCCCATGACATGCGGAATGCACGTGAGGCCCCCATGACATGAGGAATGCCTACGGGGCCCCAATGACATGCGGCATGCATGCATTTGGGTCCATGAAATGCGGCATGCATGTGGGGCCCCCATGACATGTGCCATGCATGTGGGGCCCCTATGACATGCGGCATGCATTTGGGGCCCCGATGACATGCGGCATGCACGTTGGGGCCCCATGACATGCGGCATGCATTTGGGCCCCATGACATGCAGCATGCACGTGGGGCCCCATGACATGCGGAATGCCTGCGGGGCCCCAATGACATGTGGCATGCATTTGGGGCCCCCAATATATGCATCATGCACTTGGGGCCCCCATGATATGTGGCATGCATTTGGGGCCCCCATGACTTGAGCCATGCATTTGGGGCCCCATGACATGCGGCATGCATGTAGGCCCCCATGAAATGCGCCATGCATGTGTGACCCCTATGACATGCGGCATGCATTTGTGGGCCCCAATACATGCAGCATGCACATGGGGCCCCCATGACATGCTGCATGCATTTGGGGCCCCCATGACATGCGGCATGCATTTGGGGGCCCCATGACATGCGGAATGCACGTGGGGCCCCTATGACATGCGACATGAATTTGGGAGCCCCATTACATGCGGCCTGCACATGGAGCCCCCATGACATGCGTCATGCATTTGGGCCCCCATGACATGAGTCATGCATTTGGGGCCACCATGACATGCGGCAAGCATTTGGGGCCCCCATGACATGCGGCATGCATTTGGGTCCCCCATGAAATGCGGCATGCATGTGGGGCCCCCATGACATGCGGCATGCATTTGGGGCCCTCATGACATGCGTCATGCATTTGGGGCCCCCATGACATGCGGCATGCATGTAGGGCCCCCATGAAATGTGCCATGCATTTGAATCCTCCATCACATGCGGCATGCACGTGGGGCCCCCGTGACATGCGGCATGCATTTGGGGCCCCAATGACATGCGGAATGCCTGCGGGGCCCCCATGACATGCGGCATGCAGGCGGGGCCCTCATGACATGCGGCATGCATTTGGGGCCTCCATGACATGTGGCATGCATGTGGGTCCCCATGACATGCGGCATGCATGTGGGGCCCCCATGACATGCGGCATGCATTTGGGCCCCCATGACATGCGGCATGCATTTGGGGCCTGCACAACATGCTGCATGCATTTGGGGTACCTGAGACATGTGGCATGCACATGGGGCCCCCATAACATGCTGCATGCATTTGGGGTGCCCGAGACATGCGGCATGCATGTGGGGCCCCAATGGCATGCGGCATGCATGCGGGGCCCTCATGACATGCGGCATTCATGTGGGGCCCCCATGATATGTGGCATGCATGTCGGACCCCCATGATATGTGGCATGCATTTGGGGCCCCCATGACATGCGGAATGCATGTAGGGCCCCCATGAAATGCGCCATGCATGTGGGGCCCCTATGACATGCGGCATGCATTTGTGAGCCCCAAGACATGCGGCATGCACCTGGGGCCCCCATGACAATGTGCATGCGTTTGGGGACCCCATGATATGCGGCATGCATTTGGGGCCCCCATGACATGCGGCATGTATTTGGGGCCCCCATGATATGCGGCATGCATGTGGGTCCCCCATGACATGTGGCATGGATTTGGGGCCCCCATGACATACGACATGCATTTGGGTCCCCCATGAAATGTGCCATGCATGTGGGGCCCCTATGACATGCGGCATGCATTTGTGGGCCCCAAGACATGCTGCATGCACGTGGGGCCCCCATGACATGCGGCATGCACGTGGGGCCCCTATGACATGCGGCATGCACGTGGGCCCTCATGACATGCAGCATGCATTTGGGGCCACTATGACATGCAGCATGCATTTGGGGCCCCCATGACATGCGGCATGCATGTGGGACCCCTATGACATGCGGCATGCATTTGGGGGCCATGACATGCGGCATGCACGTGGGGCCCCCATGACATGCGGCATACATTTGTGACCCCCGTGACATGAGGCATGCACGTGGGGCCCCCATGACATGCGGCAAGCACGTGGGGGCCCAATGACATGCAGCATGTACGTGGCGCCCCCATGACATGCGGAATGCACGTGAGGCCCCCATGACATGAGGAATGCCTGCGGGGCCCCAATGACATGCGGCATGCATGCATTTGGGTCCATGAAATGCGGCATGCATGTGGGGCCCCCATGACATGTGGCATGCATGTGGGGCCCCATGATATGCGGCATGCAGTTGGGGACCCCAATACATGCGGCATGCACGTTGGGGCCCCATGACATGCGGCATGCATTTGGGCCCCATGACATGCAGCATGCACGTGGGGCCCCATGACATGCGGAATGCCTGCGGGGCCCCAATGACATGCGGCATGCATTTGGGGCCCCGATGACATGCGGCATGCATGTGGGGCACCCATGACTTGCGGCATGAATTTGATTGCCCCATTATATGCGGCATGCACGTGGAGCCCCCATGACATGCGGCATGCATTTGGGGCCCCCATGATATGCGGCATGCATGTGGGGCCCCCATGACATGTGGCATGCATGTGGGGCCCCTATGACATGCGGCATGCATTTGTGGACCCCAAGACATGCTGCATGCATTTGGGGGCCCCCATGACATGCGGCATGCACGTGGGGCCCCCATGACATGCGGCATGCACGTGGGGCCCCTATGACATGCGGCATGCACGTGGGGCCCTCATGACATGCAGCATGCATTTGGGGCCACTATGACATGCAGCATGCATTTGGGGCCCCCATGACATGCGGCATGCATGTGGGACCCCTATGACATGCGGCATGCATTTGGGGGGCCATGACATGCGGCATGCACGTGGGGCCCCCATGACATGCGGCATACATTTGTGACCCCCGTGACATGAGGCATGCACGTGGGGCTCCCATGACATGCGGCAAGCACGTGGGGGCCCAATGACATGCAGCATGTACGTGGCGCCCCCATGACATGCGGAATGCACGTGAGGCCCCCATGACATGAGGAATGCCTGCGGGGCCCCCATGACTTGAGCCATGCATTTGGGGCCCCCAATATATGCATCATGCACTTGGGGCCCCCATGATATGTGGCATGCATTTGGGGCCCCCATGACTTGAGCCATGCATTTGGGGCCCCATGACATGCGGCATGCACGTGGGCCCCTCATGACATGCAGCATGCATTTGGGGCCCCCATGACATGCGGCATGCATGTAGGCCCCCATGAAATGCGCCATGCATGTGTGGCCCCTATGACATGCGGCATGCATTTGTGGGCCCCAATACATGCAGCATGCACATGGGGCCCCCATGACATGCTGCATACATTTGGGGCCCCCATGACATGCGGCATGCATTTGGGGGCCCCATGACATGCGGAATGCACGTGGGGCCCCTATGACATGCGACGTGAATTTGGGAGCCCCATTACATGCGGCCTGCACATGGAGCCCCCATGACATGCGTAATGCATTTGGGCCCCCATGATATGCGGCATGCAGTTGGGGACCCCAATACATGCGGCATGCACGTTGGGGCCCCATGACATGCGGCATGCATTTGGGCCCCCATGACTTGAGGCATGCATTTGGGGCCCCCATGACATGTGGCATGCATGTAGGGCCCCCATGAAATGTGCCATGCATGTGGGGCCCCTCTGACATGCGGCATGCATTTGTGAGCACCAAGACATGCGGCATGCACGTGGGGCCCCCATGACATGCTGCATGCATTTGAATCCCCCATTACATGCGCCATGCATGTGGGGCCCCCATGACATGCTCCATGCATGTGGGGCCCCTATGACATGAGGCATGGATTTGGGGGGCCCCATGACATGCAGCATGCACGTGGGGCCCCCATGATATGCGGCATACATTTGTGGCCCCCGTGTCATGAGGCATGCACGTGGGGCCCCCATGACATGCGGCAAGCACGTGGGGCCCCAATGACATGCAGCATTCACGTGGGACCGCCATAACATGCGGAATGCACGTGAGGCCCCCATGACATGCGGAATGCCTGCGGGGCCCCGATGACATGCGGCATGCACGCTGGGCCCCCATGACATGCGTCATGCATTTATGGCCCCCATAACATGCGGCAAGCATTTGGGCCACCATGTTATGCGGCATGCATTTGGGGCCCCCATGACTTGAGGCATGCATTTGGGGCCCCGATGACATGCAGCATGCATGTGGGGCCCCCATGACATGCGGCATGCATTTGGGGCCTGCATAACATGCTGCATGCATTTGGGGTACCTGAGACATGCGGCATGCACGTGGGGCCCATATGACATGCCGCATGCATTTGGGGCCCCCATTATATGCGGCATGCATGTAGGGCCCCCATGAAATGTGCCATGCATGTGGGGCCCCTATGACATGCGGCATGCATTTGTGAGCCCCAAGACATGCGGCATGCACGTGGGGCCCCCATGACATGCTGCATGCATTTGGGGTGCCCGAGACATGCGGCATGCACGTGGGGCCCCTATGACATGCCGCATGCATTTGGGGCCCCCATGACATGCGGCATGCACCTGGGACCCCCATGACATGAGTCATGCATTTGGGGCCGCCATGACATGCGGCATGCATTTGGGGCCCCCATGACATGCGGCATGTATTTGGGTCCCCCATGAAATGCGACTTGCATGTGGGGCCCCCATGACATGCGGCATGCATTTGGGGCCCCCATGACATGCGGAATGCACGTGGGGCCCCTATGACATGCAACATGAATTTGGGAGCCCCATTACATGCGGCATGCACATGGAGCCCCCATGACATGCGTCATGCATTTGGGCCCCCATGACATGAGTCATGCATTTGGGGCCACCATGACATGCGGAATGCCTGCGGGGCCCCCATGACATGCGGCATGCAGTCGGGGCCCTCATGACATGCGGCATGCATTTGGGGCCTCCATGACATGTGGCATGCATGTGGGTCCCCATGACATGCGGCATGCATGTGGGGCCCCCATGACATGCGGCATGCATTTGGGCCCCCATGACATGCGGCATGCATTTGGGGCCTGCACAACATGCTGCATGCATTTGGGGTGCCCGAGACATGCGGCATGCACGTGGGGCCCCAATGACATGCGGCATGCATGCGGGGCCCTCATGACATGCGGCATTCATGTGGGGCCCCCATGATATGTGGCATGCATGTGGGACCCCCATGATATGTGGCATGCATTTGGGGCCCCCATGACATGCGGAATGCATGTAGGGCCCCCATGAAATGCGCCATGCATGTGGGGCCCCTATGACATGCGGCATGCATTTGTGAGCCCCAAGACATGCGGCATGCACCTGGGGCCCCCATGACAATGTGCATGCGTTTGGGGACCCCATGATATGCGGCATGCATTTGGGGCCCCCATGACTTGAGGCATGCATTTGGGGCCCCCATGACATGTGGCATGCATGTAGGGCCCCCATGAAATGCGCCATGCATGTGGGGCCCCTCTGACATGCGGCATGCATTTGTGAGCACCAAGACATGCGCCATGCATGTGGGGCCCCCATGACATGCTCCATGCATGTGGGGCCCCTATGACATGAGGCATGGATTTGGGGGGCCCCATGACATGCAGCATGCACGTGGGGCCCCCATGATATGCGGCATACATTTGTGGCCCCCGTGTCATGAGGCATGCACGTGGGGCCCCCATGATATGCGGCAAGCACGTGGGGCCCCAATGACATGCAGCATTCACGTGGGACCGCCATAACATGCGGAATGTACGTGAGGCCCCCATGACATGCGGAATGCCTGCGGGGCCCCGAAGACATGCGGCATGCACGCTGGGCCCCCATGACATGCGTCATGCATTTATGGCCCCCATAACATGCGGCAAGCATTTGGGCCACCATGTTATGCGGCATGCATTTCGGGGCCCCATGACTTGAGGCATGCATTTGGGGCCCCGATGACATGCAGCATGCATGTGGGGCCCCCATGACATGCGGCATGCATTTGGGGCCTGCATAACATCCTGCATGCATTTGGGGTACCTGAGACATGCGGCATGCACGTGGGGCCCCTATGACAGGCCGCATGCATTTGGGGCCCCCATTATATGCGGCATGCATGTAGGGCCCCCATGAAATGTGCCATGCATGTGGGGCCCCTATGACATGCGGAATGCACGTGAGGCACCCATGACATGCGGAAAGCCTGCGGGGCCCCAATGACATGAGGCATGCATTTGGGGCCCCCAATATATGCGGCATGCATGTGGGGCCCCATGATATGTGGCATGCATTTGGGGCCCCCATGACTTGAGGCATGCATGTGGGGCCCCCATGACATGCACCATGCATGTGGGGAACCTATGACATGCTGCATGCATTTGGGGCCCCCATGACTTGAGGCATGCATTTGGGGCCCCCAAGACATACGACATGCATGTGGGGCCCCCATGACATGCTGCATGCGTTTGGGGCCCCCATGCTATGCGGCATGCATTTGGGGCCCCCATTACTTGAGGCATGCATTTGGGGCCCCGACGACATGCGGCATGCATGTGGGGCCCCAAATAAATGCGGCATGCACGTGGGGCCTCCATTATATGTGGCATGCATTTGGGGCCCCCATGACTTGAGCCATGCATTTGGGGCCCCCATGACATGCGGCATGCACGTGGGGCCCTCATGACATGCAGCATGCATTTGGGGCCCCCATGACTTGAGGCATGCATTTGGGGCCCCCATGACATGCGTCATGCATTTGTGGGCCCCAAGACATACGGCATGCACGTGGGGCCCCCATGACATGCTGCATGCGTTTGGGGCCCCCATGATATGGGGCATGCATGTGGGGCACCCATGACTTGCGCCATGCACATGGGGCCCCTATGACATGCAGAATGCACGTGAGGCCCCCATGACATGCGGAATGCCTGCAGGGCCCCAATGACATGCGGCGTGCATGTGGGGCCCCCATGACATGCGGCATGCAATTGGGACCCTATGACATGCCGCATGCATTTGGGGCCCCCATTACATGTGGCATGCACATGGGGCCCCCATGACATGCGGCATAAGCTTGGGGCCCCAATGACATGCGGCATAATTTTGGATCCCCCATGACATGCGGCATGCACGTGGGGCCCCCATGACATGAGTCATGCATTTGGGTCCCCCATGAAATGCGACATGCATGTGGGGCCCCCATGACATGCGGCATGCAATTGGGACCCATGACAGGCGGCATGCATTTGGGGCCTGCATAACATGCTGCATGCATTTGGGGCCCCCATGACATGCGGCATGCATTTGGGTCCCCTATGAAATGCGACATGCATGTGGGGCCCCTATGACATGCGGCATGCATTTGGGGCCCCCATGACATGTGGTATGCACGTGGGGCCACTATGACATGAGGCATGCACGTGGGGCCCCCATGACATGCGGCAAGCACGTGGGGCCCCAATGACATGCAGCATGCACGTGGGACCCCCATGACATGCGGAATGCACGTGAGGCCCCCATGACATGCGGAATGCCTGCGGGGCCCCAATGACATGCGGCATGCATGCGGGGCCCTCATGACATGTGGCATGCATTTCGGGGCCCCAATATATGCGGCATTCATGTGGGGCCCCCATGATATGTGGCATGCATTTGGGGCCCCCATGACTTGAGGCATGCATGTGGGGCCCCCATGACATGTACCATGCATGTGGGGTCTCTATGCCATGCTGCATGCATTTGGGGCCCCCATGATTTGAGGCATGCATTTGGGGCCCCCCAAGACATACGACATGCACGTGGGGCCCCCATGACATGCTGCATGCATTTGGGGCCCCGATGACATACGGCATGCATGTGGGGCACCCATGACTTGCGCCATGCACATGGGGTCCCTATGACATGCGGCATGAATTTGGGGGCCCCATTACATGCGGCATGAATTTGGGGGCCCCATTACATGCGGCATGCATTTGGGGCCCCCATGACATGCGGTATGCATGTGGGGCCCCCATGACATGCGGCATGCATTTGGGCCCCCATGACATGCATTTGGGGCCTGCATAACATGCTGCATACATTTGGGGTACCTGAGACATGCGGCATGCAAGTGGGGCCCCCATAACATGCTGCATGCATTTGGGGTGCCCGAGACATGCGGCATGCACGTGGGGCCCCTATGACATGCCGCATGCATTTGGGGCCCCCATTACATGCGGCATACGCTTGGGGCCCCAATGACATGCGGCATGAGTTTGGGTCCCCCATGACATGAGTCATGATTTTGGGGCTGCAATGACATGCGGCATGCATTTGGGGCCCCCATGACATGCGGCATGCATGTGGGTCCCCCATGAAATGTGGCATGCATGTGGGGCCCCTAGGACATGTGGCATGCATTTGGAGCCCCCATTACATGTGGCATGCACATGGGGCCCCCATGACATGCGGCATACGCTTGGGTCCCCAATGACATGCGGCATGAGTTTGGATCCCCCATGACATGCAGCATGCACGTGGGGCCCCCATGACATGCGGCATGCATTTGGGGCCGCCATGACATGCGGCATGCATTTGGGGCCCCCATGACATGCGGCATGCATTTCGGTCCCCTATGAAATGCGGCATGCATGTGGGGCCCCCAGGACATGCGGCATGCATTTGGGGCCCCCATGACATGTGGTATGCACGTGGGGCCCCTATAACATGCCGCATGCATTTGGGGCCCCCATGACATGCTCCATGCCTTGTGGGGCCCCTATGACATGCGTCATGCATTCGTGGCCCCCGTGACATGAGGCATACACGTGGGGCCCCCATGACATGCGGCAAGCACGTGGGGCCCCAATGACATGCAGCATGCACGTGGGACCCCCATGACATGTGGAATGCACGTGAGGCCCCCATGACATGCGGAATGCCTGCGGGGCCCCAATGACATGCGGCATGCATGCGGGGCCCTCATGACATGCGGCATGCATTTGAGGCCCCCAATATATGCGGCATGCATGTGGGGCCCCCATGATATGTGGCATGCATTTGGGGCCCCCATGACTTGAGGCATGCATGTGGGGCCCCCATGACATGCACCATGCATGTGGGGCCCCTATGACATGCTGCATGCATTTGGGGCCCCCATGACTTGAGGCATGCATTTGGGGCCCCCTGGACATGCGGCATGCATTTAGGGCCCCCATGAAATGTGCCATGCATGTGGGGCCCCTATGACATGTGGCATGCATTTGTGGGCCCCAAGACATGTGGCATGCATATGGGGCCCCCATGAAATGCGGAATTTATTTGGGGCCCCCATGATTTGTGGAATGCCTGCGGGGCCCCCATGACATGCGGCATGCACGTGGGGCCCCCATGAAATGCCGCATTTATTTGGGGCCCCCATGACATGTGGAATGCCTGCGGGGCCCCCGTGACATGCGGCATGCACGGGGGGCCCCCATGAAATGCGGCATTTATTAGGGGCCCCCATGACATGTGGAATGCCTGCGGGGCCCCCGTGACATGAGGCATGCACGTGGGCATGCATGCATTTGGGTCCCCCATGAAATGTGGCATGCATTTGGGGCCCCCATGACATGTGACATGCATGTGGGGTCCCATGATATGCGGCATGCAGTTGGGGCCCCAATGAAATGCGGCATTTATTTAGGGCCCCCATGACATGTGGAATGCCTGCGGGGCCCCCGTGACATGAGGCATGCACGTTGGGCACCCATGACATGCGACATGCATTTATGGCCCCATGACATGCGGCATGCATTTGGGCCCTCATGAAATGCGCCATGCATGCGGCGCCCTCATGACATGCGGCATACATTTTGGGCCCCATGACATGCGGCATGCACGTGGGGCCCCCATGACATGCGGCATGCAAGTGGGGCCCCCATGACATGCGGCATGCATTTGGGGCCCCCATGACATGCGGCATGCATTTGGGGCCCCCATGACTTGAGGCATGCATGTGGGGCCCCTATGACATGTGGCATGCATTTGTGGGCCCCAAGACATGTGGCATGCACATGGGGCCCCCATGAAATGCGGCATTTATTTGGGGCCCCCATGATTTGTGGAATGCCTGCGGGGCCCCCATGACATGCGGCATGCACGTGGGGCCCCCATGAAATGCGGCTTTTATTTGGGGCCCCCATGACATGTGGCATGCCTGCGGGGCCCCCGTGACATGCGGCATGCATTCGTGGCCCCCGTGACATGAGGCATACACGTGGGGCCCCCATAACATGCGGCAAGCACGTGGGGCCCCAATGCGATGCAGCATGCACGTGGGACCCCCATGACATGTGGAATGCACGTGAGGCCCCCATGACATGCGGAATGCCTGCGGGGCCCCAATGACATGCGGCATGCATGCGGGGCCCTCATGACATGCGGCATGCATTTGAGGCCCCCAATATATGCGGCATGCATGTGGGGCCCCCATGATATGTGGCATGCATTTAGGGCCCCCATGAAATGTGCCATGCATGTGGGGCCCCTATGACATGTGGCATGCATTTGTGGGCCCCAAGACATGTGGCATGCATATGGGGCCCCCATGAAATGCGGAATTTATTTGGGGCCCCCATGATTTGTGGAATGCCTGCGGGGCCCCCATGACATGCGGCATGCACGTGGGGCCCCCATGAAATGCCGCATTTATTTGGGGCCCCCATGACATGTGGAATGCCTGCGAGGCCCCCGTGACATGCGGCATGCACGGGGGGCCCCCATGAAATGCGGCATTTATTAGGGGCCCCCATGACATGTGGAATGCCTGCGGGGCCCCCGTGACATGAGGCATGCACGTGGGCATGCATGCATTTGGGTCCCCCATGAAATGTGGCATGCATTTGGGGCCCCCATGACATGTGACATGCATGTGGGGTCCCATGATATGCGGCATGCAGTTGGGGCCCCAATGAAATGCGGCATTTATTTAGGGCCCCCATGACATGTGGAATGCCTGCGGGGCCCCCGTGACATGAGGCATGCACGTTGGGCACCCATGACATGCGACATGCATTTATGGCCCCATGACATGCGGCATGCATTTGGGCCCTCATGAAATGCGCCATGCATGCGGCGCCCTCATGACATGCGGCATACATTTTGGGCCCCATGACATGCGGCATGCACGTGGGGCCCCCATGACATGCGGCATGCAAGTGGGGCCCCCATGACATGCGGCATGCATTTGGGGCCCCCATGACATGCGGCATGCATTTGGGGCCCCCATGACTTGAGGCATGCATGTGGGGCCCCTATGACATGTGGCATGCATTTGTGGGCCCCAAGACATGTGGCATGCACATGGGGCCCCCATGAAATGCGGCATTTATTTGGGGCCCCCATGATTTGTGGAATGCCTGCGGGGCCCCCATGACATGCGGCATGCACGTGGGGCCCCCATGAAATGCGGCATTTATTTGGGGCCCCCATGACATGTGGAATGCCTGCGGGGCCCCCGTGACATGAGGCATGCACGTGGGCATGCATGCATTTGGGTCCCCCATGAAATGTGGCATGCATTTGGGGCCCCCATGACATGCGGCATGCACGTGGGGCCCCCATGACATGCGGCATGCATGTGGGGCCCCCATGACATGCGGCATGCATGTGGGGTCCCTATGACATGCGGCATGCATGTGGGACCCCCATGACATGTGGCATACATTTGTGGCCCCCGTGACATGAGGCATGCACGTGGGGCCCCCATGACATGCGTCATGCATTT
The DNA here is from genome assembly GCF_046119375.1 of Phyllobates terribilis. NCBI lineage: Eukaryota > Metazoa > Chordata > Amphibia > Anura > Dendrobatidae > Phyllobates > Phyllobates terribilis. The sequence continues at coordinate 610,239,954 of NW_027362763.1, forward strand.
GGGGCCCCCATGACATGTGGTATGCACGTGGGGCCCCTATGACATGCCGCGTGCATTTGGGGCCCCCATGACATGCGGCATGCATGTGGGACCCCCATGACATGTGTCATGCATTTGGATCCCCATTACATGCTGCATGCAAGTGGGGCCCCCATGACATGCGGCATGCATGTGGGCCCCAAGACATGCGGCATGCACGTGGGGCCCCCATGACATGCTGCATGCATTTGGGGTGCCCGAGACATGCGGCATGCACGTGGGGCCCCTATGACATGCCGCATGCATTTGGGGCCCCCATGACATGCGGCATGCACCTGGGACCCCCATGACATGAGTCATGCATTTGGGGCCGCCATGACATGCGGCATGCATTTGGGGCCCCCATGACATGCGGCATGTATTTGGGTCCCCCATGAAATGCGACTTGCATGTGGGGCCCCCATGACATGCAGCATGCATTTGGGGCCCTCATGACATGTGGCATGCATTTGGGGCCCCCATGACATGCGGCATGCATTTGGGGCCCCCATGACATGCGAAATGCACGTGGGGCCCCTATGACATGCGACATGAATTTGGGAGCCCCATTACATGCGGCATGCACATGGAGCCCCCATGACATGCGTCATGCATTTGGGCCCCCATGACATGAGTCATGCATTTGGGGCCACCATGACATGCGGAATGCCTGCGGGGCCCCCATGACATGCGGCATGCAGGCGGGGCCCTCATGACATGCGGCATGCATTTGGGGCCTCCATGACATGTGGCATGCATGTGGGTCCCCATGACATGCGGCATGCATGTGGGGCCCCCATGACATGCGGCATGCATTTGGGCCCCATGACATGCGGCATGCATTTGGGGCCTGCACAACATGCTGCATGCATTTGGGGTACCTGAGACATGTGGCATGCACATGGGGCCCCCATAACATGCTGCATGCATTTGGGGTGCCCGAGACATGCGGCATGCACGTGGGGCCCCAATGACATGCGGCATGCATGCGGGGCCCTCATGACATGCGGCATTCATGTGGGGCCCCCATGATATGTGGCATGCATGTGGGACCCCCATGATATGTGGCATGCATTTGGGGCCCCCATGACATGCGGAATGCATGTAGGGCCCCCATGAAATGCGCCATGCATGTGGGGCCCCTATGACATGCGGCATGCATTTGTGAGCCCCAAGACATGCGGCATGCACCTGGGGCCCCCATGACAATGTGCATGCGTTTGGGGACCCCATGATATGCGGCATGCATTTGGGGCCCCCATGACTTGAGGCATGCATTTGGGGCCCCCATGACATGTGGCATGCATGTAGGGCCCCCATGAAATGCGCCATGCATGTGGGGCCCCTCTGACATGCGGCATGCATTTGTGAGCACCAAGACATGCGGCATGCACGTGGGGCCCCCATGACATGCTGCATGCATTTGAATCCCCCATTACATGCGCCATGCATGTGGGGCCCCCATGACATGCTCCATGCATGTGGGGCCCCTATGACATGAGGCATGGATTTGGGGGGCCCCATGACATGCAGCATGCACGTGGGGCCCCCATGATATGCGGCATACATTTGTGGCCCCCGTGTCATGAGGCATGCACGTGGGGCCCCCATGATATGCGGCAAGCACGTGGGGCCCCAATGACATGCAGCATTCACGTGGGACCGCCATAACATGCGGAATGCACGTGAGGCCCCCATGACATGCGGAATGCCTGCGGGGCCCCGATGACATGCGGCATGCACGCTGGGCCCCCATGACATGCGTCATGCATTTATGGCCCCCATAACATGCGGCAAGCATTTGGGCCACCATGTTATGCGGCATGCATTTGGGGCCCCCATGACTTGAGGCATGCATTTGGGGCCCCGATGACATGCAGCATGCATGTGGGGCCCCCATGACATGCGGCATGCATTTGGGGCCTGCATAACATGCTGCATGCATTTGGGGTACCTGAGACATGCGGCATGCACGTGGGGCCCCTATGACAGGCCGCATGCATTTGGGGCCCCCATTATATGCGGCATGCATGTAGGGCCCCCATGAAATGTGCCATGCATGTGGGGCCCCTATGACATGCGGAATGCACGTGAGGCACCCATGACATGCGGAAAGCCTGCGGGGCCCCAATGACATGAGGCATGCATTTGGGGCCCCCAATATATGCGGCATGCATGTGGGGCCCCATGATATGTGGCATGCACGTGGGGCCCCCATGACTTGAGGCATGCATGTGGGGCCCCCATGACATGCACCATGCATGTGGGGAACCTATGACATGCTGCATGCATTTGGGGCCCCCATGACTTGAGGCATGCATTTGGGGCCCCCAAGACATACGACATGCATGTGGGGCCCCCATGACATGCTGCATGCGTTTGGGGCCCCCATGCTATGCGGCATGCATTTGGGGCCCCCATTACTTGAGGCATGCATTTGGGGCCCCGACGACATGCGGCATGCATGTGGGGCCCCAAATAAATGCGGCATGCACGTGGGGCCTCCATTATATGTGGCATGCATTTGGGGCCCCCATGACTTGAGCCATGCATTTGGGGCCCCCATGACATGCGGCATGCACGTGGGGCCCTCATGACATGCAGCATGCATTTGGGGCCACTATGGCATGCGGCATGCATTTGGGGCCCCCATGACTTGAGGCATGCATTTGGGGCCCCCATGACATGCGTCATGCATTTGTGGGCCCCAAGACATACGGCATGCACGTGGGGCCCCCATGACATGCTGCATGCGTTTGGGGCCCCCATGATATGGGGCATGCATGTGGGGCACCCATGACTTGCGCCATGCACATGGGGCCCCTATGACATGCAGAATGCACGTGAGGCCCCCATGACATGCGGAATGCCTGCAGGGCCCCAATGACATGCGGCGTGCATGTGGGGCCCCCATGACATGCGGCATGTAATTGGGACCCTATGACATGCCGCATGCATTTGGGGCCCCCATTACATGTGGCATGCACATGGGGCCCCCATGACATGCGGCATAAGCTTGGGGCCCCAATGACATGCGGCATAATTTTGGATCCCCCATGACATGCGGCATGCACGTGGGGCCCCCATGACATGAGTCATGCATTTGGGTCCCCCATGAAATGCGACATGCATGTGGGGCCCCTATGACATGCGTCATGCATGCGGGGCCCTCATGACATGCGGCATGCATGTGGGGCCCCCATGACATGCGGCATGCAATTGGGACCCATGACATGCGGCATGCATTTGGGTCCCCCATGAAATGCGACATGCATGTGGGGCCCCTATGACATGCGGCATGCATTTGGGTCCCCCATGACCTGTGGTATGCACGTGGGGCCACTATGACATGAGGCATGCATGTGGGGCCCCATGACATGCGGCATGCAATTGGGACCCATAACATGCGGCATGCATTTGGGGCCTGCATAACATGCTGCATGCATTTGGGGTACCTGAGACATGCGGCATGCACGTGGGGCCCCCATAACATGCTGCATGCATTTGTGGTGCCCGAGACATGCGGCATGCACGTTGGGCCCCTATGACATGCCGCATGCATTTGGGGCCCCCATTACATGTGGCATGCACATGGGGACCCATGACATGCGGCATACGCTTGGGGCCCCAATGACATGCGGCATGAGTTTGGATCCCCCATGACATGCGGCATGCACATGATGCCCCCATGACATGAGTCATGCATTTGGGGCCGCCATGACATGCGGCATGCATTTGGGGCCCCCATGACATGCGGCATGCATTTGGGTCCCCTATGAAATGCGACATGCATGTGGGGCCCCTATGACATGCGGCATGCATTTGGGACCCCCATGACATGTGGTATGCACGTGGGGCCACTATGACATGAGGCATGCACGTGGGACCCCCATGACATGCGGCAAGCACGTGCGGCCCCAATGACATGCAGCATGCACGTGGGACCCCCATGACATGCGGAATGCACGTGAGGCCCCCATGACATGCGGAATGCCTGCGGGGCCCCAATGACATGCGGCATGCATGCGGGGCCCTCATGACATGTGGCATGCATTTCGGGGCCCCAATATATGCGGCATGCATGTGGGGCCCCCATGATATGTGGCATGCATTTGGGGCCCCCATGACTTGAGGCATGCATGTGGGGCCCCCATGACATGTACCATGCATGTGGGGTCTCTATGCCATGCTGCATGCATTTGGGGCCCCCATGATTTGAGGCATGCATTTGGGGCCCCCAAGACATACGACATGCACGTGGGGCCCCCATGACATGCTGCATGCATTTGGGGCCCCGATGACATACGGCATGCATGTGGGGCACCCATGACTTGCGCCATGCACATGGGGTCCCTATGACATGCGGCATGAATTTGGGGGCCCCATTACATGTGGCATGAATTTGGGGGCCCCATTACATGCGGCATGCATTTGGGGCCCCCATGACATGCGGTATGCATGTGGGGCCCCCATGACATGCGGCATGCATTTGGGCCCCCATGACATGCGGCATGCATTTGGGGCCTGCATAACATGCTGCATACATTTGGGGTACCTGAGACATGCGGCATGCAAGTGGGGCCCCCATAACATGCTGCATGCATTTGGGGTGCCCGAGACATGCGGCATGCACGTGGGGCCCCTATGACATGCCGCATGCATTTGGGGCCCCCATTACATGTGGCATGCACATGAGGCCCCCATGACATGCGGCATATGCTTGGGGCCCCAATGACATGCGGCATGAGTTTGGGTCCCCCATGACATGAGTCATGATTTTGGGGCTGCAATGACATGCGGCATGCATTTGGGGCCCCCATGACATGCGGCATGCATGTGGGTCCCCCATGAAATGTGGCATGCATGTGGGGCCCCTAGGACATGTGGCATGCATTTGGAGCCCCCATTACATGTGGCCTGCACATGGGGCCCCCATGACATGCGGCATAAGCTTGGGTCCCCAATGACATGCGGCATGAGTTTGGATCCCCCATGACATGCAGCATGCACGTGGGGCCCCCATGACATGTGGTATGCACGTGGGGCCCCTATAACATGCCGCATGCATTTGGGGCCCCCATGACATGCTCCATGCCTTGTGGGGCCCCTATGACATGCGTCATGCATTCGTGGCCCCCGTGACATGAGGCATACACGTGGGGCCCCCATGACATGCGGCAAGCACGTGGGGCCCCAATGACATGCAGCATGCACGTGGGACCCCCATGACATGTGGAATGCACGTGAGGCCCCCATGACATGCGGAATGCCTGCGGGGCCCCAATGACATGCGGCATGCATGCGGGGCCCTCATGACATGCGGCATGCATTTGAGGCCCCCAATATATGCGGCATGCATGTGGGGCCCCCATGATATGTGGCATGCATTTGGGGCCCCCATGACTTGAGGCATGCATGTGGGGCCCCCATGACATGCACCATGCATGTGGGGCCCCTATGACATGCTGCATGCATTTGGGGCCCCCATGACTTGAGGCATGCATTTGGGGCCCCCATGACATGCGGCATGCATTTAGGGCCCCCATGAAATGTGCCATGCATGTGGGGCCCCTATGACATGTGGCATGCATTTGTGGGCCCCAAGACATGTGGCATGCATATGGGGCCCCCATGAAATGCAGAATTTATTTGGGGCCCCCATGATTTGTGGAATGCCTGCGGGGCCCCCATGACATGCGGCATGCACGTGGGGCCCCCATGAAATGCCGCATTTATTTGGGGCCCCCATGACATGTGGAATGCCTGCGGGGCCCCCGTGACATGCGGCATGCACGGGGGGCCCCCATGAAATGCGGCATTTATTAGGGGCCCCCATGACATGTGGAATGCCTGCGGGGCCCCCGTGACATGAGGCATGCACGTGGGCATGCATGCATTTGGGTCCCCCATGAAATGTGGCATGCATTTGGGGCCCCCATGACATGTGACATGCATGTGGGGTCCCATGATATGCGGCATGCAGTTGGGGCCCCAATGAAATGCGGCATTTATTTAGGGCCCCCATGACATGTGGAATGCCTGCGGGGCCCCCGTGACATGAGGCATGCACGTTGGGCACCCATGACATGCGACATGCATTTATGGCCCCATGACATGCGGCATGCATTTGGGCCCTCATGAAATGCGCCATGCATGCGGCGCCCTCATGACATGCGGCATACATTTTGGGCCCCATGACATGCGGCATGCACGGGGGGCCCCCATGACATGCGGCATGCAAGTGGGGCCCCCATGACATGCGGCATGCATTTGGGGCCCCCATGACATGCGGCATGCATTTGGGGCCCCCATGACTTGAGGCATGCATGTGGGGCCCCTATGACATGTGGCATGCATTTGTGGGCCCCAAGACATGTGGCATGCACATGGGGCCCCCATGAAATGCGGCATTTATTTGGGGCCCCCATGATTTGTGGAATGCCTGCGGGGCCCCCATGACATGCGGCATGCACGTGGGGCCCCCATGAAATGCGGCATTTATTTGGGGCCCCCATGACATGTGGAATGCCTGCGGGGCCCCCGTGACATGCGGCATGCATTTGTGGCCCCCGTGACATGAGGCATACACGTGGGGCCCCCATGACATGCGGCAAGCACGTGGGGCCCCAATGACATGCAGCATGCACGTGGGACCCCCATGACATGTGGAATGCACGTGAGGCCCCCATGACATGCGGAATGCCTGCGGGGCCCCAATGACATGCGGCATGCATGCGGGGCCCTCATGACATGCGGCATGCATTTGAGGCCCCCAATATATGCGGCATGCATGTGGGGCCCCCATGATATGTGGCATGCATTTGGGGCCCCCATGACTTGAGGCATGCATGTGGGGCCCCCATGACATGCACCATGCATGTGGGGCCCCTATGACATGCTGCATGCATTTGGGGCCCCCATGACTTGAGGCATGCATTTGGGGCCCCCATGACATGCGGCATGGATTTAGGGCCCCCATGAAATGTGCCATGCATGTGGGGCCCCTATGACATGTGGCATGCATTTGTGGGCCCCAAGACATGTGGCATGCATATGGGGCCCCCATGAAATGCGGAATTTATTTGGGGCCCCCATGATTTGTGGAATGCCTGCGGGGCCCCCATGACATGCGGCATGCACGTGGGGCCCCCATGAAATGCCGCATTTATTTGGGGCCCCCATGACATGTGGAATGCCTGCGGGGCCCCCGTGACATGCAGCATGCACGGGGGGCCCCCATGAAATGCGGCATTTATTAGGGGCCCCCATGACATGTGGAATGCCTGCGGGGCCCCCGTGACATGAGGCATGCACGTGGGCATGCATGCATTTGGGTCCCCCATGAAATGTGGCATGCATTTGGGGCCCCCATGACATGTGACATGCATGTGGGGTCCCATGATATGCGGCATGCAGTTGGGGCCCCAATGAAATGCGGCATTTATTTAGGGCCCCCATGACATGTGGAATGCCTGCGGGGCCCCCGTGACATGAGGCATGCACGTTGGGCACCCATGACATGCGACATGCATTTATGGCCCCATGACATGCGGCATGCATTTGGGCCCTCATGAAATGCGCCATGCATGCGGCGCCCTCATGACATGCGGCATACATTTTGGGCCCCATGACATGCGGCATGCACGTGGGGCCCCCATGACATGCGGCATGCAAGTGGGGCCCCCATGACATGCGGCATGCATTTGGGGCCCCCATGACATGCGGCATGCATTTGGGGCCCCCATGACTTGAGGCATGCATGTGGGGCCCCTATGACATGTGGCATGCATTTGTGGGCCCCAAGACATGTGGCATGCACATGGGGCCCCCATGAAATGCGGCATTTATTTGGGGCCCCCATGATTTGTGGAATGCCTGCGGGGCCCCCATGACATGCGGCATGCACGTGGGGCCCCCATGAAATGCGGCATTTATTTGGGGCCCCCATGACATGTGGAATGCCTGCGGGGCCCCCGTGACATGAGGCATGCACGTGGGCATGCATGCATTTGGGTCCCCCATGAAATGTGGCATGCATTTGGGGCCCCCATGACATGCGGCATGCACGTGGGGCCCCCATGACATGCGGCATGGATGTTGGGCCCCCATGACATGCGGCATGCATGTGGGGTCCCTATGACATGCGGCATGCATGTGGGACCCCCATGACATGTGGCATACATTTGTGGCCCCCGTGACATGAGGCATGCACGTGGGGCCCCCATGAAATGCGTCATGCATTTGGGGCCCCCATGACATGTGGTATGCACGTGGGGCCCCTATGACATGCCGCGTGCATTTGGGGCCCCCATGACATGCGGCATGCATGTGGGACCCCCATGACATGTGTCATGCATTTGGATCCCCATTACATGCTGCATGCAAGTGGGGCCCCCATGACATGCGGCATGCATGTGGGCCCCCAATGACATGTGGCATGCACGTGGGGCCCCCATGACATGCTGCATGCATTTGGGGCCCCCATGATATGGGGCACGCATTTGGGTCCCCCATGACATGCGCATGCATGTGGGGCCCCCATGAAATTCGCCATGCATGTGGGGCCCCTATGGCATGCGGCATGCATTTGTGGGCCCCAAGACATGCTGCATGCAGTTGGGGGTCCCCATGACATGCATTTGGGGCCCCCATGACATGCGGCATGCATTTGGGGCCCCCATGACATGCAGCATGCACGTGGGGCCCCATGACATGCGACATGCATTTGGGGCCCCCATGACATGTGGCATGCATTTGGGGCCCCCATGAAATGCGGCATGCATGTGGGGCCCCCAGGACATGCGGCATGCATTTGGGGCCCCCAATACATGCGGCATGCACGTAGGGCCCCCATAACATGCTGCATGCATTTGGGGTGCCCGAGACATGCGGCATGCAAGTGGGGCCCCTATGACATGCCGCATGCTTTTGGGGCCCCCATTACATGTGACATGCACATGGGGCCCCCATGACATGCGGCATGCATTTATGGCCCCCATGACATGCGGCATGCATTTGGGGCCTCCATGACATGCGGCATGCATGTGGGTCCCCATGACATGTGGCATGCACGTGGGGCCCCCTTGACATGCGACGTTCATTTGGGGCCCCCATGACATGTGGCATGCATTTATGGCCCCCATGACATGCGGCATGCATTTGGGGCCTCCATGACATGCGGCATGCATGTGGGTCCCCATGACATGTGGCATGCACGTGGGGCCCCCTTGACATGCGACATTCATTTGGGGCCCCCATGACATGTGGCATGCATGTGGGGCTCCCATGAAATGCGGCATGCATGTGGGGCCCCATTGACATGTGCCATGCATTTGGGGCCCCAATGACATGCAGCATGCATGTGGGGCACCCATGACTTGCGCCATGCACGTGGGGCCCCTATGACATGCGGCATGAATTTGGGGGCCCCATTACATGCGGCATGCACGTGTAGCCCCCATGACATGCGGCATGCATTTGGGCCCCCATGACATGCGGCATGCATTTGGGGCCCCCATGACATGTGGTATGCATGTGGGACCCCCATGACATGCGTCATGCATTTGGGGCCCCCATGACATGCTCCATGCATGTGGGGCCCCTATGATATGCGGCATACATTTGTGGCCCCCGTGACATGATGCATGCACATGGGGCACCCATGACATGCGGCAAGCACGTGGGGCCCCAATGACATGCAGCATGCACGTGGGACCCCCATGACACGCGGCATGCATGTGGGTCCCCCAGGACATGCAGCATGCATTTGGGGCCCCCATGACATGTGGTATGCACGTGGGGCCCCTATGACATGCCGCATGCATTTGGGGCCCCCATGACATGCTGCATGCATGTGGGACCCCCATTACATGATGCATGCAAGTGGGGCCCCCATGACATGTGGCATGCATGAGAGCCCCCATGACATGTGGCATGCACGTGGGGCCCCCATGACATGCTGCATGCATTTGGGGCCCCTATGACATGCGGTATGCACGTGGTGCCCTCATGACATGCAGCATGCATTTGGGGCCACTGTGACATGCGGCATGCATTTGGGGCCCCCATGACATGCGGCATGCATGTGGGACCCCCATGATATGCGGCATGCATGTGGGACCCCCATGATATGCGGCATGCATTTGGGGCCCCCATGACTTGAGGCATGCATTTGGGGCCCCCATGAATTGCACCATGCATGTGGGGCCCCTATGACATGCGGCATGCATTTGTGGGCCCCAAGACATGCGGCATGCATGTGGGGCCCCTATGACATTCGGCATCCATTTGGGGGCCCCATGACATGCGGCATGCACGTGGGGCCCCCATGAAATGCGGCATGTCTGCGGGGCCCGCATGACATGCAGCATGCATTTGGATCCCCCATTACATGCTGCATGCAAGTGGGGCCCCCATGAAATGCGCCATGCATGTGGGGCCCCTATGACATGCTGCATGAATTTGGGGCCCCCAATACATGCGGCATGCTTGTTCGGCCCACAAGACATGCGGCATGCATTTATGGCCCCCATGACATGCGGCAAGCATTTGAGCCCCCATGGCATGCGGCATGCATGTGGGGCCCCAATGACATGCGGCATGCATTTGGGGCCCCAATGACATGCAGCATGCATGTGGGGCACCCATGACTTGCGCCATGCATGTGGGGCCCCTATGACATGCGGCATGAATTTGGGGGCCCCATTACATGCGGCATGCACGTGGAGCCCCCATGACATGCAGCTTGCATTTGGGCCCCCATGACATGCGGCACTCATTTGGGGCCTGCATAACATGCTGCATGCATTTGGGGTACCTGAGACATGCGGCATGCATGTGGGGCCCCCATAACATGCTGTATGCATTTCGGGTGCCCGAGACATGCGGCATGCACGTGGGGCCCCTATGACATGCCGCATGCATTTGGGGCCCCCATTACATGTGGCATGCACATGGGGCCCCCATGACATGCGGCATACGCTTGGGGCCCCAATGACATGCGGCATGAGTTTGGATCCCCCATGACATGCGGCATGCACGTGGGGCCCCCATGACATGAGTCATGCATTTGGGGCCGCCATGACAAGCGGCATGCATTTGGGGGCCCCATGACATGCGGCATGCATGTGGGACCCCCATGACATGCGTCATGCATTTGGGGCCCCCATGACATGCTCCATGCATGTGGGGCCCCTATGATATGCGGCATACATTTGTGGCCCCCGTGACATGATGCATGCACATGGGGCACCCATGACATGCGGCAAGCACGTGGGGCCCCAATGACATGCAGCATGCACGTGGGACCCCCATGACACGCGGCATGCATGTGGGTCCCCCAGGACATGCAGCATGCATTTGGGGCCCCCATGACATGCTGCATGCATGTGGGACCCCCATTACATGATGCATGCAAGTGGGGCCCCCATGACATGTGGCATGCATGAGAGCCCCCATGACATGTGGCATGCACGTGGGGCCCCCATGACATGCTGCATGCATTTGGGGCCCCTATGACATGCGGTATGCACGTGGGGCCCTCATGACATGCAGCATGCATTTGGGGCCACTGTGACATGCGGCATGCATTTGGGGGCCCCATGACATGCGGCATGCATGTGGGACCCCCATGATATGCGGCATGCATGTGGGACCCCCATGATATGCGGCATGCATTTGGGGCCCCCATGACTTGAGGCATGCATTTGGGGCCCCCATGAATTGCGCCATGCATGTGGGGCCCCTATGACATGCGGCATGCATTTGTGGGCCCCAAGATATGCGGCATGCATGTGGGGCCCCTATGACATTCGGCATCCATTTGGAGGCCCCATGACATGCGGCATGCACGTGGGGCCCCCATGAAATGCGCCATGCATGTGGGGCCCCTATGACATGCTGCATGAATTTGGGGCCCCCAATACATGCGGCATGCTTGTTCGGCCCACAAGACATGCGGCATGCATTTATGGCCCCCATGACATGCGGCAAGCATTTGAGCCCCCATGGCATGCGGCATGCATGTGGGGCCCCAATGACATGCGGCATGCATTTGGGGCCCCCATGACTTGAGGCATGCATTTGGGGCCCACATGACATGCGGCATGCATGTGGGGCCCCCATGACATGCGGCATGCATTTGGGGCCTGCATAACATGCTGCATGCACTTGGGGTACCTGATACATGCGGCATGCACGTGGGGACCCCATAACATGCTGCATGCATTTGGGGTGCCCGAGACATGCGGCATGCACGTGGTGCCCCTATGACATGCCGCATGCATTTGGGGCCCCCATTACATGTGGCATGCACATGGGGCCTCCATGACATGCGGCATACGCTTGGGGCCCCAATGACATGCAGCATGAGTTTGGATCCCCCATGACATGCGGCATGCACGTGGGGCTCCCATGACATGAGTCATGCATTTGAGGCCGCCATGACATGCAGCATGGATTTGGGGCCCCCATGACATGGGGCATGCACGTGGGGCCCCTATGACATGCGGCATGCACGTGGGGCCCTCATGACATGCAGCATGCATTTGAGGCCACCATGACATGCGGCATGCATTTGGGGCCCCCATGACATGCGGCATGCATGTGGGACCCCTATGACATGCGGCATGCATTTGGGGGCCCCATGACATGCGGCATGCACGTGGGGCCCCCATAACATGCGGCAAGCACGTGGGACCCAATGACATGCAGCATGTACGTGGGGCCCCCATGACATGCGGCATGCATGTGGGGCCCCATGATATGCGTCATGCAGTTGGGGACCCCAATACATGCGGCATGCACGTTGGGCCCCCATGACATGCGGCAAGCACGTGGGGCCCCAATAACATGCAGCATGCACGTGGGGCCCCCATGAAATGCGCCATGCATGTGGGGCCCCTATGTCATGCGGCATGCATTTGTGGGCCCCAAGACATGCGGCATGCACGTGGGGCCTCCATGACATGCTGCATGCATTTGGGGCCCCCATGATATGCGGCATGCATTTGGGTCCCCATGACTTGAGGCATGCATTTGGGGCCCCCATGACATGCGGCATGCATTTAAATCCCCCATTACATACCGCATGCACGTGGGGCCCCTATGCCATGCGACATGAATTTGGGAGCCCCAATACATGCGGCATGCATTTGGGGCCTGCATAACATGCTGCATGCATTTGGGGTACCTGAGACATGCGGCATGCAAATGAGGCCCCCATAACATGCTGCATGCATTTGGGGCCCCCATTACATGTGGCATGCAAATGGGGCCCCCGTGACATGCGACATATGCTTGGGGCCCCAATGACATGCGGCATGAGTTTGGATCCCCCATAACATGCGGCATGCACGTGGGGCCCCCATGACATGCGGCATGCATGTGGGGCCCCCATGACATGCTCCATGCATGTGGGGCCCCTATGACATGCGGCATGCATTTGGGGAGCCCATGACATGCGGCATACACGTGGGGCCCCCATGACATGCGGACTACATTTGTGGCCCCCGTGACATGAGGCATGCACGTGGGGCCCCCATGACATGCGGCAAGCACGTGGGACCCAATGACATGCAGCATGTACGTGGGGCCCCCATGACATGCGGAATGCACGTGAGGCCCCCATGACATGAGGAATGCCTGCGGGGCCCCAATGACATGTGGCATGCATGCATTTGGGTCCCCCATGAAATGCGGCATGCATGTGGGGCCCCCATGACATGTGGCATGCATGTGGAGCCCCATGATATGCGTCATGCAGTTGGGGACCCCAATACATGCGGCATGCACGTTGGGCCCTCATGACATGCGACAAGCACGTGGGGCCCCAATAACATGCAGCATGCACGTGGGGCCCCCATGACATGCGGAATGCATGTGAGGCCCCCTTGACATGCGGAATGCCTGCGGGGCCCCCATGATATGTGGCATGCATTTGGGGCCCCTATGACTTGAGCCATGCATTTGGGGCCCCCATGACATGCGGCATGTACGTGGGTCCCTCATGACATGCAGCATGCATTTGGGGCCTCCATGACATGCGGCATGCATGTAGGCCCCCATGAAATGTGCCATGCATGTGGGGCCCCTATGTCATGCGGCATGCATTTGTGGGCCCCAAGACATGCGGCATGCACGTGGGGCCTCCATGACATGCTGCATGCGTTTGGGGCCCCCATGATATGCGGCATGCATTTGGGGCCCCATGACTTGAGGCATGCATTTGGGGCCCCCATGACATGAGGCATGCATGTGGGACCCCCATGACATGCGGCATGCATTTGAATCCCCCATTACATGCGGCATGCACGTGGGGCCCCCATGACATGCGGCATGTATTTGGGGCCCCCATGACATGCGGAATGCACGTGGGGCCCCTATGACATGCGACATGAATTTGGCAGCCCCAATACATGCGGCATGCATTTGGGGCCTGCATAACATGCTGCATGCATTTGGGGTACCTGAGACATGTGGCATGCACATGAGGCCCCCATAACATGCTGCATGCATTTGGGACCCCCATTACATGTGGCATGCAAATGGGGCCCCCATGACATGCGACATATGCTTGGGGCCCCAATGACATGCGGCATGAGTTTGGATCCCCCATAACATGCGGCATGCACGTGGGGCCCCCATGACATGCGGCATGCATGTGGGGCCCCCATGACATGCGGCAAGCACGCAGGGCCCCAATGACATGCAGCATGTACGTGGGGCACCCATGACATGCGGAATGCACGTGAGGCCCACATGACAAGTGGAATGCCTGCGGGGCCGCAATGACATGGGGCATGCATGCATTTGGGTCACCCATGAAATGCGGCATGCATGTGGGGCCCCCATGACATGTGGCATGCATGTGGGGCCCCATGATATGCGGCATGCAGTTGGGGCCCCCAATACATGCGGCATGCACGTGGGGCCCCAATTACATGCAGCATGCCCGTGGGGCCCCCATGACATGCGGAATGCACGTGAGGCCCCCATGACATGCGGAATGCCTGCGGGTCCCCCTTGATATGCGGCATGCATTTGGGGCCCCCATGACTTGAGGCATGCATTTGGGGCCCCCATGACATGCGGCATGCATGTGGGACCACCATGACATGCGGCATGCATTTGAATCCCCCATTACATGCGGCATGCAGGTGGTTCCCCCATGACATGCGGCATGCATTTGGGACCCCCATGACATGCGGCATGCACGTTGGGCCCCATGACATGCTCCATGCATGTGGGGCCCCTATGACATGCGGCATGCATTTGGGGGGCCCCATGACATGTGTCATGCACGTGGGGCCACCATGACATGTGGCATACATTTGTGGCCCCCGTGACATGAGGCATGCACGTGGGGCCCCCATGACATGCGGCATGCACGTTAGGCCCCATTACAGCTCCATGCATGTGGGGCCCCTATGACATGCGGCATGCATTTGGGGGGCCCCATTACATGTGGCATGCACGTGGCGCCACCATGACATGCGGCATGCATTTGGTGGCCCCATGATATGCAGCATGCATTTGGGTCCCCTATGAAATGCGACATGCATGTGGGTCCCCCAGGACATGCGGCATGCATTTGGGCCCCCATGACATGTGGTATGCACGTGGGGCCCCTATGACATGCGACATGAATTTGGGGGCCCCATTGCATGCGGCATGCACGTGGGCCCCCCTTGACATGCGACATTCATTTGGGGCCCCCATGACATGTGGCATGCATGTGGGGTCCCATGATATGCGGCATGCAGTTGGGGCCCCAATACATGTTTCATGCGCGTTGGGCACCCATGACATGTGACATGCATTTATGGCCCCATGACATGCGGCATGAATTTGGGCCCTCATGATATGTGCCATGCATGTGGGGCCCCTATGACATGCGGCATGCATTTGTGGGCCCCAAGACATGTGGCATGCACGTGGGCCCCCCATGACATGCTGCATGCATTTGGTGCCCCCATGATATGTGGCACGCACTTGGGGCCCCCATGCCATGCGGCATGCATGTGGGGCCCCTATGACATGCGGCATGCTTTTGTGGGCCCCAAGACATGCTGCATGCATTTTTGGGGCCCCATGACATGCGGCATGCACGTGGGGCCCCCATGATATGTGGCATGCATTTGGGGCCCCCATGACATGCGGCATGCATTTGGGGCCCCCATGACATGCAGTATGCACGTGGGGCCCCCATGACATGCGGCATGCATTTGGGGCCCCCATGACATGCGGCATGCATTTGGGGACCCCATGACATGCGGCATGCATGTGGGGGCCCCATGACATGCGACATGCATGTGGGGCCCCAATTACATGCGACATGCATTTGGGGCCCCCATGACTTGAGGCATGCATTTGGGGCCCCCATGACATGCGGCATGCATGTGGGACCCCAATGACATGCGGCATGCATTTGAATCCCCCATTACATGCGGCATGCATGTGGGGCCCAAATGCTTGCCGCATGTCATGGGGGCCTCCATGACATGCGGCATGCATGTGGGGCCCCATGACATGTGCCATGCATGTGGGGCCCCTATGACATGCGGCATGCATTTGGGGCCCCGATGACATGCGGCATGCATGTGGGGCACCCATGACTTGCGGCATGAATTTGAGGGCCCCATTATATGCGGCATGCACGTGGAGCCCCCATGACATGCGGCATGCATTTGGGGCCCCCATGATATGCGGCATGCATGTGGGTCCCCCATGACATGTGGCATGGATTTGGGGCCCCCATGACATACGGCATGCATTTGGGTCCCCCATGAAATGTGCCATGCATGTGGGGCCCCCATGACATACGGCATGCATTTGGGTCCCCCATGAAATGTGCCATGCATGTGGGGCCCCTATGACATGCGGCATGCATTTGTGGGCCCCAAGACATGCTGCATGCATTTGGGGGCCCCCATGACATGCAGTATGCACGTGGGGCCCCCATGACATGTGGCATGCATTTGGGGCCCCCATGACATGCGGCATGCATTTGGGGACCCCATGACATGCGGCATGCATGTGGGGCCCCAATTACATGCGACATGCATTTGGGGCCCCCATGACTTGAGGCATGCATTTGGGGCCCCCATGACATGCGGCATGCATGTGGGACCCCAATGACATGCGGCATGCATTTGAATCCCCCATTACATGCGGCATGCATGTGGGGCCCAAATGCTTGCCGCATGTCATGGGGGCCTCCATGACATGCGGCATGTATGTGGGGCCCCATGACATGTGCCATGCATGTGGGGCCCCTATGACATGCGGCATGCATTTGGGGCCCCGATGACATGCGGCATGCATGTGGGGCACCCATGACTTGCGGCATGAATTTGAGGGCCCCATTATATGCGGCATGCACGTGGAGCCCCCATGACATGCGGCATGCATTTGGGGCCCCCATGATATGCGGCATGCATGTGGGGCCCCCATGACATGTGGCATGCATGTGGGGCCCCTATGACATGCGGCATGCATTTGTGGGCCCCAAGACATGCTGCATGCATTTGGGGGCCCCCATGACATGCGGCATGCACGTGGGGCCCCCATGACATGCGGCATGCACGTGGGGCCCCTATGACATGCGGCATGCACGTGGGGCCCTCATGACATGCAGCATGCATTTGGGGCCACTATGACATGCAGCATGCATTTGGGGCCCCCATGACATGCGGCATGCATTTGGGCCCCATGACATGCAGCATGCACGTGGGGCCCCATGGCATGCGGAATGCCTGCTGGTCCCCAATGACATGTGGCATGCATTTGGGGCCCCCAATATATGCATCATGCACTTGGGGCCCCCATGATATGTGGCATGCATTTGGGGCCCCCATGACTTGAGCCATGCATTTGGGGCCCCATGACATGCGGCATGCATGTAGGCCCCCATGAAATGCGCCATGCATGTGTGGCCCCTATGACATGCGGCATGCATTTGTGGGCCCCAATACATGCAGCATGCACATGGGGCCCCCATGACATGCTGCATGCATTTGGGGCCCCCATGACATGCGGCATGCATTTGGGGGCCCCATGACATGCGGAATGCACGTGGGGCCCCTATGACATGCGACATGAATTTGGGAGCCCCATTACATGCGGCCTGCACATGGAGCCCCCATGACATGCGTCATGCATTTGGGCCCCCATGACATGAGTCATGCATTTGGGGCCACCATGACATGCGGCATGCATTTGGGGCCCCCATGACATGCGGCATGCATTTGGGTCCCCCATGAAATGCGGCATGCATGTGGGGCCCCCATGACATGCGGCATGCATTTGGGGCCCTCATGACATGCGTCATGCATTTGGGGCCCCCATGACATGCGGCATGCATGTAGGGCCCCCATGAAATGTGCCATGCATGTGAATCCTCCATCACATGCGGCATGCACGTGGGGCCCCCGTGACATGCGGCATGCATTTGGGGCCCCAATGACATGCGGAATGCCTGCGGGGCCCCCATGACATGCGGCATGCAGGCGGGGCCCTCATGACATGCGGCATGCATTTGGGGCCTCCATGACATGTGGCATGCATGTGGGTCCCCATGACATGCGGCATGCATGTGGGGCCCCCATGACATGCGGCATGCATTTGGGGCCTCCATGACATGTGGCATGCACATGGGGCCCCATAACATGCTGCATGCATTTGGGGTGCCCGAGACATGCGGCATGCACGTGGGGCCCCAATGACATGCGGCATGCATGCGGGGCCCTCATGACATGCGGCATTCATGTGGGGCCCCCATGATATGTGGCATGCATGTCGGACCCCCATGATATGTGGCATGCATTTGGGGCCCCCATGACATGCGGAATGCATGTAGGGCCCCCATGAAATGCGCCATGCATGTGGGGCCCCTATGACATGCGGCATGCATTTGTGAGCCCCAAGACATGCGGCATGCACCTGGGGCCCCCATGACAATGTGCATGCGTTTGGGGACCCCATGATATGCGGCATGCATTTGGGGCCCCCATGACATGCGGCATGCATTTGGGGCCCCCATGATATGCGGCATGCATGTGGGTCCCCCATGACATGTGGCATGGATTTGGGGCCCCCATGACATACGGCATGCATTTGGGTCCCCCATGAAATGTGCCATGCATGTGGGGCCCCTATGACATGCGGCATGCATTTGTGGGCCCCAAGACATGCTGCATGCATTTGGGGGCCCCCATGACATGCGGCATGCACGTGGGGCCCCCATGACATGCGGCATGCATGTGGGACCCCTATGACATGCGGCATGCATTTGGGGGGCCATGACATGCGGCATGCACGTGGGGCCCCCATGACATGCGGCATACATTTGTGACCCCCGTGACATGAGGCATGCACGTGGGGCCCCCATGACATGCGGCAAGCACGTGGGGGCCCAATGACATGCAGCATGTACGTGGCGCCCCCATGACATGCGGAATGCACGTGAGGCCCCCATGACATGAGGAATGCCTGCGGGGCCCCAATGACATGCGGCATGCATGCATTTGGGTCCATGAAATGCGGCATGCATGTGGGGCCCCCATGACATGTGGCATGCATGTGGGGCCCCATGATATGCGGCATGCAGTTGGGGACCCCAATACATGCGGCATGCACGTTGGGGCCCCATGACATGCGGCTTGCATTTGGGCCCCATGACATGCAGCATGCACGTGGGGCCCCATGACATGCGGAATGCCTGCGGGGCCCCAATGACATGTGGCATGCATTTGGGGCCCACAATATATGCATCATGCACGTGGGGCCCCCATGATATGTGGCATGCATTTGGGGACCCCATGACTTGAGCCATGCATTTGGGGCCCCCATGACATGCGGCATGCACGTGGGCCCCTCATGACATGCAGCATGCATTTGGGGCCCCCGTGACATGCGGCATGCATGTAGGCCCCCATGAAATGCGCCATGCATGTGGGGCCCAAATGCTTGCCGCATGTCATGGGGGCCTCCATGACATGCGGCATGCATGTGGGGCCCCATGACATGTGCCATGCATGTGGGGCCCCTATGACATGCGGCATGCATTTGAGGCCCCGATGACATGCGGCATGCATGTGGGGCACCCATGACTTGCAGCATGCATTTGGGGCCCCCATGATATGCGGCATGCATGTGGGTCCCCCATGACATGTGGCATGGATTTGGGGCCCCCATGACATACGGCATGCATTTGGGTCCCCCATGAAATGTGCCATGCATGTGGGGCCCCCATGACATACGGCATGCATTTGGGTCCCCCATGAAGTGTGCCATGCATGTGGGGCCCCTATGACATGCGGCATGCATTTGTGGGCCCCAAGACATGCTGCATGCATTTGGGGGCCCCCATGACATGCAGTATGCACGTGGGGCCCCCATGACATGCGGCATGCATTTGGGGCCCCCATGACATGCGGCATGCATTTGGGGACCCCATGACATGCGGCATGCATGTGGGGGCCCCATGACATGCGGCATGCATGTGGGGCCCCAATTACATGCGACATGCATTTGGGGCCCCCATGACTTGAGGCATGCATTTGGGGCCCCCATTACATGCGGCATGCATGTGGGGCCCAAATGCTTGCCGCATGTCATGGGGGCCTCCATGACATGCGGCATGCATGTGGGGCCCCATGACATGTGCCATGCATGTGGGGCCCCTATGACATGCGGCATGCATTTGGGGCCCCGATGACATGCGGCATGCATGTGGGGCCCCTATGACATGCGGCATGCATTTGGGGCCCCGATGACATGCGGCATGCATGTGGGGCACCCATGACTTGCGGCATGAATTTGAGGGCCCCATTATATGCGGCATGCACGTGGAGCCCCCATGACATGCGGCATGCATTTGGGGCCCCCATGATATGCGGCATGCATGTGGGGCCCCCATGACATGTGGCATGCATGTGGGGCCCTCATGACATGCGTCATGCATTTGGGGCCCCCATGACATGCGGCATGCATGTAGGGCCCCCATGAAATGTGCCATGCATGTGAATCCTCCATCACATGCGGCATGCACGTGGGGCCCCCGTGACATGCGGCATGCATTTGGGGCCCCAATGACATGCGGAATGCCTGCGGGGCCCCCATGACATGCGGCATGCAGGCGGGGCCCTCATGACATGCGGCATGCATTTGGGGCCTCCATGACATGTGGCATGCATGTGGGTCCCCATGACATGCGGCATGCATGTGGGGCCCCCATGACATGCGGCATGCATTTGGGGCCTCCATGACATGTGGCATGCACATGGGGCCCCATAACATGCTGCATGCATTTGGGGTGCCCGAGACATGCGGCATGCACGTGGGGCCCCAATGACATGCGGCATGCATGCGGGGCCCTCATGACATGCGGCATTCATGTGGGGCCCCCATGATATGTGGCATGCATGTCGGACCCCCATGATATGTGGCATGCATTTGGGGCCCCCATGACATGCGGAATGCATGTAGGGCCCCCATGAAATGCGCCATGCATGTGGGGCCCCTATGACATGCGGCATGCATTTGTGAGCCCCAAGACATGCGGCATGCACCTGGGGCCCCCATGACAATGTGCATGCGTTTGGGGACCCCATGATATGCGGCATGCATTTGGGGCCCCCATGACATGCGGCATGCATTTGGGGCCCCCATGATATGCGGCATGCATGTGGGTCCCCCATGACATGTGGCATGGATTTGGGGCCCCCATGACATACGGCATGCATTTGGGTCCCCCATGAAATGTGCCATGCATGTGGGGCCCCTATGACATGCGGCATGCATTTGTGGGCCCCAAGACATGCTGCATGCATTTGGGGGCCCCCATGACATGCGGCATGCACGTGGGGCCCCCATGACATGCGGCATGCATGTGGGACCCCTATGACATGCGGCATGCATTTGGGGGGCCATGACATGCGGCATGCACGTGGGGCCCCCATGACATGCGGCATACATTTGTGACCCCCGTGACATGAGGCATGCACGTGGGGCCCCCATGACATGCGGCAAGCACGTGGGGGCCCAATGACATGCAGCATGTACGTGGCGCCCCCATGACATGCGGAATGCACGTGAGGCCCCCATGACATGAGGAATGCCTGCGGGGCCCCAATGACATGCGGCATGCATGCATTTGGGTCCATGAAATGCGGCATGCATGTGGGGCCCCCATGACATGTGGCATGCATGTGGGGCCCCATGATATGCGGCATGCAGTTGGGGACCCCAATACATGCGGCATGCACGTTGGGGCCCCATGACATGCGGCTTGCATTTGGGCCCCATGACATGCAGCATGCACGTGGGGCCCCATGACATGCGGAATGCCTGCGGGGCCCCAATGACATGTGGCATGCATTTGGGGCCCACAATATATGCATCATGCACGTGGGGCCCCCATGATATGTGGCATGCATTTGGGGACCCCATGACTTGAGCCATGCATTTGGGGCCCCCATGACATGCGGCATGCACGTGGGCCCCTCATGACATGCAGCATGCATTTGGGGCCCCCGTGACATGCGGCATGCATGTAGGCCCCCATGAAATGCGCCATGCATGTGGGGCCCAAATGCTTGCCGCATGTCATGGGGGCCTCCATGACATGCGGCATGCATGTGGGGCCCCATGACATGTGCCATGCATGTGGGGCCCCTATGACATGCGGCATGCATTTGAGGCCCCGATGACATGCGGCATGCATGTGGGGCACCCATGACTTGCAGCATGCATTTGGGGCCCCCATGATATGCGGCATGCATGTGGGTCCCCCATGACATGTGGCATGGATTTGGGGCCCCCATGACATACGGCATGCATTTGGGTCCCCCATGAAATGTGCCATGCATGTGGGGCCCCCATGACATACGGCATGCATTTGGGTCCCCCATGAAGTGTGCCATGCATGTGGGGCCCCTATGACATGCGGCATGCATTTGTGGGCCCCAAGACATGCTGCATGCATTTGGGGGCCCCCATGACATGCAGTATGCACGTGGGGCCCCCATGACATGCGGCATGCATTTGGGGCCCCCATGACATGCGGCATGCATTTGGGGACCCCATGACATGCGGCATGCATGTGGGGGCCCCATGACATGCGGCATGCATGTGGGGCCCCAATTACATGCGACATGCATTTGGGGCCCCCATGACTTGAGGCATGCATTTGGGGCCCCCATTACATGCGGCATGCATGTGGGGCCCAAATGCTTGCCGCATGTCATGGGGGCCTCCATGACATGCGGCATGCATGTGGGGCCCCATGACATGTGCCATGCATGTGGGGCCCCTATGACATGCGGCATGCATTTGGGGCCCCGATGACATGCGGCATGCATGTGGGGCCCCTATGACATGCGGCATGCATTTGGGGCCCCGATGACATGCGGCATGCATGTGGGGCACCCATGACTTGCGGCATGAATTTGAGGGCCCCATTATATGCGGCATGCACGTGGAGCCCCCATGACATGCGGCATGCATTTGGGGCCCCCATGATATGCGGCATGCATGTGGGGCCCCCATGACATGTGGCATGCATGTGGGGCCCCTATGACATGCGGCATGCATTTGTGGGCCCCAAGACATGCTGCATGCATTTGGGGGCCCCCATGACATGCGGCATGCACATGGGGCCCCCATGACATGCGGCATGCACGTGGGGCCCCTATGACATGCGGCATGCACGTGGGGCCCTCATGACATGCAGCATGCATTTGGGGCCACTATGACATGCAGCATGCATTTGGGGCCCCCATGACATGCGGCATGCATGTGGGACCCCTATGACATGCGGCATGCATTTGGGGGGCCATGACATGCGGCATGCACGTGGGGCCCCCATGACATGCGGCATACATTTGTGACCCCCGTGACATGAGGCATGCACGTGGGGCCCCCATGACATGCGGCAAGCACGTGGGGGCCCAATGACATGCAGCATGTACGTGGCGCCCCCATGACATGCGGAATGCACGTGAGGCCCCCATGACATGCGGAATGCCTGCGGGGCCCCAATGACATGCGGCATGCATGCATTTGGGTCCATGACATGCGGCATGCATTTGGGCCCCATGACATGCAGCATGCACGTGGGGCCCCATGACATGCGGAATGCCTGCGGGGCCCCAATGACATGCGGCATGCATTTGGGGCCCCGATGACATGCGGCATGCATGTGGGGCACCCATGACTTGCAGCATGCATTTGGGGCCCCCATGATATGCGGCATGCATGTGGGTCCCCCATGACATGTGGCATGGATTTGGGGCCCCCATGACATACGGCATGCATTTGGGTCCCCCATGAAATGTGCCATGCATGTGGGGCCCCCATGACATACGGCATGCATTTGGGTCCCCCATGAAGTGTGCCATGCATGTGGGGCCCCTATGACATGCGGCATGCATTTGTGGGCCCCAAGACATGCTGCATGCATTTGGGGGCCCCCATGACATGCAGTATGCACGTGGGGCCCCCATGACATGCGGCATGCATTTGGGGCCCCCATGACATGCGGCATGCATTTGGGGACCCCATGACATGCGGCATGCATGTGGGGGCCTCATGACATGCGGCATGCATGTGGGGCCCCAATTACATGCGACATGCATTTGGGGCCCCCATGACTTGAGGCATGCATTTGGGGCCCCCATTACATGCGGCATGCATGTGGGGCCCAAATGCTTGCCGCATGTCATGGGGGCCTCCATGACATGCGGCATGCATGTGGGGCCCCATGACATGTGCCATGCATGTGGGGCCCCTATGACATGCGGCATGCATTTGGGGCCCCGATGACATGCGGCATGCATGTGGGGCCCCTATGACATGCGGCATGCATTTGGGGCCCCGATGACATGCGGCATGCATGTGGGGCACCCATGACTTGCGGCATGAATTTGAGGGCCCCATTATATGCGGCATGCACGTGGAGCCCCCATGACATGCGGCATGCATTTGGGGCCCCCATGATATGCGGCATGCATGTGGGGCCCCCATGACATGTGGCATGCATGTGGGGCCCCTATGACATGCGGCATGCATTTGTGGGCCCCAAGACATGCTGCATGCATTTGGGGGCCCCCATGACATGCGGCATGCACATGGGGCCCCCATGACATGCGGCATGCACGTGGGGCCCCTATGACATGCGGCATGCACGTGGGGCCCTCATGACATGCAGCATGCATTTGGGGCCACTATGACATGCAGCATGCATTTGGGGCCCCCATGACATGCGGCATGCATGTGGGACCCCTATGACATGCGGCATGCATTTGGGGGGCCATGACATGCGGCATGCACGTGGGGCCCCCATGACATGCGGCATACATTTGTGACCCCCGTGACATGAGGCATGCACGTGGGGCCCCCATGACATGCGGCAAGCACGTGGGGGCCCAATGACATGCAGCATGTACGTGGCGCCCCCATGACATGCGGAATGCACGTGAGGCCCCCATGACATGCGGAATGCCTGCGGGGCCCCAATGACATGCGGCATGCATGCATTTGGGTCCATGACATGCGGCATGCATTTGGGCCCCATGACATGCAGCATGCACGTGGGGCCCCATGACATGCGGAATGCCTGCGGGGCCCCAATGACATGCGGCATGCATTTGGGGCCCCGATGACATGCGGCATGCATGTGGGGCACCCATGACTTGTGGCATGAATTTGAGGGCCCCATTATATGCGGCATGCACGTGGAGCCCCCATGACATGCGGCATGCATTTGGGGCCCCCATGATATGCGGCATGCATGTGGGGCCCCCATGACATGTGGCATGCATGTGGGGCCCCTATGACATGCGGCATGCATTTGTGGGCCCCAAGACATGCTGCATGCATTTGGGGGCCCCCATGACATGCGGCATGCACGTGGGGCCCCCATGACATGCGGCATGCACGTGGGGCCCCTATGACATGCGGCATGCACGTGGGCCCTCATGACATGCAGCATGCATTTGGGGCCACTATGACATGCAGCATGCATTTGGGGCCCCCATGACATGCGGCATGCATGTGGGACCCCTATGACATGCGGCATGCATTTGGGGGGCCATGACATGCGGCATGCACGTGGGGCCCCCATGACATGCGGCATACATTTGTGACCCCCGTGACATGAGGCATGCACGTGGGGCCCCCATGACATGCGGCAAGCACGTGGGGGCCCAATTACATGCAGCATGTACGTGGCGCCCCCATGACATGCGGAATGCACGTGAGGCCCCCATGACATGCGGAATGCCTGCGGGGCCCCAATGACATGCGGCATGCATTTGGGGCCCCGATGACATGCGGCATGCATGTGGGGCACCCATGACTTGTGGCATGAATTTGAGGGCCCCATTATATGCGGCATGCACGTGGAGCCCCCATGACATGCGGCATGCATTTGGGGCCCCCATGATATGCGGCATGCATGTGGGGCCCCCATGACATGTGGCATGCATGTGGGGCCCCTATGACATGCGGCATGCATTTGTGGGCCCCAAGACATGCTGCATGCATTTGGGGGCCCCCATGACATGCGGCATGCACGTGGGGCCCCCATGACATGCGGCATGCACGTGGGGCCCCTATGACATGCGGCATGCACGTGGGCCCTCATGACATGCAGCATGCATTTGGGGCCACTATGACATGCAGCATGCATTTGGGGCCCCCATGACATGCGGCATGCATGTGGGACCCCTATGACATGCGGCATGCATTTGGGGGGCCATGACATGCGGCATGCACGTGGGGCCCCCATGACATGCGGCATACATTTGTGACCCCCGTGACATGAGGCATGCACGTGGGGCCCCCATGACATGCGGCAAGCACGTGGGGGCCCAATTACATGCAGCATGTACGTGGCGCCCCCATGACATGCGGAATGCACGTGAGGCCCCCATGACATGAGGAATGCCTGCGGGGCCCCAATGACATGCGGCATGCATGCATTTGGGTCCATGAAATGCGGCATGCATGTGGGGCCCCCATGACATGTGGCATGCATGTGGGGCCCCATGATATGCGGCATGCAGTTGGGGACCCCAATACATGCGGCATGCACGTTGGGGCCCCATGACATGCGGCATGCATTTGGGCCCCATGACATGCAGCATGCACGTGGGGCCCCATGACATGCGGAATGCCTGCGGGGCCCCAATGACATGCGGCATGCATTTGGGGCCCCGATGACATGCGGCATGCATGTGGGGCACCCATGACTTGCGGCATGAATTTGAGGGCCCCATTATATGCGGCATGCACGTGGAGCCCCCATGACATGCGGCATGCATTTGGGGCCCCCATGATATGCGGCATGCATGTGGGGCCCCCATGACATGTGGCAATCACGTGGGGCCCCAATGACATGCAGCATGCACGTGGGAGCCCAATGACATGCGGAATGCACGTGAGTCCCCCATGACATGCGGAATGCCTGCGGGGCCCCAATGACATGCGGCATGCATGCGGGGCCCTCATGACATGCGGCATGCATGTGGGGCCCCCATTATATGTGGCATGCATTTGGGGCCCCCATGACTTGAAGCATGCATTTGGGGCCCCCATGACATGCGGCATGCATGTAGGGCCCCCATGAAATGCGCCATGCATGTGGGGCCCCTATAACATGCGGCATGCATTTGTGGGCCCCAAGACATGCGGCATGCATATGGGGCCCCCATGACATGCTGCATGCGTTTGGGGCCCCTAAGATATGCGGCATGCATTTGGGGCCCCTATGACTTGAGTCATGCATTTGGGGCCCCCATGACATGCGGCATGTACGTGGGCCCCTCATGACATGCAGCATGCATTTGGGGCCCCCATGACATGCGGCATGCATGTAGGCCCCCATGAAATGCGCCATGCATGTGGGGCCCCTATGTCATGCGGCATGCATTTGTGGACCCCAAGACATGCGGCATGCACGTGGGGCCTCCATGGCATGCTGCATTCATTTGGGGCCCCCATGATATGCGGCATGCATTTGGGGCCCCATGACTTGAGGCATGCATTTGGGGCCCCCATGACATGCGGCATGCATTTGAATCCCCCATTACATGCGGCATGCACGTTGGGCCCCCATGACATGTGGAATGCACGTGGGGCCCCTATGCCATGCGACATGAATTTGGGAGCCCCAATACATGCGGCATGCATTTGGGGCCTGCATAACATGCTGCATGCATTTGGGGTACCTGAGACATGCGGCATGCACATGAGGCCCCCATAACATGCTGCATGCATTTGGGGCCCCATTACATGTGGCATGCAAATGGGGCCCCCATGACATGCGACATATGCTTGGGGCCCCAATGACATGCGGCATGAGTTTGGATCCCCCATAACATGCGGCATGCACGTGGGGCCCCCATGACATGCGGCATGCATGTGGGGCCCCCATGACATGCTCCATGCATGTGGGGCCCCTATGACATGCGGCATGCATTTGGGGGGCCCATGACATGCGGCATACACTTGGGGCCCCCATGACATGCGGACAACATTTGTGGCCCCCGTGACATGAGGCATGCACTTGGGGCCCCCATGACATGCGGCAAGCACGTGGGGCCCCAATGACATGCAGCATGTACGTGGGGCCCCCATGACATGCGGAATGCACATGAGGCCCCCATGACAAGTGGAATGCCTGCGGGGCCCCAATGACATGGGGCATGCATGCATTTGGGTCACCCATGAAATGCGGCATGCATGTGGGGCCCCCATGACATGGCGCAATTCATGGGGGCCCCAAATGCATGCCTCAAGTCATGGGGGCCCCAAATGCATGCCGCATATCATGGGGGTCCCACATGCATGCCGCATATCATGGGGGTCCCACATGCATGCCGCATGTCATGGGGGCCCCAAATGCATGTCGCATGTCAAGGGGGCCCCACGTGCATGCCACATGTCATGGGGACCCACATGCATGCCGCATGTTATGGAGGCCCCAAATGCATGCCGCATGTCATGGGGGCCATAAATGCATGCCACATGTCATGGGGGCCCCAAATGAACGTCGCATGTCAAGGGGGCCCCTCGTGCATGCCACATGTCATGGGGACCCACATGCATGCCGCATGTCATGGAGGCCCCAAATGCATGCCGCATGTCATGGGGGCCATAAATGCATGCCGCATGTCATGGGGGCCCCATGTGCATGTCACATGTAATGGGGGCCCCAAAAGCATGCGGCATGTCATAGGGGCCCCACTTGCATGCCGCATGTCTCGGGCACCCCAAATGCATGCAGCATGTTATGGGGGCCCCACGTGCATGCCGCATGTATTGGGGGCCCCAAATGCATGCCGCATGTCCTGGGGGCCCCACATGCATGCCGCATTTCATGGGGGCCCCAAATGCATGCCACATGTCATGGGGGCCCCAAATGCATGTCGCATGTCATGGGGCCCCACGTGCATGCTGCATGTCATGGGGGCCCCAAATGCATGCCGCATGTCATGGGGGCCCCAAATGCATGTCATGGGGACCCCCAACTGCATGCAGCATGTCTTGGGGCCCACAAATGCATGCCGCATGTCATAGGGGCCCCACATGCATGGCGAATTTCATGGGGGCCCCACATGCATGCGGCATGCATTTGTGGGCCCCAAGACATGCTGCATGCAGTTGGGGGTCCCCATGACATGCATTTGGGGCCCCCATGACATGCGGCATGCATTTGGGGCCCCCATGACATGCAGCATGCACGTGGGGCCCCATGACATGCGACATGCATTTGGGGCCCCCATGACATGTGGCATGCATTTGGGGCCCCCATGAAATGCGTCATGCATGTGGGGCCCCCAGGACATGCGGCATGCATTTGGGGCCCCCAATACATGCGGCATGCACGTGGGGCCCCCATAACATGCTGCATGCATTTGGGGTGCCCGAGACATGCGGCATGCAAGTGGGGCCCCTATGACATGCCGCATGCTTTTGGGGCCCCCATTACATGTGACATGCACATGGGGCCCCCATGACATGCGGCATGCATTTATGGCCCCCATGACATGCGGCATGCATTTGGGGCCTCCATGACATGCGGCATGCATGTGGGTCCCCATGACATGTGGCATGCACGTGGGGCCCCCTTGACATGCGACGTTCATTTGGGGCCCCCATGACATGTGGCATGCATTTATGGCCCCCATGACATGCGGCATGCATTTGGGGCCCCAATGACATGCAGCATGCATGTGGGGCACCCATGACTTGCGCCATGCACGTGGGGCCCCTATGACATGCGGCATGAATTTGGGGGCCCCATTACATGCGGCATGCACGTGGAGCCCCCATGACATGCGGCATGCATTTGGGCCCCCATGACATGCGGCACTCATTTGGGGCCTGCATAACATGCTGCATGCATTTGGGGTACCTGAGACATGCGGCATGCATGTGGGGCCCCATAACATGCTGCATGCATTTGGGGTGCCCGAGACATGCGGCATGCACGTGGGGCCCCTATGACATGCCGCATGCATTTGGGGCCCCCATTACATGTGGCATGCACATGGGGCCCCCATGACATGCGGCATACGCTTGGGGCCCCAATGACATGCGGCATGAGTTTGGATCCCCCATGACATGCGGCATGCACGTGGGGCCCCCATGACATGAGTCATGCATTTGGGGCCGCCATGACAAGCGGCATGCATTTGGGGGCCCCATGACATGCGGCATGCATGTGGGACCCCCATGACATGCGTCATGCATTTGGGGCCCCCATGACATGCTCCATGCATGTGGGGCCCCTATGATATGCGGCATACATTTGTGGCCCCCGTGACATGATGCATGCACATGGGGCACCCATGACATGCGGCAAGCACGTGGGGCCCCAATGACATGCAGCATGCACGTGGGACCCCCATGACACGCGGCATGCATGTGGGTCCCCCAGGACATGCAGCATGCATTTGGGGCCCCCATGACATGTGGTATGCACGTGGGGCCCCTATGACATGCCGCATGCATTTGGGGCCCCCATGACATGCTGCATGCATGTGGGACCCCCATTACATGATGCATGCAAGTGGGGCCCCCATGACATGTGGCATGCATGAGAGCCCCCATGACATGTGGCATGCACGTGGGGCCCCCATGACATGCTGCATGCATTTGGGGCCCCTATGACATGCGGTATGCACGTGGGGCCCTCATGACATGCAGCATGCATTTGGGGCCACTGTGACATGCGGCATGCATTTGGGGCCCCCATGACATGCGGCATGCATGTGGGACCCCCATGATATGCGGCATGCATGTGGGACCCCCATGATATGCGGCATGCATTTGGGGCCCCCATGACTTGAGGCATGCATTTGGGGCCCCCATGAATTGCGCCATGCATGTGGGGCCCCTATGACATGCGGCATGCATTTGTGGGCCCCAAGATATGCGGCATGCATGTGGGGCCCCTATGACATTCGGCATCCATTTGGGGGCCCCATGACATGCGGCATGCACGTGGGGCCCCAATGAAATGCGGCATGTCTGCGGGGCCCGCATGACATGCAGCATGCATTTGGATCCCCCATTACATGCTGCATGCAAGTGGGGCCCCCATGAAATGCGCCATGCATGTGGGGCCCCTATGACATGCTGCATGAATTTGGGGCCCCCAATACATGCGGCATGCTTGTTCGGCCCACAAGACATGCGGCATGCATTTATGGCCCCCATGACATGCGGCAAGCATTTGAGCCCCCATGGCATGCGGCATGCATGTGGGGCCCCAATGACATGCGGCATGCATTTGGGGCCCCCATGACTTGAGGCATGCATTTGGGGCCCCCATGACATGCGGCATGCATGTGGGGCCCCCATGACATGCGGCATGCATGTGGGGCCTGCATAACATGCGGCATGCACTTGGGGTACCTGATACATGCGGCATGCACGTGGGGCCCCCATAACATGCTGCATGCATTTGGGGTGCCCGAGACATGCGGCATGCACGTGGTGCCCCTATGACATGCCGCATGCATTTGGGGCCCCCATTACATGTGGCATGCACATGGGGCCTCCATGACATGCGGCATACGCTTGGGGCCCCAATGACATGCAGCATGCGTTTGGATCCCCCATGACATGCGGCATGCACGTGGGGCTCCCATGACATGAGTCATGCATTTGAGGCCGCCATGACATGCAGCATGGATTTGGGGCCCCCATGACATGGGGCATGCACGTGGGGCCCCTATGACATGCGGCATGCACGTGGGGCCCTCATGACATGCAGCATGCATTTGAGGCCACCATGACATGCGGCATGCATTTGGGGCCCCCATGACATGCGGCATGCATGTGGGACCCCTATGACATGCGGCATGCATTTGGGGGCCCCATGACATGCGGCATGCACGTGGGGCCCCCATAACATGCGGCAAGCACGTGGGACCCAATGACATGCAGCATGTACGTGGGGCCCCCATGACATGCGGCATGCATGTGGGGCCCCATGATATGCGTCATGCAGTTGGGGACCCCAATACATGCGGCATGCACGTTGGGCCCCCATGGCATGCGGAATGCCTGCGGGGCCCCCATGATATGTGGCATGCATTTGGGGCCCCTATAACTTGAGCCATGCATGTGGGGCCCCCATGACATGCGGAATGCACGTGAGGCCCCCATGGCATGCGGAATGCCTGCGGGGCCCCCATGATATGTGGCATGCATTTGGGGCCCCTATGACTTGAGCCATGCATTTGGGGCCCCATGACATGCGGCATGTACGTGGGCCCCTCATGACATGCAGCATGCATTTGGGGCCCCCATGACATGCGGCATGCATGTAGGCCCCCATGAAATGCGCCATGCATGTGGGGCCCCTATGTCATGCGGCATGCATTTGTGGGCCCCAAGACATGCGGCATGCACGTGGGGCCTCCATGACATGCTGCATGCATTTGGGGCCCCCATGATATGCGGCATGCATTTGGGTCCCCATGACTTGAGGCATGCATTTGGGGCCCCCATGACATGCGGCATGCATTTGAATCCCCCATTACATACCGCATGCACGTTGGGCCCCCATGACATGCGGCATGCATTTGGGGCCCCCATGACATGTGGAATGCACGTGGGGCCCCTATGCCATGCGACATGAATTTGGGAGCCCCAATACATGCGGCATGCATTTGGGGCCTGCATAACATGCTGCATGCATTTGGGGTACCTGAGACATGCGGCATGCAAATGAGGCCCCCATAACATGCTGCATGCATTTGGGGCCCCCATTACATGTGGCATGCAAATGGGGCCCCCATGACATGCGACATATGCTTGGGGCCCCAATGACATGCGGCATGAGTTTGGATCCCCCATAACATGCGGCATGCACGTGGGGCCCCCATGACATGCGGCATGCATGTGGGGCCCCCATGACATGCTCCATGCATGTGGGGCCCCTATGACATGCGGCATGCATTTGGGGAGCCCATGACATGCGGCATACACGTGGGGCCCCCATGACATGCGGACTACATTTGTGGCCCCCGTGACATGAGGCATGCACGTGGGGCCCCCATGACATGCGGCAAGCACGTGGGACCCAATGACATGCAGCATGTACGTGGGGCCCCCATGACATGCGGAATGCACGTGAGGCCCCCATGACATGAGGAATGCCTGCGGGGCCCCAATGACATGTGGCATGCATGCATTTGGGTCCCCATGATATGCGTCATGCAGTTGGGGACCCCAATACATGCGGCATGCACGTTGGGCCCTCATGACATGCGACAAGCACGTGGGGCCCCAATAACATGCAGCATGCACGTGGGGCCCCCATGACATGCGGAATGCATGTGAGGCCCCCATGACATGCGGAATGCCTGCGGGGCCCCCATGATATGTGGCATGCATTTGGGGCCCCTATGACTTGAGCCATGCATTTGGGGCCCCCATGACATGCGGCATGTACGTGGGCCCCTCATGACATGCAGCATGCATTTGGGGCCTCCATGACATGCGGCATGCATGTAGGCCCCCATGAAATGTGCCATGCATGTGGGGCCCCTATGTCATGCGGCATGCATTTGTGGGCCCCAAGACATGCGGCATGCACGCGGGGCCTCCATGACATGCTGCATGCGTTTGGGGCCCCCATGATATGCGGCATGCATTTGGGGCCCCATGACTTGAGGCATGCATTTGGGGCCCCCATGACATGAGGCATACATGTGGGACCCCCATGACATGTGGCATGCATTTGAATCCCCCATTACATGCGGCATGCACGTGGGGCCCCCATGACATGCGGAATGCACGTGGGGCCCCTATGACATGCGACATGAATTTGGCAGCCCCAATACATGCGGCATGCATTTGGGGCCTGCATAACATGCTGCATGCATTTGGGGTACCTGAGACATGTGGCATGCACATGAGGCCCCCATAACATGCTGCATGCATTTGGGACCCCCATTACATGTGGCATGCAAATGGGGCCCCCATGACATGCGACATATGCTTGGGGCCCCAATGACATGCGGCATGAGTTTGGATCCCCCATAACATGCGGCATGCACGTGGGGCCCCCATGACATGCGGCATGCATGTGGGTCCCCCATGACATGCGGCAAGCACGCAGGGCCCCAATGACATGCAGCATGTACGTGGGGCCCCCATGACATGCGGAATGCACGTGAGGCCCCCATGACAAGTGGAATGCCTGCGGGGCCCCAATGACATGGGGCATGCATGCATTTGGGTCACCCATGAAATGCGGCATGCATGTGGGGCCCCCATGACATGTGGCATGCATGTGGGGTCCCATGATATGCGGCATGCAGTTGGGGTCCCCAATACATGCGGCATGCACGTGGGGCCCCAATGACATGCAGCATGCCCGTGGGGCCCCCATGACATGCGGAATGCACGTGAGGCCCCCATGACATGCGGAATGCCTGCGGGTCCCCCTTGATATGCGGCATGCATTTGGGGCCCCCATGACTTGAGGCATGCATTTGGGGCCCCCATGACATGCGGCATGCATGTGGGACCACCATGACATGCGGCATGCATTTGAATCCCCCATTACATGCGGCATGCAGGTGGTTCCCCCATGACATGCGGCATGCATTTGGGACCCCCATGACATGCGGCATGCACGTTGGGCCCCATGACATGCTCCATGCATGTGGGGCCCCTATGACATGCGGCATGCATTTGGGGGGCCCCATGACATGTGGCATGCACGTGGGGCCACCATGACATGTGGCATACATTTGTGGCCCCCGTGACATGAGGCATGCATGTGGGGCCCCCATGACATGCGGCATGCACGTGGGCCCCAATGACATGCAGCATGCCCGTGGGGCCCCAATGACATGCGGAATGCACGTGAGGCCCCCATGACATGTGGAATGCCTGCGGGGCCCCCTTGATATGCGGCATGCATTTGGGGCCCCCATGACTTGAGGCATGCATTTGGGGCCCCCATGACATGCGGCATGCATGTGGGACCACCATGACATGCGGCATGCATTTGAATCCCCCATTACATGCGGCATGCAGGTGGTTCCCCCATGACATGCGGCATGCATTTGTGGCCCCCAATACATGCGGCATGCACGTTGGGCCCCATTACAGCTCCATGCATGTGGGGCCCCTATGACATGCGGCATGCATTTGGGGGGCCCCATTACATGTGGCATGCACGTGGCGCCACCATGACATGTGGCATACATTTGTGGCCCCCGTGACATGAGGCATGCACGTGGGGCCCCCATGACATGCGGCATACATTTATGGCCCCCATGACATGCGGCAAGCATTTGGGCCCCCATGACATGCGGCATGCATGTGGGGCCCCCATGACATGCGGCATGCATTTGGGGGCCCCATGATATGCAGCATGCATTTGGGTCCCCTATGAAATGCGACATGCATGTGGGTCCCCCAGGACATGCGGCATGCATTTGGGCCCCCATGACATGTGGTATGCACGTGGGGCCCCTATGACATGCGACATGAATTTGGGGCCCCCATGATATGTGGCACGCACTTGGGGCCCCCATGCCATGCGGCATGCATGTGGGGCCCCTATGACATGCGGCATGCTTTTGTGGGCCCCAAGACATGCTGCATGCATTTTTGGGGCCCCATGACATGCGGCATGCACGTGGGGCCCCCATGATATGTGGCATGCATTTGGGGCCCCCATGACATGCGGCATGCATTTGGGGCCCCCATGACATGCAGTATGCACGTGGGGCCCCCGTGACATGCGGCATGCATTTGGGGCCCCCATGACATGCGGCATGCATTTGGGGACCCCATGACATGCGGCATGCATGTGGGGGTCCCATGACATGCGACATGCATGTGGGGTCCCAATTACATGCGACGTGCATTTGGGGCCCCCATGACTTGAGGCATGCATTTGGGGCCCCCATGACATGCGGCATGCATGTGGGACCCCAATGACATGCGGCATGCATTTGAATCCCCCATTACATGCGGCATGCATGTGGGGCCCAAATGCTTGCCGCATGTCATGGGGGCCTCCATGACATGCGGCATGCATGTGGGGCCCCATGACATGTGCCATGCATGTGGGGCCCCTATGACATGCGGCATGCATTTGGGGCCCCGATGACATGCGGCATGCATGTGGGGCACCCATGACTTGCGGCATGAATTTGAGGGCCCCATTATATGCGGCATGCACGTGGAGCCCCCATGACATGCGGCATGCATTTGGGGCCCCCATGATATGCGGCATGCATGTGGGTCCCCCATGAAATGTGCCATGCATTTGGGGCCCCCATGACATGCGGCATGCATTTGGGGGCCCCATGATATGCAGCATGCATTTGGGTCCCCTATGAAATGCGACATGCATGTGGGTCCCCCAGGACATGCGGCATGCATTTGGGCCCCCATGACATGTGGTATGCACGTGGGGCCCCTATGACATGCGACATGAATTTGGGGGCCCCATTGCATGCGGCATGCACGTGGGCCCCCCTTGACATGCGACATTCATTTGGGGCCCCCATGACATGTGGCATACATGTGGGGTCCCATGATATGCGGCATGCAGTTGGGGCCCCAATACATGTTTCATGCGCGTTGGGCACCCATGACATGTGACATGCATTTATGGCCCCATGACATGCGGCATGAATTTGGGCCCTCATGATATGTGCCATGCATGTGGGGCCCCTATGACATGCGGCATGCATTTGTGGGCCCCAAGACATGTGGCATGCACGTGGGCCCCCCATGACATGCTACATGCATTTGGGGCCCCCATGATATGTGGCACGCACTTGGGGCCCCCATGCCATGCGGCATGCATGTGGGGCCCCTATGACATGCGGCATGCTTTTGTGGGCCCCAAGACATGCTGCATGCATTTTTGGGGCCCCATGACATGCGGCATGCACGTGGGGCCCCCATGATATGTGGCATGCATTTGGGGCCCCCATGACATGCGGCATGCATTTGGGGCCCCCATGACATGCAGTATGCACGTGGGGCCCCCATGACATGCGGCATGCATTTGGGGCCCCCATGACATGCGGCATGCATTTGGGGACCCCATGACATGCGGCATGCATGTGGGGGTCCCATGACATGCGACATGCATGTGGGGCCCCAATTACATGCGACATGCATTTGGGGCCCCCATGACTTGAGGCATGCATTTGGGGCCCCCATGACATGCGGCATGCATGTGGGGCCCCTATGACATGCGGCATGCATGTGGGGGTCCCATGACATGCGACATGCATGTGGGGCCCCAATTACATGCGACATGCATTTGGGGCCCCCATGACTTGAGGCATGCATTTGGGGCCCCCATGACATGTGGCATGCATTTGGGGCCCCCATGACATGCGGCATGCATTTGGGGACCCCATGACATGCGGCATGCATTTGGGGCCCCCATGACATGCAGTATGCACGTGGGGCCCCCATGACATGCGGCATGCATTTGGGGCCCCCATGACATGCGGCATGCATTTGGGGACCCCATGACATGCGGCATGCATGTGGGGGTCCCATGACATGCGACATGCATGTGGGGCCCCAATTACATGCGGTATGCATTTGGGGCCCCCATGACATGCGGCATGCATGTGGGGGCCCGGTGACATGCGGCATGCATGTGGGGCCCCAATTACATGCGACATGCATTTGGGGCCCCCATGACTTGAGGCATGCATTTGGGGCCCCCATGACATGCGGCATGCATGTGGGACCCCAATGACATGCGGCATGCATTTGAATCCCCCATTACATGCGGCATGCATGTGGGGCCCAAATGCTTGCCGCATGTCATGGGGGCCTCCATGACATGCGGCATGCATGTGGGGCCCCATGACATGTGCCATGCATGTGGGGCCCCTATGACATGCGGCATGCATTTGGGGCCCCGATGACATGCGGCATGCATGTGGGGCCCCTATGACATGCGGCATGCATTTGGGGCCCGATGACATGCGGCATGCACGTGGGGCCCCCATGACATGCGGCATACATTTGTGACCCCCGTGACATGAGGCATGCACGTGGGGCCCCCATGACATGCGGCAAGCACGTGGGGGCCCAATGACATGCAGCATGTATGTGGCGCCCCCATGACATGCGGAATGCACGTGAGGCCCCCATGACATGAGGAATGCCTGAGGGGCCCCAATGACATGCGGCATGCATGCATTTGGGTCCATGAAATGCGGCATGCATGTGGGGCCCCCATGACATGTGCCATGCATGTGGGGCCCCTATGACATGCGGCATGCATTTGGGGCCCAGATGACATGCGGCATGCACGTTGGGGCCCCATGACATGCGGCATGCATTTGGGCCCCATGACATGCAGCATGCACGTGGGGCCCCATGACATGCGGAATGCCTGCGGGGCCCCAATGACATGTGGCATGCATTTGGGGCCCCCAATATATGCATCATGCACTTGGGGCCCCCATGATATGTGGCATGCATTTGGGGCCCCCATGACTTGAGCCATGCATTTGGGGCCCCATGACATGCGGCATGCATGTAGGCCCCCATGAAATGCGCCATGCATGTGTGACCCCTATGACATGCGGCATGCATTTGTGGGCCCCAATACATGCAGCATGCACATGGGGCCCCCATTACATGCTGCATGCATTTGGGGCCCCCATGACATGCGGCATGCATTTGGGGGCCCCATGACATGCGGAATGCACGTGGGGCCCCTATGACATGCGACATGAATTTGGGAGCCCCATTACATGCGGCCTGCACATGGAGCCCCCATGACATGCGTCATGCATTTGGGCCCCCATGACATGAGTCATGCATTTGGGGCCACCATGACATGCGGCATGCATTTGGGGCCCCCATGACATGCGGCATGCATTTGGGTCCCCCATGAAATGCGGCATGCATGTGGGGCCCCCATGACATGCGGCATGCATTTGGGGCCCTCATGACATGCGTCATGCATTTGGGGCCCCCATGACATGCGGCATGCATGTAGGGCCCCCATGAAATGTGCCATGCATTTGAATCCTCCATCACATGCGGCATGCACGTGGGGCCCCCGTGACATGCGGCATGCATTTGGGGCCCCAATGACATGCGGAATGCCTGCGGGGCCCCCATGACATGCGGCATGCAGGCGGGGCCCTCATGACATGCGGCATGCATTTGGGGCCTCCATGACATGTGGCATGCATGTGGGTCCCCATGACATGCGGCATGCATGTGGGGCCCCCATGACATGCGGCATGCATTTGGGCCCC
Organism: Phyllobates terribilis; assembly: GCF_046119375.1. Classification (NCBI taxonomy): domain Eukaryota; kingdom Metazoa; phylum Chordata; class Amphibia; order Anura; family Dendrobatidae; genus Phyllobates; species Phyllobates terribilis. Next base: position 610,279,763 of record NW_027362763.1, read on the forward strand.
CATGACATGCGGCATGCATTTGGGGCCTGCACAACATGCTGCATGCATTTGGGGTACCTGAGACATGTGGCATGCACATGGGGCCCCCATAACATGCTGCATGCATTTGGGGTGCCCAAGACATGCGGCATGCATGTGGGGCCCCAATGGCATGCGGCATGCATGCGGGGCCCTCATGACATGCGGCATTCATGTGGGGCCCCCATGATATGTGGCATGCATGTCGGACCCCCATGATATGTGGCATGCATTTGGGGCCCCCATGACATGCGGAATGCATGTAGGGCCCCCATGAAATGCGCCATGCATGTGGGGCCCCTATGACATGCGGCATGCATTTGTGAGCCCCAAGACATGCGGCATGCACCTGGGGCCCCCATGACAATGTGCATGCGTTTGGGGACCCCATGATATGCGGCATGCATTTGGGGCCCCCATGACATGCGGCATGTATTTGGGGCCCCCATGATATGCGGCATGCATGTGGGTCCCCCATGACATGTGGCATGGATTTGGGGCCCCCATGACATACGACATGCATTTGGGTCCCCCATGAAATGTGCCATGCATGTGGGGCCCCTATGACATGCGGCATGCATTTGTGGGCCCCAAGACATGCTGCATGCACGTGGGGCCCCCATGACATGCGGCATGCACGTGGGGCCCCTATGACATGCGGCATGCACGTGGGCCCTCATGACATGCAGCATGCATTTGGGGCCACTATGACATGCAGCATGCATTTGGGGCCCCCATGACATGCGGCATGCATGTGGGACCCCTATGACATGCGGCATGCATTTGGGGGCCATGACATGCGGCATGCACGTGGGGCCCCCATGACATGCGGCATACATTTGTGACCCCCGTGACATGAGGCATGCACGTGGGGCCCCCATGACATGCGGCAAGCACGTGGGGGCCCAATGACATGCAGCATGTACGTGGCGCCCCCATGACATGCGGAATGCACGTGAGGCCCCCATGACATGAGGAATGCCTGCGGGGCCCCAATGACATGCGGCATGCATGCATTTGGGTCCATGAAATGCGGCATGCATGTGGGGCCCCCATGACATGTGGCATGCATGTGGGGCCCCATGATATGCGGCATGCAGTTGGGGACCCCAATACATGCGGCATGCACGTTGGGGCCCCATGACATGCGGCATGCATTTGGGCCCCATGACATGCAGCATGCACGTGGGGCCCCATGACATGCGGAATGCCTGCGGGGCCCCAATGACATGTGGCATGCATTTGGGGCCCCGATGACATGCGGCATGCATGTGGGGCACCCATGACTTGCGGCATGAATTTGATTGCCCCATTATATGCGGCATGCACGTGGAGCCCCCATGACATGCGGCATGCATTTGGGGCCCCCATGATATGCGGCATGCATGTGGGGCCCCCATGACATGTGGCATGCATGTGGGGCCCCTATGACATGCGGCATGCATTTGTGGACCCCAAGACATGCTGCATGCATTTGGGGGCCCCCATGACATGCGGCATGCACGTGGGGCCCCCATGACATGCGGCATGCACGTGGGGCCCCTATGACATGCGGCATGCAGGTGGGGCCCTCATGACATGCAGCATGCATTTGGGGCCACTATGACATGCAGCATGCATTTGGGGCCCCCATGACATGCGGCATGCATGTGGGACCCCTATGACATGCGGCATGCATTTGGGGGGCCATGACATGCGGCATGCACGTGGGGCCCCCATGACATGCGGCATACATTTGTGACCCCCGTGACATGAGGCATGCACGTGGGGCTCCCATGACATGCGGCAAGCACGTGGTGGCCCAATGACATGCAGCATGTACGTGGCGCCCCCATGACATGCGGAATGCACGTGAGGCCCCCATGACATGAGGAATGCCTGCGGGGCCCCCATGACTTGAGCCATGCATTTGGGGCCCCCAATATATGCATCATGCACTTGGGGCCCCCATGATATGTGGCATGCATTTGGGGCCCCCATGACTTGAGCCATGCATTTGGGGCCCCATGACATGCGGCATGCACGTGGGCCCCTCATGACATGCAGCATGCATTTGGGGCCCCCATGACATGCGGCATGCATGTAGGCCCCCATGAAATGCGCCATGCATGTGTGGCCCCTATGACATGCGGCATGCATTTGTGGGCCCCAATACATGCAGCATGCACATGGGGCCCCCATGACATGCTGCATGCATTTGGGGCCCCCATGACATGCGGCATGCATTTGGGGGCCCCATGACATGCGGAATGCACGTGGGGCCCCTATGACATGCGACGTGAATTTGGGAGCCCCATTACATGCGGCCTGCACATGGAGCCCCCATGACATGCGTAATGCATTTGGGCCCCCATGATATGCGGCATGCAGTTGGGGACCCCAATACATGCGGCATGCACGTTGGGGCCCCATGACATGCGGCATGCATTTGGGCCCCCATGACTTGAGGCATGCATTTGGGGCCCCCATGACATGTGGCATGCATGTAGGGCCCCCATGAAATGTGCCATGCATGTGGGGCCCCTCTGACATGCGGCATGCATTTGTGAGCACCAAGACATGCGGCATGCACGTGGGGCCCCCATGACATGCTGCATACATTTGAATCCCCCATTACATGCGCCATGCATGTGGGGCCCCAATGACATGCTCCATGCATGTGGGGCCCCTATGACATGAGGCATGGATTTGGGGGGCCCCATGACATGCAGCATGCACGTGGGGCCCCCATGATATGCGGCATACATTTGTGGCCCCCGTGTCATGAGGCATGCACGTGGGGCCCCCATGACATGCGGCAAGCACGTGGGGCCCCAATGACATGCAGCATTCACGTGGGACCGCCATAACATGCGGAATGCACGTGAGGCCCCCATGACATGCGGAATGCCTGCGGGGCCCCGATGACATGCGGCATGCACGCTGGGCCCCCATGACATGCGTCATGCATTTATGGCCCCCATAACATGCGGCAAGCATTTGGGCCACCATGTTATGCGGCATGCATTTGGGGCCCCCATGACTTGAGGCATGCATTTGGGGCCCCGATGACATGCAGCATGCATGTGGGGCCCCCATGACATGCGGCATGCATTTGGGGCCTGCATAACATGCTGCATGCATTTGGGGTACCTGAGACATGCGGCATGCACGTGGGGCCCATATTACATGCCGCATGCATTTGGGGCCCCCATTATATGCGGCATGCATGTAGGGCCCCCATGAAATGTGCCATGCATGTGGGGCCCCTATGACATGCGGCATGCATTTGTGAGCCCCAAGACATGCGGCATGCACGTGGGGCCCCCATGACATGCTGCATGCATTTGGGGTGCCCGAGACATGCGGCATGCACGTGGGGCCCCTATGACATGCCGCATGCATTTGGGGCCCCCATGACATGCGGCATGCACCTGGGACCCCCATGACATGAGTCATGCATTTGGGGCCGCCATGACATGCGGCATGCATTTGGGGCCCCCATGACATGCGGCATGTATTTGGGTCCCCCATGAAATGCGACTTGCATGTGGGGCCCCCATGACATGCGGCATGCATTTGGGGCCCTCATGACATGTGGCATGCATTTGGGGCCCCCATGACATGCGGCATGCATTTGGGGCCCCCATGACATGCGGAATGCACGTGGGGCCCCTATGACATGCAACATGAATTTGGGAGCCCCATTACATGCGGCATGCACATGGAGCCCCCATGACATGCGTCATGCATTTGGGCCCCCATGACATGAGTCATGCATTTGGGGCCACCATGACATGCGGAATGAATGCGGGGCCCCCATGACATGCGGCATGCAGGCGGGGCCCTCATGACATGCGGCATGCATTTGGGGCCTCCATGACATGTGGCATGCATGTGGGTCCCCATGACATGCGGCATGCATGTGGGGCCCCCATGACATGCGGCATGCATTTGGGCCCCCATGACATGCGGCATGCATTTGGGGCCTGCACAACATGCTGCATGCATTTGGGGTACCTGAGACATGTGGCATGCACATGGGGCCCCCATAACATGCTGCATGCATTTGGGGTGCCCGAGACATGCGGCATGCACGTGGGGCCCCCATGACATGCGGCATGCATGTGGGGGCCCGGTGACATGCGGCATGCATGTGGGGCCCCAATTACATGCGACATGCATTTGGGGCCCCCATGACTTGAGGCATGCATTTGGGGCCCCCATGACATGCGGCATGCATGTGGGACCCCAATGACATGCGGCATGCATTTGAATCCCCCATTACATGCGGCATGCATGTGGGGCCCAAATGCTTGCCGCATGTCATGGGGGCCTCCATGACATGCGGCATGCATGTGGGGCCCCATGACATGTGCCATGCATGTGGGGCCCCTATGACATGCGGCATGCATTTGGGGCCCCGATGACATGCGGCATGCATGTGGGGCCCCTATGACATGCGGCATGCATTTGGGGCCCGATGACATGCGGCATGCACGTGGGGCCCCCATGACATGCGGCATACATTTGTGACCCCCGTGACATGAGGCATGCACGTGGGGCCCCCATGACATGCGGCAAGCACGTGGGGGCCCAATGACATGCAGCATGTACGTGGCGCCCCCATGACATGCGGAATGCACGTGAGGCCCCCATGACATGAGGAATGCCTGCGGGGCCCCAATGACATGCGGCATGCATGCATTTGGGTCCATGAAATGCGGCATGCATGTGGGGCCCCCATGACATGTGCCATGCATGTGGGGCCCCTATGACATGCGGCATGCATTTGGGGCCCAGATGACATGCGGCATGCACGTTGGGGCCCCATGACATGCGGCATGCATTTGGGCCCCATGACATGCAGCATGCACGTGGGGCCCCATGACATGCGGAATGCCTGCGGGGCCCCAATGACATGTGGCATGCATTTGGGGCCCCCAATATATGCATCATGCACTTGGGGCCCCCATGATATGTGGCATGCATTTGGGGCCCCCATGACTTGAGCCATGCATTTGGGGCCCCATGACATGCGGCATGCATGTAGGCCCCCATGAAATGCGCCATGCATGTGTGACCCCTATGACATGCGGCATGCATTTGTGGGCCCCAATACATGCAGCATGCACATGGGGCCCCCATTACATGCTGCATGCATTTGGGGCCCCCATGACATGCGGCATGCATTTGGGGGCCCCATGACATGCGGAATGCACGTGGGGCCCCTATGACATGCGACATGAATTTGGGAGCCCCATTACATGCGGCCTGCACATGGAGCCCCCATGACATGCGTCATGCATTTGGGCCCCCATGACATGAGTCATGCATTTGGGGCCACCATGACATGCGGCATGCATTTGGGGCCCCCATGACATGCGGCATGCATTTGGGTCCCCCATGAAATGCGGCATGCATGTGGGGCCCCCATGACATGCGGCATGCATTTGGGGCCCTCATGACATGCGTCATGCATTTGGGGCCCCCATGACATGCGGCATGCATGTAGGGCCCCCATGAAATGTGCCATGCATTTGAATCCTCCATCACATGCGGCATGCACGTGGGGCCCCCGTGACATGCGGCATGCATTTGGGGCCCCAATGACATGCGGAATGCCTGCGGGGCCCCCATGACATGCGGCATGCAGGCGGGGCCCTCATGACATGCGGCATGCATTTGGGGCCTCCATGACATGTGGCATGCATGTGGGTCCCCATGACATGCGGCATGCATGTGGGGCCCCCATGACATGCGGCATGCATTTGGGCCCCCATGACATGCGGCATGCATTTGGGGCCTGCACAACATGCTGCATGCATTTGGGGTACCTGAGACATGTGGCATGCACATGGGGCCCCCATAACATGCTGCATGCATTTGGGGTGCCCAAGACATGCGGCATGCATGTGGGGCCCCAATGGCATGCGGCATGCATGCGGGGCCCTCATGACATGCGGCATTCATGTGGGGCCCCCATGATATGTGGCATGCATGTCGGACCCCCATGATATGTGGCATGCATTTGGGGCCCCCATGACATGCGGAATGCATGTAGGGCCCCCATGAAATGCGCCATGCATGTGGGGCCCCTATGACATGCGGCATGCATTTGTGAGCCCCAAGACATGCGGCATGCACCTGGGGCCCCCATGACAATGTGCATGCGTTTGGGGACCCCATGATATGCGGCATGCATTTGGGGCCCCCATGACATGCGGCATGTATTTGGGGCCCCCATGATATGCGGCATGCATGTGGGTCCCCCATGACATGTGGCATGGATTTGGGGCCCCCATGACATACGACATGCATTTGGGTCCCCCATGAAATGTGCCATGCATGTGGGGCCCCTATGACATGCGGCATGCATTTGTGGGCCCCAAGACATGCTGCATGCACGTGGGGCCCCCATGACATGCGGCATGCACGTGGGGCCCCTATGACATGCGGCATGCACGTGGGCCCTCATGACATACAGCATGCATTTGGGGCCACTATGACATGCAGCATGCATTTGGGGCCCCCATGACATGCGGCATGCATGTGGGACCCCTATGACATGCGGCATGCATTTGGGGGCCATGACATGCGGCATGCACGTGGGGCCCCCATGACATGCGGCATACATTTGTGACCCCCGTGACATGAGGCATGCACGTGGGGCCCCCATGACATGCGGCAAGCACGTGGGGGCCCAATGACATGCAGCATGTACGTGGCGCCCCCATGACATGCGGAATGCACGTGAGGCCCCCATGACATGAGGAATGCCTGCGGGGCCCCAATGACATGCGGCATGCATGCATTTGGGTCCATGAAATGCGGCATGCATGTGGGGCCCCCATGACATGTGGCATGCATGTGGGGCCCCATGATATGCGGCATGCAGTTGGGGACCCCAATACATGCGGCATGCACGTTGGGGCCCCATGACATGCGGCATGCATTTGGGCCCCATGACATGCAGCATGCACGTGGGGCCCCATGACATGCGGAATGCCTGCGGGGCCCCAATGACATGTGGCATGCATTTGGGGCCCCGATGACATGCGGCATGCATGTGGGGCACCCATGACTTGCGGCATGAATTTGATTGCCCCATTATATGCGGCATGCACGTGGAGCCCCCATGACATGCGGCATGCATTTGGGGCCCCCATGATATGCGGCATGCATGTGGGGCCCCCATGACATGTGGCATGCATGTGGGGCCCCTATGACATGCGGCATGCATTTGTGGACCCCAAGACATGCTGCATGCATTTGGGGGCCCCCATGACATGCGGCATGCACGTGGGGCCCCCATGACATGCGGCATGCACGTGGGGCCCCTCTGACATGCGGCATGCAGGTGGGGCCCTCATGACATGCAGCATGCATTTGGGGCCACTATGACATGCAGCATGCATTTGGGGCCCCCATGACATGCGGCATGCATGTGGGACCCCTATGACATGCGGCATGCATTTGGGGGGCCATGACATGCGGCATGCACGTGGGGCCCCCATGACATGCGGCATACATTTGTGACCCCCGTGACATGAGGCATGCACGTGGGGCTCCCATGACATGCGGCAAGCACGTGGTGGCCCAATGACATGCAGCATGTACGTGGCGCCCCCATGACATGCGGAATGCACGTGAGGCCCCCATGACATGAGGAATGCCTGCGGGGCCCCCATGACTTGAGCCATGCATTTGGGGCCCCCAATATATGCATCATGCACTTGGGGCCCCCATGATATGTGGCATGCATTTGGGGCCCCCATGACTTGAGCCATGCATTTGGGGCCCCATGACATGCGGCATGCACGTGGGCCCCTCATGACATGCAGCATGCATTTGGGGCCCCCATGACATGCGGCATGCATGTAGGCCCCCATGAAATGCGCCATGCATGTGTGGCCCCTATGACATGCGGCATGCATTTGTGGGCCCCAATACATGCAGCATGCACATGGGGCCCCCATGACATGCTGCATGCATTTGGGGCCCCCATGACATGCGGCATGCATTTGGGGGCCCCATGACATGCGGAATGCACGTGGGGCCCCTATGACATGCGACGTGAATTTGGGAGCCCCATTACATGCGGCCTGCACATGGAGCCCCCATGACATGCGTAATGCATTTGGGCCCCCATGATATGCGGCATGCAGTTGGGGACCCCAATACATGCGGCATGCACGTTGGGGCCCCATGACATGCGGCATGCATTTGGGCCCCCATGACTTGAGGCATGCATTTGGGGCCCCCATGACATGTGGCATGCATGTAGGGCCCCCATGAAATGTGCCATGCATGTGGGGCCCCTCTGACATGCGGCATGCATTTGTGAGCACCAAGACATGCGGCATGCACGTGGGGCCCCCATGACATGCTGCATACATTTGAATCCCCCATTACATGCGCCATGCATGTGGGGCCCCAATGACATGCTCCATGCATGTGGGGCCCCTATGACATGAGGCATGGATTTGGGGGGCCCCATGACATGCAGCATGCACGTGGGGCCCCCATGATATGCGGCATACATTTGTGGCCCCCGTGTCATGAGGCATGCACGTGGGGCCCCCATGACATGCGGCAAGCACGTGGGGCCCCAATGACATGCAGCATTCACGTGGGACCGCCATAACATGCGGAATGCACGTGAGGCCCCCATGACATGCGGAATGCCTGCGGGGCCCCGATGACATGCGGCATGCACGCTGGGCCCCACATGACATGCGTCATGCATTTATGGCCCCCATAACATGCGGCAAGCATTTGGGCCACCATGTTATGCGGCATGCATTTGGGGCCCCCATGACTTGAGGCATGCATTTGGGGCCCCGATGACATGCAGCATGCATGTGGGGCCCCCATGACATGCGGCATGCATTTGGGGCCTGCATAACATGCTGCATGCATTTGGGGTACCTGAGACATGCGGCATGCACGTGGGGCCCATATTACATGCCGCATGCATTTGGGGCCCCCATTATATGCGGCATGCATGTAGGGCCCCCATGAAATGTGCCATGCATGTGGGGCCCCTATGACATGCGGCATGCATTTGTGAGCCCCAAGACATGCGGCATGCACGTGGGGCCCCCATGACATGCTGCATGCATTTGGGGTGCCCGAGACATGCGGCATGCACGTGGGGCCCCTATGACATGCCGCATGCATTTGGGGCCCCCATGACATGCGGCATGCACCTGGGACCCCCATGACATGAGTCATGCATTTGGGGCCGCCATGACATGCGGCATGCATTTGGGGCCCCCATGACATGCGGCATGTATTTGGGTCCCCCATGAAATGCGACTTGCATGTGGGGCCCCCATGACATGCGGCATGCATTTGGGGCCCTCATGACATGTGGCATGCATTTGGGGCCCCCATGACATGCGGCATGCATTTGGGGCCCCCATGACATGCGGAATGCACGTGGGGCCCCTATGACATGCAACATGAATTTGGGAGCCCCATTACATGCGGCATGCACATGGAGCCCCCATGACATGCGTCATGCATTTGGGCCCCCATGACATGAGTCATGCATTTGGGGCCACCATGACATGCGGAATGAATGCGGGGCCCCCATGACATGCGGCATGCAGGCGGGGCCCTCATGACATGCGGCATGCATTTGGGGCCTCCATGACATGTGGCATGCATGTGGGTCCCCATGACATGCGGCATGCATGTGGGGCCCCATGACATGCGGCATGCATTTGGGCACCCATGACATGCGGCATGCATTTGGGGCCTGCACAACATGCTGCATGCATTTGGGGTACCTGAGACATGTGGCATGCACATGGGGCCCCCATAACATGCTGCATGCATTTGGGGTGCCCGAGACATGCGGCATGCACGTGGGGCCCCCATGACATGCGGCATGCATGTGGGGGCCCGGTGACATGCGGCATGCATGTGGGGCCCCAATTACATGCGACATGCATTTGGGGCCCCCATGACTTGAGGCATGCATTTGGGGCCCCCATGACATGCGGCATGCATGTGGGACCCCAATGACATGCGGCATGCATTTGAATCCCCCATTACATGCGGCATGCATGTGGGGCCCAAATGCTTGCCGCATGTCATGGGGGCCTCCATGACATGCGGCATGCATGTGGGGCCCCATGACATGTGCCATGCATGTGGGGCCCCTATGACATGCGGCATGCATTTGGGGCCCCGATGACATGCGGCATGCATGTGGGGCCCCTATGACATGCGGCATGCATTTGGGGCCCGATGACATGCGGCATGCACGTGGGGCCCCCATGACATGCGGCATACATTTGTGACCCCCGTGACATGAGGCATGCACGTGGGGCCCCCATGACATGCGGCAAGCACGTGGGGGCCCAATGACATGCAGCATGTACGTGGCGCCCCCATGACATGCGGAATGCACGTGAGGCCCCCATGACATGAGGAATGCCTGCGGGGCCCCAATGACATGCGGCATGCATGCATTTGGGTCCATGAAATGCGGCATGCATGTGGGGCCCCCATGACATGTGCCATGCATGTGGGGCCCCTATGACATGCGGCATGCATTTGGGGCCCAGATGACATGCGGCATGCACGTTGGGGCCCCATGACATGCGGCATGCATTTGGGCCCCATGACATGCAGCATGCACGTGGGGCCCCATGACATGCGGAATGCCTGCGGGGCCCCAATGACATGTGGCATGCATTTGGGGCCCCCAATATATGCATCATGCACTTGGGGCCCCCATGATATGTGGCATGCATTTGGGGCCCCCATGACTTGAGCCATGCATTTGGGGCCCCATGACATGCGGCATGCATGTAGGCCCCCATGAAATGCGCCATGCATGTGTGACCCCTATGACATGCGGCATGCATTTGTGGGCCCCAATACATGCAGCATGCACATGGGGCCCCCATTACATGCTGCATGCATTTGGGGCCCCCATGACATGCGGCATGCATTTGGGGGCCCCATGACATGCGGAATGCACGTGGGGCCCCTATGACATGCGACATGAATTTGGGAGCCCCATTACATGCGGCCTGCACATGGAGCCCCCATGACATGCGTCATGCATTTGGGCCCCCATGACATGAGTCACGCATTTGGGGCCACCATGACATGCGGCATGCATTTGGGGCCCCCATGACATGCGGCATGCATTTGGGTCCCCCATGAAATGCGGCATGCATGTGGGGCCCCCATGACATGCGGCATGCATTTGGGGCCCTCATGACATGCGTCATGCATTTGGGGCCCCCATGACATGCGGCATGCATGTAGGGCCCCCATGAAATGTGCCATGCATTTGAATCCTCCATCACATGCGGCATGCACGTGGGGCCCCCGTGACATGCGGCATGCATTTGGGGCCCCAATGACATGCGGAATGCCTGCGGGGCCCCCATGACATGCGGCATGCAGGCGGGGCCCTCATGACATGCGGCATGCATTTGGGGCCTCCATGACATGTGGCATGCATGCGGGTCCCCATGACATGCGGCATGCATGTGGGGCCCCCATGACATGCGGCATGCATTTGGGCCCCCATGACATGCGGCATGCATTTGGGGCCTGCACAACATGCTGCATGCATTTGGGGTACCTGAGACATGTGGCATGCACATGGGGCCCCCATAACATGCTGCATGCATTTGGGGTGCCCAAGACATGCGGCATGCATGTGGGGCCCCAATGGCATGCGGCATGCATGCGGGGCCCTCATGACATGCGGCATTCATGTGGGGCCCCCATGATATGTGGCATGCATGTCGGACCCCCATGATATGTGGCATGCATTTGGGGCCCCCATGACATGCGGAATGCATGTAGGGCCCCCATGAAATGTGCCATGCATGTGGGGCCCCTATGACATGCGGCATGCATTTGTGAGCCCCAAGACATGCGGCATGCACCTGGGGCCCCCATGACAATGTGCATGCGTTTGGGGACCCCATGATATGCGGCATGCATTTGGGGCCCCCATGACATGCGGCATGTATTTGGGGCCCCCATGATATGCGGCATGCATGTGGGTCCCCCATGACATGTGGCATGGATTTGGGGCCCCCATGACATACGACATGCATTTGGGTCCCCCATGAAATGTGCCATGCATGTGGGGCCCCTATGACATGCGGCATGCATTTGTGGGCCCCAAGACATGCTGCATGCACGTGGGGCCCCCATGACATGCGGCATGCACGTGGGGCCCCTATGACATGCGGCATGCACGTGGGCCCTCATGACATGCAGCATGCATTTGGGGCCACTATGACATGCAGCATGCATTTGGGGCCCCCATGACATGCGGCATGCATGTGGGACCCCTATGACATGCGGCATGCATTTGGGGGCCATGACATGCGGCATGCACGTGGGGCCCCCATGACATGCGGCATACATTTGTGACCCCCGTGACATGAGGCATGCACGTGGGGCCCCCATGACATGCGGCAAGCACGTGGGGGCCCAATGACATGCAGCATGTACGTGGCGCCCCCATGACATGCGGAATGCACGTGAGGCCCCCATGACATGAGGAATGCCTGCGGGGCCCCAATGACATGCGGCATGCATGCATTTGGGTCCATGAAATGCGGCATGCATGTGGGGCCCCCATGACATGTGGCATGCATGTGGGGCCCCATGATATGCGGCATGCAGTTGGGGACCCCAATACATGCGGCATGCACGTTGGGGCCCCATGACATGCGGCATGCATTTGGGCCCCATGACATGCAGCATGCACGTGGGGCCCCATGACATGCGGAATGCCTGCGGGGCCCCAATGACATGTGGCATGCATTTGGGGCCCCGATGACATGCGGCATGCATGTGGGGCACCCATGACTTGCGGCATGAATTTGATTGCCCCATTATATGCGGCATGCACGTGGAGCCCCCATGACATGCGGCATGCATTTGGGGCCCCCATGATATGCGGCATGCATGTGGGGCCCCCATGACATGTGGCATGCATGTGGGGCCCCTATGACATGCGGCATGCATTTGTGGACCCCAAGACATGCTGCATGCATTTGGGGGCCCCCATGACATGCGGCATGCACGTGGGGCCCCCATGACAAGCGGCATGCACGTGGGGCCCCTATGACATGCGGCATGCAGGTGGGGCCCTCATGACATGCAGCATGCATTTGGGGCCACTATGACATGCAGCATGCATTTGGGGCCCCCATGACATGCGGCATGCATGTGGGACCCCTATGACATGCGGCATGCATTTGGGGGGCCATGACATGCGGCATGCACGTGGGGCCCCCATGACATGCGGCATACATTTGTGACCCCCGTGACATGAGGCATGCACGTGGGGCTCCCATGACATGCGGCAAGCACGTGGTGGCCCAATGACATGCAGCATGTACGTGGCGCCCCCATGACATGCGGAATGCACGTGAGGCCCCCATGACATGAGGAATGCCTGCGGGGCCCCCATGACTTGAGCCATGCATTTGGGGCCCCCAATATATGCATCATGCACTTGGGGCCCCCATGATATGTGGCATGCATTTGGGGCCCCCATGACTTGAGCCATGCATTTGGGGCCCCATGACATGCGGCATGCACGTGGGCCCCTCATGACATGCAGCATGCATTTGGGGCCCCCATGACATGCGGCATGCATGTAGGCCCCCATGAAATGCGCCATGCATGTGTGGCCCCTATGACATGCGGCATGCATTTGTGGGCCCCAATACATGCAGCATGCACATGGGGCCCCCATGACATGCTGCATGCATTTGGGGCCCCCATGACATGCGGCATGCATTTGGGGGCCCCATGACATGCGGAATGCACGTGGGGCCCCTATGACATGCGACGTGAATTTGGGAGCCCCATTACATGCGGCCTGCACATGGAGCCCCCATGACATGCGTAATGCATTTGGGCCCCCATGATATGCGGCATGCAGTTGGGGACCCCAATACATGCGGCATGCACGTTGGGGCCCCATGACATGCGGCATGCATTTGGGCCCCCATGACTTGAGGCATGCATTTGGGGCCCCCATGACATGTGGCATGCATGTAGGGCCCCCATGAAATGTGCCATGCATGTGGGGCCCCTCTGACATGCGGCATGCATTTGTGAGCACCAAGACATGCGGCATGCACGTGGGGCCCCCATGACATGCTGCATACATTTGAATCCCCCATTACATGCGCCATGCATGTGGGGCCCCAATGACATGCTCCATGCATGTGGGGCCCCTATGACATGAGGCATGGATTTGGGGGGCCCCATGACATGCAGCATGCACGTGGGGCCCCCATGATATGCGGCATACATTTGTGGCCCCCGTGTCATGAGGCATGCACGTGGGGCCCCCATGACATGCGGCAAGCACGTGGGGCCCCAATGACATGCAGCATTCACGTGGGACCGCCATAACATGCGGAATGCACGTGAGGCCCCCATGACATGCGGAATGCCTGCGGGGCCCCGATGACATGCGGCATGCACGCTGGGCCCCCATGACATGCGTCATGCATTTATGGCCCCCATAACATGCGGCAAGCATTTGGGCCACCATGTTATGCGGCATGCATTTGGGGCCCCCATGACTTGAGGCATGCATTTGGGGCCCCGATGACATGCAGCATGCATGTGGGGCCCCCATGACATGCGGCATGCATTTGGGGCCTGCATAACATGCTGCATGCATTTGGGGTACCTGAGACATGCGGCATGCACGTGGGGCCCATATTACATGCCGCATGCATTTGGGGCCCCCATTATATGCGGCATGCATGTAGGGCCCCCATGAAATGTGCCATGCATGTGGGGCCCCTATGACATGCGGCATGCATTTGTGAGCCCCAAGACATGCGGCATGCACGTGGGGCCCCCATGACATGCTGCATGCATTTGGGGTGCCCGAGACATGCGGCATGCACGTGGGGCCCCTATGACATGCCGCATGCATTTGGGGCCCCCATGACATGCGGCATGCACCTGGGACCCCCATGACATGAGTCATGCATTTGGGGCCGCCATGACATGCGGCATGCATTTGGGGCCCCCATGACATGCGGCATGTATTTGGGTCCCCCATGAAATGCGACTTGCATGTGGGGCCCCCATGACATGCGGCATGCATTTGGGGCCCTCATGACATGTGGCATGCATTTGGGGCCCCCATGACATGCGGCATGCATTTGGGGCCCCCATGACATGCGGAATGCACGTGGGGCCCCTATGACATGCAACATGAATTTGGGAGCCCCATTACATGCGGCATGCACATGGAGCCCCCATGACATGCGTCATGCATTTGGGCCCCCATGACATGAGTCATGCATTTGGGGCCACCATGACATGCGGAATGAATGCGGGGCCCCCATGACATGCGGCATGCAGGCGGGGCCCTCATGACATGCGGCATGCATTTGGGGCCTCCATGACATGTGGCATGCATGTGGGTCCCCATGACATGCGGCATGCATGTGGGGCCCCCATGACATGCGGCATGCATTTGGGCCCCCATGACATGCGGCATGCATTTGGGGCCTGCACAACATGCTGCATGCATTTGGGGTACCTGAGACATGTGGCATGCACATGGGGCCCCCATAACATGCTGCATGCATTTGGGGTGCCCGAGACATGCGGCATGCACGTGGGGCCCCAATGACATGCGGCATGCATGCGGGGCCCTCATGACATGCGGCATTCATGTGGGGCCCCCATGATATGTGGCATGCATGTGGGACCCCCATGATATGTGGCATGCATTTGGGGCCCCCATGACATGCGGAATGCATGTAGGGCCCCCATGAAATGCGCCATGCATGTGGGGCCCCTATGACATGCGGCATGCATTTGTGAGCCCCAAGACATGCGGCATGCACCAGGGGCCCCCATGACAATGTGCATGCGTTTGGGGACCCCATGATATGCGGCATGCATTTGGGGCCCCCATGACTTGAGGCATGCATTTGGGGCCCCCATGACATGTGGCATGCATGTAGGGCCCCCATGAAATGCGCCATGCATGTGGGGCCCCTCTGACATGCGGCATGCATTTGTGAGCACCAAGACATGCGCCATGCATGTGGGGCCCCCATGACATGCTCCATGCATGTGGGGCCCCTATGACATGAGGCATGGATTTGGGGGGCCCCATGACATGCAGCATGCACGTGGGGCCCCCATGATATGCGGCATACATTTGTGGCCCCCGTGTCATGAGGCATGCACGTGGGGCCCCCATGATATGCGGCAAGCACGTGGGGCCCCAATGACATGCAGCATTCACGTGGGACCGCCATAACATGCGGAATGCACGTGAGGCCCCCATGACATGCGGAATGCCTGCGGGGCCCCGAAGACATGCGGCATGCACGCTGGGCCCCCATGACATGCGTCATGCATTTATGGCCCCCATAACATGCGGCAAGCTTTTGGGCCACCATGTTATGCGGCATGCATTTCGGGGCCCCATGACTTGAGGCATGCATTTGGGGCCCCGATGACATGCAGCATGCATGTGGGGCCCCCATGACATGCGGCATGCATTTGGGGCCTGCATAACATGCTGCATGCATTTGGGGTACCTGAGACATGCGGCATGCACGTGGGGCCCCTATGACAGGCCGCATGCATTTGGGGCCCCCATTATATGCGGCATGCATGTAGGGCCCCCATGAAATGTGCCATGCATGTGGGGCCCCTATGACATGCGGAATGCACGTGAGGCACCCATGACATGCGGAAAGCCTGCGGGGCCCCAATGACATGAGGCATGCATTTGGGGCCCCCAATATATGCGGCATGCATGTGGGGCCCCATGATATGTGGCATGCATTTGGGGCCCCCATGACTTGAGGCATGCATGTGGGGCCCCCATGACATGCACCATGCATGTGGGGAACCTATGACATGCTGCATGCATTTGGGGCCCCCATGACTTGAGGCATGCATTTGGGGCCCCCAAGACATACGACATGCATGTGGGGCCCCCATGACATGCTGCATGCGTTTGGGGCCCCCATGCTATGCGGCATGCATTTGGGGCCCCCATTACTTGAGGCATGCATTTGGGGCCCCGACGACATGCGGCATGCATGTGGGGCCCCAAATAAATGCGGCATGCACGTGGGGCCTCCATTATATGTGGCATGCATTTGGGGCCCCCATGACTTGAGCCATGCATTTGGGGCCCCCATGACATGCGGCATGCACGTGGGGCCCTCATGACATGCAGCATGCATTTGGGGCCCCCATGACTTGAGGCATGCATTTGGGGCCCCCATGACATGCGTCATGCATTTGTGGGCCCCAAGACATACGGCATGCACGTGGGGCCCCCATGACATGCTGCATGCGTTTGGGGCCCCCATGATATGGGGCATGCATGTGGGGCACCCATGACTTGCGCCATGCACATGGGGCCCCTATGACATGCAGAATGCACGTGAGGCCCCCATGACATGCGGAATGCCTGCAGGGCCCCAATGACATGCGGCGTGCATGTGGGGCCCCCATGACATGCGGCATGCAATTGGGACCCTATGTCATGCCGCATGCATTTGGGGCCCCCATTACATGTGGCATGCACATGGGGCCCCCATGACATGCGGCATAAGCTTGGGGCCCCAATGACATGCGACATAATTTTGGATCCCCCATGACATGCGGCATGCACGTGGGGCCCCCATGACATGAGTCATGCATTTGGGTCCCCCATGAAATGCGACATGCATGTGGGGCCCCTATGACATGCGGCATGCATGCGGGGCCCTCATGACATGCGGCATGCATGTGGGGCCCCCATGACATGCGGCACGCAATTGGGACCCATGACAGGCGGCATGCATTTGGGGTCTGCATAACATGCTGCATGCATTTGGGGCCCCCATGACATGCGGCATGCATTTGGGTCCCCCATGAAATGCGACATGCATGTGGGGCCCCTATGACATGCGGCATGCATTTGGGGCCCCCATGACCTGTGGTATGCACGTGGGGCCACTATGACATGAGGCATGCACGTGGGGCCCCCATGACATGCGGCAAGCACATGGGGCCCCAACGACATGCAGCATGCACGTGGGACCCCCATGACATGCGGAATGCACGTGAGGCCTCCATGATATGCGGCATGCATTTGGGGCCCCCATGACTTGAAGCATGCATGTGGGGCCCCCATGACATGCACCATGCATGTGGGGCCTCTATGCCATGCTGCATGCATTTGGGGCCCCCATGACTTGAGGCATGCATTTGGGGCCCCCAAGACATACGACATGCACGTGGGGCCCCCATGACATGCTGCATGCATTTGGGGCCCCGATGACATACGGCATGCATGTGGGGCACCCATGACTTGCGCCATGCACATGGGGCCCCCATGACATGCGGTATGCATGTGGGGCCCCCATGACATGCGGCATGCATTTGGGCCCCCATGACATGTGGCATGCATTTGGGGCCTGCATAACATGCTGCATGCATTTGGGGTACCTGAGACATGCGGCATGCAAGTGGGGCCCCCATAACATGCTGCATGCATTTGGGGTGCCTGAGACATGCGGCATGCACGTGGGGCCCCTATGACATGCCGCATGCATTTGGGGCCCCCATTACATGTGGCATGCACATGAGGCCCCCATGACATGCGGCATGAGTTTGGGTCCCCCATGACATGAGTCATGCATTTGGGGCCGCCATGACATGCGGCAAGCACGTGGGGCCCCAATGACATGCAGCATGCACGTGGGACCCCCATGACATGTAGCATGCATTTGGGGCCCCCATGACATGCAGCATGCATTTGGGGCCACTATGGCATGCGGCATGCATTTGGGGCCCCCATGACTTGAGGCATGCATTTGGGGCCCCCATGACATGCGGCATGCATTTGTGGGCCCCAAGACATACGGCATGCACGTGGGGCCCCCATGACATGCGGAATGCACGTGAGGCCCCCATGACATGCGGAATGCCTGCGGGGCCCCAATGACATGCGGCATGCATGTGGGGCCCCATGACATGCGGCATGCAATTGGGACCCATGACATGCGGCATGCATTTGGGGCCTGCATAACATGCTGCATGCATTTGGGGTACCTGAGACATGCGGCATGCACGTGGGGCCCCCATAACATGCTGCATGCATTTGTGGTGCCCGAGACATGCGGCATGCACGTTGGGCCCCTATGACATGCCGCATGCATTTGGGGCCCCCATTACATGTGGCATGCACATGGGGACCCATGACATGCGGCATACGCTTGGGGCCCCAATGACATGCGGCATGAGTTTGGATCCCCCATGACATGCGGCATGCACATGGGGCCCCCATGACATGAGTCATGCATTTGGGGCCGCCATGACATGCGGCATGCATTTGGGGCCCCCATGACATGCGGCATGCATTTGGGTCCCCTATGAAATGCGACATGCATGTGGGGCCCCTATGACATGCGGCATGCATTTGGGGCCCCCATGACATGTGGTATGCACGTGGGGCCACTATGACATGAGGCATGCACGTGGGGCCCCCATGACATGCGGCAAGCACGTGGGGCCCCAATGACATGCAGCATGCACGTGGGACCCCCATGACATGCGGAATGCACGTGAGGCCCCCATGACATGCGGAATGCCTGCGGGGCCCCAATGACATGCGGCATGCATGCGGGGCCCTCATGATATGTGGCATGCATTTGGGGCCCCCATGACTTGAGGCATGCATGTGGGGCCCCCATGACATGTACCATGCATGTGGGGTCTCTATGCCATGCTGCATGCATTTGGGGCCCCCATGATTTGAGGCATGCATTTGGGGCCCCCAAGACATACGACATGCACGTGGGGCCCCCATGACATGCTGCATGCATTTGGGGCCCCGATGACATACGGCATGCATGTGGGGCACCCATGACTTGCGCCATGCACATGGGGTCCCTATGACATGCGGCATGAATTTGGGGGCCCCATTACATGCGGCATGAATTTGGGGGCCCCATTACATGCGGCATGCATTTGGGGCCCCAATGACATGCGGTATGCATGTGGGGCCCCCATGACATGCGGCATGCATTTGGGCCCCCATGACATGGGGCATGCATTTGGGGCCTGCATAACATGCTGCATACATTTGGGGTACCTGAGACATGCGGCATGCAAGTGGGGCCCCCATAACATGCTGCATGCATTTGGGGTGCCCGAGACATGCGGCATGCACGTGGGGCCCCTATGACATGCCGCATGCATTTGGGGCCCCCATTACATGTGGCATGCACATGAGGCCCCCATGACATGCGGCATACGCTTGGGGCCCCAATGACATGCGGCATGAGTTTGGGTCCCCCATGACATGAGTCATGATTTTGGGGCTGCAATGACATGCGGCATGCATTTGGGGCCCCCATGACATGCGGCATGCATGTGGGTCCCCCATGAAATGTGACATGCATGTGGGGCCCCTAGGACATGTGGCATGCATTTGGAGCCCCCATTACATGTGGCATGCACATGGGGCCCCCATGACATGCGGCATACGCTTGGGTCCCCAATGACATGCGGCATGAGTTTGGATCCCCCATGACATGCAGCATGCACGTGGGGCCCCCATGACATGCGGCATGCATTTGGGGCCGCCATGACATGCGGCATGCATTTGGGGCCCCCATGACATGCGGCATGCATTTCGGTCCCCCATGAAATGCGGCATGCATGTGGGGCCCCCAGGACATGCGGCATGCATTTGGGGCCCCCATGACATGTGGTATGCACGTGGGGCCCCTATAACATGCCGCATGCATTTGGGGCCCCCATGACATGCTCCATGCCTTGTGGGGCCCCTATGACATGTGTCATGCATTCGTGGCCCCCGTGACATGAGGCATACACGTGGGGCCCCCATGACATGCGGCAAGCACGTGGGGCCCCAATGACATGCAGCATGCACGTGGGACCCCCATGACATGTGGAATGCACGTGAGGCCCCCATGACATGCGGAATGCCTGCGGGGCCCCAATGACATGCGGCATGCATGCGGGGCCCTCATGACATGCGGCATGCATTTGAGGCCCCCAATATATGCGGCATGCATGTGGGGCCCCCATGATATGTGGCATGCATTTGGGGCCCCCATGACTTGAGGCATGCATGTGGGGCCCCCATGACATGCACCATGCATGTGGGGCCCCTATGACATGCTGCATGCATTTGGGGCCCCCATGACTTGAGGCATGCATTTGGGGCCCCCTGGACATGCGGCATGCATTTAGGGCCCCCATGAAATGTGCCATGCATGTGGGGCCCCTATGACATGTGGCATGCATTTGTGGGCCCCAAGACATGTGGCATGCATATGGGGCCCCCATGAAATGCGGAATTTATTTGGGGCCCCCATGATTTGTGGAATGCCTGCGGGGCCCCCATGACATGCGGCATGCACGTGGGGCCCCCATGAAATGCCGCATTTATTTGGGGCCCCCATGACATGTGGAATGCCTGCGGGGCCCCCGTGACATGCGGCATGCACGGGGGGCCCCCATGAAATGCGGCATTTATTAGGGGCCCCCATGACATGTGGAATGCCTGCGGGGCCCCCGTGACATGAGGCATGCACGTGGGCATGCATGCATTTGGGTCCCCCATGAAATGTGGCATGCATTTGGGGCCCCCATGACATGTGACATGCATGTGGGGTCCCATGATATGCGGCATGCAGTTGGGGCCCCAATGAAATGCGGCATTTATTTAGGGCCCCCATGACATGTGGAATGCCTGCGGGGCCCCCGTGACATGAGGCATGCACGTTGGGCACCCATGACATGCGACATGCATTTATGGCCCCATGACATGCGGCATGCATTTGGGCCCTCATGAAATGCGCCATGCATGCGGCGCCCTCATGACATGCGGCATACATTTTGGGCCCCATGACATGCGGCATGCACGTGGGGCCCCCATGACATGTGGCATGCAAGTGGGGCCCCCATGACATGCGGCATGCATTTGGGGCCCCCATGACATGCGGCATGCATTTGGGGCCCCCATGACTTGAGGCATGCATGTGGGGCCCCTATGACATGTGGCATGCATTTGTGGGCCCCAAGACATGTGGCATGCACATGGGGCCCCCATGAAATGCGGCATTTATTTGGGGCCCCCATGATTTGTGGAATGCCTGCGGGGCCCCCATGACATGCGGCATGCACGTGGGGCCCCCATGAAATGCGGCATTTATTTGGGGCCCCCATGACATGTGGAATGCCTGCGGGGCCCCCGTGACATGCGGCATGCATTCGTGGCCCCCGTGACATGAGGCATACACGTGGTGCCCCCATGACATGCGGCAAGCACGTGGGGCCCCAATGACATGCAGCATGCACGTGGGACCCCCATGACATGTGGAATGCACGTGAGGCCCCCATGACATGCGGAATGCCTGCGGGGCCCCAATGACATGCGGCATGCATGCGGGGCCCTCATGACATGCGGCATGCATTTGAGGCCCCCAATATATGCGGCATGCATGTGGGGCCCCCATGATATGTGGCATGCATTTAGGGCCCCCATGAAATGTGCCATGCATGTGGGGCCCCTATGACATGTGGCATGCATTTGTGGGCCCCAAGACATGTGGCATGCATATGGGGCCCCCATGAAATGCGGAATTTATTTGGGGCCCCCATGATTTGTGGAATGCCTGCGGGGCCCCCATGACATGCGGCATGCACGTGGGGCCCCCATGAAATGCCGCATTTATTTGGGGCCCCCATGACATGTGGAATGCCTGCGAGGCCCCCGTGACATGCGGCATGCACGGGGGGCCCCCATGAAATGCGGCATTTATTAGGGGCCCCCATGACATGTGGAATGCCTGCGGGGCCCCCGTGACATGAGGCATGCACGTGGGCATGCATGCATTTGGGTCCCCCATGAAATGTGGCATGCATTTGGGGCCCCCATGACATGTGACATGCATGTGGGGTCCCATGATATGCGGCATGCAGTTGGGGCCCCAATGAAATGCGGCATTTATTTAGGGCCCCCATGACATGTGGAATGCCTGCGGGGCCCCCGTGACATGAGGCATGCACGTTGGGCACCCATGACATGCGACATGCATTTATGGCCCCATGACATGCGGCATGCATTTGGGCCCTCATGAAATGCGCCATGCATGCGGCGCCCTCATGACATGCGGCATACATTTTGGGCCCCATGACATGCGGCATGCACGTGGGGCCCCCATGACATGCGGCATGCAAGTGGGGCCCCCATGACATGCGGCATGCATTTGGGGCCCCCATGACATGCGGCATGCATTTGGGGCCCCCATGACTTGAGGCATGCATGTGGGGCCCCTATGACATGTGGCATGCATTTGTGGGCCCCAAGACATGTGGCATGCACATGGGGCCCCCATGAAATGCGGCATTTATTTGGGGCCCCCATGATTTGTGGAATGCCTGTGGGGCCCCCATGACATGCGGCATGCACGTGGGGCCCCCATGAAATGCGGCATTTATTTGGGGCCCCCATGACATGTGGAATGCCTGCGGGGCCCCCGTGACATGAGGCATGCACGTGGGCATGCATGCATTTGGGTCCCCCATGAAATGTGGCATGCATTTGGGGCCCCCATGACATGCGGCATGCACGTGGGGCCCCCATGACATGCAGCATGCATGTGGGGCCCCCATGACATGCGGCATGCATGTGGGGTCCCTATGACATGCGGCATGCATGTGGGACCCCCATGACATGTGACATACATTTGTGGCCCCCGTGACATGAGGCATGCACGTGGGGCCCCCATGACATGCGTCATGCATTTGGGGCCCCCATGACATGTGGTATGCACGTGGGGCCCCTATGACATGCCGCGTGCATTTGGGGCCCCCATGACATGCGGCATGCATGTGGGACCCCCATGACATGTGTCATGCATTTGGATCCCCATTACATGCTGCATGCAAGTGGGGCCCCCATGACATGCGGCATGCATGTGGGCCCCCAATGACATGTGGCATGCACGTGGGGCCCCCATGACATGCTGCATGCATTTGGGGCCCCCATGATATGGGGCACGCATTTGGGTCCCCCATGACATGCGCATGCATGTGGGGCCCCCATGAAATTCGCCATGCATGTGGGGCCCCTATGACATGCGGCATGCATTTGTGGGCCCCAAGACATGCTGCATGCAGTTGGGGGTCCCCATGACATGCATTTGGGGCCACCATGACATGCGGCATGCATTTGGGGCCCCCATGACATGCAGCATGCACGTGGGGCCCCATGACATGCGACATGCATTTGGGGCCCCCATGACATGTGGCATGCATTTGGGGCCCCCATGAAATGCGGCATGCATGTGGGGCCCCCAGGACATGCGGCATGCATTTGGGGCCCCCAATACATGCGGCATGCACGTGGGGCCCCCATAACATGCTGCATGCATTTGGGGTGCCCGAGACATGCGGCATGCAAGTGGGGCCCCTATGACATGCCGCATGCTTTTGGGGCCCCCATTACATGTGACATGCACATGGGGCCCCCATGACATGCGGCATGCATTTATGGCCCCCATGACATGCGGCATGCATTTGGGGCCTCCATGACATGCGGCATGCATGTGGGTCCCCATGACATGTGGCATGCACGTGGGGCCCCCTTGACATGCGACGTTTATTTGGGGCCCCCATGACATGTGGCATGCATTTATGGCCCCCATGACATGCGGTATGCATTTGGGACCTCCATGACATGCGGCATGCATGTGGGTCCCCATGACATGCGGCACTCATTTGGGGCCTGCATAACATGCTGCATGCATTTGGGGTACCTGAGACATGCGGCATGCACGTGGAGCCCCCATGACATGCGGCATGCATTTGGGCCCCCATGACATGCGGCACTCATTTGGGGCCTGCATAACATGCTGCATGCATTTGGGGTACCTGAGACATGCGGCATGCATGTGGGGCCCCCATAACATGCTGCATGCATTTGGGGTGCCCGAGACATGCGGCATGCACGTGGGGCCCCTATGACATGCGGAATGCACGTGAGGCCCCCATGACATGAGGAATGCCTGCGGGGCCCCAATGACATGCGGCATGCATGCATTTGAGTCCATGAAATGCGGCATGCATGTGGGGCCCCCATGACATGTGGCATGCATGTGGGGCCCCATGATATGCGGCATGCAGTTGGGGACCCCAATACATGCGGCATGCACGTTGGGGCCCCATGACATGCGGCATGCATTTGGGCCCCCATGACTTGAGGCATGCATTTGGGGCCCCCATGACATGTGGCATGCATGTAGGGCCCCCATGAAATGCGCCATGCATGTGGGGCCCCTCTGACATGCGGCATGCATTTGTGAGCACCAAGACATGCGGCATGCACGTGGGGCCCCCATGACATGCTGCATGCATTTGAATCCCCCATTACATGCGCCATGCATGTGGGGCCCCCATGACATGCTCCATGCATGTGGGGCCCCTATGACATGAGGCATGGATTTGGGGGGCCCCATGACATGCAGCATGCACGTGGGGCCCCCATGATATGCGGCATACATTTGTGGCCCCCGTGTCTTGAGGCATGCACGTGGGGCCCCCATGACATGCGGCAAGCACATGGGGCCCCAATGACATGCAGCATTCACGTGGGACCGCCATAACATGCGGAATGCACGTGAGGCCCCCATGACATGCGGAATGCCTGCGGGGCCCTGATGACATGCGGCATGCACGCTGGGCCCCCATGACATGCGTCATGCATTTATGGCCCCCATAACATGCGGCAAGCATTTGGGCCACCATGTTATGCGGCATGCATTTGGGGCCCCATGACTTGAGGCATGCATTTGGGGCCCCGATGACATGCAGCATGCATGTGGGGCCCCCATGACATGCGGCATGCATTTGGGGCCTGCATAACATGCTGCATGCATTTGGGGTACCTGAGACATGCGGCATGCACGTGGGCCCCCTATGACATGCCGCATGCATTTGGGGCCCCCATTATATGCGGCATGCATGTAGGGCCCCCATGAAATGTGCCATGCATGTGGGGCCCCTATGACATGCGGCATGCATTTGTGAGCCCCAAGACATGCGGCATGCACGTGGGGCCCCCATGACATGCTGCATGCATTTGGGGTGCCCGAGACATGCGGCATGCACGTGGGGCCCCTATGACATGCCGCATGCATTTGGGGCCCCCATGACATGCGGCATGCACCTGGGACCCCCATGACATGAGTCATGCATTTGGGGCCGCCATGACATGCGGCATGCATTTGGGGCCCCCATGACATGCGGCATGTATTTGGGTCCCCCATGAAATGCGACTTGCATGTGGGGCCCCCATGACATGCAGCATGCATTTGGGGCCCTCATGACATGTGGCATGCATTTGGGGCCCCCATGACATGCGGCATGCATTTGGGGCCCCCATGACATGCGAAATGCACGTGGGGCCCCTATGACATGCGACATGAATTTGGGAGCCCCATTACATGCGGCATGCACATGGAGCCCCCATGACATGCGTCATGCATTTGGGCCCCCATGACATGAGTCATGCATTTGGGGCCACCATGACATGCGGAATGCCTGCGGGGCCCCCATGACATGTGGCATGCAGGCGGGGCCCTCATGACATGCGGCATGCATTTGGGGCCTCCATGACATGTGGCATGCATGTGGGTCCCCATGACATGCGGCATGCATGTGGGGCCCCCATGACATGCGGCATGCATTTGGGCCCCCATGACATGCGGCATGCATTTGGGGCCTGCACAACATGCTGCATGCATTTGGGGTACCTGAGACATGTGGCATGCACATGGGGCCCCCATAACATGCTGCATGCATTTGGGGTGCCCGAGACATGCGGCATGCACGTGGGGCCCCAATGACATGCGGCATGCATGCGGGGCCCTCATGACATGCGGCATTCATGTGGGGCCCCCATGATATGTGGCATGCATGTGGGACCCCCATGATATGTGGCATGCATTTGGGGCCCCCATGACATGCGGAATGCATGTAGGGCCCCCATGAAATGCGCCATGCATGTGGGGCCCCTATGACATGCGGCATGCATTTGTGAGCCCCAAGACATGCGGCATGCACCTGGGGCCCCCATGACAATGTGCATGCGTTTGGGGACCCCATGATATGCGGCATGCATTTGGGGCCCCCATGACTTGATGCATGCATTTGGGGCCCCCATGACATGTGGCATGCATGTAGGGCCCCCATGAAATGCGCCATGCATGTGGGGCCCCTCTGACATGCGGCATGCATTTGTGAGCACCAAGACATGCGGCATGCACGTGGGGCCCCCATGACATGCTGCATGCATTTGAATCCCCCATTACATGCGCCATGCATGTGGGGCCCCCATGACATGCTCCATGCATGTGGGGCCCCTATGACATGAGGCATGGATTTGGGGGGCCCCATGACATTCAGCATGCACGTGGGGCCCCCATGATATGCGGCATACATTTGTGGCCCCCGTGTCATGAGGCATGCACGTGGGGCCCCCATGATATGCGGCAAGCACGTGGGGCCCCAATGACATGCAGCATTCACGTGGGACCGCCATAACATGCGGAATGCACGTGAGGCCCCCATGACATGCGGAATGCCTGCGGGGCCCCGATGACATGCGGCATGCACGCTGGGCCCCCATGACATGCGTCATGCATTTATGGCCCCCATAACATGCGGCAAGCATTTGGGCCACCATGTTATGCGGCATGCATTTGGGGCCCCCATGACTTGAGGCATGCATTTGGGGCCCCGATGACATGCAGCATGCATGTGGGGCCCCCATGACATGCGGCATGCATTTGGGGCCTGCATAACATGCTGCATGCATTTGGGGTACCTGAGACATGCGGCATGCACGTGGGGCCCCTATGACAGGCCGCATGCATTTGGGGCCCCCATTATATGCGGCATGCATGTAGGGCCCCCATGAAATGTGCCATGCATGTGGGGCCCCTATGACATGCGGAATGCACGTGAGGCACCCATGACATGCGGAAAGCCTGCGGGGCCCCAATGACATGAGGCATGCATTTGGGGCCCCCAATATATGCGGCATGCATGTGGGGCCCCATGATATGTGGCATGCATTTGGGGCCCCCATGACTTGAGGCATGCATGTGGGGCCCCCATGACATGCACCATGCATGTGGGGAACCTATGACATGCTGCATGCATTTGGGGCCCCCATGACTTGAGGCATGCATTTGGGGCCCCCAAGACATACGACATGCATGTGGGGCCCCCATGACATGCTGCATGCGTTTGGGGCCCCCATGCTATGCGGCATGCATTTGGGGCCCCCATTACTTGAGGCATGCATTTGGGGCCCCGACGACATGCGGCATGCATGTGGGGCCCCAAATAAATGCGGCATGCACGTGGGGCCTCCATTATATGTGGCATGCATTTGGGGCCCCCATGACTTGAGCCATGCATTTGGGGGCCCCATGACATGCGGCATGCACGTGGGGACCTCATGACATGCAGCATGCATTTGGGGCCACTATGGCATGCGGCATGCATTTGGGGCCCCCATGACTTGAGGCATGCATTTGGGGCCCCCATGACATGCGTCATGCATTTGTGGGCCCCAAGACATACGGCATGCACGTGGGGCCCCCATGACATGCTGCATGCGTTTGGGGCCCCCATGATATGGGGCATGCATGTGGGGCACCCATGACTTGCGCCATGCACATGGGGCCCTATGACATGCAGAATGCACGTGAGGCCCCCATGACATGTGGAATGCCTGCAGGGCCCCAATGACATGCGGCGTGCATGTGGGGCCCCCATGACATGCGGCATGTAATTGGGACCCTATGACATGCCGCATGCATTTGGGGCCCCCATTACATGTGGCATGCACATGGGGCCCCCATGACATGCGGCATAAGCTTGGGGCCCCAATGACATGCGGCATAATTTTGGATCCCCCATGACATGCGGCATGCACGTGGGGCCCCCATGACATGAGTCATGCATTTGGGTCCCCCATGAAATGCGACATGCATGTGGGGCCCCTATGACATGCGTCATGCATGCGGGGCCCTCATGACATGCGGCATGCATGTGGGGCCCCCATGACATGCGGCATGCAATTGGGACCCATGACATGCGGCATGCATTTGGGTCCCCCATGAAATGCGACATGCATGTGGGGCCCCTATGACATGCGGCATGCATTTGGGGCCCCCATGACCTGTGGTATGCACGTGGGGCCACTATGACATGAGGCATGCACGTGGGGCCCCCATGACATGCGGCAAGCACATGGGGCCCCAACGACATGCAGCATGCACGTGGGACCCCCATGACATGCAGAATGCACGTGAGGCCTCCATGATATGCGGCATGCATTTGGGGCCCTCATGACTTGAAGCATGCATGTGGGGCCCCCATGACATGCACCATGCATGTGGGGCCTCTATGCCATGCTGCATGCATTTGGGGCCCCCATGACTTGAGGCATGCATTTGGGGCCCCCAAGACAAACGACATGCACGTGGGGCCCCCATGACATGCTGCATGCATTTGGGGCCCCGATGACATACGGCATGCATGTGGGGCACCCATGACTTGCGCCATGCACATGGGGCCCCCATGACATGCGGTATGCATGTGGGGCCCCCATGACATGCGGCATGCATTTGGGCCCCCATGACATGCGGCATGCATTTGGGGCCTGCATAACATGCTGCCTGCATTTGGGGTACCTGAGACATGCGGCATGCAAGTGGGGCCCCCATAACATGCTGCATGCATTTGGGGTGCCTGAGACATGCGGCATGCACGTGGGGCCCCTATGACATGCCGCATGCATTTGGGGCCCCCATTACATGTGGCATGCACATGAGGCCCCCATGACATGCGGCATGAGTTTGGGTCCCCCATGACATGAGTCATGCATTTGGGGCCGCCATGACATGCGGCAAGCACGTGGGGCCCCAATGACATGCAGCATGCACGTGGGACCCCCATGACATGTAGCATGCATTTGGGGCCCCCATGACATGCAGCATGCATTTGGGGCCACTATGGCATGCGGCATGCATTTGGGGCCCCCATGACTTGAGGCATGCATTTGGGGCCCCCATGACATGCGGCATGCATTTGTGGGCCCCAAGACATACGGCATGCACGTGGGGCCCCCATGACATGCAGAATGCACGTGAGGCCCCCATGACATGCGGAATGCCTGCGGGGCCCCAATGACATGCGGCATGCATGTGGGGCCCCATGACATGCGGCATGCAATTGGGACCCATGACATGCGGCATGCATTTGGGGCCTGCATAACATGCTGCATGCATTTGGGGTACCTGAGACATGCGGCATGCACGTGGGGCCCCCATAACATGCTGCATGCATTTGTGGTGCCCGAGACATGCGGCATGCACGTTGGGCCCCTATGACATGCCGCATGCATTTGGGGCCCCCATTACATGTGGCATGCACATGGGGACCCATGACATGCGGCATACGCTTGGGGCCCCAATGACATGCGGCATGAGTTTGGATCCCCCATGACATGCGGCATGCACATGGGGCCCCCATGACATGAGTCATGCATTTGGGGCCGCCATGACATGCGGCATGCATTTGGGGCCCCCATGACATGCGGCATGCATTTGGGTCCCCTATGAAATGCGACATGCATGTGGGGCCCCTATGACATGCGGCATGCATTTGGGACCCCCATGACATGTGGTATGCACGTGGGGCCACTATGACATGAGGCATGCACGTGGGACCCCCATGACATGCGGCAAGCACGTGGGGCCCCAATGACATGCAGCATGCACGTGGGACCCCCATGACATGCGGAATGCACGTGAGGCCCCCATGACATGCGGAATGCCTGCGGGGCCCCAATGACATGCGGCATGCATGCGGGGCCCTCATGACATGTGGCATGCATTTCGGGGCCCCAATATATGCGGCATGCATGTGGGGCCCCCATGATATGTGGCATGCATTTGGGGCCCCCATGACTTGAGGCATGCATGTGGGGCCCCCATGACATGTACCATGCATGTGGGGTCTCTATGCCATGCTGCATGCATTTGGGGCCCCCATGATTTGAGGCATGCATTTGGGGCCCCCAAGACATACGACATGCACGTGGGGCCCCCATGACATGCTGCATGCATTTGGGGCCCCGATGACATACGGCATGCATGTGGGGCACCCATGACTTGCGCCATGCACATGGGGTCCCTATGACATGCGGCATGAATTTGGGGGCCCCATTACATGCGGCATGAATTTGGGGGCCCCATTACATGCGGCATGCATTTGGGGCCCCCATGACATGCGGTATGCATGTGGGGCCCCCATGACATGCGGCATGCATTTGGGCCCCCATGACATGCGGCATGCATTTGGGGCCTGCATAACATGCTGCATACATTTGGGGTACCTGAGACATGCGGCATGCAAGTGGGGCCCCCATAACATGCTGCATGCATTTGGGGTGCCCGAGACATGCGGCATGCACGTGGGGCCCCTATGACATGCCGCATGCATTTGGGGCCCCCATTACATGTGGCATGCACATGAGGCCCCCATGACATGCGGCATACGCTTGGGGCCCCAATGACATGCGGCATGAGTTTGGGTCCCCCATGACATGAGTCATGATTTTGGGGCTGCAATGACATGCGGCATGCATTTGGGGCCCCCATGACATGCGGCATGCATGTGGGTCCCCCATGAAATGTGGCATGCATGTGGGGCCCCTAGGACATGTGGCATGCATTTGGAGCCCCCATTACATGTGGCATGCACATGGGGCCCCCATGACATGCGGCATACGCTTGGGTCCCCAATGACATGCGGCATGAGTTTGGATCCCCCATGACATGCAGCATGCACGTGGGGCCCCCATGACATGTGGTATGCACGTGGGGCCCCTATAACATGCCGCATGCATTTGGGGCCCCCATGACATGCTCCATGCCTTGTGGGGCCCCTATGACATGCGTCATGCATTCGTGGCCCCCGTGACATGAGGCATACACGTGGGGCCCCCATGACATGCGGCAAGCACGTGGGGCCCCAATGACATGCAGCATGCACGTGGGACCCCCATGACATGTGGAATGCACGTGAGGCCCCCATGACATGCGGAATGCCTGCGGGGCCCCAATGACATGCGGCATGCATGCGGGGCCCTCATGACATGCGGCATGCATTTGAGGCCCCCAATATATGCGGCATGCATGTGGGGCCCCCATGATATGTGGCATGCATTTGGGGCCCCCATGACTTGAGGCATGCATGTGGGGCCCCCATGACATGCACCATGCATGTGGGGCCCCTATGACATGCTGCATGCATTTGGGGCCCCCATGACTTGAGGCATGCATTTGGGGCCCCCATGACATGCGGCATGCATTTAGGGCCCCCATGAAATGTGCCATGCATGTGGGGCCCCTATGACATGTGGCATGCATTTGTGGGCCCCAAGACATGTGGCATGCATATGGGGCCCCCATGAAATGCAGAATTTATTTGGGGCCCCCATGATTTGTGGAATGCCTGCGGGGCCCCCATGACATGCGGCATGCACGTGGGGCCCCCATGAAATGCCGCATTTATTTGGGGCCCCCATGACATGTGGAATGCCTGCGGGGCCCCCGTGACATGCGGCATGCACGGGGGGCCCCCATGAAATGCGGCATTTATTAGGGGCCCCCATGACATGTGGAATGCCTGCGGGGCCCCCGTGACATGAGGCATGCACGTGGGCATGCATGCATTTGGGTCCCCCATGAAATGTGGCATGCATTTGGGGCCCCCATGACATGTGACATGCATGTGGGGTCCCATGATATGCGGCATGCAGTTGGGGCCCCAATGAAATGCGGCATTTATTTAGGGCCCCCATGACATGTGGAATGCCTGCGGGGCCCCCGTGACATGAGGCATGCACGTTGGGCACCCATGACATGCGACATGCATTTATGGCCCCATGACATGCGGCATGCATTTGGGCCCTCATGAAATGCGCCATGCATGCGGCGCCCTCATGACATGCGGCATACATTTTGGGCCCCATGACATGCGGCATGCACGTGGGGCCCCCATGACATGCGGCATGCAAGTGGGGCCCCCATGACATGCGGCATGCATTTGGGGCCCCCATGACATGCGGCATGCATTTGGGGCCCCCATGACTTGAGGCATGCATGTGGGGCCCCTATGACATGTGGCATGCATTTGTGGGCCCCAAGACATGTGGCATGCACATGGGGCCCCCATGAAATGCGGCATTTATTTGGGGCCCCCATGATTTGTGGAATGCCTGCGGGGCCCCCATGACATGCGGCATGCACGTGGGGCCCCCATGAAATGCGGCATTTATTTGGGGCCCCCATGACATGTGGAATGCCTGCGGGGCCCCCGTGACATGCGGCATGCATTTGTGGCCCCCGTGACATGAGGCATACACGTGGGGCCCCCATGACATGCGGCAAGCACGTGGGGCCCCAATGACATGCAGCATGCACGTGGGACCCCCATGACATGTGGAATGCACGTGAGGCCCCCATGACATGCGGAATGCCTGCGGGGCCCCAATGACATGCGGCATGCATGCGGGGCCCTCATGACATGCGGCATGCATTTGAGGCCCCCAATATATGCGGCATGCATGTGGGGCCCCCATGATATGTGGCATGCATTTGGGGCCCCCATGACTTGAGGCATGCATGTGGGGCCCCCATGACATGCACCATGCATGTGGGGCCCCTATGACATGCTGCATGCATTTAGGACCCCCATGACTTGAGGCATGCATTTGGGGCCCCCATGACATGCGGCATGCATTTAGGGCCCCCATGAAATGTGCCATGCATGTGGGGCCCCTATGACATGTGGCATGCATTTGTGGGCCCCAAGACATGTGGCATGCATATGGGGCCCCCATGAAATGCGGAATTTATTTGGGGCCCCCATGATTTGTGGAATGCCTGCGGGGCCCCCATGACATGCGGCATGCACGTGGGGCCCCCATGAAATGCCGCATTTATTTGGGGCCCCCATGACATGTGGAATGCCTGCGGGGCCCCCGTGACATGCGGCATGCACGGGGGGCCCCCATGAAATGCGGCATTTATTAGGGGCCCCCATGACATGTGGAATGCCTGCGGGGCCCCCGTGACATGAGGC
Organism: Phyllobates terribilis; assembly: GCF_046119375.1. NCBI lineage: Eukaryota > Metazoa > Chordata > Amphibia > Anura > Dendrobatidae > Phyllobates > Phyllobates terribilis. Next base: position 610,314,011 of record NW_027362763.1, read on the forward strand.
ATGCACGTGGGCATGCATGCATTTGGGTCCCCCATGAAATGTGGCATGCATTTGGGGCCCCCATGACATGTGACATGCATGTGGGGTCCCATGATATGCGGCATGCAGTTGGGGCCCCAATGAAATGCGGCATTTATTTAGGGCCCCCATGACATGTGGAATGCCTGCGGGGCCCCCGTGACATGAGGCATGCACGTTGGGCACCCATGACATGCGACATGCATTTATGGCCCCATGACATGCGGCATGCATTTGGGCCCTCATGAAATGCGCCATGCATGCGGCGCCCTCATGACATGCGGCATACATTTTGGGCCCCATGACATGCGGCATGCACGTGGGGCCCCCATGACATGCGGCATGCAAGTGGGGCCCCCATGACATGCGGCATGCATTTGGGGCCCCCATGACATGCGGCATGCATTTGGGGCCCCCATGACTTGAGGCATGCATGTGGGGCCCCTATGACATGTGGCATGCATTTGTGGGCCCCAAGACATGTGGCATGCACATGGGGCCCCCATGAAATGCGGCATTTATTTGGGGCCCCCATGATTTGTGGAATGCCTGCGGGGCCCCCATGACATGCGGCATGCACGTGGGGCCCCCATGAAATGCGGCATTTATTTGGGGCCCCCATGACATGTGGAATGCCTGCGGGGCCCCCGTGACATGAGGCATGCACGTGGGCATGCATGCATTTGGGTCCCCCATGAAATGTGGCATGCATTTGGGGCCCCCATGACATGCGGCATGCACGTGGGGCCCCCATGACATGCGGCATGGATGTTGGGCCCCCATGACATGCGGCATGCATGTGGGGTCCCTATGACATGCGGCATGCATGTGGGACCCCCATGACATGTGGCATACATTTGTGGCCCCCGTGACATGAGGCATGCACGTGGGGCCCCCATGAAATGCGTCATGCATTTGGGGCCCCCATGACATGTGGTATGCACGTGGGGCCCCTATGACATGCCGCGTGCATTTGGGGCCCCCATGACATGCGGCATGCATGTGGGACCCCCATGACATGTGTCATGCATTTGGATCCCCATTACATGCTGCATGCAAGTGGGGCCCCCATGACATGCGGCATGCATGTGGGCCCCCAATGACATGTGGCATGCACGTGGGGCCCCCATGACATGCTGCATGCATTTGGGGCCCCCATGATATGGGGCACGCATTTGGGTCCCCCATGACATGCACATGCATGTGGGGCCCCCATGAAATTCGCCATGCATGTGGGGCCCCTATGACATGCGGCATGCATTTGTGGGCCCCAAGACATGCTGCATGCAGTTGGGGGTCCCCATGACATGCATTTGGGGCCCCCATGACATGCGGCATGCATTTGGGGCCCCCATGACATGCAGCATGCACGTGGGGCCCCATGACATGCGACATGCATTTGGGGCCCCCATGACATGTGGCATGCATTTGGGGCCCCCATGAAATGCGGCATGCATGTGGGGCCCCCAGGACATGCGGCATGCATTTGGGGCCCCCAATACATGCGGCATGCACGTGGGGCCCCCATAACATGCTGCATGCATTTGGGGTGCCCGAGACATGCGGCATGCAAGTGGGGCCCCTATGACATGCCGCATGCTTTTGGGGCCCCCATTACATGTGACATGCACATGGGGCCCCCATGACATGCGGCATGCATTTATGGCCCCCATGACATGCGGCATGCATTTAGGGCCTCCATGACATGCGGCATGCATGTGGGTCCCCATGACATGTGGCATGCACGTGGGGCCCCCTTGACATGCGACGTTCATTTGGGGCCCCCATGACATGTGGCATGCATTTATGGCCCCCATGACATGCGGCATGCATTTGGGGCCTCCATGACATGCGGCATGCATGTGGGTCCCCATGACATGTGGCATGCACGTGGGGCCCCCTTGACATGCGACATTCATTTGGGGCCCCCATGACATGTGGCATGCATGTGGGGCTCCCATGAAATGCGGCATGCATGTGGGGCCCCAATGACATGTGCCATGCATTTGGGGCCCCAATGACATGCAGCATGCATGTGGGGCACCCATGACTTGCGCCATGCACGTGGGGCCCCTATGACATGCGGCATGAATTTGGGGGCCCCATTAAATGCGGCATGCACGTGGAGCCCCCATGACATGCGGCATGCATTTGGGCCCCCATGACATGTGGCATGCATTTGGGGCCCCCATGACATGTGGTATGCATGTGGGACCCCCATGACATGCGTCATGCATTTGGGGCCCCCATGACATGCTCCATGCATGTGGGGCCCCTATGATATGCGGCATACATTTGTGGCCCCCGTGACATGATGCATGCACATGGGGCACCCATGACATGCGGCAAGCACGTGGGGCCCCAATGACATGCAGCATGCACGTGGGACCCCCATGACACGCGGCATGCATGTGGGTCCCCCAGGACATGCAGCATGCATTTGGGGCCCCCATGACATGTGGTATGCACGTGGGGCCCCTATGACATGCCGCATGCATTTGGGGCCCCCATGACATGCTGCATGCATGTGGGACCCCCATTACATGATGCATGCAAGTGGGGCCCCCATGACATGTGGCATGCATGAGAGCCCCCATGACATGTGGCATGCACGTGGGGCCCCCATGACATGCTGCATGCATTTGGGGCCCCTATGACATGCGGTATGCACGTGGTGCCCTCATGACATGCAGCATGCATTTGGGGCCACTGTGACATGCGGCATGCATTTGGGGCCCCCATGACATGCGGCATGCATGTGGGACCCCCATGATATGCGGCATGCATGTGGGACCCCCATGATATGCGGCATGCATTTGGGGCCCCCATGACTTGAGGCATGCATTTGGGGCCCCCATGAATTGCACCATGCATGTGGGGCCCCTATGACATGCGGCATGCATTTGTGGGCCCCAAGATATGCGGCATGCATGTGGGGCCCCTATGACATTCGGCATCCATTTGGGGGCCCCATGACATGCGGCATGCACGTGGGGCCCCCATGAAATGCGGCATGTCTGCGGGGCCCGCATGACATGCAGCATGCATTTGGATCCCCCATTACATGCTGCATGCAAGTGGGGCCCCCATGAAATGCGCCATGCATGTGGGGCCCCTATGACATGCTGCATGAATTTGGGGCCCCCAATACATGCGGCATGCTTGTTCGGCCCACAAGACATGCGGCATGCATTTATGGCCCCCATGACATGCGGCAAGCATTTGAGCCCCCATGGCATGCGGCATGCATGTGGGGCCCCAATGACATGCGGCATGCATTTGGGGCCCCAATGACATGCAGCATGCATGTGGGGCACCCATGACTTGCGCCATGCACGTGGGGCCCCTATGACATGCGGCATGAATTTGGGGGCCCCATTACATGCGGCATGCACGTGGAGCCCCCATGACATGCGGCATGCATTTGGGCCCCCATGACATGCGGCACTCATTTGGGGCCTGCATAACATGCTGCATGCATTTGGGGTACCTGAGACATGCGGCATGCATGTGGGGCCCCCATAACATGCTGCATGCATGTAGGGCCCCCATGAAATGCGCCATGCATGTGGGGCCTGCATAACATGCTGCATGCACTTGGGGTACCTGATACATGCGGCATGCACGTGGGGACCCCATAACATGCTGCATGCATTTGGGGTGCCCGAGACATGCGGCATGCACGTGGTGCCCCTATGACATGCCGCATGCATTTGGGGCCCCCATTACATGTGGCATGCACATGGGGCCTCCATGACATGCGGCATACGCTTGGGGCCCCAATGACATGCAGCATGAGTTTGGATCCCCCATGACATGCGGCATGCACGTGGGGCTCCCATGACATGAGTCATGCATTTGAGGCCGCCATGACATGCAGCATGGATTTGGGGCCCCCATGACATGGGGCATGCACGTGGGGCACCCATGACATGCGGCAAGCACGTGGGGCCCCAATGACATGCAGCATGCACGTGGGACCCCCATGACACGCGGCATGCATGTGGGTCCCCCAGGACATGCAGCATGCATTTGGGGCCCCCATGACATGTGGTATGCACGTGGGGCCCCTATGACATGCCGCATGCATTTGGGGCCCCCATGACATGCTGCATGCATGTGGGACCCCCATTACATGATGCATGCAAGTGGGGCCCCCATGACATGTGGCATGCATGAGAGCCCCCATGACATGTGGCATGCACGTGGGGCCCCCATGACATGCTGCATGCATTTGGGGCCCCTATGACATGCGGTATGCACGTGGTGCCCTCATGACATGCAGCATGCATTTGGGGCCACTGTGACATGCGGCATGCATTTGGGGCCCCCATGACATGCGGCATGCATGTGGGACCCCCATGATATGCGGCATGCATGTGGGACCCCCATGATATGCGGCATGCATTTGGGGCCCCCATGACTTGAGGCATGCATTTGGGGCCCCCATGAATTGCACCATGCATGTGGGGCCCCTATGACATGCGGCATGCATTTGTGGGCCCCAAGATATGCGGCATGCATGTGGGGCCCCTATGACATTCGGCATCCATTTGGGGGCCCCATGACATGCGGCATGCACGTGGGGCCCCCATGAAATGCGGCATGTCTGCGGGGCCCGCATGACATGCAGCATGCATTTGGATCCCCCATTACATGCTGCATGCAAGTGGGGCCCCCATGAAATGCGCCATGCATGTGGGGCCCCTATGACATGCTGCATGAATTTGGGGCCCCCAATACATGCGGCATGCTTGTTCGGCCCACAAGACATGCGGCATGCATTTATGGCCCCCATGACATGCGGCAAGCATTTGAGCCCCCATGGCATGCGGCATGCATGTGGGGCCCCAATGACATGCGGCATGCATTTGGGGCCCCAATGACATGCAGCATGCATGTGGGGCACCCATGACTTGCGCCATGCACGTGGGGCCCCTATGACATGCGGCATGAATTTGGGGGCCCCATTACATGCGGCATGCACGTGGAGCCCCCATGACATGCGGCATGCATTTGGGCCCCCATGACATGCGGCACTCATTTGGGGCCTGCATAACATGCTGCATGCATTTGGGGTACCTGAGACATGCGGCATGCATGTGGGGCCCCCATAACATGCTGCATGCATGTAGGGCCCCCATGAAATGCGCCATGCATGTGGGGCCTGCATAACATGCTGCATGCACTTGGGGTACCTGATACATGCGGCATGCACGTGGGGACCCCATAACATGCTGCATGCATTTGGGGTGCCCGAGACATGCGGCATGCACGTGGTGCCCCTATGACATGCCGCATGCATTTGGGGCCCCCATTACATGTGGCATGCACATGGGGCCTCCATGACATGCGGCATACGCTTGGGGCCCCAATGACATGCAGCATGAGTTTGGATCCCCCATGACATGCGGCATGCACGTGGGGCTCCCATGACATGAGTCATGCATTTGAGGCCGCCATGACATGCAGCATGGATTTGGGGCCCCCATGACATGGGGCATGCACGTGGGGCCCCTATGACATGCGGCATGCACGTGGGGCCCTCATGACATGCAGCATGCATTTGAGGCCACCATGACATGCGGCATGCATTTGGGGCCCCCATGACATGCGTCATGCATGTGGGACCCCTATGACATGCGGCATGCATTTGGGGGCCCCATGACATGCAGCATGCACGTGGGGCCCCCATAACATGCGGCAAGCACGTGGGACCCAATGACATGCAGCATGTACGTGGGGCCCCCATGACATGCGGCATGCATGTGGGGCCCCATGATATGCGTCATGCAGTTGGGGACCCCAATACATGCGGCATGCACGTTGGGCCCCCATGACATGCGGCAAGCACGTGGGGCCCCAATAACATGCAGCATGCACGTGGGGCCCCCATGAAATGCGCCATGCATGTGGGGCCCCTATGTCATGCGGCATGCATTTGTGGGCCCCAAGACATGCGGCATGCACGTGGGGCCTCCATGACATGCTGCATGCATTTGGGGCCCCCATGATATGCGGCATGCATTTGGGTCCCCATGACTTGAGGCATGCATTTGGGGCCCCCATGACATGCGGCATGCATTTGAATCCCCCATTACATACCGCATGCACATGGGGCCCCTATGCCATGCGACATGAATTTGGGAGCCCCAATACATGCGGCATGCATTTGGGGCCTGCATAACATGCTGCATGCATTTGGGGTACCTGAGACATGAGGCATGCAAATGAGGCCCCCATAACATGCTGCATGCATTTGGGGCCCCCATTACATGTGGCATGCAAATGGGGCCCCCGTGACATGCGACATATGCTTGGGGCCCCAATGACATGCGGCATGAGTTTGGATCCCCCATAACATGCGGCATGCACGTGGGGCCCCCATGACGTGCGGCATGCATGTGGGGCCCCCATGACATGCTCCATGCATGTGGGGCCCCTATGACATGCGGCATGCATTTGGGGAGCCCATGACATGCGGCATACACGTGGGGCCCCCATGACATGCGGACTACATTTGTGGCCCCCGTGACATGAGGCATGCACGTGGGGCCCCCATGACATGCGGCAAGCACGTGGGACCCAATGACATGCAGCATGTACGTGGGGCCCCCATGACATGCGGAATGCACGTGAGGCCCCCATGACATGAGGAATGCCTGCGGGGCCCCAATGACATGTGGCATGCATGCATTTGGGTCCCCCATGAAATGCGGCATGCATGTGGGGCCCCCATGACATGTGGCATGCATGTGGGGCCCCATGATATGCGTCATGCAGTTGGGGACCCCAATACATGCGGCATGCACGTTGGGCCCTCATGACATGCGACAAGCACGTGGGGCCCCAATAACATGCAGCATGCACGTGGGGCCCCCATGACATGCGGAATGCATGTGAGGCCCCCATGACATGCGGAATGCCTGCGGGGCCCCCATGATATGTGGCATGCATTTGGGGCCCCTATGACTTGAGCCATGCATTTGGGGCCCCCATGACATGCGGCATGTACGTGGGCCCCTCATGACATGCAGCATGCATTTGGGGCCTCCATGACATGCGGCATGCATGTAGGCCCCCATGAAATGTGCCATGCATGTGGGGCCCCTATGTCATGCGGCATGCATTTGTGGGCCCCAAGACATGCGGCATGCACGTGGGGCCTCCATGACATGCTGCATGCGTTTGGGGCCCCCATGATATGCGGCATGCATTTGGGGCCCCATGACTTGAGGCATGCATTTGGGGCCCCCATGACATGAGGCATGCATGTGGGACCCCCATGACATGCGGCATGCATTTGAATCCCCCATTACATGCGGCATGCACGTGGGGCCCCCATGACATGCGGCATGTATTTGGGGCCCCCATGACATGCGGAATGCACGTGGGGCCCCTATGACATGCGACATGAATTTGGCAGCCCCAATACATGCGGCATGCATTTGGGGCCTGCATAACATGCTGCATGCATTTGGGGTACCTGAGACATGTGGCATGCACATGAGGCCCCCATAACATGCTGCATGCATTTGGGACCCCCATTACATGTGGCATGCAAATGGGGCCCCCATGACATGCGACATATGCTTGGGGCCCCAATGACATGCGGCATGAGTTTGGATCCCCCATAACATGCGGCATGCACGTGGGGCCCCCATGACATGCGGCATGCATGTGGGGCCCCCATGACATGCGGCAAGCACGCAGGGCCCCAATGACATGCAGCATGTACGTGGGGCCCCCATGACATGCGGAATGCACGTGAGGCCCCCATGACAAGTGGAATGCCTGCGGGGCCGCAATGACATGGGGCATGCATGCATTTGGGTCACCCATGAAATGCGGCATGCATGTGGGGCCCCCATGACATGTGGCATGCATGTGGGGCCCCATGATATGCGGCATGCAGTTGGGGCCCCCAATACATGCGGCATGCACGTGGGGCCCCAATGACATGCAGCATGCCCGTGGGGCCCCCATGACATGCGGAAGGCACGTGAGGCCCCCATGACATGCGGAATGCCTGCGGGTCCCCCTTGATATGCGGCATGCATTTGGGGCCCCCATGACTTGAGGCATGCATTTGGGGCCCCCATGACATGCGGCATGCATGTGGGACCACCATGACATGCGGCATGCATTTGAATCCCCCATTACATGCGGCATGCAGGTGGTTCCCCCATGACATGCGGCATGCATTTGGGACCCCCATGACATGCGGCATGCACGTTGGGCCCCATGACATGCTCCATGCATGTGGGGCCCCTATGACATGCGGCATGCATTTGGGGGGCCCCATGACATGTGTCATGCACGTGGGGCCACCATGACATGTGGCATACATTTGTGGCCCCCGTGACATGAGGCATGCACGTGGGGCCCCCATGACATGCGGCATGCACGTGGGCCCCAATGACATGCAGCATGCCCGTGGGGCCCCCATGACATGCGGAATGCACGTGAGGCCCCCATGACATGTGGAATGCCTGCGGGGCCCCCTTGATATGCGGCATGCATTTGGGGCCCCCATGACTTGAGGCATGCATTTGGGGCCCCCATGACATGCGGCATGCATGTGGGACCACCATGACATGCGGCATGCATTTGAATCCCCCATTACATGCGGCATGCAGGTGGTTCCCCCATGACATGCGGCATGCATTTGTGGCCCCCAATACATGCGGCATGCACGTTAGGCCCCATTACAGCTCCATGCATGTGGGGCCCCTATGACATGCGGCATGCATTTGGGGGGCCCCATTACATGTGGCATGCACGTGGCGCCACCATGACATGTGGCATACATTTGTGGCCCCCGTGACATGAGGCATGCACGTGGGGCCCCCATGACATGCGGCATACATTTATGGCCCCCATGACATGCGGCAAGCATTTGGGCCCCCATGACATGCGGCATGCATGTGGGGCCCCTATGACATGCGGCATGCATTTGGTGGCCCCATGATATGCAGCATGCATTTGGGTCCCCTATGAAATGCGACATGCATGTGGGTCCCCCAGGACATGCGGCATGCATTTGGGCCCCCATGACATGTGGTATGCACGTGGGGCCCCTATGACATGCGACATGAATTTGGGGGCCCCATTGCATGCGGCATGCACGTGGGCCCCCCTTGACATGCGACATTCATTTGGGGCCCCCATGACATGTGGCATGCATGTGGGGTCCCATGATATGCGGCATGCAGTTGGGGCCCCAATACATGTTTCATGCGCGTTGGGCACCCATGACATGTGACATGCATTTATGGCCCCATGACATGCGGCATGAATTTGGGCCCTCATGATATGTGCCATGCATGTGGGGCCCCTATGACATGCGGCATGCATTTGTGGGCCCCAAGACATGTGGCATGCACGTGGGCCCCCCATGACATGCTGCATGCATTTGGGGCCCCCATGATATGTGGCACGCACTTGGGGCCCCCATGCCATGCGGCATGCATGTGGGGCCCCTATGACATGCGGCATGCTTTTGTGGGCCCCAAGACATGCTGCATGCATTTTTGGGGCCCCCATGACTTGAGGCATGCATTTGGGGCCCCCATGACATGCGGCATGCATGTGGGACCCCAATGACATGCGGCATGCATTTGAATCCCCCATTACATGCGGCATGCATGTGGGGCCCAAATGCTTGCCGCATGTCATGGGGGCCTCCATGACATGCGGCATGCATGTGGGGCCCCATGACATGTGCCATGCATGTGGGGCCCCTATGACATGCGGCATGCATTTGGGGCCCCGATGACATGCGGCATGCATGTGGGGCACCCATGACTTGCGGCATGAATTTGAGGGCCCCATTATATGCGGCATGCACGTGGAGCCCCCATGACATGCGGCATGCATTTGGGGCCCCCATGATATGCGGCATGCATGTGGGTCCCCCATGACATGTGGCATGGATTTGGGGCCCCCATGACATACGGCATGCATTTGGGTCCCCCATGAAATGTGCCATGCATGTGGGGCCCCCATGACATACGGCATGCATTTGGGTCCCCCATGAAATGTGCCATGCATGTGGGGCCCCTATGACATGCGGCATGCATTTGTGGGCCCCAAGACATGCTGCATGCATTTGGGGGCCCCCATGACATGCAGTATGCACGTGGGCCCCCATGACATGTGGCATGCATTTGGGGCCCCCATGACATGCGGCATGCATTTGGGGACCCCATGACATGCGGCATGCATGTGGGGGCCCCATGACATGCGGCATGCATGTGGGGCCCCAATTACATGCGACATGCATTTGGGGCCCCCATGACTTGAGGCATGCATTTGGGGCCCCCATGACATGCGGCATGCATGTGGGACCCCAATGACATGCGGCATGCATTTGAATCCCCCATTACATGCGGCATGCATGTGGGGCCCAAATGCTTGCCGCATGTCATGGGGGCCTCCATGACATGCGGCATGCATGTGGGGCCCCATGACATGTGCCATGCATGTGGGGCCCCTATGACATGCGGCATGCATTTGGGGCCCCGATGACATGCGGCATGCATGTGGGGCACCCATGACTTGCGGCATGAATTTGAGGGCCCCATTATATGCGGCATGCACGTGGAGCCCCCATGACATGCGGCATGCATTTGGGGCCCCCATGATATGCGGCATGCATGTGGGGCCCCCATGACATGTGGCATGCATGTGGGGCCCCTATGACATGCGGCATGCATTTGTGGGCCCCAAGACATGCTGCATGCATTTGGGGGCCCCCATGACATGCGGCATGCACGTGGGGCCCCCATGACATGCGGCATGCACGTGGGGCCCCTATGACATGCGGCATGCACGTGGGGCCCTCATGACATGCAGCATGCATTTGGGGCCACTATGACATGCAGCATGCATTTGGGGCCCCCATGACATGCGGCATGCATTTGGGCCCCATGACATGCAGCATGCACGTGGGGCCCCATGACATGCGGAATGCCTGCTGGGCCCCAATGACATGTGGCATGCATTTGGGGCCCCCAATATATGCATCATGCACTTGGGGCCCCCATGATATGTGGCATGCATTTGGGGCCCCCATGACTTGAGCCATGCATTTGGGGCCCCATGACATGCGGCATGCATGTAGGCCCCCATGAAATGCGCCATGCATGTGTGGCCCCTATGACATGCGGCATGCATTTGTGGGCCCCAATACATGCAGCATGCACATGGGGCCCCCATGACATGCTGCATGCATTTGGGGCCCCCATGACATGCGGCATGCATTTGGGGGCCCCATGACATGCGGAATGCACGTGGGGCCCCTATGACATGCGACATGAATTTGGGAGCCCCATTACATGCGGCCTGCACATGGAGCCCCCATGACATGCGTCATGCATTTGGGCCCCCATGACATGAGTCATGCATTTGGGGCCACCATGACATGCGGCATGCATTTGGGGCCCCCATGACATGCGGCATGCATTTGGGTCCCCCATGAAATGCGGCATGCATGTGGGGCCCCCATGACATGCGGCATGCATTTGGGGCCCTCATGACATGCGTCATGCATTTGGGGCCCCCATGACATGCGGCATGCATGTAGGGCCCCCATGAAATGTGCCATGCATGTGAATCCTCCATCACATGCGGCATGCACGTGGGGCCCCCGTGACATGCGGCATGCATTTGGGGCCCCAATGACATGCGGAATGCCTGCGGGGCCCCCATGACATGCGGCATGCAGGCGGGGCCCTCATGACATGCGGCATGCATTTGGGGCCTCCATGACATGTGGCATGCATGTGGGTCCCCATGACATGCGGCATGCATGTGGGGCCCCCATGACATGCGGCATGCATTTGGGGCCTCCATGACATGTGGCATGCACATGGGGCCCCCATAACATGCTACATGCATTTGGGGTGCCCGAGACATGCGGCATGCACGTGGGGCCCCAATGACATGCGGCATGCATGCGGGGCCCTCATGACATGCGGCATTCATGTGGGGCCCCCATGATATGTGGCATGCATGTCGGACCCCCATGATATGTGGCATGCATTTGGGGCCCCCATGACATGCGGAATGCATGTAGGGCCCCCATGAAATGCGCCATGCATGTGGGGCCCCTATGACATGCGGCATGCATTTGTGAGCCCCAAGACATGCGGCATGCACCTGGGGCCCCCATGACAATGTGCATGCGTTTGGGGACTCCATGATATGCGGCATGCATTTGGGGCCCCCATGACATGCGGCATGCATTTGGGGCCCCCATGATATGCGGCATGCATGTGGGTCCCCCATGACATGTGGCATGGATTTGGGGCCCCCATGACATACGGCATGCATTTGGGTCCCCCATGAAATGTGCCATGCATGTGGGGCCCCTATGACATGCGGCATGCATTTGTGGGCCCCAAGACATGCTGCATGCATTTGGGGGCCCCCATGACATGCGGCATGCACGTGGGGCCCCCATGACATGCGGCATGCACGTGGGGCCCCTATGACATGCGGCATGCACGTGGGGCCCTCATGACATGCAGCATGAATTTGGGGCCACTATGACATGCAGCATGCATTTGGGGCCCCCATGACATGCGGCATGCATGTGGGACCCCTATGACATGCGGCATGCATTTGGGGGGCCATGACATGCGGCATGCACGTGGGGCCCCCATGACATGCGGCATACATTTGTGACCCCCGTGACATGATGCATGCACGTGGGGCCCCCATGACATGCGGCAAGCACGTGGGGGCCCAATGACATGCAGCATGTACGTGGCGCCCCCATGACATGCGGAATGCACGTGAGGCCCCCATGACATGAGGAATGCCTGCGGGGCCCCAATGACATGCGGCATGCATGCATTTGGGTCCATGAAATGCGGCATGCATGTGGGGCCCCCATGACATGTGGCATGCATGTGGGGCCCCATGATATGCGGCATGCAGTTGGGGACCCCAATACATGCGGCATGCACGTTGGGGCCCCATGACATGCGGCATGCATTTGGGCCCCATGACATGCAGCATGCACGTGGGGCCCCATGACATGCGGAATGCCTGCGGGGCCCCAATGACATGTGGCATGCATTTGGGGCCCACAATATATGCATCATGCACGTGGGGCCCCCATGATATATGGCATGCATTTGGGGACCCCATGACTTGAGCCATGCATTTGGGGCCCCCATGACATGCGGCATGCACGTGGGCCCCTCATGACATGCAGCATGCATTTGGGGCCCCCGTGACATGCGGCATGCATGTAGGCCCCCATGAAATGCGCCATGCATGTGGGGCCCAAATGCTTGCCGCATGTCATGGGGGCCTCCATGACATGCGGCATGCATGTGGGGCCCCATGACATGTGCCATGCATGTGGGGCCCCTATGACATGCGGCATGCATTTGGGGCCCCGATGACATGCGGCATGCATGTGGGGCACCCATGACTTGCGGCATGAATTTGAGGGCCCCATTATATGCGGCATGCACGTGGAGCCCCCATGACATGCAGCATGCATTTGGGGCCCCCATGATATGCGGCATGCATGTGGGTCCCCCATGACATGTGGCATGGATTTGGGGCCCCCATGACATACGGCATGCATTTGGGTCCCCCATGAAATGTGCCATGCATGTGGGACCCCCATGACATACGGCATGCATTTGGGTCCCCCATGAAGTGTGCCATGCATGTGGGGCCCCTATGACATGCGGCATGCATTTGTGGGCCCCAAGACATGCTGCATGCATTTGGGGGCCCCCATGACATGCAGTATGCACGTGGGGCCCCCATGACATGCGGCATGCATTTGGGGCCCCCATGACATGCGGCATGCATTTGGGGACCCCATGACATGCGGCATGCATGTGGGGGCCCCATGACATGCGGCATGCATGTGGGGCCCCAATTACATGCGACATGCATTTGGGGCCCCCATGACTTGAGGCATGCATTTGGGGCCCCCATTACATGTGGCATGCATGTGGGACCCAAATGCTTGCCGCATGTCATGGGGGCCTCCATGACATGCAGCATGCATGTGGGGCCCCATGACATGTGCCATGCATGTGGGGCCCCTATGACATGCGGCATGCATTTGGGGCCCCGATGACATGCGGCATGCATGTGGGGCCCCTATGACATGCGGCATGCATTTGGGGCCCCGATGACATGCGGCATGCATGTGGGGCACCCATGACTTGCGGCATGAATTTGAGGGCCCCATTATATGCGGCATGCACGTGGAGCCCCCATGACATGCGGCATGCATTTGGGGCCCCCATGATATGCGGCATGCATGTGGGGCCCCCATGACATGTGGCATGCATGTGGGGCCCCTATGACATGCGGCATGCATTTGTGGGCCCCAAGACATGCTGCATGCATTTGGGGGCCCCCATGACATGCGGCATGCACATGGGGCCCCCATGACATGCGGCATGCACGTGGGGCCCCTATGACATGCGGCATGCACGTGGGGCCCTCATGACATGCAGCATGCATTTGGGGCCACTATGACATGCAGCATGCATTTGGGGCCCCCATGACATGCGGCATGCATGTGGGACCCCTATGACATGCGGCATGCATTTGGGGGGCCATGACATGCGGCATGCACGTGGGGCCCCCATGACATGCGGCATACATTTGTGACCCCCGTGACATGAGGCATGCACGTGGGGCCCCCATGACATGCGGCAAGCACGTGGGGGCCCAATGACATGCAGCATGTACGTGGCGCCCCCATGACATGCGGAATGCACGTGAGGCCCCCATGACATGAGGAATGCCTGCGGGGCCCCAATGACATGCGGCATGCATGCATTTGGGTCCATGAAATGCGGCATGCATGTGGGGCCCCCATGACATGTGGCATGCATGTGGGGCCCCATGATATGCGGCATGCAGTTGGGGACCCCAATACATGCGGCATGCACGTTGGGGCCCCATGACATGCGGCTTGCATTTGGGCCCCATGACATGCAGCATGCACGTGGGGCCCCATGACATGCGGAATGCCTGCGGGGCCCCAATGACATGTGGCATGCATTTGGGGCCCACAATATATGCATCATGCACTTGGGGCCCCCATGATATGTGGCATGCATTTGGGGACCCCATGACTTGAGCCATGCATTTGGGGCCCCCATGACATGCGGCATGCACGTGGGCCCCTCATGACATGCAGCATGCATTTGGGGCCCCCGTGACATGCGGCATGCATGTAGGCCCCCATGAAATGCGCCATGCATGTGGGGCCCAAATGCTTGCCGCATGTCATGGGGGCCTCCATGACATGCGGCATGCATGTGGGGCCCCATGACATGTGCCATGCATGTGGGGCCCCTATGACATGCGGCATGCATTTGGGGCCCCGATGACATGCGGCATGCATGTGGGGCACCCATGACTTGCAGCATGCATTTGGGGCCCCCATGATATGCGGCATGCATGTGGGTCCCCCATGACATGTGGCATGGATTTGGGGCCCCCATGACATACGGCATGCATTTGGGTCCCCCATGAAATGTGCCATGCATGTGGGGCCCCCATGACATACGGCATGCATTTGGGTCCCCCATGAAGTGTGCCATGCATGTGGGGCCCCTATGACATGCGGCATGCATTTGTGGGCCCCAAGACATGCTGCATGCATTTGGGGGCCCCCATGACATGCAGTATGCACGTGGGGCCCCCATGACATGCGGCATGCATTTGGGGCCCCCATGACATGCGGAATGCATTTGGGGACCCCATGACATGCGGCATGCATGTGGGGGCCCCATGACATGCGGCATGCATGTGGGGCCCCAATTACATGCGACATGCATTTGGGGCCCCCATGACTTGAGGCATGCATTTGGGGCCCCCATTACATGCGGCATGCATGTGGGGCCCAAATGCTTGCCGCATGTCATGGGGGCCTCCATGACATGCGGCATGCATGTGGGGCCCCATGACATGTGCCATGCATGTGGGGCCCCTATGACATGCGGCATGCATTTGGGGCCCCGATGACATGCGGCATGCATGTGGGGCCCCTATGACATGCGGCATGCATTTGGGGCCCCGATGACATGCGGCATGCATGTGGGGCACCCATGACTTGCGGCATGAATTTGAGGGCCCCATTATATGCGGCATGCACGTGGAGCCCCCATGACATGCGGCATGCATTTGGGGCCCCCATGATATGCGGCATGCATGTGGGGCCCCCATGACATGTGGCATGCATGTGGGGCCCCTATGACATGTGGCATGCATGTGGGGCCCCTATGACATGCGGCATGCATTTGTGGGCCCCAAGACATGCTGCATGCATTTGGGGGCCCCCATGACATGCGGCATGCACATGGGGCCCCCATGACATGCGGCATGCACGTGGGGCCCCTATGACATGCGGCATGCACGTGGGGCCCTCATGACATGCAGCATGCATTTGGGGCCACTATGACATGCAGCATGCATTTGGGGCCCCCATGACATGCGGCATGCATGTGGGACCCCTATGACATGCGGCATGCATTTGGGGGGCCATGACATGCGGCATACATTTGTGACCCCCGTGACATGAGGCATGCACGTGGGGCCCCCATGACATGCGGCAAGCACGTGGGGGCCCAATTACATGCAGCATGTACGTGGCGCCCCCATGACATGCGGAATGCACGTGAGGCCCCCATGACATGAGGAATGCCTGCGGGGCCCCAATGACATGCGGCATGCATGCATTTGGGTCCATGAAATGCGGCATGCATGTGGGGCCCCCATGACATGTGGCATGCATGTGGGGCCCCATGATATGCGGCATGCAGTTGGGGACCCCAATACATGCGGCATGCACGTTGGGGCCCCATGACATGCGGCATGCATTTGGGCCCCATGACATGCAGCATGCACGTGGGGCCCCATGACATGCGGAATGCCTGCGGGGCCCCAATGACATGCGGCATGCATTTGGGGCCCCGATGACATGCGGCATGCATGTGGGGCACCCATGACTTGCGGCATGAATTTGAGGGCCCCATTATATGCGGCATGCACGTGGAGCCCCCATGACATGCGGCATGCATTTGGGGCCCCCATGATATGCGGCATGCATGTGGGGCCCCCATGACATGCACCATGCATGTGGGGCCCCTATGACATGCTGCATGCATTTGGGGCCCCCATGACTTGAGGCATGCATTTGGGGCCCCCATGACATGCGGCATGCATTTAGGGCCCCCATGAAATGTGCCATGCATGTGGGGCCCCTATGACATGTGGCATGCATTTGTGGGCCCCAAGACATGTGGCATGCATATGGGGCCCCCATGAAATGCGGAATTTATTTGGGGCCCCCATGATTTGTGGAATGCCTGCGGGGCCCCCATGACATGCGGCATGCACGGGGGGCCCCCATGAAATGCGGCATTTATTAGGGGCCCCCATGACATGTGGAATGCCTGCGGGGCCCCCGTGACATGAGGCATGCACGTGGGCATGCATGCATTTGGGTCCCCCATGAAATGTGGCATGCATTTGGGGCCCCCATGACATGTGACATGCATGTGGGGTCCCATGATATGCGGCATGCAGTTGGGGCCCCAATGAAATGCGGCATTTATTTAGGGCCCCCATGACATGTGGAATGCCTGCGGGGCCCCCGTGACATGAGACATGCACGTTGGGCACCCATGACATGCGACATGCATTTATGGCCCCATGACATGCGGCATGCATTTGGGCCCTCATGAAATGCGCCATGCATGCGGCGCCCTCATGACATGCGGCATACATTTTGGGCCCCATGACATGCGGCATGCAAGTGGGGCCCCTATGACATGCCGCATGCTTTTGGGGCCCCCATTACATGTGACATGCACATGGGGCCCCCATGACATGCGGCATGCATTTATGGCCCCCATGACATGCGGCATGCATTTGGGGCCTCCATGAAATGCGGCATGCATGTGGGTCCCCATGACATGTGGCATGCACGTGGGGCCCCCTTGACATGCGACGTTCATTTGGGGCCCCCATGACATGTGGCATGCATTTATGGCCCCCATGACATGCGGCATGCATTTGGGGCCTCCATGACATGCGGCATGCATGTGGGTCCCCATGACATGTGGCATGCACGTGGGGCCCCCTTGACATGCGACATTCATTTGGGGCCCCCATGACATGTGGCATGCATGTGGGGCTCCCATGAAATGCGGCATGCATGTGGGGCCCCAATGACATGTGCCATGCATTTGGGGCCCCAATGACATGCAGCATGCATGTGGGGCACCCATGACTTGCGCCATGCACGTGGGGCCCCTATGACATGCGGCATGAATTTGGGGGCCCCATTACATGCGGCATGCACGTGGAGCCCCCATGACATGCGGCATGCATTTGGGCCCCCATGACATGCGGCATGCATTTGGGGCCCCCATGACATGTGGTATGCATGTGGGACCCCCATGACATGCGTCATGCATTTGGGGCCCCCATGACATGCTCCATGCATGTGGGGCCCCTATGATATGCGGCATACATTTGTGGCCCCCGTGACATGATGCATGCACATGGGGCACCCATGACATGCGGCAAGCACGTGGGGCCCCAATGACATGCAGCATGCACGTGGGACCCCCATGACACGCGGCATGCATGTGGGTCCCCCAGGACATGCAGCATGCATTTGGGGCCCCCATGACATGTGGTATGCACGTGGGGCCCCTATGACATGCCGCATGCATTTGGGGCCCCCATGACATGCTGCATGCATGTGGGACCCCCATTACATGATGCATGCAAGTGGGGCCCCCATGACATGTGGCATGCATGAGATCCCCCATGACATGTGGCATGCACGTGGGGCCCCCATGACATGCTGCATGCATTTGGGGCCCCTATGACATGCGGTATGCACGTGGTGCCCTCATGACATGCAGCATGCATTTGGGGCCACTGTGACATGCGGCATGCATTTGGGGCCCCCATGACATGCGGCATGCATGTGGGACCCCCATGATATGCGGCATGCATGTGGGACCCCCATGATATGCGGCATGCATTTGGGGCCCCCATGACTTGAGGCATGCATTTGGGGCCCCCATGAATTGCACCATGCATGTGGGGCCCCTATGACATGCGGCATGCATTTGTGGGCCCCAAGATATGCGGCATGCATGTGGGGCCCCTATGACATTCGGCATCCATTTGGGGGCCCCATGACATGCGGCATGCACGTGGGGCCCCCATGAAATGCGGCATGTCTGCGGGGCCCGCATGACATGCAGCATGCATTTGGATCCCCCATTACATGCTGCATGCAAGTGGGGCCCCCATGAAATGCGCCATGCATGTGGGGCCCCTATGACATGCTGCATGAATTTGGGGCCCCCAATACATGCGGCATGCTTGTTCGGCCCACAAGACATGCGGCATGCATTTATGGCCCCCATGACATGCGGCAAGCATTTGAGCCCCCATGGCATGCGGCATGCATGTGGGGCCCCAATGACATGCGGCATGCATTTGGGGCCCCAATGACATGCAGCATGCATGTGGGGCACCCATGACTTGCGCCATGCACGTGGGGCCCCTATGACATGCGGCATGAATTTGGGGGCCCCATTACATGCGGCATGCACGTGGAGCCCCCATGACATGCGGCATGCATTTGGGCCCCCATGACATGCGGCACTCATTTGGGGCCTGCATAACATGCTGCATGCATTTGGGGTACCTGAGACATGCGGCATGCATGTGGGGCCCCCATAACATGCTGCATGCATTTGGGGTGTCCGAGACATGCGGCATGCACGTGGGGCCCCTATGACATGCCGCATGCATTTGGGGCCCCCATTACATGTGGCATGCACATGGGGCCCCCATGACATGCGGCATACGCTTGGGGCCCCAATGACATGCGGCATGAGTTTGGATCCCCCATGACATGCGGCATGCACGTGGGGCCCCCATGACATGAGTCATGCATTTGGGGCCGCCATGACAAGCGGCATGCATTTGGGGGCCCCATGACATGCGGCATGCATGTGGGACCCCCATGACATGCGTCATGCATTTTGGGCCCCCATGACATGCTCCATGCATGTGGGGCCCCTATGATATGCGGCATACATTTGTGGCCCCCGTGACATGATGCATGCACATGGGGCACCCATGACATGCGGCAAGCACGTGGGGCCCCAATGACATGCAGCATGCACGTGGGACCCCCATGACACGCGGCATGCATGTGGGTCCCCCAGGACATGCAGCATGCATTTGGGGCCCCCATGACATGTGGTATGCACGTGGGGCCCCTATGACATGCCGCATGCATTTGGGGCCCCCATGACATGCTGCATGCATGTGGGACCCCCATTACATGATGCATGCAAGTGGGGCCCCCATGACATGTGGCATGCATGAGAGCCCCCATGACATGTGGCATGCACGTGGGGCCCCCATGACATGCTGCATGCATTTGGGGCCCCTATGACATGCGGTATGCACGTGGGGCCCTCATGACATGCAGCATGCATTTGGGGACACTGTGACATGCGGCATGCATTTGGGGGCCCCATGACATGCGGCATGCATGTGGGACCCCCATGATATGCGGCATGCATGTGGGACCCCCATGATATGCGGCATGCATTTGGGGCCCCCATGACTTGAGGCATGCATTTGGGGCCCCCATGAATTGCGCCATGCATGTGGTGCCCCTATGACATGCGGCATGCATTTGTGGGCCCCAAGATATGCGGCATGCATGTGGGGCCCCTATGACATTCGGCATCCATTTGGAGGCCCCATGACATGCGGCATGCACGTGGGGCCCCCATGAAATGCGCCATGCATGTGGGGCCCCTATGACATGCTGCATGAATTTGGGGCCCCCAATACATGCGGCATGCTTGTTCGGCCCACAAGACATGCGGCATGCATTTATGGCCCCCATGACATGCGGCAAGCATTTGAGCCCCCATGGCATGCGGCATGCATGTGGGGCCCCAATGACATGCGGCATGCATTTGGGGCCCCCATGACTTGAGGCATGCATTTGGGGCCCCCATGACATGCGGCATGCATGTGGGGCCCCCATGACATGCGGCATGCATTTGGGGCCTGCATAACATGCTGCATGCACTTGGGGTACCTGATACATGCGGCATGCACGTGGGGACCCCATAACATGCTGCATGCATTTGGGGTGCCCAAGACATGCGGCATGCACGTGGTGCCCCTATGACATGCCGCATGCATTTGGGGCCCCCATTACATGTGGCATGCACATGGGGCCTCCATGACATGCGGCATACGCTTGGGGCCCCAATGACATGCAGCATGAGTTTGGATCCCCCATGACATGCGGCATGCACGTGGGGCTCCCATGACATGAGTCATGCATTTGAGGCCGCCATGACATGCAGCATGGATTTGGGGCCCCCATGACATGGGGCATGCACGTGGGGCCCCTATGACATGCGGCATGCACGTGGGGCCCTCATGACATGCAGCATGCATTTGAGGCCACCATGACATGCGGCATGCATTTGGGGCCCCCATGACATGCGGCATGCATGTGGGACCCCTATGACATGCGGCATGCATTTGGGGGCCCCAATACATGCGGCATGCACGTTGGGCCCCCATGACATGCGGCAAGCACGTGGGGCCCCAATAACATGCAGCATGCACGTGGGGCCCCCATGAAATGCGCCATGCATGTGGGGCCCCTATGTCATGCGGCATGCATTTGTGGGCCCCAAGACATGCGGCATGCACGTGGGGCCTCCATGACATGCTGCATGCATTTGGGGCCCCCATGATATGCGGCATGCATTTGGGTCCCCATGACTTGAGGCATGCATTTGGGGCCCCCATGACATGCGGCATGCATTTGAATCCCCCATTACATACCGCATGCACGTGGGGCCCCTATGCCATGCGACATGAATTTGGGAGCCCCAATACATGCGGCATGCATTTGGGGCCTGCATAACATGCTGCATGCATTTGGGGTACCTGAGACATGCGGCATGCAAATGAGGCCCCCATAACATGCTGCATGCATTTGGGGCCCCCATTACATGTGGCATGCAAATGGGGCCCCCGTGACATGCGACATATGCTTGGGGCCCCAATGACATGCGGCATGAGTTTGGATCCACCATAACATGCGGCATGCACGTGGGGCCCCCATGACATGCGGCATGCATGTGGGGCCCCCATGACATGCTCCATGCATGTGGGGCCCCTATGACATGCGGCATGCATTTGTTGGCCCCAAGACATGCGGCATGCACGTGGGGCCTCCATGACATGCTGCATGCGTTTGGGGCCCCCATGATATGCGGCATGCATTTGGGGCCCCATGACTTGAGGCATGCATTTGGGGCCCCCATGACATGAGGCATGCATGTGGGACCCCCATGACATGCGGCATGCATTTGAATCCCCCATTACATGCGGCATGCACGTGGGGCCCCCATGACATGCGGCATGTATTTGGGGCCCCCATGACATGCGGAATGCACGTGGGGCCCCTATGACATGCGACATGAATTTGGCAGCCCCAATACATGCGGCATGCATTTGGGGCCTGCATAACATGCTGCATGCATTTGGGGTACCTGAGACATGTGGCATGCACATGAGGCCCCCATAACATGCTGCATGCATTTGGGACCCCCATTACATGTGGCATGCAAATGGGGCCCCCATGACATGCGACATATGCTTGGGGCCCCAATGACATGCGGCATGAGTTTGGATCCCCCATAACATGCGGCATGCACGTGGGGCCCCCATGACATGCGGCATGCATGTGGGGCCCCCATGACATGCGGCAAGCACGCAGGGCCCCAATGACATGCAGCATGTACGTGGGGCCCCCATGACATGCGGAATGCACGTGAGGCCCCCATGACAAGTGGAATGCCTGCGGGGCCCCAATGACATGGGGCATGCATGCATTTGGGTCACCCATGAAATGCGGCATGCATGTGGGGCCCCCATGACATGTGGCATGCATGTGGGGTCCCATGATATGCGGCATGCAGTTGGGGCCCCCAATACATGCGGCATGCACGTGGGGCCCCAATGACATGCAGCATGCCCGTGGGGCCCCCATGACATGCGGAATGCACGTGAGGCCCCCATGACATGCGGAATGCCTGCGGGTCCCCCTTGATATGCGGCATGCATTTGGGGCCCCCATGACTTGAGGCATGCATTTGGGGCCCCCATGACATGCGGCATGCATGTGGGACCACCATGACATGCGGCATGCATTTGAATCCCCCATTACATGCGGCATGCAGGTGGTTCCCCCATGACATGCGGCATGCATTTGGGACCCCCATGACATGCGGCATGCACGTTGGGCCCCATGACATGCTCCATGCATGTGGGGCCCCTATGACATGCGGCATGCATTTGGGGGGCCCCATGACATGTGTCATGCACGTGGGGCCACCATGACATGTGGCATACATTTGTGGCCCCCGTGACATGAGGCATGCACGTGGGGCCCCCATGACATGCGGCATGCACGTGGGCCCCAATGACATGCAGCATGCCCGTGGGGCCCCCATGACATGCGGAATGCACGTGAGGCCCCCATGACATGTGGAATGCCTGCGGGGCCCCCTTGATATGCGGCATGCATTTGGGGCCCCCATGACTTGAGGCATGCATTTGGGGCCCCCATGACATGCGGCATGCATGTGGGACCACCATGACATGCGGCATGCATTTGAATCCCCCATTACATGCGGCATGCAGGTGGTTCCCCCATGACATGCGGCATGCATTTGTGGCCCCCAATACATGCGGCATGCACGTTAGGCCCCATTACAGCTCCATGCATGTGGGGCCCCTATGACATGCGGCATGCATTTGGGGGGCCCCATTACATGTGGCATGCACGTGGCGCCACCATGACATGTGGCATACATTTGTGGCCCCCGTGACATGAGGCATGCACGTGGGCCCCCCATGACATGCGGCATACATTTATGGCCCCCATGACATGCGGCAAGCATTTGGGCCCCCATGACATGCGGCATGCATGTGGGGCCCCCATGACATGCGGCATGCATTTGGTGGCCCCATGATATGCAGCATGCATTTGGGTCCCCTATGAAATGCGACATGCATGTGGGTCCCCCAGGACATGCGGCATGCATTTGGGCCCCCATGACATGTGGTATGCACGTGGGGCCCCTATGACATGCGACATGAATTTGGGGGCCCCATTGCATGCGGCATGCACGTGGGCCCCCCTTGACATGCGACATTCATTTGGGGCCCCCATGACATGTGGCATGCATGTGGGGTCCCATGATATGCGGCATGCAGTTGGGGCCCCAATACATGTTTCATGCGCGTTGGGCACCCATGACATGTGACATGCATTTATGGCCCCATGACATGCGGCATGAATTTGGGCCCTCATGATATGTGCCATGCATGTGGGGCCCCTATGACATGCGGCATGCATTTGTGGGCCCCAAGACATGTGGCATGCACGTGGGCCCCCCATGACATGCTGCATGCATTTGGGACCCCCATGATATGTGGCACGCATTTGGGGCCCCCATGCCATGCGGCATGCATGTGGGGCCCCTATGACATGCGGCATGCTTTTGTGGGCCCCAAGACATGCTGCATGCATTTTTGGGGCCCCATGACATGCGGCATGCACGTGGGGCCCCCATGATATGTGGCATGCATTTGGGGCCCCCATGACATGCGGCATGCATTTGGGGCCCCCATGACATGCAGTATGCACGTGGGGCCCCCATGACATGCGGCATGCATTTGGGGCCCCCATGACATGCGGCATGCATTTGGGGACCCCATGACATGCGGCATGCATGTGGGGGCCCCATGACATGCGACATGCATGTGGGGCCCCAATTACATGCGACATGCATTTGGGGCCCCCATGACTTGAGGCATGCATTTGGGGCCCCCATGACATGCGGCATGCATGTGGGACCCCAATGACATGCGGCATGCATTTGAATCCCCCATTACATGCGGCATGCATGTGGGGCCCAAATGCTTGCCGCATGTCATGGGGGCCTCCATGACATGCGGCATGCATGTGGGGCCCCATGACATGTGCCATGCATGTGGGGCCCCTATGACATGCGGCATGCATTTGGGGCCCCGATGACATGTGGCATGCATGTGGGGCACCTATGACTTGCGGCATGAATTTGAGGGCCCCATTATATGCGGCATGCACGTGGAGCCCCCATGACATGCGGCATGCATTTGGGGCCCCCATGATATGCGGCATGCATGCGGGTCCCCCATGACATGTGGCATGGATTTGGGGCCCCCATGACATACGGCATGCATTTGGGTCCCCCATGAAATGTGCCATGCATGTGGGGCCCCCATGACATACGGCATGCATTTGGGTCCCCCATGAAATGTGCCATGCATGTGGGGCCCCTATGACATGCGGCATGCATTTGTGGGCCCCAAGACATGCTGCATGCATTTGGGGGCCCCCATGACATGCAGTATGCACGTGGGGCCCCCATGACATGTGGCATGCATTTGGGGCCCCCATGACATGCGGCATGCATTTGGGGACCCCATGACATGCGGCATGCATGTGGGGGCCCCATGACATGCGGCATGCATGTGGGGCCCCAATTACATGCGACATGCATTTGGGGCCCCCATGACTTGAGGCATGCATTTGGGGCCCCCATGACATGCGGCATGCATGTGGGACCCCAATGACATGCGGCATGCATTTGAATCCCCCATTACATGCGGCATGCATGTGGGGCCCAAATGCTTGCCGCATGTCATGGGGGCCTCCATGACATGCGGCATGCATGTGGGGCCCCATGACATGTGCCATGCATGTGGGGCCCCTATGACATGCGGCATGCATTTGGGGCCCCGATGACATGCGGCATGCATGTGGGGCACCCATGACTTGCGGCATGAATTTGAGGGCCCCATTATATGCGGCATGCACGTGGAGCCCCCATGACATGCGGCATGCATTTGGGGCCCCCATGATATGCGGCATGCATGTGGGGCCCCCATGACATGTGGCATGCATGTGGGGCCCCTATGACATGCGGCATGCATTTGTGGGCCCCAAGACATGCTGCATGCATTTGGGGGCCCCCATGACATGCGGCATGCACGTGGGGCCCCCATGACATGCGGCATGCACGTGGGGCCCCTATGACATGCGGCATGCACGTGGGGCCCTCATGACATGCAGCATGCATTTGGGGCCACTATGACATGCAGCATGCATTTGGGGCCCCCATGACATGCGGCATGCATTTGGGCCCCATGACATGCAGCATGCACGTGGGGCCCCATGACATGCGGAATGCCTGCTGGGCCCCAATGACATGTGGCATGCATTTGGGGCCCCCAATATATGCATCATGCACTTGGGGCCCCCATGATATGTGGCATGCATTTGGGGCCCCCATGACTTGAGCCATGCATTTGGGGCCCCATGACATGCGGCATGCATGTAGGCCCCCATGAAATGCGCCATGCATGTGTGGCCCCTATGACATGCGGCATGCATTTGTGGGCCCCAATACATGCAGCATGCACATGGGGCCCCCATGACATGCTGCATGCATTTGGGGCCCCCATGACATGCGGCATGCATTTGGGGGCCCCATGACATGCGGAATGCACGTGGGGCCCCTATGACATGCGACATGAATTTGGGAGCCCCATTACATGCGGCCTGCACATGGAGCCCCGATGACATGCGTCATGCATTTGGGCCCCCATGACATGAGTCATGCATTTGGGGCCACCATGACATGCGGCATGCATTTGGGGCCCCCATGACATGCGGCATGCATTTGGGTCCCCCATGAAATGCGGCATGCATGTGGGGCCCCCATGACATGCGGCATGCATTTGGGGCCCTCATGACATGCGTCATGCATTTGGGGCCCCCATGACATGCGGCATGCATGTAGGGCCCCCATGAAATGTGCCATGCATGTGAATCCTCCATCACATGCGGCATGCACGTGGGGCCCCCGTGACATGCGGCATGCATTTGGGGCCCCAATGACATGCGGAATGCCTGCGGGGCCCCCATGACATGCGGCATGCAGGCGGGGCCCTCATGACATGCGGCATGCATTTGGGGCCTCCATGACATGTGGCATGCATGTGGGTCCCCATGACATGCGGCATGCATGTGGGGCCCCCATGACATGCGGCATGCATTTGGGGCCTCCATGACATGTGGCATGCACATGGGGCCCCCATAACATGCTGCATGCATTTGGGGTGCCCGAGACATGCGGCATGCACGTGGGGCCCCAATGACATGCGGCATGCATGCGGGGCCCTCATGACATGCGGCATTCATGTGGGGCCCCCATGATATGTGGCATGCATGTCGGACCCCCATGATATGTGGCATGCATTTGGGGCCCCCATGACATGCGGAATGCATGTAGGGCCCCCATGAAATGCGCCATGCATGTGGGGCCCCTATGACATGCGGCATGCATTTGTGAGCCCCAAGACATGCGGCATGCACCTGGGGCCCCCATGACAATGTGCATGCGTTTGGGGACCCCATGATATGCGGCATGCATTTGGGGCCCCCATGACATGCGGCATGCATTTGGGGCCCCCATGATATGCGGCATGCATGTGGGTCCCCCATGACATGTGGCATGGATTTGGGGCCCCCATGACATACGGCATGCATTTGGGTCCCCCATGAAATGTGCCATGCATGTGGGGCCCCTATGACATGCGGCATGCATTTGTGGGCCCCAAGACATGCTGCATGCATTTGGGGGCCCCCATGACATGCGGCATGCACGTGGGGCCCCCATGACATGCGGCATGCACGTGGGGCCCCTATGACATGCGGCATGCACGTGGGGCCCTCATGACATGCAGCATGAATTTGGGGCCACTATGACATGCAGCATGCATTTGGGGCCCCCATGACATGCGGCATGCATGTGGGACCCCTATGACATGCGGCATGCATTTGGGGGGCCATGACATGCGGCATGCACGTGGGGCCCCCATGACATGCGGCATACATTTGTGACCCCCGTGACATGAGGCATGCACGTGGGGCCCCCATGACATGCGGCAAGCACGTGGGGGCCCAATGTCATGCAGCATGTACGTGGCGCCCCCATGACATGCGGAATGCACGTGAGGCCCCCATGACATGAGGAATGCCTGCGGGGCCCCAATGACATGCGGCATGCATGCATTTGGGTCCATGAAATGCGGCATGCATGTGGGGCCCCCATGACATGTGGCATGCATGTGGGGCCCCATGATATGCGGCATGCAGTTGGGGACCCCAATACATGCGGCATGCACGTTGGGGCCCCATGACATGCGGCATGCATTTGGGCCCCATGACATGCAGCATGCACGTGGGGCCCCATGACATGCGGAATGCCTGCGGGGCCCCAATGACATGTGGCATGCATTTGGGGCCCACAATATATGCATCATGCACGTGGGGCCCCCATGATATGTGGCATGCATTTGGGGACCCCATGACTTGAGCCATGCATTTGGGGCCCCCATGACATGCGGCATGCACGTGGGCCCCTCATGACATGCAGCATGCATTTGGGGCCCCCGTGACATGCGGCATGCATGTAGGCCCCCATGAAATGCGCCATGCATGTGGGGCCCAAATGCTTGCCGCATGTCATGGGGGCCTCCATGACATGCGGCATGCATGTGGGGCCCCATGACATGTGCCATGCATGTGGGGCCCCTATGACATGCGGCATGCATTTGGGGCCCCAATGACATGCGGCATGCATGTGGGGCACCCATGACTTGCGGCATGAATTTGAGGGCCCCATTATATGCGGCATGCACGTGGAGCCCCCATGACATGCAGCATGCATTTGGGGCCCCCATGATATGCGGCATGCATGTGGGTCCCCCATGACATGTGGCATGGATTTGGGGCCCCCATGACATACGGCATGCATTTGGGTCCCCCATGAAATGTGCCATGCATGTGGGACCCCCATGACATACGGCATGCATTTGGGTCCCCCATGAAGTGTGCCATGCATGTGGGGCCCCTATGACATGCGGCATGCATTTGTGGGCCCCAAGACATGCTGCATGCATTTGGGGGCCCCCATGACATGCAGTATGCACGTGGGGCCCCCATGACATGCGGCATGCATTTGGGGCCCCCATGACATGCGGCATGCATTTGGGGACCCCATGACATGCGGCATGCATGTGGGGGCCCCATGACATGCGGCATGCATGTGGGGCCCCAATTACATGCGGCATGCATTTGGGGCCCCCATGACTTGAGGCATGCATTTGGGGCCCCCATTACATGTGGCATGCATGTGGGACCCAAATGCTTGCCGCGTGTCATGGGGGCCTCCATGACATGCAGCATGCATGTGGGGCCCCATGACATGTGCCATGCATGTGGGGCCCCTATGACATGCGGCATGCATTTGGGGCCCCGATGACATGCGGCATGCATGTGGGGCCCCTATGACATGCGGCATGCATTTGGGGCCCCGATGACATGCGGCATGCATGTGGGGCACCCATGACTTGCGGCATGAATTTGAGGGCCCCATTATATGCGGCATGCATTTGGGGCCCCGATGACATGCGGCATGCATGTGGGGCCCCTATGACATGCGGCATGCATTTGGGGCCCCCATGATATGCGGCATGCATGTGGGGCCCCCATGACATGTGGCATGCATGTGGGGCCCCTATGACATGCGGCATGCATTTGTGGGCCCCAAGACATGCTGCATGCATTTGGGGGCCCCCATGACATGCGGCATGCACATGGGGCCCCCATGACATGCGGCATGCACGTGGGGCCCCTATGACATGCGGAATGCACGTGGGGCCCTCATGACATGCAGCATGCATTTGGGGCCACTATGACATGCAGCATGCATTTGGGGCCCCCATGACATGCGGCATGCATGTGGGACCCCTATGACATGCGGCATGCATTTGGGGGGCCATGACATGCGGCATGCACGTGGGGCCCCCATGACATGCGGCATACATTTGTGACCCCCGTGACATGAGGCATGCACGTGGGGCCCCCATGACATGCGGCAAGCACGTGGGGGCCCAATGACATGCAGCATGTACGTGGCGCCCCCATGACATGCGGAATGCACGTGAGGCCCCCATGACATGAGGAATGCCTGCGGGGCCCCAATGACATGCGGCATGCATGCATTTGGGTCCATGAAATGCGGCATGCATGTGGGGCCCCCATGACATGTGGCATGCATGTGGGGCCCCATGATATGCGGCATGCAGTTGGGGACCCCAATACATGCGGCATGCACGTTGGGGCCCCATGACATGCGGCTTGCATTTGGGCCCCATGACATGCAGCATGCACGTGGGGCCCCATGACATGCGGAATGCCTGCGGGGCCCCAATGACATGTGGCATGCATTTGGGGCCCACAATATATGCATCATGCACGTGGGGCCCCCATGATATGTGGCATGCATTTGGGGACCCCATGACTTGAGCCATGCATTTGGGGCCCCCATGACATGCGGCATGCACGTGGGCCCCTCATGACATGCAGCATGCATTTGGGGCCCCCGTGACATGCGGCATGCATGTAGGCCCCCATGAAATGCGCCATGCATGTGGGGTCCAAATGCTTGCCGCATGTCATGGGGCCTCCATGACATGCGGCATGCATGTGGGGCCCCATGACATGTGCCATGCATGTGGGGCCCCTATGACATGCGGCATGCATTTGGGGCCCCGATGACATGCGGCATGCATGTGGGGCACCCATGACTTGCAGCATGCATTTGGGGCCCCCATGATATGCGGCATGCATGTGGGTCCCCCATGACATGTGGCATGGATTTGGGGCCCCCATGACATACGGCATGCATTTGGGTCCCCCATGAAATGTGCCATGCATGTGGGGCCCCCATGACATACGGCATGCATTTGGGTCCCCCATGAAGTGTGCCATGCATGTGGGGCCCCTATGACATGCGGCATGCATTTGTGGGCCCCAAGACATGCTGCATGCATTTGGGGGCCCCCATGACATGCAGTATGCACGTGGGGCCCCCATGACATGCGGCATGCATTTGGGGCCCCCATGACATGCGGCATGCATTTGGGGACCCCATGACATGCGGCATGCATGTGGGGGCCCCATGACATGCGGCATGCATGTGGGGCCCCAATTACATGCGACATGCATTTGGGGCCCCCATGACTTGAGGCATGCATTTGGGGCCCCCATTACATGCGGCATGCATGTGGGGCCCAAATGCTTGCCGCATGTCATGGGGGCCTCCATGACATGCGGCATGCATGTGGGGCCCCATGACATGTGCCATGCATGTGGGGCCCCTATGACATGCGGCATGCATTTGGGGCCCCGATGACATGCGGCATGCATGTGGGGCCCCTATGACATGCGGCATGCATTTGGGGCCCCGATGACATGCGGCATGCATGTGGGGCACCCATGACTTGCGGCATGAATTTGAGGGCCCCATTATATGCGGCATGCACGTGGAGCCCCCATGACATGCGGCATGCATTTGGGGCCCCCATGATATGCGGCATGCATGTGGGGCCCCCATGACATGTGGCATGCATGTGGGGCCCCATGATATGCGGCATGCAGTTGGGGACCCCAATACATGCGGCATGCACGTTGGGGCCCCATGACATGCGGCTTGCATTTGGGCCCCATGACATGCAGCATGCACGTGGGGCCCCATGACATGCGGAATGCCTGCGGGGCCCCAATGACATGTGGCATGCATTTGGGGCCCACAATATATGCATCATGCACGTGGGGCCCCCATGATATGTGGCATGCATTTGGGGACCCCATGACTTGAGCCATGCATTTGGGGCCCCCATGACATGCGGCATGCACGTGGGCCCCTCATGACATGCAGCATGCATTTGGGGCCCCCGTGACATGCGGCATGCATGTAGGCCCCCATGAAATGCGCCATGCATGTGGGGTCCAAATGCTTGCCGCATGTCATGGGGCCTCCATGACATGCGGCATGCATGTGGGGCCCCATGACATGTGCCATGCATGTGGGGCCCCTATGACATGCGGCATGCATTTGGGGCCCCGATGACATGCGGCATGCATGTGGGGCACCCATGACTTGCAGCATGCATTTGGGGCCCCCATGATATGCGGCATGCATGTGGGTCCCCCATGACATGTGGCATGGATTTGGGGCCCCCATGACATACGGCATGCATTTGGGTCCCCCATGAAATGTGCCATGCATGTGGGGCCCCCATGACATACGGCATGCATTTGGGTCCCCCATGAAGTGTGCCATGCATGTGGGGCCCCTATGACATGCGGCATGCATTTGTGGGCCCCAAGACATGCTGCATGCATTTGGGGGCCCCCATGACATGCAGTATGCACGTGGGGCCCCCATGACATGCGGCATGCATTTGGGGCCCCCATGACATGCGGCATGCATTTGGGGACCCCATGACATGCGGCATGCATGTGGGGGCCCCATGACATGCGGCATGCATGTGGGGCCTCAATTACATGCGACATGCATTTGGGGCCCCCATGACTTGAGGCATGCATTTGGGGCCCCCATTACATGCGGCATGCATGTGGGGCCCAAATGCTTGCCGCATGTCATGGGGGCCTCCATGACATGCGGCATGTATGTGGGGCCCCATGACATGTGCCATGCATGTGGGGCCCCTATGACATGCGGCATGCATTTGGGGCCCCGATGACATGCGGCATGCATGTGGGGCCCCTATGACATGCGGCATGCATTTGGGGCCCCGATGACATGCGGCATGCATGTGGGGCACCCATGACTTGCGGCATGAATTTGAGGGCCCCATTATATGCGGCATGCACGTGGAGCCCCCATGACATGCGGCATGCATTTGGGGCCCCCATGATATGCGGCATGCATGTGGGGCCCCCATGACATGTGGCATGCATGTGGGGCCCCTATGACATGCGGCATGCATTTGTGGGCCCCAAGACATGCTGCATGCATTTGGGGGCCCCCATGACATGCGGCATGCACATGGGGCCCCCATGACATGCGGCATGCACGTGGGGCCCCTATGACATGCGGCATGCACGTGGGGCCCTCATGACATGCAGCATGCATTTGGGGCCACTATGACATGCAGCATGCATTTGGGGCCCCCATGACATGCGGCATGCATGTGGGACCCCTATGACATGCGGCATGCATTTGGGGGGCCATGACATGCGGCATGCACGTGGGGCCCCCATGACATGCGGCATACATTTGTGACCCCCGTGACATGAGGCATGCACGTGGGGCCCCCATGACATGCGGCAAGCACGTGGGGGCCCAATGACATGCAGCATGTACGTGGCGCCCCCATGACATGCGGAATGCACGTGAGGCCCCCATGACATGAGGAATGCCTGCGGGGCCCCAATGACATGCGGCATGCATGCATTTGGGTCCATGAAATGCGGCATGCATGTGGGGCCCCCATGACATGTGGCATGCATGTGGGGCCCCATGATATGCGGCATGCAGTTGGGGACCCCAATACATGCGGCATGCACGTTGGGGCCCCATGACATGCGGCATGCATTTGGGCCCCATGACATGCAGCATGCACGTGGGGCCCCATGACATGCGGAATGCCTGCGGGGCCCCAATGACATGCGGCATGCATTTGGGGCCCCGATGACATGCGGCATGCATGTGGGGCACCCATGACTTGTGGCATGAATTTGAGGGCCCCATTATATGCGGCATGCACGTGGAGCCCCCATGACATGCGGCATGCATTTGGGGCCCCCATGATATGCGGCATGCATGTGGGGCCCCCATGACATGTGGCATGCATGTGGGGCCCCTATGACATGCGGCATGCATTTGTGGGCCCCAAGACATGCTGCATGCATTTGGGGGCCCCCATGACATGCGGCATGCACGTGGGGCCCCCATGACATGCGGCATGCACGTGGGGCCCCTATGACATGCGGCATGCACGTGGGCCCTCATGACATGCAGCATGCATTTGGGGCCACTATGACATGCAGCATGCATTTGGGGCCCCCATGACATGCGGCATGCATGTGGGACCCCTATGACATGCGGCATGCATTTGGGGGGCCATGACATGCGGCATGCACGTGGGGCCCCCATGACATGCGGCATACATTTGTGACCCCCGTGACATGAGGCATGCACGTGGGGCCCCCATGACATGCGGCAAGCACGTGGGGGCCCAATTACATGCAGCATGTACGTGGCGCCCCCATGACATGCGGAATGCACGTGAGGCCCCCATGACATGAGGAATGCCTGCGGGGCCCCAATGACATGCGGCATGCATGCATTTGGGTCCATGAAATGCGGCATGCATGTGGGGCCCCCATGACATGTGGCATGCATGTGGGGCCCCATGATATGCGGCATGCAGTTGGGGACCCCAATACATGCGGCATGCACGTTGGGGCCCCATGACATGCGGCATGCATTTGGGCCCCATGACATGCAGCATGCACGTGGGGCCCCATGACATGCGGAATGCCTGCGGGGCCCCAATGACATGCGGCATGCATTTGGGGCCCCGATGACATGCGGCATGCATGTGGGGCACCCATGACTTGCGGCATGAATTTGAGGGCCCCATTATATGCGGCATGCACGTGGAGCCCCCATGACATGCGGCATGCATTTGGGGCCCCCATGATATGCGGCATGCATGTGGGGCCCCCATGACATGTGGCATGCATGTGGGGCCCCTATGACATGCGGCATGCATTTGTGGACCCCAAGACATGCTGCATGCATTTGGGGGCCCCCATGACATGCGGCATGCACGTGGGGCCCCCATGACATGCGGCATGCATTTGGGGCCTCCATGACATGTGGCATGCATGTGGGGCCCCTATGACATGCGGCATGCATTTGTGGACCCCAAGACATGCTGCATGCATTTGGGGCCCCCATGACATGCGGCATGCAGGCGGGGCCCTCATGACATGCGGCATGCATTTGGGGCCTCCATGACATGTGGCATGCATGTGGGTCCCCATGACATGCGGCATGCATGTGGGGCCCCCATGACATGCGGCATGCATTTGGGCCCCCATGACATGCGGCATGCATTTGGGGCCTGCACAACATGCTGCATGCATTTGGGGTACCTGAGACATGTGGCATGCACATGGGGCCCCCATAACATGCTGCATGCATTTGGGGTGCCCGAGACATGCGGCATGCACGTGGGGCCCCAATGACATGCGGCATGCATGCGGGGCCCTCATGACATGCGGCATTCATGTGGGGCCCCCATGATATGTGGCATGCATGTCGGACCCCCATGATATGTGGCACGCATTTGGGGCCCCCATGACATGCGGAATGCATGTAGGGCCCCCATGAAATGCGCCATGCATGTGGGGCCCCTATGACATGCGGCATGCATTTGTGAGCCCCAAGACATGCGGCATGCACCTGGGGCCCCCATGACAATGTGCATGCGTTTGGGGACCCCATGATATGTGGCATGCATTTGGGGCCCCCATGACATGTGGCATGGATTTGGGGCCCCCATGACATACGGCATGCATTTGGGTCCCCCATGAAATGTGCCATGCATGTGGGGCCCCTATGACATGCGGCATGCATTTGTGGGCCCCAAGACATGCTGCATGCATTTGGGGGCCCCCATGACATGCGGCATGCACGTGGGGCCCCCGTGACATGCGGCATGCACGTGGGGCCCCTATGACATGCGGCATGCACGTGGGGCCCTCATGACATGCAGCATGAATTTGGGGCCACTATGACATGCAGCATGCATTTGGGGGGCCATGACATGCGGCATGCACGTGGGGCCCCCATGACATGCGGCATACATTTGTGACCCCCGTGACATGAGGCATGCACGTGGGGCCCCCATGACA
The DNA here is from genome assembly GCF_046119375.1 of Phyllobates terribilis. Taxonomy (NCBI): domain Eukaryota; kingdom Metazoa; phylum Chordata; class Amphibia; order Anura; family Dendrobatidae; genus Phyllobates; species Phyllobates terribilis. The sequence continues at coordinate 610,350,015 of NW_027362763.1, forward strand.
TGCGGCAAGTAAGTGGGGGCCCAATGACATGCAGCATGTACGTGGCGCCCCCATGACATGCGGAATGCACGTGAGGCCCCCATGACATGAGGAATGCCTGCGGGGCCCCAATGACATGCGGCATGCATGCATTTGAGTCCATGAAATGCGGCATGCATGTGGGGCCCCCATGACATGTGGCATGCATGTGGGGCCCCATGATATGCGGCATGCAGTTGGGGACCCCAATACATGCGGCATGCACGTTGGGGCCCCATGACATGCGGCATGCATTTGGGCCCCCATGACTTGAGGCATGCATTTGGGGCCCCCATGACATGTGGCATGCATGTAGGGCCCCCATGAAATGCGCCATGCATGTGGGGCCCCTCTGACATGCGGCATGCATTTGTGAGCACCAAGACATGCGGCATGCACGTGGGGCCCCCATGACATGCTGCATGCATTTGAATCCCCCATTACATGCGCCATGCATGTGGGGCCCCCATGACATGCTCCATGCATGTGGGGCCCCTATGACATGAGGCATGGATTTGGGGGGCCCCATGACATGCAGCTTACATTTGTGGCCCCCGTGTCATGAGGCATGCACGTGGGGCCCCCATGATATGCGGCAAGCACGTGGGGCCCCAATGACATGCAGCATTCACGTGGGACCGCCATAACATGCGGAATGCACGTGAGGCCCCCATGACATGCGGAATGCCTGCGGGGCCCCGATGACATGCGGCATGCACGCTGGGCCCCCATGACATGCGTCATGCATTTATGGCCCCCATAACATGCGGCAAGCATTTGGGCCACCATGTTATGCGGCATGCATTTGGGGCCCCCATGACTTGAGGCATGCATTTGGGGCCCCGATGACATGCAGCATGCATGTGGGGCCCCCATGACATGCGGCATGCATTTTTGGCCTGCATAACATGCTGCATGCATTTGGGGTACCTGAGACATGCGGCATGCACGTGGGGCCCCTATGACATGCCGCATGCATTTGGGGCCCCCATTATATGCGGCATGCATGTAGGGCCCCCATGAAATGTGCCATGCATGTGGGGCCCCTATGACATGCGGCATGCATTTGTGAGCCCCAAGACATGCGGCATGCACGTGGGGCCCCCATGACATGCTGCATGCATTTGGGGTGCCCGAGACATGCGGCATGCACGTGGGGCCCCTATGACATGCCGCATGCATTTGGGGCCCCCATGACATGCGGCATGCACCTGGGACCCCCATGACATGAGTCATGCATTTGGGGCCGCCATGACATGCGGCATGCATTTGGGGCCCCCATGACATGCGGCATGTATTTGGGTCCCCCATGAAATGCGACTTGCATGTGGGGCCCCCATGACATGCGGCATGCATTTGGGGCCCTCATGACATGTGGCATGCATTTGGGGCCCCCATGACATGCGGAATGCACGTGGGGCCCCAATGACATGCGACATGAATTTGGGAGCCCCATTACATGCGGCATGCACATGGAGCCCCCATGACATGCGTCATGCATTTGGGCCCCCATGACATGAGTCATGCATTTGGGGCCACCATGACATGCGGAATGCCTGCGGGGCCCCCATGACATGCGGCATGCAGGCGGGGCCCCGATGACATGCGGCATGCACGCTGGGCCCCCATGACATGCGTCATGCATTTATGGCCCCCATAACATGCGGCAAGCATTTGGGCCACCATGTTATGCGGCATGCATTTGGGGCCCCCATGACTTGAGGCATGCATTTGGGGCCCCGATGACATGCAGCATGCATGTGGGGCCCCCATGACATGCGGCATGCATTTGGGGCCTGCATAACATGCTACATGCATTTGGGGTACCTGAGACATGCGGCATGCACGTGGGGCCCCTATGACATGCCGCATGCATTTGGGGCCCCCATTATATGCGGCATGCATGTAGGGCCCCCATGAAATGTGCCATGCATGTGGGGCCCCTATGACATGCGGCATGCATTTGTGAGCCCCAAGACATGCGGCATGCACGTGGGGCCCCCATGACATGCAGCATGAATTTGGGGCCACTATGACATGCAGCATGCATTTGGGGCCCCCATGACATGCGGCATGCATGTGGGACCCCTATGACATGCGGCATGCATTTGGGGGGCCATGACATGCGGCATGCACGTGGGGCCCCCATGACATGCGGCATACATTTGTGACCCCCGTGACATGAGGCATGCACGTGGGGCCCCCATGACATGCGGCAAGCACGTGGAGGCCCAATGACATGCAGCATGAACGTGGCGCCCCCATGACATGCGGAATGCACGTGAGGCCCCCATGACATGAGGAATGCCTGCGGGGCCCCAATGACATGCGGCATGCATGCATTTGGGTCCATGAAATGCGGCATGCATGTGGGGCCCCCATGACATGTGGCATGTAATGGGGGATTCAAATGCATGTCGCATGTAATTGGGGCCCCACATGCATGCCGCATGTCATGGGGCCCCCACATGCATGCCGCATGTCATGGGGTCCCCAAATGCATGCCGCATGTCATGGGGGCCCCAAATGCATGCCGCATGTCATGGGGGCCCCATGACATGCGGCATGCATGTGGGGCCCCAATTACATGCGACATGCATTTGAATCCCCCATTACATGCGGCATGCATGTGGGGCCCAAATGCTTGCCGCATGTCATGGGGGCCTCCATGACATGCGGCATGCATGTGGGGCCCCATGACATGTGCCATGCATGTGGGGCCCCTATGACATGCGGCATGCATTTGGGGCCCCGATGACATGCGGCATGCATGTGGGGCACCCATGACTTGCGGCATGAATTTGAGGGCCCCATTATATGCGGCATGCACGTGGAGCCCCCATGACATGCGGCATGCATTTGGGGCCCCCATGATATGCGGCATGCATGTGGGGCCCCCATGACATGTGGCATGCATGTGGGGCCCCTATGACATGCGGCATGCATTTGTGGGCCCCAAGACATGCTGCATGCATTTGGGGGCCCCCATGACATGCGGCATGCACATGGGGCCCCCATGACATGCGGCATGCACGTGGGGCCCCTATGACATGCGGCATGCACGTGGGGCCCTCATGACATGCAGCATGCATTTGGGGCCACTATGACATGCAGCATGCATTTGGGGCCCCCATGACATGCGGCATGCATGTGGGACCCCTATGACATGCGGCATGCATTTGGGGGGCCATGACATGCGGCATGCACGTGGGGCCCCCATGACATGCGGCATACATTTGTGACCCCCGTGACATGAGGCATGCACGTGGGGCCCCCATGACATGCGGCAAGCACGTGGAGGCCCAATGACATGCAGCATGTACGTGGCGCCCCCATGACATGCGGAATGCACGTGAGGCCCCCATGACATGAGGAATGCCTGCGGGGCCCCAATGACATGCGGCATGCATGCATTTGGGTCCATGAAATGCGGCATGCATGTGGGGCCCCCATGACATGTGGCATGCATGTGGGGCCCCATGATATGCGGCATGCAGTTGGGGACCCCAATACATGCGGCATGCACGTTGGGGCCCCATGACATGCGGCATGCATTTGGGCCCCATGACATGCAGCATGCACGTGGGGCCCCATGACATGCGGAATGCCTGCGGGGCCCCAATGACATGCGGCATGCATTTGGGGCCCCGATGACATGCGGCATGCATGTGGGGCACCCATGACTTGTGGCATGAATTTGAGGGCCCCATTATATGCGGCATGCACGTGGAGCCCCCATGACATGCGGCATGCATTTGGGGCCCCCATGATATGCGGCATGCATGTGGGGCCCCCATGACATGTGGCATGCATGTGGGGCCCCTATGACATGCGGCATGCATTTGTGGGCCCCAAGACATGCTGCATGCATTTGGGGGCCCCCATGACATGCGGCATGCACGTGGGGCCCCCATGACATGCGGCATGCATGTGGGACCCCTATGACATGCGGCATGCATTTGGGGGGCCATGACATGCGGCATGCACGTGGGGCCCCCATGACATGCGGCATACATTTGTGACCCCCGTGACATGAGGCATGCACGTGGGGCCCCCATGACATGCGGCAAGTACGTGGGGGCCCAATGACATGCAGCATGTACGTGGCGCCCCCATGACATGCGGAATGCACGTGAGGCCCCCATGACATGAGGAATGCCTGCGGGGCCCCAATGACATGCGGCATGCATGCATTTGAGTCCATGAAATGCGGCATGCATGTGGGGCCCCCATGACATGTGGCATGCATGTGGGGCCCCATGATATGCGGCATGCAGTTGGGGACCCCAATACATGCGGCATGCACGTTGGGGCCCCATGACATGCGGCATGCATTTGGGCCCCCATGACTTGAGGCATGCATTTGGGGCCCCCATGACATGTGGCATGCATGTAGGGCCCCCATGACATGCTGCATGCATTTGAATCCCCCATTACATGCGCCATGCATGTGGGGCCCCCATGACATGCTCCATGCATGTGGGGCCCCTATGACATGAGGCATGGATTTGGGGGGCCCCATGACATGCAGCATGCACGTGGGGCCCCCATGATATGCGGCATACATTTGTGGCCCCCGTGTCATGAGGCATGCACGTGGGGCCCCCATGATATGCGGCAAGCACGTGGGGCCCCAATGACATGCAGCATTCACGTGGGACCGCCATAACATGCGGAATGCACGTGAGGCCCCCATGACATGCGGAATGCCTGCGGGGCCCCGATGACATGCGGCATGCACGCTGGGCCCCCATGACATGCGTCATGCATTTATGGCCCCCATAACATGCGGCAAGCATTTGGGCCACCATGTTATGCGGCATGCATTTGGGGCCCCCATGACTTGAGGCATGCATTTGGGGCCCCGATGACATGCAGCATGCATGTGGGGCCCCCATGACATGCGGCATGCATTTGGGGCCCCCATGACATGCTGCATGCATTTGGGGTGCCCGAGACATGCGGCATGCACGTGGGGCCCCTATGACATGCCGCATGCATTTGGGGCCCCCATGACATGCGGCATGCACCTGGGACCCCCATGACATGAGTCATGCATTTGGGGCCGCCATGACATGCGGCATGCATTTGGGGCCCCCATGACATGCGGCATGTATTTGGGGCCCCCATGAAATGCGACTTGCATGTGGGGCCCCCATGACATGCGGCATGCATTTGGGGCCCTCATGACATGTGGCATGCATTTGGGGCCCCCATGACATGCGGCATGCATTTGGGGCCCCCATGACATGCGGAATGCACGTGGGGCCCCTATGACATGCGACATGAATTTGGGAGCCCCATTACATGCGGCATGCACATGGAGCCCCCATGACATGCGTCAAGCATTTGGGCCCCCATGACATGAGTCATGCATTTGGGGCCACCATGACATGCGGAATGCCTGCGGGGCCCCCATGACATGCGGCATGCAGGCGGGGCCCTCATGACATGCGGCATGCATTTGGGGCCTCCATGACATGTGGCATGCATGTGGGTCCCCATGACATGCGGCATGCATGTGGGGCCCCCATGACATGCGGCATGCATTTGGGCCCCCATGACATGCGGCATGCATTTGGGGCCTGCACAACATGCTGCATGCATTTGGGGTACCTGAGACATGTGGCATGCACATGGGGCCCCCATAACATGCTGCATGCATTTGGGGTGCCCGAGACATGCGGCATGCACGTGGGGCCCCAATGACATGCGGCATGCATGCGGGGCCCTCATGACATGCGGCATTCATGTGGGGCCCCCATGATATGTGGCATGCATGTGGGACCCCCATGATATGTGGCATGCATTTGGGGCCCCCATGACATGCGGAATGCATGTAGGGCCCCCATGAAATGCGCCATGCATGTGGGGCCCCTATGACATGCGGCATGCATTTGTGAGCCCCAAGACATGCGGCATGCACCTGGGGCCCCCATGACAATGTGCATGCGTTTGGGGACCCCATGATATGCGGCATGCATTTGGGGCCCCCATGACTTGAGGCATGCATTTGGGGCCCCATGACATGTGGCATGCATGTAGGGCCCCCATGAAATGCGCCATGCATGTGGGGCCCCTCTGACATGCGGCATGCATTTGTGAGCACCAAGACATGCGGCATGCACGTGGGGCCCCCATGACATGCTGCATGCATTTGAATCCCCCATTACATGCGCCATGCATGTGGGGCCCCCATGACATGCTCCATGCATGTGGGGCCCCTATGACATGAGGCATGGATTTGGGGGGCCCCATGACATGCAGCATGCACGTGGGGCCCCCATGATATGCGGCATACATTTGTGGCCCCCGTGTCATGAGGCATGCACGTGGGGCCCCCATGATATGCGGCAAGCACGTGGGGCCCCAATGACATGCAGCATTCACGTGGGACCGTCATAACATGCGGAATGCACGTGAGGCCCCCATGACATGCGGAATGCCTGCGGGGCCCCGATGACATGCGGCATGCACGCTGGGCCCCCATGACATGCGTCATGCATTTATGGCCCCCATAACATGCGGCAAGCATTTGGGCCACCATGTTATGCGGCATGCATTTGGGGCCCCCATGACTTGAGGCATGCATTTGGGGCCCCGATGACATGCAGCATGCATGTGGGGCCCCCATGAAATGTGCCATGCATGTGGGACCCCAATGACATGCGGCATGCATGTGGGGCCCAAATGCTTGCCGCATGTCATGGGGGCCTCCATGACATGCGGCATGCATGTGGGGCCCCATGACATGTGCCATGCATGTGGGGCCCCTATGACATGCGGCATGCACTTGGGGCCCCGATGACATGCGGCATGCATTTGGGGCCCCCATGATATGCGGCATGCATGTGGGTCCCCCATGACATGTGGCATGGATTTGGGGCCCCCATGACATACGGCATGCATTTGGGTCCCCCATGAAATGTGCCATGCATGTGGGGCCCCCATGACATACGGCATGCATTTGGGTCCCCCATGAAATGTGCCATGCATGTGGGGCCCCTATGACATGCGGCATGCATTTGTGGGCCCCAAGACATGCTGCATGCATTTGGGGGCCCCCATGACATGCAGTATGCACGTGGGGGCCCCATGACATGCGGCATGCATTTGGGGCCCCCATGACATGCGGCATGCATTTGGGGACCCCATGACATGCGGCATGCATGTGGGGGCCCCATGACATGCGGCATGCATGTGGGGCCCCAATTACATGCAACATGCATTTGGGGCCCCCATGACTTGAGGCATGCATTTGGGGCCCCCATGACATGCGACATGCATGTGGGACCCCAATGACATGCGGCATGCATTTGAATCCCCCATTACATGCGGCATGCATGTGGGGCCCAAATGCTTGCCGCATGTCATGGGGGCCTCCATGACATGCGGCATGCATGTGGGGCCCCATGACATGTGCCATGCATGTGGGGCCCCTATGACATGCGGCATGCATTTGGGGCCCCGATGACATGCGGCATGCATTTGGGGCCCCGATGACATGCGGCATGCATGTGGGGCACCCATGACTTGCGGCATGAATTTGAGGGCCCCATTATATGCGGCATGCACGTGGAGCCCCCATGACATGCGGCATGCATTTGGGGCCCCCATGATATGCGGCATGCATGTGGGTCCCCCATGACATGTGGCATGCATGTGGGGCCCCTATGACATGCGGCATGCATTTGTGGGCCCCAAGACATGCTGCATGCATTTGGGGCCCCCATGACATGCGGCATGCACGTTGGGCCCCCATGACATGCGGCATGCACGTGGGGCCCCTATGACATGCGGCATGCACGTGGGGCCCTCATGACATGCAGCATGCATTTGGGGCCACTATGACATGCAGCATGCATTTGGGGCCCCCATGACATGCGGCATGCATGTGGGACCCCTATGACATGCGGCATGCATTTGGGGGGCCATGACATGCGGCATGCACGTGGGGCCCCCATGACATGCGGCATACATTTGTGACCCCCGTGACATGAGGCATGCACGTGGGGCCCCCATGACATGCGGCAAGCACGTGGGGGCCCAATGACATGCAGCATGTACGTGGCGCCCCCATGACATGCGGAATGCACGTGAGGCCCCCATGACATGAGGAATGCCTGCGGGGCCCCAATGACATGCGGCATGCATGCATTTGGGTCCATGAAATGCGGCATGCATGTGGGGCCCCCATGACATGTGGCATGCATGTGGGGCCCCATGATATGCGGCATGCAGTTGGGGACCCCAATACATGCGGCATGCACGTTGGGGCCCCATGACATGCGGCATGCATTTGGGCCCCATGACATGCAGCATGCACGTGGGGCCCCATGACATGCGGAATGCCTGCGGGGCCCCAATGACATGTGGCATGCATTTGGGGCCCCCAATATATGCATCATGCACTTGGGGCCCCCATGATATGTGGCATGCATTTGGGGCCCCCATGACTTGAGCCATGCATTTGGGGCCCCCATGACATGCGGCATGCACGTGGGCCCCTCATGACATGCAGCATGCATTTGGGGCCCCCATGACATGCGGCATGCATGTAGGCCCCCATGAAATGCGCCATGCATGTGTGGCCCCTATGACATGCGGCATGCATTTGTGGGCCCCAATACATGCAGCATGCACGTGGGGCCCCCATGACATGCTGCATGCATTTGGGGCCCCCATGACATGCGGCATGCATTTGGGGGCCCCATGACATGCGGAATGCACGTGGGGCCCCTATGACATGCGACATGAATTTGGGAGCCCCATTACATGCGGCCTGCACATGGAGCCCCCATGACATGCGTCATGCATTTGGGCCCCCATGACATGAGTCATGCATTTGGGGCCACCATGACATGCGGCATGCATGTGGGGCCCCCATGACATGCGGCATGCATTTGGGCCCCCATGACATGCGGCATGCATTTGGGGCCTGCACAACATGCTGCATGCATTTGGGGTACCTGAGACATGTGGCATGCACATGGGGCCCCCATAACATGCTGCATGCATGCGGGGCCCTCATGACATGCGGCATTCATGTGGGGCCCCCATGATATGTGGCATGCATGTGGGGCCCCCATGACATGCGGCATGCATTTGGGGCCTGCATGACATGCTGCATGCATTTGGGGTACCTGAGACATGCGGCATGCACGTGGGGCCCCTATGACATGCAGCATGCATTTGGGGCCCCCATTATATGCGGCATGCATGTAGGGCCCCCATGAAATGTGCCATGCATGTGTGGCCCCTATGACATGCGGCATGCATTTGTGAGCCCCAAGACATGTGGCATGCACGTGGGGCCCCCATGACATGCTGCATGCATTTGGGGTCCCCGAGACATGCGGCATGCACGTGGGGCCCCTATGACATGCCGCATGCATTTGGGGCCCCCATGACATGCGGCATGCACCTGGGACCCCCATGACATGAGTCATGCATTTGGGGCCGCCATGACATGCGGCATGCATTTGGGGCCCCCATGACATGCGGCATGTATTTGGGTCCCCCATGAAATGCGACTTGCATGTGGGGCCCCCATGACATGCGGCATGCATTTGGGGCCTGCACAACATGCTGCATGCATTTGGGGTACCTGAGACATGTGGCATGCACATGGGGCCCCCATAACATGCTGCATGCATTTGGGGTGCCCGAGACATGCGGCATGCACGTGGGGCCCCAATGACATGCGGCATGCATGCAGGGCCCTCATGACATGCGGCATTCATGTGGGGCCCCCATGATATGTGGCATGCATGTGGGACCCCCATGATATGTGGCATGCATTTGGGGCCCCCATGACATGCGGAATGCATGTAGGGCCCCCATGAAATGCGCCATGCATGTGGGGCCCCTATGACATGCGGCATGCATTTGTGAGCCCCAAGACATGCGGCATGCACCTGGGGCCCCCATGACAATGTGCATGCGTTTGGGGACCCCATGATATGCGGCATGCATTTGGGGCCCCCATGACTTGAGGCATGCATTTGGGGCCCCCATGACATGTGGCATGCATGTAGGGCCCCCATGAAATGCGCCATGCATGTGGGGCCCCTCTGACATGCGGCATGCATTTGTGAGCACCAAGACATGCGGCATGCACGTGGGGCCCCCATGACATGCTTCATGCATTTATGGCCCCCATAACATGCGGCAAGCATTTGGGCCACCATGTTATGCGGCATGCATTTGGGGCCCCCATGACTTGAGGCATGCATTTGGGGCCCCGATGACATGCAGCATGCATGTGGGGCCCCCATGACATGCGGCATGCATTTGGGGCCTGCATAACATGCTGCATGCATTTGGGGTACCTGAGACATGCGGCATGCACGTGGGGCCCCTATGACATGCCGCATGCATTTGGGGCCCCCATTATATGCGGCATGCATGTAGGGCCCCCATGAAATGTGAAATGCATGTGGGGCCCCTATGACATGCGGCATGCATTTGTGAGCCCCAAGACATGCGGCATGCACGTGGGGCCCCCATGATATGCCGCATGCATTTGGGGCCCCCATGACATGCGGCATGCACCTGGGACCCCCATGACATGAGTCATGCATGTGGGGCCCCCATGACATGCGGCATGCATGTGGGGCCCTCATGACATGCGGCATGCATTTGGGGCCCCCATTATATGTGGCATGCATGTGGGGCCCCCATGATATGTGGCATGCATGTGGGGCCCCCATGACATGCGGCATGCATGTGGGGCCCTCATGACATGCGGCATGCATTTGGGGCCCCCATTATATGTGGCATGCATGTGGGGCCCCCATGACATGCGGCATGCATTTGGGGCCCCCATGACATGCGGCATGTATTTGGATCCCCCATGAAATGCGACTTGCATGTGGGGCCCCCATGACATGCGGCATGCATTTGGGGCCCTCATGACATGTGGCATGCATTTGGGGCCCCCATGACATGCGGCATGCATTTGGGGCCCCCATGACATGCGGAATGCACGTGGGGCCCCCATGACATGCGGCATGCATTTGGGTCTCCCATGAATTGCGGCGTGCATGTGGGGCCCCCATGACATGCGGCATGCATTTGGGTCCCCCATGAAATGCGGCGTGCATGTGGGGCCCCCATGACATGCGGCATGCATTTGGGGCCCTCATGACATGCGTCATGCATTTGGGGCCTCCATGACATGCGGCATGCATGTAGGGCCCCCATGACATGCGGCATGCAGGCGGGGCCCTCATGACATGCGGCATGCATTTGGGGCCTCCATGACATGTGGCATGCATGTGGGTCCCCATGACATGCGGCATGCATGTGGGGCCCCCATGACATGCGGCATGCATTTGGGCCCCCATGACATGCGGCATGCATTTGGGGCCTGCACAACATGCTGCATGCATTTGGGGTACCTGAGACATGTGGCATGCACATGGGGCCCCCATAACATGCTGCATGCATTTGGGGTGCCCGAGACATGCGGCATGCACGTGGGGCCCCAATGACATGCGGCATGCATGCGGGGCCCTCATGACATGCGGCATTCATGTGGGGCCCCCATGATATGTGGCATGCATGTGGGACCCCCATGATATGTGGCATGCATTTGGGGCCCCCATGACATGCGGAATGCATGTAGGGCCCCCATGAAATGCGCCATGCATGTGGGGCCCCTATGACATGCGGCATGCATTTGTGAGCCCCAAGACATGTGACATGCACCTGGGGCCCCCATGACAATGTGCATGCGTTTGGGGACCCCATGATATGCGGCATGCATTTGGGGCCCCCATGACTTGAGGCATGCATTTGGGGCCCCCATGACATGTGGCATGCATGTAGGGCCCCCATGAAATGCGCCATGCATGTGGGGCCCCTCTGACATGCGGCATGCATTTGTGAGCACCAAGACATGCGGCATGCACGTGGGGCCCCCATGACATGCTGCATGCATTTGAATCCCCCATTACATGCGCCATGCATGTGGGGCCCCCATGACATGCTCCATGCATGTGGGGCCCCTATGACATGAGGCATGGATTTGGGGGGCCCCATGACATGCAGCATGCACGTGGGGCCCCCATGATATGCGGCATACATTTGTGGCCCCCGTGTCATGAGGCATGCACGTGGGGCCCCCATGATATGCGGCAAGCACGTGGGGCCCCAATGACATGCAGCATTCACGTGGGACCGCCATAACATGCGGAATGCACGTGAGGCCCCCATGACATGCGGAATGCCTGCGGGGCCCCGATGACATGCGGCATGCACGCTGGGCCCCCATGACATGCGTCATGCATTTATGGCCCCCATAACATGCGGCAAGCATTTGGGCCACCATGTTATGCGGCATGCATTTGGGGCCCCCATGACTTGAGGCATGCATTTGGGGCCCCGATGACATGCAGCATGCATGTGGGGCCCCCATGACATGCGGCATGCATTTGGGGCCTGCATAACATGCTACATGCATTTGGGGTACATGAGACATGCGGCATGCACGTGGGGCCCCTATGACATGCCGCATGCATTTGGGGCCCCCATTATATGCGGCATGCATGTAGGGCCCCCATGAAATGTGCCATGCATGTGGGGCCCCTATGACATGCGGCATGCATTTGTGAGCCCCAAGACATGCGACATGCACGTGGGGCCCCCATGACATGCTGCATGCATTTGGGGTGCCCGAGACATGCGGCATGCACGTGGGGCCCCTATGACATACCGCATGCATTTGGGGCCCCCATGACATGCGGCATGCACCTGGGACCCCCATGACATGAGTCATGCATGTGGGGCCCCCATGACATGCGGCATGCATGTGGGGCCCTCATGACATGCGGCATGCATTTGGGGCCCCCATTATATGCGGCATACATGTGGGGCCCCCATGATATGTGGCATGCATTTGGGGCCCCCATGACTTGAGGCATGCATTTGGGGCCCCTATGACATGCCACATGCATTTGGGGCCCCCATTACATGTGGCATGCACATGGGGCCCCCATGACATGTGGCATACGCTTGGGGCCCCAATGACATGTGGCATGAGTTTGAATCCCCCATGACATGCGGCATGCACGTGGGCCCCCATGACATGAGTCATGCATTTGGGGCCGCCATGACATGCGGCATGCATTTGGGGCCCCCATGACATGCGGCATGCATTTGTGTCCACAATGAAATGAGGCATGCATGTGGGGCCCCCAGGACATGCGGCATGCATTTGGGGCATCCATGACATGTGGTATGCACGTGGGGCCTCTATGACATGCCGCATGCATTTGGGGCACCCATGACATGCGGCGTGCATTTGGGACCCCCATGACATGCGTCATGCATTTGGATCCCCCATTACATGCTGCATGCAAGTGGGGCCCCATGACAAGCGGCATGCATGTGGGCCCCCCATGACATGCGGAATGCATGTGGGGCCCCTATGACATGCGGCATGCATGTGGGACCCCCATGACATGCGGCATGCACGTGGGACCCCCATGACATGCGGCATGCACGTGGGGCCCCCATGACATGCGGCATGCATGTGGGGCCCCCATGACATGCTCCATGCATGTGGGGCCCCTATGACATGCGGCATACATTTGGGGGGGCCCATGACATGCGGCATGCACGTGGGGCCCCCATGACATGCGGCATACATTCGTGGCCCCCGTGACATGAGGCATGCACGTGGGGCCCCCATGACATGCGGCAATCACGTGGGGCCCCAATGACATGCAGCATGCACGTGGGACCCCAATGACATGCGGAATGCACGTGAGTCCCCCATGACATGCGGAATGCCTGCGGGGCCCCAATGACATGCGGCATGCATGCGGGGCCCTCATGACATGCGGCATGCATGTGGGGCCCCCATGACATGCTGCATGCGTTTGGGGCCCCTAAGATATGCGGCATGCATTTGGGGCCCCTATGACTTGAGCCATGCATTTGGGGCCCCCATGACATGCGGCATGTACGTGGGCCCCTCATGACATGCAGGATGCATTTGGGGCCCCCATGACATGCGGCATGCATGTAGGCCCCCATGAAATGCGCCATGCATGTGGGGCCCCTATGTCATGCGGCATGCATTTGTGGACCCCAAGACATGCGGCATGCACGTGGGGCCTCCATGGCATGCGACATGAATTTGGGAGCCCCAATACATGCGGCATGCATTTGGGGCCTGCATAACATGCTGCATGCATTTGGGGTACCTGAGACATGCGGCATGCACATGAGGCCCCCATAACATGCTGCATGCATTTGGGGCCCCATTACATGTGGCATGCAAATGGGGCCCCCATGACATGCGACATATGCTTGGGGCCCCAATGACATGCGGCATGAGTTTGGATCCCCCATAACATGCGGCATGCACGTGGGGCCCCCATGACATGCGGAATGCCTGCGGGGCCCCGATGACATGCGGCATGCACGCTGGGCCCCCATGACATGTGTCATGCATTTATGGCCCCCATAACATGCGGCAAGCATTTGGGCCACCATGTTATGCGGCATGCATTTGGGGCCCCCATGACTTGAGGCATGCATTTGGGGCCCCGATGACATGCAGCATGCATGTGGGGCCCCCATGACATGTGGCATGCATTTGGGGCCTGCATAACATGCTGCATGCATTTGGGGTACCTGAGACATGCGGCATGCACGTGGGGCCCCTATGACATGCCGCATGCATTTGGGGCCCCCATTATATGCGGCATGCATGTAGGGCCCCCATGAAATGTGCCATGCATGTGGGGCCTCTATGACATGCCGCATGCATTTGGGGCACCCATGACATGCGGCGTGCATTTGGGACCCCCATGACATGCGTCATGCATTTGGATCCCCCATTACATGCTGCCTGCAAGTGGGGCCCCATGACAAGCGGCATGCATGTGGGCCCCCCATGACATGCGGAATGCATGTGGGGCCCCTATGACATGCGGCATGCATGTGGGACCCCCATGACATGCGGCATGCACGTGGGACCCCCATGACATGCGGCATGCACGTGGGGCCCCCATGACATGCGGCATGCATGTGGGGCCCCCATGACATGCTCCATGCATGTGGGGCCCCTATGACATGCGGCATACATTTGGGGGGGCCCATGACATGCGGCATGCACGTGGGGCCCCCATGACATGCGGCATACATTCGTGGCCCCCGTGACATGAGGCATGCACGTGGGGCCCCCATGACATGCGGCAATCACGTGGGGCCCCAATGACATGCAGCATGCACGTGGGACCCCAATGACATGCGGAATGCACGTGAGTCCCCCATGACATGCGGAATGCCTGCGGGGCCCCAATGACATGCGGCATGCATGCGGGGCCCTCATGACATGCGGCATGCATGTGGGGCCCCCATGACATGCTGCATGCGTTTGGGGCCCCTAAGATATGCGGCATGCATTTGGGGCCCCTATGACTTGAGCCATGCATTTGGGGCCCCCATGACATGCGGCATGTACGTGGGCCCCTCATGACATGCAGGATGCATTTGGGGCCCCCATGACATGCGGCATGCATGTAGGCCCCCATGAAATGCGCCATGCATGTGGGGCCCCTATGTCATGCGGCATGCATTTGTGGACCCCAAGACATGCGGCATGCACGTGGGGCCTCCATGGCATGCGACATGAATTTGGGAGCCCCAATACATGCGGCATGCATTTGGGGCCTGCATAACATGCTGCATGCATTTGGGGTACCTGAGACATGCGGCATGCACATGAGGCCCCCATAACATGCTGCATGCATTTGGGGCCCCATTACATGTGGCATGCAAATGGGGCCCCCATGACATGCGACATATGCTTGGGGCCCCAATGACATGCGGCATGAGTTTGGATCCCCCATAACATGCGGCATGCACGTGGGGCCCCCATGACATGCGGAATGCCTGCGGGGCCCCGATGACATGCGGCATGCACGCTGGGCCCCCATGACATGTGTCATGCATTTATGGCCCCCATAACATGCGGCAAGCATTTGGGCCACCATGTTATGCGGCATGCATTTGGGGCCCCCATGACTTGAGGCATGCATTTGGGGCCCCGATGACATGCAGCATGCATGTGGGGCCCCCATGACATGTGGCATGCATTTGGGGCCTGCATAACATGCTGCATGCATTTGGGGTACCTGAGACATGCGGCATGCACGTGGGGCCCCTATGACATGCCGCATGCATTTGGGGCCCCCATTATATGCGGCATGCATGTAGGGCCCCCATGAAATGTGCCATGCATGTGGGGCCCCTATGACATGCGGCATGCATTTGTGAGACCCAAGACATGCGGCATGCACGTGGGGCCCCCATGACATGCTGCATGCATTTGGGGTGCCCGAGACATGCGGCATGCACGTGGGGCCCCTATGACATGCCGCATGCATTTGGGGGCCCCATGACATGCGGCATGCACCTGGGACCCCCATGACATGAGTCATGCATTTGGGGCCGCCATGACATGCGGCATGCATTTGGGGCCCCATGACATGCGGCATGTATTTGGATCCCCCATGAAATGCGACTTGCATGTGGGGCCCCCATGCCATGCGGCATGCATTTGGGGCCCTCATGACATGTGGCATGCATTTGGGGCCCCCATGACATGCGGCATGCATTTGGGGCCCCCATGACATGCGGAATGCACGTGGGGCCCCCATGACATGCGGCATGCATTTGGGTCCCCCATGAAATGCGGCGTGCATGTGGGGCCCCCATGACATGCGGCATGCATTTGGGTCCCCCATGAAATGCGGCGTACATGTGGGGCCCCCATGACATGCGGCATGCATTTGGGGCCCTCATGACATGCGTCATGCATTTGGGGCCCCCATGACATGCGGCATGCATGTAGGGCCCCCATGACATGCGGCATGCAGGCGGGGCCCTCATGACATGCGGCATGCATTTGGGGCCTCCATGACATGTGGCATGCATGTGGGTCCCCATGACATGCGGCATGCATGTGGGGCCCCCATGACATGCGGCATGCATTTGGGCCCCCATGACATGCGGCATGCATTTGGGGCCTGCACAACATGCTGCATGCATTTGGGGTACCTGAGACATGTGGCATGCACATGGGGCCCCCATAACATGCTGCATGCATGCGGGGCCCTCATGACATGCGGCATTCATGTGGGGCCCCCATGATATGTGGCATGCATGTGGGACCCCCATGATATGTGGCATGCATTTGGGGCCCCCATGACATGCGGAATGCATGTAGGGCCCCCATGAAATGCGCCATGCATGTGGGGCCCCTATGACATGCGGCATGCATTTGTGAGCCCCAAGACATGCGGCATGCACCTGGGGCCCCCATGACAATGTGCATGCGTTTGGGGACCCCATGATATGCGGCATGCATTTGGGGCCCTCATGACATGCGGCATTCATGTGGGGCCCCCATGATATGTGGCATGCATGTGGGACCCCCATGATATGTGGCATGCATTTGGGGCCCCCATGACATGTGGCATGCATGTAGGGCCCCCATGAAATGCGCCATGCATGTGGGGCCCCTCTGACATGCGGCATGCATTTGTGAGCACAAAGACATGCGGCATGCACGTGGGGCCCCCATGACATGCTGCATGCATTTGAATCCCCCATTACATGCGCCATGCATGTGGGGCCCCCATGACATGCTCCATGCATGTGGGGCCCCTATGACATGAGGCATGGATTTGGGGGGCCCCATGACATGCAGCATGCACGTGGGGCCCCCATGATATGCGGCATACATTTGTGGCCCCCGTGTCATGAGGCATGCACGTGGGGCCCCCATGATATGCGGCAAGCACGTGGGGCCCCAATGACATGCAGCATTCACGTGGGACCGCCATAACATGCGGAATGCACGTGAGGCCCCCATGACATGCGGAATGCCTGCGGGGCCCCGATGACATGCGGCATGCACGCTGGGCCCCCATGACATGCGTCATGCATTTATGGCCCCCATAACATGCGGCAAGCATTTGGGCCACCATGTTATGCGGCATGCATTTGGGGCCCCCATGACTTGAGGCATGCATTTGGGGCCCCGATGACATGCAGCATGCATGTGGGGCCCCCATGACATGCGGCATGCATTTGGGGCCTGCATAACATGCTACATGCATTTGGGGTACCTGAGACATGCGGCATGCACGTGGGGCCCCTATGACATGCCGCATGCATTTGGGGCCCCCATTATATGCGGCATGCATGTAGGGCCCCCATGAAATGTGCCATGCATGTGGGGCCCCTATGACATGCGGCATGCATTTGTGAGCCCCAAGACATGCGGCATGCACGTGGGGCCCCCATGACATGCTGCATGCATTTGGGGTGCCTGAGACATGCGGCATGCACGTGGGGCCCCTATGACATGCCGCATGCATTTGGGGCCCCCATGACATGCGGCATGCACCTGGGACCCCCATGACATGAGTCATGCATGTGGGGCCCCCATGACATGCGGCATGCATGTGGGGCCCTCATGACATGCGGCATGCATTTGGGGCACCCATTATATGCGGCATGCATGTGGGGCCCCCATGATATGTGGCATGCATTTGGGGCCCCCATGACTTGAGGCATGCATTTGGGGCCCCTATGACATGCCACATGCATTTGGGGCCCCCATTACATGTGGCATGCACATGGGGCCCCCATGACATGTGGCATACGCTTGGGGCCCCAATGACATGTGGCATGAGTTTGAATCCCCCATGACATGCGGCATGCACGTGGGCCCCCATGACATGAGTCATGCATTTGGGGCCGCCATGACATGCGGCATGCATTTGGGGCCCCCATGACATGCGGCATGCATTTGTGTCCACAATGAAATGAGGCATGCATGTGGGGCCCCCAGGACATGCGGCATGCATTTGGGGCATCCATGACATGTGGTATGCACGTGGGGCCTCTATGACATGCCGCATGCATTTGGGGCCCCCATGACATGCGGCGTGCATTTGGGACCCCCATGACATGCGTCATGCATTTGGATCCCCCATTACATGCTGCATGCAAGTGGGGCCCCATGACAAGCGGCATGCATGTGGGCCCCCCATGACATGCGGAATGCATGTGGGGCCCCTATGACATGCGGCATGCATGTGGGACCCCCATGACATGCGGCATGCACGTTGGACCCCCATGACATGCGGCATGCACGTGGGGCCCCCATGACATGCGGCATGCATGTGGGGCCCCCATGACATGCTCCATGCATGTGGGGCCCCTATGACATGCGGCATACATTTGGGGGGGCCCATGACATGCGGCATGCACGTGGGGCCCCCATGACATGCGGCATACATTCGTGGCCCCCGTGACATGAGGCATGCACGTGGGGCCCCCATGACATGCGGCAATCACGTGGGGCCCCAATGACATGCAGCATGCACGTGGGACCCCAATGACATGCGGAATGCACGTGAGTCCCCCATGACATGCGGAATGCCTGCGGGGCCCCAATGACATGCGGCATGCATGCGGGGCCCTCATGACATGCGGCATGCATGTGGGGCCCCCATTATATGTGGCATGCATTTGGGGCCCCCATGACTTGAAGCTTGCATTTGGGGCCCCCATGACATGCGGCATGCATGTAGGGCCCCCATGAAATGCGCCATGCATGTGGGGCCCCTATGACATGCGGCATGCATTTGTGGGCCCCAAGACATGCGGCATGCATATGGGGCCCCCATGACATGCTGCATGCGTTTGGGGCCCCTAAGATATGCGGCATGCATTTGGGGCCCCTATGACTTGAGCCATGCATTTGATGCCCCCATGACATGCGGCATGTACGTGGGCCCCTCATGACATGCAGGATGCATTTGGGGCCCCCATGACATGCGGCATGCATGTAGGCCCCCATGAAATGCGCCATGCATGTGGGGCCCCTATGTCATGCGGCATGCATTTGTGGACCCCAAGACATGCGGCATGCACGTGGGGCCTCCATGGCATGCTGCATTCATTTGGGGCCCCCATGATATGCGGCATGCATTTGGGGCCCCATGACTTGAGGCATGCATTTGGGGCCCCCATGACATGCGGCATGCATTTGAATCCCCCATTACATGCGGCATGCACGTTGGGCCCCCATGACATGCGGCATGCATTTGGGGCCCCCATGACATGTGGAATGCACGTGGGGCCCCTATGCCATGCGACATGAATTTGGGAGCCCCAATACATGCGGCATGCATTTGGGGCCTGCATAACATGCTGCATGCATTTGGGGTACCTGAGACATGCGGCATGCACATGAGGCCCCCATAACATGCTGCATGCATTTGGGGCCCCATTACATGTGGCATGCAAATGGGGCCCCCATGACATGCGACATATGCTTGGGGCCCCAATGACATGCGGCATGAGTTTGGATCCCCCATAACATGCGGCATGCACGTGGGGCCCCCATGACATGCGGAATGCCTGCGGGGCCCCGATGACATGCGGCATGCACGCTGGGCCCCCATGACATGCGTCATGCATTTATGGCCCCCATAACATGCGGCAAGCATTTGGGCCACCATGTTATGCGGCATGCATTTGGGGCCCCCATGACTTGAGGCATGCATTTGGGGCCCCGATGACATGCAGCATGCATGTGGGGCCCCCATGACATGTGGCATGCATTTGGGGCCTGCATAACATGCTGCATGCATTTGGGGTACCTGAGACATGCGGCATGCACATGGGGCCCCTATGACATGCCGCATGCATTTGGGGCCCCCATTATATGCGGCATGCATGTAGGGCCCCCATGAAATGTGCCATGCATGTGGGGCCCCTATGACATGCGGCATGCATTTGTGAGCCCCAAGACATGCGGCATGCACGTGGGGCCCCCATGACATGCTGCATGCATTTGGGGTGCCCGAGACATGCGGCATGCACGTGGGGCCCCTATGACATGCCGCATGCATTTGGGGGCCCCATGACATGCGGCATGCACCTGGGACCCCCATGACATGAGTCATGCATTTGGGGCCGCCATGACATGCGGCATGCATTTGGGGCCCCCATGACATGCGGCATGTATTTGGATCCCCCATGAAATGCGACTTGCATGTGGGGCCCCCATGCCATGCGGCATGCATTTGGGGCCCTCATGACATGTGGCATGCATTTGGGGCCCCCATGACATGCGGCATGCATTTGGGTCCCCCATGAAATGCGGCGTACATGTGGGGCCCCCATGACATGCGGCATGCATTTGGGGCCCTCATGACATGCGTCATGCATTTGGGGCCCCCATGACATGCGGCATGCATGTAGGGCCCCCATGACATGCAGCATGCAGGCGGGGCCCTCATGACATGCGGCATGCATTTGGGGCCTCCATGACATGTGGCATGCATGTGGGTCCCCATGACATGCGGCATGCATGTGGGGCCCCCATGACATGCGGCATGCATTTGGGCCCCCATGACATGCGGCATGCATTTGGGGCCTGCACAACATGCTGCATGCATTTGGGGTACCTGAGACATGTGGCATGCACATGGGGCCCCCATAACATGCTGCATGCATTTGGGGTGCCCGAGACATGCGGCATGCACGTGGGGCCCCAATGACATGCGGCATGCATGCGGGGCCCTCATGACATGCGGCATTCATGTGGGGCCCCCATGATATGTGGCATGCATGTGGGACCCCCATGATATGTGGCATGCATTTGGGGCCCCCATGACATGCGGAATGCATGTAGGGCCCCCATGAAATGCGCCATGCATGTGGGGCCCCTATGACATGCGGCATGCATTTGTGAGCCCCAAGACATGCGGCATGCACCTGGGGCCCCCATGACAATGTGCATGCGTTTGGGGACCCCATGATATGCGGCATGCATTTGGGGCCCCCATGACTTGAGGCATGCATTTGGGGCCCCCATGACATGTGGCATGCATGTAGGGCCCCCATGAAATGCGCCATGCATGTGGGGCCCCTCTGACATGCGGCATGCATTTGTGAGCACCAAGACATGCGGCATGCACGTGGGGCCCCCATGACATGCTGCATGCATTTGAATCCCCCATTACATGCGCCATGCATGTGGGGCCCCCATGACATGCTCCATGCATGTGGGGCCCCTATGACATGAGGCATGGATTTGGGGGGCCCCATGACATGCAGCATGCACGTGGGGCCCCCATGATATGCGGCATACATTTGTGGCCCCCGTGTCATGAGGCATGCACGTGGGGCCCCCATGATATGCGGCAAGCACGTGGGGCCCCAATGACATGCAGCATTCACGTGGGACCGCCATAACATGCGGAATGCACGTGAGGCCCCCATGACATGCGGAATGCCTGCGGGGCCCCGATGACATGCGGCATGCACGCTGGGCCCCCATGACATGCGTCATGCATTTATGGCCCCCATAACATGCGGCAAGCATTTGGGCCACCATGTTATGCGGCATGCATTTGGGGCCCCCATGACTTGAGGCATGCATTTGGGGCCCCGATGACATGCAGCATGCATGTGGGGCCCCCATGACATGCGGCATGCATTTGGGGCCTGCATAACATGCTACATGCATTTGGGGTACCTGAGACATGCGGCATGCACGTGGGGCCCCTATGACATGCCGCATGCATTTGGGGCCCCCATTATATGCGGCATGCATGTAGGGCCCCCATGAAATGTGCCATGCATGTGGGGCCCCTATGACATGCGGCATGCATTTGTGAGCCCCAAGACATGCGGCATGCACGTGGGGCCCCCATGACATGCAGCATGAATTTGGGGCCACTATGACATGCAGCATGCATTTGGGGCCCCCATGACATGCGGCATGCATGTGGGACCCCTATGACATGCGGCATGCATTTGGGGGGCCATGACATGCGGCATGCACGTGGGGCCCCCATGACATGCGGCATACATTTGTGACCCCCGTGACATGAGGCATGCACGTGGGGCCCCCATGACATGCGGCAAGCACGTGGGGGCCCAATGACATGCAGCATGTACGTGGCGCCCCCATGACATGCGGAATGCACGTGAGGCCCCCATGACATGAGGAATGCCTGCGGGGCCCCAATGACATGCGGCATGCATGCATTTGGGTCCATGAAATGCGGCATGCATGTGGGGCCCCCATGACATGAGGAATGCCTGCGGGGCCCCAATGACATGCGGCATGCATGCATTTGGGTCCATGAAATGCGCCATGCATGTGGGGCCCAAATGCTTGCCGCATGTCATGGGGGCCTCCATGACATGCGGCATGCATGTGGGGCCCCATGACATGTGCCATGCATGTGGGGCCCCTATGACATGCGGCATGCATTTGGGGCCCCGATGACATGCGGCATGCATGTGGGGCACCCATGACTTGCGGCATGAATTTGAGGGCCCCATTATATGCGGCATGCACGTGGAGCCCCCATGACATGCAGCATGCATTTGGGGCCCCCATGATATGCGGCATGCATGTGGGTCCCCCATGACATGTGGCATGGATTTGGGGCCCCCATGACATACGGCATGCATTTGGGTCCCCCATGAAATGTGCCATGCATGTGGGGCCCCCATGACATACGGCATGCATTTGGGTCCCCCATGAAGTGTGCCATGCATGTGGGGCCCCTATGACATGCGGCATGCATTTGTGGGCCCCAAGACATGCTGCATGCATTTGGGGGCCCCCATGACATGCAGTATGCACGTGGGGCCCCCATGACATGCGGCATGCATTTGGGGCCCCCATGACATGCGGCATGCATTTGGGGACCCCATGACATGCGGCATGCATGTGGGGGCCCCATGACATGCGGCATGCATGTGGGGCCCCAATTACATGCGACATGCATTTGGGGCCCCCATGACTTGAGGCATGCATTTGGGGCCCCCATGACATGCGGCATGCATGTGGGACCCCAATGACATGCGGCATGCATTTGAATCCCCCATTACATGCGGCATGCATGTGGGGCCCAAATGCTTGCCGCATGTCATGGGGGCCTCCATGACATGCAGCATGCATGTGGGGCCCCATGACATGTGCCATGCATGTGGGGCCCCTATGACATGCGGCATGCATTTGGGGCCCCGATGACATGCGGCATGCATGTGGGGCCCCTATGACATGCGGCATGCATTTGGGGCCCCGATGACATGCGGCATGCATGTGGGGCACCCATGACTTGCGGCATGAATTTGAGGGCCCCATTATATGCGGCATGCACGTGGAGCCCCCATGACATGCGGCATGCATTTGGGGCCCCCATGATATGCGGCATGCATGTGGGGCCCCCATGACATGTGGCATGCATGTGGGGCCCCTATGACATGCGGCATGCATTTGTGGGCCCCAAGACATGCTGCATGCATTTGGGGGCCCCCATGACATGCGGCATGCACATGGGGCCCCCATGACATGCGGCATGCACGTGGGGCCCCTATGACATGCGGCATGCACGTGGGGCCCTCATGACATGCAGCATGCATTTGGGGCCACTATGACATGCAGCATGCATTTGGGGCCCCCATGACATGCGGCATGCATGTGGGACCCCTATGACATGCGGCATGCATTTGGGGGGCCATGACATGCGGCATGCACGTGGGGCCCCCATGACATGCGGCATACATTTGTGACCCCCGTGACATGAGGCATGCACGTGGGGCCCCCATGACATGCGGCAAGCACGTGGGGGCCCAATGACATGCAGCATGTACGTGGCGCCCCCATGACATGCGGAATGCACGTGAGGCCCCCATGACATGAGGAATGCCTGCGGGGCCCCAATGACATGCGGCATGCATGCATTTGGGTCCATGAAATGCGGCATGCATGTGGGGCCCCCATGACATGTGGCATGCATGTGGGGCCCCATGATATGCGGCATGCAGTTGGGGACCCCAATACATGCGGCATGCACGTTGGGGCCCCATGACATGCGGCTTGCATTTGGGCCCCATGACATGCAG
This sequence comes from Phyllobates terribilis, assembly GCF_046119375.1. Taxonomy (NCBI): domain Eukaryota; kingdom Metazoa; phylum Chordata; class Amphibia; order Anura; family Dendrobatidae; genus Phyllobates; species Phyllobates terribilis. Next base: position 610,374,999 of record NW_027362763.1, read on the forward strand.
CATGCACGTGGGGCCCCATGACATGCGGAATGCCTGCGGGGCCCCAATGACATGTGGCATGCATTTGGGGCCCACAATATATGCATCATGCACGTGGGGCCCCCATGATATGTGGCATGCATTTGGGGACCCCATGACTTCAGCCATGCATTTGGGGCCCCCATGACATGCGGCATGCACGTGGGCCCCTCATGACATGCAGCATGCATTTGGGGCCCCCGTGACATGCGGCATGCATGTAGGCCCCCATGAAATGCGCCATGCATGTGGGGTCCAAATGCTTGCCGCATGTCATGGGGGCCTCCATGACATGCGGCATGCATGTGGGGCCCCATGACATGTGCCATGCATGTGGGGCCCCTATGACATGCGGCATGCATTTGGGGCCCCGATGACATGCGGCATGCATGTGGGGCACCCATGACTTGCAGCATGCATTTGGGGCCCCCATGATATGCGGCATGCATGTGGGTCCCCCATGACATGTGGCATGGATTTGGGGCCCCCATGACATACGGCATGCATTTGGGTCCCCCATGAAATGTGCCATGCATGTGGGGCCCCCATGACATACGGCATGCATTTGGGTCCCCCATGAAGTGTGCCATGCATGTGGGGCCCCTATGACATGCGGCATGCATTTGTGGGCCCCAAGACATGCTGCATGCATTTGGGGGCCCCCATGACATGCAGTATGCACGTGGGGCCCCCATGACATGCGGCATGCATTTGGGGCCCCCATGACATGCGGCATGCATTTGGGGACCCCATGACATGCGGCATGCATGTGGGGGCCCCATGACATTCGGCATGCATGTGGGGCCCCAATTACATGCGACATGCATTTGGGGCCCCCATGACTTGAGGCATGCATTTGGGGCCCCCATTACATGCGGCATGCATGTGGGGCCCAAATGCTTGCCGCATGTCATGGGGGCCTCCATGACATGCGGCATGCATGTGGGGCCCCATGACATGTGCCATGCATGTGGGGCCCCTATGACATGCGGCATGCATTTGGGGCCCCGATGACATGCGGCATGCATGTGGGGCCCCGATGACATGCGGCATGCATTTGGGGCCCCGATGACATGCGGCATGCATGTGGGGCACCCATGACTTGCGGCATGAATTTGAGGGCCCCATTATATGCGGCATGCACGTGGAGCCCCCATGACATGCGGCATGCATTTGGGGCCCCCATGATATGCGGCATGCATGTGGGGCCCCCATGACATGTGGCATGCATGTGGGGCCCCTATGACATGCGGCATGCATTTGGGGGGCCATGACATGCGGCATGCACGTGGGGCCCCCATGACATGCGGCATACATTTGTGACCCCCGTGACATGAGGCATGCACGTGGGGCCCCCATGACATGCGGCAAGCACGTGGGGGCCCAATGACATGCAGCATGTACGTGGCGCCCCCATGACATGCGGAATGCACGTGAGGCCCCCATGACATGAGGAATGCCTGCGGGGCCCCAATGACATGCGGCATGCATGCATTTGGGTCCATGAAATGCGGCATGCATGTGGGGCCCCCATGACATGTGGCATGCATGTGGGGCCCCATGATATGCGGCATGCAGTTGGGGACCCCAATACATGCGGCATGCACGTTGGGGCCCCATGACATGCGGCATGCATTTGGGCCCCATGACATGCAGCATGCACGTGGGGCCCCATGACATGCAGAATGCCTGCGGGGCCCCAATGACATGCGGCATGCATTTGGGGTCCCGATGACATGCGGCATGCATGTGGGGCACCCATGACTTGTGGCATGAATTTGAGGGCCCCATTATATGCGGCATGCACGTGGAGCCCCCATGACATGCGGCATGCATTTGGGGCCCCCATGATATGCGGCATGCATGTGGGGCCCCCATGACATGTGGCATGCATGTGGGGCCCCTATGACATGCGGCATGCATTTGTGGGCCCCAAGACATGCTGCATGCATTTGGGGGCCCCCATGACATGCGGCATGCACGTGGGGCCCCTATGACATGCGGCATGCACGTGGGCCCTCATGACATGCAGCATGCATTTGGGGCCACTATGACATGCAGCATGCATTTGGGGCCCCCATGACATGCGGCATGCATGTGGGACCCCTATGACATGCGGCATGCATTTGGGGGGCCATGACATGCGGCATGCACGTGGGGCCCCCATGACATGCGGCATACATTTGTGACCCCCGTGACATGAGGCATGCACGTGGGGCCCCCATGACATGCGGCAAGCACGTGGGGGCCCAATTACATGCAGCATGTACGTGGCACCCCCATGACATGCGGAATGCACGTGAGGCCCCCATGACATGAGGAATGCCTGCGGGGCCCCAATGACATGCGGCATGCATGCATTTGGGTCCATGAAATGCGGCATGCATGTGGGGCCCCCATGACATGTGGCATGCATGTGGGGCCCCATGATATGCGGCATGCAGTTGGGGACCCCAATACATGCGGCATGCACGTTGGGGCCCCATGACATGCGGCATGCATTTGGGCCCCATGACATGCAGCATGCACGTGGGGCCCCATGACATGCGGAATGCCTGCGGGGCCCCAATGACATGCGGCATGCATTTGGGGCCCCGATGACATGCGGCATGCATTTGGGGCCCCCATGACATGCGGCATGCATTTGGGGCCCCATGATATGCGGCATGCATGTGGGGCCCCCATGACATGCGGCATGCATTTGGGCCCCCATGACATGCGGCATGCATTTGGGGCCTGCACAACATGCTGCATGCATTTGGGGTACCTGAGACATGTGGCATGCATGTGGGTCCCCATGACATGCGGCATGCATGTGGGGCCCCCATGACATGCGGCATGCATTTGGGCCCCCATGACATGCGGCATGCATTTGGGGCCTGCACAACATGCTGCATGCATTTGGGGTACCTGAGACATGTGGCATGCACATGGGGCCCCCATAACATGCTGCATGCATTTGGGGTGCCCGAGACATGCGGCATGCACGTGGGGCCCCAATGACATGTGGCATGCATGCGGGGCCCTCATGACATGCGGCATTCATGTGGGGCCCCCATGATATGTGGCATGCATGTCGGACCCCCATGATATGTGGCATGCATTTGGGGCCCCCATGACATGCGGAATGCATGTAGGGCCCCCATGAAATGCGCCATGCATGTGGGGCCCCTATGACATGCGGCATGCACTTGTGAGCCCCAAGACATGCGGCATGCACCTGGGGCCCCAATGACAATGTGCATGCGTTTGGGGACCCCATGATATGTGGCATGCATTTGGGGCCCCCATGACATGTGGCATGGATTTGGGGCCCCCATGACATACGGCATGCATTTGGGTCCCCCATGAAATGTGCCATGCATGTGGGGCCCCTATGACATGCGGCATGCATTTGTGGGCCCCAAGACATGCTGCATGCATTTGGGGGCCCCCATGACATGCGGCATGCACGTGGGGCCCCCGTGACATGCGGCATGCACGTGGGGCCCCTATGACATGCGGCATGCACGTGGGGCCCTCATGACATGCAGCATGAATTTGGGGCCACTATGACATGCAGCATGCATTTGGGGCCCCCATGACATGCGGCATGCATGTGGGACCCCTATGACATGCGGCATGCATTTGGGGGGCCATGACATGCGGCATGCACGTGGGGCCCCCATGACATGCGGCATACATTTGTGACCCCCGTGACATGAGGCATGCACGTGGGGCCCCCATGACATGCGGCAAGTACGTGGGGGCCCAATGACATGCAGCATGTACGTGGCGCCCCCATGACATGCGGAATGCACGTGAGGCCCCCATGACATGAGGAATGCCTGCGGGGCCCCAATGACATGCGGCATGCATGCATTTGAGTCCATGAAATGCGGCATGCATGTGGGGCCCCCATGACATGTGGCATGCATGTGGGGCCCCATGATATGCGGCATGCAGTTGGGGACCCCAATACATGCGGCATGCACGTTGGGGCCCCATGACATGCGGCATGCATTTGGGCCCCCATGACTTGAGGCATGCATTTGGGGCCCCCATGACATGTGGCATGCATGTAGGGCCCCCATGAAATGCGCCATGCATGTGGGGCCCCTCTGACATGCGGCATGCATTTGTGAGCAACAAGACATGCGCCATGCATGTGGGGCCCCCATGACATGCTCCATGCATGTGGGGCCCCTATGACATGAGGCATGGATTTGGGGGGCCCCATGACATGCAGCATGCACGTGGGGCCCCCATGATATGCGGCATACATTTGTGGCCCCCGTGTCATGAGGCATGCACGTGGGGCCCCCATGATATGCGGCAAGCACGTGGGGCCCCAATGACATGCAGCATTCACGTGGGACCGCCATAACATGCGGAATGCACGTGAGGCCCCCATGACATGCGGAATGCCTGCGGGGCCCCGATGACATGCGGCATGCACGCTGGGCCCCCATAACATGCGTCATGCATTTATGGCCCCCATAACATGCGGCAAGCATTTGGGCCACCATGTTATGCGGCATGCATTTGGGGCCCCCATGACTTGAGGCATGCATTTGGGGCCCCCATGAAATGCGCCATGCATGTGGGGCCCCTATGACATGCGGCATGCATTTGTGGGCCCCAAGACATGCGGCATGCATATGGGGCCCCCATGACATGCTGCATGCGTTTGGGGCCCCTAAGATATGCGGCATGCATTTGGGGCCCCTATGACTTGAGCCATGCATTTGGGGCCCCCATGACATGCGGCATGTACGTGGGCCCCTCATGACATGCAGGATGCATTTGGGGCCCCCATGACATGCGGCATGCATGTAGGCCCCCATGAAATGCGCCATGCATGTGGGGCCCCTATGTCATGCGGCATGCATTTGTGGACCCCAAGACATGCGGCATGCACGTGGGGCCTCCATGGCATGCTGCATTCATTTGGGGCCCCCATGATATGCGGCATGCATTTGGTGCCCCATGACTTGAGGCATGCATTTGGGGCCCCCATGACATGCGGCATGCATTTGAATCCCCCATTACATGCGGCATGCACGTTGGGCCCCCATGACATGCGGCATGCATTTGGGGACCCCATGACATGCGGCATGCATGTGGGGGCCCCATGACATGCGGCATGCATGTGGGGCCCCAATTACATGCGACATGCATTTGGGGCCCCCATGACTTGAGGCATGCATTTGGGGCCCCCATGACATGCGGCATGCATGTGGGACCCCAATGACATGCGGCATGCATTTGAATCCCCCATTACATGCGGCATGCATGTGGGGCCCAAATGCTTGCCGCATGTCATGGGGGCCTCCATGACATGCAGCATGCATGTGGGGCCCCATGACATGTGCCATGCATGTGGGGCCCCTATGACATGCGGCATGCATTTGGGGCCCCGATGACATGCGGCATGCATGTGGGGCCCCTATGACATGCGGCATGCATTTGGGGCCCCGATGACATGCGGCATGCATGTGGGGCACCCATGACTTGCGGCATGAATTTGAGGGCCCCATTATATGCGGCATGCACGTGGAGCCCCCATGACATGCGGCATGCATTTGGGGCCCCCATGATATGCGGCATGCATGTGGGGCCCCCATGACATGTGGCATGCATGTGGGGCCCCTATGACATGCGGCATGCATTTGTGGGCCCCAAGACATGCTGCATGCATTTGGGGGACCCCATGACATGCGGCATGCACATGGGGCCCCCATGACATGCGGCATGCACGTGGGGCCCCTATGACATGCGGCATGCACGTGGGGCCCTCATGACATGCAGCATGCATTTGGGGCCACTATGACATGCAGCATGCATTTGGGGCCCCCATGACATGCGGCATGCATGTGGGACCCCTATGACATGCGGCATGCATTTGGGGGGCCATGACATGCGGCATGCACGTGGGGCCCCCATGACATGCGGCATACATTTGTGACCCCCGTGACATGAGGCATGCACGTGGGGCCCCCATGACATGCGGCAAGCACGTGGGGGCCCAATGACATGCAGCATGTACGTGGCGCCCCCATGACATGCGGAATGCACGTGAGGCCCCCATGACATGAGGAATGCCTGCGGGGCCCCAATGACATGCGGCATGCATGCATTTGGGTCCATGAAATGCGGCATGCATGTGGGGCCCCCATGACATGTGGCATGCATGTGGGGCCCCATGATATGCGGCATGCAGTTGGGGACCCCAATACATGCGGCATGCACGTTGGGGCCCCATGACATGCGGCTTGCATTTGGGCCCCATGACATGCAGCATGCACGTGGGGCCCCATGACATGCGGAATGCCTGCGGGGCCCCAATGACATGTGGCATGCATTTGGGGCCCACAATATATGCATCATGCACGTGGGGCCCCCATGATATGTGGCATGCATTTGGGGACCCCATGACTTCAGCCATGCATTTGGGGCCCCCATGACATGCGGCATGCACGTGGGCCCCTCATGACATGCAGCATGCATTTGGGGCCCCCGTGACATGCGGCATGCATGTAGGCCCCCATGAAATGCGCCATGCATGTGGGGTCCAAATGCTTGCCGCATGTCATGGGGGCCTCCATGACATGCGGCATGCATGTGGGGCCCCATGACATGTGCCATGCATGTGGGGCCCCTATGACATGCGGCATGCATTTGGGGCCCCGATGACATGCGGCATGCATGTGGGGCACCCATGACTTGCAGCATGCATTTGGGGCCCCCATGATATGCGGCATGCATGTGGGTCCCCCATGACATGTGGCATGGATTTGGGGCCCCCATGACATACGGCATGCATTTGGGTCCCCCATGAAATGTGCCATGCATGTGGGGCCCCCATGACATACGGCATGCATTTGGGTCCCCCATGAAGTGTGCCATGCATGTGGGGCCCCTATGACATGCGGCATGCATTTGTGGGCCCCAAGACATGCTGCATGCATTTGGGGGCCCCCATGACATGCAGTATGCACGTGGGGCCCCCATGACATGCGGCATGCATTTGGGGCCCCCATGACATGCGGCATGCATTTGGGGACCCCATGACATGCGGCATGCATGTGGGGGCCCCATGACATTCGGCATGCATGTGGGGCCCCAATTACATGCGACATGCATTTGGGGCCCCCATGACTTGAGGCATGCATTTGGGGCCCCCATTACATGCGGCATGCATGTGGGGCCCAAATGCTTGCCGCATGTCATGGGGGCCTCCATGACATGCGGCATGCATGTGGGGCCCCATGACATGTGCCATGCATGTGGGGCCCCTATGACATGCGGCATGCATTTGGGGCCCCGATGACATGCGGCATGCATGTGGGGCCCCGATGACATGCGGCATGCATTTGGGGCCCCGATGACATGCGGCATGCATGTGGGGCACCCATGACTTGCGGCATGAATTTGAGGGCCCCATTATATGCGGCATGCACGTGGAGCCCCCATGACATGCGGCATGCATTTGGGGCCCCCATGATATGCGGCATGCATGTGGGGCCCCCATGACATGTGGCATGCATGTGGGGCCCCTATGACATGCGGCATGCATTTGGGGGGCCATGACATGCGGCATGCACGTGGGGCCCCCATGACATGCGGCATACATTTGTGACCCCCGTGACATGAGGCATGCACGTGGGGCCCCCATGACATGCGGCAAGCACGTGGGGGCCCAATGACATGCAGCATGTACGTGGCGCCCCCATGACATGCGGAATGCACGTGAGGCCCCCATGACATGAGGAATGCCTGCGGGGCCCCAATGACATGCGGCATGCATGCATTTGGGTCCATGAAATGCGGCATGCATGTGGGGCCCCCATGACATGTGGCATGCATGTGGGGCCCCATGATATGCGGCATGCAGTTGGGGACCCCAATACATGCGGCATGCACGTTGGGGCCCCATGACATGCGGCATGCATTTGGGCCCCATGACATGCAGCATGCACGTGGGGCCCCATGACATGCAGAATGCCTGCGGGGCCCCAATGACATGCGGCATGCATTTGGGGTCCCGATGACATGCGGCATGCATGTGGGGCACCCATGACTTGTGGCATGAATTTGAGGGCCCCATTATATGCGGCATGCACGTGGAGCCCCCATGACATGCGGCATGCATTTGGGGCCCCCATGATATGCGGCATGCATGTGGGGCCCCCATGACATGTGGCATGCATGTGGGGCCCCTATGACATGCGGCATGCATTTGTGGGCCCCAAGACATGCTGCATGCATTTGGGGGCCCCCATGACATGCGGCATGCACGTGGGGCCCCTATGACATGCGGCATGCACGTGGGCCCTCATGACATGCAGCATGCATTTGGGGCCACTATGACATGCAGCATGCATTTGGGGCCCCCATGACATGCGGCATGCATGTGGGACCCCTATGACATGCGGCATGCATTTGGGGGGCCATGACATGCGGTATGCACGTGGGGCCCCCATGACATGCGGCATACATTTGTGACCCCCGTGACATGAGGCATGCACGTGGGGCCCCCATGACATGCGGCAAGCACGTGGGGGCCCAATTACATGCAGCATGTACGTGGCGCCCCCATGACATGCGGAATGCACGTGAGGCCCCCATGACATGAGGAATGCCTGCGGGGCCCCAATGACATGCGGCATGCATGCATTTGGGTCCATGAAATGCGGCATGCATGTGGGGCCCCCATGACATGTGGCATGCATGTGGGGCCCCATGATATGCGGCATGCAGTTGGGGACCCCAATACATGCGGCATGCACGTTGGGGCCCCATGACATGCGGCATGCATTTGGGCCCCATGACATGCAGCATGCACGTGGGGCCCCATGACATGCGGAATGCCTGCGGGGCCCCAATGACATGCGGCATGCATTTGGGGCCCCGATGACATGCGGCATGCATTTGGGGCCCCCATGACATGCGGCATGCATTTGGGGCCCCATGATATGCGGCATGCATGTGGGGCCCCCATGACATGCGGCATGCATTTGGGCCCCCATGACATGCGGCATGCATTTGGGGCCTGCACAACATGCTGCATGCATTTGGGGTACCTGAGACATGTGGCATGCATGTGGGTCCCCATGACATGCGGCATGCATGTGGGGCCCCCATGACATGCGGCATGCATTTGGGCCCCCATGACATGCGGCATGCATTTGGGGCCTGCACAACATGCTGCATGCATTTGGGGTACCTGAGACATGTGGCATGCACATGGGGCCCCCATAACATGCTGCATGCATTTGGGGTGCCCGAGACATGCGGCATGCACGTGGGGCCCCAATGACATGTGGCATGCATGCGGGGCCCTCATGACATGCGGCATTCATGTGGGGCCCCCATGATATGTGGCATGCATGTCGGACCCCCATGATATGTGGCATGCATTTGGGGCCCCCATGACATGCGGAATGCATGTAGGGCCCCCATGAAATGCGCCATGCATGTGGGGCCCCTATGACATGCGGCATGCACTTGTGAGCCCCAAGACATGCGGCATGCACCTGGGGCCCCAATGACAATGTGCATGCGTTTGGGGACCCCATGATATGTGGCATGCATTTGGGGCCCCCATGACATGTGGCATGGATTTGGGGCCCCCATGACATACGGCATGCATTTGGGTCCCCCATGAAATGTGCCATGCATGTGGGGCCCCTATGACATGCGGCATGCATTTGTGGGCCCCAAGACATGCTGCATGCATTTGGGGGCCCCCATGACATGCGGCATGCACGTGGGGCCCCCGTGACATGCGGCATGCACGTGGGGCCCCTATGACATGCGGCATGCACGTGGGGCCCTCATGACATGCAGCATGAATTTGGGGCCACTATGACATGCAGCATGCATTTGGGGCCCCCATGACATGCGGCATGCATGTGGGACCCCTATGACATGCGGCATGCATTTGGGGGGCCATGACATGCGGCATGCACGTGGGGCCCCCATGACATGCGGCATACATTTGTGACCCCCGTGACATGAGGCATGCACGTGGGGCCCCCATGACATGCGGCAAGTACGTGGGGGCCCAATGACATGCAGCATGTACGTGGCGCCCCCATGACATGCGGAATGCACGTGAGGCCCCCATGACATGAGGAATGCCTGCGGGGCCCCAATGACATGCGGCATGCATGCATTTGAGTCCATGAAATGCGGCATGCATGTGGGGCCCCCATGACATGTGGCATGCATGTGGGGCCCCATGATATGCGGCATGCAGTTGGGGACCCCAATACATGCGGCATGCACGTTGGGGCCCCATGACATGCGGCATGCATTTGGGCCCCCATGACTTGAGGCATGCATTTGGGGCCCCCATGACATGTGGCATGCATGTAGGGCCCCCATGAAATGCGCCATGCATGTGGGGCCCCTCTGACATGCGGCATGCATTTGTGAGCAACAAGACATGCGCCATGCATGTGGGGCCCCCATGACATGCTCCATGCATGTGGGGCCCCTATGACATGAGGCATGGATTTGGGGGGCCCCATGACATGCAGCATGCACGTGGGGCCCCCATGATATGCGGCATACATTTGTGGCCCCCGTGTCATGAGGCATGCACGTGGGGCCCCCATGATATGCGGCAAGCACGTGGGGCCCCAATGACATGCAGCATTCACGTGGGACCGCCATAACATGCGGAATGCACGTGAGGCCCCCATGACATGCGGAATGCCTGCGGGGCCCCGATGACATGCGGCATGCACGCTGGGCCCCCATAACATGCGTCATGCATTTATGGCCCCCATAACATGCGGCAAGCATTTGGGCCACCATGTTATGCGGCATGCATTTGGGGCCCCCATGACTTGAGGCATGCATTTGGGGCCCCCATGAAATGCGCCATGCATGTGGGGCCCCTATGACATGCGGCATGCATTTGTGGGCCCCAAGACATGCGGCATGCATATGGGGCCCCCATGACATGCTGCATGCGTTTGGGGCCCCTAAGATATGCGGCATGCATTTGGGGCCCCTATGACTTGAGCCATGCATTTGGGGCCCCCATGACATGCGGCATGTACGTGGGCCCCTCATGACATGCAGGATGCATTTGGGGCCCCCATGACATGCGGCATGCATGTAGGCCCCCATGAAATGCGCCATGCATGTGGGGCCCCTATGTCATGCGGCATGCATTTGTGGACCCCAAGACATGCGGCATGCACGTGGGGCCTCCATGGCATGCTGCATTCATTTGGGGCCCCCATGATATGCGGCATGCATTTGGGGCCCCATGACTTGAGGCATGCATTTGGGGCCCCCATGACATGCGGCATGCATTTGAATCCCCCATTACATGCGGCATGCACGTTGGGCCCCCATGACATGCGGCATGCATTTGGGGCCCCCATGACATGTGGAATGCACGTGGGGCCCCTATGCCATGCGACATGAATTTGGGAGCCCCAATACATGCGGCATGCATTTGGGGCCTGCATAACATGCTGCATGCATTTGGGGTACCTGAGACATGCGGCATGCACATGAGGCCCCCATAACATGCTGCATGCATTTGGGGCCCCATTACATGTGGCATGCAAATGGGGCCCCCATGACATGCGACATATGCTTGGGGCCCCAATGACATGCGGCATGAGTTTGGATCCCCCATAACATGTGGCATGCACGTGGGGCCCCCATGACATGCGGAATGCCTGCGGGGCCCCGATGACATGTGGCATGCACGCTGGGCCCCCATGACATGCGTCATGCATTTATGGCCCCCATAACATGCGGCAAGCATTTGGGCCACCATGTTATGCGGCATGCATTTGGGGCCCCCATGACTTGAGGCATGCATTTGGGGCCCCCATGAAATGCGCCATGCATGTGGGGCCCCTATGACATGCGGCATGCATTTGTGGGCCCCAAGACATGCGGCATGCATATGGGGCCCCCATGACATGCTGCATGCGTTTGGGGCCCCTAAGATATGCGGCATGCATTTGGGGCCCCTATGACTTGAGCCATGCATTTGGGGCCCCCATGACATGCGGCATGTACGTGGGCCCCTCATGACATGCAGGATGCATTTGGGGCCCCCATGACATGCGGCATGCATGTAGGCCCCCATGAAATGCGCCATGCATGTGGGGCCCCTATGTCATGCGGCATGCATTTGTGGACCCCAAGACATGCGGCATGCACGTGGGGCCTCCATGGCATGCTGCATTCATTTGGGGCCCCCATGATATGCGGCATGCATTTGGGGCCCCATGACTTGAGGCATGCATTTGGGGCCCCCATGACATGCGGCATGCATTTGAATCCCCCATTACATGCGGCATGCACGTTGGGCCCCCATGACATGCGGCATGCATTTGGGGCCCCCATGACATGTGGAATGCACGTGGGGCCCCTATGCCATGCGACATGAATTTGGGAGCCCCAATACATGCGGCATGCATTTGGGGCCTGCATAACATGCTGCATGCATTTGGGGTACCTGAGACATGCGGCATGCACATGAGGCCCCCATAACATGCTGCATGCATTTGGGGCCCCATTACATGTGGCATGCAAATGGGGCCCCCATGACATGCGACATATGCTTGGGGCCCCAATGACATGCGGCATGAGTTTGGATCCCCCATAACATGCGGCATGCACGTGGGGCCCCCATGACATGCGGAATGCCTGCGGGGCCCCGATGACATGCGGCATGCACGCTGGGCCCCCATGACATGCGTCATGCATTTATGGCCCCCATAACATGCGGCAAGCATTTGGGCCACCATGTTATGCGGCATGCATTTGGGGCCCCCATGACTTGAGGCATGCATTTGGGGCCCCGATGACATGCAGCATGCATGTGGGGCCCCCATGACATGTGGCATGCATTTGGGGCCTGCATAACATGCTGCATGCATTTGGGGTACCTGAGACATGCGGCATGCACATGGGGCCCCTATGACATGCCGCATGCATTTGGGGCCCCCATTATATGCGGCATGCATGTAGGGCCCCCATGAAATGTGCCATGCATGTGGGGCCCCTATGACATGCGGCATGCATTTGTGAGCCCCAAGACATGCGGCATGCACGTGGGGCCCCCATGACATGCTGCATGCATTTGGGGTGCCCGAGACATGCGGCATGCACGTGGGGCCCCTATGACATGCCGCATGCATTTGGGGGCCCCATGACATGCGGCATGCACCTGGGACCCCCATGACATGAGTCATGCATTTGGGGCCGCCATGACATGCGGCATGCATTTGGGGCCCCCATGACATGCGGCATGTATTTGGATCCCCCATGAAATGCGACTTGCATGTGGGGCCCCCATGCCATGCGGCATGCATTTGGGGCCCTTATGACATGTGGCATGCATTTGGGGCCCCCATGACATGCGGCATGCATGTAGGGCCCCCATGACATGCGGCATGCAGGCGGGGCCCTCATGACATGCGGCATGCATTTGGGGCCTCCATGACATGTGGCATGCATGTGGGTCCCCATGACATGCGGCATGCATGTGGGGCCCCCATGACATGCGGCATGCATTTGGGCCCCCATGACATGCGGCATGCATTTGGGGCCTGCACAACATGCTGCATGCATTTGGGGTACCTGAGACATGTGGCATGCACATGGGGCCCCCATAACATGCTGCATGCATTTGGGGTGCCCGAGACATGCGGCATGCACGTGGGGCCCCCATGATATGTGGCATGCATGTGGGACCCCCATGATATGTGGCATGCATTTGGGGCCCCCATGACATGCGGAATGCATGTAGGGCCCCCATGAAATGCGCCATGCATGTGGGGCCCCTATGACATGCGGCATGCATTTGTGAGCCCCAAGACATGCGGCATGCACCTGGGGCCCCCATGACAATGTGCATGCGTTTGGGGACCCCATGATATGCGGCATGCATTTGGGGCCCCCATGACTTGAGGCATGCATTTGGGGCCCCCATGACATGTGGCATGCATGTAGGGCCCCCATGAAATGCGCCATGCATGTGGGGCCCCTCTGACATGCGGCATGCATTTGTGAGCACCAAGACATGCGGCATGCACGTGGGGCCCCCATGACATGCTGCATGCATTTGAATCCCCCATTACATGCGCCATGCATGTGGGGCCCCCATGACATGCTCCATGCATGTGGGGCCCCTATGACATGAGGCATGGATTTGGGGGGCCCCATGACATGCAGCATGCACGTGGGGCCCCCATGATATGCGGCATACATTTGTGGCCCCTGTGTCATGAGGCATGCACGTGGGGCCCCCATGATATGCGGCAAGCACGTGGGGCCCCAATGACATGCAGCATTCACGTGGGACCGCCATAACATGCGGAATGCACGTGAGGCCCCCATGACATGCGGAATGCCTGCGGGGCCCCGATGACATGCGGCATGCACGCTGGGCCCCCATGACATGCGTCATGCATTTATGGCCCCCATAACATGCGGCAAGCATTTGGGCCACCATGTTATGCGGCATGCATTTGGGGCCCCCATGACTTGAGGCATGCATTTGGGGCCCCGATGACATGCAGCATGCATGTGGGGCCCCCATGACATGCGGCATGCATTTGGGGCCTGCATAACATGCTACATGCATTTGGGGTACCTGAGACATGCGGCATGCACGTGGGGCCCCTATGACATGCCGCATGCATTTGGGGCCCCCATTATATGCGGCATGCATGTAGGGCCCCCATGAAATGTGCCATGCATGTGGGGCCCCTATGACATGCGGCATGCATTTGTGAGCCCCAAGACATGCGGCATGCACGTGGGGCCCCCATGACATGCAGCATGAATTTGGGGCCACTATGACATGCAGCATGCATTTGGGGCCCCCATGACATGCGGCATGCATGTGGGACCCCTATGACATGCGGCATGCATTTGGGGGGCCATGACATGCGGCATGCACGTGGGGCCCCCATGACATGCGGCATACATTTGTGACCCCCGTGACATGAGGCATGCACGTGGGGCCCCCATGACATGCGGCAAGCACGTGGGGGCCCAATGACATGCAGCATGTACGTGGCGCCCCCATGACATGCGGAATGCACGTGAGGCCCCCATGACATGAGGAATGCCTGCGGGGCCCCAATGACATGCGGCATGCATGCATTTGGGTCCATGAAATGCGGCATGCATGTGGGGCCCCCATGACATGAGGAATGCCTGCGGGGCCCCAATGACATGCGGCATGGATGCATTTGGGTCCATGAAATGCGCCATGCATGTGGGGCCCAAATGCTTGCCGCATGTCATGGGGGCCTCCATGACATGCGGCATGCATGTGGGGCCCCATGACATGTGCCATGCATGTGGGGCCCCTATGACATGCGGCATGCATTTGGGGCCCCGATGACATGCGGCATGCATGTGGGGCACCCATGACTTGCGGCATGAATTTGAGGGCCCCATTATATGCGGCATGCACGTGGAGCCCCCATGACATGCAGCATGCATTTGGGGCCCCCATGATATGCGGCATGCATGTGGGTCCCCCATGACATGTGGCATGGATTTGGGGCCCCCATGACATACGGCATGCATTTGGGTCCCCCATGAAATGTGCCATGCATGTGGGGCCCCCATGACATACGGCATGCATTTGGGTCCCCCATGAAGTGTGCCATGCATGTGGGGCCCCTATGACATGCGGCATGCATTTGTGGGCCCCAAGACATGCTGCATGCATTTGGGGGCCCCCATGACATGCAGTATGCACGTGGGGCCCCCATGACATGCGGCATGCATTTGGGGCCCCCATGACATGCGGCATGCATTTGGGGACCCCATGACATGCGGCATGCATGTGGGGGCCCCATGACATGCGGCATGCATGTGGGGCCCCAATTACATGCGACATGCATTTGGGGCCCCCATGACTTGAGGCATGCATTTGGGGCCCCCATGACATGCGGCATGCATGTGGGACCCCAATGACATGCGGCATGCATTTGAATCCCCCATTACATGCGGCATGCATGTGGGGCCCAAATGCTTGCCGCATGTCATGGGGGCCTCCATGACATGCAGCATGCATGTGGGGCCCCATGACATGTGCCATGCATGTGGGGCCCCTATGACATGCGGCATGCATTTGGGGCCCCGATGACATGCGGCATGCATGTGGGGCCCCTATGACATGCGGCATGCATTTGGGGCCCCGATGACATGCGGCATGCATGTGGGGCACCCATGACTTGCGGCATGAATTTGAGGGCCCCATTATATGCGGCATGCACGTGGAGCCCCCATGACATGTGGCATGCATGTGGGGCCCCTATGACATGCGGCATGCATTTGTGGGCCCCAAGACATGCTGCATGCATTTGGGGGCCCCCATGACATGCGGCATGCACATGGGGCCCCCATGACATGCGGCATGCACGTGGGGCCCCTATGACATGTGGCATGCACGTGGGGCCCTCATGACATGCAGCATGCATTTGGGGCCACTATGACATGCAGCATGCATTTGGGGCCCCCATGACATGCGGCATGCATGTGGGACCCCTATGACATGCGGCATGCATTTGGGGGGCCATGACATGCGGCATGCACGTGGGGCCCCCATGACATGCGGCATACATTTGTGACCCCCGTGACATGAGGCATGCACGTGGGGCCCCCATGACATGCGGCAAGCACGTGGGGGCCCAATGACATGCAGCATGTACGTGGCGCCCCCATGACATGCGGAATGCACGTGAGGCCCCCATGACATGAGGAATGCCTGCGGGGCCCCAATGACATGCGGCATGCATGCATTTGGGTCCATGAAATGCGGCATGCATGTGGGGCCCCCATGACATGTGGCATGCATGTGGGGCCCCATGATATGCGGCATGCAGTTGGGGACCCCAATACATGCGGCATGCACGTTGGGGCCCCATGACATGCGGCTTGCATTTGGGCCCCATGACATGCAGCATGCACGTGGGGCCCCATGACATGCGGAATGCCTGCGGGGCCCCAATGACATGTGGCATGCATTTGGGGCCCACAATATATGCATCATGCACGTGGGGCCCCCATGATATGTGGCATGCATTTGGGGACCCCATGACTTGAGCCATGCATTTGGGGCCCCCATGACATGCGGCATGCACGTGGGCCCCTCATGACATGCAGCATGCATTTGGGGCCCCCGTGACATGCGGCATGCATGTAGGCCCCCATGAAATGCGCCATGCATGTGGGGTCCAAATGCTTGCCGCATGTCATGGGGCCTCCATGACATGCGGCATGCATGTGGGGCCCCATGAAATGTGCCATGCATGTGGGGCCCCTATGACATGCGGCATGCATTTGGGGCCCCGATGACATGCGGCATGCATGTGGGGCACCCATGACTTGCAGCATGCATTTGGGGCCCCCATGATATGCGGCATGCATGTGGGTCCCCCATGACATGTGGCATGGATTTGGGGCCCCCATGACATACGGCATGCATTTGGGTCCCCCATGAAATGTGCCATGCATGTGGGGCCCCCATGACATACGTCATGCATTTATGGCCCCCATAACATGCGGCAAGCATTTGGGCCACCATGTTATGCGGCATGCATTTGGGGCCCCCATGACTTGAGGCATGCATTTGGGGCCCCCATGAAATGCGCCATGCATGTGGGGCCCCTATGACATGCGGCATGCATTTGTGGGCCCCAAGACATGCGGCATGCATATGGGGCCCCCATGACATGCTGCATGCGTTTGGGGCCCCTAAGATATGCGGCATGCATTTGGGGCCCCTATGACTTGAGCCATGCATTTGGGGCCCCCATGACATGCGGCATGTACGTGGGCCCCTCATGACATGCAGGATGCATTTGGGGCCCCCATGACATGCGGCATGCATGTAGGCCCCCATGAAATGCGCCATGCATGTGGGGCCCCTATGTCATGCGGCATGCATTTGTGGACCCCAAGACATGCGGCATGCACGTGGGGCCTCCATGGCATGCTGCATTCATTTGGGGCCCCCATGATATGCGGCATGCATTTGGGGCCCCATGACTTGAGGCATGCATTTGGGGCCCCCATGACATGCGGCATGCATTTGAATCCCCCATTACATGCGGCATGCACGTTGGGCCCCCATGACATGCGGCATGCATTTGGGGCCCCCATGACATGTGGAATGCACGTGGGGCCCCTATGCCATGCGACATGAATTTGGGAGCCCCAATACATGCGGCATGCATTTGGGGCCTGCATAACATGCTGCATGCATTTGGGGTACCTGAGACATGCGGCATGCACATGAGGCCCCCATAACATGCTGCATGCATTTGGGGCCCCATTACATGTGGCATGCAAATGGGGCCCCCATGACATGCGACATATGCTTGGGGCCCCAATGACATGCGGCATGAGTTTGGATCCCCCATAACATGCGGCATGCACGTGGGGCCCCCATGACATGCGGAATGCCTGCGGGGCCCCGATGACATGCGGCATGCACGCTGGGCCCCCATGACATGCGTCATGCATTTATGGCCCCCATAACATGCGGCAAGCATTTGGGCCACCATGTTATGCGGCATGCATTTGGGGCCCCCATGACTTGAGGCATGCATTTGGGGCCCCGATGACATGCAGCATGCATGTGGGGCCCCCATGACATGTGGCATGCATTTGGGGCCTGCATAACATGCTGCATGCATTTGGGGTACCTGAGACATGCGGCATGCACATGGGGCCCCTATGACATGCCGCATGCATTTGGGGCCCCCATTATATGCGGCATGCATGTAGGGCCCCCATGAAATGTGCCATGCATGTGGGGCCCCTATGACATGCGGCATGCATTTGTGAGCCCCAAGACATGCGGCATGCACGTGGGGCCCCCATGACATGCTGCATGCATTTGGGGTGCCCGAGACATGCGGCATGCACGTGGGGCCCCTATGACATGCCGCATGCATTTGGGGGCCCCATGACATGCGGCATGCACCTGGGACCCCCATGACATGAGTCATGCATTTGGGGCCGCCATGACATGCGGCATGCATTTGGGGCCCCCATGACATGCGGCATGTATTTGGATCCCCCATGAAATGCGACTTGCATGTGGGGCCCCCATGCCATGCGGCATGCATTTGGGGCCCTTATGACATGTGGCATGCATTTGGGGCCCCCATGACATGCGGCATGCATGTAGGGCCCCCATGACATGCGGCATGCAGGCGGGGCCCTCATGACATGCGGCATGCATTTGGGGCCTCCATGACATGTGGCATGCATGTGGGTCCCCATGACATGCGGCATGCATGTGGGGCCCCCATGACATGCGGCATGCATTTGGGCCCCCATGACATGCGGCATGCATTTGGGGCCTGCACAACATGCTGCATGCATTTGGGGTACCTGAGACATGTGGCATGCACATGGGGCCCCCATAACATGCTGCATGCATTTGGGGTGCCCGAGACATGCGGCATGCACGTGGGGCCCCCATGATATGTGGCATGCATGTGGGACCCCCATGATATGTGGCATACATTTGGGGCCCCCATGACATGCGGAATGCATGTAGGGCCCCCATGAAATGCGCCATGCATGTGGGGCCCCTATGACATGCGGCATGCATTTGTGAGCCCCAAGACATGCGGCATGCACCTGGGGCCCCCATGACAATGTGCATGCGTTTGGGGACCCCATGATATGCGGCATGCATTTGGGGCCCCCATGACTTGAGGCATGCATTTGGGGCCCCCATGACATGTGGCATGCATGTAGGGCCCCCATGAAATGCGCCATGCATGTGGGGCCCCTCTGACATGCGGCATGCATTTGTGAGCACCAAGACATGCGGCATGCACGTGGGGCCCCCATGACATGCTGCATGCATTTGAATCCCCCATTACATGCGCCATGCATGTGGGGCCCCCATGACATGCTCCATGCATGTGGGGCCCCTATGACATGAGGCATGGATTTGGGGGGCCCCATGACATGCAGCATGCACGTGGGGCCCCCATGATATGCGGCATACATTTGTGGCCCCTGTGTCATGAGGCATGCACGTGGGGCCCCCATGATATGCGGCAAGCACGTGGGGCCCCAATGACATGCAGCATTCACGTGGGACCGCCATAACATGCGGAATGCACGTGAGGCCCCCATGACATGCGGAATGCCTGCGGGGCCCCGATGACATGCGGCATGCACGCTGGGCCCCCATGACATGCGTCATGCATTTATGGCCCCCATAACATGCGGCAAGCATTTGGGCCACCATGTTATGCGGCATGCATTTGGGGCCCCCATGACTTGAGGCATGCATTTGGGGCCCCGATGACATGCAGCATGCATGTGGGGCCCCCATGACATGCGGCATGCATTTGGGGCCTGCATAACATGCTACATGCATTTGGGGTACCTGAGACATGCGGCATGCACGTGGGGCCCCTATGACATGCCGCATGCATTTGGGGCCCCCATTATATGCGGCATGCATGTAGGGCCCCCATGAAATGTGCCATGCATGTGGGGCCCCTATGACATGCGGCATGCATTTGTGAGCCCCAAGACATGCGGCATGCACGTGGGGCCCCCATGACATGCAGCATGAATTTGGGGCCACTATGACATGCAGCATGCATTTGGGGCCCCCATGACATGCGGCATGCATGTGGGACCCCTATGACATGCGGCATGCATTTGGGGGGCCATGACATGCGGCATGCACGTGGGGCCCCCATGACATGCGGCATACATTTGTGACCCCCGTGACATGAGGCATGCACGTGGGGCCCCCATGACATGCGGCAAGCACGTGGGGGCCCAATGACATGCAGCATGTACGTGGCGCCCCCATGACATGCGGAATGCACGTGAGGCCCCCATGACATGAGGAATGCCTGCGGGGCCCCAATGACATGCGGCATGCATGCATTTGGGTCCATGAAATGCGGCATGCATGTGGGGCCCCCATGACATGAGGAATGCCTGCGGGGCCCCAATGACATGCGGCATGGATGCATTTGGGTCCATGAAATGCGCCATGCATGTGGGGCCCAAATGCTTGCCGCATGTCATGGGGGCCTCCATGACATGCGGCATGCATGTGGGGCCCCATGACATGTGCCATGCATGTGGGGCCCCTATGACATGCGGCATGCATTTGGGGCCCCGATGACATGCGGCATGCATGTGGGGCACCCATGACTTGCGGCATGAATTTGAGGGCCCCATTATATGCGGCATGCACGTGGAGCCCCCATGACATGCAGCATGCATTTGGGGCCCCCATGATATGCGGCATGCATGTGGGTCCCCCATGACATGTGGCATGGATTTGGGGCCCCCATGACATACGGCATGCATTTGGGTCCCCCATGAAATGTGCCATGCATGTGGGGCCCCCATGACATACGGCATGCATTTGGGTCCCCCATGAAGTGTGCCATGCATGTGGGGCCCCTATGACATGCGGCATGCATTTGTGGGCCCCAAGACATGCTGCATGCATTTGGGGGCCCCCATGACATGCAGTATGCACGTGGGGCCCCCATGACATGCGGCATGCATTTGGGGCCCCCATGACATGCGGCATGCATTTGGGGACCCCATGACATGCGGCATGCATGTGGGGGCCCCATGACATGCGGCATGCATGTGGGGCCCCAATTACATGCGACATGCATTTGGGGCCCCCATGACTTGAGGCATGCATTTGGGGCCCCCATGACATGCGGCATGCATGTGGGACCCCAATGACATGCGGCATGCATTTGAATCCCCCATTACATGCGGCATGCATGTGGGGCCCAAATGCTTGCCGCATGTCATGGGGGCCTCCATGACATGCAGCATGCATGTGGGGCCCCATGACATGTGCCATGCATGTGGGGCCCCTATGACATGCGGCATGCATTTGGGGCCCCGATGACATGCGGCATGCATGTGGGGCCCCTATGACATGCGGCATGCATTTGGGGCCCCGATGACATGCGGCATGCATGTGGGGCACCCATGACTTGCGGCATGAATTTGAGGGCCCCATTATATGCGGCATGCACGTGGAGCCCCCATGACATGTGGCATGCATGTGGGGCCCCTATGACATGCGGCATGCATTTGTGGGCCCCAAGACATGCTGCATGCATTTGGGGGCCCCCATGACATGCGGCATGCACATGGGGCCCCCATGACATGCGGCATGCACGTGGGGCCCCTATGACATGCGGCATGCACGTGGGGCCCTCATGACATGCAGCATGCATTTGGGGCCACTATGACATGCAGCATGCATTTGGGGCCCCCATGACATGCGGCATGCATGTGGGACCCCTATGACATGCGGCATGCATTTGGGGGGCCATGACATGCGGCATGCACGTGGGGCCCCCATGACATGCGGCATACATTTGTGACCCCCGTGACATGAGGCATGCACGTGGGGCCCCCATGACATGCGGCAAGCACGTGGGGGCCCAATGACATGCAGCATGTACGTGGCGCCCCCATGACATGCGGAATGCACGTGAGGCCCCCATGACATGAGGAATGCCTGCGGGGCCCCAATGACATGCGGCATGCATGCATTTGGGTCCATGAAATGCGGCATGCATGTGGGGCCCCCATGACATGTGGCATGCATGTGGGGCCCCATGATATGCGGCATGCAGTTGGGGACCCCAATACATGCGGCATGCACGTTGGGGCCCCATGACATGCGGCTTGCATTTGGGCCCCATGACATGCAGCATGCACGTGGGGCCCCATGACATGCGGAATGCCTGCGGGGCCCCAATGACATGTGGCATGCATTTGGGGCCCACAATATATGCATCATGCACGTGGGGCCCCCATGATATGTGGCATGCATTTGGGGACCCCATGACTTGAGCCATGCATTTGGGGCCCCCATGACATGCGGCATGCACGTGGGCCCCTCATGACATGCAGCATGCATTTGGGGCCCCCGTGACATGCGGCATGCATGTAGGCCCCCATGAAATGCGCCATGCATGTGGGGTCCAAATGCTTGCCGCATGTCATGGGGCCTCCATGACATGCGGCATGCATGTGGGGCCCCATGAAATGTGCCATGCATGTGGGGCCCCTATGACATGCGGCATGCATTTGGGGCCCCGATGACATGCGGCATGCATGTGGGGCACCCATGACTTGCAGCATGCATTTGGGGCCCCCATGATATGCGGCATGCATGTGGGTCCCCCATGACATGTGGCATGGATTTGGGGCCCCCATGACATACGGCATGCATTTGGGTCCCCCATGAAATGTGCCATGCATGTGGGGCCCCCATGACATACGGCATGCATTTGGGTCCCCCATGAAGTGTGCCATGCATGTGGGGCCCCTATGACATGCGGCATGCATTTGTGGGCCCCAAGACATGCTGCATGCATTTGGGGGCCCCCATGACATGCAGTATGCACGTGGGGCCCCCATGACATGCAGCATGCATTTGGGGCCCCCATGACATGCGGCATGCATTTGGGGACCCCATGACATGCGGCATGCATGTGGGGGCCCCATGACATGCGGCATGCATGTGGGGCCCCAATTACATGCAACATGCATTTGGGGCCCCCATGACTTGAGGCATGCATTTGGGGCCCCCATTACATGCGGCATGCATGTGGGGCCCAAATGCTTGCCGCATGTCATGGGGGCCTCCATGACATGCGGCATGCATGTGGGGCCCCATGA
This sequence comes from Phyllobates terribilis, assembly GCF_046119375.1. Taxonomy (NCBI): domain Eukaryota; kingdom Metazoa; phylum Chordata; class Amphibia; order Anura; family Dendrobatidae; genus Phyllobates; species Phyllobates terribilis. Next base: position 610,398,723 of record NW_027362763.1, read on the forward strand.
CATGTGCCATGCATGTGGGGCCCCTATGACATGCGGCATGCATTTGGGGCCCCGATGACATGCGGCATGCATGTGGGGCCCCTATGACATGCGGCATGCATTTGGGGCCCCGATGACATGCGGCATGCATGTGGGGCAACCATGACTTGCGGCATGAATTTGAGGGCCCCATTATATGCGGCATGCACGTGGAGCCCCCATGACATGCGGCATGCATTTGGGGCCCCCATGATATGCGGCATGCATGTGGGGCCCCCATGACATGTGGCATGCATGTGGGGCCCCTATGACATGCGGCATGCATTTGTGGGCCCCAAGACATGCTGCATGCATTTGGGGGCCCCCATGACATGCGGCATGCACATGGGCCCCCCATGACATGCGGCATGCACGTGGGGCCCCTATGACATGCGGCATGCACGTGGGGCCCTCATGACATGCAGCATGCATTTGGGGCCACTATGACATGCAGCATGCATTTGGGGCCCCCATGACATGCGGCATGCATGTGGGACCCCTATGACATGCGGCATGCATTTGGGGGGCCATGACATGCGGCATGCACGTGGGGCCCCCATGACATGCGGCATACATTTGTGACCCCCGTGACATGAGGCATGCACGTGGGGCCCCCATGACATGCGGCAAGCACGTGGGGGCCCAATGACATGCAGCATGTACGTGGCGCCCCCATGACATGCGGAATGCACGTGAGGCCCCCATGACATGAGGAATGCCTGCGGGGCCCCAATGACATGCGGCATGCATGCATTTGGGTCCATGAAATGCGGCATGCATGTGGGGCCCCCATGACATGTGGCATGCATGTGGGGCCCCATGATATGCGGCATGCAGTTGGGGACCCCAATACATGCGGCATGCACGTTGGGGCCCCATGACATGCGGCATGCATTTGGGCCCCATGACATGCAGCATGCACGTGGGGCCCCATGACATGCGGAATGCCTGCGGGGCCCCAATGACATGCGGCATGCATTTGGGGCCCCGATGACATGCGGCATGCATGTGGGGCACCCATGACTTGTGGCATGAATTTGAGGGCCCCATTATATGCGGCATGCACGTGGAGCCCCCATGACATGCGGCATGCATTTGGGGCCCCCATGATATGCGGCATGCATGTGGGGCCCCCATGACATGTGGCATGCATGTGGGGCCCCTATGACATGCGGCATGCATTTGTGGGCCCCAAGACATGCTGCATGCATTTGGGGGCCCCCATGACATGCGGCATGCACGTGGGGCCCCCATGACATGCGGCATGCACGTGGGGCCCCTATGACATGCGGCATGCACGTGGGCCCTCATGACATGCAGCATGCATTTGGGGCCACTATGACATGCAGCATGCATTTGGGGCCCCCATGACATGCGGCATGCATGTGGGACCCCTATGACATGCGGCATGCATTTGGGGGGCCATGACATGCGGCATGCACGTGGGGCCCCCATGACATGCGGCATACATTTGTGACCCCCGTGACATGAGGCATGCACGTGGGGCCCCCATGACATGCGGCAAGCACGTGGGGGCCCAATAACATGCAGCATGTACGTGGCGCCCCCATGACATGCGGAATGCACGTGAGGCCCCCATGACATGAGGAATGCCTGCGGGGCCCCAATGACATGCGGCATGCATGCATTTGGGTCCATGAAATGCGGCATGCATGTGGGGCCCCCATGACATGTGGCATGCATGTGGGGCCCCATGATATGCGGCATGCAGTTGGGGACCCCAATACATGCGGCATGCACGTTGGGGCCCCATGACATGCGGCATGCATTTGGGCCCCATGACATGCAGCATGCACGTGGGGCCCCATGACATGCGGAATGCCTGCGGGGCCCCAATGACATGCGGCATGCATTTGGGGCCCCGATGACATGCGGCATGCATGTGGGGCACCCATGACTTGCGGCATGAATTTGAGGGCCCCATTATATGCGGCATGCACTTGGAGCCCCCATGACATGCGGCATGCATTTGGGGCCCCCATGATATGCGGCATGCATGTGGGGCCCAAATGACATGTGGCATGCATGTGGGGCCCCTATGACATGCGGCATGCATTTGTGGACCCCAAGACATGCTGCATGCATTTGGGGGCCCCCATGACATGCGGCATGCACGTGGGGCCCCCATGACATGCGGCATGCATTTGGGGCCTCCATGACATGTGGCATGCATGTGGGGCCCCTATGACATGCGGCATGCATTTGTGGACCCCAAGACATGCTGCATGCATTTGGGGGCCCCCATGACATGCGGCATGCAGGCGGGGCCCTCATGACATGCGGCATGCATTTGGGGCCTCCATGACATGTGGCATGCATGTGGGTCCCCATGACATGCGGCATGCATGTGGGGCCCCCATGACATGCGGCATGCATTTGGGCCCCCATGACATGCGGCATGCATTTGGGGCCTGCACAACATGCTGCATGCATTTGGGGTACCTGAGACATGTGGCATGCACATGGGGCCCCCATAACATGCTGCATGCATTTGGGGTGCCCGAGACATGCGGCATGCACGTGGGGCCCCAATGACATGCGGCATGCATGCGGGGCCCTCATGACATGCGGCATTCATGTGGGGCCCCCATGATATGTGGCATGCATGTCGGACCCCCATGATATGTGGCATGCATTTGGGGCCCCCATGACATGCGGAATGCATGTAGGGCCCCCATGAAATGCGCCATGCATGTGGGGCCCCTATGACATGCGGCATGCATTTGTGAGCCCCAAGACATGCGGCATGCACCTGGGGCCCCCATGACAATGTGCATGCGTTTGGGGACCCCATGATATGTGGCATGCATTTGGGGCCCCCATAACATGTGGCATGGATTTGGGGCCCCCATGACATACGGCATGCATTTGGGTCCCCCATGAAATGTGCCATGCATGTGGGGCCCCTATGACATGCGGCATGCATTTGTGGGCCCCAAGACATGCTGCATGCATTTGGGGGCCCCCATGACATGCGGCATGCACGTGGGGCCCCCGTGACATGCGGCATGCACGTGGGGCCCCTATGACATGCGGCATGCACGTGGGGCCCTCATGACATGCAGCATGAATTTGGGGCCACTATGACATGCAGCATGCATTTGGGGCCCCCATGACATGCGGCATGCATGTGGGACCCCTATGACATGCGGCATGCATTTGGGGGGCCATGACATGCGGCATGCACGTGGGGCCCCCATGACATGCGGCATACATTTGTGACCCCCGTGACATGAGGCATGCACGTGGGGCCCCCCTGACATGCGGCAAGTACGTGGGGGCCCAATGACATGCAGCATGTACGTGGCGCCCCCATGACATGCGGAATGCACGTGAGGCCCCCATGACATGAGGAATGCCTGCGGGGCCCCAATGACATGCGGCATGCATGCATTTGAGTCCATGAAATGCGGCATGCATGTGGGGCCCCCATGACATGTGGCATGCATGTGGGGCCCCATGATATGCGGCATGCAGTTGGGGACCCCAATACATGCGGCATGCACGTTGGGGCCCCATGACATGCGGCATGCATTTGGGCCCCCATGACTTGAGGCATGCATTTGGGGCCCCCATGACATGTGGCATGCATGTAGGGCCCCCATGAAATGCGCCATGCATGTGGGGCCCCTCTGACATGCGGCATGCATTTGTGAGCACCAAGACATGCGGCATGCACGTGGGGCCCCCATGACATGCTGCATGCATTTGAATCCCCCATTACATGCGCCATGCATGTGGGGCCCCCATGACATGCTCCATGCATGTGGGGCCCCTATGACATGAGGCATGGATTTGGGGGGCCCCATGACATGCAGCATGCACGTGGGGCCCCCATGATATGCGGCATACATTTGTGGCCCCCGTGTCATGAGGCATGCACGTGGGGCCCCCATGATATGCGGCAAGCACGTGGGGCCCCAATGACATGCAGCATTCACGTGGGACCGCCATAACATGCGGAATGCACGTGAGGCCCCCATGACATGCGGAATGCCTGCGGGGCCCCGATGACATGCGGCATGCACGCTGGGCCCCCATGACATGCGTCATGCATTTATGGCCCCCATAACATGCGGCAAGCATTTGGGCCACCATGTTATGCGGCATGCATTTGGGGCCCCCATGACTTGAGGCATGCATTTGGGGCCCCGATGACATGCAGCATGCATGTGGGGCCCCCATGACATGCGGCATGCATTTTTGGCCTGCATAACATGCTGCATGCATTTGGGGTACCTGAGACATGCGGCATGCACGTGGGGCCCCTATGACATGCCGCATGCATTTGGGGCCCCCATTATATGCGGCATGCATGTAGGGCCCCCATGAAATGTGCCATGCATGTGGGGCCCCTATGACATGCGGCATGCATTTGTGAGCCCCAAGACATGCGGCATGCACGTGGGGCCCCCATGACATGCTGCATGCATTTGGGGTGCCCGAGACATGCGGCATGCACGTGGGGCCCCTATGACATGCCGCATGCATTTGGGGCCCCCATGACATGCGGCATGCACCTGGGACCCCCATGACATGAGTCATGCATTTGGGGCCGCCATGACATGCGGCATGCATTTGGGGCCCCCATGACATGCGGCATGTATTTGGGTCCCCCATGAAATGCGACTTGCATGTGGGGCCCCCATGACATGCGGCATGCATTTGGGGCCCTCATGACATGTGGCATGCATTTGGGGCCCCCATGACATGCGGCATGCATTTGGGGCCCCCATGACATGCGGAATGCACGTGGGGCCCCTATGACATGCGACATGAATTTGGGAGCCCCATTACATGCGGCATGCACATGGAGCCCCCATGACATGCGTCATGCATTTGGGCCCCCATGACATGAGTCATGCATTTGGGGCCACCATGACATGCGGAATGCCTGCGGGGCCCCCATGACATGCGGCATGCAGGCGGGGCCCCGATGACATGCGGCATGCACGCTGGGCCCCCATGACATGCGTCATGCATTTATGGCCCCCATAACATGCGGCAAGCATTTGGGCCACCATGTTATGCGGCATGCATTTGGGGCCCCCATGACTTGAGGCATGCATTTGGGGCCCCGATGACATGCAGCATGCATGTGGGGCCCCCATGACATGCGGCATGCATTTGGGGCCTGCATAACATGCTACATGCATTTGGGGTACCTGAGACATGCGGCATGCACGTGGGGCCCCTATGACATGCCGCATGCATTTGGGGCCCCCATTATATGCGGCATGCATGTAGGGCCCCCATGAAATGTGCCATGCATGTGGGGCCCCTATGACATGCGGCATGCATTTGTGAGCCCCAAGAAATGCGGCATGCACGTGGGGCCCCCATGACATGCAGCATGAATTTGGGGCCACTATGACATGCAGCATGCATTTGGGGCCCCCATGACATGCGGCATGCATGTGGGACCCCTATGACATGCGGCATGCATTTGGGGGGCCATGACATGCGGCATGCACGTGGGGCCCCATGACATGCTGCATACATTTGTGACCCCCAAGACATGCGGCATGCACGTGGGGCCCCCATGACATGCAGCATGAATTTGGGGCCACTATGACATGCAGCATGCATTTGGGGCCCCCATGACATGCGGCATGCATGTGGGGCACCCATGACTTGCGGCATGAATTTGAGGGCCCCATTATATGCGGCATGCACGTGGAGCCCCCATGACATGCAGCATGCATTTGGGGCCCCCATGATATGCGGCATGCATGTGGGTCCCCCATGACATGTGGCATGGATTTGGGGCCCCCATGACATACGGCATGCATTTGGGTCCCCCATGAAATGTGCCATGCATGTGGGGCCCCCATGACATACGGCATGCATTTGGGTCCCCCATGAAGTGTGCCATGCATGTGGGGCCCCTATGACATGCGGCATGCATTTGTGGGCCCCAAGACATGCTGCATGCATTTGGGGGCCCCCATGACATGCAGTATGCACGTGGGGCCCCCATGACATGCGGCATGCATTTGGGGCCCCCATGACATGCGGCATGCATTTGGGGACCCCATGACATGCGGCATGCATGTGGGGACCCCATGACATGCGGCATGCATGTGGGGCCCCAATTACATGCGACATGCATTTGGGGCCCCCATGACTTGAGGCATGCATTTGGGGCCCCCATGACATGCGGCATGCATGTGGGACCCCAATGACATGCGGCATGCATTTGAATCCCCCATTACATGCGGCATGCATGTGGGGCCCAAATGCTTGCCGCATGTCATGGGGGCCTCCATGACATGCGGCATGCATGTGGGGCCCCATGACATGTGCCATGCATGTGGGGCCCCTATGACATGCGGCATGCATTTGGGGCCCCGATGACATGCGGCATGCATGTGGGGCCCCTATGACATGCGGCATGCATTTGGGGCCCCGATGACATGCGGCATGCATGTGGGGCACCCATGACTTGCGGCATGAATTTGAGGGCCCCATTATATGCGGCATGCACGTGGAGCCCCCATGACATGCGGCATGCATTTGGGGCCCCCATGATATGCGGCATGCATGTGGGGCCCCCATGACATGTGGCATGCATGTGGGGCCCCTATGACATGCGGCATGCATTTGTGGGCCCCAAGACATGCTGCATGCATTTGGGGGCCCCCATGACATGCGGCATGCACGTGGGGCCCCCATGACATGCGGCATGCATGTGGGACCCCTATGACATGCGGCATGCATTTGGGGGGCCATGACATGCGGCATGCACGTGGGGCCCCCATGACATGCGGCATACATTTGTGACCCCCGTGACATGAGGCATGCACGTGGGGCCCCCATGACATGCGACAAGTACGTGGGGGCCCAATGACATGCAGCATGTACGTGGCGCCCCCATGACATGCGGAATGCACGTGAGGCCCCCATGACATGAGGAATGCCTGCGGGGCCCCAATGACATGCGGCATGCATGCATTTGAGTCCATGAAATGCGGCATGCATGTGGGGCCCCCTTGACATGTGGCATGCATGTGGGGCCCCATGATATGCGGCATGCAGTTGGGGACCCCAATACATGCGGCATGCACGTTGGGGCCCCATGACATGCGGCATGCATTTGGGCCCCCATGACTTGAGGCATGCATTTGGGGCCCCCATGACATGTGGCATGCATGTAGGGCCCCCATGAAATGCGCCATGCATGTGGGGCCCCTCTGACATGCGGCATGCATTTGTGAGCACCAAGACATGCGGCATGCACGTGGGGCCCCCATGACATGCTGCATGCATTTGAATCCCCCATTACATGCACCATGCATGTGGGGCCCCCATGACATGCTCCATGCATGTGGGGCCCCTATGACATGAGGCATGGATTTGGGGGGCCCCATGACATGCAGCATGCACGTGGGGCCCCCATGATATGCGGCATACATTTGTGGCCCCCGTGTCATGAGGCATGCACGTGGGGCCCCCATGATATGCGGCAAGCACGTGGGGCCCCAATGACATGCAGCATTCACGTGGGACCGCCATAACATGCGGAATGCACGTGAGGCCCCCATGACATGCGGAATGCCTGCGGGGCCCCGATGACATGCGGCATGCACGCTGGGCCCCCATGACATGCGTCATGCATTTATGGCCCCCATAACATGCGGCAAGCATTTGGGCCACCATGTTATGCGGCATGCATTTGGGGCCCCCATGACTTGAGGCATGCATTTGGGGCCCCGATGACATGCAGCATGCATGTGGGGCCCCCATGACATGCGGCATGCATTTGGGGCCCCCATGACATGCTGCATGCATTTGGGGTGCCCGAGACATGCGGCATGCACGTGGGGCCCCTATGACATGCCGCATGCATTTGGGGCCCCCATGACATGCGGCATGCACCTGGGACCCCCATGACATGAGTCATGCATTTGGGGCCGCCATGACATGCGGCATGCATTTGGGGCCCCCATGACATGCGGCATGTATTTGGGTCCCCCATGAAATGCGACTTGCATGTGGGGCCCCCATGACATGCGGCATGCATTTGGGGCCCTCATGACATGTGGCATGCATTTGGGGCCCCCATGACATGCGGCATGCATTTGGGGCCCCCATGACATGCGGAATGCACGTGGGGCCCCTATGACATGCGACATGATTTTGGGAGCCCCATTACATGCGGCATGCACATGGAGCCCCCATGACATGCGTCATGCATTTGGGCCCCCATGACATGAGTCATGCATTTGGGGCCACCATGACATGCGGAATGCCTGCGGGGCCCCCATGACATGCGGCATGCAGGCGGGGCCTCCATGACATGTGGCATGCATGTGGGTCCCCATGACATGCGGCATGCATGTGGGGCCCCCATGACATGCGGCATGCATTTGGGCCCCCATGACATGCGGCATGCATTTGGGGCCTGCACAACATGCTGCATGCATTTGGGGTACCTGAGACATGTGGCATGCACATGGGGCCCCCATAACATGCTGCATGCATTTGGGGTGCCCGAGACATGCGGCATGCACGTGGGGCCCCAATGACATGCGGCATGCATGCGGGGCCCTCATGACATGCGGCATTCATGTGGGGCCCCCATGATATGTGGCATGCATGTGGGACCCCCATGATATGTGGCATGCATTTGGGGCCCCCATGACATGCGGAATGCATGTAGGGCCCCCATGAAATGCGCCATGCATGTGGGGCCCCTATGACATGCGGCATGCATTTGTGAGCCCCAAGACATGCGGCATGCACCTGGGGCCCCCATGACAATGTGCATGCGTTTGGGGACCCCATGATATGCGGCATGCATTTGGGGCCCCCATGACTTGAGGCATGCATTTGGGGCCCCATGACATGTGGCATGCATGTAGGGCCCCCATGAAATGCGCCATGCATGTGGGGCCCCTCTGACATGCGGCATACATTTGTGAGCACCAAGACATGCGGCATGCACGTGGGGCCCCCATGACATGCTGCATGCATTTGAATCCCCCATTACATGCGCCATGCATGTGGGGCCCCCATGACATGCTCCATGCATGTGGGGCCCCTATGACATGAGGCATGGATTTGGGGGGCCCCATGACATGCAGCATGCACGTGGGGCCCCCATGATATGCGGCATACATTTGTGGCCCCCGTGTCATGAGGCATGCACGTGGGGCCCCCATGATATGCGGCAAGCACGTGGGGCCCCAATGACATGCAGCATTCACGTGGGACCGCCATAACATGCGGAATGCACGTGAGGCCCCCATGACATGCGGAATGCCTGCGGGGCCCCGATGACATGCGGCATGCACGCTGGGCCCCCATGACATGCGTCATGCATTTATGGCCCCCATAACATGCGGCAAGCATTTGGGCCACCATGTTATGCGGCATGCATTTGGGGCCCCCATGACTTGAGGCATGCATTTGGGGCCCCGATGACATGCAGCATGCATGTGGGGCCCCCATGACATGCGGCATGCATTTTTGGCCTGCATAACATGCTGCATGCATTTGGGGTACCTGAGACATGCGGCATGCACGTGGGGCCCCTATGACATGCCGCATGCATTTGGGGCCCCCATTATATGCGGCATGCATGTAGGGCCCCCATGAAATGTGCCATGCATGTGGGACCCCAATGACATGCGGCATGCATTTGAATCCCCCATTACATGCGGCATGCATGTCGGGCCCAAATGCTTGCCGCATGTCATGGGGGCCTCCATGACATGCGGCATGCATGTGGGGCCCCATGACATGTGCCATGCATGTGGGGCCCCTATGACATGCGGCATGCACTTGGGGCCCCGATGACATGCGGCATGCATTTGGGGCCCCCATGATATGCGGCATGCATGTGGGTCCCCCATGACATGTGGCATGGATTTGGGGCCCCCATGACATACGGCATGCATTTGGGCCCCCATGAAATGTGCCATGCATATGGGGCCCCCATGACATACGGCATGCATTTGGGTCCCCCATGAAATGTGCCATGCATGTGGGGCCCCTATGACATGCGGCATGCATTTGTGGGCCCCAAGACATGCTGCATGCATTTGGGGGCCCCCATGACATGCAGTATGCACGTGGGGGCCCCATGACATGCGGCATGCATTTGGGGCCCCCATGACATGCGGCATGCATTTGGGGACCCCATGACATGCGGCATGCATGTGGGGGCCCCATGACATGCGGCATGCATGTGGGGCCCCAATTACATGCGACATGCATTTGGGGCCCCCATGACTTGAGGCATGCATTTGGGGCCCCCATGACATGCGGCATGCATGTGGGACCCCAATGACATGCGGCATGCATTTGAATCCCCCATTACATGCGGCATGCATTTGGGGACCCCATGACATGCGGCATGCATGTGGGGGCCCCATGACATGCGGCATGCATGTGGGGCCCCAATTACATGCGACATGCATTTGGGGCCCCCATGACTTGAGGCATGCATTTGGGGCCCCCATGACATGTGGCATGCATGTGGGGCCCCATGATATGCGGCATGCAGTTGGGGACCCCAATACATGCGGCATGCACGTGGGCCCCTCATGACATGCAGCATGCATTTGGGGCCCCCATGACATGCGGCATGCATGTAGGCCCCCATGAAATGCGCCATGCATGTGTGGCCCCTATGACATGCGGCATGCATTTGTGGGCCCCAATACATGCAGCATGCACGTGGGGCCCCCATGACATGCTGCATGCATTTGGGGCCCCCATGACATGCGGCATGCATTTGGGGGCCCCATGACATGCGGAATGCACGTGGGGCCCCTATGACATGCGACATGAATTTGGGAGCCCCATTACATGCGGCCTGCACATGGAGCCCCCATGACATGCGTCATGCATTTGGGCCCCCATGACATGAGTCATGCATTTGGGGCCACCATGACATGCGGCATGCATGTGGGGCCCCCATGACATGCGGCATGCATTTGGGCCCCCATGACATGCGGCATGCATTTGGGGCCTGCACAACATGCTGCATGCATTTGGGGTACCTGAGACATGTGGCATGCACATGGGGCCCCCATAACATGCTGCATGCATGCGGGGCCCTCATGACATGCGGCATTCATGTGGGGCCCCCATGATATGTGGCATGCATGTGGGGCCCCCATGACATGCGGCATGCATTTGGGGCCTGCATGACATGCTGCATGCATTTGGGGTACCTGAGACATGCGGCATGCACGTGGGGCCCCTATGACATGCAGCATGCATTTGGGGCCCCCATTATATGCGGCATGCATGTAGGGCCCCCATGAAATGTGCCATGCATGTGAGGCCCCTATGACATGCGGCATGCATTTGTGAGCCCCAAGACATGCGGCATGCACGTGGGGCCCCCATGACATGCTGCATGCATTTGGGGTCCCCGAGACATGCGGCATGCACGTGGGGCCCCTATGACATGCCGCATGCATTTGGGGCCCCCATGACATGCGGCATGCACCTGGGACCCCCATGACATGAGTCATGCATTTGGGGCCGCCATGACATGCGGCATGCATTTGGGGCCCCCATGACATGCGGCATGTATTTGGGTCCCCCATGAAATGCGACTTGCATGTGGGGCCCCCATGACATGCGGCATGCATTTGGGGCCTGCACAACATGCTGCATGCATTTGGGGTACCTGAGACATGTGGCATGCACATGGGGCCCCCATAACATGCTGCATGCATTTGGGGTGCCCGAGACATGCGGCATGCACGTGGGGCCCCAATGACATGCGGCATGCATGCAGGGCCCTCATGACATGCGGCATTCATGTGGGGCCCCCATGATATGTGGCATGCATGTGGGACCCCCATGATATGTGGCATGCATTTGGGGCCCCCATGACATGCGGAATGCATGTAGGGCCCCCATGAAATGCGCCATGCATGTGGGGCCCCTATGACATGCGGCATGCATTTGTGAGCCCCAAGACATGCGGCATGCACCTGGGGCCCCCATGACAATGTGCATGCGTTTGGGGACCCCATGATATGCGGCATGCATTTGGGGCCCCCATGACTTGAGGCATGCATTTGGGGCCCCCATGACATGTGGCATGCATGTAGGGCCCCCATGAAATGCGCCATGCATGTGGGGCCCCTCTGACATGCGGCATGCATTTGTGAGCACCAAGACATGCGGCATGCACGTGGGGCCCCCATGACATGCTTCATGCATTTATGGCCCCCATAACATGCGGCAAGCATTTGGGCCACCATGTTATGCGGCATGCATTTGGGGCCCCATGACTTGAGGCATGCATTTGGGGCCCCGATGACATGCAGCATGCATGTGGGGCCCCCATGACATGCGGCATGCATTTGGGGCCTGCATAACATGCTGCATGCATTTGGGGTACCTGAGACATGCGGCATGCACGTGGGGCCCCTATGACATGCCGCATGCATTTGGGGCCCCCATTATATGCGGCATGCATGTAGGGCCCCCATGAAATGTGAAATGCATGTGGGGCCCCTATGACATGCGGCATGCATTTGTGAGCCCCAAGACATGCGGCATGCACGTAGGGCCCCCATGATATGCCGCATGCATTTGGGGCCCCCATGACATGCGGCATGCACCTGGGACCCCCATGACATGAGTCATGCATGTGGGGCCCCCATGACATGCGGCATGCATGTGGGGCCCTCATGACATGCGGCATGCATTTGGGGCCCCCATTATATGTGGCATGCATGTGGGGCCCCCATGATATGTGGCATGCATGTGGGGCCCCCATGACATGCGGCATGCATGTGGGGCCCTCATGACATGCGGCATGCATTTGGGGCCCCCATTATATGTGGCATGCATGTGGGGCCCCCATGACATGCGGCATGCATTTGGGGCCCCCATGACATGCGGCATGTATTTGGATCCCCCATGAAATGCGACTTGCATGTGGGGCCCCCATGACATGCGGCATGCATTTGGGGCCCTCATGACATGTGGCATGCATTTGGGGCCCCCATGACATGCGGCATGCATTTGGGGCCCCCATGACATGCGGAATGCACGTGGGGCCCCCATGACATGCGGCATGCATTTGGGTCTCCCATGAAATGCGGCGTGCATGTGGGGCCCCCATGACATGCGGCATGCATTTGGGTCCCCCATGAAATGCGGCGTGCATGTGGGGCCCCCATGACATGCGGCATGCATTTGGGGCCCTCATGACATGCGTCATGCATTTGGGGCCTCCATGACATGCGGCATGCATGTAGGGCCCCCATGACATGCGGCATGCAGGCGGGGCCCTCATGACATGCGGCATGCATTTGGGGCCTCCATGACATGTGGCATGCATGTGGGTCCCCATGACATGCGGCATGCATGTGGGGCCCCCATGACATGCGGCATGCATTTGGGCCCCCATGACATGCGGCATGCATTTGGGGCCTGCACAACATGCTGCATGCATTTGGGGTACCTGAGACATGTGGCATGCACATGGGGCCCCCATAACATGCTGCATGCATTTGGGGTGCCCGAGACATGCGGCATGCACGTGGGGCCCCAATGACATGCGGCATGCATGCGGGGCCCTCATGACATGCGGCATTCATGTGGGGCCCCCATGATATGTGGCATGCATGTGGGACCCCCATGATATGTGGCATGCATTTGGGGCCCCCATGACATGCGGAATGCATGTAGGGCCCCCATGAAATGCGCCATGCATGTGGGGCCCCTATGACATGCGGCATGCATTTGTGAGCCCCAAGACATGTGACATGCACCTGGGGCCCCCATGACAATGTGCATGCGTTTGGGGACCCCATGATATGCGGCATGCATTTGGGGCCCCCATGACTTGAGGCATGCATTTGGGGCCCCCATGACATGTGGCATGCATGTAGGGCCCCCATGAAATGCGCCATGCATGTGGGGCCCCTCTGACATGCGGCATGCATTTGTGAGCACCAAGACATGCGGCATGCACGTGGGGCCCCCATGACATGCTGCATGCATTTGAATCCCCCATTACATGCGCCATGCATGTGGGGCCCCCATGACATGCTCCATGCATGTGGGGCCCCTATGACATGAGGCATGGATTTGGGGGGCCCCATGACATGCAGCATGCACGTGGGGCCCCCATGATATGCGGCATACATTTGTGGCCCCCGTGTCATGAGGCATGCACGTGGGGCCCCCATGATATGCGGCAAGCACGTGGGGCCCCAATGACATGCAGCATTCACGTGGGACCGCCATAACATGCGGAAAACACGTGAGGCCCCCATGACATGCGGAATGCCTGCGGGGCCCCGATGACATGCGGCATGCACGCTGGGCCCCCATGACATGCGTCATGCATTTATGGCCCCCATAACATGCGGCAAGCATTTGGGCCACCATGTTATGCGGCATGCATTTGGGGCCCCCATGACTTGAGGCATGCATTTGGGGCCCCGATGACATGCAGCATGCATGTGGGGCCCCCATGACATGCGGCATGCATTTGGGGCCTGCATAACATGCTACATGCATTTGGGGTACATGAGACATGCGGCATGCACGTGGGGCCCCTATGACATGCCGCATGCATTTGGGGCCCCCATTATATGCGGCATGCATGTAGGGCCCCCATGAAATGTGCCATGCATGTGGGGCCCCTATGACATGCGGCATGCATTTGTGAGCCCCAAGACATGCGACATGCACGTGGGGCCCCCATGACATGCTGCATGCATTTGGGGTGCCCGAGACATGCGGCATGCACGTGGGGCCCCTATGACATGCCGCATGCATTTGGGGCCCCCATGACATGCGGCATGCACCTGGGACCCCCATGACATGAGTCATGCATGTGGGGCCCCCATGACATGCGGCATGCATGTGGGGCCCTCATGACATGCGGCATGCATTTGGGGCCCCCATTATATGCGGCATGCATGTGGGGCCCCCATGATATGTGGCATGCATTTGGGGCCCCCATGACTTGAGGCATGCATTTGGGGCCCCTATGACATGCCACATGCATTTGGGGCCCCCATTACATGTGGCATGCACATGGGGCCCCCATGACATGTGGCATACGCTTGGGGCCCCAATGACATGTGGCATGAGTTTGAATCCCCCATGACATGCGGCATGCACGTGGGCCCCCATGACATGAGTCATGCATTTGGGGCCGCCATGACATGCGGCATGCATTTGGGGCCCCCATGACATGCGGCATGCATTTGTGTCCACAATGAAATGAGGCATGCATGTGGGGCCCCCAGGACATGCGGCATGCATTTGGGGCATCCATGACATGTGGTATGCACGTGGGGCCTCTATGACATGCCGCATGCATTTGGGGCACCCATGACATGCGGCGTGCATTTGGGACCCCCATGACATGCGTCATGCATTTGGATCCCCCATTACATGCTGCATGCAAGTGGGGCCCCATGACAAGCGGCATGCATGTGGGCCCCCCATGACATGCGGAATGCATGTGGGGCCCCTATGACATGCGGCATGCATGTGGGACCCCCATGACATGCGGCATGCACGTGGGACCCCCATGACATGCGGCATGCACGTGGGGCCCCCATGACATGCGGCATGCATGTGGGGCCCCCATGACATGCTCCATGCATGTGGGGCCCCTATGACATGCGGCATACATTTGGGGGGGCCCATGACATGCGGCATGCACGTGGGGCCCCAATGACATGCGGCATACATTCGTGGCCCCCGTGACATGAGGCATGCACGTGGGGCCCCCATGACATGCGGCAATCACGTGGGGCCCCAATGACATGCAGCATGCACGTGGGACCCCAATGACATGCGGAATGCACGTGAGTCCCCCATGACATGCGGAATGCCTGCGGGGCCCCAATGACATGCGGCATGCATGCGGGGCCCTCATGACATGCGGCATGCATGTGGGGCCCCCATTATATGTGGCATGCATTTGGGGCCCCCATGACTTGAAGCATGCATTTGGGGCCCCCATGACATGCGGCATGCATGTAGGGCCCCCATGAAATGCGCCATGCATGTGGGGCCCCTATGACATGCGGCATGCATTTGTGGGCCCCAAGACATGCGGCATGCATATGGGGCCCCCATGACATGCTGCATGCGTTTGGGGCCCCTAAGATATGCGGCATGCATTTGGGGCCCCTATGACTTGAGCCATGCATTTGGGGCCCCCATGACATGCGGCATGTACGTGGGCCCCTCATGACATGCAGGATGCATTTGGGGCCCCCATGACATGCGGCATGCATGTAGGCCCCCATGAAATGCGCCATGCATGTGGGGCCCCTATGTCATGCGGCATGCATTTGTGGACCCCAAGACATGCGGCATGCACGTGGGGCCTCCATGGCATGCGACATGAATTTGGGAGCCCCAATACATGCGGCATGCATTTGGGGCCTGCATAACATGCTGCATGCATTTGGGGTACCTGAGACATGCGGCATGCACATGAGGCCCCCATAACATGCTGCATGCATTTGGGGCCCCATTACATGTGGCATGCAAATGGGGCCCCCATGACATGCGACATATGCTTGGGGCCCCAATGACATGCGGCATGAGTTTGGATCCCCCATAACATGCGGCATGCACGTGGGGCCCCCATGACATGCGGAATGCCTGCGGGGCCCCGATGACATGCGGCATGCACGCTGGGCCCCCATGACATGTGTCATGCATTTATGGCCCCCATAACATGCGGCAAGCATTTGGGCCACCATGTTATGCGGCATGCATTTGGGGCCCCCATGACTTGAGGCATGCATTTGGGGCCCCGATGACATGCAGCATGCATGTGGGGCCCCCATGACATGTGGCATGCATTTGGGGCCTGCATAACATGCTGCATGCATTTGGGGTACCTGAGACATGCGGCATGCACGTGGGGCCCCTATGACATGCCGCATGCATTTGGGGCCCCCATTATATGCGGCATGCATGTAGGGCCCCCATGAAATGTGCCATGCATGTGGGGCCCCTATGACATGCGGCATGCATTTGTGAGACCCAAGACATGCGGCATGCACGTGGGGCCCCCATGACATGCTGCATGCATTTGGGGTGCCCGAGACATGCGGCATGCACGTGGGGCCCCTATGACATGCCGCATGCATTTGGGGGCCCCATGACATGCGGCATGCACCTGGGACCCCCATGACATGAGTCATGCATTTGGGGCCGCCATGACATGCGGCATGCATTTGTGGCCCCATGACATGCGGCATGTATTTGGATCCCCCATGAAATGCGACTTGCATGTGGGGCCCCCATGCCATGCGGCATGCATTTGGGGCCCTCATGACATGTGGCATGCATTTGGGGCCCCCATGACATGCGGCATGCATTTGGGGCCCCCATGACATGCGGAATGCACGTGGGGCCCCCATGACATGCGGCATGCATTTGGGTCCCCCATGAAATGCGGCGTGCATGTGGGGCCCCCATGACATGCGGCATGCATTTGGGTCCCCCATGAAATGCGGCGTACATGTGGGGCCCCCATGACATGCGGCATGCATTTGGGGCCCTCATGACATGCGTCATGCATTTGGGGCCCCCATGACATGCGGCATGCATGTAGGGCCCCCATGACATGCGGCATGCAGGCGGGGCCCTCATGACATGCGGCATGCATTTGGGGCCTCCATGACATGTGGCATGCATGTGGGTCCCCATGACATGCGGCATGCATGTGGGGCCCCCATGACATGCGGCATGCATTTGGGCCCCCATGACATGCGGCATGCATTTGGGGCCTGCACAACATGCTGCATGCATTTGGGGTACCTGAGACATGTGGCATGCACATGGGGCCCCCATAACATGCTGCATGCATGCGGGGCCCTCATGACATGCGGCATTCATGTGGGGCCCCCATGATATGTGGCATGCATGTGGGACCCCCATGATATGTGGCATGCATTTGGGGCCCCCATGACATGCGGAATGCATGTAGGGCCCCCATGAAATGCGCCATGCATGTGGGGCCCCTATGACATGCGGCATGCATTTGTGAGCCCCAAGACATGCGGCATGCACCTGGGGCCCCCATGACAATGTGCATGCGTTTGGGGACCCCATGATATGCGGCATGCATTTGGGGCCCTCATGACATGCGGCATTCATGTGGGGCCCCCATGATATGTGGCATGCATGTGGGACCCCCATGATATGTGGCATGCATTTGGGGCCCCCATGACATGTGGCATGCATGTAGGGCCCCCATGAAATGCGCCATGCATGTGGGGCCCCTCTGACATGCGGCATGCATTTGTGAGCACCAAGACATGCGGCATGCACGTGGGGCCCCCATGACATGCTGCATGCATTTGAATCCCCCATTACATGCGCCATGCATGTGGGGCCCCCATGACATGCTCCATGCATGTGGGGCCCCTATGACATGAGGCATGGATTTGGGGGGCCCCATGACATGCAGCATGCACGTGGGGCCCCCATGATATGCGGCATACATTTGTGGCCCCCGTGTCATGAGGCATGCACGTGGGGCCCCCATGATATGCGGCAAGCACGTGGGGCCCCAATGACATGCAGCATTCACGTGGGACCGCCATAACATGCGGAATGCACGTGAGGCCCCCATGACATGCGGAATGCCTGCGGGGCCCCGATGACATGCGGCATGCACGCTGGGCCCCCATGACATGCGTCATGCATTTATGGCCCCCATAACATGCGGCAAGCATTTGGGCCACCATGTTATGCGGCATGCATTTGGGGCCCCCATGACTTGAGGCATGCATTTGGGGCCCCGATGACATGCAGCATGCATGTGGGGCCCCCATGACATGCGGCATGCATTTGGGGCCTGCATAACATGCTACATGCATTTGGGGTACCTGAGACATGCGGCATGCATTTGGGGCCCCCATTATATGCGGCATGCATGTAGGGCCCCCATGAAATGTGCCATGCATGTGGGGCCCCTATGACATGCGGCATGCATTTGTGAGCCCCAAGACATGCGGCATGCACGTGGGGCCCCTATGACATGCCGCATGCATTTGGGGCCCCCATGACATGCGGCATGCACCTGGGACCCCCATGACATGAGTCATGCATGTGGGGCCCCCATGACATGCGGCATGCATGTGGGGCCCTCATGACATGCGGCATGCATTTGGGGCCCACATTATATGCGGCATGCATGTGGGGCCCCCATGATATGTGGCATGCATTTGGGGCCCCCATGACTTGAGGCATGCATTTGGGGCCCCTATGACATGCCACATGCATTTGGGGCCCCCATTACATGTGGCATGCACATGGGGCCCCCATGACATGTGGCATACGCTTGGGGCCCCAATGACATGTGGCATGAGTTTGAATCCCCCATGACATGCGGCATGCACGTGGGCCCCCATGACATGAGTCATGCATTTGGGGCCGCCATGACATGCGGCATGCATTTGGGGCCCCCATGACATGCGGCATGCATTTGTGTCCACAATGAAATGAGGCATGCATGTGGGGCCCCCAGGACATGCGGCATGCATTTGGGGCATCCATGACATGTGGTATGCACGTGGGGCCTCTATGACATGCCGCATGCATTTGGGGCCCCCATGACATGCGGCGTGCATTTGGGACCCCCATGACATGCGTCATGCATTTGGATCCCCCATTACATGCTGCATGCAAGTGGGGCCCCATGACAAGCGGCATGCATGTGGGCCCCCCATGACATGCGGCAATCACGTGGGGCCCCAATGACATGCAGCATGCACGTGGGACCCCAATGACATGCGGAATGCACGTGAGTCCCCCATGACATGCGGAATGCCTGCGGGGCCCCAATGACATGCGGCATGCATGCGGGGCCCTCATGACATGCGGCATGCATGTGGGGCCCCCATTATATGTGGCATGCATTTGGGGCCCCCATGACTTGAAGCTTGCATTTGGGGCCCCCATGACATGCGGCATGCATGTAGGGCCCCCATGAAATGCGCCATGCATGTGGGGCCCCTATGACATGCGGCATGCATTTGTGGGCCCCAAGACATGCGGCATGCATATGGGGCCCCCATGACATGCTGCATGCGTTTGGGGCCCCTAAGATATGCGGCATGCATTTGGGGCCCCTATGACTTGAGCCATGCATTTGGGGCCCCCATGACATGCGGCATGTACGTGGGCCCCTCATGACATGCAGGATGCATTTGGGGCCCCCATGACATGCGGCATGCATGTAGGCCCCCATGAAATGCGCCATGCATGTGGGGCCCCTATGTCATGCGGCATGCATTTGTGGACCCCAAGACATGCGGCATGCACGTGGGGCCTCCATGGCATGCTGCATTCATTTGGGGCCCCCATGATATGCGGCATGCATTTGGGGCCCCATGACTTGAGGCATGCATTTGGGGCCCCCATGACATGCGGCATGCATTTGAATCCCCCATTACATGCGGCATGCACGTTGGGCCCCCATGACATGCGGCATGCATTTGGGGCCCCCATGACATGTGGAATGCACGTGGGGCCCCTATGCCATGCGACATGAATTTGGGAGCCCCAATACATGCGGCATGCATTTGGGGCCTGCATAACATGCTGCATGCATTTGGGGTACCTGAGACATGCGGCATGCACATGAGGCCCCCATAACATGCTGCATGCATTTGGGGCCCCATTACATGTGGCATGCAAATGGGGCCCCCATGACATGCGACATATGCTTGGGGCCCCAATGACATGCGGCATGAGTTTGGATCCCCCATAACATGCGGCATGCACGTGGGGCCCCCATGACATGCGGAATGCCTGCGGGGCCCCGATGACATGCGGCATGCACGCTGGGCCCCCATGACATGCGTCATGCATTTATGGCCCCCATAACATGCGGCAAGCATTTGGGCCACCATGTTATGCGGCATGCATTTGGGGCCCCCATGACTTGAGGCATGCATTTGGGGCCCCGATGACATGCAGCATGCATGTGGGGCCCCCATGACATGTGGCATGCATTTGGGGCCTGCATAACATGCTGCATGCATTTGGGGTACCTGAGACATGCGGCATGCACATGGGGCCCCTATGACATGCCGCATGCATTTGCGGCCCCCATTATATGCGGCATGCATGTAGGGCCCCCATGAAATGTGCCATGCATGTGGGGCCCCTATGACATGCGGCATGCATTTGTGAGCCCCAAGACATGCGGCATGCACGTGGGGCCCCCATGACATGCTGCATGCATTTGGGGTGCCCGAGACATGCGGCATGCACGTGGGGCCCCTATGACATGCCGCATGCATTTGGGGGCCCCATGACATGCGGCATGCACCTGGGACCCCCATGACATGAGTCATGCATTTGGGGCCGCCATGACATGCGGCATGCATTTGGGGCCCCCATGACATGCGGCATGTATTTGGATCCCCCATGAAATGCGACTTGCATGTGGGGCCCCCATGCCATGCGGCATGCATTTGGGGCCCTCATGACATGTGGCATGCATTTGGGGCCCCCATGACATGCGGCATGCATTTGGGTCCCCCATGAAATGCGGCGTACATGTATGGCCCCCATGACATGCGGCATGCATTTGGGGCCCTCATGACATGCGTCATGCATTTGGGGCCCCCATGACATGCGGCATGCATGTAGGGCCCCCATGACATGCGGCATGCAGGCGGGGCCCTCATGACATGCGGCATGCATTTGGGGCCTCCATGACATGTGGCATGCATGTGGGTCCCCATGACATGCGGCATGCATGTGGGGCCCCCATGACATGCGGCATGCATTTGGGCCCCCATGACATGCGGCATGCATTTGGGGCCTGCACAACATGCTGCATGCATTTGGGGTACCTGAGACATGTGGCATGCACATGGGGCCCCCATAACATGCTGCATGCATTTGGGGTGCCCGAGACATGCGGCATGCACGTGGGGCCCCAATGACATGCGGCATGCATGCGGGGCCCTCATGACATGCGGCATTCATGTGGGGCCCCCATGATATGTGGCATGCATGTGGGACCCCCATGATATGTGGCATGCATTTGGGGCCCCCATGACATGCGGAATGCATGTAGGGCCCCCATGAAATGCGCCATGCATGTGGGGCCCCTATGACATGCGGCATGCATTTGTGAGCCCCAAGACATGCGGCATGCACCTGGGGCCCCCATGACAATGTGCATGCGTTTGGGGACCCCATGATATGCGGCATGCATTTGGGGCCCCCATGACTTGAGGCATGCATTTGGGGCCCCCATGACATGTGGCATGCATGTAGGGCCCCCATGAAATGCGCCATGCATGTGGGGCCCCTCTGACATGCGGCATGCATTTGTGAGCACCAAGACATGCGGCATGCACGTGGGGCCCCCATGACATGCTGCATGCATTTGAATCCCCCATTACATGCGCCATGCATGTGGGGCCCCCATGACATGCTCCATGCATGTGGGGCCCCTATGACATGAGGCATGGATTTGGGGGGCCCCATGACATGCAGCATGCACGTGGGGCCCCCATGATATGCGGCATACATTTGTGGCCCCCGTGTCATGAGGCATGCACGTGGGGCCCCCATGATATGCGGCAAGCACGTGGGGCCCCAATGACATGCAGCATTCACGTGGGACCGCCATAACATGCGGAATGCACGTGAGGCCCCCATGACATGCGGAATGCCTGCGGGGCCCCGATGACATGCGGCATGCACGCTGGGCCCCCATGACATGCGTCATGCATTTATGGCCCCCATAACATGCGGCAAGCATTTGGGCCACCATGTTATGCGGCATGCATTTGGGGCCCCCATGACTTGAGGCATGCATTTGGGGCCCCGATGACATGCAGCATGCATGTGGGGCCCCCATGACATGCGGCATGCATTTGGGGCCTGCATAACATGCTACATGCATTTGGGGTACCTGAGACATGCGGCATGCACGTGGGGCCCCTATGACATGCCGCATGCATTTGGGGCCCCCATTATATGCGGCATGCATGTAGGGGCCCCATGAAATGTGCCATGCATGTGGGGCCCCTATGACATGTGGCATGCATTTGTGAGCCCCAAGTCATGCGGCATGCACGTGGGGCCCCCATGACATGCAGCATGAATTTGGGGCCACTATGACATGCAGCATGCATTTGGGGCCCCCATGACATGCGGCATGCATGTGGGACCCCTATGACATGCGGCATGCATTTGGGGGGCCATGACATGCGGCATGCACGTGGGGCCCCCATGACATGCGGCATACATTTGTGACCCCCGTGACATGAGGCATGCATGTGGGGCCCCCATGACATGCGGCAAGCACGTGGGGGCCCAATGACATGCAGCATGTACGTGGCGCCCCCATGACATGCGGAATGCACGTGAGGCCTCCATGACATGAGGAATGCCTGCGGGGCCCCAATGACATGCGGCATGCATGCATTTGGGTCCATGAAATGCGGCATGCATGTGGGGCCCCCATGACATGAGGAATGCCTGCGGGGCCCCAATGACATGCGGCATGCATGCATTTGGGTCCATGAAATGCGCCATGCATGTGGGGCCCAAATGCTTGCCGCATGTCATGGGGGCCTCCATGACATGCGGCATGCATGTGGGGCCCCATGACATGTGCCATGCATGTGGGGCCCCTATGACATGCGGCATGCATTTGGGGCCCCGATGACATGCGGCATGCATGTGGGGCACCCATGACTTGCGGCATGAATTTGAGGGCCCCATTATATGCGGCATGCACGTGGAGCCCCCATGACATGCAGCATGCATTTGGGGCCCCCATGATATGCGGCATGCATGTGGGTCCCCCATGACATGTGGCATGGATTTGGGGCCCCCATGACATACGGCATGCATTTGGGTCCCCCATGAAATGTGCCATGCATGTGGGGCCCCCATGACATACGGCATGCATTTGGGTCCCCCATGAAGTGTGCCATGCATGTGGGGCCCCTATGACATGCGGCATGCATTTGTGGGCCCCCATGACTTGAGGCATGCATTTGGGGCTCCCATGACATGCGGCATGCATGTGGGACCCCAATGACATGCGGCATGCATTTGAATCCCCCATTACATGCGGCATGCATGTGGGGCCCAAATGCTTGCCGCATGTCATGGGGGCCTCCATGACATGCAGCATGCATGTGGGGCCCCATGACATGTGCCATGCATGTGGGGCCCCTATGACATGCGGCATGCATTTGGGGCCCCGATGACATGCGGCATGCATGTGGGGCCCCTATGACATGCGGCATGCATTTGGGGCCCCGATGACATGCGGCATGCATGTGGGGCACCCATGACTTGCGGCATGAATTTGAGGGCCCCATTATATGCGGCATGCACGTGGAGCCCCCATGACATGCGGCATGCATTTGGGGCCCCCATGATATGCGGCATGCATGTGGGGCCCCCATGACATGTGGCATGCATGTGGGGCCCCTATGACATGCGGCATGCATTTGTGGGCCCCAAGACATGCTGCATGCATTTGGGGGCCCCCATGACATGCGGCATGCACATGGGGCCCCCATGACATGCGGCATGCACGTGGGGCCCCTATGACATGCGGCATGCACGTGGGGCCCTCATGACATGCAGCATGCATTTGGGGCCACTATGACATGCAGCATGCATTTGGGGCCCCCATGACATGCGGCATGCATGTGGGACCCCTATGACATGCGGCATGCATTTGGGGGGCCATGACATGCGGCATGCACGTGGGGCCCCCATGACATGCGGCATACATTTGTGACCCCCGTGACATGAGGCATGCACGTGGGGCCCCCATGACATGCGGCAAGCACGTGGGGGCCCAATGACATGCAGCATGTACGTGGCGCCCCCATGACATGCGGAATGCACGTGAGGCCCCCATGACATGAGGAATGCCTGCGGGGCCCCAATGACATGCGGCATGCATGCATTTGGGTCCATGAAATGCGGCATGCATGTGGGGCCCCCATGACATGTGGCATGCATGTGGGGCCCCATGATATGCGGCATGCAGTTGGGGACCCCAATACATGCGGCATGCACGTTGG
Organism: Phyllobates terribilis; assembly: GCF_046119375.1. Classification (NCBI taxonomy): domain Eukaryota; kingdom Metazoa; phylum Chordata; class Amphibia; order Anura; family Dendrobatidae; genus Phyllobates; species Phyllobates terribilis. The sequence continues at coordinate 610,423,811 of NW_027362763.1, forward strand.
GGCCCCATGACATGCGGCTTGCATTTGGGCCCCATGACATGCAGCATGCACGTGGGGCCCCATGACATGCGGAATGCCTGCGGGGCCCCAATGACATGTGGCATGCATTTGGGGCCCACAATATATGCATCATGCACGTGGGGCCCCCATGATATGTGGCATGCATTTGGGGACCCCATGACTTGAGCCATGCATTTGGGGCCCCCATGACATGCGGCATGCACGTGGGCCCCTCATGACATGCAGCATGCATTTGGGGCCCCCGTGACATGCGGCATGCATGTAGGCCCCCATGAAATGCGCCATGCATGTGGGGTCCAAATGCTTGCCGCATGTCATGGGGGCCTCCATGACATGCGGCATGCATGTGGGGCCCCATGACATGTGCCATGCATGTGGGGCCCCTATGACATGCGGCATGCATTTGGGGCCCCGATGACATGCGGCATGCATGTGGGGCACCCATGACTTGCAGCATGCATTTGGGGCCCCCATGATATGCGGCATGCATGTGGGTCCCCCATGACATGTGGCATGGATTTGGGGCCCCCATGACATACGGCATGCATTTGGGTCCCCCATGAAATGTGCCATGCATGTGGGGCCCCCATGACATACGGCATGCATTTGGGTCCCCCATGAAGTGTGCCATGCATGTGGGGCCCCTATGACATGCGGCATGCATTTGTGGGCCCCAAGACATGCTGCATGCATTTGGGGGCCCCCATGACATGCAGTATGCACGTGGGGCCCCCATGACATGCGGCATGCATTTGGGGCCCCCATGACATGCGGCATGCATTTGGGGACCCCATGACATGCGGCATGCATGTGGGGGCCCCATGACATTCGGCATGCATGTGGGGCCCCAATTACATGCGACATGCATTTGGGGCCCCCATGACTTGAGGCATGCATTTGGGGCCCCCATTACATGCGGCATGCATGTGGGGCCCAAATGCTTGCCGCATGTCATGGGGGCCTCCATGACATGCGGCATGCATGTGGGGCCCCATGACATGTGCCATGCATGTGGGGCCCCTATGACATGCGGCATGCATTTGGGGCCCCGATGACATGCGGCATGCATGTGGGGCCCCTATGACATGCGGCATGCATTTGGGGCCCCGATGACATGCGGCATGCATGTGGGGCACCCATGACTTGCGGCATGAATTTGAGGGCCCCATTATATGCGGCATGCACGTGGAGCCCCCATGACATGCGGCATGCATTTGGGGCCCCCATGATATGCGGCATGCATGTGGGGCCCCCATGACATGTGGCATGCATGTGGGGCCCCTATGACATGCGGCATGCATTTGGGGGGCCATGACATGCGGCATGCACGTGGGGCCCCCATGACATGCGGCATACATTTGTGACCCCCGTGACATGAGGCATGCACGTGGGGCCCCCATGACATGCGGCAAGCACGTGGGGGCCCAATGACATGCAGCATGTACGTGGCGCCCCCATGACATGCGGAATGCACGTGAGGCCCCCATGACATGAGGAATGCCTGCGGGGCCCCAATGACATGCGGCATGCATGCATTTGGGTCCATGAAATGCGGCATGCATGTGGGGCCCCCATGACATGTGGCATGCATGTGGGGCCCCATGATATGCGGCATGCAGTTGGGGACCCCAATACATGCGGCATGCACGTTGGGGCCCCATGACATGCGGCATGCATTTGGGCCCCATGACATGCAGCATGCACGTGGGGCCCCATGACATGCAGAATGCCTGCGGGGCCCCAATGACATGCGGCATGCATTTGGGGCCCCGATGACATGCGGCATGCATGTGGGGCACCCATGACTTGTGGCATGAATTTGAGGGCCCCATTATATGCGGCATGCACGTGGAGCCCCCATGACATGCGGCATGCATTTGGGGCCCCCATGATATGCGGCATGCATGTGGGGCCCCCATGACATGTGGCATGCATGTGGGGCCCCTATGACATGCGGCATGCATTTGTGGGCCCCAAGACATGCTGCATGCATTTGGGGGCCCCCATGACATGCGGCATGCACATGGGGCCCCTATGACATGCGGCATGCACGTGGGCCCTCATGACATGCAGCATGCATTTGGGGCCACTATGACATGCAGCATGCATTTGGGGCCCCCATGACATGCGGCATGCATATGGGACCCCTATGACATGCGGCATGCATTTGGGGGGCCATGACATGCGGCATGCACGTGGGGCCCCCATGACATGCGGCATACATTTGTGACCCCCGTGACATGAGGCATGCACGTGGGGCCCCCATGACATGCGGCAAGCACGTGGGGGCCCAATTACATGCAGCATGTACGTGGCGCCCCCATGACATGCGGAATGCACGTGAGGCCCCCATGACATGAGGAATGCCTGCGGGGCCCCAATGACATGCGGCATGCATGCATTTGGGTCCATGAAATGCGGCATGCATGTGGGGCCCCCATGACATGTGGCATGCATGTGGGGCCCCATGATATGCGGCATGCAGTTGGGGACCCCAATACATGCGGCATGCACGTTGGGGCCCCATGACATGCGGCATGCATTTGGGCCCCATGACATGCAGCATGCACGTGGGGCCCCATGACATGCGGAATGCCTGCGGGGCCCCAATGACATGCGGCATGCATTTGGGGCCCCGATGACATGCGGCATGCATTTGGGGCCCCCATGACATGCGGCATGCATTTGGGGCCCCATGATATGCGGCATGCATGTGGGGCCCCCATGACATGTGGCATGCATGTGGGGCCCCTATGACATGCGGCATGCATTTGTGGACCCCAAGACATGCTGCATGCATTTGGGGGCCCCCATGACATGCGGCATGCACGTGGGGCCCCCATGACATGCGGCATGCATTTGGGGCCTCCATGACATGTGGCATGCATGTGGGGCACCTATGACATGCGGCATGCATTTGTGGACCCCAAGACATGCTGCATGCATTTGGGGGCCCCCATGACATGCGGCATGCAGGCGGGGCCCTCATGACATGCGGCATGCATTTGGGGCCTCCATGACATGTGGCATGCATGTGGGTCCCCATGACATGCGGCATGCATGTGGGGCCCCCATGACATGCGGCATGCATTTGGGCCCCCATGACATGCGGCATGCATTTGGGGCCTGCACAACATGCTGCATGCATTTGGGGTACCTGAGACATGTGGCATGCACATGGGGCCCCCATAACATGCTGCATGCATTTGGGGTGCCCGAGACATGCGGCATGCACGTGGGGCCCCAATGACATGTGGCATGAATGCGGGGCCCTCATGACATGCGGCATTCATGTGGGGCCCCCATGATATGTGGCATGCATGTCGGACCCCCATGATATGTGGCATGCATTTGGGGCCCCCATGACATGCGGAATGCATGTAGGGCCCCCATGAAATGCGCCATGCATGTGGGGCCCCTATGACATGCGGCATGCACTTGTGAGCCCCAAGACATGCGGCATGCACCTGGGGCCCCCATGACAATGTGCATGCGTTTGGGGACCCCATGATATGTGGCATGCATTTGGGGCCCCCATGACATGTGGCATGGATTTGGGGCCCCCATGACATACGGCATGCATTTGGGTCCCCCATGAAATGTGCCATGCATGTGGGGCCCCTATGACATGCGGCATGCATTTGTGGGCCCCAAGACATGCTGCATGCATTTGGGGGCCCCCATGACATGCGGCATGCACGTGGGGCCCCCGTGACATGCGGCATGCACGTGGGGCCCCTATGACATGCGGCATGCACGTGGGGCCCTCATGACATGCAGCATGAATTTGGGGCCACTATGACATGCAGCATGCATTTGGGGCCCCCATGACATGCGGCATACATTTGTGACCCCCGTGACATGAGGCATGCACGTGGGGCCCCCATGACATGCGGCAAGTACGTGGGGGCCCAATGACATGCAGCATGTACGTGGCGCCCCCATGACATGCGGAATGCACGTGAGGCCCCCATGACATGAGGAATGCCTGCGGGGCCCCAATGACATGCGGCATCCATGCATTTGAGTCCATGAAATGCGGCATGCATGTGGGGCCCCCATGACATGTGGCATGCATGTGGGGCCCCATGATATGCGGCATGCAGTTGGGGACCCCAATACATGCGGCATGCACGTTGGGGCCCCATGACATGCGGCATGCATTTGGGCCCCCATGACTTGAGGCATGCATTTGGGGCCCCCATGACATGTGGCATGCATGTAGGGCCCCCATGAAATGCGCCATGCATGTGGGGCCCCTCTGACATGCGGCATGCATTTGTGAGCACCAAGACATGCGGCATGCACGTGGGGCCCCCATGACATGCTGCATGCATTTGAATCCCCCATTACATGCGCCATGCATGTGGGGCCCCCATGACATGCTCCATGCATGTGGGGCCCCTATGACATGAGGCATGGATTTGGGGGGCCCCATGACATGCAGCATGCACGTGGGGCCCCCATGATATGCGGCATACATTTGTGGCCCCCGTGTCATGAGGCATGCACGTGGGGCCCCCATGATATGCGGCAAGCACGTTTGGCCCCAATGACATGCAGCATTCACGTGGGACCGCCATAACATGCGGAATGCACGTGAGGCCCCCATGACATGCGGAATGCCTGCGGGGCCCCGATGACATGCGGCATGCAGGCTGGGCCCCCATGACATGCGTCATGCATTTATGGCCCCCATAACATGCGGCAAGCATTTGGGCCACCATGTTATGCGGCATGCATTTGGGGCCCCCATGACTTGAGGCATGCATTTGGGGCCCCCATGAAATGCGCCATGCATGTGGGGCCCCTATGACATGCGGCATGCATTTGTGGGCCCCAAGACATGCGGCATGCATATGGGGCCCCCATGACATGCTGCATGCGTTTGGGGCCCCTAAGATATGCGGCATGCATTTGGGGCCCCTATGACTTGAGCCATGCATTTGGGGCCCCCATGACATGCGGCATGTACGTGGGCCCCTCATGACATGCAGGATGCATTTGGGGCCCCCATGACATGCGGCATGCATGTAGGCCCCCATGAAATGCGCCATGCATGTGGGGCCCCTATGTCATGCGGCATGCATTTGTGGACCCCAAGACATGCGGCATGCACGTGGGGCCTCCATGGCATGCTGCATTCATTTGGGGCCCCCATGATATGCGGCATGCATTTGGGGCCCCATGACTTGAGGCATGCATTTGGGGCCCCCATGACATGCGGCATGCATTTGAATCCCCCATTACATGCGGCATGCACGTTGGGCCCCCATGACATGCGGCATGCATTTGGGGCCCCCATGACATGTGGAATGCACGTGGGGCCCCTATGCCATGCGACATGAATTTGGGAGCCCCAATACATGCGGCATGCATTTGGGGCCTGCATAACATGCTGCATGCATTTGGGGTACCTGAGACATGCGGCATGCACATGAGGCCCCCATAACATGCTGCATGCATTTGGGGCCCCATTACATGTGGCATGCAAATGGGGCCCCCATGACATGCGACATATGCTTGGGGCCCCAATGACATGCGGCATGAGTTTGGATCCCCCATAACATGCGGCATGCACGTGGGGCCCCCATGACATGCGGAATGCCTGCGGGGCCCCGATGACATGCGGCATGCACGCTGGGCCCCCATGACATGCGTCATGCATTTATGGCCCCCATAACATGCAGCAAGCATTTGGGCCACCATGTTATGCGGCATGCATTTGGGGCCCCCATGACTTGAGGCATGCATTTGGGGCCCCGATGACATGCAGCATGCATGTGGGGCCCCCATGACATGTGGCATGCATTTGGGGCCTGCATAACATGCTGCATGCATTTGGGGTACCTGAGACATGCGGCATGCACATGGGGCCCCTATGACATGCCGCATGCATTTGGGGCCCCCATTATATGCGGCATGCATGTAGGGCCCCCATGAAATGTGCCATGCATGTGGGGCCCCTATGACATGCGGCATGCATTTGTGAGCCCCAAGACATGCGGCATGCACGTGGGGCCCCCATGACATGCTGCATGCATTTGGGGTGCCCGAGACATGCGGCATGCACGTGGGGCCCCTATGACATGCCGCATGCATTTGGGGGCCCCATGACATGCGGCATGCACCTGGGACCCCCATGACATGAGTCATGCATTTGGGGCCGCCATGACATGCGGCATGCATTTGGGGCCCCCATGACATGCGGCATGTATTTGGATCCCCCATGAAATGCGACTTGCATGTGGGGCCCCCATGCCATGCGGCATGCATTTGGGGCCCTCATGACATGTGGCATGCATTTGGGGCCCCCATGACATGCGGCATGCATTTGGGTCCCCCATGAAATGCGGCGTACATGTGGGGCCCCCATGACATGCGGCATGCATTTGGGGCCCTCATGACATGCGTCATGCATTTGGGGCCCCCATGACATGCGGCATGCATGTAGGGCCCCCATGACATGCGGCATGCAGGCGGGGCCCTCATGACATGCGGCATGCATTTGGGGCCTCCATGACATGTGGCATGCATGTGGGTCCCCGTGACATGCGGCATGCATGTGGGGCCCCCATGACATGCGGCATGCATTTGGGCCCCCATGACATGCGGCATGCATTTGGGGCCTGCACAACATGCTGCATGCATTTGGGGTACCTGAGACATGTGGCATGCACATGGGGCCCCCATAACATGCTGCATGCATTTGGGGTGCCCGAGACATGCGGCATGCACGTGGGGCCCCAATGACATGCGGCATGCATGCGGGGCCCTCATGACATGCGGCATTCATGTGGGGCCCCCATGATATGTGGCATGCATGTGGGACCCCCATGATATGTGGCATGCATTTGGGGCCCCCATGACATGCGGAATGCATGTAGGGCCCCCATGAAATGCGCCATGCATGTGGGGCCCCTATGACATGCGGCATGCATTTGTGAGCCCCAAGACATGCGGCATGCACCTGGGGCCCCCATGACAATGTGCATGCGTTTGGGGACCCCATGATATGCGGCATGCATTTGGGGCCCCCATGACTTGAGGCATGCATTTGGGGCCCCCATGACATGTGGCATGCATGTAGGGCCCCCATGAAATGCACCATGCATGTGGGGCCCCTCTGACATGCGGCATGCATTTGTGAGCACCAAGACATGCGGCATGCACGTGGGGCCCCCATGACATGCTGCATGCATTTGAATCCCCCATTACATGCGCCATGCATGTGGGGCCCCCATGACATGCTCCATGCATGTGGGGCCCCTATGACATGAGGCATGGATTTGGGGGGCCCCATGACATGCGGCATGCACGCTGGGCCCCCATGACATGCGTCATGCATTTATGGCCCCCATAACATGCGGCAAGCATTTGGGCCACCATGTTATGCGGCATGCATTTGGGGCCCCCATGACTTGAGGCATGCATTTGGGGCCCCGATGACATGCAGCATGCATGTGGGGCCCCCATGACATGCGGCATGCATTTGGGGCCTGCATAACATGCTACATGCATTTGGGGTACCTGAGACATGCGGCATGCACGTGGGGCCCCTATGACATGCCGCATGCATTTGGGGCCCCCATTATATGCGGCATGCATGTAGGGCCCCCATGAAATGTGCCATGCATGTGGGGCCCCTATGACATGCGGCATGCATTTGTGAGCCCCAAGACATGCGGCATGCACGTGGGGCCCCCATGACATGCAGCATGAATTTGGGGCCACTATGACATGCAGCATGCATTTGGGGCCCCCATGACATGCGGCATGCATGTGGGACCCCTATGACATGCGGCATGCATTTGGGGGGCCATGACATGCGGCATGCACGTGGGGCCCCCATGACATGCGGCATACATTTGTGACCCCCGTGACATGAGGCATGCACGTGGGGCCCCCATGACATGCGGCAAGCACGTGGGGGCCCAATGACATGCAGCATGTACGTGGCGCCCCCATGACATGCGGAATGCACGTGAGGCCCCCATGACATGAGGAATACCTGCGGGGCCCCAATGACATGCGGCATGCATGCATTTGGGTCCATGAAATGCGGCATGCATGTGGGGCCCCCATGACATGAGGAATGCCTGCGGGGCCCCAATGACATGCGGCATGCATGCATTTGGGTCCATGAAATGCGCCATGCATGTGGGGCCCAAATGCTTGCCGCATGTCATGGGGGCCTCCATGACATGCGGCATGCATGTGGGGCCCCATGACATGTGCCATGCATGTGGGGCCCCTATGACATGCGGCATGCATTTGGGGCCCCGATGACATGCGGCATGCATGTGGGGCACCCATGACTTGCGGCATGAATTTGAGGGCCCCATTATATGCGGCATGCACGTGGAGCCCCCATGACATGCAGCATGCATTTGGGGCCCCCATGATATGCGGCATGCATGTGGGTCCCCCATGACATGTGGCATGGATTTGGGGCCCCCATGACATACGGCATGCATTTGGGTCCCCCATGAAATGTGCCATGCATGTGGGGCCCCCATGACATACGGCATGCATTTGGGTCCCCCATGAAGTGTGCCATGCATGTGGGGCCCCTATGACATGCGGCATGCATTTGTGGGCCCCAAGACATGCTGCATGCATTTGGGGGCCCCCATGACATGCAGTATGCACGTGGGGCCCCCATGACATGCGGCATGCATTTGGGGCCCCCATGACATGCGGCATGCATTTGGGGACCCCATGACATGCGGCATGCATGTGGGGGCCCCATGACATGCGGCATGCATGTGGGGCCCCAATTACATGCGACATGCATTTGGGGCCCCCATGACTTGAGGCATGCATTTGGGGACCCCATGACATGCGGCATGCATGTGGGACCCCAATGACATGCGGCATGCATTTGAATCCCCCATTACATGCGGCATGCATGTGGGGCCCAAATGCTTGCCGCATGTCATGGGGGCCTCCATGACATGCAGCATGCATGTGGGGCCCCATGACATGTGCCATGCATGTGGGGCCCCTATGACATGCGGCATGCATTTGGGGCCCCGATGACATGCGGCATGCATGTGGGGCCCCTATGACATGCGGCATGCATTTGGGGCCCCGATGACATGCGGCATGCATGTGGGGCACCCATGACATGCGGAATGCACGTGAGGCCCCCATGACATGAGGAATGCCTGCGGGGCCCCAATGACATGCGGCATGCATGCATTTGGGTCCATGAAATGCGGCATGCATGTGGGGCCCCCATGACATGTGGCATGCATGTGGGGCCCCATGATATGCGGCATGCAGTTGGGGACCCCAATACATGCGGCATGCACGTTGGGGCCCCATGACATGCGGCTTGCATTTGGGCCCCATGACATGCAGCATGCACGTGGGGCCCCATGACATGCGGAATGCCTGCGGGGCCCCAATGACATGTGGCATGCATTTGGGGCCCACAATATATGCATCATGCACGTGGGGCCCCCATGATATGTGGCATGCATTTGGGGACCCCATGACTTGAGCCATGCATTTGGGGCCCCCATGACATGCGGCATGCACGTGGGCCCCTCATGACATGCAGCATGCATTTGGGGCCCCCGTGACATGCGGCATGCATGTAGGCCCCCATGAAATGCGCCATGCATGTGGGGTCCAAATGCTTGCCGCATGTCATGGGGCCTCCATGACATGCGGCATGCATGTGGGGCCCCATGACATGTGCCATGCATGTGGGGCCCCTATGACATGCGGCATGCATTTGGGGCCCCGATGACGTGCGGCATGCATGTGGGGCACCCATGACTTGCAGCATGCATTTGGGGCCCCCATGATATGCGGCATGCATGTGGGTCCCCCATGACATGTGGCATGGATTTGGGGCCCCCATGACATACGGCATGCATTTGGGTCCCCCATGAAATGTGCCATGCATGTGGGGCCCCCATGACATACGGCATGCATTTGGGTCCCCCATGAAGTGTGCCATGCATGTGGGGCCCCTATGACATGCGGCATGCATTTGTGGGCCCCAAGACATGCTGCATGCATTTGGGGGCCCCCATGACATGCAGTATGCACGTGGGGCCCCCATGACATGCGGCATGCATTTGGGGCCCCCATGACATGCGGCATGCATTTGGGGACCCCATGACATGCGGCATGCATGTGGGGGCCCCATGACATGCGGCATGCATGTGGGGCCCCAATTACATGCGACATGCATTTGGGGCCCCCATGACTTGAGGCATGCATTTGGGGCCCCCATTACATGCGGCATGCATGTGGGGCCCAAATGCTTGCCGCATGTCATGGGGGCCTCCATGACATGCGGCATGCATGTGGGGCCCCATGACATGTGCCATGCATGTGGGGCCCCTATGACATGCGGCATGCATTTGGGGCCCCGATGACATGCGGCATGCATGTGGGGCCCCTATGACATGCGGCATGCATTTGGGGCCCCGATGACATGCGGCATGCATTTGTGGGCCCCAAGACATGCTGCATGCATTTGGGGGCCCCCATGACATGCGGCATGCACATGGGGCCCCCATGACATGCGGCATGCACGTGGGGCCCCTATGACATGCGTCATGCACGTGGGGCCCTCATGACATGCAGCATGCATTTGGGGCCACTATGACATGCAGCATGCATTTGGGGCCCCCATGACATGCGGCATGCATGTGGGACCCCTATGACATGCGGCATGCATTTGGGGGGCCATGACATGCGGCATGCACGTGGGACCCCCATGACATGCGGCATACATTTGTGACCCCCGTGACATGAGGCATGCACGTGGGGCCCCCATGACATGCGGCAAGCACGTGGGGGCCCAATGACATGCAGCATGTACGTGGCGCCCCCATGACATGCGGAATGCACGTGAGGCCCCCATGACGTGAGGAATGCCTGCGGGGCCCCAATGACATGCGGCATGCATGCATTTGGGTCCATGAAATGCGGCATGCATGTGGGGCCCCCATGACATGTGGCATGCATGTGGGGCCCCATGATATGCGGCATGCAGTTGGGGACCCCAATACATGCGGCATGCACGTTGGGGCCCCATGACATGCGGCATGCATTTGGGCCCCATGACATGCAGCATGCACGTGGGGCCCCATGACATGCGGAATGCCTGCGGGGCCCCAATGACATGCGGCATGCATTTGGGGCCCCGATGACATGCGGCATGCATGTGGGGCACCCATGACTTGTGGCATGAATTTGAGGGCCCCATTATATGCGGCATGCACGTGGAGCCCCCATGACATGCGGCATGCATTTGGGGCCCCCATGATATGCGGCATGCATGTGGGACCTCCATGACATGCAGCATGCATTTGGGGCCACTATGACATGCAGCATGCATTTGGGGCCCCCATGACATGCGGCATGCATGTGGGACCTCCATGACATGCGGCATGCATTTGGGGGGCCATGACATGCGGCATGCACGTGGGGCCCCCATGACATGCGGCATGCATTTGGGGCCTCCATGACATGTGGCATGCATGTGGGGCCCCTATGACATGCGGCATGCATTTGTGGACCCCAAGACATGCTGCATGCATTTGGGGGCCCCCATGACATGCGGCATGCAGGCGGGGCCCTCATGACATGCGGCATGCATTTGGGGCCTCCATGACATGTGGCATGCATGTGGGTCCCCATGACATGCGGCATGCATGTGGGGCCCCCATGACATGCGGCATGCATTTGGGCCCCCATGACATGCGGCATGCATTTGGGGCCTGCACAACATGCTGCATGCATTTGGGGTACCTGAGACATGTGGCATGCACATGGGGCCCCCATAACATGCTGCATGCATTTGGGGTGCCCGAGACATGCGGCATGCACGTGGGGCCCCAATGACATGCGGTATGCATGCGGGGCCCTCATGACATGCGGCATTCATGTGGGGCCCCCATGATATGTGGCATGCATGTCGGACCCCCATGATATGTGGCATGCATTTGGGGCCCCCATGACATGCGGAATGCATGTAGGGCCCCCATGAAATGCGCCATGCATGTGGGGCCCCTATGACATGCGGCATGCATTTGTGAGCCCCAAGACATGCGGCATGCACCTGGGGCCCCCATGACAATGTGCATGCGTTTGGGGACCCCATGATATGTGGCATGCATTTGGGGCCCCCATGACATGTGGCATGGATTTGGGGCCCCCATGACATACGGCATGCATTTGGGTCCCCCATGAAATGTGCCATGCATGTGGGGCCCCTATGACATGCGGCATGCATTTGTGGGCCCCAAGACATGCTGCATGCATTTGGGGGCCCCCATGACATGCGGCATGCACGTGGGGCCCCCGTGACATGCGGCATGCACGTGGGGCCCCTATGACATGCGGCATGCACGTGGGGCCCTCATGACATGCAGCATGAATTTGGGGCCACTATGACATGCAGCATGCATTTGGGGCCCCCATGACATGCGGCATGCATGTGGGACTCCTATGACATGCGGCATGCATTTGGGGGGCCATGACATGCGGCATGCACGTGGGGCCCCCATGACATGCGGCATACATTTGTGACCCCCGTGACATGAGGCATGCACGTGGGGCCCCCATGACATGCGGCAAGTACGTGGGGGCCCAATGACATGCAGCATGTACGTGGCGCCCCCATGACATGCGGAATGCACATGAGGCCCCCATGACATGAGGAATGCCTGCGGGGCCCCAATGACATGCGGCATGCATGCATTTGAGTCCATGAAATGCGGCATGCATGTGGGGCCCCCATGACATGTGGCATGCATGTGGGGCCCCATGATATGCGGCATGCAGTTGGGGACCCCAATACATGCGGCATGCACGTTGGGGCCCCATGACATGCGGCATGCATTTGGGCCCCCATGACTTGAGGCATGCATTTGGGGCCCCCATGACATGTGGCATGCATGTAGGGCCCCCATGAAATGTGCCATGCATGTGGGGCCCCTCTGACATGCGGCATGCATTTGTGAGCACCAAGACATGCGGCATGCACGTGGGGCCCCCATGACATGCTGCATGCATTTGAATCCCCCATTACATGCGCCATGCATGTGGGGCCCCCATGACATGCTCCATGCATGTGGGGCCCCTATGACATGAGGCATGGATTTGGGGGGCCCCATGACATGCAGCATGCACGTGGGGCCCCCATGATATGCGGCATACATTTGTGGCCCCCGTGTCATGAGGCATGCACGTGGGGCCCCCATGATATGCGGCAAGCACGTGGGGCCCCAATGACATGCAGCATTCACGTGGGACCGCCATAACATGCGGAATGCACGTGAGGCCCCCATGACATGCGGAATGCCTGCGGGGCCCCGATGACATGCGGCATGCACGCTGGGCCCCCATGACATGCGTCATGCATTTATGGCCCCCATAACATGCGGCAAGCATTTGGGCCACCATGTTATGCGGCATGCATTTGGGGCCCCCATGACTTGAGGCATGCATTTGGGGCCCCGATGACATGCAGCATGCATGTGGGGCCCCCATGACATGCGGCATGCATTTTTGGCCTGCATAACATGCTGCATGCATTTGGGGTACCTGAGACATGCGGCATGCACGTGGGGCCCCTATGACATGCCGCATGCATTTGGGGCCCCCATTATATGCGGCATGCATGTAGGGCCCCCATGAAATGTGCCATGCATGTGGGGCCCCTATGACATGCGGCATGCATTTGTGAGCCCCAAGACATGCGGCATGCACGTGGAGCCCCCATGACATGCGTCATGCATTTGGGCCCCCATGACATGAGTCATGCATTTGGGGCCACCATGACATGCGGAATGCCTGCGGGGCCCCCATGACATGTGGCATGCAGGCGGGGCCCCGATGACATGCGGCATGCACGCTGGGCCCCCATGACATGCGTCATGCATTTATGGCCCCCATAACATGCGGCAAGCATTTGGGCCACCATGTTATGCGGCATGCATTTGGGGCCCCCATGACTTGAGGCATGCATTTGGGGCCCCGATGACATGCAGCATGCATGTGGGGCCCCCATGACATGCGGCATGCATTTGGGGCCTGCATAACATGCTACATGCATTTGGGGTACCTGAGACATGCGGCATGCACGTGGGGCCCCTATGACATGCCGCATGCATTTGGGGCCCCCATTATATGCGGCATGCATGTAGGGCCCCCATGAAATGTGCCATGCATGTGGGGCCCCTATGACATGCGGCATGCATTTGTGAGCCCCAAGAAATGCGGCATGCACGTGGGGCCCCCATGACATGCAGCATGAATTTGGGGCCACTATGACATGCAGCATGCATTTGGGGCCCCCATGACATGCGGCATGCATGTGGGACCCCTATGACATGCGGCATGCATTTGGGGGGCCATGACATGCGGCATGCACGTGGGGCCCCATGACATGCTGCATACATTTGTGACCCCCAAGACATGCGGCATGCACGTGGGGCCCCCATGACATGCAGCATGAATTTGGGGCCACTATGACATGCAGCATGCATTTGGGGCCCCCATGACATGCGGCATGCATGTGGGGCACCCATGACTTGCGGCATGAATTTGAGGGCCCCATTATATGCGGCATGCACGTGGAGCCCCCATGACATGCAGCATGCATTTGGGGCCCCCATGATATGCGGCATGCATGTGGGTCCCCCATGACATGTGGCATGGATTTGGGGCCCCCATGACATACGGCATGCATTTGGGTCCCCCATGAAATGTGCCATGCATGTGGGGCCCCCATGACATACGGCATGCATTTGGGTCCCCCATGAAGTGTGCCATGCATGTGGGGCCCCTATGACATGCGGCATGCATTTGTGGGCCCCAAGACATGCTGCATGCATTTGGGGGCCCCCATGACATGCAGTATGCACGTGGGGCCCCCATGACATGCGGCATGCATTTGGGGCCCCCATGACATGCGGCATGCATTTGGGGACCCCATGACATGCGGCATGCATGTGGGGACCCCATGACATGCGGCATGCATGTGGGGCCCCAATTACATGCGACATGCATTTGGGGCCCCCATGACTTGAGGCATGCATTTGGGGCCCCCATGACATGCGGCATGCATGTGGGACCCCAATGACATGCGGCATGCATTTGAATCCCCCATTACATGCGGCATGCATGTGGGGCCCAAATGCTTGCCGCATGTCATGGGGGCCTCCATGACATGCGGCATGCATGTGGGGCCCCATGACATGTGCCATGCATGTGGGGCCCCTATGACATGCGGCATGCATTTGGGGCCCCGATGACATGCGGCATGCATGTGGGGCCCCTATGACATGCGGCATGCATTTGGGGCCCCGATGACATGCGGCATGCATGTGGGGCACCCATGACTTGCGGCATGAATTTGAGGGCCCCATTATATGCGGCATGCACGTGGAGCCCCCATGACATGCGGCATGCATTTGGGGCCCCCATGATATGCGGCATGCATGTGGGGCCCTCATGACATGTGGCATGCATGTGGGGCCCCTATGACATGCGGCATGCATTTGTGGGCCCCAAGACATGCTGCATGCATTTGGGGGCCCCCATGACATGCGGCATGCACGTGGGGCCCCCATGACATGCGGCATGCATGTGGGACCCCTATGACATGCGGCATGCATTTGGGGGGCCATGACATGCGGCATGCACGTGGGGCCCCCATGACATGCGGCATACATTTGTGACCCCCGTGACATGAGGCATGCACGTGGAGCCCCCATGACATGCGGCAAGTACGTGGGGGCCCAATGACATGCAGCATGTACGTGGCGCCCCCATGACATGCGGAATGCACGTGAGGCCCCCATGACATGAGGAATGCCTGCGGGGCCCCAATGACATGCGGCATGCATGCATTTGAGTCCATGAAATGCGGCATGCATGTGGGGCCCCCATGACATGTGGCATGCATGTGGGGCCCCATGATATGCGGCATGCAGTTGGGGACCCCAATACATGCGGCATGCACGTTGGGGCCCCATGACATGCGGCATGCATTTGGGCCCCCATGACTTGAGGCATGCATTTGGGGCCCCCATGACATGTGGCATGCATGTAGGGCCCCCATGAAATGCGCCATGCATGTGGGGCCCCTCTGACATGCGGCATGCATTTGTGAGCACCAAGACATGCGGCATGCACGTGGGGCCCCCATGACATGCTGCATGCATTTGAATCCCCCATTACATGCGCCATGCATGTGGGGCCCCCATGACATGCTCCATGCATGTGGGGCCCCTATGACATGAGGCATGGATTTGGGGGGCCCCATGACATGCAGCATGCACGTGGGGCCCCCATGATATGCGGCATACATTTGTGGCCCCCGTGTCATGAGGCATGCACGTGGGGCCCCCATGATACGCGGCAAGCACGTGGGGCCCCAATGACATGCAGCATTCACGTGGGACCGCCATAACATGCGGAATGCACGTGAGGCCCCCATGACATGCGGAATGCCTGCGGGGCCCCGATGACATGCGGCATGCACGCTGGGCCCCCATGACATGCGTCATGCATTTATGGCCCCCATAACATGCGGCAAGCATTTGGGCCACCATGTTATGCGGCATGCATTTGGGGCCCCCATGACTTGAGGCATGCATTTGGGGCCCCGATGACATGCAGCATGCATGTGGGGCCCCCATGACATGCGGCATGCATTTGGGGCCCCCATGACATGCTGCATGCATTTGGGGTGCCCGAGACATGCGGCATGCACGTGGGGCCCCTATGACATGCCGCATGCATTTGGGGCCCCCATGACATGCGGCATGCACCTGGGACCCCCATGACATGAGTCATGCATTTGGGGCCGCCATGACATGCGGCATGCATTTGGGGCCCCCATGACATGCGGCATGTATTTGGGTCCCCCATGAAATGCGACTTGCATGTGGGGCCCCCATGACATGTGGCATGCATTTGGGGCCCTCATGACATGTGGCATGCATTTGGGGCCCCCATGACATGTGGCATGCATTTGGGGCCCCCATGACATGCGGAATGCACGTGGGGCCCCTATGACATGCGACATGATTTTGGGAGCCCCATTACATGCGGCATGCACATGGAGCCCCCATGACATGCGTCATGCATTTGGGCCCCCATGACATGAGTCATGCATTTGGGGCCACCATGACATGCGGAATGCCTGCGGGGCCCCCATGACATGCGGCATGCAGGCGGGGCCCTCATGACATGCGGCATGCATTTGGGGCCTCCATGACATGTGGCATGCATGTGGGTCCCCATGACATGCGGCATGCATGTGGGGCCCCCATGACATGCGGCATGCATTTGGGCCCCCATGACATGCGGCATGCATTTGGGGCCTGCACAACATGCTGCATGCATTTGGGGTACCTGAGACATGTGGCATGCACATGGGGCCCCCATAACATGCTGCATGCATTTGGGGTGCCCGAGACATGCGGCATGCACGTGGGGCCCCAATGACATGCGGCATGCATGCGGGGCCCTCATGACATGCGGCATTCATGTGGGGCCCCCATGATATGTGGCATGCATGTGGGACCCCCATGATATGTGGCATGCATTTGGGGCCCCCATGACATGCGGAATGCATGTAGGGCCCCCATGAAATGCGCCATGCATGTGGGGCCCCTATGACATGCGGCATGCATTTGTGAGCCCCAAGACATGCGGCATGCACCTGGGGCCCCCATGACAATGTGCATGCGTTTGGGGACCCCATGATATGCGGCATGCATTTGGGGCCCCCATGACTTGAGGCATGCATTTGGGGCCCCATGACATGTGGCATGCATGTAGGGCCCCCATGAAATGCGCCATGCATGTGGGGCCCCTCTGACATGCGGCATGCATTTGTGAGCACCAAGACATGCGGCATGCACGTGGGGCCCCCATGACATGCTGCATGCATTTGAATCTCCCATTACATGCGCCATGCATGTGGGGCCCCCATGACATGCTCCATGCATGTGGGGCCCCTATGACATGAGGCATGGATTTGGGGGGCCCCATGACATGCAGCATGCACGTGGGGCCCCCATGATATGCGGCATACATTTGTGGCCCCCGTGTCATGAGGCATGCACGTGGGGCCCCCATGATATGCGGCAAGCACGTGGGGCCCCAATGACATGCAGCATTCACGTGGGACCGCCATAACATGCGGAATGCACGTGAGGCCCCCATGACATGCGGAATGCCTGCGGGGCCCCGATGACATGCGGCATGCACGCTGGGCCCCCATGACATGCGTCATGCATTTATGGCCCCCATAACATGCGGCAAGCATTTGGGCCACCATGTTATGCGGCATGCATTTGGGGCCCCCATGACTTGAGGCATGCATTTGGGGCCCCGATGACATGCAGCATGCATGTGGGGCCCCCATGACATGCGGCATGCATTTTTGGCCTGCATAACATGCTGCATGCATTTGGGGTACCTGAGACATGCGGCATGCACGTGGGGCCCCTATGACATGCCGCATGCATTTGGGGCCCCCATTATATGCGGCATGCATGTAGGGCCCCCATGAAATGTGCCATGCATGTGGGACCCCAATGACATGCGGCATGCATTTGAATCCCCCATTACATGCGGCATGCATGTGGGGCCCAAATGCTTGCCGCATGTCATGGGGGCCTCCATGACATGCGGCATGCATGTGGGGCCCCATGACATGTGCCATGCATGTGGGGCCCCTATGACATGCGGCATGCACTTGGGGCCCCGATGACATGCGGCATGCATTTGGGGCCCCCATGATATGCGGCATGCATGTGGGTCCCCCATGACATGTGGCATGGATTTGGGGCCCCCATGACATACGGCATGCATTTGGGTCCCCCATGAAATGTGCCATGCATGTGGGGCCCCCATG
Source organism: Phyllobates terribilis (assembly GCF_046119375.1). NCBI lineage: Eukaryota > Metazoa > Chordata > Amphibia > Anura > Dendrobatidae > Phyllobates > Phyllobates terribilis. The sequence continues at coordinate 610,442,736 of NW_027362763.1, forward strand.
ACATACGGCATGCATTTGGGTCCCCCATGAAATGTGCCATGCATGTGGGGTCCCTATGACATGCGGCATGCATTTGTGGGCCCCAAGACATGCTGCATGCATTTGGGGGCCCCCATGACATGCAGTATGCACGTGGGGGCCCCATGACATGCGGCATGCATGTGGGGCCCCCATGACATGCGGCATGCATTTGGGGACCCCATGACATGCGGCATGCATGTGGGGGCCCCATGACATGCGGCATGCATGTGGGGCCCCAATTACATGCGACATGCATTTGGGGCCCCCATGACTTGAGGCATGCATTTGGGGCCCCCATGACATGCGGCATGCATGTGGGACCCCAATGACATGCGGCATGCATTTGAATCCCCCATTACATGCGGCATGCATGTGGGGCCCAAATGCTTGCCGCATGTCATGGGGGCCTCCATGACATGCGGCATGCATGTGGGGCCCCATGACATGTGCCATGCATGTGGGGCCCCTATGACATGCGGCATGCATTTGGGGCCCCGATGACATGCGGCATGCATTTGGGGCCCCGATGACATGCGGCATGCATGTGGGGCACCCATGACTTGCGGCATGAATTTGAGGGCCCCATGATATGCGGCATGCACGTGGAGCCCCCATGACATGCGGCATGCATTTGGGGCCCCCATGATATGCGGCATGCATGTGGGTCCCCCATGACATGTGGCATGCATGTGGGGCCCCTATGACATGCGGCATGCATTTGTGGGCCCCAAGACATGCTGCATGCATTTGGGGCCCCCATGACATGCGGCATGCACGTTGGGCCCCCATGACATGCGGCATGCACGTGGGGCCCCTATGACATGCGGCATGCACGTGGGGCCCTCATGACATGCAGCATGCATTTGGGGCCACTATGACATGCAGCATGCATTTGGGGCCCCCATGACATGCGGCATGCATGTGGGACCCCTATGACATGCGGCATGCATTTGGGGGGCCATGACATGCGGCATGCACGTGGGCCCCCCATGACATGCGGCATACATTTGTGACCCCCGTGACATGAGGCATGCACGTGGGGCCCCCATGACATGCGGCAAGCACGTGGGGGCCCAATGACATGCTGCATGTACGTGGCGCCCCCATGACATGCGGAATGCACGTGAGGCCCCCATGACATGAGGAATGCCTGCGGGGCCCCAATGACATGCGGCATGCATGCATTTGGGTCCATGAAATGCGGCATGCATGTGGGGCCCCCATGACATGTGGCATGCATGTGGGGCCCCATGATATGCGGCATGCAGTTGGGGACCCCAATACATGCGGCATGCACGTTGGGGCCCCATGACATGCGGCATGCATTTGGGCCCCATGACATGCAGCATGCACGTGGGGCCCCATGACATGCGGAATGCCTGCGGGGCCCCAATGACATGTGGCATGCATTTTGGCCCCCAATATATGCATCATGCACTTGGGGCTCCCATGATATGTGGCATGCATTTGGGGCCCCCATGACTTGAGCCATGCATTTGGGGCCCCCATGACATGCGGCATGCACGTGGGCCCCTCATGACATGCAGCATGCATTTGGGGCCCCCATGACATGCGGCATGCATGTAGGCCCCCATGAAATGCGCCATGCATGTGTGGCCCCTATGACATGCGGCATGCATTTGTGGGCCCCAATACATGCAGCATGCACGTGGGGCCCCCATGACATGCTGCATGCATTTGGGGCCCCCATGACATGCGGCATGCATTTGGGGGCCCCATGACATGCGGAATGCACGTGGGGCCCCTATGACATGCGACATGAATTTGGGAGCCCCATTACATGCGGCCTGCACATGGAGCCCCCATGACATGCGTCATGCATTTGGGCCCCCATGACATGAGTCATGCATTTGGGGCCACCATGACATGCGGCATGCATGTGGGGCCCCCATGACATGCGGCATGCATTTGGGCCCCCATGACATGCGGCATGCATTTGGGGCCTGCACAACATGCTGCATGCATTTGGGGTACCTGAGACATGTGGCATGCACATGGGGCCCCCATAACATGCTGCATGCATGCGGGGCCCTCATGACATGCGGCATTCATGTGGGGCCCCCATGATATGTGGCATGCATGTGGGGCCCCCATGACATGCGGCATGCATTTGGGGCCTGCATGACATGCTGCATGCATTTGGGGTACCTGAGACATGCGGCATGCACGTGGGGCCCCTATGACATGCAGCATGCATTTGGGGCCCCCATTATATGCGGCATGCATGTAGGGCCCCCATGAAATGTGCCATGCATGTGAGGCCCCTATGACATGCGGCATGCATTTGTGAGCCCCAAGACATGCGGCATGCACGTGGGGCCCCCATGACATGCTGCATGCATTTGGGGTCCCCGAGACATGCGGCATGCACGTGGGGCCCCTATGACATGCCGCATGCATTTGGGGCCCCCATGACATGCGGCATGCACCTGGGACCCCCATGACATGAGTCATGCATTTGGGGCCGCCATGACATGCGGCATGCATTTGGGGCCCCCATGACATGCGGCATGTATTTGGGTCCCCCATGAAATGCGACTTGCATGTGGGGCCCCCATGACATGCGGCATGCATTTGGGGCCTGCACAACATGCTGCATGCATTTGGGGTACCTGAGACATGTGGCATGCACATGGGGCCCCCATAACATGCTGCATGCATTTGGGGTGCCCGAGACATGCGGCATGCACGTGGGGCCCCAATGACATGCGGCATGCATGCAGGGCCCTCATGACATGCGGCATTCATGTGGGGCCCCCATGATATGTGGCATGCATGTGGGACCCCCATGATATGTGGCATGCATTTGGGGCCCCCATGACATGCGGAATGCATGTAGGGCCCCCATGAAATGCGCCATGCATGTGGGGCCCCTATGACATGCGGCATGCATTTGTGAGCCCCAAGACATGCGGCATGCACCTGGGGCCCCCATGACAATGTGCATGCGTTTGGGGACCCCATGATATGCGGCATGCATTTGGGGCCCCCATGACTTGAGGCATGCATTTGGGGCCCCCATGACATGTGGCATGCATGTAGGGCCCCCATGAAATGCGCCATGCATGTGGGGCCCCTCTGACATGCGGCATGCATTTGTGAGCACCAAGACATGCGGCATGCACGTGGGGCCCCCATGACATGCTTCATGCATTTATGGCCCCCATAACATGCGGCAAGCATTTGGGCCACCATGTTATGCGGCATGCATTTGGGGCCCCCATGACTTGAGGCATGCATTTGGGGCCCCGATGACATGCAGCATGCATGTGGGGCCCCCATGACATGCGGCATGCATTTGGGGCCTGCATAACATGCTGCATGCATTTGGGGTACCTGAGACATGCGGCATGCACGTGGGGCCCCTATGACATGCCGCATGCATTTGGGGCCCCCATTATATGCGGCATGCATGTAGGGCCCCCATGAAATGTGCCATGCATGTGGGGCCCCTATGACATGCGGCATGCATTTGTGAGCCCCAAGACATGCGGCATGCACGTGGGGCCCCCATGATATGCCGCATGCATTTGGGGCCCCCATGACATGCGGCATGCACCTGGGACCCCCATGACATGAGTCATGCATGTGGGGCCCCCATGACATGCGGCATGCATGTGGGGCCCTCATGACATGCGGCATGCATTTAGGGCCCCCATTATATGCGGCATGCATGTGGGGCCCCCATGATATGTGGCATGCATTTGGGGCCCCCATGACTTGAGGCATGCATTTGGGGCCCCCATTACATGTGGCATGCACATGGGGCCCCCATGACATGTGGCATACGCTTGGGGCCCCAATGACATGTGGCATGAGTTTGAATCCCCCATGACATGCGGCATGCACGTGGGCCCCCATGACATGAGTCATGCATTTGGGGCCGCCATGACATGCGGCATGCATTTGGGGCCCCCATGACATGCGGCATGCATTTGTGTCCACAATGAAATGAGGCATGCATGTGGGGCCCCCAGGACATGCGGCATGCATTTGGGGCCCCCATGACATGTGGTATGCACGTGGGGCCTCTATGACATGCCGCATGCATTTGGGGGCCCCATGACATGCGGCATGCACCTGGGACCCCCATGACATGAGTCATGCATTTGGGGCCGCCATGACATGCGGCATGCATTTGGGGCCCCCATGACATGCGGCATGTATTTGGATCCCCCATGAAATGCGACTTGCATGTGGGGCCCCCATGACATGCGGCATGCATTTGGGGCCCTCATGACATGTGGCATGCATTTGGGGCCCCCATGACATGCGGCATGCATTTGGGGCCCCCATGACATGCGGAATGCACGTGGGGCCCCCATGACATGCGGCATGCATTTGGGTCTCCCATGAAATGCGGCGTGCATGTGGGGCCCCCATGACATGCGGCATGCATTTGGGTCCCCCATGAAATGCGGCGTGCATGTGGGGCCCCCATGACATGCGGCATGCATTTGGGGCCCTCATGACATGCGTCATGCATTTGGGGCCCCCATGACATGCGGCATGCATGTAGGGCCCCCATGACATGCGGCATGCAGGCGGGGCCCTCATGACATGCGGCATGCATTTGGAGCCTCCATGACATGTGGCATGCATGTGGGTCCCCATGACATGCGGCATGCATGTGGGGCCCCCATGACATGCGGCATGCATTTGGGCCCCCATGACATGCGGCATGCATTTGGGGCCTGCACAACATGCTGCATGCATTTGGGGTACCTGAGACATGTGGCATGCACATGGGGCCCCCATAACATGCTGCATGCATTTGGGGTGCCCGAGACATGCGGCATGCACGTGGGGCCCCAATGACATGCGGCATGCATGCGGGGCCCTCATGACATGCGGCATTCATGTGGGGCCCCCATGATATGTGGCATGCATGTGGGACCCCCATGATATGTGGCATGCATTTGGGGCCCCCATGACATGCGGAATGCATGTAGGGCCCCCATGAAATGCGCCATGCATGTGGGGCCCCTATGACATGCGGCATGCATTTGTGAGCCCCAAGACATGCGACATGTACCTGGGGCCCCCATGACAATGTGCATGCGTTTGGGGACCCCATGATATGCGGCATGCATTTGGGGCCCCCATGACTTGAGGCATGCATTTGGGGCCCCCATGACATGTGGCATGCATGTAGGGCCCCCATGAAATGCGCCATGCATGTGGGGCCCCTCTGACATGCGGCATGCATTTGTGAGCACCAAGACATGCGGCATGCACGTGGGGCCCCCATGACATGCTGCATGCATTTGAATCCCCCATTACATGCGCCATGCATGTGGGGCCCCCATGACATGCTCCATGCATGTGGGGCCCCTATGACATGAGGCATGGATTTGGGGGGCCCCATGACATGCAGCATGCACGTGGGGCCCCCATGATATGCGGCATACATTTGTGGCCCCCGTGTCATGAGGCATGCACGTGGGGCCCCCATGATATGCGGCAAGCACGTGGGGCCCCAATGACATGCAGCATTCACGTGGGACCGCCATAACATGCGGAATGCACGTGAGGCCCCCATGACATGCGGAATGCCTGCGGGGCCCCGATGACATGCGGCATGCACGCTGGGCCCCCATGACATGCGTCATGCATTTATGGCCCCCATAACATGCGGCAAGCATTTGGGCCACCATGTTATGCGGCATGCATTTGGGGCCCCCATGACTTGAGGCATGCATTTGGGGCCCCAATGACATGCAGCATGCATGTGGGGCCCCCATGACATGCGGCATGCATTTGGGGCCTGCATAACATGCTACATGCATTTGGGGTACATGAGACATGCGGCATGCACGTGGGGCCCCTATGACATGCCGCATGCATTTGGGGCCCCCATTATATGCGGCATGCATGTAGGGCCCCCATGAAATGTGCCATGCATGTGGGGCCCCTATGACATGCGGCATGCATTTGTGAGCCCCAAGACATGCGACATGCACGTGGGGCCCCCATGACATGCTGCATGCATTTGGGGTGCCCGAGACATGCGGCATGCACGTGGGGCCCCTATGACATGCCGCATGCATTTGGGGCCCCCATGACATGCGGCATGCACCTGGGACCCCCATGACATGAGTCATGCATGTGGGGCCCCCATGACATGCGGCATGCATGTGGGGCCCTCATGACATGCGGCATGCATTTGGGGCCCCCATTATATGCGGCATGCATGTGGGGCCCCCATGATATGTGGCATGCATTTGGGGCCCCCATGACTTGAGGCATGCATTTGGGGCCCCTATGACATGCCACATGCATTTGGGGCCCCCATTACATGTGGCATGCACATGGGGCCCCCATGACATGTGGCATACGCTTGGGGCCCCAATGACATGTGGCATGAGTTTGAATCCCCCATGACATGCGGCATGCACGTGGGCCCCCATGACATGAGTCATGCATTTGGGGCCGCCATGACATGCGGCATGCATTTGGGGCCCCCATGACATGCGGCATGCATTTGTGTCCACAATGAAATGAGGCATGCATGTGGGGCCCCCAGGACATGAGGCATGCATTTGGGGCATCCATGACATGTGGTATGCACGTGGGGCCTCTATGACATGCCGCATGCATTTGGGGCACCCATGACATGCGGCGTGCATTTGGGACCCCCATGACATGCGTCATGCATTTGGATCCCCCATTACATGCTGCATGCAAGTGGGGCCCCATGACAAGCGGCATGCATGTGGGCCCCCCATGACATGCGGAATGCATGTGGGGCCCCTATGACATGCGGCATGCATGTGGGACCCCCATGACATGCGGCATGCACGTGGGACCCCCATGACATGCGGCATGCACGTGGGGCCCCCATGACATGCGGCATGCATGTGGGGCCCCCATGACATGCTCCATGCATGTGGGGCCCCTATGACATGCGGCATACATTTGGGGGGGCCCATGACATGCGGCATGCACGTGGGGCCCCCATGACATGCGGCATACATTCGTGGCCCCCGTGACATGAGGCATGCACGTGGGGCCCCCATGACATGCGGCAATCACGTGGGGCCCCAATGACATGCAGCATGCACGTGGGACCCCAATGACATGCGGAATGCACGTGAGTCCCCCATGACATGCGGAATGCCTGCGGGGCCCCAATGACATGCGGCATGCATGCGGGGCCCTCATGACATGCGGCATGCATGTGGGGCCCCCATTATATGTGGCATGCATTTGGGGCCCCCATGACTTGAAGCATGCATTTGGGGCCCCCATGACATGCGGCATGCATGTAGGGCCCCCATGAAATGCGCCATGCATGTGGGGCCCCTATGACATGCGGCATGCATTTGTGGGCCCCAAGACATGCGGCATGCATATGGGGCCCCCATGACATGCTGCATGCGTTTGGGGCCCCTAAGATATGCGGCATGCATTTGGGGCCCCTATGACTTGAGCCATGCATTTGGGGCCCCCATGACATGCGGCATGTACGTGGGCCCCTCATGACATGCAGGATGCATTTGGGGCCCCCATGACATGCGGCATGCATGTAGGCCCCCATGAAATGCACCATGCATGTGGGGCCCCTATGTCATGCGGCATGCATTTGTGGACCCCAAGACATGCGGCATGCACGTGGGGCCTCCATGGCATGCGACATGAATTTGGGAGCCCCAATACATGCGGCATGCATTTGGGGCCTGCATAACATGCTGCATGCATTTGGGGTACCTGAGACATGCGGCATGCACATGAGGCCCCCATAACATGCTGCATGCATTTGGGGCCCCATTACATTTGGCATGCAAATGGGGCCCCCATGACATGCGACATATGCTTGGGGCCCCAATGACATGCGGCATGAGTTTGGATCCCCCATAACATGCGGCATGCACGTGGGGCCCCCATGACATGCGGAATGCCTGCGGGGCCCCGATGACATGCGGCATGCACGCTGGGCCCCCATGACATGCGTCATGCATTTATGGCCCCCATAACATGCGGCAAGCATTTGGGCCACCATGTTATGCGGCATGCATTTGGGGCCCCCATGACTTGAGGCATGCATTTGGGGCCCCGATGACATGCAGCATGCATGTGGGGCCCCCATGACATGTGGCATGCATTTGGGGCCTGCATAACATGCTGCATGCATTTGGGGTACCTGAGACATGCGGCATGCACGTGGGGCCCCTATGACATGCCGCATGCATTTAGGGCCCCCATTATATGCGTCATGCATGTAGGGCCCCCATGAAATGTGCCATGCATGTGGGGCCCCTATGACATGCGGCATGCATTTGTGAGACCCAAGACATGTGGCATGCACGTGGGGCCCCCATGACATGCTGCATGCATTTGGGGTGCCCGAGACATGCGGCATGCACGTGGGGCCCCTATGACATGCCGCATGCATTTGGGGGCCCCATGACATGCGGCATGCACCTGGGACCCCCATGACATGAGTCATGCATTTGGGGCCGCCATGACATGCGGCATGCATTTGGGGCCCCATGACATGCGGCATGTATTTGGATCCCCCATGAAATGCGACTTGCATGTGGGGCCCCCATGCCATGCGGCATGCATTTGGGGCCCTCATGACATGTGGCATGCATTTGGGGCCCCCATGACATGCGGCATGCATTTGGGGCCCCCATGACATGCGGAATGCACGTGGGGCCCCCATGACATGCGGCATGCATTTGGGTCCCCCATGAAATGCGGCGTGCATGTGGGGCCCCCATGACATGCGGCATGCATTTGGGTCCCCCATGAAATGCGGCGTACATGTGGGGCCCCCATGACATGCGGCATGCATTTGGGGCCCTCATGACATGCGTCATGCATTTGGGGCCCCCATGACATGCGGCATGCATGTAGGGCCCCCATGACATGCGGCATGCAGGCGGGGCCCTCATGACATGCGGCATGCATTTGGGGCCTCCATGACATGTGGCATGCATGTGGGTCCCCATGACATGCGGCATGCATGTGGGGCCCCCATGACATGCGGCATGCATTTGGGCCCCCATGACATGCGGCATGCATTTGGGGCCTGCACAACATGCTGCATGCATTTGGGGTACCTGAGACATGTGGCATGCACATGGGGCCCCCATAACATGCTGCATGCATTTGGGGTGCCCGAGACATGCGGCATGCACGTGGGGCCCCAATGACATGCGGCATGCATGCGGGGCCCTCATGACATGCGGCATTCATGTGGGGCCCCCATGATATGTGGCATGCATGTGGGACCCCCATGATATGTGGCATGCATTTGGGGCCCCCATGACATGCGGAATGCATGTAGGGCCCCCATGAAATGCGCCATGCATGTGGGGCCCCTATGACATGCGGCATGCATTTGTGAGCCCCAAGACATGCGGCATGCACCTGGGGCCCCCATGACAATGTGCATGCATTTGGGGACCCCATGATATGCGGCATGCATTTGGGGCCCTCATGACATGCGGCATTCATGTGGGGCCCCCATGATATGTGGCATGCATGTGGGACCCCCATGATATGTGGCATGCATTTGGGGCCCCCATGACATGTGGCATGCATGTAGGGCCCCCATGAAATGCGCCATGCATGTGGGGCCCCTCTGACATGCGGCATGCATTTGTGAGCACCAAGACATGCGGCATGCACGTGGGGCCCCCATGACATGCTGCATGCATTTGAATCCCCCATTACATGCGCCATGCATGTGGGGCCCCCATGACATGCTCCATGCATGTGGGGCCCCTATGACATGAGGCATGGATTTGGGGGGCCCCATGACATGCAGCATGCACGTGGGGCCCCCATGATATGCGGCATACATTTGTGGCCCCCGTGTCATGAGGCATGCACGTGGGGCCCCCATGATATGCGGCAAGCACGTGGGGCCCCAATGACATGCAGCATTCACGTGGGACCGCCATAACATGCGGAATGCACGTGAGGCCCCCATGACATGCGGAATGCCTGCGGGGCCCCGATGACATGCGGCATGCACGCTGGGCCCCCATGACATGCGTCATGCATTTATGGCCCCCATAACATGCGGCAAGCATTTGGGCCACCATGTTATGCGGCATGCATTTGGGGCCCCCATGACTTGAGGCATGCATTTGGGGCCCCGATGACATGCAGCATGCATGTGGGGCCCCCATGACATGCGGCATGCATTTGGGGCCTGCATAACATGCTACATGCATTTGGGGTACCTGAGACATGCGGCATGCACGTGGGGCCCCTATGACATGCCGCATGCATTTGGGGCCCCCATTATATGCGGCATGCATGTAGGGCCCCCATGAAATGTGCCATGCATGTGGGGCCCCTATGACATGCGGCATGCATTTGTGAGCCCCAAGACATGCGGCATGCACGTGGGGCCCCCATGACATGCTGCATGCATTTGGGGTGCCTGAGACATGCGGCATGCACGTGGGGCCCCTATGACATGCCGCATGCATTTGGGGCCCCCATGACATGCGGCATGCACCTGGGACCCCCATGACATGAGTCATGCATGTGGGGCCCCCATGACATGCGGCATGCATGTGGGGCCCTCATGACATGCGGCATGCATTTGGGGCCCCCATTATATGCGGCATGCATGTGGGGCCCCCATGATATGTGGCATGCATTTGGGGCCCCCATGACTTGAGGCATGCATTTGGGGCCCCTATGACATGCCACATGCATTTGGGGCCCCCATTACATGTGGCATGCACATGGGGCCCCCATGACATGTGGCATACGCTTGGGGCCCCAATGACATGTGGCATGAGTTTGAATCCCCCATGACATGCGGCATGCACGTGGGCCCCCATGACATGAGTCATGCATTTGGGGCCGCCATGACATGCGGCATGCATTTGGGGCCCCCATGACATGCGGCATGCATTTGTGTCCACAATGAAATGAGGCATGCATGTGGGGCCCCCAGGACATGCGGCATGCATTTGGGGCATCCATGACATGTGGTATGCACGTGGGGCCTCTATGACATGCCGCATGCATTTGGGGCCCCCATGACATGCGGCGTGCATTTGGGACCCCCATGACATGCGTCATGCATTTGGATCCCCCATTACATGCTGCATGCAAGTGGGGCCCCATGACAAGCGGCATGCATGTGGGCCCCCCATGACATGCGGAATGCATGTGGGGCCCCTATGACATGCGGCATGCATGTGGGACCCCCATGACATGCGGCATGCACGTGGGACCCCCATGACATGCGGCATGCACGTGGGGCCCCCATGACATGCGGCATGCATGTGGGGCCCCCATGACATGCTCCATGCATGTGGGGCCCCTATGACATGCGGCATACATTTGGGGGGGCCCATGACATGCGGCATGCACGTGGGGCCCCCATGACATGCGGCATACATTCGTGGCCCCCGTGACATGAGGCATGCACGTGGGGCCCCCATGACATGCGGCAATCACGTGGGGCCCCAATGACATGCAGCATGCACGTGGGACCCCAATGACATGCGGAATGCACGTGAGTCCCCCATGACATGCGGAATGCCTGCGGGGCCCCAATGACATGCGGCATGCATGCGGGGCCCTCATGACATGCGGCATGCATGTGGGGCCCCCATTATATGTGGCATGCATTTGGGGCCCCCATGACTTGAAGCTTGCATTTGGGGCCCCCATGACATGCGGCATGCATGTAGGGCCCCCATGAAATGCGCCATGCATGTGGGGCCCCTATGACATGCGGCATGCATTTGTGGGCCCCAAGACATGCGGCATGCATATGGGGCCCCCATGACATGCTGCATGCGTTTGGGGCCCCTAAGATATGCGGCATGCATTTGTGGGCCCCTATGACTTGAGCCATGCATTTGGGGCCCCCATGACATGCGGCATGTACGTGGGCCCCTCATGACATGCAGGATGCATTTGGGGCCCCCATGACATGCGGCATGCATGTAGGCCCCCATGAAATGCGCCATGCATGTGGGGCCCCTATGTCATGCGGCATGCATTTGTGGACCCCAAGACATGCGGCATGCACGTGGGGCCTCCATGGCATGCTGCATTCATTTGGGGCCCCCATGATATGCGGCATGCATTTGGGGCCCCATGACTTGAGGCATGCATTTGGGGCCCCCATGACATGCGGCATGCATTTGAATCCCCCATTACATGCGGCATGCACGTTGGGCCCCCATGACATGCGGCATGCATTTGGGGCCCCCATGACATGTGGAATGCACGTGGGGCCCCTATGCCATGCGACATGAATTTGGGAGCCCCAATACATGCGGCATGCATTTGGGGCCTGCATAACATGCTGCATGCATTTGGGGTACCTGAGACATGCGGCATGCACATGAGGCCCCCATAACATGCTGCATGCATTTGGGGCCCCATTACATGTGGCATGCAAATGGGGCCCCCATGACATGCGACATATGCTTGGGGCCCCAATGACATGCGGCATGAGTTTGGATCCCCCATAACATGCGGCATGCACGTGGGGCCCCCATGACATGCGGAATGCCTGCGGGGCCCCGATGACATGCGGCATGCACGCTGGGCCCCCATGACATGCGTCATGCATTTATGGCCCCCATAACATGCGGCAAGCATTTGGGCCACCATGTTATGCGGCATGCATTTGGGGCCCCCATGACTTGAGGCATGCATTTGGGGCCCCGATGACATGCAGCATGCATGTGGGGCCCCCATGACATGTGGCATGCATTTGGGGCCTGCATAACATGCTGCATGCATTTGGGGTACCTGAGACATGCGGCATGCACATGGGGCCCCTATGACATGCCGCATGCATTTGGGGCCCCCATTATATGCGGCATGCATGTAGGGCCCCCATGAAATGTGCCATGCATGTGGGGCCCCTATGACATGCGGCATGCATTTGTGAGCCCCAAGACATGCGGCATGCATGTGGGGCCCCCATGACATGCTGCATGCATTTGGGGTGCCCGAGACATGCGGCATGCACGTGGGGCCCCTATGACATGCCGCATGCATTTGGGGGCCCCATGACATGCGGCATGCACCTGGGACCCCCATGACATGAGTCATGCATTTGGGGCCGCCATGACATGCGGCATGCATTTGGGGCCCCCATGACATGCGGCATGTATTTGGATCCCCCATGAAATGCGACTTGCATGTGGGGCCCCCATGCCATGCGGCATGCATTTGGGGCCCTCATGACATGTGGCATGCATTTGGGGCCCCCATGACATGCGGCATGCATTTGGGGCCCCCATGACATGCGGAATGCACGTGGGGCCCCCATGACATGCGGCATGCATTTGGGTCCCCCATGAAATGCGGCGTGCATGTGGGGCCCCCATGACATGCGGCATGCATTTGGGTCCCCCATGAAATGCGGCGTACATGTGGGGCCCCCATGACATGCGGCATGCATTTGGGGCCCTCATGACATGCGTCATGCATTTGGGGCCCCCATGACATGCGGCATGCATGTAGGGCCCCCATGACATGCGGCATGCAGGCGGGGCCCTCATGACATGCGGCATGCATTTGGGGCCTCCATGACATGTGGCATGCATGTGGGTCCCCATGACATGCGGCATGCATGTGGGGCCCCCATGACATGCGGCATGCATTTGGGCCCCCATGACATGCGGCATGCATTTGGGGCCTGCACAACATGCTGCATGCATTTGGGGTACCTGAGACATGTGGCATGCACATGGGGCCCCCATAACATGCTGCATGCATTTGGGGTGCCCGAGACATGCGGCATGCACGTGGGGCCCCAATGACATGCGGCATGCATGCGGGGCCCTCATGACATGCGGCATTCATGTGGGGCCCCCATGATATGTGGCATGCATGTGGGACCCCCATGATATGTGGCATGCATTTGGGGCCCCCATGACATGCGGAATGCATGTAGGGCCCCCATGAAATGCGCCATGCATGTGGGGCCCCTATGACATGCGGCATGCATTTGTGAGCCCCAAGACATGCGGCATGCACCTGGGGCCCCCATGACAATGTGCATGCGTTTGGGGACCCCATGATATGCGGCATGCATTTGGGGCCCCCATGACTTGAGGCATGCATTTGGGGCCCCCATGACATGTGGCATGCATGTAGGGCCCCCATGAAATGCGCCATGCATGTGGGGCCCCTCTGACATGCGGCATGCATTTGTGAGCACCAAGACATGCGGCATGCACGTGGGGCCCCCATGACATGCTGCATGCATTTGAATCCCCCATTACATGCGCCATGCATGTGGGGCCCCCATGACATGCTCCATGCATGTGGGGCCCCTATGACATGAGGCATGGATTTGGGGGGCCCCATGACATGCAGCATGCACGTGGGGCCCCCATGATATGCGGCATACATTTGTGGCCCCCGTGTCATGAGGCATGCACGTGGGGCCCCCATGATATGCGGCAAGCACGTGGGGCCCCAATGACATGCAGCATTCACGTGGGACCGCCATAACATGCGGAATGCACGTGAGGCCCCCATGACATGCGGAATGCCTGCGGGGCCCCGATGACATGCGGCATGCACGCTGGGCCCCCATGACATGCGTCATGCATTTATGGCCCCCATAACATGCGGCAAGCATTTGGGCCACCATGTTATGCGGCATGCATTTGGGGCCCCCATGACTTGAGGCATGCATTTGGGGCCCCGATGACATGCAGCATGCATGTGGGGCCCCCATGACATGCGGCATGCATTTGGGGCCTGCATAACATGCTACATGCATTTGGGGTACCTGAGACATGCGGCATGCACGTGGGGCCCCTATGACATGCCGCATGCATTTGGGGCCCCCATTATATGCGGCATGCATGTAGGGCCCCCATGAAATGTGCCATGCATGTGGGGCCCCTATGACATGCGGCATGCATTTGTGAGCCCCAAGACATGCGGCATGCACGTGGGGCCCCCATGACATGCAGCATGAATTTGGGGCCACTATGACATGCAGCATGCATTTGGGGCCCCCATGACATGCGGCATGCATGTGGGACCCCTATGACATGCGGCATGCATTTGGGGGGCCATGACATGCGGCATGCACGTGGGGCCCCCATGACATGCGGCATACATTTGTGACCCCCGTGACATGAGGCATGCACGTGGGGCCCCCATGACATGCGGCAAGCACGTGGGGGCCCAATGACATGCAGCATGTACGTGGCGCCCCCATGACATGCGGAATGCACGTGAGGCCCCCATGACATGAGGAATGCCTGCGGGGCCCCAATGACATGCGGCATGCATGCATTTGGGTCCATGAAATGCGGCATGCATGTGGGGCCCCCATGACATGAGGAATGCCTGCGGGGCCCCAATGACATGCGGCATGCATGCATTTGGGTCCATGAAATGCGCCATGCATGTGGGGCCCAAATGCTTGCCGCATGTCATGGGGGCCTCCATGACATGCGGCATGCATGTGGGGCCCCATGACATGTGCCATGCATGTGGGGCCCCTATGACATGCGGCATGCATTTGGGGCCCCGATGACATGCGGCATGCATGTGGGGCACCCATGACTTGCGGCATGAATTTGAGGGCCCCATTATATGCGGCATGCACGTGGAGCCCCCATGACATGCAGCATGCATTTGGGGCCCCCATGATATGCGGCATGCATGTGGGTCCCCCATGACATGTGGCATGGATTTGGGGCCCCCATGACATACGGCATGCATTTGGGTCCCCCATGAAATGTGCCATGCATGTGGGGCCCCCATGACATACGGCATGCATTTGGGTCCCCCATGAAGTGTGCCATGCATGTGGGGCCCCTATGACATGCGGCATGCATTTGTGGGCCCCAAGACATGCTGCATGCATTTGGGGGCCCCCATGACATGCAGTATGCACGTGGGGCCCCCATGACATGCGGCATGCATTTGGGGCCCCCATGACATGCGGCATGCATTTGGGGACCCCATGACATGCGGCATGCATGTGGGGGCCCCATGACATGCGGCATGCATGTGGGGCCCCAATTACATGCGACATGCATTTGGGGCCCCCATGACTTGAGGCATGCATTTGGGGCCCCCATGACATGCGGCATGCATGTGGGACCCCAATGACATGCGGCATGCATTTGAATCCCCCATTACATGCGGCATGCATGTGGGGCCCAAATGCTTGCCGCATGTCATGGGGGCCTCCATGACATGCGGCATGCATGTGGGGCCCCATGACATGTGCCATGCATGTGGGGCCCCTATGACATGCGGCATGCATTTGGGGCCCCGATGACATGCGGCATGCATGTGGGGCCCCTATGACATGCGGCATGCATTTGGGGCCCCGATGACATGCGGCATGCATGTGGGGCACCCATGACTTGCGGCATGAATTTGAGGGCCCCATTATATGCGGCATGCACGTGGAGCCCCCATGACATGCGGCATGCATTTGGGGCCCCCATGATATGCGGCATGCATGTGGGGCCCCCATGACATGTGGCATGCATGTGGGGCCCCTATGACATGCGGCATGCATTTGTGGGCCCCAAGACATGCTGCATGCATTTGGGGGCCCCCATGACATGCGGCATGCACATGGGGCCCCCATGACATGCGGCATGCACGTGGGGCCCCTATGACATGTGGCATGCACGTGGGGCCCTCATGACATGCAGCATGCATTTGGGGCCACTATGACATGCAGCATGCATTTGGGGCCTCATGACATGCGGCATGCATGTGGGACCCCTATGACATGCGGCATGCATTTGGGGGGCCATGACATGCGGCATGCACGTGGGGCCCCCATGACATGCGGCATACATTTGTGACCCCCGTGACATGAGGCATGCACGTGGGGCCCCCATGACATGCGGCAAGCACGTGGAGGCCCAATGACATGCAGCATGTACGTGGCGCCCCCATGACATGCGGAATGCACGTGAGGCCCCCATGACATGAGGAATGCCTGCGGGGCCCCAATGACATGCGGCATGCATGCATTTGGGTCCATGAAATGCGGCATGCATGTGGGGCCCCCATGACATGTGGCATGCATGTGGGGCCCCATGATATGCGGCATGCAGTTGGGGACCCCAATACATGCGGCATGCACGTTGGGGCCCCATGACATGTGGCATGCATTTGGGCCCCATGACATGCATCATGCACGTGGGGCCCCATGACATGCGGAATGCCTGCGGGGCCCCAATGACATGCGGCATGCATTTGGGGCCCCGATGACATGCGGCATGCATGTGGGGCACCCATGACTTGTGGCATGAATTTGAGGGCCCCATTATATGCGGCATGCACGTGGAGCCCCCATGACATGCGGCATGCATTTGGGGCCCCCATGATATGCGGCATGCATGTGGGGCCCCCATGACATGTGGCATGCATGTGGGGCCCCTATGACATGCGGCATGCATTTGTGGGCCCCAAGACATGCTGCATGCATTTGGGGGCCCCCATGACATGCGGCATGCACGTGGGGCCCCCATGACATTCGGCATGCACGTGGGGCCCCTATGACATGCGGCATGCACGTGGGCCCTCATGACATGCAGCATGCATTTGGGGCCACTATGACATGCAGCATGCATTTGGGGCCCCCATGACATGCGGCATGCATGTGGGACCCCTATGACATGCGGCATGCATTTGGGGGGCCATGACATGCGGCATGCACGTGGGGCCCCCATGACATGCGGCATACATTTGTGACCCCCGTGACATGAGGCATGGACGTGGGGCCCCCATGACATGCGGCAAGCACGTGGGGGCCCAATGACATGCAGCATGTACGTGGCGCCCCCATGACATGCGGAATGCACGTGAGGCCCCCATGACATGAGGAATGCCTGCGGGGCCCCAATGACATGCGGCATGCATGCATTTGGGTCCATGAAATGCGGCATGCATGTGGGGCCCCCATGACATGTGGCATGCATGTGGGGCCCCATGATATGCGGCATGCAGTTGGGGACCCCAATACATGCGGCATGCACGTTGGGGCCCCATGACATGCGGCATGCATTTGGGCCCCATGACATGCAGCATGCACGTGGGGCCCCATGACATGCGGAATGCCTGCGGGGCCCCAATGACATGTGGCATGCATTTGGGGCCCCCAATATATGCATCATGCACTTGGGGCCCCCATGATATGTGGCATGCATTTGGGGCCCCCATGACTTGAGCCATGCATTTGGGGCCCCATGACATGCGGCATGCACGTGGGCCCCTCATGACATGCAGCATGCATTTGGGGCCCCCGTGACATGCGGCATGCATGTAGGCCCCCATGAAATGCGCCATGCATGTGTGGCCCCTATGACATGCGGCATGCATTTGTGGGCCCCAATACATGCAGCATGCACATGGGGCCCCCATGACATGCTGCATGCATTTGGGGCCCCCATGACATGCGGCATGCATTTGGGGGCCCCATGACATGCGGAATGCACGTGGGGCCCCTATGACATGCGACATGAATTTGGGAGCCCCATTACATGCGGCCTGCACATGGAGCCCCCATGACATGCGTAATGCATTTGGGCCCCCATGACATGAGTCATGCATTTGGGGCCACCATGACATGCGGCATGCATTTGGGGCCCCCATGACATGCGGCATGCATTTGGGTCCCCCATGAAATGCGGCATGCATGTGGGGCCCCCATGACATGCGGCATGCATTTGGGGCCCTCATGACATGCGTCATGCATTTGGGGCCCCCATGACATGCGGCATGCATGTAGGGCCCCCATGAAATGTGCCATGCATGTGAATCCTCCATCACATGCGGCATGCACGTGGGGCCCCCGTGACATGCGGCATGCATTTGGGGCCCCAATGACATGCGGAATGCCTGCGGGGCCCCCATGACATGCGGCATGCAGGCGGGGCCCTCATGACATGCGGCATGCATTTGGGGCCTCCATGACATGTGGCATGCATGTGGGTCCCCATGACATGCGGCATGCATGTGGGGCCCCCATGACATGTGGCATGCATTTGGGCCCCCATGACATGCGGCATGCATTTGGGGCCTGCACAACATGCTGCATGCATTTGGGGTACCTGAGACATGTGGCATGCACATGGGGCCCCCATAACATGCTGCATGCATTTGGGGTGCCCGAGACATGCGGCATGCACGTGGGGCCCCAATGACATGCGGCATGCATGCGGGGGCCCCATGATATGTGGCATGCATGTCGGACCCCCATGATATGTGGCATGCATTTGGGGCCCCCATGACATGCGGAATGCGTGTAGGGCCCCCATGAAATGCGCCATGCATGTGGGGCCCCTATGACATGCGGCATGCATTTGTGAGCCCCAAGACATGCGGCATGCACCTGGGGCCCCCATGACAATGTGCATGCGTTTGGGGACCCCATGATATGCGGCATGCATTTGGGGCCCCCATGACATGCGGCATGCATTTGGGGCCCCCATGATATGCGGCATGCATGTGGGTCCCCCATGACATGTGGCATGGATTTGGGGCCCCCATGACATACGGCATGCATTTGGGTCCCCCATGAAATGTGCCATGCATGTGGGGCCCCTATGACATGCGGCATGCATTTGTGGGCCCCAAGACATGCTGCATGCATTTGGGGGCCCCCATGACATGCGGCATGCACGTGGGGCCCCCGTGACATGCGGCATGCACGTGGGGCCCCTATGACATGCGGCATGCACGTGGGGCCCTCATGACATGCAGCATGAATTTGGGGCCACTATGACATGCAGCATGCATTTGGGGGGCCATGACATGCGGCATGCACGTGGGGCCCCCATGACATGCGGCATACATTTGTGACCCCCGTGACATGAGGCATGCATGTAGGGCCCCCATGAAATGCGCCATGCATGTGGGGCCCCTCTGACATGCGGCATGCATTTGTGAGCACCAAGACATGCGGCATGCACGTGGGGCCCCCATGACATGCTGCATGCATTTGAATCCCCCATTACATGCGCCATGCATGTGGGGCCCCCATGACATGCTCCATGCATGTGGGGCCCCTATGACATGAGGCATGGATTTGGGGGGCCCCATGACATGCAGCATGCACGTGGGGCCCCCATGATATGCGGCATACATTTGTGGCCCCCGTGTCATGAGGCATGCACGTGGGGCCCCCATGACATGCGTCAAGCACGTGGGGCCCCAATGACATGCAGCATTCACGTGGGACCGCCATAACATGCGGAATGCACGTGAGGCCCCCATGACATGCGGAATGCCTGCGGGGCCCCGATGACATGCGGCATGCACGCTGGGCCCCCATGACATGCGTCATGCATTTATGGCCCCCATAACATGCGGCAAGCATTTGGGCCACCATGACATGCAGCATGCATGTGGGGCCCCCATGACATGCGGCATGCATTTGGGGCCTGCATAACATGCTGCATGCATTTGGGGTACCTGAGACATGCGGCATGCACGTGGGGCCCCCATGACATGCTGCATGCATTTGGGGTGCCCGAGACATGCGGCATGCACGTGGGGCCCCTATGACATGCCGCATGCATTTGGGGCCCCCATGACATGCGGCATGCACCTGGGACCCCCATGACATGAGTCATGCATTTGGGGCCGCCATGACATGCGGCATGCATTTGGGGCCCCCATGACATGCGGCATGTATTTGGGTCCCCCATGAAATGCGACTTGCATGTGGGGCCCCCATGACATGCGGCATGCATTTGGGGCCCTCATGACATGTGGCATGCATTTGGGGCCCCCATGACATGCGGCATGCATTTGGGGCCCCCATGACATGCGGAATGCACGTGGGGCCCCTATGACATGCGACATGAATTTGGGAGCCCCATTACATGCGGCATGCACATGGAGCCCCCATGACATGCGTCATGCATTTGGGCCCCCATGACATGAGTCATGCATTTGGGGCCACCATGACATGCGGAATGCCTGCGGGGCCCCCATGACATGCGGCATGCAGGCGGGGCCCTCATGACATGCGGCATGCATTTGGGGCCTCCATGACATGTGGCATGCATGTGGGTCCCCATGACATGCGGCATGCATGTGGGGCCCCCATGACATGCGGCATGCATTTGGGCCCCCATGACATGCGGCATGCATTTGGGGCCTGCACAACATGCTGCATGCATTTGGGGTACCTGAGACATGTGGCATGCACATGGGGCCCCCATAACATGCTGCATGCATTTGGGGTGCCCGAGACATGCGGCATGCACGTGGGGCCCCAATGACATGCGGCATGCATGCGGGGCCCTCATGACATGCGGCATTCATGTGGGGCCCCCATGATATGTGGCATGCATGTGGGACCCCCATGATATGTGGCATGCATTTGGGGCCCCCATGACATGCGGAATGCATGTAGGGCCCCCATGAAATGCGCCATGCATGTGGGGCCCCTATGACATGCGGCATGCATTTGTGAGCCCCAAGACATGCGGCATGCACCTGGGGCCCCCATGACAATGTGCATGCGTTTGGGGACCCCATGATATGCGGCATGCATTTGGGGCCCCCATGACTTGAGGCATGCATTTGGGGCCCCCATGACATGTGGCATGCATGTAGGGCCCCCATGAAATGCGCCATGCATGTGGGGCCCCTCTGACATGCGGCATGCATTTGTGAGCACCAAGACATGCGGCATGCACGTGGGGCCCCCATGACATGCTGCATGCATTTGAATCCCCCATTACATGCGCCATGCATGTGGGGCCCCCATGACATGCTCCATGCATGTGGGGCCCCTATGACATGAGGCATGGATTTGGGGGCCCCATGACATGCAGCATGCACGTGGGGCCCCCATGATATGCGGCATACATTTGTGGCCCCCGTGTCATGAGGCATGCACGTGGGGCCCCCATGATATGCGGCAAGCACGTGGGGCCCCAATGACATGCAGCATTCACGTGGGACCGCCATAACATGCGGAATGCACGTGAGGCCCCCATGACATGCGGAATGCCTGCGGGGCCCCGATGACATGCGGCATGCACGCTGGGCCCCAATGACATGCGTCATGCATTTATGGCCCCCATAACATGCGGCAAGCATTTGGGCCACCATGTTATGCGGCATGCATTTGGGGCCCCCATGACTTGAGGCATGCATTTGGGGCCCCGATGACATGCAGCATGCATGTGGGGCCCCCATGACATGCGGCATGCATTTGGGGCCTTCATAACATGCTGCATGCATTTGGGGTACCTGAGACATGCGGCATGCACGTGGGGCCCCTATGACATGCCGCATGCATTTGGGGCCCCCATTATATGCGGCATGCATGTAGGGCCCCCATGAAATGTGCCATGCATGTGGGACCCCAATGACATGCGGCATGCATTTGAATCCCCCATTACATGCGGCATGCATGTGGGGCCCAAATGCTTGCCACATGTCATGGGGGACTCCATGACATGCGGCATGCATGTGGGGCCCCATGACATGTGCCATGCATGTGGGGCCCCTATGACATGCGGCATGCATTTGGGGCCCCGATGACATGCGGCATGCATTTGGGGCCCCCATGATATGCGGCATGCATGTGGGTCCCCCATGACATGTGGCATGGATTTGGGGCCCCCATGACATACGGCATGCATTTGGGTCCCCCATGAAATGTGCCATGCATGTGGGGCCCCCATGACATACGGCATGCATTTGGGTCCCCCATGAAATGTGCCATGCATGTGGGGCCCCTATGACATGCGGCATGCATTTGTGGGCCCCAAGACATGCTGCATGCATTTGGGGGCCCCCATGACATGCAGTATGCACGTGGGGGCCCCATGACATGCGGCATGCATTTGGGGCCCCCATGACATGCGGCATGCATTTGGGGCCCCCATGACATGCTGCATGCATTTGAATCCCCCATTACATGCGCCATGCATGTGGGGCCCCCATGACATGCTCCATGCATGTGGGGCCCCTATGACATGAGGCATGGATTTGGGGGGCCCCATGACATGCAGCATGCACGTGGGGCCCCCATGATATGCGGCATACATTTGTGGCCCCCGTGTCATGAGGCATGCACGTGGGGCCCCCATGATATGCGGCAAGCACGTGGGGCCCCAATGACATGCATCATTCACGTGGGACCGCCATAACATGCGGAATGCACGTGAGGCCCCCATGACATGCGGAATGCCTGCGGGGCCCCGATGACATGCGGCATGCACGCTGGGCCCCCATGACATGCGTCATGCATTTATGGCCCCCATAACATGCGGCAAG
The DNA here is from genome assembly GCF_046119375.1 of Phyllobates terribilis. NCBI lineage: Eukaryota > Metazoa > Chordata > Amphibia > Anura > Dendrobatidae > Phyllobates > Phyllobates terribilis. Next base: position 610,466,019 of record NW_027362763.1, read on the forward strand.
CATTTGGGCCACCATGTTATGCGGCATGCATTTGGGGCCCCCATGACTTGAGGCATGCATTTGGGGCCCCGATGACATGCAGCATGCATGTAGGGCCCCCATGAAATGCGCCATGCATGTGGGGCCCCTATGACATGCGGCATGCATTTGTGGGCCCCAAGACATGCGGCATGCATATGGGGCCCCATGACATGCTGCATGCGTTTGGGGCCCCTAAGATATGCGGCATGCATTTGGGGCCCCTATGACTTGAGCCATGCATTTGGGGCCCCCATGACATGCGGCATGTACGTGGGCCCCTCATGACATGCAGGATGCATTTGTGGCCCCCATGACATGCGGTATGCATGTGGGACCCCCATCATATGTGGCATGCATGTGGGACCCCCATGATATGCGGCATGCATTTGGGGCTCCCATGACTTGAGGCATGCATTCAGGGCCCCCATGAAATGCGCCATGCATGTGGGGCCCCTATGACATGCGGCATGCATTTGTGGGCCCCAAGACATGCGGCATGCACGTGGGGCCTCCATGGCATGCTGCATTCATTTGGGGCCCCCATGATATGCGGCATGCATTTGGGGCCCCCATGACATGCGGCATGCATTTGAATCCCCCATTACATGCGGCATGCACGTTGGGCCCCCATGACATGCGGCATGCATTTGGGGCCCCCATGACATGTGGAATGCACGTGGGGCCCCTATGCCATGCGACATGAATTTGGGAGCCCCAATACATGCGGCATGCATTTGTGGACCCCAAGACATGCGGCATGCACGTGGGGCCTCCATGGCATGCGACATGAATTTGGGAGCCCCAATACATGCGGCATGCATTTGGGGCCTGCATAACATGCTGCATGCATTTGGGGTACCTGAGACATGCGGCATGCACATGAGGCCCCCATAACATGCTGCATGCATTTGGGGCCCCATTACATGTGGCATGCAAATGGGGCCCCCATGACATGCGACATATGCTTGGGGCCCCAATGACATGCGGCATGAGTTTGGATCCCCCATAACATGCGGCATGCACGTGGGGCCCCCATGACATGCGGAATGCCTGCGGGGCCCCGATGACATGCGGCATGCACGCTGGGCCCCCATGACATGCGTCATGCATTTATGGCCCCCATAACATGCGGCAAGCATTTGGGCCACCATGTTATGCGGCATGCATTTGGGGCCCCCATGACTTGAGGCATGCATTTGGGGCCCCGATGACATGCAGCATGCATGTGGGGCCCCCATGACATGTGGCATGCATTTGGGGCCTGCATAACATGCTGCATGCATTTGGGGTACCTGAGACATGCGGCATGCACGTGGGGCCCCTATGACATGCCGCATGCATTTGGGGCCCCCATTATATGCGGCATGCATGTAGGGCCCCCATGAAATGTGCCATGCATGTGGGGCCCCTATGACATGCGGCATGCATTTGTGAGACCCAAGACATGCGGCATGCACGTGGGGCCCCCATGACATGCCGCATGCATTTGGGGGCCCCATGACATGCGGCATGCACCTGGGACCCCCATGACATGAGTCATGCATTTGGGGCCGCCATGACATGCGGCATGCATTTGGGGCCCCCATGACATGCGGCATGTATTTGGATCCCCCATGAAATGCGACTTGCATGTGGGGCCCCCATGACATGCGGCATGCATTTGGGGCCCTCATGACATGTGGCATGCATTTGGGGCCCCCATGACATGCGGCATGCATTTGGGGCCCCCATGACATGCGGAATGCACGTGGGGCCCCCATGACATGCCGCATGCATTTGGGTCCCCCATGAAATGCGGCGTGCATGTGAGGCCCCCATGACATGCGGCATGCATTTGGGTCCCCCATGAAATGCGGCGTGCATGTGGGGCCCCCATGACATGCGGCATGCATTTGGGGCCCTCATGACATGCGTCATGCATTTGGGGCCCCCATGACATGCGGCATGCATGTAGGGCCCCCATGACATGCGGCATGCAGGCGGGGCCCTCATGACATGCGGCATGCATTTGGGGCCTCCATGACATGTGGCATGCATGTGGGCCCCCATGACATGCGGCATGCATGTGGGGCCCCCATGACATGCGGCATGCATTTGGGCCCCCATGACATGCGGCATGCATTTGGGGCCTGCACAACATGCTGCATGCATTTGGGGTACCTGAGACATGTGGCATGCACATGGGGCCCCCATAACATGCTGCATGCATTTGGGGTGCCCGAGACATGCGGCATGCACGTGGGGCCCCAATGACATGCGGCATGCATGCGGGGCCCTCATGACATGCGGCATTCATGTGGGGCCCCCATGATATGTGTTATGCATGTGGGACCCCCATGATATGTGGCATGCATTTGGGGCCCCCATGACATGCGGAATGCATGTAGGGCCCCCATGAAATGCGCCATGCATGTGGGGCCCCTATGACATGCGGCATGCATTTGTGAGCCCCAAGACATGCGGCATGCACCAGGGGCCCCCATGACATGCTGCATGCATTTGAATCCCCCATTACATGCGCCATGCATGTGGGGCCCCCATGACATGCTCCATGCATGTGGGGCCCCTATGACATGAGGCATGGATTTGGGGGGCCCCATGACATGCAGCATGCACGTGGGGCACCCATGATATGCGGCATACATTTGTGGCCCCCGTGTCATGAGGCATGCACGTGGGGCCCCCATGATATGCGGCAAGCACGTGGGGCCCCAATGACATGCAGCATTCACGTGGGACCACCATAACATGCGGAATGCACGTGAGGCCCCCATGACATGCGGAATGCCTGCGGGGCCCCGATGACATGCGGCATGCACGCTGGGCCCCCATGACATGCGTCATGCATTTATGGCCCCCATAACATGCGGCAAGCATTTGGGCCACCATGTTATGCGGCATGCATTTGGGGCCCCCATGACTTGAGGCATGCATTTGGGGCCCCGATGACATGCAGCATGCACGTGGGGCCCCTATGACATGCCGCATGCATTTGGGGCCCCCATGACATGCGGCATGCACCTGGGACCCCCATGACATGAGTCATGCATTTGGGGCCCCCATGACATGCGGCATGTATTTGGGTCCCCCATGAAATGCGACTTGCATGTGGGGCCCCCATGACATGCGGCATGCATTTGGGGCCCTCATGACATGTGGCATGCATTTGGGGCCCCCAATGACATGCGGCATGCATGTGGGGCCCTCATGACATGCGGCATGCATTTGGGGCCCCCATTATATGCGGCATGCATGTGGGGCCCCCATGATATGTGGCATGCATTTGGGGCCCCCATGACTTGAGGCATGCATTTGGGGCCCCTATGACATGCCACATGCATTTGGGGCCCCCATTACATGTGGCATGCACATGGGGCCCCCATGACATGTGGCATACGCTTGGGGCCCCAATGACATGTGGCATGAGTTTGAATTCCCCATGACATGCGGCATGCACGTGGGCCCCCATGACATGAGTCATGCATTTGGGGCCGCCATGACATGCGGCATGCATTTGGGGCCCCCATGACATGCGGCATGCATTTGTGTCCACAATGAAATGAGGCATGCATGTGGGGCCCCCAGGACATGCGGCATGCATTTGGGGCCCCCATGACATGTGGTATGCACGTGGGGCCTCTATGACATGCCGCATGCATTTGGGGCCCCCATGACATGCGGCGTGCATTTGGGACCCCCATGACATGCGTCATGCATTTGGATCCCCCATTACATGCTGCATGCAAGTGGGGCCCCATGACAAGTGGCATGCATGTGGGCCCCCCATGACATGCGGAATGCATGTGGGGCCCCTATGACATGCGGCATGCATGTGGGACCCCCATGACATGCGGCATGCACGTTGGACCCCCATGACATGCGGCATGCACGTGGGGCCCCCATGACATGCGGCATGCATGTGGGGCCCCCATGACATGCTCCATGCATGTGGGGCCCCTATGACATGCGGCATACATTTGGGGGGGCCCATGACATGCGGCATGCACGTGGGGCCCCCATGACATGCGGCATACATTCGTGGCCCCCGTGACATGAGGCATGCAAGTGGGGCCCCCATGACATGCGGCAATCACGAGGGGCCCCAATGACATGCAGCATGCACGTGGGAGCCCAATGACATGCGGAATGCACGTGAGTCCCCCATGACATGCGGAATGCCTGCGGGGCCCCAATGACATGCGGCATGCATGCGGGGCCCTCATGACATGCGGCATGCATGTGGGGCCCCCATTATATGTGGCATGCATTTGGGGCCCCCATGACTTGAAGCATGCATTTGGGGCCCCCATGACATGCGGCATGCATGTAGGGCCCCCATGAAATGCGCCATGCATGTGGGGCCCCTATAACATGCGGCATGCATTTGTGGGCCCCAAGACATGTGGCATGCATATGGGGCCCCCATGACATGCTGCATGCGTTTGGGGCCCCTAAGATATGCGGCATGCATTTGGGGCCCCTATGACTTGAGTCATGCATTTGGGGCCCCCATGACATGCGGCATGTACGTGGGCCCCTCATGACATGCAGCATGCATTTGGGGCCCCCATGACATGCGGCATGCATGTAGGCCCCCATGAAATGTGCCATGCATGTGGGGCCCCTATGTCATGCGGCATGCATTTGTGGACCCCAAGACATGCGGCATGCACGTGGGGCCTCCATGGCATGCTGCATTCATTTGGGGCCCCCATGATATGCGGCATGCATTTGGGGCCCCATGACTTGAGGCATGCATTTGGGGCCCCCATGACATGCGGCATGCATTTGAATCCCCCATTACATGCGGCATGCACGTTGGGCCCCCATGACATGTGGAATGCACGTGGGGCCCCTATGCCATGCGACATGAATTTGGGAGCCCCAATACATGCGGCATGCATTTGGGGCCTGCATAACATGCTGCATGCATTTGGGGTACCTGAGACATGCGGCATGCACATGAGGCCCCCATAACATGCTGCATGCATTTGGGGCCCCATTACATGTGGCATGCAAATGGGGCCCCCATGACATGCGACATATGCTTGGGGCCCCAATGACATGCGGCATGAGTTTGGATCCTCCATAACATGCGGCATGCACGTGGGGTCCCCATGACATGCGGCATGCATGTGGGGCCCCCATGACATGCTCCATGCATGTGGGGCCCCTATGACATGCGGCATGCATTTGGGGGGCCCATGACATGCGGCATACACTTGGGGCCCCCATGACATGCGGACAACATTTGTGGCCCCCGTGACATGAGGCATGCACTTGGGGCCCCCATGACATGCGGCAAGCACGCAGGGCCCCAATGACATGCAGCATGTACGTGGGGCCCCCATGACATGCGGAATGCACGTGAGGCCCCCATGACAAGTGGAATGCCTGTGGGGCCCCAATGACATGGGGCATGCATGCATTTGGGTCACCCATGAAATGCGGCATGCATGTGGGGCCCCCATGACATGTGGCATGCATGTGGGGTCCCATGATATGCGGCATGCAGTTGGGGCCCCAATACATGCGGAATGCACGTGGGGCCCCAATGACATGCAGCATGCCCGTGGGGCCCCCATGACATGCGGAATGCACGTGAGGCCCCCATGACATGCTCCATGCATGTGGGGCCCCTATGACATGCGGCATGCATTTGGGGGGCCCATGACATGCGGCATACACTTGGGGCCCCCATGACATGCGGACAACATTTGTGGCCCCCGTGACATGAGGCATGCACTTGGGGCCCCCATGACATGCGGCAAGCACGCAGGGCCCCAATGACATGCAGCATGTACGTGGGGCCCCCATGACATGCGGAATGCACGTGAGGCCCCCATGACAAGTGGAATGCCTGCGGGGCCCCAATGACATGGGGCATGCATGCATTTGGGTCACCCATGAAATGCGGCATGCATGTGGGGCCCCCATGACATGTGGCATGCATGTGGGGTCCCATGATATGCGGCATGCAGTTGGGGCCCCAATACATGCGGAATGCACGTGGGGCCCCAATGACATGCAGCATGCCCGTGGGGCCCCCATGACATGCGGAATGCACGTGAGGCCCCCATGACATGCGGAATGCCTGCGGGGCCCCCATGACATGCGGCATGCATTTGGGGCCCCCATGACTTGAGGCATGCATTTGGGCCCCCATGACATGCGGCATGCATGTGGGACCCCCATGCCATGCGGCATGCATTTGAATCCCCCATTACATGCGGCATGCACGTGGGGCCTCCATGACATGCGGCATGCATTTGGGCCCCCCATGACATGCGGAAAGCCTGCGGGGCCCCCATGACATGCGGCATGCATGCAGGGCCCTCATGACATGCAGCATGAATTTGCGGTCCCCATGACATGCGGCATGCACGTGGGGCCCCCTTGACATGCGACATTCATTTGGGGCCCCCATGACATGTGGCATGCATGTGGGGCTCCCATGATATGCGCCATGCATGTGGGGCCCCTATGACATGCGGCATGCATTTGTGTGCCCCAAGATATGCGGCATGCATGTGGGGCCCCTATGACATTCGGCATCCATTTGGGGGGCCCAATGACATGCGGCATGCACGTGGGGCCCCCATGAAATGCGGCATGTCTGCGGGGCCCACATGACGTGCAGCATGCATTTGGATCCCCCATTACATGCTGCATGCAAGTGGGGCCCCCATGAAATGCGCCATGCATGTGGGGCCCCTATGACATGCTGCATGAATTTGGGGCCCCCAATACATGCGGCATGCTTGTTCGGCCCACAAGACATGCGGCATGCATTTATGGCCCCCATGACATGCGGCAAGCATTTGAGCCCCCATGACATGCGGCATGCATTTGGGGCCCCATGACATGTGGCATGCATGTGGGGTCCCAATGACATGCGGCATGCATTTGGGGCCCCCATGACTTGAGGCATGCATTTGGGGCCCCCATGACATGCGGCATGCATGTGGGACCCCCATGACATGCGGCATGCATTTGAATCCCCCATTACATGCGGCATGCACATGGGGCCTTCATGACATGCGGCATGCATTTGGGTCCCCCATGACATGCGGAATGCCTGCGGGGCCCCCATGACATGCGGCATGCATGCAGGGCCCTCATGACATGCGGCATGAATTTGGGGTCCCCATGACATTCGGCATGCACGTGGAGCCCCCTTGACATGCGACATTCATTTGGGGCCCCCATGACATGTGGCATGCATGTGGGGCTCCCATGACATGCGGCATGCATTTATGGCCCCATGGCATGCGGCATGCATGTGGGGCCCAAATGCTTGCCGCATGTCATGGGGGCCTCCATGACATCCGGCATGCATGTGGGGCACCCATGACTTGCGCCATGCACGTGGGGCCCCTATGCCATGCGGCATGAATTTGGGGGCCCCATTACATGCGGCATGCACGTGGAGCCCCCATGACATGCGGCATGCATTTGGGGCCTCCATGACATGCGGCATGCATGTGGGGCCGAATGACATGTGCCATGCATGTGGGGCCCCTATGACATGCGCCATGCATTTGGGGCCCCGATGACATGCGGCATGCATGTGGGGCCCCCATGACATGCGGCATGCATTTGGGGCCTGCATAACATGCTGCATGCACTTGGGGTACCTGAGACAATGCGGCATGCATGTGGGGCCCCCATAACATGCTGCATGCATTTGGGGTGCCCGAGACATGCGGCATGCACGTGGGGCCCCTATGACATGCCGCATGCATTTGGGGCCCCCATTACATGTGGCATGCACATGGGGCCTCCATGACATGCGGCATACGCTTGGGGCCCCAATGACATGCAGCATGAGTTTGGATCCCCCATGACATGCGGCATGCACGTGGGGCCCCATGACATGAGTCATGCATTTGAGGCCGCCATGACATGCAGCATGGATTTGGGGCCCCCATGACATGGGGCATGCACGTGGGGCCCCTATGACATGCGGCATGCACGTGGGGCCCTCATGACATGCAGCATGCATTTGAGGCCACTATGACATGCGGCATGCATTTGGGGGGCCCCATGACATGCGGCATGCACGTGGGGCCCCCATGACATGCGGCATACATTTGTGGCCCCGTGACATGAGGCATGCACGTGGGGCCCCCATGACATGCGGAATGCACGTGAGGCCCCCATGACATGAGGAATGCCTGCGGGGCCCCAATGACATGGGGCATGCATGCATTTGGGTCCCCCATGAAATGCGGCATGCATGTGGGGCCCCTATGACTTGAGCCATGCATTTGGGGCCCCCATGACATGCGGCATGTACGTGGGCCCCTCATGACATGCAGCATGCATTTGGGGCCCCCATGACATGCGGCATGCATGTAGGCCCCCATGAAATGCGCCATGCATGTGGGGCCCCTATGTCATGCGGCATGCATTTGTGGGCCCCAAGACATGCGGCATGCATTTGAATTCCCCCATTACATGAGGCATGCACGTGGGGCCCCCATGACATGTGGCATGCATTTGGGGCCCCCATGACTTGAGGCATGCATTTGGGCCCCCATGACATGCGGCATGCATATGGGACCCCCATGCCATGCGGCATGCATTTGAATCCCCCATTACATGCGGCATGCACGTGGGGCCTCCATGACATGCGGCATGTATTTGGGCCCCCCATGACATGCGGAATGCCTGCGGGGCCCCCATGACATGCGGCATGCATGCAGGGCCCTCATGACATGCGGCATGAATTTGCGGTCCCCATGACATGCGGCATGCACGTGGGGCCCCCTTGACATGCGACATTCATTTGGGGCCCCCATGACATGTGGCATGCATGTGGGGCTCCCATGATATGCGGCATGCATTTGGGGCCCCCATGACATGTGGCATGCATGTGGGGCTCCCATGATATGCGCCATGCATGTGGGGCCCCTATGACATGCGGCATGCATTTGTGGGCCCCAAGATATGCGGCATGCATGTGGGGCCCCTATGACATTCGGCATCCATTTGGGGGGCCCAATGACATGCGGCATGCACGTGGGGCCCCCATGAAATGCGGCATGTCTGCGGGGCCCACATGACGTGTAGCATGCATTTGGATCCCCCATTACATGCTGCATGCAAGTGGGGCCCCTATGACATGCTGCATGAATTTGGGGCCCCCAATACATGCGGCATGCTTGTTCGGCCCACAAGACATGCGGCATGCATTTATGGCCCCCATGACATGCGGCAAGCATTTGAGCCCCCATGACATGCGGCATGCATTTGGGGCCCCATGACATGTGGCATGCATGTGGGGTCCCAATGACATGCGGCATGCATTTGGGGCCCCCATGACTTGAGGCATGCATTTGGGGCCCCCATGACATGCGGCATGCATGTGGGACCCCCATGACATGCGGCATGCATTTGAATCCCCCATTACATGCGGCATGCACATGGGGCCTTCATGACATGCGGCATGCATTTGGGTCCCCCATGACATGCGGAATGCCTGCGGGGCCCCCATGACATGCGGCATGCATGCAGGGCCCTCATGACATGCGGCATGAATTTGGGGTCCCCATGACATTCGGCATGCACGTGGAGCCCCCTTGACATGCGACATTCATTTGGGGCCCCCATGACATGTGGCATGCATGTGGGGCTCCCATGACATGCGGCATGCATTTATGGCCCCATGGCATGCGGCATGCATGTGGGGCCCAAATGCTTGCCGCATGTCATGGGGGCCTCCATGACATCCGGCATGCATGTGGGGCACCCATGACTTGCGCCATGCACGTGGGGCCCCTATGCCATGCGGCATGAATTTGGGGGCCCCATTACATGCGGCATGCACGTGGAGCCCCCATGACATGCGGCATGCATTTGGGGCCTCCATGACATGCGGCATGCATGTGGGGCCGAATGACATGTGCCATGCATGTGGGGCCCCTATGACATGCGCCATGCATTTGGGGCCCCGATGACATGCGGCATGCATGTGGGGCCCCCATGACATGCGGCATGCATTTGGGGCCTGCATAACATGCTGCATGCACTTGGGGTACCTGAGACAATGCGGCATGCACGTGGGGCCCCCATAACATGCTGCATGCATTTGGGGTGCCCGAGACATGCGGCATGCACGTGGGGCCCCTATGACATGCCGCATGCATTTGGGGTGCCCGAGACATGCGGCATGCACGTGGGGCCCCTATGACATGCCGCATGCATTTGGGGCCCCCATTACATGTGGCATGCACATGGGGCCTCCATGACATGCGGCATACGCTTGGGGCCCCAATGACATGCAGCATGAGTTTGGATCCCCCATGACATGCGGCATGCACGTGGGGCCCCATGACATGAGTCATGCATTTGAGGCCGCCATGACATGCAGCATGGATTTGGGGCCCCCATGACATGGGGCATGCACGTGGGGCCCCTATGACATGCGGCATGCACGTGGGGCCCTCATGACATGCAGCATGCATTTGAGGCCACTATGACATGCGGCATGCATTTGGGGGGCCCCATGACATGCGGCATGCACGTGGGGCCCCCATGACATGCGGCATACATTTGTGGCCCCGTGACATGAGGCATGCACGTGGGGCCCCCATGACATGCGGAATGCACGTGAGGCCCCCATGACATGAGGAATGCCTGCGGGGCCCCAATGACATGGGGCATGCATGCATTTGGGTCCCCCATGAAATGCGGCATGCATGTGGGGCCCCTATGACTTGAGCCATGCATTTGGGGCCCCCATGACATGCGGCATGTACGTGGGCCCCTCATGACATGCAGCATGCATTTGGGGCCCCCATGACATGCGGCATGCATGTAGGCCCCCATGAAATGCGCATGCATGTGGGGCCCCTATGTCATGCGGCATGCATTTGTGGGCCCCAAGACATGCGGCATGCATTTGAATTCCCCCATTACATGAGGCATGCACGTGGGGCCCCCATGACATGTGGCATGCATTTGGGGCCCCCATGACTTGAGGCATGCATTTGGGCCCCCATGACATGCGGCATGCATGTGGGACCCCCATGCCATGCGGCATGCATTTGAATCCCCCATTACATGCGGCATGCACGTGGGGCCTCCATGACATGCGGCATGCATTTGGGCCCCCCATGACATGCGGAATGCCTGCGGGGCCCCCATGACATGCGGCATGCATGCAGGGCCCTCATGACATGCGGCATGAATTTGCGGTCCCCATGACATGCGGCATGCACGTGGGGCCCCCTTGACATGCGACATTCATTTGGGGCCCCCATGACATGTGGCATGCATGTGGGGCTCCCATGATATGCGGCATGCATTTGGGGCCCCCATGACATGTGGCATGCATGTGGGGCTCCCATGATATGCGCCAAGCATGTGGGGCCCCTATGACATGCGGCATGCATTTGTGGGCCCCAAGATATGCGGCATGCATGTGGGGCCCCTATGACATTCGGCATCCATTTGGGGGGCCCAATGACATGCGGCATGCACGTGGGGCCCCCATGAAATGCGGCATGTCTGCGGGGCCCACATGACGTGCAGCATGCATTTGGATCCCCCATTACATGCTGCATGCAAGTGGGGCCCCTATGACATGCTGCATGAATTTGGGGCCCCCAATACATGCGGCATGCTTGTTCGGCCCACAAGACATGCGGCATGCATTTATGGCCCCCATGACATGCGGCAAGCATTTGAGCCCCCATGACATGCGGCATGCATTTGGGGCCCCATGACATGTGGCATGCATGTGGGGTCCCAATGACATGCGGCATGCATTTGGGGCCCCCATGACTTGAGGCATGCATTTGGGGCCCCCATGACATGCGGCATGCATGTGGGACCCCCATGACATGCGGCATGCATTTGAATCCCCCATTACATGCGGCATGCACATGGGGCCTTCATGACATGCGGCATGCATTTGGGTCCCCCATGACATGCGGAATGCCTGCGGGGCCCCCATGACATGCGGCATGCATGCAGGGCCCTCATGACATGCGGCATGAATTTGGGGTCCCCATGACATTCGGCATGCACGTGGAGCCCCCTTGACATGCGACATTCATTTGGGGCCCCCATGACATGTGGCATGCATGTGGGGCTCCCATGACATGCGGCATGCATTTATGGCCCCATGGCATGCGGCATGCATGTGGGGCCCAAATGCTTGCCGCATGTCATGGGGGTCTCCATGACATCCGGCATGCATGTGGGGCACCCATGACTTGCGCCATGCACGTGGGGCCCCTATGCCATGCGGCATGAATTTGGGGGCCCCATTACATGCGGCATGCACGTGGAGCCCCCATGACATGCGGCATGCATTTGGGGCCTCCATGACATGCGGCATGCATGTGGGGCCGAATGACATGTGCCATGCATGTGGGGCCCCTATGACATGCGCCATGCATTTGGGGCCCCGATGACATGCGGCATGCATGTGGGGCCCCCATGACATGCGGCATGCATTTGGGGCCTGCATAACATGCTGCATGCACTTGGATTACCTGAGACAATGCGGCATGCACGTGGGGCCCCCATAACATGCTGCATGCATTTGGGGTGCCCGAGACATGCGGCATGCACGTGGGGCCCCTATGACATGCCGCATGCATTTGGGGCCCCCATTACATGTGGCATGCACATGGGGCCTCCATGACATGCGGCATACGCTTGGGGCCCCAATGACATGCAGCATGAGTTTGGATCCCCCATGACATGCGGCATGCACGTGGGGCCCCATGACATGAGTCATGCATTTGAGGCCGCCATGACATGCAGCATGGATTTGGGGCCCCCATGACATGGGGCATGCACGTGGGGCCCCTATGACATGCGGCATGCACGTGGGGCCCTCATGACATGCAGCATGCATTTGAGGCCACTATGACATGTGGCATGCATTTGGGGGCCCCATGACATGCGGCATGCACGTGGGGCCCCCATGACATGCGGCATACATTTGTGGCCCCGTGACATGAGGCATGCACGTGGGGCCCCCATGACATGCGGAATGCACGTGAGGCCCCCATGACATGAGGAATGCCTGCGGGGCCCCAATGACATGGGGCATGCATGCATTTGGGTCCCCCATGAAATGCGGCATGCATGTGGGGCCCCTATGACTTGAGCCATGCATTTGGGGCCCCCATGACATGCGGCATGTACGTGGGCCCCTCATGACATGCAGCATGCATTTGGGGCCCCCATGACATGCGGCATGCATGTAGGCCCCCATGAAATGCGCCATGCATGTGGGGCCCCTATGTCATGCGGCATGCATTTGTGGGCCCCAAGACATGCGGCATGCATTTGAATTCCCCCATTACATGAGGCATGCACGTGGGGCCCCCATGACATGTGGCATGCATTTGGGGCCCCCATGACATGCGGAATGCACGTGGGGCCCCTATGACATGCGACATGAATTTGGGAGCCCCAATACATGCGGCATGCATTTGTGGGCCCCAAGACATGCGGCATGCACGTGGGGCCTCCATGGCATGCTGCATTCATTTGGGGCCCCCATGATATGCGGCATGCATTTGGGGCCCCCATGACATGCGGCATGCATTTGAATCCCCCATTACATGCGGCATGCACGTTGGGCCCCCATGACATGCGGCATGCATTTGGGGCCCCCATGACATGTGGAATGCACGTGGGGCCCCTATGCCATGCGACATGAATTTGGGAGCCCCAATACATGCGGCATGCATTTGGGGCCTGCATAACATGCTGCATGCATTTGGGGTACCTGAGACATGCGGCATGCACATGAGGCCCCCATAACATGCTGCATGCATTTGGGGCCCCATTACATGTGGCATGCAACTGGGGCCCCCATGACATGCGACATATGCTTGGGGCCCCAATGACATGCGGCATGAGTTTGGATCCCCCATAACATGCGGCATGCACGTGGGGCCCCCATGACATGCGGAATGCCTGCGGGGCCCCGATGACATGCGGCATGCACGCTGGGCCCCCATGACATGCGTCATGCATTTATGGCCCCCATAACATGCGGCAAGCATTTGGGCCACCATGTTATGCGGCATGCATTTGGGGCCCCCATGACTTGAGGCATGCATTTGGGGCCCCGATGACATGCAGCATGCATGTGGGGCCCCCATGACATGTGGCATGCATTTGGGGCCTGCATAACATGCTGCATGCATTTGGGGTACCTGAGACATGCGGCATGCACGTGGGGCCCCTATGACATGCCGCATGCATTTGGGGCCCCCATTATATGCGGCATGCATGTAGGGCCCCCATGAAATGTGCCATGCATGTGGGGCCCCTATGACATGCGGCATGCATTTGTGAGACCCAAGACATGCGGCATGCACGTGGGGCCCCCATGACATGCCGCATGCATTTGGGGGCCCCATGACATGCGGCATGCACCTGGGACCCCCATGACATGAGTCATGCATTTGGGGCCGCCATGACATGCGGCATGCATTTGGGGCCCCCATGACATGCGGCATGTATTTGGATCCCCCATGAAATGCGACTTGCATGTGGGGCCCCCATGACATGCGGCATGCATTTGGGGCCCTCATGACATGTGGCATGCATTTGGGGCCCCCATGACATGCGGCATGCATTTGGGGCCCCCATGACATGCGGAATGCACGTGGGGCCCCCATGACATGCGGCATGCATTTGGGTCCCCCATGAAATGTGGCGTGCATGTGGGGCCCCCATGACATGCGGCATGCATTTGGGGCCCTCATGACATGCGTCATGCATTTGGGGCCCCCATGACATGCGGCATGCATGTAGGGCCCCCATGACATGCGGCATGCAGGCGGGGCCCTCATGACATGCGGCATGCATTTGGGGCCTCCATGACATGTGGCATGCATGTGGGTCCCCATGACATGCGGCATGCATGTGGGGCCCCCATGACATGCGGCATGCATTTGGGCCCCCATGACATGCGGCATGCATTTGGGGCCTGCACAACATGCTGCATGCATTTGGGGTACCTGAGACATGTGGCATGCACATGGGGCCCCCATAACATGCTGCATGCATTTGGGGTGCCCGAGACATGCGGCATGCACGTGGGGCCCCAATGACATGCGGCATGCATGCGGGGCCCTCATGACATGCGGCATTCATGTGGGGCCCCCATGATATGTGGCATGCATGTGGGACCCCCATGATATGTGGCATGCATTTGGGGCCCCCATGACATGCGGAATGCATGTAGGGCCCCCATGAAATGCGCCATGCATGTGGGGCCCCTATGACATGCGGCATGCATTTGTGAGCCCCAAGACATGCGGCATGCACCTGGGGCCCCCATGACATGCTGCATGCATTTGAATCCCCCATTACATGCGCCATGCATGTGGGGCCCCCATGACATGCTCCATGCATGTGGGGCCCCTATGACATGAGGCATGGATTTGGGGGGCCCCATGACATGCAGCATGCACGTGGGGCACCCATGATATGCGGCATACATTTGTGGCCCCCGTGTCATGAGGCATGCACGTGGGGCCCCCATGATATGCGGCAAGCACGTGGGGCCCCAATGACATGCAGCATTCACGTGGGACCACCATAACATGCGGAATGTACGTGAGGCCCCCATGACATGCGGAATGCCTGCGGGGCCCCGATGACATGCGGCATGCACGCTGGGCCCCCATGACATGCGTCATGCATTTATGGCCCCCATAACATGCGGCAAGCATTTGGGCCACCATGTTATGCGGCATGCATTTGGGGCCCCCATGACTTGAGGCATGCATTTGGGGCCCCGATGACATGCAGCATGCACGTGGGGCCCCTATGACATGCCGCATACATTTGGGGCCCCCATGACATGCGGCATGCACCTGGGACCCCCATGACATGAGTCATGCATTTGGGGCCCCCATGACATGCGGCATGTATTTGGGTCCCCCATGAAATGCGACTTGCATGTGGGGCCCCCATGACATGCGGCATGCATTTGGGGCCCTCATGACATGTGGCATGCATTTGGGGCCCCCAATGACATGCGGCATGCATGTGGGGCCCTCATGACATGCGGCATGCATTTGGGGCCCCCATTATATGCGGCATGCATGTGGGGCCCCCATGATATGTGGCATGCATTTGGGGCCCCCATGACTTGAGGCATGCATTTGGGGCCCCTATGACATGCCACATGCATTTGGGGCCCCCATTACATGTGGCATGCACATGGGGCCCCCATGACATGTGGCATACGCTTGGGGCCCCAATGACATGTGGCATGAGTTTGAATTCCCCATGACATGCGGCATGCACGTGGGCCCCCATGACATGAGTCATGCATTTGGGGCCGCCATGACATGCGGCATGCATTTGGGGCCCCCATGACATGCGGCATGCATTTGTGTCCACAATGAAATGAGGCATGCATGTGGGGCCCCCAGGACATGCGGCATGCATTTGGGGCCCCCATGACATGTGGTATGCACGTGGGGCCTCTATGACATGCCGCATGCATTTGGGGCCCCCATGACATGCGGCGTGCATTTGGGACCCCCATGACA
Organism: Phyllobates terribilis; assembly: GCF_046119375.1. Classification (NCBI taxonomy): domain Eukaryota; kingdom Metazoa; phylum Chordata; class Amphibia; order Anura; family Dendrobatidae; genus Phyllobates; species Phyllobates terribilis. The sequence goes on from NW_027362763.1 coordinate 610,482,584, forward strand.
TGCGTCATGCATTTGGATCCCCCATTACATGCTGCATGCAAGTGGGGCCCCATGACAAGCGGCATGCATGTGGGCCCCCCATGACATGCGGAATGCATGTGGGGCCCCTATGACATGCGGCATGCATGTGGGACCCCCATGATATGCGGCATGCACGTTGGACCCCCATGACATGCGGCATGCACGTGGGGCCCCCATGACATGCGGCATGCATGTGGGGCCCCCATGACATGCTCCATGCATGTGGGGCCCCTATGACATGCGGCATACATTTGGGGGGGCCCATGACATGCGGCATGCACGTGGGGCCCCCATGACATGCGGCATACATTCGTGGCCCCCGTGACATGAGGCATGCACGTGGGGCCCCCATGACATGCGGCAATCACGTGGGGCCCCAATGACATGCAGCATGCACGTGGGAGCCCAATGACATGCGGAATGCACGTGAGTCCCCCATGACATGCGGAATGCCTGCGGGGCCCCAATGACATGCGGCATGCATGCGGGGCCCTCATGACATGCGGCATGCATGTGGGGCCCCCATTATATGTGGCATGCATTTGGGGCCCCCATGACTTGAAGCATGCATATGGGGCCCCCATGACATGCTGCATGCGTTTGGGGCCCCTAAGATATGCGGCATGCATTTGGGGCCCCTATGACTTGAGTCATGCATTTGGGGCCCCCATGACATGCGGCATGTACGTGGGCCCCTCATGACATGCAGCATGCATTTGGGGCCCCCATGACATGCGGCATGCATGTAGGCCCCCATGAAATGTGCCATGCATGTGGGGCCCCTATGTCATGCGGCATGCATTTGTGGACCCCAAGACATGCGGCATGCACGTGGGGCCTCCATGGCATGCTGCATTCATTTGGGGCCCCCATGATATGCGGCATGCATTTGGGGCCCCATGACTTGAGGCATGCATTTGGGGCCCCCATGACATGCGGCATGCATTTGAATCCCCCATTACATGCGGCATGCACGTTGGGCCCCTATGACATGTGGAATGCACGTGGGGCCCCTATGCCATGCGACATGAATTTGGGAGCCCCAATACATGCGGCATGCATTTGGGGCCTGCATAACATGCTGCATGCATTTGGGGTACCTGAGACATGCGGCATGCACATGAGGCCCCCATAACATGCTGCATGCATTTGGGGCCCCATTACATGTGGCATGCAAATGGGGCCCCCATGACATGCGACATATGCTTGGGGCCCCAATGACATGCGGCATGAGTTTGGATCCTCCATAACATGCGGCATGCACGTGGGGCCCCCATGACATGCGGCATGCATGTGGGGCCCCCATGACATGCTCCATGCATGTGGGGCCCCTATGACATGCGGCATGCATTTGGGGGGCCCATGACATGCGGCATACACTTGGGGCCCCCATGACATGCGGACAACATTTGTGGCCCCCGTGACATGAGGCATGCACTTGGGGCCCCCATGACATGCGGCAAGCACGCAGGGCCCCAATGACATGCAGCATGTACGTGGGGCCCCCATGACATACGGAATGCACGTGAGGCCCCCATGACAAGTGGAATGCCTGTGGGGCCCCAATGACATGGGGCATGCATGCATTTGGGTCACCCATGAAATGCTGCATGCATGTGGGGCCCCCATGACATGTGGCATGCATGTGGGGTCCCATGATATGCGGCATGCATGTGGGGCCCCAATGACATGCAGCATGCCCGTGGGGCCCCCATGACATGCGGAATGCACGTGAGGCCCCCATGACATGCTCCATGCATGTGGGGCCCCTATGACATGCGGCATGCATTTGGGGGGCCCATGACATGCGGCATACACTTGGGGCCCCCATGACATGCGGACAACATTTGTGGCCCCCGTGACATGAGGCATGCACTTGGGGCCCCCATGACATGCGGCAAGCACGCAGGGCCCCAATGACATGCAGCATGTACGTGGGGCCCCCATGACATGCGGAATGCACGTGAGGCCCCCATGACAAGTGGAATGCCTGCGGGGCCCCAATGACATGGGGCATGCATGCATTTGGGTCACCCATGAAATGCAGCATGCATGTGGGGCCCCCATGACATGTGGCATGCATGTGGGGTCCCATGATATGCGGCATGCAGTTGGGGCCCCAATACATGCGGAATGCACGTGGGGCCCCAATGACATGCAGCATGCCCGTGGGGCCCCCATGACATGCGGAATGCACGTGAGGCCCCCATGACATGCGGAATGCCTGCGGGGCCCCCATGACATGCGGCATGCATTTGGGGCCCCCATGACTTGAGGCATGCATTTGGGCCCCCATGACATGCGGCATGCATGTGGGACCCCCATGCCATGCGGCATGCATTTGAATCCCCCATTACATGCGGCATGCACGTGGGGCCTCCATGACATGCGGCATGCATTTGGGCCCCCCATGACATGCGGAATGCCTGCGGGGCCCCCATGACATGCGGCATGTATGCAGGGCCCTCATGACATGCAGCATGAATTTGCGGTCCCCATGACATGCGGCATGCACGTGGGGCCCCCTTGACATGCGACATTCATTTGGGGCCCCCATGACATGTGGCATGCATGTGGGGCTCCCATGATATGCGGCATGCATTTGGGGCCCCCATGACATGTGGCATGCATGTGGGGCTCCCATGATATGCGCCATGCATGTGGGGCCCCTATGACATGCGGCATGCATTTGTGGGCCCCAAGATATGCGGCATGCATGTGGGGCCCCTATGACATTCGGCATCCATTTGGGGGGCCCAATGACATGCGGCATGCACGTGGGGCCCCCATGAAATGCGGCATGTCTGCGGGGCCCACATGACGTGCAGCATGCATTTGGATCCCCCATTACATGCTGCATGCAAGTGGGGCCCCCATGTAATGCGCCATGCATGTGGGGCCCCTATGACATGCTGCATGAATTTGGGGCCCCCAATACATGCGGCATGCTTGTTCGGCCCACAAGACATGCGGCATGCATTTATGGCCCCCATGACATGCGGCAAGCATTTGAGCCCCCATGACATGCGGCATGCATTTGGGGCCCCATGACATGTGGCATGCATGTGGGGTCCCAATGACATGCGGCATGCATTTGGGGCCCCCATGACTTGAGGCATGCATTTGGGGCCCCCATGACATGCGGCATGCATGTGGGACCCCCATGACATGCGGCATGCATTTGAATCCCCCATTACATGCGGCATGCACATGGGGCCTTCATGACATGCGGCATGCATTTGGGTCCCCCATGAAATGCGGCATGCATGTGGGGCCCCTATGACTTGAGCCATGCATTTGGGGCCCCCATGACATGCGGCATGTACGTGGGCCCCTCATGACATGCAGCATGCATTTGGGGCCCCCATGACATGCGGCATGCATGTAGGCCCCCATGAAATGCGCCATGCATGTGGGGCCCCTATGTCATGCGGCATGCATTTGTGGGCCCCAAGACATGCGGCATGCATTTGAATTCCCCCATTACATGAGGCATGCACGTGGGGCCCCCATGACATGTGGCATGCATTTGGGGCCCCCATGACATGCGGAATGCACGTGGGGCCCCTATGACATGCGACATGAATTTGGGAGCCCCAATACATGCGGCATGCATTTGGGGCCTGCATAACATGCTGCATGCATTTGGGGTACCTGAGACATGCGGCATGCACATGAGGCCCCCATAACATGCTGCATGCATTTGGGGCCCCCATTACATGTGGCATGCAAATGGGGCCCCCATGACATGCGACATATGCTTGGGGCCCCAATGACATGCGGCATGAGTTTGGATCCCCCATAACATGCGGCATGCACGTGGGGCCCCCATGACATGCGGCATGCATGTGGGGACCCCATGACATGCTCCATGCATGTGGGGCCCCTATGACATGCGGCATGCATTTGGGGGTCCCATGACATGCGGCATACACGTGGGACCCCCATGACATGCGGACAACATTTGTGGCCCCCGTGACATGAGGCATGCACTTGGGGCCCCCATGACATGCGGCAAGCACGCAGGGCCCCAATGACATGCAGCATGTACGTGGGGCCCCCATGACATGCGGAATGCACGTGATGCCCCCATGACAAGTGGAATGCCTGTGGGGCCCCAATGACATGGGGCATGCATGCATTTGGGTCCCCCATGAAATGCGGCATGCATGTGGGGCCCCCATGACATGTGGCATGCATGTGGGGTCCCATGATATGCAGCATGCAGTTGGGGCCCCCAATACATGCGGCATGCACGTGGGGCCCCAATGACATGCAGCATGCCCGTGGGGCCCCCATGACATGCGGAATGCACGTGAGGCCCCCATGACATGCGGAATGCCTGCGGGGCCCCCTTGATATGCGGCATGCATTTGGGGCCCCCATGACTTGAGGCATGCATTTGGGGCCCCCATGACATGCGGCATGCATGTGGGACCACAATGACATGCGGCATGCATTTGAATCCCCCATTACATGCGGCATGCAGGTGGTTCCCCCATGACATGCGGCATGCATTTGGGGCCCCCAATACATGCGGCATGCACGTTGGGCCCCATGACATGCTCCATGCATGTGGGGCCCCTATGACATGCGGCATGCATTTGGGGGGCCCCATGACATGTGGCATGCACGTGGGGCCACCATGACATGTGGCATACATTTGTGGCCCCCGTGACATGAGGCATGCACGTGGGGCCCCCGTGACATGAGGCATGCACGTGGGGCCCCCATGACATGCGGCATGCACGTGGGGCCCCAATGACATGCAGCATGCCCGTGGGGCCCCCATGACATGCGGAATGCACGTGAGGCCCCCATGACATGCGGAATGCCTGCGGGGCCCCCTTGATATGCGGCATGCATTTGGGGCCCCCATGACTTGAGGCATGCATTTGGGGCCCCCATGACATGCGGCATGCATGTGGGACCACCATGACATGCGGCATGCATTTGAATCCCCCATTACATGCGGCATGCAGGTGGTTCCCCCATGACATGCGGCATGCATTTGGGGCCCCCAATACATGCGGCATGCACGTTGGGCCCCATGACATGCTCCATGCATGTGGGGCCCCTATGACATGCGGCATGCATTTGGGGGGCCCCATGACTTGTGGCATGCACGTGGGGCCACCATGACATGTGGCATACATTTGTGGCCCCCGTGACATGAGGCATGCACGTGGGGCCCCCATGACATGCGGCATACATTTATGGCCCCCATGACATGCGGCAAGCATTTGGGCCCCCATGACATGCGGCATGCATGTGGGGCCCCCATGACATGCGACATTCATTTGGGGCCCCCATGACATGTGGCATGCATGTGGGGTCCCATGATATGCGGCATGCAGTTGGGGCCCCAATACATGTTTCATGCACGTTGGGCACCCATGACATGTGACATGCATTTATGGCCCCATGACATGCGGCATGAATTTGGGCCCTCATGAAATGTTCCATGCATGTGGGGCCCCTATGACATGCGGCATGCATTTGTGGGCCCCAAGACATGTGGCATGCACGTGGGCCCCCCATGACATGCTGCATGCATTTGGGGCCCCCATGATATGTGGCACGCACTTGGGGCCCCCATGCCATGCGGCATGCATGTGGGGCCCCTATGACATGCGGCATGCATTTGTGGGCCCCAAGACATGCTGCATGCATTTGGGTGGGCCCATGACATGCGGCATGCACGTGGGGGCCCCATGAAATGCGGCATGCACTTGGGGCCCCCATGACATGCGGAATGCCTGCGGGGCCCCCATGACATGCGGCATGCATTTGGGGCCCCCATGACATGCAGTATGCACGTGGGGCCCCCATGACATGCGGCATGCATTTGGGGCCCCCATGACATGTGGCATGCATTTGGGGACCCCATGACATGCGGCATGCATGTGGGGGCCCCATGACATGCGGCATGCATGTGGGGCCCCAATTACATGCGGCATGCATTTGGGGCCCCCATGACTTGAGGCATGCATTTGGGGCCCCATGACATGCGGCATGCATGTGGGACCCCCATGACATGCGGCATGCATTTGAATCCCCCATTACATGCGGCATGCATGTGGGGCCCAAATGCTTGCCGCATGTCATGGGGGCCTCCATGACATGCGGCATGCATGTGGGGCCCCATGACATGTGCCATGCATGTGGGTCCCCCATGACATGTGGCATGGATTTGGGGCCCCCATGACATACGGCATGCATTTGGGTCCCCCATGAAATGTGCCATGCATTTGGGGCCAATATGACATGCAGCATGCATTTGGGGCCCCCATGACATGCGGCATGCATGTGGGACCCCTATTACATGCGGCATGCATTTGGGGGGGGCCATGACATGCGGCATGCACGTGGGGCCCCCATGACATGCGGCATACATTTGTGGCCCCCGTGACATGAGGCATGCACGTGGGGCCCCCATGACATGCGGCAAGCACGTGGGGGCCCAATGACATGCAGCATGTACGTGGCGCCCCCATGACATGCGGAATGCACGTGAGGCCCCCATGACATGAGGAATGCCTGCGGGGCCCCAATGACATGCGGCATGCATGCATTTGGGTCCATGAAATGCGGCATGCATGTGGGGCCCCCATGACATGTGGCATGCATGTGGGGCCCCATGATATGCGGCATGCAGTTGGGGACCCCAATACATGCTGCATGCACGTTGGGGCCCCATGACATGCGGCATGCATTTGGGCCCCATGACATGCGGAATGCCTGCGGGGCCCCAATGACATGTGGCATGCATTTGGGGCCCCCAATATATGCATCATCCACGTGGGGCCCCCATGATATGTGGCATGCATTTGGGGCCCCCATGACTTGAGCCATGCATTTGGGGACCCCATGACATGCGGCATGCACATGGGCACCTCAAGACATGCAGCATGCATTTGGGGCCCCCATGACATGCGGCATGCATGTAGGCCCCCATGAAATGTGCCATGCATGTGGGGCCCCTATGACATGCGGCATGCATTTGTGGGCCCCAAGACATGCAGCATGCACGTGGGGCCCCCATGACAGGCTGCATGCATTTGGGGCCCCCATGACATGCGGCATGCATTTGGGGCCCCCATGACATGCGGAATGCACGTGGGGCCCCTATGACATGCGACATGAATTTGGGAGCCCCATTACATGCGGCATGCATTTGGGGCCTGCATAACATGCTGCATGCATTTGGGGTACCTGAGACATGCGGCATGCACATGAGGCCCCCATAACATGCTGCATGCATTTGGGGCCCCCATTATATGCGGCATGCATGTAGGGCCCCCATGAAATGTGCCATGCATGTGGGGCCCCTATGACATGCGGCATGCATTTGTGAGACCCAAGACATGCGGCATGCACGTGGGGCCCCCATGACATGCCGCATGCATTTGGGGGGCCCATGACATGCGGCATGCACCTGGGACCCCCATGACATGAGTCATGCATTTGGGGCCGCCATGACATGCGGCATGCATTTGGGGCCCCCATGACATGCGGCATGTATTTGGATCCCCCATGAAATGCGACTTGCATGTGGGGCCCCCATGACATGCGGCATGCATTTGGGGCCCTCATGACATGTGGCATGCATTTGGGGCCCCCATGACATGCGGCATGCATTTGGGGCCCCCATGACATGCGGAATGCACGTGGGGCCCCCATGACATGCCGCATGCATTTGGGTCCCCCATGAAATGCGGCGTGCATGTGAGGCCCCCATGACATGCGGCATGCATTTGGGTCCCCCATGAAATGCGGCGTGCATGTGGGGCCCCCATGACATGCGGCATGCATTTGGGGCCCTCATGACATGCGTCATGCATTTGGGGCCCCCATGACATGCGGCATGCATGTAGGGCCCCCATGACATGCGGCATGCAGGCGGGGCCCTCATGACATGCGGCATGCATTTGGGGCCTCCATGACATGTGGCATGCATGTGGGTCCCCATGACATGCGGCATGCATGTGGGGCCCCCATGACATGCGGCATGCATTTGGGCCCCCATGACATGCGGCATGCATTTGGGGCCTGCACAACATGCTGCATGCATTTGGGGTACCTGAGACATGTGGCATGCACATGGGGCCCCCATAACATGCTGCATGCATTTGGGGTGCCCGAGACATGCGGCATGCACGTGGGGCCCCAATGACATGCGGCATGCATGCGGGGCCCTCATGACATGCGGCATTCATGTGGGGCCCCCATGATATGTGGCATGCATGTGGGACCCCCATGATATGTGGCATGCATTTGGGGCCCCCATGACATGCGGAATGCATGTAGGGCCCCCATGAAATGCGCCATGCATGTGGGGCCACTATGACATGCGGCATGCATTTGTGAGCCCCAAGACATGCGGCATGCACCTGGGGCCCCCATGACATGCTGCATGCATTTGAATCCCCCATTACATGCGCCATGCATGTGGGGCCCCCATGACATGCTCCATGCATGTGGGGCCCCTATGACATGAGGCATGGATTTGGGGGGCCCCATGACATGCAGCATGCACGTGGGGCACCCATGATATGCGGCATATATTTGTGGCCCCCGTGTCATGAGGCATGCACGTGGGGCCCCCATGATATGCGGCAAGCACGTGGGGCCCCAATGACATGCAGCTTTCACGTGGGACCACCATAACATGCGGAATGCACGTGAGGCCCCCATGACATGCGGAATGCCTGCGGGGCCCCGATGACATGCGGCATGCACGCTGGGCCCCCATGACATGCGTCATGCATTTATGGCCCCCATAACATGCGGCAAGCATTTGGGCCACCATGTTATGCGGCATGCATTTGGGGCCCCCATGACTTGAGGCATGCATTTGGGGCCCCGATGACATGCAGCATGCACGTGGGGCCCCTATGACATGCCGCATGCATTTGGGGCCCCCATGACATGCGGCATGCACCTGGGACCCCCATGACATGAGTCATGCATTTGGGGCCCCCATGACATGCGGCATGTATTTGGGTCCCCCATGAAATGCGACTTGCATGTGGGGCCCCCATGACATGCGGCATGCATTTGGGGCCCTCATGACATGTGGCATGCATTTGGGGCCCCCAATGACATGCGGCATGCATGTGGGGCCCTCATGACATGCGGCATGCATTTGGGGCCCCCATTATATGCGGCATGCATGTGGGGCCCCCATGATATGTGGCATGCATTTGGGGCCCCCATGACTTGAGGCATGCATTTGGGGCCCCTATGACATGCCACATGCATTTGGGGCCCCCATTACATGTGGCATGCACATGGGGCCCCCATGACATGTGGCATACGCTTGGGGCCCCAATGACATGTGGCATGAGTTTGAATTCCCCATGACATGCGGCATGCACGTGGGCCCCCATGACATGAGTCATGCATTTGGGGCCGCCATGACATGCGGCATGCATTTGGGGCCCCCATGACATGCGGCATGCATTTGTGTCCACAATGAAATGAGGAATGCATGTGGGGCCCCCAGGACATGCGGCATGCATTTGGGGCCCCCATGACATGTGGTATGCACGTGGGGCCTCTATGACATGCCGCATGCATTTGGGGCCCCCATGACATGCGGCGTGCATTTGGGACCCCCATGACATGCGTCATGCATTTGGATCCCCCATTACATGCTGCATGCAAGTGGGGCCCCATGACAAGCGGCATGCATGTGGGCCCCCCATGACATGCGGAATGCATGTGGGGCCCCTATGACATGCGGCATGCATGTGGGACCCCCATGACATGCGGCATGCACGTTGGACCCCCATGACATGCGGCATGCACGTGGGGCCCCCATGACATGCGGCATGCATGTGGGGCCCCCATGACATGCTCCATGCATGTGGGGCCCCTATGACATGCGGCATACATTTGGGGGGGCCCATGACATGCGGCATGCACGTGGGGCCCCCATGACATGCGGCATACATTCGTGGCCCCCGTGACATGAGGCATGCACGTGGGGCCCCCATGACATGCGGCAATCACGTGGGGCCCCAATGACATGCAGCATGCACGTGGGAGCCCAATGACATGCGGAATGCACGTGAGTCCCCCATGACATGCGGAATGCCTGCGGGGCCCCAATGACATGCGGCATGCATGCGGGGCCCTCATGACATGCGGCATGCATGTGGGGCCCCCATTATATGTGGCATGCATTTGGGGCCCCCATGACTTGAAGCATGCATTTGGGGCCCCCATGACATGCGGCATGCATGTAGGGCCCCCATGAAATGCGCCATGCATGTGGGGCCCCTATAACATGCGGCATGCATTTGTGGGCCCCAAGACATGTGGCATGCATATGGGGCCCCCATGACATGCTGCATGCGTTTGGGGCCCCTAAGATATGCGGCATGCATTTGGGGCCCCTATGACTTGAGTCATGCATTTGGGGCCCCCATGACATGCGGCATGTACGTGGGCCCCTCATGACATGCAGCATGCATTTGGGGCCCCCATGACATGCGGCATGCATGTAGGCCCCCATGAAATGTGCCATGCATGTGGGGCCCCTATGTCATGCGGCATGCATTTGTGGACCCCAAGACATGCGGCATGCACGTGGGGCCTCCATGGCATGCTGCATTCATTTGGGGCCCCCATGATATGCGGCATGCATTTGGGGCCCCATGACTTGAGGCATGAATTTGGGGCCCCCATGACATGCGGCATGCATTTGAATCCCCCATTACATGCGGCATGCACGTTGGGCCCCCATGACATGTGGAATGCACGTGGGGCCCCTATGCCATGCGACATGAATTTGGGAGCCCCAATACATGCGGCATGCATTTGGGGCCTGCATAACATGCTGCATGCATTTGGGGTACCTGAGACATGCGGCATGCACATGAGGCCCCCATAACATGCTGCATGCATTTGGGGCCCCATTACATGTGGCATGCAAATGGGGCCCCCATGACATGCGACATATGCTTGGGGCCCCAATGACATGCGGCATGAGTTTGGATCCTCCATAACATGCGGCATGCACGTGGGGCCCCCATGACATGCGGCATGCATGTGGGGCCCCCATGACATGCTCCATGCATGTGGGGCCCCTATGACATGCGGCATGCATTTGGGGGGCCCATGACATGCGGCATACACTTGGGGCCCCCATGACATGCGGACAACATTTGTGGCCCCCGTGACATGAGGCATGCACTTGGGGCCCCCATGACATGCGGCAAGCACGCAGGGCCCCAATGACATGCAGCATGTACGTGGGGCCCCCATGACATGCGGAATGCACGTGAGGCCCCCATGACAAGTGGAATGCCTGTGGGGCCCCAATGACATGGGGCATGCATGCATTTGGGTCACCCATGAAATGCGGCATGCATGTGGGGCCCCCATGACATGTGGCATGCATGTGGGGTCCCATGATATGCGGCATGCAGTTGGGGCCCCAATACATGCGGAATGCACGTGGGGCCCCAATGACATGCAGCATGCCCGTGGGGCCCCCATGACATGCGGAATGCACGTGAGGCCCCCATGACATGCTCCATGCATGTGGGGCCCCTATGACATGCGGCATGCATTTGGGGGGCCCATGACATGCGGCATACACTTGGGGCCCCCATGACGTGCGGACAACATTTGTGGCCCCCGTGACATGAGGCATGCACTTGGGGCCCCCATGACATGCGGCAAGCACGCAGGGCCCCAATGACATGCAGCATGTACGTGGGGCCCCCATGACATGCGGAATGCACGTGAGGCCCCCATGACAAGTGGAATGCCTGCGGGGCCCCAATGACATGGGGCATGCATGCATTTGGGTCACCCATGAAATGCGGCATGCATGTGGGGCCCCCATGACATGTGGCATGCATGTGGGGTCCCATGATATGCGGCATGCAGTTGGGGCCCCAATACATGCGGAATGCACGTGGGGCCCCAATGACATGCAGCATGCCCGTGGGGCCCCCATGACATGCGGAATGCACGTGAGGCCCCCATGACATGCGGAATGCCTGCGGGGCCCCCATGACATGCGGCATGCATTTGGGGCCCCCATGACTTGAGGCATGCATTTGGGCCCCCATGACATGCGGCATGCATGTGGGACCCCCATGCCATGCGGCATGCATTTGAATCCCCCATTACATGCGGCATGCACGTGGGGCCTCCATGACATGCGGCATGCATTTGGGCCCCCCATGACATGCGGAATGCCTGCGGGGCCCCCATGACATGCGGCATGCATGCAGGGCCCTCATGACATGCAGCATGAATTTGCGGTCCCCATGACATGCGGCATGCACGTGGGGCCCCCTTGACATGCGACATTCATTTGGGGCCCCCATGACATGTGGCATGCATGTGGGGCTCCCATGATATGCGCCATGCATGTGGGGCCCCTATGACATGCGGCATGCATTTGTGGGCCCCAAGATATGCGGCATGCATGTGGGGCCCCTATGACATTCGGCATCCATTTGGGGGGCCCAATGACATGCGGCATGCACGTGGGGCCCCCATGAAATGCGGCATGTCTGCGGGGCCCACATGACGTGCAGCATGCATTTGGATCCCCCATTACATGCTGCATGCAAGTGGGGCCCCCATGAAATGCGCCATGCATGTGGGGCCCCTATGACATGCTGCATGAATTTGGGGCCCCCAATACATGCGGCATGCTTGTTCGGCCCACAAGACATGCGGCATGCATTTATGGCCCCCATGACATGCGGCAAGCATTTGAGCCCCCATGACATGCGGCATGCATTTGGGGCCCCATGACATGTGGCATGCATGTGGGGTCCCAATGACATGCGGCATGCATTTGGGGCCCCCATGACTTGAGGCATGCATTTGGGGCCCCCATGACATGCGGCATGCATGTGGGACCCCCATGACATGCGGCATGCATTTGAATCCCCATTACATGCGGCATGCACATGGGGCCTTCATGACATGCGGCATGCATTTGGGTCCCCCATGACATGCGGAATGCCTGCGGGGCCCCCATGACATGCGGCATGCATGCAGGGCCCTCATGACATGCGGCATGAATTTGGGGTCCCCATGACATTCGGCATGCACGTGGAGCCCCCTTGACATGCGACATTCATTTGGGGCCCCCATGACATGTGGCATGCATGTGGGGCTCCCATGACATGCGGCATGCATTTATGGCCCCATGGCATGCGGCATGCATGTGGGGCCCAAATGCTTGCCGCATGTCATGGGGGCCTCCATGACATCCGGCATGCATGTGGGGCACCCATGACTTGCGCCATGCACGTGGGGCCCCTATGCCATGCGGCATGAATTTGGGGGCCCCATTACATGCGGCATGCACGTGGAGCCCCCATGACATGCGGCATGCATTTGGGGCCTCCATGACATGCGGCATGCATGTGGGGCCGAATGACATGTGCCATGCATGTGGGGCCCCTATGACATGCGCCATGCATTTGGGGCCCCGATGACATGCGGCATGCATGTGGGGCCCCCATGACATGCGGCATGCATTTGGGGCCTGCATAACATGCTGCATGCACTTGGGGTACCTGAGACAATGCGGCATGCACGTGGGGCCCCCATAACATGCTGCATGCATTTGGGGTGCCCGAGACATGCGGCATGCACGTGGGGCCCCTATGACATGCCGCATGCATTTGGGGCCCCCATTACATGTGGCATGCACATGGGGCCTCCATGACATGCGGCATACGCTTGGGGCCCCAATGACATGCAGCATGAGTTTGGATCCCCCATGACATGCGGCATGCACGTGGGGCCCCATGACATGAGTCATGCATTTGAGGCCGCCATGACATGCAGCATGGATTTGGGGCCCCCATGACATGGGGCATGCACGTGGGGCCCCTATGACATGCGGCATGCACGTGGGGCCCTCATGACATGCAGCATGCATTTGAGGCCATTATGACATGCGGCATGCATTTGGGGGGCCCCATGACATGCGGCATGCACGTGGGGCCCCCATGACATGCGGCATACATTTGTGGCCCCGTGACATGAGGCATGCACGTGGGGCCCCCATGACATGCGGAATGCACGTGAGGCCCCCATGACATGAGGAATGCCTGCGGGGCCCCAATGACATGGGGCATGCATGCATTTGGGTCCCCCATGAAATGCGGCATGCATGTGGGGCCCCTATGACTTGAGCCATGCATTTGGGGCCCCCATGACATGCGGCATGTACGTGGGCCCCTCATGACATGCAGCATGCATTTGGGGCCCCCATGACATGCGGCATGCATGTAGGCCCCCATGAAATGCGCCATGCATGTGGGGCCCCTATGTCATGCGGCATGCATTTGTGGGCCCCAAGACATGCGGCATGCATTTGAATTCCCCCATTACATGAGGCATGCACGTGGGGCCCCCATGACATGTGGCATGCATTTGGGGCCCCCATGACTTGAGGCATGCATTTGGGCCCCCATGACATGCGGCATGCATATGGGACCCCCATGCCATGCGGCATGCATTTGAATCCCCCATTACATGCGGCATGCACGTGGGGCCTCCATGACATGCGGCATGTATTTGGGCCCCCCATGACATGCGGAATGCCTGCGGGGCCCCCATGACATGCGGCATGCATGCAGGGCCCTCATGACATGCGGCATGAATTTGCGGTCCCCATGACATGCGGCATGCACGTGGGGCCCCCTTGACATGCGACATTCATTTGGGGCCCCCATGACATGTGGCATGCATGTGGGGCTCCCATGACATGCGGCATGCATTTATGGCCCCATGGCATGCGGCATGCATGTGGGGCCCAAATGCTTGCCGCATGTCATGGGGGCCTCCATGACATCCGGCATGCATGTGGGGCACCCATGACTTGCGCCATGCACGTGGGGCCCCTATGCCATGCGGCATGAATTTGGGGGCCCCATTACATGCGGCATGCACGTGGAGCCCCCATGACATGCGGCATGCATTTGGGGCCTCCATGACATGCGGCATGCATGTGGGGCCGAATGACATGTGCCATGCATGTGGGGCCCCTATGACATGCGCCATGCATTTGGGGCCCCGATGACATGCGGCATGCATGTGGGGCCCCCATGACATGCGGCATGCATTTGGGGCCTGCATAACATGCTGCATGCACTTGGGGTACCTGAGACAATGCGGCATGCACGTGGGGCCCCCATAACATGCTGCATGCATTTGGGGTGCCCGAGACATGCGGCATGCACGTGGGGCCCCTATGACATGCCGCATGCATTTGGGGTGCCCGAGACATGCGGCATGCACGTGGGGCCCCTATGACATGCCGCATGCATTTGGGGCCCCCATTACATGTGGCATGCACATGGGGCCTCCATGACATGCGGCATACGCTTGGGGCCCCAATGACATGCAGCATGAGTTTGGATCCCTCATGACATGCGGCATGCACGTGGGGCCCCATGACATGAGTCATGCATTTGAGGCCGCCATGACATGCAGCATGGATTTGGGGCCCCCATGACATGGGGCATGCACGTGGGGCCCCTATGACATGCGGCATGCACGTGGGGCCCTCATGACATGCAGCATGCATTTGAGGCCACTATGACATGCGGCATGCATTTGGGGGGCCCCATGACATGCGGCATGCACGTGGGGCCCCCATGACATGCGGCATACATTTGTGGCCCCGTGACATGAGGCATGCACGTGGGGCCCCCATGACATGCGGAATGCACGTGAGGCCCCCATGACATGAGGAATGCCTGCGGGGCCCCAACGACATGGGGCATGCATGCATTTGGGTCCCCCATGAAATGCGGCATGCATGTGGGGCCCCTATGACTTGAGCCATGCATTTGGGGCCCCCATGACATGCGGCATGTACGTGGGCCCCTCATGACATGCAGCATGCATTTGGGGCCCCCATGACATGCGGCATGCATGTAGGCCCCCATGAAATGCGCATGCATGTGGGGCCCCTATGTCATGCGGCATGCATTTGTGGGCCCCAAGACATGCGGCATGCATTTGAATTCCCCCATTACATGAGGCATGCACGTGGGGCCCCCATGACATGTGGCATGCATTTGGGGCCCCCATGACTTGAGGCATGCATTTGGGCCCCCATGACATGCGGCATGCATGTGGGACCCCCATGCCATGCGGCATGCATTTGAATCCCCCATTACATGCGGCATGCACGTGGGGCCTCCATGACATGCGGCATGCATTTGGGCCCCCCATGACATGCGGAATGCCTGCGGGGCCCCCATGACATGCGGCATGCATGCAGGGCCCTCATGACATGCGGCATGAATTTGCGGTCCCCATGACATGCGGCATGCACGTGGGGCCCCCTTGACATGCGACATTCATTTGGGGCCCCCATGACATGTGGCATGCATGTGGGGCTCCCATGATATGCGGCATGCATTTGGGGCCCCCATGACATGTGGCATGCATGTGGGGCTCCCATGATATGCGCCATGCATGTGGGGCCCCTATGACATGCGGCATGCATTTGTGGGCCCCAAGATATGCGGCATGCATGTGGGGCCCCTATGACATTCGGCATCCATTTGGGGGGCCCAATGACATGCGGCATGCACGTGGGGCCCCCATGAAATGCGGCATGTCTGCGGGGCCCACATGACGTGCAGCATGCATTTGGATCCCCCATTACATGCTGCATGCAAGTGGGGCCCCTATGACATGCTGCATGAATTTGGGGCCCCCAATACATGCGGCATGCTTGTTCGGCCCACAAGACATGCGGCATGCATTTATGGCCCCCATGACATGCGGCAAGCATTTGAGCCCCCATGACATGCGGCATGCATTTGGGGCCCCATGACATGTGGCATGCATGTGGGGTCCCAATGACATGCGGCATGCATTTGGGGCCCCCATGACTTGAGGCATGCATTTGGGGCCCCCATGACATGCGGCATGCATGTGGGACCCCCATGACATGCGGCATGCATTTGAATCCCCCATTACATGCGGCATGCACATGGGGCCTTCATGACATGCGGCATGCATTTGGGTCCCCCATGACATGCGGAATGCCTGCGGGGCCCCCATGACATGCGGCATGCATGCAGGGCCCTCATGACATGCGGCATGAATTTGGGGTCCCCATGACATTCGGCATGCACGTGGAGCCCCCTTGACATGCGACATTCATTTGGGGCCCCCATGACATGTGGCATGCATGTGGGGCTCCCATGACATGCGGCATGCATTTATGGCCCCATGGCATGCGGCATGCATGTGGGGCCCAAATGCTTGCCGCATGTCATGGGGGCCTCCATGACATCCGGCATGCATGTGGGGCACCCATGACTTGCGCCATGCACGTGGGGCCCCTATGCCATGCGGCATGAATTTGGGGGCCCCATTACATGCGGCATGCACGTGGAGCCCCCATGACATGCGGCATGCATTTGGGGCCTCCATGACATGCGGCATGCATGTGGGGCCGAATGACATGTGCCATGCATGTGGGGCCCCTATGACATGCGCCATGCATTTGGGGCCCCGATGACATGCGGCATGCATGTGGGGCCCCCATGACATGCGGCATGCATTTGGGGCCTGCATAACATGCTGCATGCACTTGGGGTACCTGAGACAATGCGGCATGCACGTGGGGCCCCCATAACATGCTGCATGCATTTGGGGTGCCCGAGACATGCGGCATGCACGTGGGGCCCCTATGACATGCCGCATGCATTTGGGGCCCCCATTACATGTGGCATGCACATGGGGCCTCCATGACATGCAGCATACGCTTGGGGCCCCAATGACATGCAGCATGAGTTTGGATCCCCCATGACATGCGGCATGCACGTGGGGCCCCATGACATGAGTCATGCATTTGAGGCCGCCATGACATGCAGCATGGATTTGGGGCCCCCATGACATGGGGCATGCACGTGGGGCCCCTATGACATGCGGCATGCACGTGGGGCCCTCATGACATGCAGCATGCATTTGAGGCCACTATGACATGTGGCATGCATTTGGGGGCCCCATGACATGCGGCATGCACGTGGGGCCCCCATGACATGCGGCATACATTTGTGGCCCCGTGACATGAGGCATGCACGTGGGGCCCCCATGACATGCGGAATGCACGTGAGGCCCCCATGACATGAGGAATGCCTGCGGGGCCCCAATGACATGGGGCATGCATGCATTTGGGTCCCCCATGAAATGCGGCATGCATGTGGGGCCCCTATGACTTGAGCCATGCATTTGGGGCCCCCATGACATGCGGCATGTACGTGGGCCCCTCATGACATGCAGCATGCATTTGGGGCCCCCATGACATGCGGCATGCATGTAGGCCCCCATGAAATGCGCCATGCATGTGGGGCCCCTATGTCATGCGGCATGCATTTGTGGGCCCCAAGACATGCGGCATGCATTTGAATTCCCCCATTACATGAGGCATGCACGTGGGGCCCCCATGACATGTGGCATGCATTTGGGGCCCCCATGACATGCGGAATGCACGTGGGGCCCCTATGACATGCGACATGAATTTGGGAGCCCCAATACATGCGGCATGCATTTGTGGGCCCCAAGACATGCGGCATGCACGTGGGGCCTCCATGGCATGCTGCATTCATTTGGGGCCCCCATGATATGCGGCATGCATTTGGGGCCCCCATGACATGCGGCATGCATTTGAATCCCCCATTACATGTGGCATGCACGTTGGGCCCCCATGACATGCGGCATGCATTTGGGGCCCCCATGACATGTGGAATGCACGTGGGGCCCCTATGCCATGCGACATGAATTTGGGAGCCCCAATACATGCGGCATGCATTTGGGGCCTGCATAACATGCTGCATGCATTTGGGGTACCTGAGACATGCGGCATGCACATGAGGCCCCCATAACATGCTGCATGCATTTGGGGCCCCATTACATGTGGCATGCAACTGGGGCCCCCATGACATGCGACATATGCTTGGGGCCCCAATGACATGCGGCATGAGTTTGGATCCCCCATAACATGCGGCATGCACGTGGGGCCCCCATGACATGCGGAATGCCTGCGGGGCCCCGATGACATGCGGCATGCACGCTGGGCCCCCATGACATGCGTCATGCATTTATGGCCCCCATAACATGCGGCAAGCATTTGGGCCACCATGTTATGCGGCATGCATTTGGGGCCCCCATGACTTGAGGCATGCATTTGGGGCCCCGATGACATGCAGCATGCATGTGGGGCCCCCATGACATGTGGCATGCATTTGGGGCCTGCATAACATGCTGCATGCATTTGGGGTACCTGAGACATGCGGCATGCACGTGGGGCCCCTATGACATGCCGCATGCATTTGGGGCCCCCATTATATGCGGCATGCATGTAGGGCCCCCATGAAATGTGCCATGCATGTGGGGCCCCTATGACATGCGGCATGCATTTGTGAGACCCAAGACATGCGGCATGCACGTGGGGCCCCCATGACATGCCGCATGCATTTGGGGGCCCCATGACATGCGGCATGCACCTGGGACCCCCATGACATGAGTCATGCATTTGGGGCCGCCATGACATGCGGCATGCATTTGGAGCCCCCATGACATGCGGCATGTATTTGGATCCCCCATGAAATGCGACTTGCATGTGGGGCCCCCATGACATGCGGCATGCATTTGGGGCCCTCATGACATGTGGCATGCATTTGGGGCCCCCATGACATGCGGCATGCATTTGGGGCCCCCATGACATGCGGAATGCACGTGGGGCCCCCATGACATGCGGCATGCATTTGGGGCCTCCATGACATGTGGCATGCATGTGGGTCCCCATGACATGCGGCATGCATGTGGGGCCCCCATGACATGCGGCATGCATTTGGGCCCTCATGACATGCGGCATGCATTTGGGGCCTGCACAACATGCTGCATGCATTTGGGGTACCTGAGACATGTGGCATGCACATGGGGCCCCCATAACATGCTGCATGCATTTGGGGTGCCCGAGACATGCGGCATGCACGTGGGGCCCCAATGACATGCGGCATGCATGCGGGGCCCTCATGACATGCGGCATTCATGTGGG
Organism: Phyllobates terribilis; assembly: GCF_046119375.1. Lineage (NCBI taxonomy): Eukaryota > Metazoa > Chordata > Amphibia > Anura > Dendrobatidae > Phyllobates > Phyllobates terribilis. The sequence continues at coordinate 610,502,682 of NW_027362763.1, forward strand.
GCCCCCATGATATGTGGCATGCATGTGGGACCTCCATGATATGTGGCATGCATTTGGGGCCCCCATGACATGCGGAATGCATGTAGGGCCCCCATGAAATGCGCCATGCATGTGGGGCCCCTATGACATGCGGCATGCATTTGTGAGCCCCAAGACATGCGGCATGCACCTGGGGCCCCCATGACATGCTGCATGCATTTGAATCCCCCATTACATGCGCCATGCATGTGGGGCCCCCATGACATGCTCCATGCATGTGGGGCCCCTATGACATGAGGCATGGATTTGGGGGGCCCCATGACATGCAGCATGCACGTGGGGCACCCATGATATGCGGCATACATTTGTGGCCCCCGTGTCATGAGGCATGCACGTGGGGCCCCCATGATATGCGGCAAGCACGTGGGGCCCCAATGACATGCAGCATTCACGTGGGACCACCATAACATGCGGAATGCACGTGAGGCCCCCATGACATGCGGAATGCCTGCGGGGCCCCGATGACATGCGGCATGCACGCTGGGCCCCCATGACATGCGTCATGCATTTATGGCCCCCATAACATGCGGCAAGCATTTGGGCCACCATGTTATGCGGCATGCATTTGGGGCCCCCATGACTTGAGGCATGCATTTGGGGCCCCGATGACATGCAGCATGCACGTGGGGCCCCTATGACATGCCGCATACATTTGGGGCCCCCATGACATGCGGCATGCACCTGGGACCCCCATGACATGAGTCATGCATTTGGGGCCCCCATGACATGCGGCATGTATTTGGGTCCCCCATGAAATGCGACTTGCATGTGGGGCCCCCATGACATGCGGCATGCATTTGGGGCCCTCATGACATGTGGCATGCATTTGGGGCCCCCAATGACATGCGGCATGCATGTGGGGCCCTCATGACATGCGGCATGCATTTGGGGCCCCCATTATATGCGGCATGCATGTGGGGCCCCCATGATATGTGGCATGCATTTGGGGCCCCCATGACTTGAGGCATGCATTTGGGGCCCCTATGACATGCCACATGCATTTGGGGCCCCCATTACATGTGGCATGCACATGGGGCCCCCATGACATGTGGCATACGCTTGGGGCCCCAATGACATGTGGCATGAGTTTGAATTCCCCATGACATGCGGCATGCACGTGGGCCCCCATGACATGAGTCATGCATTTGGGGCCGCCATGACATGCGGCATGCATTTGGGGCCCCCATGACATGCGGCATGCATTTGTGTCCACAATGAAATGAGGCATGCATGTGGGGCCCCCAGGACATGCGGCATGCATTTGGGGCCCCCATGACATGTGGTATGCACGTGGGGCCTCTATGACATGCCGCATGCATTTGGGGCCCCCATGACATGCGGCGTGCATTTGGGACCCCCATGACATGCGACATGCATTTGGATCCCCCATTACATGCTGCATGCAAGTGGGGCCCCATGACAAGCGGCATGCATGTGGGGCCCCCATGACATGCGGCATGCATTTGGGGCCTCCATGACATGTGGCATGCATGTGGGTCCCCATTACATGTGGCATGCAAATGGGGCCCCCATGGCATGCGACATATGCTTGGGGCCCCAATGACATGCGGCATGAGTTTGGATCCCCCATAACATGCGGCATGCACGTGGGGCCCCCATGACATGCGGAATGCCTGCGGGGCCCCGATGACATGCGGCATGCACGCTGGGCCCCCATGACATGCGTCATGCATTTATGGCCCCCATAACATGCGGCAAGCATTTGGGCCACCATGTTATGCGGCATGCATTTGGGGCCCCCATGACTTGAGGCATGCATTTGGGGCCCCGATGACATGCAGCATGCATGTGGGGCCCCCATGACATGTGGCATGCATTTGGGGCCTGCATAACATGCTGCATGCATTTGGGGTACCTGAGACATGCGGCATGCACGTGGGGCCCCTATGACATGCCGCATGCATTTGGGGCCCCCATTATATGCGGCATGCATGTAGGGCCCCCATGAAATGTGCCATGCATGTGGGGCCCCTATGACATGCGGCATGCATTTGTGAGACCCAAGACATGCGGCATGCACGTGGGGCCCCCATGACATGCCGCATGCATTTGGGGGCCCCATGACATGCGGCATGCACCTGGGACCCCCATGACATGAGTCATGCATTTGGGGCCGCCATGACATGCGGCATGCATTTGGGGCCCCCATGACATGCGGCATGTATTTGGATCCCCCATGAAATGCGACTTGCATGTGGGGCCCCCATGACATGCGGCATGCATTTGGGGCCCTCATGACATGTGGCATGCATTTGGGGCCCCCATGACATGCGGCATGCATTTGGGGCCCCCATGACATGCGGAATGCACGTGGGGCCCCCATGACATGCGGCATGCATTTGGGTCCCCCATGAAATGCGGCGTGCATGTGGGGCCCCCATGACATGCGGCATGCATTTGGGTCCCCCATGAAATGTGGCGTGCATGTGGGGCCCCCATGACATGCGGCATGCATTTGGGGCCCTCATGACATGCGTCATGCATTTGGGGCCCCCATGACATGCGGCATGCATGTAGGGCCCCCATGACATGCGGCATGCAGGCGGGGCCCTCATGACATGCGGCATGCATTTGGGGCCTCCATGACATGTGGCATGCATGTGGGTCCCCATGACATGCGGCATGCATGTGGGGCCCCCATGACATGCGGCATGCATTTGGGCCCCCATGACATGCGGCATGCATTTGGGGCCTGCACAACATGCTGCATGCATTTGGGGTACCTGAGACATGTGGCATGCACATGGGGCCCCCATAACATGCTGCATGCATTTGGGGTGCCCGAGACATGCGGCATGCACGTGGGGCCCCAATGACATGCGGCATGCATGCGGGGCCCTCATGACATGCGGCATTCATGTGGGGCCCCCATGATATGTGGCATGCATGTGGGACCCCCATGATATGTGGCATGCATTTGGGGCCCCCATGACATGCGGAATGCATGTAGGGCCCCCATGAAATGCGCCATGCATGTGGGGCCCCTATGACATGCGGCATGCATTTGTGAGCCCCAAGACATGCGGCATGCACCTGGGGCCCCCATGACATGCTGCATGCATTTGAATCCCCCATTACATGCGCCATGCATGTGGGGCCCCCATGACATGCTCCATGCATGTGGGGCCCCTATGACATGAGGCATGGATTTGGGGGGCCCCATGACATGCAGCATGCACGTGGGGCACCCATGATATGCGGCATACATTTGTGGCCCCCGTGTCATGAGGCATGCACGTGGGGCCCCCATGATATGCGGCAAGCACGTGGGGCCCCAATGACATGCAGCATTCACGTGGGACCACCATAACATGCGGAATGCACGTGAGGCCCCCATGACATGCGGAATGCCTGCGGGGCCCCGATGACATGCGGCATGCACGCTGGGCCCCCATGACATGCGTCATGCATTTATGGCCCCCATAACATGCGGCAAGCATTTGGGCCACCATGTTATGCGGCATGCATTTGGGGCCCCCATGACTTGAGGCATGCATTTGGGGCCCCGATGACATGCAGCATGCACGTGGGGCCCCTATGACATGCCGCATACATTTGGGGCCCCCATGACATGCGGCATGCACCTGGGACCCCCATGACATGAGTCATGCATTTGGGGCCCCCATGACATGCGGCATGTATTTGGGTCCCCCATGAAATGCGACTTGCATGTGGGGCCCCCATGACATGCGGCATGCATTTGGGGCCCTCATGACATGTGGCATGCATTTGGGGCCCCCAATGACATGCGGCATGCATGTGGGGCCCTCATGACATGCGGCATGCATTTGGGGCCCCCATTATATGCGGCATGCATGTGGGGCCCCCATGATATGTGGCATGCATTTGGGGCCCCCATGACTTGAGGCATGCATTTGGGGCCCCTATGACATGCCACATGCATTTGGGGCCCCCATTACATGTGGCATGCACATGGGGCCCCCATGACATGTGGCATACGCTTGGGGCCCCAATGACATGTGGCATGAGTTTGAATTCCCCATGACATGCGGCATGCACGTGGGCCCCCATGACATGAGTCATGCATTTGGGGCCACCATGACATGCGGCATGCATTTGGGGCCCCCATGACATGCGGCATGCATTTGTGTCCACAATGAAATGAGGCATGCATGTGGGGCCCCCAGGACATGCGGCATGCATTTGGGGCCCCCATGACATGTGGTATGCACGTGGGGCCTCTATGACATGCCGCATGCATTTGGGGCCCCCATGACATGCGGCGTGCATTTGGGACCCCCATGACATGCGTCATGCATTTGGATCCCCCATTACATGCTGCATGCAAGTGGGGCCCCATGACAAGCGGCATGCATGTGGGCCCCCCATGACATGCGGAATGCATGTGGGGCCCCTATGACATGCGGCATGCATGTGGGACCCCCATGACATGCGGCATGCACGTTGGACCCCCATGACATGCGGCATGCACGTGGGGCCCCCATGACATGCGGCATGCATGTGGGGCCCCCATGACATGCTCCATGCATGTGGGGCCCCTATGACATGCGGCATACATTTGGGGGGGCCCATGACATGCGGCATGCACGTGGGGCCCCCATGACATGCGGCATACATTCGTGGCCCCCGTGACATGAGGCATGCACGTGGGGCCCCCATGACATGCGGCAATCACGTGGGGCCCCAATGACATGCAGCATGCACGTGGGAGCCCAATGACATGCGGAATGCACGTGAGTCCCCCATGACATGCGGAATGCCTGCGGGGCCCCAATGACATGCGGCATGCATGCGGGGCCCTCATGACATGCGGCATGCATGTGGGGCCCCCATTATATGTGGCATGCATTTGGGGCCCCCATGACTTGAAGCATGCATATGGGGCCCCCATGACATGCTGCATGCGTTTGGGGCCCCTAAGATATGCGGCATGCATTTGGGGCCCCTATGACTTGAGTCATGCATTTGGGGCCCCCATGACATGCGGCATGTACGTGGGCCCCTCATGACATGCAGCATGCATTTGGGGCCCCCATGACATGCGGCATGCATGTAGGCCCCCATGAAATGTGCCATGCATGTGGGGCCCCTATGTCATGCGGCATGCATTTGTGGACCCCAAGACATGCGGCATGCACGTGGGGCCTCCATGGCATGCTGCATTCATTTGGGGCCCCCATGATATGCGGCATGCATTTGGGGCCCCATGACTTGAGGCATGCATTTGGGGCCCCCATGACATGCGGCATGCATTTGAATCCCCCATTACATTCGGCATGCACGTTGGGCCCCCATGACATGTGGAATGCACGTGGGGCCCCTATGCCATGCGACATGAATTTGGGAGCCCCAATACATGCGGCATGCATTTGGGGCCTGCATAACATGCTGCATGCATTTGGGGTACCTGAGACATGCGGCATGCACATGAGGCCCCCATAACATGCTGCATGCATTTGGGGCCCCATTACATGTGGCATGCAAATGGGGCCCCCATGACATGCGACATATGCTTGGGGCCCCAATGACATGCGGCATGAGTTTGGATCCTCCATAACATGCGGCATGCACGTGGGGCCCCCATGACATGCGGCATGCATGTGGGGCCCCCATGACATGCTCCATGCATGTGGGGCCCCTATGACATGCGGCATGCATTTGGGGGGCCCATGACATGCGGCATACACTTGGGGCCCCCATGACATGCGGACAACATTTGTGGCCCCCGTGACATGAGGCATGCACTTGGGGCCCCCATGACATGCGGCAAGCACGCAGGGCCCCAATGACATGCAGCATGTACGTGGGGCCCCCATGACATACGGAATGCACGTGAGGCCCCCATGACAAGTGGAATGCCTGTGGGGCCCCAATGACATGGGGCATGCATGCATTTGGGTCACCCATGAAATGCGGCATGCATGTGGGGCCCCCATGACATGTGGCATGCATGTGGGGTCCCATGATATGCGGCATGCAGTTGGGGCCCCAATACATGCGGAATGCACGTGGGGCCCCAATGACATGCAGCATGCCCGTGGGGCCCCCATGACATGCGGAATGCACGTGAGGCCCCCATGACATGCTCCATGCATGTGGGGCCCCTATGACATGCGGCATGCATTTGGGGGGCCCATGACATGCGGCATACACTTGGGGCCCCCATGACATGCGGACAACATTTGTGGCCCCCGTGACATGAGGCATGCACTTGGGGCCCCCATGACATGCGGCAAGCACGCAGGGCCCCAATGACATGCAGCATGTACGTGGGGCCCCCATGACATGCGGAATGCACGTGAGGCCCCCATGACAAGTGGAATGCCTGCGGGGCCCCAATGACATGGGGCATGCATGCATTTGGGTCACCCATGAAATGCGGCATGCATGTGGGGCCCCCATGACATGTGGCATGCATGTGGGGTCCCATGATATGCGGCATGCAGTTGGGGCCCCAATACATGCGGAATGCACGTGGGGCCCCAATGACATGCAGCATGCCCGTGGGGCCCCCATGACATGCGGAATGCACGTGAGGCCCCCATGACATGCGGAATGCCTGCGGGGCCCCCATGACATGCGGCATGCATTTGGGGCCCCCATGACTTGAGGCATGCATTTGGGCCCCCATGACATGCGGCATGCATGTGGGACCCCCATGCCATGCGGCATGCATTTGAATCCCCCATTACATGCGGCATGCACGTGGGGCCTCCATGACATGCGGCATGCATTTGGGCCCCCCATGACATGCGGAATGCCTGCGGGGCCCCCATGACATGCGGCATGCATGCAGGGCCCTCATGACATGCAGCATGAATTTGCGGTCCCCATGACATGCGGCATGCACGTGGGGCCCCCTTGACATGCGACATTCATTTGGGGCCCCCATGACATGTGGCATGCATGTGGGGCTCCCATGATATGCGCCATGCATGTGGGGCCCCTATGACATGCGGCATGCATTTGTGGGCCCCAAGATATGCGGCATGCATGTGGGGCCCCTATGACATTCGGCATCCATTTGGGGGGCCCAATGACATGCGGCATGCACGTGGGGCCCCCATGAAATGCGGCATGTCTGCGGGGCCCACATGACGTGCAGCATGCATTTGGATCCCCCATTACATGCTGCATGCAAGTGGGGCCCCCATGAAATGCGCCATGCATGTGGGGCCCCTATGACATGCCGCATGCATTTGGGGCCCCCATTACATGTGGCATGCACATGGGGCCTCCATGACATGCGGCATACGCTTGGGGCCCCAATGACATGCAGCATGAGTTTGGATCCCCCATGACATGCGGCATGCACGTGGGGCCCCATGACATGAGTCATGCATTTGAGGCCGCCATGACATGCAGCATGGATTTGGGGCCCCCATGACATGGGGCATGCACGTGGGGCCCCTATGACATGCGGCATGCACGTGGGGCCCTCATGACATGCAGCATGCATTTGAGGCCACTATGACATGCGGCATGCATTTGGGGGGCCCCATGACATGCGGCATGCACGTGGGGCCCCCATGACATGCGGCATACATTTGTGGCCCCGTGACATGAGGCATGCACGTGGGGCCCCCATGACATGCGGAATGCACGTGAGGCCCCCATGACATGAGCAATGCCTGCGGGGCCCCAATGACATGGGGCATGCATGCATTTGGGTCCCCCATGAAATGCGGCATGCATGTGGGGCCCCTATGACTTGAGCCATGCATTTGGGGCCCCCATGACATGCGGCATGTACGTGGGCCCCTCATGACATGCAGCATGCATTTGGGGCCCCCATGACATGCGGCATGCATGTAGGCCCCCATGAAATGCGCATGCATGTGGGGCCCCTATGTCATGCGGCATGCATTTGTGGGCCCCAAGACATGCGGCATGCATTTGAATTCCCCCATTACATGAGGCATGCACGTGGGGCCCCCATGACATGTGGCATGCATTTGGGCCCCCCATGACTTGAGGCATGCATTTGGGCCCCCATGACATGCGGCATGCATGTGGGACCCCCATGCCATGCGGCATGCATTTGAATCCCCCATTACATGCGGCATGCACGTGGGGCCTCCATGACATGCGGCATGCATTTGGGCCCCCCATGACATGCGGAATGCCTGCGGGGCCCCCATGACATGCGGCATGCATGCAGGGCCCTCATGACATGCGGCATGAATTTGCGGTCCCCATGACATGCGGCATGCACGTGGGGCCCCCTTGACATGCGACATTCATTTGGGGCCCCCATGACATGTGGCATGCATGTGGGGCTCCCATGATATGCGGCATGCATTTGGGGCCCCCATGACATGTGGCATGCATGTGGGGCTCCCATGATATGCGCCATGCATGTGGGGCCCCTATGACATGCGGCATGCATTTGTGGGCCCCAAGATATGCGGCATGCATGTGGGGCCCCTATGACATTCGGCATCCATTTGGGGGGCCCAATGACATGCGGCATGCACGTGGGGCCCCCATGAAATGCGGCATGTCTGCGGGGCCCACATGACGTGCAGCATGCATTTGGATCCCCCATTACATGCTGCATGCAAGTGGGGCCCCTATGACATGCTGCATGAATTTGGGGCCCCCAATACATGCGGCATGCTTGTTCGGCCCACAAGACATGCGGCATGCATTTATGGCCCCCATGACATGCGGCAAGCATTTGAGCCCCCATGACATGCGGCATGCATTTGGGGCCCCATGACATGTGGCATGCATGTGGGGTCCCAATGACATGCGGCATGCATTTGGGGCCCCCATGACTTGAGGCATGCATTTGGGGCCCCCATGACATGCGGCATGCATGTGGGACCCCCATGACATGCGGCATGCATTTGAATCCCCCATTACATGCGGCATGCACATGGGGCCTTCATGACATGCGGCATGCATTTGGGTCCCCCATGACATGCGGAATGCCTGCGGGGCCCCCATGACATGCGGCATGCATGCAGGGCCCTCATGACATGCGGCATGAATTTGGGGTCCCCATGACATTCGGCATGCACGTGGAGCCCCCTTGACATGCGACATTCATTTGGGGCCCCCATGACATGTGGCATGCATGTGGGGCTCCCATGACATGCGGCATGCATTTATGGCCCCATGGCATGCGGCATGCATGTGGGGCCCAAATGCTTGCCGCATGTCATGGGGGCCTCCATGACATCCGGCATGCATGTGGGGCACCCATGACTTGCGCCATGCACGTGGGGCCCCTATGCCATGCGGCATGAATTTGGGGGCCCCATTACATGCGGCATGCACGTGGAGCCCCCATGACATGCGGCATGCATTTGGGGCCTCCATGACATGCGGCATGCATGTGGGGCCGAATGACATGTGCCATGCATGTGGGGCCCCTATGACATGCGCCATGCATTTGGGGCCCCGATGACATGCGGCATGCATGTGGGGCCCCCATGACATGCGGCATGCATTTGGGGCCTGCATAACATGCTGCATGCACTTGGGGTACCTGAGACAATGCGGCATGCACGTGGGGCCCCCATAACATGCTGCATGCATTTGGGGTGCCCGAGACATGCGGCATGCACGTGGGGCCCCTATGACATGCCGCATGCATTTGGGGCCCCCATTACATGTGGCATGCACATGGGGCCTCCATGACATGCGGCATACGCTTGGGGCCCCAATGACATGCAGCATGAGTTTGGATCCCCCATGACATGCGGCATGCACGTGGGGCCCCATGACATGAGTCATGCATTTGAGGCCGCCATGACATGCAGCATGGATTTGGGGCCCCCATGACATGGGGCATGCACGTGGGGCCCCTATGACATGCGGCATGCACGTGGGGCCCTCATGACATGCAGCATGCATTTGAGGCCACTATGACATGTGGCATGCATTTGGGGGCCCCATGACATGCGGCATGCACGTGGGGCCCCCATGACATGCGGCATACATTTGTGGCCCCGTGACATGAGGCATGCACGTGGGGCCCCCATGACATGCGGAATGCACGTGAGGCCCCCATGACATGAGGAATGCCTGCGGGGCCCCAATGACATGGGGCATGCATGCATTTGGGTCCCCCATGAAATGCGGCATGCATGTGGGGCCCCTATGACTTGAGCCATGCATTTGGGGCCCCCATGACATGCGGCATGTACGTGGGCCCCTCATGACATGCAGCATGCATTTGGGGCCCCCATGACATGCGGCATGCATGTAGGCCCCCATGAAATGCGCCATGCATGTGGTGCCCCTATGTCATGCGGCATGCATTTGTGGGCCCCAAGACATGCGGCATGCATTTGAATTCCCCCATTACATGAGGCATGCACGTGGGGCCCCCATGACATGTGGCATGCATTTGGGGCCCCCATGACATGCGGAATGCACGTGGGGCCCCTATGACATGCGACATGAATTTGGGAGCCCCAATACATGCGGCATGCATTTGTGGGCCCCAAGACATGCGGCATGCACGTGGGGCCTCCATGGCATGCTGCATTCATTTGGGGCCCCCATGATATGCGGCATGCATTTGGGGCCCCCATGACATGCGGCATGCATTTGAATCCCCCATTACATGCGGCATGCACGTTGGGCCCCCATGACATGCGGCATGCATTTGGGGCCCCCATGACATGTGGAATGCACGTGGGGCCCCTATGCCATGCGACATGAATTTGGGAGCCCCAATACATGCGGCATGCATTTGGGGCCTGCATAACATGCTGCATGCATTTGGGGTACCTGAGACATGCGGCATGCACATGAGGCCCCCATAACATGCTGCATGCATTTGGGGCCCCATTACATGTGGCATGCAACTGGGGCCCCCATGACATGCGACATATGCTTGGGGCCCCAATGACATGCGGCATGAGTTTGGATCCCCCATAACATGCGGCATGCACGTGGGGCCCCCATGACATGCGGAATGCCTGCGGGGCCCCGATGACATGCGGCATGCACGCTGGGCCCCCATGACATGCGTCATGCATTTATGGCCCCCATAACATGCGGCAAGCATTTGGGCCACCATGTTATGCGGCATGCATTTGGGGCCCCCATGACTTGAGGCATGCATTTGGGGCCCCGATGACATGCAGCATGCACGTGGGGCCCCTATGACATGCCGCATACATTTGGGGCCCCCATGACATGCGGCATGCACCTGGGACCCCCATGACATGAGTCATGCATTTGGGGCCCCCATGACATGCGGCATGTATTTGGGTCCCCCATGAAATGCGACTTGCATGTGGGGCCCCCATGACATGCGGCATGCATTTGGGGCCCTCATGACATGTGGCATGCATTTGGGGCCCCCAATGACATGCGGCATGCATGTGGGGCCCTCATGACATGCGGCATGCATTTGGGGCCCCCATTATATGCGGCATGCATGTGGGGCCCCCATGATATGTGGCATGCATTTGGGGCCCCCATGACTTGAGGCATGCATTTGGGGCCCTTATGACATGCCACATGCATTTGGGGCCCCCATTACATGTGGCATGCACATGGGGCCCCCATGACATGTGGCATACGCTTGGGGCCCCAATGACATGTGGCATGAGTTTGAATTCCCCATGACATGCGGCATGCACGTGGGCCCCCATGACATGAGTCATGCATTTGGGGCCGCCATGACATGCGGCATGCATTTGGGGCCCCCATGACATGCGGCATGCATTTGTGTCCACAATGAAATGAGGCATGCATGTGGGGCCCCCAGGACATGCGGCATGCATTTGGGGCCCCCATGACATGTGGTATGCACGTGGGGCCTCTATGACATGCCGCATGCATTTGGGGCCCCCATGACATGCGGCGTGCATTTGGGACCCCCATGACATGCGTCATGCATTTGGATCCCCCATTACATGCTGCATGCAAGTGGGGCCCCATGACAAGCGGCATGCATGTGGGGCCCCCATGACATGCGGCATGCATTTGGGGCCTCCATGACATGTGGCATGCATGTGGGTCCCCATTACATGTGGCATGCAAATGGGGCCCCCATGACATGCGACATATGCTTGGGGCCCCAATGACATGCGGCATGAGTTTGGATCCCCCATAACATGCGGCATGCACGTGGGGCCCCCATGACATGCGGAATGCCTGCGGGGCCCCGATGACATGCGGCATGCACGCTGGGCCCCCATGACATGCGTCATGCATTTATGGCCCCCATAACATGCGGCAAGCATTTGGGCCACCATGTTATGCGGCATGCATTTGGGGCCCCCATGACTTGAGGCATGCATTTGGGGCCCCGATGACATGCAGCATGCATGTGGGGCCCCCATGACATGTGGCATGCATTTGGGGCCTGCATAACATGCTGCATGCATTTGGGGTACCTGAGACATGCGGCATGCACGTGGGGCCCCTATGACATGCCGCATGCATTTGGGGCCCCCATTATATGCGGCATGCATGTAGGGCCCCCATGAAATGTGCCATGCATGTGGGGCCCCTATGACATGCGGCATGCATTTGTGAGACCCAAGACATGCGGCATGCACGTGGGGCCCCCATGACATGCCGCATGCATTTGGGGGCCCCATGACATGCGGCATGCACCTGGGACCCCCATGACATGAGTCATGCATTTGGGGCCGCCATGACATGCGGCATGCATTTGGGGCCCCCATGACATGCGGCATGTATTTGGATCCCCCATGAAATGCGACTTGCATGTGGGGCCCCCATGACATGCGGCATGCATTTGGGGCCCTCATGACATGTGGCATGCATTTGGGGCCCCCATGACATGCGGCATGCATTTGGGGCCCCCATGACATGCGGAATGCACGTGGGGCCCCCATGACATGCGGCATGCATTTGGGTCCCCCATGAAATGCGGCGTGCATGTGGGGCCCCCATGACATGCGGCATGCATTTGGGTCCCCCATGAAATGTGGCGTGCATGTGGGGCCCCCATGACATGCGGCATGCATTTGGGGCCCTCATGACATGCGTCATGCATTTGGGGCCCCCATGACATGCGGCATGCATGTAGGGCCCCCATGACATGCGGCATGCAGGCGGGGCCCTCATGACATGCGGCATGCATTTGGGGCCTCCATGACATGTGGCATGCATGTGGGTCCCCATGACATGCGGCATGCATGTGGGGCCCCCATGACATGCGGCATGCATTTGGGCCCCCATGACATGCGGCATGCATTTGGGGCCTGCACAACATGCTGCATGCATTTGGGGTACCTGAGACATGTGGCATGCACATGGGGCCCCCATAACATGCTGCATGCATTTGGGGTGCCCGAGACATGCGGCATGCACGTGGGGCCCCAATGACATGCGGCATGCATGCGGGGCCCTCATGACATGCGGCATTCATGTGGGGCCCCCATGATATGTGGCATGCATGTGGGACCCCCATGATATGTGGCATGCATTTGGGGCCCCCATGACATGCGGAATGCATGTAGGGCCCCCATGAAATGCGCCATGCATGTGGGGCCCCTATGACATGCGGCATGCATTTGTGAGCCCCAAGACATGCGGCATGCACCTGGGGCCCCCATGACATGCTGCATGCATTTGAATCCCCCATTACATGCGCCATGCATGTGGGGCCCCCATGACATGCTCCATGCATGTGGGGCCCCTATGACATGAGGCATGGATTTGGGGGGCCCCATGACATGCAGCATGCACGTGGGGCACCCATGATATGCGGCATACATTTGTGGCCCCCGTGTCATGAGGCATGCACGTGGGGCCCCCATGATATGCGGCAAGCACGTGGGGCCCCAATGACATGCAGCATTCACGTGGGACCACCATAACATGCGGAATGCACGTGAGGCCCCCATGACATGCGGAATGCCTGCGGGGCCCCGATGACATGCGGCATGCACGCTGGGCCCCCATGACATGCGTCATGCATTTATGGCCCCCATAACATGCGGCAAGCATTTGGGCCACCATGTTATGCGGCATGCATTTGGGGCCCCCATGACTTGAGGCATGCATTTGGGGCCCCGATGACATGCAGCATGCACGTGGGGCCCCTATGACATGCCGCATACATTTGGGGCCCCCATGACATGCGGCATGCACCTGGGACCCCCATGACATGAGTCATGCATTTGGGGCCCCCATGACATGCGGCATGTATTTGGGTCCCCCATGAAATGCGACTTGCATGTGGGGCCCCCATGACATGCGGCATGCATTTGGGGCCCTCATGACATGTGGCATGCATTTGGGGCCCCCAATGACATGCGGCATGCATGTGGGGCCCTCATGACATGCGGCATGCATTTGGGGCCCCCATTATATGCGGCATGCATGTGGGGCCCCCATGATATGTGGCATGCATTTGGGGCCCCCATGACTTGAGGCATGCATTTGGGGCCCCTATGACATGCCACATGCATTTGGGGCCCCCATTACATGTGGCATGCACATGGGCCCCCATGACATGTGGCATACGCTTGGGGCCCCAATGACATGTGGCATGAGTTTGAATTCCCCATGACATGCGGCATGCACGTGGGCCCCCATGACATGAGTCATGCATTTGGGGCCGCCATGACATGCGGCATGCATTTGGGGCCCCCATGACATGCGGCATGCATTTGTGTCCACAATGAAATGAGGCATGCATGTGGGGCCCCCAGGACATGCGGCATGCATTTGGGGCCCCCATGACATGTGGTATGCACGTGGGGCCTCTATGACATGCCGCATGCATTTGGGGCCCCCATGACATGCGGCGTGCATTTGGGACCCCCATGACATGCGTCATGCATTTGGATCCCCCATTACATGCTGCATGCAAGTGGGGCCCCATGACAAGCGGCATGCATGTGGGCCCCCCATGACATGCGGAATGCATGTGGGGCCCCTATGACATGCGGCATGCATGTGGGACCCCCATGACATGCGGCATGCACGTTGGACCCCCATGACATGCGGCATGCACGTGGGGCCCCCATGACATGCGGCATGCATGTGGGGCCCCCATGACATGCTCCATGCATGTGGGGCCCCTATGACATGCGGCATACATTTGGGGGGGCCCATGACATGCG
The DNA here is from genome assembly GCF_046119375.1 of Phyllobates terribilis. Lineage (NCBI taxonomy): Eukaryota > Metazoa > Chordata > Amphibia > Anura > Dendrobatidae > Phyllobates > Phyllobates terribilis. The sequence continues at coordinate 610,517,795 of NW_027362763.1, forward strand.
GCATGCACGTGGGGCCCCCATGACATGCGGCATACATTCGTGGCCCCCGTGACATGAGGCATGCACGTGGGGCCCCCATGACATGCGGCAATCACGTGGGGCCCCAATGACATGCAGCATGCACGTGGGAGCCCAATGACATGCGGAATGCACGTGAGTCCCCCATGACATGCGGAATGCCTGCGGGGCCCCAATGACATGCGGCATGCATGCGGGGCCCTCATGACATGCGGCATGCATGTGGGGCCCCCATTATATGTGGCATGCATTTGGGGCCCCCATGACTTGAAGCATGCATATGGGGCCCCCATGACATGCTGCATGCGTTTGGGGCCCCTAAGATATGCGGCATGCATTTGGGGCCCCTATGACTTGAGTCATGCATTTGGGGCCCCCATGACATGCGGCATGTACGTGGGCCCCTCATGACATGCAGCATGCATTTGGGGCCCCCATGACATGCGGCATGCATGTAGGCCCCCATGAAATGTGCCATGCATGTGGGGCCCCTATGTCATGCGGCATGCATTTGTGGACCCCAAGACATGCGGCATGCACGTGGGGCCTCCATGGCATGCTGCATTCATTTGGGGCCCCCATGATATGCGGCATGCATTTGGGGCCCCATGACTTGAGGCATGCATTTGGGGCCCCCATGACATGCGGCATGCATTTGAATCCCCCATTACATGCGGCATGCACGTTGGGCCCCCATGACATGTGGAATGCACGTGGGGCCCCTATGCCATGCGACATGAATTTGGGAGCCCCAATACATGCGGCATGCATTTGGGGCCTGCATAACATGCTGCATGCATTTGGTGTACCTGAGACATGCGGCATGCACATGAGGCCCCCATAACATGCTGCATGCATTTGGGGCCCCATTACATGTGGCATGCAAATGGGGCCCCCATGACATGCGACATATGCTTGGGGCCCCAATGACATGCGGCATGAGTTTGGATCCTCCATAACATGCGGCATGCACGTGGGGCCCCCATGACATGCGGCATGCATGTGGGGCCCCCATGACATGCTCCATGCATGTGGGGCCCCTATGACATGCGGCATGCATTTGGGGGGCCCATGACATGCGGCATACACTTGGGGCCCCCATGACATGCGGACAACATTTGTGGCCCCCGTGACATGAGGCATGCACTTGGGGCCCCCATGACATGCGGCAAGCACGCAGGGCCCCAATGACATGCAGCATGTACGTGGGGCCCCCATGACATACGGAATGCACGTGAGGCCCCCATGACAAGTGGAATGCCTGTGGGGCCCCAATGACATGGGGCATGCATGCATTTGGGTCACCCATGAAATGCGGCATGCATGTGGGGCCCCCATGACATGTGGCATGCATGTGGGGTCCCATGATATGCGGCATGCAGTTGGGGCCCCAATACATGCGGAATGCACGTGGGGCCCCAATGACATGCAGCATGCCCGTGGGGCCCCCATGACATGCGGAATGCACGTGAGGCCCCCATGACATGCTCCATGCATGTGGGGCCCCTATGACATGCGGCATGCATTTGGGGGGCCCATGACATGCGGCATACACTTGGGGCCCCCATGACATGCGGACAACATTTGTGGCCCCCGTGACATGAGGCATGCACTTGGGGCCCCCATGACATGCGGCAAGCACGCAGGGCCCCAATGACATGCAGCATGTACGTGGGGCCCCCATGACATGCGGAATGCACGTGAGGCCCCCATGACAAGTGGAATGCCTGCGGGGCCCCAATGACATGGGGCATGCATGCATTTGGGTCACCCATGAAATGCGGCATGCATGTGGGGCCCCCATGACATGTGGCATGCATGTGGGGTCCCATGATATGCGGCATGCAGTTGGGGCCCCAATACATGCGGAATGCACGTGGGGCCCCAATGACATGCAGCATGCCCGTGGGGCCCCCATGACATGCGGAATGCACGTGAGGCCCCCATGACATGCGGAATGCCTGCGGGGCCCCCATGACATGCGGCATGCATTTGGGGCCCCCATGACTTGAGGCATGCATTTGGGCCCCCATGACATGCGGCATGCATGTGGGACCCCCATGCCATGCGGCATGCATTTGAATCCCCCATTACATGCGGCATGCACGTGGGGCCTCCATGACATGCGGCATGCATTTGGGCCCCCCATGACATGCGGAATGCCTGCGGGGCTCCCATGACATGCGGCATGCATGCAGGGCCCTCATGACATGCAGCATGAATTTGCGGTCCCCATGACATGCGGCATGCACGTGGGGCCCCCTTGACATGCGACATTCATTTGGGGCCCCCATGACATGTGGCATGCATGTGGGGCTCCCATGATATGCGGCATGCATTTGGGGCCCCCATGACATGTGGCATGCATGTGGGGCTCCCATGATATGCGCCATGCATGTGGGGCCCCTATGACATGCGGCATGCATTTGTGGGCCCCAAGATATGCGGCATGCATGTGGGGCCCCTATGACATTCGGCATCCATTTGGGGGGCCCAATGACATGCGGCATGCACGTGGGGCCCCCATAAAATGCGGCATGTCTGCGGGGCCCACATGACGTGCAGCATGCATTTGGATCCCCCATTACATGCTGCATGCAAGTGGGGCCCCCATGAAATGCGCCATGCATGTGGGGCCCCTATGACATGCTGCATGAATTTATGGCCCCCATGACATGCGGCAAGCATTTGAGCCCCCATGACATGCGGCATGCATTTGGGGCCCCATGACATGTGGCATGCATGTGGGGTCCCAATGACATGCGGCATGCATTTGGGGCCCCCATGACTTGAGGCATGCATTTGGGGCCCCCATGACATGCGGCATGCATGTGGGACCCCCATGACATGCGGCATGCATTTGAATCCCCCATTACATGCGGCATGCACATGGGGCCTTCATGACATGCGGCATGCATTTGGGTCCCCCATGAAATGCGGCATGCATGTGGGGCCCCTATGACTTGAGCCATGCATTTGGGGCCCCCATGACATGCGGCATGTACGTGGGCCCCTCATGACATGCAGCATGCATTTGGGGCCCCCATGACATGCGGCATGCATGTAGGCCCCCATGAAATGCGCCATGCATGTGGGGCCCCTATGTCATGCGGCATGCATTTGTGGGCCCCAAGACATGCGGCATGCATTTGAATTCCCCCATTACATGAGGCATGCACGTGGGGCCCCCATGACATGTGGCATGCATTTGGGGCCCCCATGACATGCGGAATGCACGTGGGGCCCCTATGACATGCGACATGAATTTGGGAGCCCCAATACATGCGGCATGCATTTGGGGCCTGCATAACATGCTGCATGCATTTGGGGTACCTGAGACATGCGGCATGCACATGAGGCCCCCATAACATGCTGCATGCATTTGGGGCCCCCATTACATGTGGCATGCAAATGGGGCCCCCATGACATGCGACATATGCTTGGGGCCCCAATGACATGCGGCATGAGTTTGGATCCCCCATAACATGCGGCATGCACGTGGGGCCCCCATGACATGCGGCATGCATGTGGGGACCCCATGACATGCTCCATGCATGTGGGGCCCCTATGACATGCGGCATGCATTTGGGGGTCCCATGACATGCGGCATACACGTGGGACCCCCATGACATGCGGACAACATTTGTGGCCCCCGTGACATGAGGCATGCACTTGGGGCCCCCATGACATGCGGCAAGCACGCAGGGCCCCAATGACATGCAGCATGTACGTGGGGCCCCCATGACATGCGGAATGCACGTGATGCCCCCATGACAAGTGGAATGCCTGTGGGGCCCCAATGACATGGGGCATGCATGCATTTGGGTCCCCCATGAAATGCGGCATGCATGTGGGGCCCCCATGACATGTGGCATGCATGTGGGGTCCCATGATATGCGGCATGCAGTTGGGGCCCCCAATACATGCGGCATGCACGTGGGGCCCCAATGACATGCAGCATGCCCGTGGGGCCCCCATGACATGCGGAATGCACGTGAGGCCCCCATGACATGCGGAATGCCTGCGGGGCCCCCTTGATATGCGGCATGCATTTGGGGCCCCCATGACTTGAGGCATGCATTTGGGGCCCCCATGACATGCGGCATGCATGTGGGACCACAATGACATGCGGCATGCATTTGAATCCCCCATTACATGCGGCATGCAGGTGGTTCCCCCATGACATGCGGCATGCATTTGGGGCCCCCAATACATGCGGCATGCACGTTGGGCCCCATGACATGCTCCATGCATGTGGGGCCCCTATGACATGCGGCATGCATTTGGGGGGCCCCATGACATGTGGCATGCACGTGGGGCCACCATGACATGTGGCATACATTTGTGGCCCCCGTGACATGAGGCATGCACGTGGGGCCCCCGTGACATGAAGCATGCACGTGGGGCCCCCATGACATGCGGCATGCACGTGGGGCCCCAATGACATGCAGCATGCCCGTGGGGCCCCCATGACATGCGGAATGCACGTGAGGCCCCCATGACATGCGGAATGCCTGCGGGGCCCCCTTGATATGCGGCATGCATTTGGGGCCCCCATGACTTGAGGCATGCATTTGGGGCCCCCATGACATGCGGCATGCATGTGGGACCACCATGACATGCGGCATGCATTTGAATCCCCCATTACATGCGGCATGCAGGTGGTTCCCCCATGACATGCGGCATGCATTTGGGGCCCCCAATACATGCGGCATGCACGTTGGGCCCCATGACATGCTCCATGCATGTGGGGCCCCTATGACATGCGGCATGCATTTGGGGGGCCCCATGACATGTGGCATGCACGTGGGGCCACCATGACATGTGGCATACATTTGTGGCCCCCGTGACATGAGGCATGCACGTGGGGCCCCCATGACATGCGGCATACATTTATGGCCCCCATGACATGCGGCAAGCATTTGGGCCCCCATGACATGCGGCATGCATGTGGGGCCCCCATGACATGCGACATTCATTTGGGGCCCCCATGACATGTGGCATGCATGTGGGGTCCCATGATATGTGGCATGCAGTTGGGGCCCCAATACATGTTTCATGCACGTTGGGCACCCATGACATGTGACATGCATTTATGGCCCCATGACATGCGGCATGAATTTGGGCCCTCATGAAATGTGCCATGCATGTGGGGCCCCTATGACATGCGGCATGCATTTGTGGGCCCCAAGACATGTGGCATGCACGTGGGCCCCCCATGACATGCTGCATGCATTTGGGGCCCCCATGATATGTGGCACGCACTTGGGGCCCCCATGCCATGCGGCATGCATGTGGGGCCCCTATGACATGCGGCATGCATTTGTGGGCCCCAAGACATGCTGCATGCATTTGGGTGGGCCCATGACATGCGGCATGCACGTGGGGGCCCCATGAAATGCGGCATGCACTTGGGGCCCCCATGACATGCGGAATGCCTGCGGGGCCCCCATGACATGCGGCATGCATTTGGGGCCCCCATGACATGCAGTATGCACGTGGGGCCCCCATGACACGCGGCATGCATTTGGGGCCCCCATGACATGTGGCATGCATTTGGGGACCCCATGACATGCGGCATGCATGTGGGGGCCCCATGACATGCGGCATGCATGTGGGGCCCCAATTACATGCGGCATGCATTTGGGGCCCCCATGACTTGAGGCATGAATTTGGGGTCCCATGACATGCGGCATGCATGTGGGACCCCCATGACATGCGGCATGCATTTGAATCCCCCATTACATGCGGCATGCATGTGGGGCCCAAATGCTTGCCGCATGTCATGGGGGCCTCCATGACATGCGGCATGCATGTGGGGCCCCATGACATGTGCCATGCATGTGGGGCCCCTATGACATGCGACATGCATTTGGGGCCCTCTTGACATGCGGCATGCATGTGGGGCACCCATGACTTGCGGCATGAATTTGAGGGCCCCATTATATGCGGCATGCACGTGGAGCCCCCATGACATGCGGCATGCATTTGGGGCCCCCATGATATGCGGCATGCATGTGGGTCCCCCATGACATGTGGCATGGATTTGGGGCCCCCATGACATACGGCATGCATTTGGGTCCCCCATGAAATGTGCCATGCATTTGGGGCCAATATGACATGCAGCATGCATTTGGGGCCCCCATGACATGCGGCATGCATGTGGGACCCCTATTACATGCGGCATGCATTTGGGGGGGGCCATGACATGCGGCATGCACGTGGGGCCCCCATGACATGCGGCATACATTTGTGGCCCCCGTGACATGAGGCATGCACGTGGGGCCCCCATGACATGCGGCAAGCACGTGGGGGCCCAATGACATGCAGCATGTACGTGGCGCCCCCATGACATGCGGAATGCACGTGAGGCCCCCATGACATGAGGAATGCCTGCGGGGCCCCAATGACATGCGGCATGCATGCATTTGGGTCCATGAAATGCGGCATGCATGTGGGGCCCCCATGACATGTGGCATGCATGTGGGGCCCCATGATATGCGGCATGCAGTTGGGGACCCCAATACATGCTGCATGCACGTTGGGGCCCCATGACATGCGGCATGCATTTGGGCCCCATGACATGCGGAATGCCTGCGGGGCCCCAATGACATGTGGCATGCATTTGGGGCCCCCAATATATGCATCATCCACGTGGGGCCCCCATGATATGTGGCATGCATTTGGGGCCCCCATGACTTGAGCCATGCATTTGGGGACCCCATGACATGCGGCATGCACATGGGCACCTCAAGACATGCAGCATGCATTTGGGGCCCCCATGACATGCGGCATGCATGTAGGCCCCCATGAAATGTGCCATGCATGTGGGGCCCCTATGACATGCGGCATGCATTTGTGGGCCCCAAGACATGCAGCATGCACGTGGGGCCCCCATGACAGGCTGCATGCATTTGGGGCCCCCATGACATGCGGCATGCATTTGGGGCCCCCATGACATGCGGAATGCACGTGGGGCCCCTATGACATGCGACATGAATTTGGGAGCCCCATTACATGCGGCATGCACGTGGAGCCCCCATGACATGCGTCATGCATTTGGGCCCCCATGACATGAGTCATGCATTTGGGGCCACCATGACATGCGGCATGCATTTGGGGCCCCCATGACATGCGGCATGCATTTGGGTCCCCCATGAAATGCGGCATGCATGTGGGGCCCCCATGACATGCGGCATGCATTTGGGGCCCTCGTGACATGCGTCATGCATTTGGGGCCCCCATGACATGCGGCATTTGGGGCCCACGTACATGCCGCATGTCATGGGGGCCCCAAATGCACGGCATGCATTTGAATCCCCCATTACATGCGGCATGCACGTTGGGCCCCCATGACATGCGGCATGCATTTGGGGCCCCCATGACATGTGGAATGCACGTGGGGCCCCTATGCCATGCGACATGAATTTGGGAGCCCCAATACATGCGGCATGCATTTGGGGCCTGCATAACATGCTGCATGCATTTGGGGTACCTGAGACATGCGGCATGCACATGAGGCCCCCATAACATGCTGCATGCATTTGGGGCCCCATTACATGTGGCATGCAAATGGGGCCCCCATGACATGCGACATATGCTTGGGGCCCCAATGACATGCGGCATGAGTTTGGATCCCCCATAACATGCGGCATGCACGTGGGGCCCCCATGACATGCGGAATGCCTGCGGGGCCCCGATGACATGCGGCATGCACGCTGGGCCCCCATGACATGCGTCATGCATTTATGGCCCCCATAACATGCGGCAAGCATTTGGGCCACCATGTTATGCGGCATGCATTTGGGGCCCCCATGACTTGAGGCATGCATTTGGGGCCCCGATGACATGCAGCATGCATGTGGGGCCCCCATGACATGTGTCATGCATTTGGGGCCTGCATAACATGCTGCATGCATTTGGGGTACCTGAGACATGCGGCATGCACGTGAGGCCCCTATGACATGCCGCATGCATTTGGGGCCCCCATTATATGCGGCATGCATGTAGGGCCCCCATGAAATGTGCCATGCATGTGGGGCCCCTATGACATGCGGCATGCATTTGTGAGACCCAAGACATGCGGCATGCACGTGGGGCCCCCATGACATGCCGCATGCATTTGGGGGCCCCATGACATGCGGCATGCACCTGGGACCCCCATGACATGAGTCATGCATTTGGGGCCGCCATGACATGCGGCATGCATTTGGGGCCCCCATGACATGCGGCATGTATGTGGATCCCCCATGAAATGCGACTTGCATGTGGGGCCCCCATGACATGCGGCATGCATTTGGGGCCCTCATGACATGTGGCATGCATTTGGGGCCCCCATGACATGCGGCATGCATTTGGGGCCCCCATGACATGCGGAATGCACGTGGGGCCCCCATGACATGCGGCATGCATTTGGGTCCCCCATGAAATGCGGCATGCATGTGGGGCCCCCATGACATGCGGCATGCATTTGGGTCCCCCATGAAATGCGGCGTGCATGTGGGGCCCCCATGACATGCGGCATGCATTTGGGGCCCTCATGACATGCGTCATGCATTTGGGGCCCCCATGACATGCGGCATGCATGTAGGGCCCGCAAGACATGCGGCATGCAGGCGGGGCCCTCATGACATGCGGCATGCATTTGGGGCCTCCATGACATGTGGCATGCATGTGGGTCCCCATGACATGCGGCATGCATGTGGGGCCCCCATGACATGCGGCATGCATTTGGGGCCTCCATGACATGTGGCATGCATGTGGGTCCCCATTACATGTGGCATGCAAATGGGGCCCCCATGACATGCGACATATGCTTGGGGCCCCAATGACATGCGGCATGAGTTTGGATCCCCCATAACATGCGGCATGCACGTGGGGCCCCCATGACATGCGGAATGCCTGCGGGGCCCCGATGACATGCGGCATGCACGCTGGGCCCCCATGACATGCGTCATGCATTTATGGCCCCCATAACATGCGGCAAGCATTTGGGCCACCATGTTATGCGGCATGCATTTGGGGCCCCCATGACTTGAGGCATGCATTTGGGGCCCCGATGACATGCAGCATGCATGTGGGGTCCCCATGACATGTGGCATGCATTTGGGGCCTGCATAACATGCTGCATGCATTTGGGGTACCTGAGACATGCGGCATGCACGTGGGGCCCCTATGACATGCCGCATGCATTTGGGGCCCCCATTATATGCGGCATGCATGTAGGGCCCCCATGAAATGTGCCATGCATGTGGGGCCCCTATGACATGCGGCATGCATTTGTGAGACCCAAGACATGCGGCATGCACGTGGGGCCCCCATGACATGCCGCATGCATTTGGGGGCCCCATGACATGCGGCATGCACCTGGGACCCCCATGACATGAGTCATGCATTTGGGGCCGCCATGACATGCGGCATGTATTTGGATCCCCATGAAATGCGACTTGCATGTGGGGCCCCCATGACATGCGGCATGCATTTGGGGCCCTCATGACATGTGGCATGCATTTGGGGCCCCCATGACATGCGGCATGCATTTGGGGCCCCCATGACATGCGGAATGCACGTGGGGCCCCCATGACATGCGGCATGCATGTAGGGCCCCCATGACATGCGGCATGCAGGCGGGGCCCTCATGACATGCGGCATGCATTTGGGGCCTCCATGACATGTGGCATGCATGTGGGTCCCCATGACATGCGGCATGCATGTGGGGCCCCCATGACATGCGGCATGCATTTGGGCCCCCATGACATGCGGCATGCATTTGGGGCCTGCACAACATGCTGCATGCATTTGGGGTACCTGAGACATGTGGCATGCACATGGGGCCCCCATAACATGCTGCATGCATTTGGGGTGCCCGAGACATGCGGCATGCACGTGGGGCCCCAATGACATGCGGCATGCATGCGGGGCCCTCATGACATGCGGCATTCATGTGGGGCCCCCATGATATGTGGCATGCATGTGGGACCCCCATGATATGTGGCATGCATTTGGGGACCCCATGACATGCGGAATGCATGTAGGGCCCCCATGAAATGCGCCATGCATGTGGGGCCCCTATGACATGCGGCATGCATTTGTGAGCCCCAAGACATGCGGCATGCACCTGGGGCCCCCATGACATGCTGCATGCATTTGAATCCCCCATTACATGCGCCATGCATGTGGGGCCCCCATGACATGCTCCATGCATGTGGGGCCCCTATGACATGAGGCATGGATTTGGGGGGCCCCATGACATGCAGCATGCACGTGGGGCCCCCATGATATGCGGCATACATTTGTGGCCCCCGTGTCATGAGGCATGCACGTGGGGCCCCCATGATATGCGGCAAGCACGTGGGGCCCCAATGACATGCAGCATTCACGTGGGACCACCATAACATGCGGAATGCACGTGAGGCCCCCATGACATGCGGAATGCCTGCGGGGCCCCGATGACATGCGGCATGCACGCTGGGCCCCCATGACATGCGTCATGCATTTATGGCCCCCATAACATGCGGCAAGCATTTGGGCCACCATGTTATGCGGCATGCATTTGGGGCCCCCATGACTTGAGGCATGCATTTGGGGCCCCGATGACATGCAGCATGCACGTGGGGCCCCTATGACATGCCGCATGCATTTGGGGCCCCCATGACATGCGGCATGCACCTGGGAACCCCATGACATGAGTCATGCATTTGGGGCCCGTATGACATGCGGCATGTATTTGGGTCCCCCATGAAATGCGACTTGCATGTGGGGCCCCCATGACATGCGGCATGCATGTGGGGCCCTCATGACATGCGGCATGCATTTGGGGCCCCCATTATATGCGGCATGCATGTGGGGCCCCCATGATATGTGGCATGCATTTGGGGCCCCCATGACTTGAGGCATGCATTTGGGGCCCCTATGACATGCCACATGCATTTGGGGCCCCCATTACATGTGGCATGCACATGGGGCCCCCATGACATGTGGCATACGCTTGGGGCCCCAATGACATGTGGCATGAGTTTGAATCCCCCATGACATGCGGCATGCACGTGGGCCCCCATGACATGAGTCATGCATTTGGGGCCGCCATGACATGCGGCATGCATTTGGGGCCCCCATGACATGCGGCATGCATTTGTGTCCACAATGAAATGAGGCATGCATGTGGGGCCCCCAGGACATGCGGCATGCATTTGGGGCCCCCATGACATGTGGTATGCACGTGGGGCCTCTATGACATGCCGCATGCATTTGGGGCCCCCATGACATGCGGCGTGCATTTGGGACCCCCATGACATGCGTCATGCATTTGGATCCCCCATTACATGCTGCATGCAAGTGGGGCCCCATGACAAGCAGCATGCATGTGGGCCCCCCATGACATGCGGAATGCATGTGGGGCCCCTATGACATGCGGCATGCATGTGGGACCCCCATGACATGCGGCATGCACGTTGGACCCCCATGACATGCGGCATGCACGTGGGGCCCCTATGTCATGCGGCATGCATTTGTGGGCCCCAAGACATGCGGCATGCATTTGAATTCCCCCATTACATGAGGCATGCACGTGGGGCCCCCATGACATGCGGAATGCACGTGGGGCCCCTATGACATGCGACATGAATTTGGGAGCCCCAATACATGCGGCATGCATTTGGGGCCTGCATAACATGCTGCATGCATTTGGGGTACCTGAGACATGCGGCATGCACATGAGGCCCCCATAACATGCTGCATGCATTTGGGGCCCCCATTACATGTGGCATGCAAATGGGGCCCCCATGACATGCGACATATGCTTGGGGCCCCAATGACATGCGGCATGAGTTTGGATCCCCCATAACATGCGGCATGCACGTGGGGCCCCCATGACATGCGGCATGCATGTGGGGACCCCATGACATGCTCCATGCATGTGGGGCCCCTATGACATGCGGCATGCATTTGGGGGTCCCATGACATGCGGCATACACGTGGGACCCCCATGACATGCGGACAACATTTGTGGCCCCCGTGACATGAGGCATGCACTTGGGGCCCCCATGACATGCGGCAAGCACACAGGGCCCCAATGACATGCAGCATGTACGTGGGGCCCCCATGACATGCGGAATGCACGTGATGCCCCCATGACAAGTGGAATGCCTGTGGGGCCCCAATGACATGGGGCATGCATGCATTTGGGTCCCCCATGAAATGCGGCATGCATGTGGGGCCCCCATGACATGTGGCATGCATGTGGGGTCCCATGATATGCGGCATGCAGTTGGGGCCCCCAATACATGCGGCATGCACGTGGGGCCCCAATGACATGCAGCATGCCCGTGGGGCCCCCATGACATGCGGAATGCACGTGAGGCCCCCATGACATGCGGAATGCCTGCGGGGCCCCCTTGATATGCGGCATGCATTTGGGGCCCCCATGACTTGAGGCATGCATTTGGGGCCCCCATGACATGCGGCATGCATGTGGGACCACAATGACATGCGGCATGCATTTGAATCCCCCATTACATGCGGCATGCAGGTGGTTCCCCCATGACATGCGGCATGCATTTGGGGCCCCCAATACATGCGGCATGCACGTTGGGCCCCATGACATGCTCCATGCATGTGGGGCCCCTATGACATGCGGCATGCATTTGGGGGGCCCCATGACATGTGGCATGCACGTGGGGCCACCATGACATGTGGCATACATTTGTGGCCCCCGTGACATGAGGCATGCACGTGGGGCCCCCGTGACATGAGGCATGCACGTGGGGCCCCCATGACATGCGGCATGCACGTGGGGCCCCAATGACATGCAGCATGCCCGTGGGGCCCCCATGACATGCGGAATGCACGTGAGGCCCCCATGACATGCGGAATGCCTGCGGGGCCCCCTTGATATGCGGCATGCATTTGGGGCCCCCATGACTTGAGGCATGCATTTGGGGCCCCCATGACATGCGGCATGCATGTGGGACCACCATGACATGCGGCATGCATTTGAATCCCCCATTACATGCGGCATGCAGGTGGTTCCCCCATGACATGCGGCATGCATTTGGGGCCCCCAATACATGCGGCATGCACGTTGGGCCCCATGACATGCTCCATGCATGTGGGGCCCCTATGACATGCGGCATGCATTTGGGGGGCCCCATGACATGTGGCATGCACGTGGGGCCACCATGACATGTGGCATACATTTGTGGCCCCCGTGACATGAGGCATGCACGTGGGGCCCCCATGACATGCGGCATACATTTATGGCCCCCATGACATGCGGCAAGCATTTGGGCCCCCATGACATGCGGCATGCATGTGGGGCCCCCATGACATGCGACATTCATTTGGGGCCCCCATGACATGTGGCATGCATGTGGGGTCCCATGATATGCGGCATGCAGTTGGGGCCCCAATACATGTTTCATGCACGTTGGGCACCCATGACATGTGACATGCATTTATGGCCCCATGACATGCGGCATGAATTTGGGCCCTCATGAAATGTGCCATGCATGTGGGGCCCCTATGACATGCGGCATGCATTTGTGGGCCCCAAGACATGTGGCATGCACGTGGGCCCCCCATGACATGCTGCATGCATTTGGGGCCCCCATGATATGTGGCACGCACTTGGGGCCCCCATGCCATGCGGCATGCATGTGGGGCCCCTATGACATGCGGCATGCATTTGTGGGCCCCAAGACATGCTGCATGCATTTGGGTGGGCCCATGACATGCGGCATGCACGTGGGGGCCCCATGAAATGCGGCATGCACTTGGGGCCCCCCATGACATGCGGAATGCCTGCGGGGCCCCCATGACATGCGGCATGCATTTGGGGCCCCCATGACATGCAGTATGCACGTGGGGCCCCCATGACATGTGGCATGCATTTGGGGCCCCCATGACATGTGGCATGCATTTGGGGACCCCATGACATGCGGCATGCATGTGGGGGCCCCATGACATGCGGCATGCATGTGGGGCCCCAATTACATGCGGCATGCATTTGGGGCCCCGCAGGCATTCCGCATGTCATGGGGCCCAAATGCATGCCGCATGTCATGGGGCCCCAACGTGCATGCCGCATGTATTGGGGTCCCCAACTGCATGCCGCATATCATGGGGCCCCACATGCATGCCACATGTCATGGGGCCCCACATGCATGCCGCATTTCATGGACCCAAATGCATGCATGCCGCATGTCATTGGGGCCCCGCAGGCATTCCTCATGTCATGGGGGCCTCACGTGCATTCCGCATGTCATGGGGGCGCCACGTACATGCTGCATGTCATTGGGCCCCCACGTGCTTGCCGCATGTCATGGGGGCCCCACGTGCATGCCTCATGTCACGGGGGCCACAAATGTATGCCGCATGTCATGGGGGCCCCACGTGCATGCCGCATGTCATGGCCCCCCCAAATGCATGCCGCATGTAATAGGGGTCCCACATGCATGCCGCATGTCATGGGGGCCCCAAATGCATGCTGCATGTCATATTGGCCCCAAATGCATGGCACATTTCATGGGGGACCCAAATGCATGCCGTATGTCATAGGGGCCCCACATGCATGGCACATGTCATGGGGCCCCACATGCATGCCGCATGTCATGGAGGCCCCCATGACATGCGGCAAGCATTTGGGCCCCACATGCATGCCGCATGTAATGGGGGATTCAAATGCATGCCGCATGTCATGGGGGTCCCACATGCATGCCGCATGTCATGGGGCCCCAAATGCATGCCTCAAGTCATGGGGGCCCCAAATGCATGCCGCATGTAATTGGGGCCCCACATGCATGCCGCATGTCATGGGGCCCCCACATGCATGCCGCATGTCATGGGGTCCCCAAATGCATGCCACATGTCATGGGGGCCCCAAATGCATGCCGCATGTCATGGGGGCCCCACGTGCATACTGCATGTCATGGGGGCCCCAAATGCATGCCGCATGTCATGGGGGCCCCGCAGGCATTCCGCATGTCATGGGGGGCCCCAAGTGCATGCCGCATTTCATGGGGCCCCCACGTGCATGCCGCATGTCATGGGCCCACCCAAATGCACGTGAGGCCCCCATGACATGCGGAATGCCTGCGGGGCCCCGATGACATGCGGCATGCACGCTGGGCCCCCATGACATGCGTCATGCATTTATGGCCCCCATAACATGCGGCAAGCATTTGGGCCACCATGTTATGCGGCATGCATTTGGGGCCCCCATGACTTGAGGCATGCATTTGGGGCCCCGATGACATGCAGCATGCACGTGGGGCCCCTATGACATGCCGCATACATTTGGGGCCCCCATGACATGCGGCATGCACCTGGGACCCCCATGACATGAGTCATGCATTTGGGGCCCCCATGACATGCGGCATGTATTTGGGTCCCCCATGAAATGCGACTTGCATGTGGGGCCCCCATGACATGCGGCATGCATTTGGGGCCCTCATGACATGTGGCATGCATTTGGGGCCCCCAATGATATGCGGCATGCATGTGGGGCCCTCATGACATGCGGCATGCATTTGGGGCCCCCATTATATGCGGCATGCATGTGGGGCCCCCATGATATGTGGCATGCATTTGGGGCCCCCATGACTTGAGGCATGCATTTGGGGCCCCTATGACATGCCACATGCATTTGGGGCCCCCATTACATGTGGCATGCACATGGGGCCCCCATGACATGTGGCATACGCTTGGGGCCCCAATGACATGTGGCATGAGTTTGAATTCCCCATGACATGCGGCATGCACGTGGGCCCCCATGACATGAGTCATGCATTTGGGGCCGCCATGACATGCGGCATGCATTTGGGGCCCCCATGACATGCGGCATGCATTTGTGTCCACAATGAAATGAGGCATGCATGTGGGGCCCCCAGGACATGCGGCATGCATTTGGGGCCCCCATGACATGTGGTATGCACGTGGGGCCTCTATGACATGCCGCATGCATTTGGGGCCCCCATGACATGCGGCGTGCATTTGGGACCCCCATGACATGCGTCATGCATTTGGATCCCCCATTACATGCTGCATGCAAGTGGGGCCCCATGACAAGCGGCATGCATGTGGGCCCCCCATGACATGCGGAATGCATGTGGGGCCCCTATGACATGCGGCATGCATGTGGGACCCCCATGACATGCGGCATGCACGTTGGACCCCCATGACATGCGGCATGCACGTGGGGCCCCCATGACATGCGGCATGCATGTGGGGCCCCCATGACATGCTCCATGCATGTGGGGCCCCTATGACATGCGGCATACATTTGGGGGGGCCCATGACATGCGGCATGCACGTGGGGCCCCCATGACATGCGGCATACATTTGTGGCCCCCGTGACATGAGGCATGCACGTGGGGCCCCCATGACATGCGGCAATCACGTGGGGCCCCAATGACATGCAGCATGCACGTGGGAGCCCAATGACATGCGGAATGCACGTGAGTCCCCCATGACATGCGGAATGCCTGCGGGGCCCCAATGACATGCGGCATGCATGCGGGGCCCTCATGACATGCGGCATGCATGTGGGGCCCCCATTATATGTGGCATGCATTTGGGGACCCCATGACTTGAAGCATGCATTTGGGGCCCCAATGACATGCGGCATGCATGTAGGGCCCCCATGAAATGCGCCATGCATGTGGGGCCCCTATAACATGCGGCATGCATTTGTGGGCCCCAAGACATGTGGCATGCATATGGGGCCCCCATGACATGCTGCATGCGTTTGGGGCCCCTAAGATATGCGGCATGCATTTGGGGCCCCTATGACTTGAGTCATGCATTTGGGGCCCCCATGACATGCGGCATGTACGTGGGCCCCTCATGACATGCAGCATGCATTTGGGGCCCCCATGACATGCGGCATGCATGTAGGCCCCCATGAAATGTGCCATGCATGTGGGGCCCCTATGTCATGCGGCATGCATTTGTGGACCCCAAGACATGCGGCATGCACGTGGGGCCTCCATGGCATGCTGCATTCATTTGGGGCCCCCATGATATGCGGCATGCATTTGGGGCCCCATGACTTGAGGCATGCATTTGGGGCCCCCATGACATGCGGCATGCATTTGAATCCCCCATTACATGCGGCATGCACGTTGGGCCCCCATGACATGTGGAATGCACGTGGGGCCCCTATGCCATGCGACATGAATTTGGGAGCCCCAATACATGCGGCATGCATTTGGGGCCTGCATAACATGCTGCATGCATTTGGGGTACCTGAGACATGCGGCATGCACATGAGGCCCCCATAACATGCTGCATGCATTTGGGGCCCCATTACATGTGGCATGCAAATGGGGCCCCCATGACATGCGACATATGCTTGGGGCCCCAATGACATGCGGCATGAGTTTGGATCCTCCATAACATGCGGCATGCACGTGGGGCCCCCATGACATGCGGCATGCATGTGGGGCCCCCATGACATGCTCCATGCATGTGGGGCCCCTATGACATGCGGCATGCATTTGGGGGGCCCATGACATGCGGCATACACTTGGGGCCCCCATGACATGCGGACAACATTTGTGGCCCCCGTGACATGAGGCATGCACTTGGGGCCCCCATGACATGCGGCAAGCACGCAGGGCCCCAATGACATGCAGCATGTACGTGGGGCCCCCATGACATACGGAATGCACGTGAGGCCCCCATGACAAGTGGAATGCCTGTGGGGCCCCAATGACATGGGGCATGCATGCATTTGGGTCACCCATGAAATGCGGCATGCATGTGGGGCCCCCATGACATGTGGCATGCATGTGGGGTCCCATGATATGCGGCATGCAGTTGGGGCCCCAATACATGCGGAATGCACGTGGGGCCCCAATGACATGCAGCATGCCCGTGGGGCCCCCATGACATGCGGAATGCACGTGAGGCCCCCATGACATGCTCCATGCATGTGGGGCCCCTATGACATGCGGCATGCATTTGGGGGGCCCATGACATGCGGCATACACTTGGGGCCCCCATGACATGCGGACAACATTTGTGGCCCCCGTGACATGAGGCATGCACTTGGGGCCCCCATGACATGCGGCAAGCACGCAGGGCCCCAATGACATGCAGCATGTACGTGGGGCCCCCATGACATGCGGAATGCACGTGAGGCCCCCATGACAAGTGGAATGCCTGCGGGGCCCCAATGACATGGGGCATGCATGCATTTGGGTCACCCATGAAATGCGGCATGCATGTGGGGCCCCCATGACATGTGGCATGCATGTGGGGTCCCATGATATGCGGCATGCAGTTGGGGCCCCAATACATGCGGAATGCACGTGGGGCCCCAATGACATGCAGCATGCCCGTGGGGCCCCCATGACATGCGGAATGCACGTGAGGCCCCCATGACATGCGGAATGCCTGCGGGGCCCCCATGACATGCGGCATGCATTTGGGGCCCCCATGACTTGAGGCATGCATTTGGGCCCCCATGACATGCGGCATGCATGTGGGACCCCCATGCCATGCGGCATGCATTTGAATCCCCCATTACATGCGGCATGCACGTGGGGCCTCCATGACATGCGGCATGCATTTGGGCCCCCCATGACATGCGGAATGCCTGCGGGGCCCCCATGACATGCGGCATGCATGCAGGGCCCTCATGACATGCAGCATGAATTTGCGGTCCCCATGACATGCGGCATGCACGTGGGGCCCCCTTGACATGCGACATTCATTTGGGGCCCCCATGACATGTGGCATGCATGTGGGGCTCCCATGATATGCGGCATGCATTTGGGGCCCCCATGACATGTGGCATGCATGTGGGGCTCCCATGATATGCGCCATGCATGTGGGGCCCCTATGACATGCGGCATGCATTTGTGGGCCCCAAGATAAGCGGCATGCATGTGGGGCCCCTATGACATTCGGCATCCATTTGGGGGGCCCAATGACATGCGGCATGCACGTGGGGCCCCCATGAAATGCGGCATGTCTGCGGGGCCCACATGACGTGCAGCATGCATTTGGATCCCCCATTACATGCTGCATGCAAGTGGGGCCCCCATGAAATGCGCCATGCATGTGGGGCCCCTATGACATGCTGCATGAATTTGGGGCCCCCAATACATGCGGCATGCTTGTTCGGCCCACAAGACATGCGGCATGCATTTATGGCCCCCATGACATGCGGCAAGCATTTGAGCCCCCATGACATGCGGCATGCATTTGGGGCCCCATGACATGTGGCATGCATGTGGGGTCCCAATGACATGCGGCATGCATTTGGGGCCCCCATGACTTGAGGCATGCATTTGGGGCCCCCATGACATGCGGCATGCATGTGGGACCCCCATGACATGCGGCATGCATTTGAATCCCCCATTACATGCGGCATGCACATGGGGCCTTCATGACATGCGGCATGCATTTGGGTCCCCCATGAAATGCGGCATGCATGTGGGGCCCCTATGACTTGAGCCATGCATTTGGGGCCCCCATGACATGCGGCATGTACGTGGGCCCCTCATGACATGCAGCATGCATTTGGGGCCCCCATGACATGCGGCATGCATGTAGGCCCCCATGAAATGCGCCATGCATGTGGGGCCCCTATGTCATGCGGCATGCATTTGTGGGCCCCAAGACATGCGGCATGCATTTGAATTCCCCCATTACATGAGGCATGCACGTGGGGCCCCCATGACATGTGGCATGCATTTGGGGCCCCCATGACATGCGGAATGCACGTGGGGCCCCTATGACATGCGACATGAATTTGGGAGCCCCAATACATGCGGCATGCATTTGGGGCCTGCATAACATGCTGCATGCATTTGGGGTACCTGAGACATGCGGCATGCACATGAGGCCCCCATAACATGCTGCATGCATTTGGGGCCCCCATTACATGTGGCATGCAAATGGGGCCCCCATGACATGCGACATATGCTTGGGGCCCCAATGACATGCGGCATGAGTTTGGATCCCCCATAACATGCGGCATGCACGTGGGGCCCCCATGACATGCGGCATGCATGTGGGGACCCCATGACATGCTCCATGCATGTGGGGCCCCTATGACATGCGGCATGCATTTGGGGGTCCCATGACATGCGGCATACACGTGGGACCCCCATGACATGCGGACAACATTTGTGGCCCCCGTGACATGAGGCATGCACTTGGGGCCCCCATGACATGCGGCAAGCACGCAGGGCCCCAATGACATGCAGCATGTACGTGGGGCCCCCATGACATGCGGAATGCACGTGATGCCCCCATGACAAGTGGAATGCCTGTGGGGCCCCAATGACATGGGGCATGCATGCATTTGGGTCCCCCATGAAATGCGGCATGCATGTGGGGCCCCCATGACATGTGGCATGCATGTGGGGTCCCATGATATGCGGCATGCAGTTGGGGCCCCCAATACATGCGGCATGCACGTGGGGCCCCAATGACATGCAGCATGCCCGTGGGGCCCCAATGACATGCGGAATGCACGTGAGGCCCCCATGACATGCGGAATGCCTGCGGGGCCCCCTTGATATGCGGCATGCATTTGGGGCCCCCATGACTTGAGGCATGCATTTGGGGCCCCCATGACATGCGGCATGCATGTGGGACCACAATGACATGCGGCATGCATTTGAATCCCCCATTACATGCGGCATGCAGGTGGTTCCCCCATGACATGCGGCATGCATTTGGGGCCCCCAATACATGCGGCATGCACGTTGGGCCCCATGACATGCTCCATGCATGTGGGGCCCCTATGACATGCGGCATGCATTTGGGGGGCCCCATGACATGTGGCATGCACGTGGGGCCACCATGACATGTGGCATACATTTGTGGCCCCCGTGACATGAGGCATGCACGTGGGGCCCCCGTGACATGAGGCATGCACGTGGGGCCCCCATGACATGCGGCATGCACGTGGGGCCCCAATGACATGCAGCATGCCCGTGGGGCCCCCATGACATGCGGAATGCACGTGAGGCCCCCATGACATGCGGAATGCCTGCGGGGCCCCCTTGATATGCGGCATGCATTTGGGGCCCCCATGACTTGAGGCATGCATTTGGGGCCCCCATGACATGCGGCATGCATGTGGGACCACCATGACATGCGGCATGCATTTGAATCCCCCATTACATGCGGCATGCATGTGGTTCCCCCATGACATGCGGCATGCATTTGGGGCCCCCAATACATGCGGCATGCACGTTGGGCCCCATGACATGCTCCATGCATGTGGGGCCCCTATGACATGCGGCATGCATTTGGGGGGCCCCATGACATGTGGCATGCACGTGGGGCCACCATGACATGTGGCATACATTTGTGGCCCCCGTGACATGAGGCATGCACGTGGGGCCCCCATGACATGCGGCATACATTTATGGCCCCCATGACATGCGGCAAGCATTTGGGCCCCCATGACATGCGGCATGCATGTGGGGCCCCCATGACATGCGACATTCATTTGGGGCCCCCATGACATGTGGCATGCATGTGGGGTCCCATGATATGCGGCATGCAGTTGGGGCCCCAATACATGTTTCATGCACGTTGGGCACCCATGACATGTGACATGCATTTATGGCCCCATGACATGCGGCATGAATTTGGGCCCTCATGAAATGTGCCATGCATGTGGGGCCCCTATGACATGCGGCATGCATTTGTGGGCCCCAAGACATGTGGCATGCACGTGGGCCCCCCATGACATGCTGCATGCATTTGGGGCCCCCATGATATGTGGCACGCACTTGGGGCCCCCATGCCATGCGGCATGCATGTGGGGCCCCTATGACATGCGGCATGCATTTGTGGGCCCCAAGCCATGCTGCATGCATTTGGGTGGGCCCATGACATGCGGCATGCACGTGGGGGCCCCATGAAATGCGGCATGCACTTGGGGCCCCCATGACATGCGGAATGCCTGCGGGGCCCCCATGACATGCGGCATGCATTTGGGGCCCCCATGACATGCAGTATGCACGTGGGGCCCCCATGACATGCGGCATGCATTTGGGGCCCCCATGACATGTGGCATGCATTTGGGGACCCCATGACATGCGGCATGCATGTGGGGGCCCCATGACATGCGGCATGCATGTGGGGCCCCAATTACATGCGGCATGCATTTGGGGCCCCCATGACTTGAGGCATGCATTTGGGGCCCCATGACATGCGGCATGCATGTGGGACCCCCATGACATGCGGCATGCATTTGAATCCCCCATTACATGCGGCATGCATGTGGGGCCCAAATGCTTGCCGCATGTCATGGGGGCCTCCATGACATGCGGCATGCATGTGGGGCCCCATGACATGTGCCATGCATGTGGGGCCCCTATGACATGCGACATGCATTTGGGGCCCTCTTGACATGCGGCATGCATGTGGGGCACCCATGACTTGCGGCATGAATTTGAGGGCCCCATTATATGCGGCATGCACGTGGAGCCCCCATGACATGCGGCATGCATTTGGGGCCCCCATGATATGCGGCATGCATGTGGGTCCCCCATGACATGTGGCATGGATTTGGGGCCCCCATGACATACGGCATGCATTTGGGTCCCCCATGAAATGTGCCATGCATTTGGGGCCAATATGACATGCAGCATGCATTTGGGGCCCCCATGACATGCGGCATGCATGTGGGACCCCTATTACATGCGGCATGCATTTGGGGGGGGCCATGACATGCGGCATGCACGTGGGGCCCCCATGACATGCGGCATACATTTGTGGCCCCCGTGACATGAGGCATGCACGTGGGGCCCCCATGACATGCGGCAAGCACGTGGGGGCCCAATGACATGCAGCATGTACGTGGCGCCCCCATGACATGCGGAATGCACGTGAGGCCCCCATGACATGAGGAATGCCTGCGGGGCCCCAATGACATGCGGCATGCATGCATTTGGGTCCATGAAATGCGGCATGCATGTGGGGCCCCCATGACATGTGGCATGCATGTGGGGCCCCATGATATGCGGCATGCAGTTGGGGACCCCAATACATGCTGCATGCACGTTGGGGCCCCATGACATGCGGCATGCATTTGGGCCCCATGACATGCGGAATGCCTGCGGGGCCCCAATGACATGTGGCATGCATTTGGGGCCCCCAATATATGCATCATCCACGTGGGGCCCCCATGATATGTGGCATGCATTTGGGGCCCCCATGACTTGAGCCATGCATTTGGGGACCCCATGACATGCGGCATGCACATGGGCACCTCAAGACATGCAGCATGCATTTGGGGCCCCCATGACATGCGGCATGCATGTAGGCCCCCATGAAATGTGCCATGCATGTGGGGCCCCTATGACATGCGGCATGCATTTGTGGGCCCCAAGACATGCAGCATGCACGTGGGGCCCCATGACAGGCTGCATGCATTTGGGGCCCCCATGACATGCGGCATGCATTTGGGGCCCCCATGACATGCGGAATGCACGTGGGGCCCCTATGACATGCGACATGAATTTGGGAGCCCCATTACATGCGGCATGCACGTGGAGCCCCCATGACATGCGTCATGCATTTGGGCCCCCATGACATGAGTCATGCATTTGGGGCCACCATGACATGCGGCATGCATTTGGGGCCCCCATGACATGCGGCATGCATTTGGGTCCCCCATGAAATGCGGCATGCATGTGGGGCCCCCATGACATGCGGCATGCATTTGGGGCCCTCGTGACATGCGTCATGCATTTGGGGCCCCCATGACATGCGGCATTTGGGGCCCACGTACATGCCGCATGTCATGGGGGCCCCAAATGCACGGCATGCATTTGAATCCCCCATTACATGCGGCATGCACGTTGGGCCCCCATGACATGCGGCATGCATTTGGGGCCCCCATGACATGTGGAATGCACGTGGGGCCCCTATGCCATGCGACATGAATTTGGGAGCCCCAATACATGCGGCATGCATTTGGGGCCTGCATAACATGCTGCATGCATTTGGGGTACCTGAGACATGCGGCATGCACATGAGGCCCCCATAACATGCTGCATGCATTTGGGGCCCCATTACATGTGGCATGCAAATGGGGCCCCCATGACATGCGACATATGCTTGGGGCCCCAATGACATGCGGCATGAGTTTGGATCCCCCATAACATGCGGCATGCACGTGGGGCCCCCATGACATGCGGAATGCCTGCGGGGCCCCGATGACATGCGGCATGCACGCTGGGCCCCCATGACATGCGTCATGCATTTATGGCCCCCATAACATGCGGCAAGCATTTGGGCCACCATGTTATGCGGCATGCATTTGGGGCCCCCATGACTTGAGGCATGCATTTGGGGCCCCGATGACATGCAGCATGCATGTGGGGCCCCCATGACATGTGGCATGCATTTGGGGCCTGCATAACATGCTGCATGCATTTGGGGTACCTGAGACATGCGGCATGCACGTGAGGCCCCTATGACATGCCGCATGCATTTGGGGCCCCCATTATATGCGGCATGCATGTAGGGCCCCCATGAAATGTGCCATGCATGTGGGGCCCCTATGACATGCGGCATGCATTTGTGAGACCCAAGACATGCGGCATGCACGTGGGGCCCCCATGACATGCCGCATGCATTTGGGGGCCCCATGACATGCGGCATGCACCTGGGACCCCCATGACATGAGTCATGCATTTGGGGCCGCCATGACATGCGGCATGCATTTGGGGCCCCCATGACATGCGGCATGTATGTGGATCCCCCATGAAATGCGACTTGCATGTGGGGCCCCCATGACATGCGGCATGCATTTGGGGCCCTCATGACATGTGGCATGCATTTGGGGCCTCCATGACATGCGGCATGCATTTGGGGCCCCCATGACATGCGGAATGCACGTGGGGCCCCCATGACATGCGGCATACATTTGGGTCCCCCATGAAATGCGGCATGCATGTGGGGCCCCCATGACATGCGGCATGCATTTGGGTCCCCCATGAAATGCGGCGTGCATGTGGGGCCCCCATGACATGCGGCATGCATTTGGGGCCCTCATGACATGCGTCATGCACTTGGGGCCCCCATGACATGCGGCATGCATGTAGGGCCCCCAAGACATGCGGCATGCAGGCGGGGCCCTCATGACATGCGGCATGCATTTGGGGCCTCCATGACATGTGGCATGCATGTGGGTCCCCATGACATGCGGCATGCATGTGGGGTCCCCATGACATGCGGCATGCATTTGGGGCCTCCATGACATGTGGCATGCATGTGGGTCCCCATTACATGTGGCATGCAAATGGGGCCCCCATGACATGCGACATATGCTTGGGGCCCCAATGACATGCGGCATGAGTTTGGATCCCCCATAACATGCGGCATGCACGTGGGGCCCCCATGACATGCGGAATGCCTGCGGGGCCCCGATGACATGCGGCATGCACGCTGGGCCCCCATGACATGCGTCATGCATTTATGGCCCCCATAACATGCGGCAAGCATTTGGGCCACCATGTTATGCGGCATGCATTTGGGGCCCCCATGACTTGAGGCATGCATTTGGGGCCCCGATGACATGCAGCATGCATGTGGGGTCCCCATGACATGTGGCATGCATTTGGGGCCTGCATAACATGCTGCATGCATTTGGGGTACCTGAGACATGCGGCATGCACGTGGGGCCCCTATGACATGCCGCATGCATTTGGGGCCCCCATTATATGCGGCATGCATGTAGGGCCCCCATGAAATGTGCCATGCATGTGGGGCCCCTATGACATGCGGCATGCATTTGTGAGACCCAAGACATGCGGCATGCACGTGGGGCCCCCATGACATGCCGCATGCATTTGGGGGCCCCATGACATGCGGCATGCACCTGGGACCCCCATGACATGAGTCATGCATTTGGGGCCGCCATGACATGCGGCATGCATTTGGGGCCCCCATGACATGCGGCATGTATTTGGATCCCCCATGAAATGCGACTTGCATGTGGGGCCCCCATGACATGCGGCATGCATTTGGGGCCCTCATGACATGTGGCATGCATTTGGGGCCCCCATGACATGCGGCATGCATTTGGGGCCCTCATGACATGCGGAATGCACGTGGGGCCCCCATGACATGCGGCATGCATGTAGGGCCCCCATGACATGCGGCATGCAGGCGGGGCCCTCATGACATGCGGCATGCATTTGGGGTACCTGAGACATGTGGCATGCACATGGGGCCCCCATAACATGCTGCATGCATTTGGGGTGCCCGAGACATGCGGCATGCACGTGGGGCCCCAATGACATGCGGCATGCATGCGGGGCCCTCATGACATGCGGCATTCATGTGGGGCCCCCATGATATGTGGCATGCATGTGGGACCCCCATGATATGTGGCATGCATTTGGGGACCCCATGACATGCGGAATGCATGTAGGGCCCCCATGAAATGCGCCATGCATGTGGGGCCCCTATGACATGCGGCATGCATTTGTGAGCCCCAAGACATGCGGCATGCACCTGGGGCCCCCATGACATGCTGCATGCATTTGAATCCCCCATTACATGCGCCATGCATGTGGGGCCCCCATGACATGCTCCATGCATGTGGGGCCCCTATGACATGAGGCATGGATTTGGGGGGCCCCATGACATGCAGCATGCACGTGGGGCCCCCATGATATGCGGCATACATTTGTGGCCCCCGTGTCATGAGGCATGCACGTGGGGCCCCCATGATATGCGGCAAGCACGTGGGGCCCCAATGACATGCAGCATTCACGTGGGACCACCATAACATGCGGAATGCACGTGAGGCCCCCATGACATGCGGAATGCCTGCGGGGCCCCGATGACATGCGGCATGCACGCTGGGCCCCCATGACATGCGTCATGCATTTATGGCCCCCATAACATGCGGCAAGCATTTGGGCCACCATGTTATGCGGCATGCATTTGGGGCCCCCATGACTTGAGGCATGCATTTGGGGCCCCGATGACATGCAGCATGCACGTGGGGCCCCTATGACATGCCGCATGCATTTGGGGCCCCCATGACATGCGGCATGCACCTGGGACCCCCATGACATGAGTCATGCATTTGGGGCCCCCATGACATGCGGCATGTATTTGGGTCCCCCATGAAATGCGACTTGCATGTGGGGCCCCCATGACATGCGGCATGCATGTGGGGCCCTCATGACATGCGGCATGCATTTGGGGCCCCCATTATATGCGGCATGCATGTGGGGCCCCCATGATATGTGGCATGCATTTGGGGCCCCCATGACTTGAGGCATGCATTTGGGGCCCCTATGACATGCCACATGCATTTGGGGCCCCCATTACATGTGGCATGCACATGGGGCCCCCATGACATGTGGCATACGCTTGGGGCCCCAATGACATGTGGCATGAGTTTGAATCCCCCATGACATGCGGCATGCACGTGGGCCCCCATGACATGAGTCATGCATTTGGGGCCGCCATGACATGCGGCATGCATTTGGGGCCCCCATGACATGCGGCATGCATTTGTGTCCACAATGAAATGAGGCATGCATGTGGGGCCCCCAGGACATGCGGCATGCATTTGGGGCCCCCATGACATGTGGTATGCACGTGGGGCCTCTATGACATGCCGCATGCATTTGGGGCCCCCATGACATGCGGCGTGCATTTGGGACCCCCATGACATGCGTCATGCATTTGGATCCCCCATTACATGCTGCATGCAAGTGGGGCCCCATGACAAGCAGCATGCATGTGGGCCCCCCATGACATGCGGAATGCATGTGGGGCCCCTATGACATGCGGCATGCATGTGGGACCCCCATGACATGCGGCATGCACGTTGGACCCCCATGACATGCGGCATGCACGTGGGGCCCCTATGTCATGCGGCATGCATTTGTGGGCCCCAAGACATGCGGCATGCATTTGAATTCCCCCATTACATGAGGCATGCACGTGGGGCCCCCATGACATGCGGAATGCACGTGGGGCCCCTATGACATGCGACATGAATTTGGGAGCCCCAATACATGCGGCATGCATTTGGGGCCTGCATAACATGCTGCATGCATTTGGGGTACCTGAGACATGCGGCATGCACATGAGGCCCCCATAACATGCTGCATGCATTTGGGGCCCCCATTACATGTGGCATGCAAATGGGGCCCCCATGACATGCGACATATGCTTGGGGCCCCAATGACATGCGGCATGAGTTTGGATCCCCCATAACATGCGGCATGCACGTGGGGCCCCCATGACATGCGGCATGCATGTGGGGACCCCATGACATGCTCCATGCATGTGGGGCCCCTATGACATGCGGCATGCATTTGGGGGTCCCATGACATGCGGCATACACGTGGGACCCCCATGACATGCGGACAACATTTGTGGCCCCCGTGACATGAGGCATGCACTTGGGGCCCCCATGACATGCGGCAAGCACGCAGGGCCCCAATGACATGCAGCATGTACGTGGGGCCCCCATGACATGCGGAATGCACGTGATGCCCCCATGACAAGTGGAATGCCTGTGGGGCCCCAATGACATGGGGCATGCATGCATTTGGGTCCCCCATGAAATGCGGCATGCATGTGGGGCCCCCATGACATGTGGCATGCATGTGGGGTCCCATGATATGCGGCATGCAGTTGGGGCCCCCAATACATGCGGCATGCACGTGGGGCCCCAATGACATGCAGCATGCCCGTGGGGCCCCCATGACATGCGGAATGCACGTGAGGCCCCCATGACATGCGGAATGCCTGCGGGGCCCCCTTGATATGCGGCATGCATTTGGGGCCCCCATGACTTGAGGCATGCATTTGGGGCCCCCATGACATGCGGCATGCATGTGGGACCACAATGACATGCGGCATGCATTTGAATCCCCCATTACATGCGGCATGCAGGTGGTTCCCCCATGACATGCGGCATGCATTTGGGGCCCCCAATACATGCGGCATGCACGTTGGGCCCCATGACATGCTCCATGCATGTGGGGCCCCTATGACATGCAGCATGCATTTGGGGGGCCCCATGACATGTGGCATGCACGTGGGGCCACCATGACATGTGGCATACATTTGTGGCCCCCGTGACATGAGGCATGCACGTGGGCCCCCGTGACATGAGGCATGCACGTGGGGCCCCCATGACATGCGGCATGCACGTGGGGCCCCAATGACATGCAGCATGCCCGTGGGGCCCCCATGACATGCGGAATGCACGTGAGGCCCCCATGACATGCGGAATGCCTGCGGGGCCCCCTTGATATGCGGCATGCATTTGGGGCCCCCATGACTTGAGGCATGCATTTGGGGCCCCCATGACATGCGGCATGCATGTGGGACCACCATGACATGCGGCATGCATTTGAATCCCCCATTACATGCGGCATGCAGGTGGTTCCCCCATGACATGCGGCATGCATTTGGGGCCCCCAATACATGCGGCATGCACGTTGGGCCCCATGACATGCTCCATGCATGTGGGGCCCCTATGACATGCGGCATGCATTTGGGGGGCCCCATGACATGTGGCATGCACGTGGGGCCACCATGACATGTGGCATACATTTGTGGCCCCCGTGACATGAGGCATGCACGTGGGGCCCCCATGACATGCGGCATACATTTATGGCCCCCATGACATGCGGCAAGCATTTGGGCCCCCATGACATGCGGCATGCATGTGGGGCCCCCATGACATGCGACATTCATTTGGGGCCCCCATGACATGTGGCATGCATGTGGGGTCCCATGATATGCGGCATGCAGTTGGGGCCCCAATACATGTTTCATGCACGTTGGGCACCCATGACATGTGACATGCATTTATGGCCCCATGACATGCGGCATGAATTTGGGCCCTCATGAAATGTGCCATGCATGTGGGGCCCCTATGACATGCGGCATGCATGTGGGGGCCCCATGACATGCGGCATGCATGTGGGGCCCCAATTACATGCGACATGCATTTGGGGCCCCCATGACTTGAGGCATGCATTTGGGGCCCCATGACATGCGGCATGCATGTGGGACCCCCATGACATGCGGCATGCATTTGAATCCCCCATTACATGCGGCATGCATGTGGGGCCCAAATGCTTGCCGCATGTCATGGGGGCCTCCATGACATGCGGCATGCATGTGGGGCCCCATGACATGTGCCATGCATGTGGGGCCCCTATGACATACGGCATGCATTTGGGTCCCCCATGAAATGTGCCATGCATTTGGGGCCAATATGACATGCAGCATGCATTTGGGGCCCCCATGACATGCGGCATGCATGTGGGACCCCTATTACATGCGGCATGCATTTGGGGGGGCCATGACATGCGGCATGCACGTGGGGCCCCCATGACATGCGGCATACATTTGTGGCCCCCGTGACATGAGGCATGCACGTGGGGCCCCCATGACATGCGGCAAGCACGTGGGGGCCCAATGACATGCAGCATGTACGTGGCGCCCCCATGACATGCGGAATGCACGTGAGGCCCCCATGACATGAGGAATGCCTGCGGGGCCCCAATGACATGCGGCATGCATGCATTTGGGTCCATGAAATGCGGCATGCATGTGGGGCCCCATGACATGTGGCATGCATGTGGGGCCCCATGATATGCGGCATGCAGTTGGGGACCCCAATACATGCGGCATGCACGTTGGGGCCCCATGACATGCGGCATGCATTTGGGCCCCATGACATGCGGAATGCCTGCGGGGCCCCAATGACATGTGGCATGCATTTGGGGCCCCCAATATATGCATCATCCACGTGGGGCCCCCATGATATGTGGCATGCATTTGGGGCCCCCATGACTTGAGCCATGCATTTGGGGCCCCCATGACATGCGGCATGCACATGGGCACCTCAAGACATGCAGCATGCATTTGGGGCCCCCATGACATGCGGCATGCATGTAGGCCCCCATGAAATGTGCCATGCATGTGGGGCCCCTATGACATGCGGCATGCATTTGTGGGCCCCAAGACATGCAGCATGCACGTGGGGCCCCCATGACAGGCTGCATGCATTTGGGGCCCCCATGACATGCGGCATGCATTTGGGGCCCCCATGACATGCGGAATGCACGTGGGGCCCCTATGACATGCGACATGAATTTGGGAGCCCCATTACATGCGGCATGCACGTGGAGCCCCCATGACATGCGTCATGCATTTGGGCCCCCATGACATGAGTCATGCATTTGGGGCCACCATGACATGCGGCATGCATTTGGGGCCCCCATGACATGCGGCATGCATTTGGGTCCCCCATGAAATGCGGCATGCATGTGGGGCCCCCATGACATGCGGCATGCATTTGGGGCCCTCATGACATGCGTCATGCATTTGGGGCCCCCATGACATGCGGCATTTGGGGCCCACGTACATGCCGCATGTCATGGGGGCCCCAAATGCACGGCATGCATTTGAATCCCCCATTACATGCGGCATGCACGTTGGGCCCTCATGACATGCGGCATGCATTTGGGGCCCCCATGACATGTGGAATGCACGTGGGGCCCCTATGCCATGCGACATGAATTTGGGAGCCCCAATACATGCGGCATGCATTTGGGGCCTGCATAACATGCTGCATGCATTTGGGGTACCTGAGACATGCGGCATGCACATGAGGCCCCCATAACATGCTGCATGCATTTGGGGCCCCATTACATGTGGCATGCAAATGGGGCCCCCATGACATGCGACATATGCTTGGGGCCCCAATGACATGCGGCATGAGTTTGGATCCCCCATAACATGCGGCATGCACGTGGGGCCCCCATGACATGCGGAATGCCTGCGGGGCCCCGATGACATGCGGCATGCATTTGGGTCCCCCATGAAATGCGGCATGCATGTGGGGCCCCCATGACATGCGGCATGCATTTGGGTCCCCCATGAAATGCGGCGTGCATGTGGGGCCTCCATGACATGTGGCATGCATGTGGGTCCCCATGACATGCGGCATGCATGTGGGGCCCCCATGACATGCGGCATGCATTTGGGGCCTCCATGACATGTGGCATGCATGTGGGTCCCCATTACATGTGGCATGCAAATGGGGCCCCCATGACATGTGACATATGCTTGGGGCCCCAATGACATGCGGCATGAGTTTGGATCCCCCATAACATGCGGCATGCACGTGGGGCCCCCATGACATGCGGAATGCCTGCGGGGCCCCGATGACATGCGGCATGCACGCTGGGCCCCCATGACATGCGTCATGCATTTATGGCCCCCATAACATGCGGCAAGCATTTGGGCCACCATGTTATGCGGCATGCATTTGGGGCCCCCATGACTTGAGGCATGCATTTGGGGCCCCGATGACATGCAGCATGCATGTGGGGCCCCCATGACATGTGGCATGCATTTGGGGCCTGCATAACATGCTGCATGCATTTGGGGTACCTGAGACATGCGGCATGCACGTGGGGCCCCTATGACATGCCGCATGCATTTGGGGCCCCCATTATATGCGGCATGCATGTAGGGCCCCCATGAAATGTGCCATGCATGTGGGGCCCCTATGACATGCGGCATGCATTTGTGAGACCCAAAACATGCGGCATGCACGTGGGGCCCCCATGACATGCCGCATGCATTTGGGGCCGCCATGACATGCGGCATGCATTTGGGGCCCCCATGACATGCGGCATGTATTTGGATCCCCCATGAAATGCGACTTGCATGTGGGGCCCCCATGACATGCGGCATGCATTTGGGGCCCTCATGACATGTGGCATGCATTTGGGGCCCCCATGACATGCGGCATGCATTTGGGGCCCCCATGACATGCGGAATGCACGTGGGGCCCCCATGACATGCGGCATGCATGTAGGGCCCCCATGACATGCGGCATGCAGGCGGGGCCCTCATGACATGCGGCATGCATTTGGGGCCTCCATGACATGTGGCATGCATGTGGGTCCCCATGACATGCGGCATGCATGTGGGGCCCCCATGACATGCGGCATGCATTTGGGCCCCCATGACATGCGGCATGCATTTGGGGCCTGCACAACATGCTGCATGCATTTGGGGTACCTGAGACATGTGGCATGCACATGGGGCCCCCATAACATGCTGCATGCATTTGGGGTGCCCGAGACATGCGGCATGCACGTGGGGCCCCAATGACATGCGGCATGCATGCGGGGCCCTCATGACATGCGGCATTCCTGTGGGGCCCCCATGATATGTGGCATGCATGTGGGACCCCCATGATATGTGGCATGCATTTGGGGCCCCCATGACATGCGGAATGCATGTAGGGCCCCCATGAAATGCGCCATGCATGTGGGGCCCCTATGACATGCGGCATGCATTTGTGAGCCCCAAGACATGCGGCATGCACCTGGGGCCCCCATGACATGCTGCATGCATTTGAATCCCCCATTACATGCGCCATGCATGTGGGGCCCCCATGACATGCTCCATGCATGTGGGGCCCCTATGACATGAGGCATGGATTTGGGGGGCCCCATGACATGCAGCATGCACGTGGGGCCCCCATGATATGCGGCATACATTTGTGGCCCCCGTGTCATGAGGCATGCACGTGGGGCCCCCATGATATGCGGCAAGCACGTGGGGCCCCAATGACATGCAGCATTCACGTGGGACCACCATAACATGCGGAATGCACGTGAGGCCCCCATGACATGCGGAATGCCTGCGGGGCCCCGATGACATGCGGCATGCACGCTGGGCCCCCATGACATGCGTCATGCATTTATGGCCCCCATAACATGCGGCAAGCATTTGGGCCACCATGTTATGCGGCATGCATTTGGGGCCCCCATGACTTGAGGCATGCATTTGGGGCCCCGATGACATGCAGCTTGCACGTGGGGCCCCTATGACATGCCGCATGCATTTGGGGCCCCCATGACATGCGGCATGCACCTGGGACCCCCATGACATGAGTCATGCATTTGGGGCCCCCATGACATGCGGCATGTATTTGGGTCCCCCATGAAATGCGACTTGCATGTGGGGCCCCCATGACATGCGGCATGCATTTGGGGCCCTCATGACATGTGGCATGCATTTGGGGCCCCCAATGACATGCGGCATGCATGTGGGGCCCTCATGACATGCGGCATGCATTTGGGGCCCCCATTATATGCGGCATGCATGTGGGGCCCCCATGATATGTGGCATGCATTTGGGGCCCCCATGACTTGAGGCATCCATGTGGGGCCCCTATGACATGCCACATGCATTTGGGGCCCCCATTACATGTGGCATGCACATGGGGCCCCCATGACATGTGGCATACGCTTGGGGCCCCAATGACATGTGGCATGAGTTTGAATCCCCCATGACATGCGGCATGCACGTGGGCCCCCATGACATGAGTCATGCATTTGGGGCCGCCATGACATGCGGCATGCATTTGGGGCCCCCATGACATGCGGCATGCATTTGTGTCCACAATGAAATGAGGCATGCATGTGGGGCCCCCAGGACATGCGGCATGCATTTGGGGCCCCCATGACATGTGGTATGCACGTGGGGCCTCTATGACATGCCGCATGCATTTGGGGCCCCCATGACATGCGGCGTGCATTTGGGACCCCCATGACATGCGTCATGCATTTGGATCCCCCATTACATGCTGCATGCAAGTGGGGCCCTATGACAAGCAGCATGCATGTGGGCCCCCCATGACATGCGGAATGCATGTGGGCCCCTCATGACATGCAGCATGCATTTGGGGCCCCTATGACATGCGGCATGCATTTGTGGGCCCCAAGACATGCGGCATGCATATGGGGCCCCCATGACATGCTGCATGCGTTTGGGGCCCCTAAGATATGCGGCATGCATTTGGGGCCCCTATGACTTGAGCCATGCATTTGGGGCCCCCATGACATGCGGCATGTACGTGGGCCCCTCATGACATGCAGGATGCATTTGGGGCCCCCATGACATGCGGCATGCATGTAGGCCCCCATGAAATGCGCCATGCATGTGGGGCCCCTATGTCATGCGGCATGCATTTGTGGACCCCAAGACATGCGGCATGCACGTGGGGCCTCCATGGCATGCTGCATTCATTTGGGGCCCCCATGATATGCGGCATGCATTTGGGGCCCCATGACTTGAGGCATGCATTTGGGGGCCCCATGACATGCGGCATGCATTTGGGGCCCCCATGACATGTGGAATGCACGTGGGGCCCCTATGCCATGCGACATGAATTTGGGAGCCCCAATACATGCGGCATGCATTTGGGGCCTGCATAACATGCTGCATGCATTTGGGGTACCTGAGACATGCGGCATGCACATGAGGCCCCCATAACATGCTGCATGCATTTGGGGCCCCATTACATGTGGCATGCAAATGGGGCCCCCATGACATGCGACATATGCTTGGGGCCCCAATGACATGCGGCATGAGTTTGGATCCCCCATAACATGCGGCATGCACGTGGGGCCCCCATGACATGCGGAATGCCTGCGGGGCCCCGATGACATGCGGCATGCACGCTGGGCCCCCATGACATGCGTCATGCATTTATGGCCCCCATAACATGCGGCAAGCATTTGGGCCACCATGTTATGCGGCATGCATTTGGGGCCCCCATGACTTGATGCATGCATTTGGGGCCCCGATGACATGCAGCATGCATGTGGGGCCCCCATGACATGTGGCATGCATTTGGGGCCTGCATAACATGCTGCATGCATTTGGGGTACCTGAGACATGCGGCATGCACGTGGGGCCCCTATGACATGCCGCATGCATTTGGGGCCCCCATTATATGCGGCATGCATGTAGGGCCCCCATGAAATGTGCCATGCATGTGGGGCCCCTATGACATGCGGCATGCATTTGTGAGACCCAAGACATGCGGCATGCACGTGGGGCCCCCATGACATGCTGCATGCATTTGGGGTGCCCGAGACATGCGGCATGCACGTGGGGCCCCTATGACATGCCGCATGCATTTGGGGGCCCCATGACATGCGGCATGCACCTGGGACCCCCATGACATGAGTCATGCATTTGGGGCCGCCATGACATGCGGCATGCATTTGGGGCCCCCATGACATGCGGCATGTATTTGGATCCCCCATGAAATGCGACTTGCATGTGGGGCCCCCATGCCATGCGGCATGCATTTGGGGCCCTCATGACATGCGGCATTCATGTGGGGCCCCCATGATATGTGGCATGCATGTGGGACCCCCATGATATGTGGCATGCATTTGGGGCCCCCATGACATGCGGAATGCATGTAGGGCCCCCATGAAATGCGCCATGCATGTGGGGCCCCTATGACATGTGGCATGCATTTGTGAGCCCCAAGACATGCGGCATGCACCTGGGGCCCCCATGACAATGTGCATGCGTTTGGGGACCCCATGATATGCGGCATGCATTTGGGGCCCCCATGACTTGAGGCATGCATTTGGGGCCCCCATGACATGTGGCATGCATGTAGGGCCCCCATGAAATGCGCCATGCATGTGGGGCCCCTCTGACATGCGGCATGCATTTGTGAGCACCAAGACATGCGGCATGCACGTGGGGCCCCCATGACATGCTGCATGCATTTGAATCCCCCATTACATGCGCCATGCATGTGGGGCCCCCATGACATGCTCCATGCATGTGGGGCCCCTATGACATGAGGCATGGATTTGGGGGGCCCCATGACATGCAGCATGCACGTGGGGCCCCCATGATATGCGGCATACATTTGTGGCCCCCGTGTCATGAGGCATGCACGTGGGGCCCCCATGATATGCGGCAAGCACGTGGGGCCCCAATGACATGCATCATTCACGTGGGACCGCCATAACATGCGGAATGCACGTGAGGCCCCCATGACATGCGGAATGCCTGCGGGGCCCCGATGACATGCGGCATGCACGCTGGGCCCCCATGACATGCGTCATGCATTTATGGCCCCCATAACATGCGGCAAGCTTTTGGGCCACCATGTTATGCGGCATGCATTTGGGGCCCCCATGACTTGAGGCATGCATTTGGGGCCCCGATGACATGCAGCATGCATGTGGGGCCCCCATGACATGCGGCATGCATTTGGGGCCTGCATAACATGCTACATGCATTTGGGGTACCTGAGACATGCGGCATGCACGTGGGGCCCCTATGACATGCCGCATGCATTTGGGGCCCCCATTATATGCGGCATGCATGTAGGGCCCCCATGAAATGTGCCATGCATGTGGGGCCCCTATGACATGCGGCATGCATTTGTGAGCCCCAAGACATGCAGCATGCACGTGGGGCCCCCATGACATGATGCATGCATTTGGGGTGCCCGAGACATGCGGCATGCACGTGGGGCCCCTATGACATGCCGCATGCATTTGGGGCCCCCATGACATGCGGCATGCACCTGGGACCCCCATGACATGAGTCATGCATGTGGGGCCCCCATGACATGAGTCATGCATGTGGGGCCCCCATGACATGCGGCATGCATGTGGGGCCCTCATGACATGCGGCATGCATTTGGGGCCCCCATTATATGCGGCATGCATGTGGGGCCCCCATGATATGTGGCATGCATTTGGGGCCCCCATGACTTGAGGCATGCATTTGGGGCCCCTATGACATGCCACATGCATTTGGGGCCCCCATTACATGTGGCATGCACATGGGGCCCCCATGACATGTGGCATACGCTTGGGGCCCCAATGACATGTGGCATGAGTTTGAATCCCCCATGACATGCGGCATGCACGTGGGCCCCCATGACATGAGTCATGCATTTGGGGCCGCCATGACATGCGGCATGCATTTGGGGCCCCCATGACATGCGGCATGAATTTGTTTCCACAATGAAATGAGGCATGCATGTGGGGCCCCCAGGACATGCGGCATGCATTTGGGGCCCCCATGACATGTGGTATGCACGTGGGGCCTCTATGACATGCCGCATGCATTTGGGGCCCCCATGACATGCGGCGTGCATTTGGGACCCCCATGACATGTGGCATGCATTTGAATCCCCCATTACATGCGGCATGCACGTTGGGCCCCCATGACATGCGGCATGCATTTGGGGCCCCCATGACATGTGGAATGCACGTGGGGCCCCTATGCCATGCGACATGAATTTGGGAGCCCCAATACATGCGGCATGCATTTGGGGCCTGCATAACATGCTGCATGCATTTGGGGTACCTGAGACATGCGGCATGCACATGAGGCCCCCATAACATGCTGCATGCATTTGGGGCCCCATTACATGTGGCATGCAAATGGGGCCCCCATGACATGCGACATATGCTTGGGGCCCCAATGACATGTGGCATGAGTTTGGATCCCCCATAACATGCGGCATGCACGTGGGGCCCCCATGACATGCGGAATGCCTGCGGGGCCCCGATGACATGCGGCATGCACTCTGGGCCCCCATGACATGCGTCATGCATTTATGGCCCCCATAACATGCGGCAAGCATTTGGGCCACCATGTTATGCGGCATGCATTTGGGGCCCCCATGACTTGAGGCATGCATTTGGGGCCCCGATGACATGCAGCATGCATGTGGGGCCCCCATGACATGTGGCATGCATTTGGGGCCTGCATAACATGCTGCATGCATTTGGGGTACCTGAGACATGCGGCATGCACATGGGGCCCCTATGACATGCCGCATGCATTTGGGGCCCCCATTATATGCGGCATGCATGTAGGGCCCCCATGAAATGTGCCATGCATGTGGGGCCCCTATGACATGCGGCATGCATTTGTGAGACCCAAGACATGCGGCATGCACGTGGGGCCCCCATGACATGCTGCATGCATTTGGGGTGCCCGAGACATGCGGCATGCACGTGGGGCCCCTATGACATGCCGCATGCATTTGGGGGCCCCATGACATGCGGCATGCACCTGGGACCCCCATGACATGCGGCATGTATTTGGATCCCCCATGAAATGCGACTTGCATGTGGGGCCCCCATGCCATGCGGCATGCATTTGGGGCCCTCATGACATGTGGCATGCATTTGGGGCCCCCATGACATGCGGCATGCATTTGGGGCCCCCATGACATGCGGAATGCACGTGGGGCCCCCATGACATGCGGCATGCATTTGGGTCCCCCATGAAATGCGGCGTGCATGTGGGGCCCCCATGACATGCGGCATGCATTTGGGTCCCCCATGAAATGCGGCGTACATGTGGGGCCCCCATGACATGCGGCATGCATTTGGGGCCCTCGTGACATGCGTCATGCATTTGGGGCCCCCATGACATGCGGCATGCATGTAGGGCCCCCATGACATGCGGCATGCAGGCGGGGCCCTCATGACATGCGGCATGCATTTGGGGCCTCCATGACATGTGGCATGCATGTGGGTCCCCATGACATGCGGCATGCATGTGGGGCCCCCATGACATGCGGCATGCATTTGGGCCCCCATGACATGCGGCATGCATTTGGGGCCTGCACAACATGCTGCATGCATTTGGGGTACCTGAGACATGTGGCATGCACATGGGGCCCCCATAACATGCTGCATGCATTTGGGGTGCCCGAGACATGCGGCATGCACGTGGGGCCCCAATGACATGCGGCATGCATGCGGGGCCCTCATGACATGCGGCATTC
Source organism: Phyllobates terribilis (assembly GCF_046119375.1). Classification (NCBI taxonomy): domain Eukaryota; kingdom Metazoa; phylum Chordata; class Amphibia; order Anura; family Dendrobatidae; genus Phyllobates; species Phyllobates terribilis. The sequence continues at coordinate 610,557,435 of NW_027362763.1, forward strand.
ATGTGGGGCCCCCATGATATGTGGCATGCATGTGGGACCCCCATGATATGTGGCATGCATTTGGGGCCCCCATGACATGCGGAATGCATGTAGGGCCCCCATGAAATGCGCCATGCATGTGGGGCCCCTATGACATGCGGCATGCATTTGTGAGCCCCAAGACATGCGGCATGCACCTGGGGCCCCCATGACAATGTGCATGCGTTTGGGGACCCCATGATATGCGGCATGCATTTGGGGCCCCCATGACTTGAGGCATGCATTTGGGGCCCCCATGACATGTGGCATGCATGTACGGCCCCCATGAAATGCGCCATGCATGTGGGGCCCCTCTGACATGCGGCATGCATTTGTGAGCACCAAGACATGCGGCATGCACGTGGGGCCCCCATGACATGCTGCATGCATTTGAATCCCCCATTACATGCGCCATGCATGTGGGGCCCCCATGACATGCTCCATGCATGTGGGGCCCCTATGACATGAGGCATGGATTTGGGGGGCCCCATGACATGCAGCATGCACGTGGGGCCCCCATGATATGCGGCATACATTTGTGGCCCCCGTGTCATGAGGCATGCACGTGGGGCCCCCATGATATGCGGCAAGCACGTGGGGCCCCAATGACATGCAGCATGCACGTGGGGCCCCCATGATATGCGGCATACATTTGTGGCCCCCGTGTCATGAGTCATGCATGTGGGGCCCCCATGACATGCGGCATGCATGTGGGGCCCTCATGACATGCGGCATGCATTTGGGGCCCCCATTATATGCGGCATGCATGTGGGGCCCCCATGATATGTGGCATGCATTTGGGGCCTCTATGACATGCCGCATGCATTTGGGGCCCCCATGACATGCGGCGTGCATTTGGGACCCCCATGACATGCGTCATGCATTTGGATCCCCCATTACATGCTGCATGCAAGTGGGGCCCCATGACAAGCGGCATGCATGTGGGCCCCCCATGACATGCGGAATGCATGTGGGGCCCCTATGACATGCGGCATGCATGTGGGACCCCCATGACATGCGGCATGCACGTGGGACCCCCATGACATGCGGCATGCACGTGGGGCCCCCATGACATGCGGCATGCATGTGGGGCCCCCATGACATGCTCCATGCATGTGGGGCCCCTATGACATGCGGCATACATTTGGGGGGGGCCATGACATGCGGCATGCACGTGGGGCCCCCATGACATGCGGCATACATTCGTGGCCCCCGTGACATGAGGCATGCACGTGGGGCCCCCATGACATGCGGCAATCACGTGGGGCCCCAATGACATGCAGCATGCACGTGGGACCCCAATGACATGCGGAATGCACGTGAGTCCCCCATGACATGCGGAATGCCTGCGGGGCCCCAATGACATGCGGCATGCATGCGGGGCCCTCATGACATGCGGCATGCATGTGGGGCCCCCATTATATGTGGCATGCATTTGGGGGCCCCATGACTTGAAGCATGCATTTGGGGCCCCCATGACATGCGGCATGCATGTAGGGCCCCCATGAAATGCGCCATGCATGTGGGGCCCCTATGACATGCGGCATGCATTTGTGGGCACCAAGACATGCGGCATGCATATGGGGCCCCCATGACATGCTGCATGCGTTTGGGGCCCCTAAGATATGCGGCATGCATTTGGGGCCCCTATGACTTGAGCCATGCATTTGGGGCCCCCATGACATGCGGCATGTACGTGGGCCCCTCATGACATGCAGGATGCATTTGGGGCCCCCATGACATGCGCCATGCATGTGGGGCCCCTATGTCATGGGGCATGCATTTGTGGACCCCAAGACATGCGGCATGCACGTGGGGCCTCCATGGCATGCTGCATTCATTTGGGGCCCCCATGATATGCGGCATGCATTTGGGGCCCCATGACTTGAGGCATGCATTTGGGGCCCCCATGACATGCGGCATGCATTTGAATCCCCCATTACATGCGGCATGCACGTTGGGCCCCCATGACATGCGGCATGCATTTGGGGCCCCCATGACATGTGGAATGCACGTGGGGCCCCTATGCCATGCGACATGAATTTGGGAGCCCCAATACATGCGGCATGCATTTGGGGCCTGCATAACATGCTGCATGCATTTGGGGTACCTGAGATATGCGGCATGCACATGAGGCCCCCATAACATGCTGCATGCATTTGGGGCCCCATTACATGTGGCATGCAAATGGGGCCCCCATGACATGCGACATATGCTTGGGGCCCCAATGACATGCGGCATGAGTTTGGATCCCCCATAACATGCGGCATGCACGTGGGGCCCCCATGACATGCGGAATGCCTGCGGGGCCCCGATGACATGCGGCATGCACGCTGGGCCCCCATGACATGCGTCATGCATTTATGGCCCCCATAACATGCGGCAAGCATTTGGGCCACCATGTTATTCGGCATGCATTTGGGGCCCCCATGACTTGAGGCATGCATTTGGGGCCCCGATGACATGCAGCATGCATGTGGGGCCCCCATGACATGTGGCATGCATTTGGGGCCTGCATAACATGCTGCATGCATTTGGGGTACCTGAGACATGCGGCATGCACGTGGGGCCCCTATGACATGCCGCATGCATTTGGGGCCCCCATTATATGCGGCATGCATGTAGGACCCCCATGAAATGTGCCATGCATGTGGGGCCCCTATGACATGCGGCATGCATTTGTGAGACCCAAGACATGCGGCATGCACGTGGGGCCCCCATGACATGCCGCATGCATTTGGGGGCCCCATGACATGCGGCATGCACCTGGGACCCCCATGACATGAGTCATGCATTTGGGGCCGACATGACATGCGGCATGCATTTGGGGGCCCCATGACATGCGGCATGTATTTGGATCCCCCATGAAATGCGACTTGCATGTGGGGCCCCCATGACATGCGGCATGCATTTGGGGCCCTCATGACATGTGGCATGCATTTGGGGCCCCCATGACATGCGGCATGCATTTGGGGCCCCCATGACATGCGGAATGCACGTGGGGCCCCCATGACATGCGGCATGCATTTGGGTCCCCCATGAAATGCGGCGTGCATGTGGGGCCCCCATGACATGCGGCATGCATTTGGGTCCCCCATGAAATGCGGCGTGCATGTGGGGCCCCCATGAAATGCGGAATGCATGTGGGGCCCCTATGACATGCGGCATGCATGTGGGACCCCCATGACATGCGGCATGCAAGTGGGACCCCCATGACATGCGGCATGCACGTGGGGCCCCCATGATATGCGGCATGCATGTGGGGCCCCCATGACATGCGGCATGCATTTGGGGCCCTCGTGACATGCGGCATACATTTGGGGGGGCCCATGACATGCGGCATGCACGTGGGGCCCCCATGACATGCGGCATACATTCGTGGCCCCCGTGACATGAGGCATGCACGTGGGGCCCCCATGACATGCGGCAATCACGTGGGGCCCCAATGACATGCAGCATGCACGTGGGACCCCAATGACATGCGGAATGCACGTGAGTCCCCCATGACATGCGGAATGCCTGCGGGGCCCCAATGACATGCGGCATGCATGCGGGGCCCTCATGACATGCGGCATGCATGTGGGGCCCCCATGACATGCCGCATGCATTTGGGGGCCCCATGACATGCGGCATGCACCTGGGACCCCCATGACATGAGTCATGCATTTGGGGCCGCCATGACATGCGGCATGCATTTGGGGCCCCCATGACATGCGGCATGTATTTGGATCCCCCATGAAATGCGACTTGCATGTGGGGCCCCCATGACATGCGGCATGCATTTGGGGCCCTCATGACATGTGGCATGCATTTGGGGCCCCCATGACATGCGGCATGCATTTGGGGCCCCCATGACATGCGGAATGCACGTGGGGCCCCCATGACATGCGGCATGCATTTGGGTCCCCCATGAAATGCGGCGTGCATGTGGGGCCCCCATGACATGCGGCATGCATTTGGGTCCCCCATGAAATGCGGCGTGCATGTACGGCCCCCATGAAATGCGCCATGCATGTGGGGCCCCTCTGACATGCGGCATGCATTTGTGAGCACCAAGACATGCGGCATGCACGTGGGGCCCCCATGACATGCTGCATGCATTTGAATCCCCCATTACATGCGCCATGCATGTGGGGCCCCCATGACATGCTCCATGCATGTGGGGCCCCTATGACATGAGGCATGGATTTGGGGGGCCCCATGACATGCAGCATGCACGTGGGGCCCCCATGACATGCGGCATGCATTTGGGGCCTGCACAACATGCTGCATGCATTTGGGGTACCTGAGACATGTGGCATGCACATGGGGCCCCCATAACATGCTGCATGCATTTGGGGTGCCCGAGACATGCGGCATGCACGTGGGGCCCCAATGACATGCGGCATGCATGCGGGGCCCTCATGACATGCGGCATTCATGTGGGGCCCCCATGATATGTGGCATGCATGTGGGACCCCCATGATATGTGGCATGCATTTGGGGCCCCCATGACATGCGGAATGCATGTAGGGCCCCCATGAAATGCGCCATGCATGTGGGGCCCCTATGACATGCGGCATGCATTTGTGAGCCCCAAGACATGCGGCATGCACCTGGGGCCCCCATGACAATGTGCATGCGTTTGGGGACCCCATGATATGCGGCATGCATTTGGGGCCCCCATGACTTGAGGCATGCATTTGGGGCCCCCATGACATGTGGCATGCATGTAGGGCCCCCATGAAATGCGCCATGCATGTGGGGCCCCTCTGACATGCGGCATGCATTTGTGAGCACCAAGACATGCGGCATGCACGTGGGGCCCCCATGACATGCTGCATGCATTTGAATCCCCCATTACATGCGCCATGCATGTGGGGCCCCCATGACATGCTCCATGCATGTGGGGCCCCTATGACATGAGGCATGGATTTGGGGGGCCCCATGACATGCAGCATGCACGTGGGGCCCCCATGATATGCGGCATACATTTGTGGCCCCCGTGTCATGAGGCATGCACGTGGGGCCCCCATGATATGCGGCAAGCACGTGGGGCCCCAATGACATGCAGCATGCACGTGGGGCCCCCATGATATGCGGCATACATTTGTGGCCCCCGTGTCATGAGTCATGCATGTGGGGCCCCCATGACATGCGGCATGCATGTGGGGCCCTCATGACATGCGGCATGCATTTGGGGCCCCCATTATATGCGGCATGCATGTGGGGCCCCCATGATATGTGGCATGCATTTGGGGCCTCTATGACATGCCGCATGCATTTGGGGCCCCCATGACATGCGGCGTGCATTTGGGACCCCCATGACATGCGTCATGCATTTGGATCCCCCATTACATGCTGCATGCAAGTGGGGCCCCATGACAAGCGGCATGCATGTGGGCCCCCCATGACATGCGGAATGCATGTGGGGCCCCTATGACATGCGGCATGCATGTGGGACCCCCATGACATGCGGCATGCACGTGGGACCCCCATGACATGCGGCATGCACGTGGGGCCCCCATGACATGCGGCATGCATGTGGGGCCCCCATGACATGCTCCATGCATGTGGGGCCCCTATGACATGCGGCATACATTTGGGGGGGGCCATGACATGCGGCATGCACGTGGGGCCCCCATGACATGCGGCATACATTCGTGGCCCCCGTGACATGAGGCATGCACGTGGGGCCCCCATGACATGCGGCAATCACGTGGGGCCCCAATGACATGCAGCATGCACGTGGGACCCCAATGACATGCGGAATGCACGTGAGTCCCCCATGACATGCGGAATGCCTGCGGGGCCCCAATGACATGCGGCATGCATGCGGGGCCCTCATGACATGCGGCATGCATGTGGGGCCCCCATTATATGTGGCATGCATTTGGGGGCCCCATGACTTGAAGCATGCATTTGGGGCCCCCATGACATGCGGCATGCATGTAGGGCCCCCATGAAATGCGCCATGCATGTGGGGCCCCTATGACATGCGGCATGCATTTGTGGGCCCCAAGACATGCGGCATGCATATGGGGCCCCCATGACATGCTGCATGCGTTTGGGGCCCCTAAGATATGCGGCATGCATTTGGGGCCCCTATGACTTGAGCCATGCATTTGGGGCCCCCATGACATGCGGCATGTACGTGGGCCCCTCATGACATGCAGGATGCATTTGGGGCCCCCATGACATGCGCCATGCATGTGGGGCCCCTATGTCATGGGGCATGCATTTGTGGACCCCAAGACATGCGGCATGCACGTGGGGCCTCCATGGCATGCTGCATTCATTTGGGGCCCCCATGATATGCGGCATGCATTTGGGGCCCCATGACTTGAGGCATGCATTTGGGGCCCCCATGACATGCGGCATGCATTTGAATCCCCCATTACATGCGGCATGCACGTTGGGCCCCCATGACATGCGGCATGCATTTGGGGCCCCCATGACATGTGGAATGCACGTGGGGCCCCTATGCCATGCGACATGAATTTGGGAGCCCCAATACATGCGGCATGCATTTGGGGCCTGCATAACATGCTGCATGCATTTGGGGTACCTGAGATATGCGGCATGCACATGAGGCCCCCATAACATGCTGCATGCATTTGGGGCCCCATTACATGTGGCATGCAAATGGGGCCCCCATGACATGCGACATATGCTTGGGGCCCCAATGACATGCGGCATGAGTTTGGATCCCCCATAACATGCGGCATGCACGTGGGGCCCCCATGACATGCGGAATGCCTGCGGGGCCCCGATGACATGCGGCATGCACGCTGGGCCCCCATGACATGCGTCATGCATTTATGGCCCCCATAACATGCGGCAAGCATTTGGGCCACCATGTTATGCGGCATGCATTTGGGGCCCCCATGACTTGAGGCATGCATTTGGGGCCCCGATGACATGCAGCATGCATGTGGGGCCCCCATGACATGTGGCATGCATTTGGGGCCTGCATAACATGCTGCATGCATTTGGGGTACCTGAGACATGCGGCATGCACGTGGGGCCCCTATGACATGCCGCATGCATTTGGGGCCCCCATTATATGCGGCATGCATGTAGGACCCCCATGAAATGTGCCATGCATGTGGGGCCCCTATGACATGCGGCATGCATTTGTGAGACCCAAGACATGCGGCATGCACGTGGGGCCCCCATGACATGCCGCATGCATTTGGGGGCCCCATGACATGCGGCATGCACCTGGGACCCCCATGACATGAGTCATGCATTTGGGGCCGACATGACATGCGGCATGCATTTGGGGCCCCCATGACATGCGGCATGTATTTGGATCCCCCATGAAATGCGACTTGCATGTGGGGCCCCCATGACATGCGGCATGCATTTGGGGCCCTCATGACATGTGGCATGCATTTGGGGCCCCCATGACATGCGGCATGCATTTGGGGCCCCCATGACATGCGGAATGCACGTGGGGCCCCCATGACATGCGGCATGCATTTGGGTCCCCCATGAAATGCGGCGTGCATGTGGGGCCCCCATGACATGCGGCATGCATTTGGGTCCCCCATGAAATGCGGCGTGCATGTGGGGCCCCCATGAAATGCGGAATGCATGTGGGGCCCCTATGACATGCGGCATGCATGTGGGACCCCCATGACATGCGGCATGCAAGTGGGACCCCCATGACATGCGGCATGCACGTGGGGCCCCCATGATATGCGGCATGCATGTGGGGCCCCCATGACATGCTCCATGCATGTGGGGCCCCTATGACATGCGGCATACATTTGGGGGGGCCCATGACATGCGGCATGCACGTGGGGCCCCCATGACATGCGGCATACATTCGTGGCCCCCGTGACATGAGGCATGCACGTGGGGCCCCCATGACATGCGGCAATCACGTGGGGCCCCAATGACATGCAGCATGCACGTGGGACCCCAATGACATGCGGAATGCACGTGAGTCCCCCATGACATGCGGAATGCCTGCGGGGCCCCAATGACATGCGGCATGCATGCGGGGCCCTCATGACATGCGGCATGCATGTGGGGCCCCCATGACATGCCGCATGCATTTGGGGGCCCCATGACATGCGGCATGCACCTGGGACCCCCATGACATGAGTCATGCATTTGGGGCCGCCATGACATGCGGCATGCATTTGGGGCCCCCATGACATGCGGCATGTATTTGGATCCCCCATGAAATGCGACTTGCATGTGGGGCCCCCATGACATGCGGCATGCATTTGGGGCCCTCATGACATGTGGCATGCATTTGGGGCCCCCATGACATGCGGCATGCATTTGGGGCCCCCATGACATGCGGAATGCACGTGGGGCCCCCATGACATGCGGCATGCATTTGGGTCCCCCATGAAATGCGGCGTGCATGTGGGGCCCCCATGACATGCGGCATGCATTTGGGTCCCCCATGAAATGCGGCGTGCATGTGGGGCCCCCATGACATGCGGCATGCATTTGGGGCCCTCATGACATGCGGCATGCATTTGGGGCCCCAATGACATGCGGAATGCCTGCGGGGCCCCCATGACATGCGGCATGCAGGCGGGGCCCTCATGACATGCGGCATGCATTTGGGGCCTCCATGACATGTGGCATGCATGTGGGTCCCCATGACATGCGGCATGCATGTGGGGCCCCCATGACATGCGGCATGCATTTGGGCCCCCATGACATGCGGCATGCATTTGGGGCCTGCACAACATGCTGCATGCATTTGGGGTACCTGAGACATGTGGCATGCACATGGGGCCCCCATAACATGCTGCATGCATTTGGGGTGCCCGAGACATGCGGCATGCACGTGGGGCCCCAATGACATGCGGCATGCATGCGGGGCCCTCATGACATGCGGCATTCATGTGGGGCCCCCATGATATGTGGCATGCATGTGGGACCCCCATGATATGTGGCATGCATTTGGGGCCCCCATGACATGCGGAATGCATGTAGGGCCCCCATGAAATGCGCCATGCATGTGGGGCCCCTATGACATGCGGCATGCATTTGTGAGCCCCAAGACATGCGGCATGCACCTGGGGCCCCCATGACATGCTGCATGCATTTGAATCCCCCATTACATGCGCCATGCATGTGGGGCCCCATGACATGCTCCATGCATGTGGGGCCCCTATGACATGAGGCATGGATTTGGGGGGCCCCATGACATGCAGCATGCACGTGGGGCACCCATGATATGCGGCATACATTTGTGGCCCCCGTGTCATGAGGCATGCACGTGGGGCCCCCATGATATGCGGCATGCATTTGGGGCCCCATGACTTGAGGCATGCATTTGGGGGCCCCCATGACATGCTCCATGCATGTGGGGCCCCTATGACATGAGGCATGGATTTGGGGGGCCCCATGACATGCAGCATGCACGTGGGGCACCCATGATATGCGGCATACATTTGTGGCCCCCGTGTCATGAGGCATGCACGTGGGGCCCCCATTACATGCGGCATGCACGTTGGGCCCCCATGACATGCGGCATGCATTTGGGGCCCCCATGACATGTGGAATGCACGTGGGGCCCCTATGCCATGCGACATGAATTTGGGAGCCCCAATACATGCGGCATGCATTTGGGGCCTGCATAACATGCTGCATGCATTTGGGGTACCTGAGACATGCGGCATGCACATGAGGCCCCCATAACATGCTGCATGCATTTGGGGCCCCATTACATGTGGCATGCAAATGGGGCCCCCATGACATGCGACATATGCTTGGGGCCCCAATGACATGCGGCATGAGTTTGGATCCCCCATAACATGCGGCATGCACGTGGGGCCCCCATGACATGCGGAATGCCTGCGGGGCCCCGATGACATGCGGCATGCACGCTGGGCCCCCATGACATGCGTCATGCATTTATGGCCCCCATAACATGCGGCAAGCATTTGGGCCACCATGTTATGCGGCATGCATTTGGGGCCCCCATGACTTGAGGCATGCATTTGGGGCCCCGATGACATGCAGCATGCATGTGGGGCCCCCATGACATGTGGCATGCATTTGGGGCCTGCATAACATGCTGCATGCATTTGGGGTACCTGAGACATGCGTCATGCACGTGGGGCCCCTATGACATGCCGCATGCATTTGGGGCCCCCATTATATGCGGCATGCATGTAGGGCCCCCATGAAATGTGCCATGCATGTGGGGCCCCTATGACATGCGGCATGCATTTGTGAGACCCAAGACATGCGGCATGCACGTGGGGCCCCCATGACATGCTGCATGCATTTGGGGTGCCCGAGACATGCGGCATGCACGTGGGGCCCCTATGACATGCCGCATGCATTTGGGGGCCCCATGACATGCGGCATGCACCTGGGACCCCCATGACATGAGTCATGCATTTGGGGCCGCCATGACATGCGGCATGCATTTGGGGCCCCCATGACATGCGGCATGTATTTGGATCCCCCATGAAATGCGACTTGCATGTGGGGCCCCCATGCCATGCGGCATGCATTTGGGGCCCTCATGACATGTGGCATGCATTTGGGGCCCCCATGACATGCGGCATGCATTTGGGGCCCCCATGACATGCGGAATGCACGTGGGGCCCCCATGACATGCGGCATGCATTTGGGTCCCCCATGAAATGCGGCGTGCATGTGGGGCCCCCATGACATGCGGCATGCATTTGGGTCCCCCATGAAATGCGGCGTACATGTGGGGCCCCCATGACATGCGGCATGCATTTGGGGCCCTCATGACATGCGTCATGCATTTGGGGCCCCCATGACATGCGGCATGCATGTAGGGCCCCCATGACATGCGGCATGCAGGCGGGGCCCTCATGACATGCGGCATGCATTTGGGGCCTCCATGACATGTGGCATGCATGTGGGTCACCATGACATGCGGCATGCATGTGGGGCCCCCATGACATGCGGCATGCATTTGGGCCCCCATGACATGCGGCATGCATTTGGGGCCTGCACAACATGCTGCATGCATTTGGGGTACCTGAGACATGTGGCATGCACATGGGGCCCCCATAACATGCTGCATGCATTTGGGGTGCCCGAGACATGCGGCATGCACGTGGGGCCCCAATGACATGCGGCATGCATGCGGGGCCCTCATGACATGCGGCATTCATGTGGGGCCCCCATGATATGTGGCATGCATGTGGGACCCCCATGATATGTGGCATGCATTTGGGGCCCCCATGACATGCGGAATGCATGTAGGGCCCCCATGAAATGCGCCATGCATGTGGGGCCCCTATGACATGCGGCATGCATTTGTGAGCCCCAAGACATGCGGCATGCACCTGGGGCCCCCATGACAATGTGCATGCGTTTGGGGACCCCATGATATGCGGCATGCATTTGGGGCCCCCATGACTTGAGGCATGCATTTGGGGCCCCCATGACATGTGGCATGCATGTAGGGCCCCCATGAAATGCGCCATGCATGTGGGGCCCCTCTGACATGCGGCATGCATTTGTGAGCACCAAGACATGCGGCATGCACGTGGGGCCCCCATGACATGCTGCATGCATTTGAATCCCCCATTACATGCGCCATGCATGTGGGGCCCCCATGACATGCTCCATGCATGTGGGGCCCCTATGACATGAGGCATGGATTTGGGGGTCCCCATGACATGCAGCATGCACGTGGGGCCCCCATGATATGCGGCATACATTTGTGGCCCCCGTGTCATGAGGCATGCACGTGGGGCCCCCATGATATGCGGCAAGCACGTGGGGCCCCAATGACATGCAGCATTCACGTGGGACCGCCATAACATGCGGAATGCACGTGAGGCCCCCATGACATGCGGAATGCCTGCGGGGCCCCGATGACATGCGGCATGCACTCTGGGCCCCCATGACATGCGTCATGCATTTATGGCCCCCATAACATGCGGCAAGCATTTGGGCCACCATGTTATGCGGCATGCATTTGGGGCCCCCATGACTTGAGGCATGCATTTGGGGCCCCGATGACATGCAGCATGCATGTGGGGCCCCCATGACATGCGGCATGCATTTGGGGCCTGCATAACATGCTACATGCATTTGGGGTACCTGAGACATGCGGCATGCACGTGGGGCCCCTATGACATGCCGCATGCATTTGGGGCCCCCATTATATGCGGCATGCATGTAGGGCCCCCATGAAATGTGCCATGCATGTGGGGCCCCTATGACATGCGGCATGCATTTGTGAGCCCCAAGACATGCGGCATGCACGTGGGGCCCCCATGACATGCTGCATGCATTTGGGGTGCCCGAGACATGCGGCATGCACGTGGGGCCCCTATGACATGCCGCATGCATTTGGGGCCCCCATGACATGCGGCATGCACCTGGGACCCCCATGACATGAGTCATGCATGTGGGGCCCCCATGACATGCGGCATGCATGTGGGGCCCTCATGACATGCGGCATGCATTTGGGGCCCCCATTATATGCGGCATGCATGTGGGGCCCCCATGATATGTGGCATGCATTTGGGGCCCCCATGACTTGAGGCATGCATTTGGGGCCCCTATGACATGCCACATGCATTTGGGGCCCCCATTACATGTGGCATGCACATGGGGCCCCCATGACATGTGGCATACGCTTGGGGCCCCAATGACATGTGGCATGAGTTTGAATCCCCCATGACATGCGGCATGCACGTGGGCCCCCATGACATGAGTCATGCATTTGGGGCCGCCATGACATGCGGCATGCATTTGGGGCCCCCATGACATGCGGCATGCATTTGTGTCCACAATGAAATGAGGCATGCATGTGGGGCCCCCAGGACATGCGGCATGCATTTGGGGCATCCATGACATGTGGTATGCACGTGGGGCCTCTATGACATGCCGCATGCATTTGGGGCCCCCATGACATGCGGCGTGCATTTGGGACCCCCATGACATGCGGCATGCATTTGAATCCCCCATTACATGCGGCATGTACGTTGGGCCCCCATGACATGCGGCATGCATTTGGGGCCCCCATGACATGTGGAATGCACGTGGGGCCCCTATGCCATGCGACATGAATTTGGGAGCCCCAATACATGCGGCATGCATTTGGGGCCTGCATAACATGCTGCATGCATTTGGGGTACCTGAGACATGCGGCATGCACATGAGGCCCCCATAACATGCTGCATGCATTTGGGGCCCCATTACATGTGGCATGCAAATGGGGCCCCCATGACATGCGACATATGCTTGGGGCCCCAATGACATGCGGCATGAGTTTGGATCCCCCATAACATGCGGCATGCACGTGGGGCCCCCATGACATGCGGAATGCCTGCGGGGCCCCGATGACATGCGGCATGCACTCTGGGCCCCCATGACATGCGTCATGCATTTATGGCCCCCATAACATGCGGCAAGCATTTGGGCCACCATGTTATGCGGCATGCATTTGGGGCCCCCATGACTTGAGGCATGCATTTGGGGCCCCGATGACATGCAGCATGCATGTGGGGCCCCCATGACATGTGGCATGCATTTGGGGCCTGCATAACATGCTGCATGCATTTGGGGTACCTGAGACATGCGGCATGCACATGGGGCCCCTATGACATGCCGCATGCATTTGGGGCCCCCATTATATGCGGCATGCATGTAGGGCCCCCATGAAATGTGCCATGCATGTGGGGCCCCTATGACATGCGGCATGCATTTGTGAGACCCAAGACATGCGGCATGCACGTGGGGCCCCCATGACATGCTGCATGCATTTGGGGTGCCCGAGACATGCGGCATGCACGTGGGGCCCCTATGACATGCCGCATGCATTTGGGGGCCCCATGACATGCGGCATGCACCTGGGACCCCCATGACATGAGTCATGCATTTGGGGCCGCCATGACATGCGGCATGCATTTGGGGCCCCCATGACATGCGGCATGTATTTGGATCCCCCATGAAATGCGACTTGCATGTGGGGCCCCCATGCCATGCGGCATGCATTTGGGGCCCTCATGACATGTGGCATGCATTTGGGGCCCCCATGACATGCGGCATGCATTTGGGGCCCCCATGACATGCGGAATGCACGTGGGGCCCCCATGACATGCGGCATGCATTTGGGTCCCCCATGAAATGCGGCGTGCATGTGGGGCCCCCATGACATGCGGCATGCATTTGGGTCCCCCATGAAATGCGGCGTACATGTGGGGCCCCCATGACATGCGGCATGCATTTGGGGCCCTCATGACATGCGTCATGCATTTGGGGCCCCCATGACATGCGGCATGCATGTAGGGCCCCCATGACATGCGGCATGCAGGCGGGGCCCTCATGACATGCGGCATGCATTTGGGGCCTCCATGACATGTGGCATGCATGTGGGTCCCCATGACATGCGGCATGCATGTGGGGCCCCCATGACATGCGGCATGCATTTGGGCCCCCATGACATGCGGCATGCATTTGGGGCCTGCACAACATGCTGCATGCATTTGGGGTACCTGAGACATGTGGCATGCACATGGGGCCCCCATAACATGCTGCATGCATTTGGGGTGCCCCAATGACATGCGGCATGCACGTGGGGCCCCAATGACATGCGGCATTCATGTGGGGCCCCCATGATATGTGGCATGCATGTGGGACCCCCATGATATGTGGCATGCATTTGGGGCCCCCATGACATGCGGAATGCATGTAGGGCCCCCATGAAATGCGCCATGCATGTGGGGCCCCTATGACATGCGGCATGCATTTGTGAGCCCCAAGACATGCGGCATGCACCTGGGGCCCCCATGACAATGTGCATGCGTTTGGGGACCCCATGATATGCGGCATGCATTTGGGGCCCCCATGACTTGAGGCATGCATTTGGGGCCCCCATGACATGTGACATGCATGTAGGGCCCCCATGAAATGCGCCATGCATGTGGGGCCCCTCTGACATGCGGCATGCATTTGTGAGCACCAAGACATGCGGCATGCACGTGGGGCCCCCATGACATGCTGCATGCATTTGAATCCCCCATTACATGCGCCATGCATGTGGGGCCCCCATGACATGCTCCATGCATGTGGGGCCCCTATGACATGAGGCATGGATTTGGGGGGCCCCATGACATGCAGCATGCACGTGGGGCCCCCATGATATGCGGCATACATTTGTGGCCCCCGTGTCATGAGGCATGCACGTGGGGCCCCCATGATATGCGGCAAGCACGTGGGGCCCCAATGACATGCAGCATTCACGTGGGACCGCCATAACATGCGGAATGCACGTGAGGCCCCCATGACATGCGGAATGCCTGCGGGGCCCCGATCACATGCGGCATGCACGCTGGGCCCCCATGACATGCGTCATGCATTTATGGCCCCCATAACATGCGGCAAGCATTTGGGCCACCATGTTATGCGGCATGCATTTGGGGCCCCCATGACTTGAGGCATGCATTTGGGGCCCCGATGACATGCAGCATGCATGTGGGGCCCCCATGACATGCGGCATGCATTTGGGGCCTGCATAACATGCTACATGCATTTGGGGTACCTGAGACATGCGGCATGCACGTGGGGCCCCCATGACATGCGGCGTGCATTTGGGACCCCCATGACATGCGTCATGCATTTGGATCCCCCATTACATGCTGCATGCAAGTGGGGCCCCATGACAAGCGGCATGCATGTGGGCCCCCCATGACATGCGGAATGCATGTGGGGCCCCTATGACATGCGGCATGCATGTGGGACCCCCATGACATGCGGCATGCACGTGGGACCCCCATGACATGCGGCATGCACGTGGGGCCCCCATGACATGCGGCATGCATGTGGGGCCCCCATGACATGCTCCATGCATGTGGGGCCCCTATGACATGCGGCATACATTTGGGGGGGCCCATGACATGCGGCATGCACGTGGGGCCCCCATGACATGCGGCATACATTCGTGGCCCCCGTGACATGAGGCATGCACGTGGGGCCCCCATGACATGCGGCAATCACGTGGGGCCCCAATGACATGCAGCATGCACGTGGGACCCCAATGACATGCGGAATGCACGTGAGTCCCCCATGACATGCGGAATGCCTGCGGGGCCCCAATGACATGCGGCATGCATGCGGGGCCCTCATGACATGCGGCATGCATGTGGGGCCCCCATTATATGTGGCATGCATTTGGGGCCCCCATGACTTGAAGCATGCATTTGGGGCCCCCATGACATGCGGCATGCATGTAGGGCCCCCATGAAATGCGCCATGCATGTGGGGCCCCTATGACATGCGGCATGCATTTGTGGGCCCCAAGACATGCGGCATGCATATGGGGCCCCCATGACATGCTGCATGCGTTTGGGGCCCCTAAGATATGCGGCATGCATTTGGGGCCCCTATGACTTGAGCCATGCATTTGGGGCCCCCATGACATGCGGCATGTACGTGGGCCCCTCATGACATGCAGGATGCATTTGGGGCCCCCATGACATGCGCCATGCATGTGGGGCCCCTATGTCATGGGGCATGCATTTGTGGACCCCAAGACATGCGGCATGCACGTGGGGCCTCCATGGCATGCTGCATTCATTTGGGGCCCCCATGATATGCGGCATGCATTTGGGGCCCCATGACTTGAGGCATGCATTTGGGGCCCCCATGACATGCGGCATGCATTTGAATCCCCCATTACATGCGGCATGCACGTTGGGCCCCCATGACATGCGGCATGCATTTGGGGCCCCCATGACATGTGGAATGCACGTGGGGCCCCTATGCCATGCGACATGAATTTGGGAGCCCCAATACATGCGGCATGCATTTGGGGCCTGCATAACATGCTGCATGCATTTGGGGTACCTGAGACATGCGGCATGCACATGAGGCCCCCATAACATGCTGCATGCATTTGGGGCCCCATTACATGTGGCATGCCTGCGGGGCCCCGATGACATGCGGCATGCACGCTGGGCCCCCATGACATGCGTCATGCATTTATGGCCCCCATAACATGCGGCAAGCATTTGGGCCACCATGTTATGCGGCATGCATTTGGGGCCCCCATGACTTGAGGCATGCATTTGGGGCCCCGATGACATGCAGCATGCATGTGGGGCAACCATGACATGTGGCATGCATTTGGGGCCTGCATAACATGCTGCATGCATTTGGGGTACCTGAGACATGCGGCATGCACGTGGGGCCCCTATGACATGCCGCATGCATTTGGGGCCCCCATTATATGCGGCATGCATGTAGGGCCCCCATGAAATGTGCCATGCATGTGGGGCCCCTATGACATGCGGCATGCATTTGTGAGACCCAAGACATGCGGCATGCACGTGGGGCCCCCATGACATGCTGCATGCATTTGGGGTGCCCGAGACATGCGGCATGCACGTGGGGCCCCTATGACATGCCGCATGCATTTGGGGGCCCCATGACATGCGGCATGCACCTGGGACCCCCATGACATGAGTCATGCATTTGGGGCCGCCATGACATGCGGCATGCATTTGGGGCCCCCAAGACATGCGGCATGTATTTGGATCCCCCATGAAATGCGACTTGCATGTGGGGCCCCCATGCCATGCGGCATGCATTTGGGGCCCTCATGACATGTGGCATGCATTTGGGGCCCCCATGACATGCGGCATGCATTTGGGGCCCCCATGACATGCGGAATGCACGTGGGGCCCCCATGACATGCGGCATGCATTTGGGTCCCCCATGAAATGCGGCGTGCATGTGGGGCCCCCATGACATGCGGCATGCATTTGGGTCCCCCATGAAATGCGGCGTACATGTGGGGCCCCCATGACATGCGGCATGCATTTGGGGCCCTCATGACATGCGTCATGCATTTGGGGCCCCCATGACATGCGGCATGCATGTAGGGCCCCCATGACATGCGGCATGCAGGCGGGGCCCTCATGACATGCGGCATGCATTTGGGGCCTCCATGACATGTGGCATGCATTTGGGCCCCCATGACATGCGGCATGCATTTGGGGCCTGCACAACATGCTGCATGCATTTGGGGTACCTGAGACATGTGGCATGCACATGGGGCCCCCATGACATGCGGAATGCATGTAGGGCCCCCATGAAATGTGCCATGCATGTGGGGCCCCTATGACATGCGGCATGCATTTGTGAGCCCCAAGACATGCGGCATGCACCTGGGGCCCCCATGACATGCTGCATGCGTTTGGGGACCCCATGATATGCGGCATGCATTTGGGGCCCCCATGACTTGAGGCATGCATTTGGGGCCCCCATGACATGTGGCATGCATGTAGGGCCCCCATGAAATGCGCCATGCATGTGGGGCCCCTCTGACATGCGGCATGCATTTGTGAGCACCAAGACATGCGGCATGCACGTGGGGCCCCCATGACATGCTGCATGCATTTGAATCCCCCATTACATGCGCCATGCATGTGGGGCCCCCATGACATGCTCCATGCATGTGGGGCCCCTATGACATGAGGCATGGATTTGGGGGGCCCCATGACATGCAGCATGCACGTGGGGCCCCCATGATATGCGGCATACATTTGTGGCCCCCGTGTCATGAGGCATGCACGTGGGGCCCCCATGATATGCGGCAAGCACGTGGGGCCCCAATGACATGCAGCATTCACGTGGGACCGCCATAACATGCGGAATGCACGTGAGGCCCCCATGACATGCGGAATGCCTGCGGGGCCCCGATGACATGCGGCATGCACGCTGGGCCCCCATGACATGCGTCATGCATTTATGGCCCCCCATAACATGCGGCAAGCATTTGGGCCACCATGTTATGCGGCATGCATTTGGGGCCCCCATGACTTGAGGCATGCATTTGGGGCCCCGATGACATGCAGCATGCATGTGGGGCCCCCATGACATGCGGCATGCATTTGGGGCCTGCATAACATGCTACATGCATTTGGGGTACCTGAGACATGCGGCATGCACGTGGGGCCCCTATGACATGCCGCATGCATTTGGGGCCCCCATTATATGCGGCATGCATGTAGGGCCCCCATGAAATGTGCCATGCATGTGGGGCCCCTATGACATGCGGCATGCATTTGTGAGCCCCAAGACATGCGGCATGCACGTGGGGCCCCCATGACATGCTGCATGCATTTGGGGTGCCGAGACATGCGGCATGCACGTGGGGCCCCTATGACATGCCGCATGCATTTGGGGCCCCCATGACATGCGGCATGCACCTGGGACCCCCATGACATGAGTCATGCATGTGGGGCCCCCATGACATGCGGCATGCATGTGGGGCCCTCATGACATGCGGCATGCATTTGGGGCCCCCATTATATGCGGCATGCATGTGGGGCCCCCATGATATGTGGCATGCATTTGGGGCCCCCATGACTTGAGGCATGCATTTGGGGCCCCTATGACATGCCACATGCATTTGGGGCCCCCATTACATGTGGCATGCACATGGGGCCCCCATGACATGTGGCATACGCTTGGGGCCCCAATGACATGTGGCATGAGTTTGAATCCCCCATGACATGCGGCATGCACGTGGGCCCCCATGACATGAGTCATGCATTTGGGGCCGCCATGACATGCGGCATGCATTTGGGGCCCCCATGACATGCGGCATGCATTTGTGTCCACAATGAAATGAGGCATGCATGTGGGGCCCCCAGGACATGCGGCATGCATTTGGGGCCCCCATGACATGTGGTATGCACGTGGGGCCTCTATGACATGCCGCATGCATTTGGGGCCCCCATGACATGCGGCGTGCATTTGGGACCCCCATGACATGCGTCATGCATTTGGATCCCCCATTACATGCTGCATGCAAGTGGGGCCCCATGACAAGCGGCATGCATGTGGGCCCCCCATGACATGCGGAATGCATGTGGGGCCCCTATGACATGCGGCATGCATGTGGGACCCCCATGACATGCGGCATGCACGTGGGACCCCCATGACATGCGGCATGCACGTGGGGCCCCCATGACATGCGGCATGCATGTGGGGGCCCCATGACATGCTCCATGCATGTGGGGCCCCTATGACATGCGGCATACATTTGGGGGGGCCCATGACATGCGGCATGCACGTGGGGCCCCCATGACATGCGGCATACATTCGTGGCCCCCGTGACATGAGGCATGCACGTGGGGCCCCCATGACATGCGGCAATCACGTGGGGCCCCAATGACATGCAGCATGCACGTGGGACCCCAATGACATGCGGAATGCACGTGAGTCCCCCATGACATGCGGAATGCCTGCGGGGCCCCAATGACATGCGGCATGCATGCGGGGCCCTCATGACATGCGGCATGCATGTGGGGCCCCCATTATATGTGGCATGCATTTGGGGCCCCCATGACTTGAAACATGCATTTGGGGCCCCCATGACATGCGGCATGCATGTAGGGCCCCCATGAAATGCGCCATGCATGTGGGGCCCCTATTACATGCGGCATGCATTTGTGGGCCCCAAGACATGCGGCATGCATATGGGGCACCCATGACATGCTGCATGCGTTTGGGGCCCCTAAGATATGCGGCATGCATTTGGGGCCCCTATGACTTGAGCCATGCATTTGGGACCCCCATGACATGCGGCATGTACGTGGGCCCCTCATGACATGCAGGATGCATTTGGGGCCCCCATGACATGCGGCATGCATGTAGGCCCCCATGAAATGCGCCATGCATGTGGGGCCCCTATGTCATGCGGCATGCATTTGTGGACCCCAAGACATTCGGCATGCACGTGGGGCCTCCATGGCATGCTGCATTCATTTGGGGCCCCCATGATATGCGGCATGCATTTGGGGCCCCATGACATGCGGCATGCATTTGAATCCCCCATTACATGCGGCATGCACGTTGGGCCCCCATGACATGCGGCATGCATTTGGGGCCCCCATGACATGTGGAATGCACGTGGGGCCCCTATGCCATGCGACATGAATTTGGGAGCCCCAATACATGCGGCATGCATTTGGGGCCTGCATAACATGCTGCATGCATTTGGGGTACCTGAGACATGCGGCATGCACATGAGGCCCCCATAACATGCTGCATGCATTTGGGGCCCCATTACATGTGGCATGCAAATGGGGCCCCCATGACATGCGACATATGCTTGGGGCCCCAATGACATGCGGCATGAGTTTGGATCCCCCATAACATGCGGCATGCACGTGGGGCCCCCATGACATGCGGAATGCCTGCGGGGCCCCGATGACATGCGGCATGCACGCTGGGCCCCCATGACATGCGTCATGCATTTATGGCCCCCATAACATGCGGCAAGCATTTGGGCCACCATGTTATGCGGCATGCATTTGGGGCCCCCATGACTTGAGGCATGCATTTGGGGCCCCGATGACATGCAGCATGCATGTGGGGCCCCCATGACATGTGGCATGCATTTGGGGCCTGCATAACATGCTGCATGCATTTGGGGTACCTGAGACATGCGGCATGCACGTGGGGCCCCTATGACATGCCGCATGCATTTGGGGCCCCCATTATATGCGGCATGCATGTAGGGCCCCCATGAAATGTGCCATGCATGTGGGGCCCCTATGACATGCGGCATGCATTTGTGAGACCCAATACATGCGGCATGCACGTGGGGACCCCATGACATGCTGCATGCATTTGGGGTGCCCGAGACATGCGGCATGCACGTGGGGCCCCTATGACATGCCGCATGCATTTGGGGGCCCCATGACATGCGGCATGCACCTGGGACCCCCATGACATGAGTCATGCATTTGGGGCCGCCATGACATGCGGCATGCATTTGGGGCCCCCATGACATGCGGCATGTATTTGGATCCCCCATGAAATGCGACTTGCATGTGGGGCCCCCATGACATGCGGCATGCATTTGGGTCCCCCATGAAATGCGGCGTGCATGTGGGGCCCCCATGACATGCGGCATGCATTTGGGGCCCTCATGACATGCGTCATGCATTTGGGGCCCCCATGACATGCGGCATGCATGTAGGGCCCCCATGACATGCGGCATGCAGGCGGGGCCCTCATGACATGCGGCATGCATTTGGGGCCTCCATGACATGTGGCATGCATGCGGGGCCCTCATGACATGCGGCATTCATGTGGGGCCCCCATGATATGTGGCATGCATGTGGGACCCCCATGATATGTGGCATGCATTTGGGGCCCCCATGACATGCGGAATGCATGTAGGGCCCCCATGAAATGCGCCATGCATGTGGGGCCCCTATGACATGCGGCATGCATTTGTGAGCCCCAAGACATGCGGCATGCACCTGGGGCCCCCATGACAATGTGCATGCGTTTGGGGACCCCATGATATGCGGCATGCATTTGGGGCCCCCATGACTTGAGGCATGCATTTGGGGCCCCCATGACATGTGGCATGCATGTAGGGCCCCCATGAAATGCGCCATGCATGTGGGGCCCCTCTGACATGCGGCATGCATTTGTGAGCACCAAGACATGCGGCATGCACGTGGGGCCCCCATGACATGCTGCATGCATTTGAATCCCCCATTACATGCGCCATGCATGTGGGGCCCCCATGACATGCTCCATGCATGTGGGGCCCCTATGACATGAGGCATGGATTTGGGGGGCCCCATGACATGCAGCATGCACGTGGGGCCCCCATGATATGCGGCATACATTTGTGGCCCCCGTGTCATGAGGCATGCACGTGGGGCCCCCATGATATGCGGCAAGCACGTGGGGCCCCAATGACATGCATCATTCACGTGGGACCGCCATAACATGCGGAATGCACGTGAGGCCCCCATGACATGCGGAATGCCTGCGGGGCCCCGATGACATGCGGCATGCATGCTGGGCCCCCATGACATGCGTCATGCATTTATGGCCCCCATAACATGCGGCAAGCATTTGGGCCACCATGTTATGCGGCATGCATTTGGGGCCCCCATGACTTGAGGCATGCATTTGGGGCCCCGATGACATGCAGCATGCATGTGGGGCCTCCATGACATGCGGCATGCATTTGGGGCCTGCATAACATGCTGCATGCATTTGGGGTACCTGAGACATGCGGCATGCACGTGGGGCCCCTATGACATGCCGCATGCATTTGGGGCCCCCATTATATGCGGCATGCATGTAGATCCCCCATGAAATGTGCCATGCATGTGGGGAGCCTATGACATGCGGCATGCATTTGTGAGCCCCAAGACATGCGGCATGCACGTGGGGCCCCCATGACATGCTGCATGCATTTGGGGTGCCCGAGACATGCGGCATGCACGTGGGGCCCCTATGACATGCCGCATGCATTTGGGGCCCCCATGACATGCGGCATGCACCTGGGACCCCCATGACATGAGTCATGCATGTGGGGCCCCCATGACATGCGGCATGCATGTGGGGCCCTCATGACATGCGGCATGCATTTGGGGCCCCCATTATATGCGGCATGCATGTGGGGCCCCCATGATATGTGGCATGCATTTGGGGCCCCCATGACTTGAGGCATGCATTTGGGGCCCCTATGACATGCCACATGCATTTGGGGCCCCCATTACATGTGGCATGCACATGGGGCCCCCATGACATGTGGCATACGCTTGGGGCCCCAATGACATGTGGCATGAGTTTGAATCCCCCATGACATGCGGCATGCACGTGGGCCCCCATGACATGAGTCATGCATTTGGGGCCGCCATGACATGCGGCATGCATTTGGGGCCCCCATGACATGCGGCATGCATTTGTGTCCACAATGAAATGAGGCATGCATGTGGGGCCCCCAGGACATGCGGCATGCATTTGGGGCCCCCATGACATGTGGTATGCACGTGGGGCCTCTATGACATGCCGCATGCATTTGGGGCCCCCATGACATGCGGCGTGCATTTGGGACCCCCATGACATGCGTCATGCATTTGGATCCCCCATTACATGCTGCATGCAAGTGGGGCCCCATGACAAGCGGCATGCATGTGGGCCCCCCATGACATGCGGAATGCATGTGGGGCCCCTATGACATGCGGCATGCATGTGGGACCCCCATGACATGCGGCATGCAAGTGGGACCCCCATGACATGCGGCATGCACGTGGGGCCCCCATGACATGCGGCATGCATGTGGGGCCCCCATGACATGCTCCATGCATGTGGGGCCCCTATGACATGCGGCATACATTTGGGGGGGCCCATGACATGCGGCATGCACGTGGGGCCCCCATGACATGCGGCATACATTCGTGGCCCCCGTGACATGAGGCATGCACGTGGGGCCCCCATGACATGCGGCAATCACGTGGGGCCCCAATGACATGCAGCATGCACGTGGGACCCCAATGACATGCGGAATGCACGTGAGTCCCCCATGACATGCGGAATGCCTGCGGGGCCCCAATGACATGCGGCATGCATGCGGGGCCCTCATGACATGCGGCATGCATGTGGGGCCCCCATGACATGCTGCATGCGTTTGGGGCCCCTAAGATATGCGGCATGCATTTGGGGCCCCTATGACTTGAGCCATGCATTTGGGGCCCCCATGACATGCGGCATGTACGTGGGCCCCTCATGACATGCAGGATGCATTTGTGGCCCCCATGACATGCGGTATGCATGTGGGACCCCCATCATATGTGGCATGCATGTGGGACCCCCATGATATGCGGCATGCATTTGGGGCTCCCATGACTTGAGGCATGCATTCAGGGCCCCCATGAAATGCGCCATGCATGTGGGGCCCCTATGACATGCGGCATGCATTTGTGGGCCCCAAGACATGCGGCATGCACGTGGGGCCTCCATGGCATGCTGCATTCATTTGGGGCCCCCATGATATGCGGCATGCATTTGGGGCCCCATGACTTGAGGCATGCATTTGGGGCCCCCATGACATGCGGCATGCATTTGAATCCCCCATTACATGCGGCATGCACGTTGGGCCCCCATGACATGCGGCATGCATTTGGGGCCCCCATGACATGTGGAATGCACGTGGGGCCCCTATGCCATGCGACATGAATTTGGGAGCCCCAATACATGCGGCATGCATTTGGGGCCTGCATAACATGCTGCATGCATTTGGGGTACCTGAGACATGCGGCATGCACATGAGGCCCCCATAACATGCTGCATGCATTTGGGGCCCCATTACATGTGGCATGCAAATGGGGCCCCCATGACATGAGTCATGCATTTGGGGCCGCCATGACATGCGGCATGCATTTGGGGCCCCCATGACATGCGGCATGCATGTGGGGCCCCTCTGACATGCGGCATGCATTTGTGAGCACCAAGACATGCGGCATGCACGTGGGGCCCCCATGACATGCTGCATGCATTTGAATCCCCCATTACATGCGCCATGCATGTGGGGCCCCCATGACATGCTCCATGCATGTGGGGCCCCTATGACATGAGGCATGGATTTGGGGGGCCCCATGACATGCAGCATGCACGTGGGGCCCCCATGATATGCGGCAT
Organism: Phyllobates terribilis; assembly: GCF_046119375.1. Taxonomy (NCBI): domain Eukaryota; kingdom Metazoa; phylum Chordata; class Amphibia; order Anura; family Dendrobatidae; genus Phyllobates; species Phyllobates terribilis. Next base: position 610,582,875 of record NW_027362763.1, read on the forward strand.
ACATTTGTGGCCCCCGTGTCATGAGGCATGCACGTGGGGCCCCCATGATATGCGGCAAGCACGTGGGGCCCCAATGACATGCATCATTCACGTGGGACCGCCATAACATGCGGAATGCACGTGAGGCCCCCATGACATGCGGAATGCCTGCGGGGCCCCGATGACATGCGGCATGCATGCTGGGCCCCCATGACATGCGTCATGCATTTATGGCCCCCATAACATGCGGCAAGCATTTGGGCCACCATGTTATGCGGCATGCATTTGGGGCCCCCATGACTTGAGGCATGCATTTGGGGCCCCGATGACATGCAGCATGCATGTGGGGCCCCCATGACATGCGGCATGCATTTGGGGCCTGCATAACATGCTGCATGCATTTGGGGTACCTGAGACATGCGGCATGCACGTGGGGCCCCTATGACATGCCGCATGCATTTGGGGCCCCCATTATATGCGGCATGCATGTAGGGCCCCCATGAAATGTGCCATGCATGTGGGGAGCCTATGACATGCGGCATGCATTTGTGAGCCCCAAGACATGCGGCATGCACGTGGGGCCCCCATGACATGCTGCATGCATTTGGGGTGCCCGAGACATGCGGCATGCACGTGGGGCCCCTATGACATGCCGCATGCATTTGGGGCCCCCATGACATGCGGCATGCACCTGGGACCCCCATGACATGAGTCATGCATGTGGGGCCCCCATGACATGCGGCATGCATGTGGGGCCCTCATGACATGCGGCATGCATTTGGGGCCCCCATTATATGCGGCATGCATGTGGGGCCCCCATGATATGTGGCATGCATTTGGGGCCCCCATGACTTGAGGCATGCATTTGGGGCCCCTATGACATGCCACATGCATTTGGGGCCCCCATTACATGTGGCATGCACATGGGGCCCCCATGACATGTGGCATACGCTTGGGGCACCAATGACATGTGGCATGAGTTTGAATCCCCCATGACATGCGGCATGCACGTGGGCCCCCATGACATGAGTCATGCATTTGGGGCCGCCATGACATGCGGCATGCATTTGGGGCCCCCATGACATGCGGCATGCATTTGTGTCCACAATGAAATGAGGCATGCATGTGGGGCCCCCAGGACATGCGGCATGCATTTGGGGCCCCCATGACATGTGGTATGCACGTGGGGCCTCTATGACATGCCGCATGCATTTGGGGCCCCCATGACATGCGGCGTGCATTTGGGACCCCCATGACATGCGTCATGCATTTGGATCCCCCATTACATGCTGCATGCAAGTGGGGCCCCATGACAAGCGGCATGCATGTGGGCCCCCCATGACATGCGGAATGCATGTGGGGCCCCTATGACATGCGGCATGCATGTGGGACCCCCATGACATGCGGCATGCAAGTGGGACCCCCATGACATGCGGCATGCACGTGGGGCCCCCATGACATGCGGCATGCATGTGGGGCCCCCATGACATGCTCCATGCATGTGGGGCCCCTATGACATGCGGCATACATTTGGGGGGGCCCATGACATGCGGCATGCACGTGGGGCCCCCATGACATGCGGCATACATTCGTGGCCCCCGTGACATGAGGCATGCACGTGGGGCCCCCATGACATGCGGCAATCACGTGGGGCCCCAATGACATGCAGCATGCACGTGGGACCCCAATGACATGCGGAATGCACGTGAGTCCCCCATGACATGCGGAATGCCTGCGGGGCCCCAATGACATGCGGCATGCATGCGGGGCCCTCATGACATGCGGCATGCATGTGGGGCCCCCATGACATGCTGCATGCGTTTGGGGCCCCTAAGATATGCGGCATGCATTTGGGGCCCCTATGACTTGAGCCATGCATTTGGGGCCCCCATGACATGCGGCATGTACGTGGGCCCCTCATGACATGCAGGATGCATTTGTGGCCCCCATGACATGCGGTATGCATGTGGGACCCCCATCATATGTGGCATGCATGTGGGACCCCCATGATATGCGGCATGCATTTGGGGCTCCCATGACTTGAGGCATGCATTCAGGGCCCCCATGAAATGCGCCATGCATGTGGGGCCCCTATGACATGCGGCATGCATTTGTGGGCCCCAAGACATGCGGCATGCACGTGGGGCCTCCATGGCATGCTGCATTCATTTGGGGCCCCCATGATATGCGGCATGCATTTGGGGCCCCATGACTTGAGGCATGCATTTGGGGCCCCCATGACATGCGGCATGCATTTGAATCCCCCATTACATGCGGCATGCACGTTGGGCCCCCATGACATGCGGCATGCATTTGGGGCCCCCATGACATGTGGAATGCACGTGGGGCCCCTATGCCATGCGACATGAATTTGGGAGCCCCAATACATGCGGCATGCATTTGGGGCCTGCATAACATGCTGCATGCATTTGGGGTACCTGAGACATGCGGCATGCACATGAGGCCCCCATAACATGCTGCATGCATTTGGGGCCCCATTACATGTGGCATGCAAATGGGGCCCCCATGACATGAGTCATGCATTTGGGGCCGCCATGACATGCGGCATGCATTTGGGGCCCCCATGACATGCGGCATGCATGTGGGGCCCCTCTGACATGCGGCATGCATTTGTGAGCACCAAGACATGCGGCATGCACGTGGGGCCCCCATGACATGCTGCATGCATTTGAATCCCCCATTACATGCGCCATGCATGTGGGGCCCCCATGACATGCTCCATGCATGTGGGGCCCCTATGACATGAGGCATGGATTTGGGGGGCCCCATGACATGCAGCATGCACGTGGGGCCCCCATGATATGCGGCATACATTTGTGGCCCCCGTGTCATGAGGCATGCACGTGGGGCCCCCATGATATGCGGCAAGCACGTGGGGCCCCAATGACATGCATCATTCACGTGGGACCGCCATAACATGCGGAATGCACGTGAGGCCCCCATGACATGCGGAATGCCTGCGGGGCCCCGATGACATGCGGCATGCATGCTGGGCCCCCATGACATGCGTCATGCATTTATGGCCCCCATAACATGCGGCAAGCATTTGGGCCACCATGTTATGCGGCATGCATTTGGGGCCCCCATGACTTGAGGCATGCATTTGGGGCCCCGATGACATGCAGCATGCATGTGGGGCCCCCATGACATGCGGCATGCATTTGGGGCCTGCATAACATGCTGCATGCATTTGGGGTACCTGAGACATGCGGCATGCACGTGGGGCCCCTATGACATGCCGCATGCATTTGGGGCCCCCATTATATGCGGCATGCATGTAGGGCCCCCATGAAATGTGCCATGCATGTGGGGAGCCTATGACATGCGGCATGCATTTGTGAGCCCCAAGACATGCGGCATGCACGTGGGGCCCCCATGACATGCTGCATGCATTTGGGGTGCCCGAGACATGCGGCATGCACGTGGGGCCCCTATGACATGCCGCATGCATTTGGGGCCCCCATGACATGCGGCATGCACCTGGGACCCCCATGACATGAGTCATGCATGTGGGGCCCCCATGACATGCGGCATGCATGTGGGGCCCTCATGACATGCGGCATGCATTTGGGGCCCCCATTATATGCGGCATGCATGTGGGGCCCCCATGATATGTGGCATGCATTTGGGGCCCCCATGACTTGAGGCATGCATTTGGGGCCCCTATGACATGCCACATGCATTTGGGGCCCACCTTACATGTGGCATGCACATGGGGCCCCCATGACATGTGGCATACGCTTGGGGCCCCAATGACATGTGGCATGAGTTTGAATCCCCCATGACATGCGGCATGCACGTGGGCCCCCATGACATGAGTCATGCATTTGGGGCCGCCATGACATGCGGCATGCATTTGGGGCCCCCATGACATGCGGCATGCATTTGTGTCCACAATGAAATGAGGCATGCATGTGGGGCCCCCAGGACATGCGGCATGCATTTGGGGCCCCCATGACATGTGGTATGCACGTGGGGCCTCTATGACATGCCGCATGCATTTGGGGCCCCCATGACATGCGGCGTGCATTTGGGACCCCCATGACATGCGTCATGCATTTGGATCCCCCATTACATGCTGCATGCAAGTGGGGCCCCATGACAAGCGGCATGCATGTGGGCCCCCCATGACATGCGGAATGCATGTGGGGCCCCTATGACATGCGGCATGCATGTGGGACCCCCATGACATGCGGCATGCAAGTGGGACCCCCATGACATGCGGCATGCACGTGGGGCCCCCATGACATGCGGCATGCATGTGGGGCCCCCATGACATGCTCCATGCATGTGGGGCCCCTATGACATGCGGCATACATTTGGGGGGGCCCATGACATGCGGCATGCACGTGGGGCCCCCATGACATGCGGCATACATTCGTGGCCCCCGTGACATGAGGCATGCACGTGGGGCCCCCATGACATGCGGCAATCACGTGGGGCCCCAATGACATGCAGCATGCACGTGGGACCCCAATGACATGCGGAATGCACGTGAGTCCCCCATGACATGCGGAATGCCTGCGGGGCCCCAATGACATGCGGCATGCATGCGGGGCCCTCATGACATGCGGCATGCATGTGGGGCCCCCATTATATGTGGCATGCATTTGGGGCCCCCATGACTTGAAGCATGCATTTGGGGCCCCCATGACATGCGGCATGCATGTAGGGCCCCCATGAAATGCGCCATGCATGTGGGGCCCCTATGACATGCGGCATGCATTTGTGGGCCCCAAGACATGCGGCATGCATATGGGGCCCCCATGACATGCTGCATGCGTTTGGGGCCCCTAAGATATGCGGCATGCATTTGGGGCCCCTATGACTTGAGCCATGCATTTGGGGCCCCCATGACATGCGGCATGTACGTGGGCCCCTCATGACATGCAGGATGCATTTGTGGCCCCCATGACATGCGGTATGCATGTGGGACCCCCATCATATGTGGCATGCATGTGGGACCCCCATGATATGCGGCACGCATTTGGGGCTCCCATGACTTGAGGCATGCATTCAGGGCCCCCATGAAATGCGCCATGCATGTGGGGCCCCTATGACATGCGGCATGCATTTGTGGGCCCCAAGACATGCGGCATGCACGTGGGGCCTCCATGGCATGCTGCATTCATTTGGGGCCCCCATGATATGCGGCATGCATTTGGGGCCCCATGACTTGAGGCATGCATTTGGGGCCCCCATGACATGCGGCATGCATTTGAATCCCCCATTACATGCGGCATGCACGTTGGGCCCCCATGACATGCGGCATGCATTTGGGGCCCCCATGACATGTGGAATGCACGTGGGGCCCCTATGCCATGCGGCATGAATTTGGGAGCCCCAATACATGCGGCATGCATTTGGGGCCTGCATAACATGCTGCATGCATTTGGGGTACCTGAGACATGCGGCATGCACATGAGGCCCCCATAACATGCTGCATGCATTTGGGGCCCCATTACATGTGGCATGCAAATGGGGCCCCCATGACATGAGTCATGCATTTGGGGCCGCCATGACATGCGGCATGCATTTGGGGCCCCCATGACATGCGGCATGCATGTGGGGCCCCTCTGACATGCGGCATGCATTTGTGAGCACCAAGACATGCGGCATGCACGTGGGGCCCCCATGACATGCTGCATGCATTTGAATCCCCCATTACATGCGCCATGCATGTGGGGCCCCCATGACATGCTCCATGCATGTGGGGCCCCTATGACATGAGGCATGGATTTGGGGGGCCCCATGACATGCAGCATGCACGTGGGGCCCCCATGATATGCGGCATACATTTGTGGCCCCCGTGTCATGAGGCATGCACGTGGGGCCCCCATGATATGCGGCAAGCACGTGGGGCCCCAATGACATGCATCATTCACGTGGGACCGCCATAACATGCGGAATGCACGTGAGGCCCCCATGACATGCGGAATGCCTGCGGGGCCCCGATGACATGCGGCATGCATGCTGGGCCCCCATGACATGCGTCATGCATTTATGGCCCCCATAACATGCGGCAAGCATTTGGGCCACCATGTTATGCGGCATGCATTTGGGGCCCCCATGACTTGAGGCATGCATTTGGGGCCCCGATGACATGCAGCATGCATGTGGGGCCCCCATGACATGCGGCATGCATTTGGGGCCTGCATAACATGCTGCATGCATTTGGGGTACCTGAGACATGCGGCATGCACGTGGGGCCCCTATGACATGCCGCATGCATTTGGGGCCCCCATTATATGCGGCATGCATGTAGGGCCCCCATGAAATGTGCCATGCATGTGGGGGGCCTATGACATGCGGCATGCATTTGTGAGCCCCAAGACATGCGGCATGCACGTGGGGCCCCCATGACATGCTGCATGCATTTGGGGTGCCCGAGACATGCGGCATGCACGTGGGGCCCCTATGACATGCCGCATGCATTTGGGGCCCCCATGACATGCGGCATGCACCTGGGACCCCCATGACATGAGTCATGCATGTGGGGCCCCCATGACATGCGGCATGCATGTGGGGCCCTCATGACATGCGGCATGCATTTGGGGCCCCCATTATATGCGGCATGCATGTGGGGCCCCCATGATATGTGGCATGCATTTGGGGCCCCCATGACTTGAGGCATGCATTTGGGGCCCCTATGACATGCCACATGCATTTGGGGCCCCCATTACATGTGGCATGCACATGGGGCCCCCATGACATGTGGCATACGCTTGGGGCCCCAATGACATGTGGCATGAGTTTGAATCCCCCATGACATGCGGCATGCACGTGGGCCCCCATGACATGAGTCATGCATTTGGGGCCGCCATGACATGCGGCATGCATTTGGGGCCCCCATGACATGCGGCATGCATTTGTGTCCACAATGAAATGAGGCATGCATGTGGGGCCCCCAGGACATGCGGCATGCATTTGGGGCCCCCATGACATGTGGTATGCACGTGGGGCCTCTATGACATGCCGCATGCATTTGGGGCCCCCATGACATGCGGCGTGCATTTGGGACCCCCATGACATGCGTCATGCATTTGGATCCCCCATTACATGCTGCATGCAAGTGGGGCCCCATGACAAGCGGCATGCATGTGGGCCCCCCATGACATGCGGAATGCATGTGGGGCCCCTATGACATGCGGCATGCATGTGGGACCCCCATGACATGCGGCATGCAAGTGGGACCCCCATGACATGCGGCATGCACGTGGGGCCCCCATGACATGCGGCATGCATGTGGGGCCCCCATGACATGCTCCATGCATGTGGGGCCCCTATGACATGCGGCATACATTTGGGGGGGCCCATGACATGCGGCATGCACGTGGGGCCCCCATGACATGCGGCATACATTCGTGGCCCCCGTGACATGAGGCATGCACGTGGGGCCCCCATGACATGCGGCAATCACGTGGGGCCCCAATGACATGCAGCATGCACGTGGGACCCCAATGACATGCGGAATGCACGTGAGTCCCCCATGACATGCGGAATGCCTGCGGGGCCCCAATGACATGCGGCATGCATGCGGGGCCCTCATGACATGCGGCATGCATGTGGGGCCCCCATTATATGTGGCATGCATTTGGGGCCCCCATGACTTGAAGCATGCATTTGGGGCCCCCATGACATGCGGCATGCATGTAGGGCCCCCATGAAATGCGCCATGCATGTGGGGCCCCTATGACATGCGGCATGCATTTGTGGGCCCCAAGACATGCGGCATGCATATGGGGCCCCCATGACATGCTGCATGCGTTTGGGGCCCCTAAGATATGCGGCATGCATTTGGGGCCCCTATGACTTGAGCCATGCATTTGGGGCCCCCATGACATGCGGCATGTACGTGGGCCCCTCATGACATGCAGGATGCATTTGTGGCCCCCATGACATGCGGTATGCATGTGGGACCCCCATCATATGTGGCATGCATGTGGGACCCCCATGATATGCGGCATGCATTTGGGGCTCCCATGACTTGAGGCATGCATTCAGGGCCCCCATGAAATGCGCCATGCATGTGGGGCCCCTATGACATGCGGCATGCATTTGTGGGCCCCAAGACATGCGGCATGCACGTGGGGCCTCCATGGCATGCTGCATTCATTTGGGGCCCCCATGATATGCGGCATGCATTTGGGGCCCCATGACTTGAGGCATGCATTTGGGGCCCCCATGACATGCGGCATGCATTTGAATCCCCCATTACATGCGGCATGCACGTTGGGCCCCCATGACATGCGGCATGCATTTGGGGCCCCCATGACATGTGGAATGCACGTGGGGCCCCTATGCCATGCGACATGAATTTGGGAGCCCCAATACATGCGGCATGCATTTGGGGCCTGCATAACATGCTGCATGCATTTGGGGTACCTGAGACATGCGGCATGCACATGAGGCCCCCATAACATGCTGCATGCATTTGGGGCCCCATTACATGTGGCATGCAAATGGGGCCCCCATGACATGCGACATATGCTTGGGGCCCCAATGACATGCGGCATGAGTTTGGATCCCCCATAACATGCGGCATGCACGTGGGGCCCCCATGACATGCGGAATGCCTACGGGGCCCCGATGACATGCGGCATGCACGCTGGGCCCCCATGACATGCGTCATGCATTTATGGCCCCCATAACATGCGGCAAGCATTTGGGCCACCATGTTATGCGGCATGCATTTGGGGCCCCCATGACTTGAGGCATGCATTTGAGGCCCCGATGACATGCAGCATGCATGTGGGGCCCCCATGACATGTGGCATGCATTTGGGGCCTGCATAACATGCTGCATGCATTTGGGGTACCTGAGACATGCGGCATGCACGTGGGGCCCCTATGACATGCCGCATGCATTTGGGGCCCCCATTATATGCGGCATGCATGTAGGGCCCCCATGAAATGTGCCATGCATGTGGGGCCCCTATGACATGCGGCATGCATTTGTGAGACCCAAGACATGCGGCATGCACGTGGGGCCCCCATGACATGCCGCATGCATTTGGGGGCCCCATGACATGCGGCATGCACCTGGGACCCCCATGACATGAGTCATGCATTTGGGGCCGCCATGACATGCGGCATGCATTTGGGGCCCCCATGACATGCGGCATGTATTTGGATCCCCCATGAAATGCGACTTGCATGTGGGGCCCCCATGACATGCGGCATGCATTTGGGGCCCTCATGACATGTGGCATGCATTTGGGGCCCCCATGACATGCGGCATGCATTTGGGGCCCCCATGACATGCGGAATGCACGTGCGGCCCCCATGACATGCGGCATGCATTTGGGTCCCCCATGAAATGCGGCGTGCATGTGGGGCCCCCATGACATGCGGCATGCATTTGGGTCCCCCATGAAATGCGGCGTGCATGTGGGGCCCCCATGACATGCGGAATGCATGTGGGGCCCCTATGACATGCGGCATGCATGTGGGACCCCCATGACATGCGGCATGCAAGTGGGACCCCCATGACATGCGGCATGCACGTGGGGCCCCCATGACATGCGGCATGCATGTGGGGCCCCCATGACATGCTCCATGCATGTGGGGCCCCTATGACATGCGGCATACATTTGGGGGGGCCCATGACATGCGGCATGCACGTGGGGCCCCCATGACATGCGGCATACATTCGTGGCCCCCGTGACATGAGGCATGCACGTGGGGCCCCCATGACATGCGGCAATCACGTGGGGCCCCAATGACATGCAGCATGCACGTGGGACCCCATTGACATGCGGAATGCACGTGAGTCCCCCATGACATGCGGAATGCCTGCGGGGCCCCAATGACATGCGGCATGCATGCGGGGCCCTCATGACATGCGGCATGCATGTGGGGCCCCCATTATATGTGGCATGCATTTGGGGCCCCCATGACTTGAAGCATGCATTTGGGGCCCCCATGACATGCGGCATGCATGTAGGGCCCCCATGAAATGCGCCATGCATGTGGGGCCCCTATGACATGCGGCATGCATTTGTGGGCCCCAAGACATGCGGCATGCATATGGGGCCCCCATGACATGCTGCATGCGTTTGGGGCCCCTAAGATATGCGGCATGCATTTGGGGCCCCTATGACTTGAGCCATGCATTTGGGGCCCCCATGACATGCGGCATGTACGTGGGCCCCTCATGACATGCAGGATGCATTTGTGGCCCCCATGACATGCGGTATGCATGTGGGACCCCCATCATATGTGGCATGCATGTGGGACCCCCATGATATGCGGCATGCATTTGGGGCTCCCATGACTTGAGGCATGCATTCAGGGCCCCCATGAAATGCGCCATGCATGTGGGGCCCCTATGACATGCGGCATGCATTTGTGGGCCCCAAGACATGCGGCATGCACGTGGGGCCTCCATGGCATGCTGCATTCATTTGGGGCCCCCATGATATGCGGCATGCATTTGGGGCCCCATGACTTGAGGCATGCATTTGGGGCCCCCATGACATGCGGCATGCATTTGAATCCCCCATTACATGCGGCATGCACGTTGGGCCCCCATGACATGCGGCATGCATTTGGGGCCCCCATGACATGTGGAATGCACGTGGGGCCCCTATGCCATGCGACATGAATTTGGGAGCCCCAATACATGCGGCATGCATTTGGGGCCTGCATAACATGCTGCATGCATTTGGGGTACCTGAGACATGCGGCATGCACATGAGGCCCCCATAACATGCTGCATGCATTTGGGGCCCCATTACATGTGGCATGCAAATGGGGCCCCCATGACATGCGACATATGCTTGGGGCCCCAATGACATGCGGCATGAGTTTGGATCCCCCATAACATGCGGCATGCACGTGGGGCCCCCATGACATGCGGAATGCCTGCGGGGCCCCGATGACATGCGGCATGCACGCTGGGCCCCCATGACATGCGTCATGCATTTATGGCCCCCATAACATGCGGCAAGCATTTGGGCCACCATGTTATGCGGCATGCATTTGGGGCCCCCATGACTTGAGGCATGCATTTGGGGCCCCGATGACATGCAGCATGCATGTGGGGCCCCCATGACATGTGGCATGCATTTGGGGCCTGCATAACATGCTGTATGCATTTGGGGTACCTGAGACATGCGGCATGCACGTGGGGCCCCTATGACATGCCGCATGCATTTGGGGCCCCCATTATATGCGGCATGCATGTAGGGCCCCCATGAAATGTGCCATGCATGTGGGGCCCCTATGACATGCGGCATGCATTTGTGAGACCCAAGACATGCGGCATGCACGTGGGGCCCCCATGACATGCCGCATGCATTTGGGGGCCCCATGACATGCGGCATGCACCTGGGACCCCCATGACATGAGTCATGCATTTGGGGCCGCCATGACATGCGGCATGCATTTGGGGCCCCCATGACATGCGGCATGTATTTGGATCCCCCATGAAATGCGACTTGCATGTGGGGCCCCCATGACATGCGGCATGCATTTGGGGCCCTCATGACATGTGGCATGCATTTGGGGCCCCCATGACATGCGGCATGCATTTGGGGCCCCCATGACATGCGGAATGCACGTGGGGCCCCCATGACATGCGGCATGCATTTGGGTCCCCCATGAAATGCGGCGTGCATGTGGGGCCCCCATGACATGCGGCATGCATTTGGGTCCCCCATGAAATGCGTCATGCATTTGGGGCCCCCATGACATGCGGCATGCATGTAGGGCCCCCATGACATGCGGCATGCAGGCGGGGCCCTCATGACATGCGGCATGCATTTGGGGCCTCCATGACATGTGGCATGCATGTGGGTCCCCATGACATGCGGCATGCATGTGGGGCCCCCATGACATGCGGCATGCATTTGGGCCCCCATGACATGCGGCATACATTTGGGGCCTGCACAACATGCTGCATGCATTTGGGGTACCTGAGACATGTGGCATGCACATGGGGCCCCCATAACATGCTGCATGCATTTGGGGTGCCCGAGACATGCGGCATGCACGTGGGGCCCCAATGACATGCGGCATGCATGCGAGGCCCTCATGACATGCGGCATTCATGTGGGGCCCCCATGATATGTGGCATGCATGTGGGACCCCCATGATATGTGGCATGCATTTGGGGCCCCCATGACATGCGGAATGCATGTAGGGCCCCCATGAAATGCGCCATGCATGTGGGGCCCCTATGACATGCGGCATGCATTTGTGAGCCCCAAGACATGCGGCATGCACCTGGGGCCCCCATGACATGCTGCATGCATTTGAATCCCCCATTACATGCGCCATGCATGTGGGGCCCCCATGACATGCTCCATGCATCTGGGGCCCCTATGACATGAGGCATGGATTTGGGGGGCCCCATGACATGCAGCATGCACGTGGGGCACCCATGATATGCGGCATACATTTGTGGCCCCCGTGTCATGAGGCATGCACGTGGGGCCCCCATGATATGCGGCAAGCACGTGGGGCCCCAATGACATGCAGCATTCACGTGGGACCACCATAACATGCGGAATGCACGTGAGGCCCCCATGACATGCGGAATGCCTGCGGGGCCCCGATGACATGCGGCATGCACGCTGGGCCCCCATGACATGCGTCATGCATTTATGGCCCCCATAACATGCGGCAAGCATTTGGGCCACCATGTTATGCGGCATGCATTTGGGGCCCCCATGACTTGAGGCATGCATTTGGGGCCCCGATGACATGCAGCATGCACGTGGGGCCCCTATGACATGCCGCATGCATTTGGGGCCCCCATGACATGCGGCATGCACCTGGGACCCCCATGACATGAGTCATGCATTTGGGGCCCCCATGACATGCGGCATGTATTTGGGTCCCCCATGAAATGCGACTTGCATGTGGGGCCCCCATGACATGCGGCATGCATTTGGGGCCCTCATGACATGTGGCATGCATTTGGGGCCCCCAATGACATGCGGCATGCATGTGGGGCCCTCATGACATGCGGCATGCATTTGGGGCCCCCATTATATGCGGCATGCATGTGGGGCCCCCATGATATGTGGCATGCATTTGGGGCCCCCATGACTTGAGGCATGCATTTGGGGCCCCTATGACATGCCACATGCATTTGGGGCCCCCATTACATGTGGCATGCACATGGGGCCCCCATGACATGTGGCATACGCTTGGGGCCCCAATGACATGTGGCATGAGTTTGAATCCCCCATGACATGCGGCATGCACGTGGGCCCCCATGACATGAGTCATGCATTTGGGGCCGCCATGACATGCGGCATGCATTTGGGGCCCCCATGACATGCGGCATGCATTTGTGTCCACAATGAAATGAGGCATGCATGTGGGGCCCCCATGACATGCTCCATGCATGTGGGGGCCCTATGACATGCGGCATACATTTGGGGGGGCCCATGACATGCGGCATGCACGTGGGGCCCCCATGACATGCGGCATACATTCGTGGCCCCCGTGACATGAGGCATGCACGTGGGGCCCCCATGACATGCGGCAATCACGTGGGGCCCCAATGACATGCAGCATGCACGTGGGAGCCCAATGACATGCGGAATGCACGTGAGTCCCCCATGACATGCGGAATGCCTGCGGGGCCCCAATGACATGCGTCATGCATTTGGGCCCTCATGACATGAGTCATGCATTTGGGGCCACCATGACATGCGGCATGCATTTGGGGCCCCCATGACATGCGGCATGCATTTGGGTCCCCCATGAAATGCGGCATGCATGTGGGGGCCCCCATGACATGCGGCATGCATTTGGGGCCCTCATGACATGCGTCATGCGTGAATCCTCCATCACATGCGGCATGCACGTGGGGCCCCCATGACATGCGGCATGCATTTGAGGCCCCAATGACATGCGGAATGCCTGCGGGGCCCCCATGACATGCGGCATGCAGGCGGGGCCCTCATGACATGCGGCATGCATTTGGGGCCTGCACAACATGCTGCATGCATTTGGGGTACCTGAGACATGTGGCATGCACATGGGGCCCCCATAACATGCTGCATGCATTTGGGGTGCCCGAGACATGCGGCATGCACGTGGGGCCCCAATGACATGCGGCATGCATGCAGGGCCCTCATGACATGCGGCATTCATGTGGGGCCCCCATGATATGTGGCATGCATGTGGGACCCCCATGATATGTGGCATGCATTTGGGGCCCCCATGACATGCGGAATGCATGTAGGGCCCCCATGAAATGCGCCATGCATGTGGGGCCCCTATGACATGCGGCATGCATTTGTGAGCCCCAAGACATGCGGCATGCACCTGGGGCCCCCATGACAATGTGCATGCGTTTGGGGACCCCATGATATGCGGCATGCATTTGGGGCCCCCATGACTTGAGGCATGCATTTGGGGCCCCCATGACATGTGGCATGCATGTAGGGCCCCATGAAATGCGCCATGCATGTGGGGCCCCTCTGACATGCGGCATGAATTTGTGAGCACCAAGACATGCGGCATGCACGTGGGGCCCCCATGACATGCTTCATGCATTTATGGCCCCCATAACATGCGGCAAGCATTTGGGCCACCATGTTATGCGGCATGCATTTGGGGCCCCCATGACTTGAGGCATGCATTTGGGGCCCCGATGACATGCAGCATGCATGTGGGGCCCCCATGACATGCGGCATGCATTTGGGGCCTGCATAACATGCTGCATGCATTTGGGGTACCTGAGACATGCGGCATGCACGTGGGGCCCCTATGACATGCCGCATGCATTTGGGGCCCCCATTATATGCGGCATGCATGTAGGGCCCCCATGAAATGTGCCATGCATGTGGGGCCCCTATGACATGCGGCATGCATTTGTGAGCCCCAAGACATGCGGCATGCACGTGGGGCCCCCATGACATGCTGCATGCATTTGGGGTGCCCGAGACATGCGGCATGCACGTGGGGCCCCTATGATATGCCGCATGCATTTGGGGCCCCCATGACATGCGTCATGCACCTGGGACCCCCATGACATGAGTCATGCATGTGGGGCCCCCATGACATGCGGCATGCATGTGGGGCCCTCATGACATGCGGCATGCATTTGGGGCCCCCATTATATGCGGCATGCATGTGGGGCCCCCATGATATGTGGCATGCATTTGGGGCCCCCATGACTTGAGGCATGCATTTGGGGCCCCTATGACATGCCACATGCATTTGGGGCCCCCATTACATGTGGCATGCACATGGGGCCCCCATGACATGTGGCATACGCTTGGGGCTCCAATGACATGTGGCATGAGTTTGAATCCCCCATGACATGTGGCATGCACGTGGGCCCCCATGACATGAGTCATGCATTTGGGGCCGCCATGACATGCGGCATGCATTTGGGGCCCCCATGACATGCGGCATGCATTTGTGTCCACAATGAAATGAGGCATGCATGTGGGGCCCCCAGGACATGCGGCATGCATTTGGGGCCCCCATGACATGTGGTATGCACGTGGGGCCTCTATGACATGCCGCATGCATTTGGGGGCCCCATGACATGCGGCATGCACCTGGGACCCCCATGACATGAGTCATGCATTTGGGGCCGCCATGACATGCGGCATGCATTTGGGGCCCCCATGACATGCGGCATGTATTTGGATCCCCCATGAAATGCGACTTGCATGTGGGGCCCCCATGACATGCGGCATGCATTTGGGGCCCTCATGACATGTGGCATGCATGTGGGGCCCCCATGACATGCGGCATGCATTTGGGGCCCTCATGACATGCGTCATGCATTTGGGGCCCCCATGACATGCGGCATGCATGTAGGGCCCCCATGACATGCGGCATGCAGGCGGGGCCCTCATGACATGCGGCATGCATTTGGGGCCTCCATGACATGTGGCATGCATGTGGGTCCCCATGACATGCGGCATGCATGTGGGGCCCCCATGACATGCAGCATGCATTTGGGCCCCCATGACATGCGGCATGCATTTGGGGCCTGCACAACATGCTGCATGCATTTGGGGTACCTGAGACATGTGGCATGCACATGGGGCCCCCATAACATGCTGCATGCATTTGGGGTGCCCGAGACATGCGGCATGCACGTGGGGCCCCAATGACATGCGGCATGCATGCGGGGCCCTCATGACATGCGGCATTCATGTGGGGCCCCCATGATATGTGGCATGCATGTGGGACCCCCATGATATGTGGCATGCATTTGGGGCCCCCATGACATGCGGAATGCATGTAGGGCCCCCATGAAATGCGCCATGCATGTGGGGCCCCTATGACATGCGGCATGCATTTGTGAGCCCCAAGACATGCGGCATGCACCTGGGGCCCCCATGACAATGTGCATGCGTTTGGGGACCCCATGATATGCGGCATGCATTTGGGGCCCCCATGACTTGAGGCATGCATTTGGGGCCCCCATGACATGTGGCATGCATGTAGGGCCCCCATGAAATGCGCCATGCATGTGGGGCCCCTCTGACATGCGGCATGCATTTGTGAGCACCAAGACATGCGGAATGCACGTGGGGCCCCCATGACATGCTGCATGCATTTGAATCCCCCATTACATGCGCCATGCATGTGGGGCCCCCATGACATGCTCCATGCATGTGAGGCCCCTATGACATGCGTCATGCATTTATGGCCCCCATAACATGCGGCAAGCATTTGGGCCACCATGTTATGCGGCATGCATTTGGGGCCCCCATGACTTGAGGCATGCATTTGGGGCCCCGATGACATGCAGCATGCATTTGGGGCCTGCATAACATGCTACATGCATTTGGGGTACCTGAGACATGCGGCATGCACGTGGGGCCCCTATGACATGCCGCATGCATTTGGGGCCCCCATTATATGCGGCATGCATGTAGGGCCCCCATGAAATGTGCCATGCATGTGGGGCCCCTATGACATGCGGCATGCATTTGTGAGCCCCAAGACATGCGGCATGCACGTGGGGCCCCCATGACATGCTGCATGCATTTGGGGTGCCCGAGACATGCGGCATGCACGTGGGGCCCCTATGACATGCCGCATGCATTTGGGGCCCCCATGACATGCGGCATGCACCTGGGACCCCCATGACATGAGTCATGCATGTGGGGCCCCCATGACATGCGGCATGCATGTGGGGCCCTCATGACATGCGGCATGCATTTGGGGCCCCCATTATATGCGGCATGCATGTGGGGCCCCCATGATATGTGGCATGCATTTGGGGCCCCCATGACTTGAGGCATGCATTTGGGGCCCCTATGACATGCCACATGCATTTGGGGCCCCCATTACATGTGGCATGCACATGGGGCCCCCATGACATGTGGCATACGCTTGGGGCCCCAATGACATGTGGCATGAGTTTGAATCCCCCATGACATGCGGCATGCACGTGGGCCCCCATGACATGAGTCATGCATTTGGGGCCGCCATGACATGCGGCATGCATTTGGGGCCCCCATGACATGCGGCATGCATTTGTGTCCACAATGAAATGAGGCATGCATGTGGGGCCCCCAGGACATGCGGCATGCATTTGGGGCCCCCATGACATGTGGTATGCACGTGGGGCCTCTATGACATGCCGCATGCATTTGGGGCCCCCATGACATGCGGCGTGCATTTGGGACCCCCATGACATGCGTCATGCATTTGGATCCCCCATTACATGCTGCATGCAAGTGGGGCCCCATGACAAGCGGCATGCATGTGGGCCCCCCATGACATGCGGAATGCATGTGGGGCCCCTATGACATGCGGCATGCATGTGGGACCCCCATGACATGCGGCATGCATGTGGGACCCCCATGACATGCTCCATGCATGTGGGGCCCCTATGACATGCGGCATACATTTGGGGGGGCCCATGACATGCGGCATGCACGTGGGGCCCCCATGACATGCGGCATACATTCGTGGCCCCCGTGACATGAGGCATGCACGTGGGGCCCCCATGACATGCGGCAATCACGTGGGGCCCCAATGACATGCAGCATGCACGTGGGACCCCAATGACATGCGGAATGCACGTGAGTCCCCCATGACATGCGGAATGCCTGCGGGGCCCCAATGACATGCGGCATGCATGCGGGGCCCTCATGACATGCGGCATGCATGTGGGGCCCCCATTATATGTGGCATGCATTTGGGGCCCCCATGACTTGAAGCATGCATTTGGGGCCCCCATGACATGCGGCATGCATGTAGGGCCCCCATGAAATGCGCCATGCATGTGGGGCCCCTATGACATGCGGCATGCATTTGTGGGCCCCAAGACATGCGGCATGCATATGGGGCCCCCATGACATGCTGCATGCGTTTGGGGCCCCTAAGATATGCGGCATGCATTTGGGGCCCCTATGACTTGAGCCATGCATTTGGGGCCCCCATGACATGCGGCATGTACGTGGGCCCCTCATGACATGCAGGATGCATTTGGGGCCTCCATGACATGCGGCATGCATGTAGGCCCCCATGAAATGCGCCATGCATGTGGGGCCCCTATGTCATGCGGCATGCATTTGTGGACCCCAAGACATGCGGCATGCACGTGGGGCCTCCATGGCATGCTGCATTCATTTGGGGCCCCCATGATATGCGGCATGCATTTGGGGCCCCATGACTTGAGGCATGCATTTGGGGCCCCCATGACATGCGGCATGCATTTGAATCCCCCATTACATGCGGCATGCACGTTGGGCCCCCATGACATGCGGCATGCATTTGGGGCCCCCATGACATGTGGAATGCACGTGGGGCCCCTATGCCATGCGACATGAATTTGGGAGCCCCAATACATGCGGCATGCATTTGGGGCCTGCATAACATGCTGCATGCATTTGGGGTACCTGAGACATGCGGCATGCACATGAGGCCCCCATAACATGCTGCATGCATTTGGGGCCCCATTACATGTGGCATGCAAATGGGGCCCCCATGACATGCGACATATGCTTGGGGCCCCAATGACATGCGGCATGAGTTTGGATCCCCCATAACATGCGGCATGCACGTGGGGCCCCCATGACATGCGGAATGCCTGCGGGGCCCCGATGACATGCGGCATGCACGCTGGGCCCCCATGACATGCGTCATGCATTTATGGCCCCCATAACATGCGGCAAGCATTTGGGCCACCATGTTATGCGGCATGCATTTGGGGCCCCCATGACTTGAGGCATGCATTTGGGGCCCCGATGACATGCAGCATGCATGTGGGGCCCCCATGACATGCGGCATGCATTTGGGGCCTGCATAACATGCTGCATGCATTTGGGGTACCTGAGACATGCGGCATGCACGTGGGGCCCCTATGACATGCCGCATGCATTTGGGGCCCCCATTATATGCGGCATGCATGTAGGGCCCCCATGAAATGTGCCATGCATGTGGGGCCCCTATGACATGCGGCATGCATTTGTGAGACCCAATACATGCGGCATGCACGTGGGGACCCCATGACATGCTGCATGCATTTGGGGTGCCCGAGACATGCGGCATGCACGTGGGGCCCCTATGACATGCCGCATGCATTTGGGGGCCCCATGACATGCGGCATGCACCTGGGACCCCCATGACATGAGTCATGCATTTGGGGCCGCCATGACATGCGGCATGCATTTGGGGCCCCCATGACATGCGGCATGTATTTGGATCCCCATGAAATGCGACTTGCATGTGGGGCCCCCATGACATGCGGCATGCATTTGGGTCCCCCATGAAATGCGGCGTGCATGTGGGGCCCCCATGACATGCGGCATGCATTTGGGGCCCTCATGACATGCGTCATGCATTTGGGGCCCCCATGACATGCGGCATGCATTTAGGGCCCCCATGACATGCGGCATGCAGGCGGGGCCCTCATGACATGCGGCATGCATTTGGGGCCTCCATGACATGTGGCATGCATGTGGGTCCCCATGACATGCGGCATGCATGTGGGGCCCCCATGACATGCGGCATGCATTTGGGCCCCCATGACATGCGGCATGCATTTGGGGCCTGCACAACATGCTGCATGCATTTGGGGTACCTGAGACATGTGGCATGCACATGGGGCCCCCATAACATGCTGCATGCATTTGGGGTGCCCGAGACATGCGGCATGCACGTGGGGCCCCATGAAATGCGCCATGCATGTGGGGCCCCTATGACATGCGGCATGCATTTGTGAACCCCAAGACATGCGGCATGCACCTGGGGCCCCCATGACAATGTGCATGCGTTTGGGGACCCCATGATATGCGGCATGCATTTGGGGCCCCCATGACTTGAGGCATGCATTTGGGGCCCCCATGACATGTGGCATGCATGTAGGGCCCCCATGAAATGAGCCATGCATGTGGGGCCCCTCTGACATGCGGCATGCATTTGTGAGCACCAAGACATGCGGCATGCACGTGGGGCCCCCATGACATGCTGCATGCATTTGAATCCCCCATTACATGCGCCATGCATGTGGGGCCCCCATGACATGCTCCATGCATGTGGGGCCCCTATGACATGAGGCATGGATTTGGGGGGCCCCATGACATGCAGCATGCACGTGGGGCCCCCATGATATGCGGCATACATTTGTGGCCCCCGTGTCATGAGGCATGCACGTGGGGCCCCCATGATATGCGGCAAGCACGTGGGGCCCCAATGACATGCATCATTCACGTGGGACCGCCATAACATGCGGAATGCACGTGAGGCCCCCATGACATGCGGAATGCCTGCGGGGCCCCGATGACATGCGGCATGCACGCTGGGCCCCCATGACATGCGTCATGAATTTATGGCCCCCATAACATGCGGCAAGCATTTGGGCCACCATGTTATGCGGCATGCATTTGGGGCCCCCATGACTTGAGGCATGCATTTGGGGCCCCGATGACATGCAGCATGCATGTGGGGCCCCCATGACATGCGGCATGCATTTGGGGCCTGCATAACATGCTGCATGCATTTGGGGTACCTGAGACATGCGGCATGCACGTGGGGCCCCTATGACATGCCGCATGCATTTGGGGCCCCCATTATATGCGGCATGCATGTAGGGCCCCCATGAAATGTGCCATGCATGTGGGGAGCCTATGACATGCGGCATGCATTTGTGAGCCCCAAGACATGCGGCATGCACGTGGGGCCCCCATGACATGCTGCATGCATTTGGGGTGCCCGAGACATGCGGCATGCACGTGGGGCCCCTATGACATGCCGCATGCATTTGGGGCCCCCATGACATGCGACATGCACCTGGGACCCCCATGACATGAGTCATGCATTTGGGGCCGCCATGACATGCGGCATGCATTTGGGGCCCCCATGACATGCGGCATGCATTTGTGTCCACAATGAAATGAGGCATGCATGTGGGGCCCCCAGGACATGCGGCATGCATTTGGATCCCCCATTACATGCTGCATGCAAGTGGGGCCCCATGACAAGCGGCATGCATGTGGGCCCCCCATGACATGCGGAATGCATGTGGGGCCCCTATGACATGCGGCATGCATGTGGGACCCCCATGACATGCGGCATGCAAGTGGGACCTCTATGACATGCCGCATGCATTTGGGGCCCCCATGACATGTGGCGTGCATTTGGGACCCCCATGACATGCGTCATGCATTTGGATCCCCCATTACATGCTGCATGCAAGTGGGGCCCCATGACAAGCGGCATGCATGTGGGCCCCCATGACATGCGGAATGCATGTGGGGCCCCTATGACATGCGGCATGCACGTGGGGCCCTCATGACATGCGGCATGCATGTGGGGCCCCCATGACATGCTCCATGCATGTGGGGCCCCTATGACATGCGGCATGCATTTGTGGGCCCCAAGACATGCGGCATGCATATGGGGCCCCATGACATGCTGCATGCGTTTGGGGCCCCTAAGATATGCGGCATGCATTTGGGGCCCCTATGACTTGAGCCATGCATTTGGGGCCCCCATGACATGCGGCATGTACGTGGGCCCCTCATGACATGCAGGATGCATTTGTGGCCCCCATGACATGCGGTATGCATGTGGGACCCCCATCATATGTGGCATGCATGTGGGACCCCCATGATATGCGGCATGCATTTGGGGCTCCCATGACTTGAGGCATGCATTCAGGGCCCCCATGAAATGCGCCATGCATGTGGGGCCCCTATGACATGCGGCATGCATTTGTGGGCCCCAAGACATGCGGCATGCACGTGGGGCCTCCATGGCATGCTGCATTCATTTGGGGCCCCCATGATATGCGGCATGCATTTGGGGCCCCCATGACATGCGGCATGCATTTGAATCCCCCATTACATGCGGCATGCACGTTGGGCCCCCATGACATGCGGCATGCATTTGGGGCCCCCATGACATGTGGAATGCACGTGGGGCCCCTATGCCATGCGACATGAATTTGGGAGCCCCAATACATGCGGCATGCATTTGTGGACCCCAAGACATGCGGCATGCACGTGGGGCCTCCATGGCATGCGACATGAATTTGGGAGCCCCAATACATGCGGCATGCATTTGGGGCCTGCATAACATGCTGCATGCATTTGGGGTACCTGAGACATGCGGCATGCACATGAGGCCCCCATAACATGCTGCATGCATTTGGGGCCCCATTACATGTGGCATGCAAATGGGGCCCCCATGACATGCGACATATGCTTGGGGCCCCAATGACATGCGGCATGAGTTTGGATCCCCCATAACATGCGGCATGCACGTGGGGCCCCCATGACATGCGGAATGCCTGCGGGGCCCCGATGACATGCGGCATGCACGCTGGGCCCCCATGACATGCGTCATGCATTTATGGCCCCCTTAACATGCGGCAAGCATTTGGGCCACCATGTTATGCGGCATGCATTTGGGGCCCCCATGACTTGAGGCATGCATTTGGGGCCCCGATGACATGCAGCATGCATGTGGGGCCCCCATGACATGTGGCATGCATTTGGGGCCTGCATAACATGCTGCATGCATTTGGGGTACCTGAGACATGCGGCATGCACGTGGGGCCCCTATGACATGCCGCATGCATTTGGGGCCCCCATTATATGCGGCATGCATGTAGGGCCCCCATGAAATGTGCCATGCATGTGGGGCCCCTATGACATGCGGCATGCATTTGTGAGACCCAAGACATGCGGCATGCACGTGGGGCCCCCATGACATGCCGCATGCATTTGGGGGCCCCATGACATGCGGCATGCACCTGGGACCCCCATGACATGAGTCATGCATTTGGGGCCGCCATGACATGCGGCATGCATTTGGGGCCCCCATGACATGCGGCATGTATTTGGATCCCCCATGAAATGCGACTTGCATGTGGGGCCCCCATGACATGCGGCATGCATTTGGGGCCCTCATGACATGTGGCATGCATTTGGGGCCCCCATGACATGCGGAATGCACGTGGGGCCCCCATGACATGCCGCATGCATTTGGGTCCCCCATGAAATGCGGCGTGCATGTGAGGCCCCCATGACATGCGGCATGCATTTGGGTCCCCCATGAAATGCGGCGTGCATGTGGGGCCCCCATGACATGCGGCATGCATTTGGGGCCCTCATGACATGCGTAATGCATTTGGGGCCCCCATGACATGCGGCATGCATGTAGGGCCCCCATGACATGCGGCATGCAGGCGGGGCCCTCATGACATGCGGCATGCATTTGGGGCCTCCATGACATGTGGCATGCATGTGGGTCCCCATGACATGCGGCATGCATGTGGGGCCCCCATGACATGCGGCATGCATTTGGGCCCCCATGACATGCGGCATGCATTTGGGGCCTGCACAACATGCTGCATGCATTTGGGGTACCTGAGACATGTGGCATGCACATGGGGCCCCCATAACATGCTGCATGCATTTGGGGTGCCCGAGACATGCGGCATGCACGTGGGGCCCCAATGACATGCGGCATGCATGCGGGGCCCTCATGACATGCGGCATTCATGTGGGGCCCCCATGATATGTGGCATGCATGTGGGACCCCCATGATATGTGGCATGCATTTGGGGCCCCCATGACATGCGGAATGCATGTAGGGCCCCCATGAAATGCGCCATGCATGTGGGGCCCCTATGACATGCGGCATGCATTTGTGAGCCCCAAGACATGCGGCATGCACCTGGGGCCCCCATGACATGCTGCATGCATTTGAATCCCCCATTACATGCGCCATGCATGTGGGGCCCCCATGACATGCTCCATGCATGTGGGGCCCCTATGACATGAGGCATGGATTTGGGGGGCCCCATGACATGCAGCATGCACGTGGGGCACCCATGATATGCGGCATACATTTGTGGCCCCCGTGTCATGAGGCATGCACGTGGGGCCCCCATGATATGCGGCAAGCACGTGGGGCCCCAATGACATGCAGCATTCACGTGGGACCACCATAACATGCGGAATGCACGTGAGGCCCCCATGACATGCGGCATGCACCTGGGACCCCCATGACATGAGTCATGCATTTGGGGCCCCCATGACATGCGGCATGTATTTGGGTCCCCCATGAAATGCGACTTGCATGTGGGGCCCCCATGACATGTGGCATGCATTTGGGGCCCTCATGACATGTGGCATGCATTTGGGGCCCCCAATGACATGCGGCATGCATGTGGGGCCCTCATGACATGCGGCATGCATTTGGGGCCCCCATTATATGCGGCATGCATGTGGGGCCCCCATGATATGTGGCATGCATTTGGGGCCCCCATGACTTGAGGCATGCATTTGGGGCCCCTATGACATGCCACATGCATTTGGGGCCCCCATTACATGTGGCATGCACATGGGGCCCCCATGACATGTGGCATACGCTTGGGGCCCCAATGACATGTGGCATGAGTTTGAATTCCCCATGACATGCGGCATGCACGTGGGCCCCCATGACATGAGTCATGCATTTGGGGCCGCCATGACATGCGGCATGCATTTGGGGCCCCCATGACATGCGGCATGCATTTGTGTCCACAATGAAATGAGGCATGCATGTGGGGCCCCCAGGACATGCGGCATGCATTTGGGGCCCCCATGACATGTGGTATGCACGTGGGGCCTCTATGACATGCCGCATGCATTTGGGGCCCCCATGACATGCGGCGTGCATTTGGGACCCCCATGACATGCGTCATGCATTTGGATCCCCCATTACATGCTGCATGCAAGTGGGGCCCCATGACAAGCGGCATGCATGTGGGCCCCCCATGACATGCGGAATGCATGTGGGGCCCCTATGACATGCGGCATGCATGTGGGGCCCCCATGACATGCTCCATGCATGTGGGGCCCCTATGACATGCGGCATACATTTGGGGGGGCCCATGACATGCGGCATGCACGTGGGGCCCCCATGACATGCGGCATACATTCGTGGCCCCCGTGACATGAGGCATGCACGTGGGGCCCCCATGACATGCGGCAATCACGTGGGGCCCCAATGACATGCAGCATGCACGTGGGAGCCCAATGACATGCGGAATGCACGTGAGTCCCCCATGACATGCGGAATGCCTGCGGGGCCCCAATGACATGCGGCATGCATGCGGGGCCCTCATGACATGCGGCATGCATGTGGGGCCCCCATTATATGTGGCATGCATTTGGGGCCCCCATGACTTGAAGCATGCATTTGGGGCCCCCATGACATGCGGCATGCATGTAGGGCCCCCATGAAATGCGCCATGCATGTGGGGCCCCTATAACATGCGGCATGCATTTGTGGGCCCCAAGACATGTGGCATGCATATGGGGCCCCCATGACATGCTGCATGCGTTTGGGGCCCCTAAGATATGCGGCATGCATTTGGGGCCCCTATGACTTGAGTCATGCATTTGGGGCCCCCATGACATGCGGCATGTACGTGGGCCCCTCATGACATGCAGCATGCATTTGGGGCCCCCATGACATGCGGCATGCATGTAGGCCCCCATGAAATGTGCCATGCATGTGGGGCCCCTATGTCATGCGGCATGCATTTGTGGACCCCAAGACATGCGGCATGCACGTGGGGCCTCCATGGCATGCTGCATTCATTTGGGGCCCCCATGATATGCGGCATGCATTTGGGGCCCCATGACTTGAGGCATGCATTTGGGGCCCCCATGACATGCGGCATGCATTTGAATCCCCCATTACATGCGGCATGCACGTTGGGCCCCCATGACATGTGGAATGCACGTGGGGCCCCTATGCCATGCGACATGAATTTGGGAGCCCCAATACATGCGGCATGCATTTGGGGCCTGCATAACATGCTGCATGCATTTGGGGTACCTGAGACATGCGGCATGCACATGAGGCCCCCATAACATGCTGCATGCATTTGGGGCCCCATTACATGTGGCATGCAAATGGGGCCCCCATGACATGCGACATATGCTTGGGGCCCCAATGACATGCGGCATGAGTTTGGATCCTCCATAACATGCGGCATGCACGTGGGGCCCCAATGACATGCAGCATGCCCGTGGGGCCCCCATGACATGCGGAATGCACGTGAGGCCCCCATGACATGCTCCATGCATGTGGGGCCCCTATGACATGCGGCATGCATTTGGGGGGCCCATGACATGCGGCATACACTTGGGGCCCCCATGACATGCGGACAACATTTGTGGCCCCCGTGACATGAGGCATGCACTTGGGGCCCCCATGACATGCGGCAAGCACGCAGGGCCCCAATGACATGCAGCATGTACGTGGGGCCCCCATGACATGCGGAATGCACGTGAGGCCCCCATGACAAGTGGAATGCCTGCGGGGCCCCAATGACATGGGGCATGCATGCATTTGGGTCACCCATGAAATGCGGCATGCATGTGGGGCCCCCATGACATGTGGCATGCATGTGGGGTCCCATGATATGCGGCATGCAGTTGGGGCCCCAATACATGCGGAATGCACGTGGGGCCCCAATGACATGCAGCATGCCCGTGGGGCCCCCATGACATGCGGAATGCACGTGAGGCCCCCATGACATGCGGAATGCCTGCGGGGCCCCCATGACATGCGGCATGCATTTGGGGCCCCCATGACTTGAGGCATGCATTTGGGCCCCCATGACATGCGGCATGCATGTGGGACCCCCATGCCATGCGGCATGCATTTGAATCCCCCATTACATGCGGCATGCACGTGGGGCCTCCATGACATGCGGCATGCATTTGGGCCCCCCATGACATGCGGAATGCCTGCGGGGCCCCCATGACATGCGGCATGCATGCAGGGCCCTCATGACATGCGGCATGAATTTGCGGTCCCCATGACATGCGGCATGCACGTGGGGCCCCCTTGACATGCGACATTCATTTGGGGCCCCCATGACATGTGGCATGCATGTGGGGCTCCCATGATATGCGGCATGCATTTGGGGCCCCCATGACATGTGGCATGCATGTGGGGCTCCCATGATATGCGCCATGCATGTGGGGCCCCTATGACATGCGGCATGCATTTGTGGGCCCCAAGATATGCGGCATGCATGTGGGGCCCCTATGACATTCGGCATCCATTTGGGGGGCCCAATGACATGCGGCATGCACGTGGGGCCCCCATGAAATGCGGCATGTCTGCGGGGCCCACATGACGTGCAGCATGCATTTGGATCCCCCATTACATGCTGCATGCAAGTGGGGCCCCCATGAAATGCGCCATGCATGTGGGGCCCCTATGACATGCTGCATGAATTTGGGGGCCCCAATACATGCGGCATGCTTGTTCGGCCCACAAGACATGCGGCATGCATTTATGGCCCCCATGACATGCGGCAAGCATTTGAGCCCCCATGACATGCGGCATGCATTTGGGGCCCCATGACATGTGGCATGCATGTGGGGTCCCAATGACATGCGGCATGCATTTGGGGCCCCCATGACTTGAGGCATGCATTTGGGGCCCCCATGACATGCGGCATGCATGTGGGACCCCCATGACATGCGGCATGCATTTGAATCCCCCATTACATGCGGCATGCACATGGGGCCTTCATGACATGCGGCATGCATTTGGGTCCCCCATGACATGCGGAATGCCTGCGGGGCCCCCATGACATGCGGCATGCATGCAGGGCCCTCATGACATGCGGCATGAATTTGGGGTCCCCATGACATTCGGCATGCACGTGGAGCCCCCTTGACATGCGACATTCATTTGGGGCCCCCATGACATGTGGCATGCATGTGGGGCTCCCATGACATGCGGCATGCATTTATGGCCCCATGGCATGCGGCATGCATGTGGGGCCCAAATGCTTGCCGCATGTCATGGGGGCCTCCATGACATCCGGCATGCATGTGGGGCACCCATGACTTGCGCCATGCACGTGGGGCCCCTATGCCATGCGGCATGAATTTGGGGGCCCCATTACATGCGGCATGCACGTGGAGCCCCCATGACATGCGGCATGCATTTGGGGCCTCCATGACATGCGGCATGCATGTGGGGCCGAATGACATGTGCCATGCATGTGGGGCCCCTATGACATGCGCCATGCATTTGGGGCCCCGATGACATGCGGCATGCATGTGGGGCCCCCATGACATGCGGCATGCATTTGGGGCCTGCATAACATGCTGCATGCACTTGGGGTACCTGAGACAATGCGGCATGCACGTGGGGCCCCCATAACATGCTGCATGCATTTGGGGTGCCCGAGACATGCGGCATGCACGTGGGGCCCCTATGACATGCCGCATGCATTTGGGGCCCCCATTACATGTGGCATGCACATGGGGCCTCCATGACATGCGGCATACGCTTGGGGCCCCAATGACATGCAGCATGAGTTTGGATCCCCCATGACATGCGGCATGCACGTGGGGCCCCATGACATGAGTCATGCATTTGAGGCCGCCATGACATGCAGCATGGATTTGGGGCCCCCATGACATGGGGCATGCACGTGGGGCCCCTATGACATGCGGCATGCACGTGGGGCCCTCATGACATGCAGCATGCATTTGAGGCCACTATGACATGCGGCATGCATTTGGGGGGCCCCATGACATGCGGCATGCACGTGGGGCCCCCATGACATGCGGCATACATTTGTGGCCCCGTGACATGAGGCATGCACGTGGGGCCCCCATGACATGCGGAATGCACGTGAGGCCCCCATGACATGAGGAATGCCTGCGGGGCCCCAATGACATGGGGCATGCATGCATTTGGGTCCCCCATGAAATGCGGCATGCATGTGGGGCCCCTATGACTTGAGCCATGCATTTGGGGCCCCCATGACATGCGGCATGTACGTGGGCCCCTCATGACATGCAGCATGCATTTGGGGCCCCCATGACATGCGGCATGCATGTAGGCCCCCATGAAATGCGCCATGCATGTGGGGCCCCTATGTCATGCGGCATGCATTTGTGGGCCCCAAGACATGCGGCATGCATTTGAATTCCCCCATTACATGAGGCATGCACGTGGGGCCCCCATGACATGTGGCATGCATTTGGGGCCCCCATGACTTGAGGCATGCATTTGGGCCCCCATGACATGCGGCATGCATGTGGGACCCCCATGCCATGCGGCATGCATTTGAATCCCCCATTACATGCGGCATGCACGTGGGGCCTCCATGACATGCGGCATGTATTTGGGCCCCCCATGACATGCGGAATGCCTGCGGGGCCCCCATGACATGCGGCATGCATGCAGGGCCCTCATGACATGCGGCATGAATTTGCGGTCCCCATGACATGCGGCATGCACGTGGGGCCCCCTTGACATGCGACATTCATTTGGGGCCCCCATGACATGTGGCATGCATGTGGGGCTCCCATGATATGCGGCATGCATTTGGGGCCCCCATGACATGTGGCATGCATGTGGGGCTCCCATGATATGCGCCATGCATGTGGGGCCCCTATGACATGCGGCATGCATTTGTGGGCCCCAAGATATGCGGCATGCATGTGGGGCCCCTATGACATTCGGCATCCATTTGGGGGGCCCAATGACATGCGGCATGCACGTGGGGCCCCCATGAAATGCGGCATGTCTGCGGGGCCCACATGACGTGCAGCATGCATTTGGATCCCCCATTACATGCTGCATGCAAGGGGGGCCCCTATGACATGCTGCATGAATTTGGGGCCCCCAATACATGCGGCATGCTTGTTCGGCCCACAAGACATGCGGCATGCATTTATGGCCCCCATGACATGCGGCAAGCATTTGAGCCCCCATGACATGCGGCATGCATTTGGGGCCCCATGACATGTGGCATGCATGTGGGGTCCCAATGACATGCGGCATGCATTTGGGGCCCCCATGACTTGAGGCATGCATTTGGGGCCCCCATGACATGCGGCATGCATGTGGGACCCCCATGACATGCGGCATGCATTTGAATCCCCCATTACATGCGGCATGCACATGGGGCCTTCATGACATGCGGCATGCATTTGGGTCCCCCATGACATGCGGAATGCCTGCGGGGCCCCCATGACATGCGGCATGCATGCAGGGCCCTCATGACATGCGGCATGAATTTGGGGTCCCCATGACATTCGGCATGCACGTGGAGCCCCCTTGACATGCGACATTCATTTGGGGCCCCCATGACATGTGGCATGCATGTGGGGCTCCCATGACATGCGGCATGCATTTATGGCCCCATGGCATGCGGCATGCATGTGGGGCCCAAATGCTTGCCGCATGTCATGGGGGCCTCCATGACATCCGGCATGCATGTGGGGCACCCATGACTTGCGCCATGCACGTGGGGCCCCTATGCCATGCGGCATGAATTTGGGGGCCCCATTACATGCGGCATGCACGTGGAGCCCCCATGACATGCGGCATGCATTTGGGGCCTCCATGACATGCGGCATGCATGTGGGGCCGAATGACATGTGCCATGCATGTGGGGCCCCTATGACATGCGCCATGCATTTGGGGCCCCGATGACATGCGGCATGCATGTGGGGCCCCCATGACATGCGGCATGCATTTGGGGCCTGCATAACATGCTGCATGCACTTGGGGTACCTGAGACAATGCGGCATGCACGTGGGGCCCCCATAACATGCTGCATGCATTTGGGGTGCCCGAGACATGCGGCATGCACGGTGGGCCCCTATGACATGCCGCATGCATTTGGGGTGCCCGAGACATGCGGCATGCACGTGGGGCCCCTATGACATGCCGCATGCATTTGGAGCCCCCATTACATGTGGCATGCACATGGGGCCTCCATGACATGCGGCATACGCTTGGGGCCCCAATGACATGCAGCATGAGTTTGGATCCCCCATGACATGCGGCATGCACGTGGGGCCCCATGACATGAGTCATGCATTTGAGGCCGCCATGACATGCAGCATGGATTTGGGGCCCCCATGACATGGGGCATGCACGTGGGGCCCCTATGACATGCGGCATGCACGTGGGGCCCTCATGACATGCAGCATGCATTTGAGGCCACTATGACATGCGGCATGCATTTGGGGGGCCCCATGACATGCGGCATGCACGTGGGGCCCCCATGACATGCGGCATACATTTGTGGCCCCGTGACATGAGGCATGCACGTGGGGCCCCCATGACATGCGGAATGCACGTGAGGCCCCCATGACATGAGGAATGCCTGCGGGGCCCCAATGACATGGGGCATGCATGCATTTGGGTCCCCCATGAAATGCGGCATGCATGTGGGGCCCCTATGACTTGAGCCATGCATTTGGGGCCCCCATGACATGCGGCATGTACGTGGGCCCCTCATGACATGCAGCATGCATTTGGGGCCCCCATGACATGCGGCATGCATGTAGGCCCCCATGAAATGCGCCATGCATGTGGGGCCCCTATGTCATGCGGCATGCATTTGTGGGCCCCAAGACATGCGGCATGCATTTGAATTCCCCCATTACATGAGGCATGCACGTGGGGCCCCCATGACATGTGGCATGCATTTGGGGCCCCCATGACTTGAGGCATGCATTTGGGCCCCCATGACATGCGGCATGCATGTGGGACCCCCATGCCATGCGGCATGCATTTGAATCCCCCATTACATGCGGCATGCACGTGGGGCCTCCATGACATGCGGCATGCATTTGGGCCCCCCATGACATGCGGAATGCCTGCGGGGCCCCCATGACATGCGGCATGCATGCAGGGCCCTCATGACATGCGGCATGAATTTGCGGTCCCCATGACATGCGGCATGCACGTGGGGCCCCCTTGACATGCGACATTCATTTGGGGCCCCCATGACATGTGGCATGCATGTGGGGCTCCCATGATATGCGGCATGCATTTTGGGGCCCCCATGACATGTGGCATGCATGTGGGGCTCCCATGATATGCGCCATGCATGTGGGGCCCCTATGACATGCGGCATGCATTTGTGGGCCCCAAGATATGCGGCATGCATGTGGGGCCCCTATGACATTCGGCATCCATTTGGGGGGCCCAATGACATGCGGCATGCACGTGGGGCCCCCATGAAATGCGGCATGTCTGCGGGGCCCACATGACGTGCAGCATGCATTTGGATCCCCCATTACATGCTGCATGCAAGTGGGGCCCCTATGACATGCTGCATGAATTTGGGGCCCCCAATACATGCGGCATGCTTGTTCGGCCCACAAGACATGCGGCATGCATTTATGGCCCCCATGACATGCGGCAAGCATTTGAGCCCCCATGACATGCGGCATGCATTTGGGGCCCCATGACATGTGGCATGCATGTGGGGTCCCAATGACATGCGGCATGCATTTGGGGCCCCCATGACTTGAGGCATGCATTTGGGGCCCCCATGACATGCGGCATGCATGTGGGACCCCCATGACATGCGGCATGCATTTGAATCCCCCATTACATGCGGCATGCACATGGGGCCTTCATGACATGCGGCATGCATTTGGGTCCCCCATGACATGCGGAATGCCTGCGGGGCCCCCATGACATGCGGCATGCATGCAGGGCCCTCATGACATGCGGCATGAATTTGGGGTCCCCATGACATTCGGCATGCACGTGGAGCCCCCTTGACATGCGACATTCATTTGGGGCCCCCATGACATGTGGCATGCATGTGGGGCTCCCATGACATGCGGCATGCATTTATGGCCCCATGGCATGCGGCATGCATGTGGGGCCCAAATGCTTGCCGCATGTCATGGGGGCCTCCATGACATCCGGCATGCATGTGGGGCACCCATGACTTGCGCCATGCACGTGAGGCCCCTATGCCATGCGGCATGAATTTGGGGGCCCCATTACATGCGGCATGCACGTGGAGCCCCCATGACATGCGGCATGCATTTGGGGCCTCCATGACATGCGGCATGCATGTGGGGCCGAATGACATGTGCCATGCATGTGGGGCCCCTATGACATGCGCCATGCATTTGGGGCCCCGATGACATGCGGCATGCATGTGGGGCCCCCATGACATGCGGCATGCATTTGGGGCCTGCATAACATGCTGCATGCACTTGGGGTACCTGAGACAATGCGGCATGCACGTGGGGCCCCCATAACATGCTGCATGCATTTGGGGTGCCCGAGACATGCGGCATGCACGTGGGGCCCCTATGACATGCCGCATGCATTTGGGGCCCCCATTACATGTGGCATGCACATGGGGCCTCCATGACATGCGGCATACGCTTGGGGCCCCAATGACATGCAGCATGAGTTTGGATCCCCCATGACATGCGGCATGCACGTGGGGCCCCATGACATGAGTCATGCATTTGAGGCCGCCATGACATGCAGCATGGATTTGGGGCCCCCATGACATGGGGCATGCACGTGGGGCCCCTATGACATGCGGCATGCACGTGGGGCCCTCATGACATGCAGCATGCATTTGAGGCCACTATGACATGTGGCATGCATTTGGGGGCCCCATGACATGCGGCATGCACGTGGGGCCCCCATGACATGCGGCATACATTTGTGGCCCCGTGACATGAGGCATGCACGTGGGGCCCCCATGACATGCGGAATGCACGTGAGGCCCCCATGACATGAGGAATGCCTGCGGGGCCCCAATGACATGGGGCATGCATGCATTTGGGTCCCCCATGAAATGCGGCATGCATGTGGGGCCCCTATGACTTGAGCCATGCATTTGGGGCCCCCATGACATGCGGCATGTACGTGGGCCCCTCATGACATGCAGCATGCATTTGGGGCCCCCATGACATGCGGCATGCATGTAGGCCCCCATGAAATGCGCCATGCATGTGGGGCCCCTATGTCATGCGGCATGCATTTGTGGGCCCCAAGACATGCGGCATGCATTTGAATTCCCCCATTACATGAGGCATGCACGTGGGGCCCCCATGACATGTGGCATGCATTTGGGGCCCCCATGACATGCGGAATGCACGTGGGGCCCCTATGACATGCGACATGAATTTGGGAGCCCCAATACATGCGGCATGCATTTGGGGCCTGCATAACATGCTGCATGCATTTGGGGTACCTGAGACATGCGGCATGCACATGAGGCCCCCATAACATGCTGCATGCATTTGGGGCCCCCATTACATGTGGCATGCAAATGGGGCCCCCATGACATGCGACATATGCTTGGGGCCCCAATGACATGCGGCATGAGTTTGGATCCCCCATAACATGCGGCATGCACGTGGGGCCCCCATGACATGCGGCATGCATGTGGGGACCCCATGACATGCTCCATGCATGTGGGGCCCCTATGACATGCGGCATGCATTTGGGGGTCCCATGACATGCGGCATACACGTGGGACCCCCATGACATGCGGACAACATTTGTGGCCCCCGTGACATGAGGCATGCACTTGGGGCCCCCATGACATGCGGCAAGCACGCAGGGCCCCAATGACATGCAGCATGTACGTGGGGCCCCCATGACATGCGGAATGCACGTGATGCCCCCATGACAAGTGGAATGCCTGTGGGGCCCAAATGACATGGGGCATGCATGCATTTGGGTCCCCCATGAAATGCGGCATGCATGTGGGGCCCCCATGACATGTGGCATGCATGTGGGGTCCCATGATATGCGGCATGCAGTTGGGGCCCCCAATACATGCGGCATGCACGTGGGGCCCCAATGACATGCAGCATGCCCGTGGGGCCCCCATGACATGCGGAATGCACGTGAGGCCCCCATGACATGCGGAATGCCTGCGGGGCCCCCTTGATATGCGGCATGCATTTGGGGCCCCCATGACTTGAGGCATGCATTTGGGGCCCCCATGACATGCGGCATGCATGTGGGACCACAATGACATGCGGCATGCATTTGAATCCCCCATTACATGCGGCATGCAGGTGGTTCCCCCATGACATGCGGCATGCATTTGGGGCCCCCAATACATGCGGCATGCACGTTGGGCCCCATGACATGCTCCATGCATGTGGGGCCCCTATGACATGCGGCATGCATTTGGGGGGCCCCATGACATGTGACATGCATGTGGGGCCACCATGACATGTGGCATACATTTGTGGCCCCCGTGACATGAGGCATGCACGTGGGGCCCCCGTGACATGAGGCATGCACGTGGGGCCCCCATGACATGCGGCATGCACGTGGGGCCCCAATGACATGCAGCATGCCCGTGGGGCCCCCATGACATGCGGAATGCACGTGAGGCCCCCATGACATGCGGAATGCCTGCGGGGCCCCCTTGATATGCGGCATGCATTTGGGGCCCCCATGACTTGAGGCATGCATTTGGGGCCCCCATGACATGCGGCATGCATGTGGGACCACCATGACATGCGGCATGCATTTGAATCCCCCATTACATGCGGCATGCAGGTGGTTCCCCCATGACATGCGGCATGCATTTGGGGCCCCCAATACATGCGGCATGCACGTTGGGCCCCATGACATGCTCCATGCATGTGGGGCCCCTATGACATGCGGCATGCATTTGGGGGGCCCCATGACATGTGGCATGCACGTGGGGCCACCATGACATGTGGCATACATTTGTGGCCCCCGTGACATGAGGCATGCACGTGGGGCCCCCATGACATGCGGCATACATTTATGGCCCCCATGACATGCGGCAAGCATTTGGGCCCCCATGACATGCGGCATGCATGTGGGGCCCCCATGACATGCGACATTCATTTGGGGCCCCCATGACATGTGGCATGCATGTGGGGTCCCATGATATGCGGCATGCAGTTGGGGCCCCAATACATGTTTCATGCACGTTGGTCACCCATGACATGTGACATGCATTTATGGCCCCATGACATGCGGCATGAATTTGGGCCCTCATGAAATGTGCCATGCATGTGGGGCCCCTATGACATGCGGCATGCATTTGTGGGCCCCAAGACATGTGGCATGCACGTGGGCCCCCCATGACATGCTGCATGCATTTGGGGCCCCCATGATATGTGGCACGCACTTGGGGCCCCCATGCCATGCGGCATGCATGTGGGGCCCCTATGACATGCGGCATGCATTTGTGGGCCCCAAGACATGCTGCATGCATTTGGGTGGGCCCATGACATGCGGCATGCACGTGGGGGCCCCATGAAATGCGGCATGCACTTGGGGCCCCCATGACATGCGGAATGCCTGCGGGGCCCCCATGACATGCGGCATGCATTTGGGGCCCCCATGACATGCAGTATGCACGTGGGGCCCCCATGACATGCGGCATGCATTTGGGGCCCCCATGACATGTGGCATGCATTTGGGGACCCCATGACATGCGGCATGCATGTGGGGGCCCCATGACATGCGGCATGCATGTGGGGCCCCAATTACATGCGGCATGCATTTGGGGCCCCCATGACTTGAGGCATGCATTTGGGGCCCCATGACATGCGGCATGCATGTGGGACCCCCATGACATGTGGCATGCATTTGAATCCCCCATTACATGCGGCATGCATGTGGGGCCCAAATGCTTGCCGCATGTCATGGGGGCCTCCATGACATGCGGCATGCATGTGGGGCCCCATGACATGTGCCATGCATGTGGGGCCCCTATGACATGCGACATGCATTTGGGGCCCTCTTGACATGCGGCATGCATGTGGGGCACCCATGACTTGCGGCATGAATTTGAGGGCCCCATTATATGCGGCATGCACGTGGAGCCCCCATGACATGCGGCATGCATTTGGGGCCCCCATGATATGCGGCATGCATGTGGGTCCCCCATGACATGTGGCATGGATTTGGGGCCCCCATGACATACGGCATGCATTTGGGTCCCCCATGAAATGTGCCATGCATTTGGGGCCAATATGACATGCAGCATGCATTTGGGGCCCCCATGACATGCGGCATGCATGTGGGACCCCTATTACATGCGGCATGCATTTGGGGGGGGCCATGACATGCGGCATGCACGTGGGGCCCCCATGACATGCGGCATACATTTGTGGCCCCCGTGACATGAGGCATGCACGTGGGGCCCCCATGACATGCGGCAAGCACGTGGGGGCCCAATGACATGCAGCATGTACGTGGCGCCCCCATGACATGCGGAATGCACGTGAGGCCCCCATGACATGAGGAATGCCTGCGGGGCCCCAATGACATGCGGCATGCATGCATTTGGGTCCATGAAATGCGGCATGCATGTGGGGCCCCCATGACATGTGGCATGCATGTGGGGCCCCATGATATGCGGCATGCAGTTGGGGACCCAATACATGCTGCATGCACGTTGGGGCCCCATGACATGCGGCATGCATTTGGGCCCCATGACATGCGGAATGCCTGCGGGGCCCCAATGACATGTGGCATGCATTTGGGGCCCCCAATATATGCATCATCCACGTGGGGCCCCCATGATATGTGGCATGCATTTGGGGCCCCCATGACTTGAGCCATGCATTTGGGGACCCCATGACATGCGGCATGCACATGGGCACCTCAAGACATGCAGCATGCATTTGGGGCCCCCATGACATGCGGCATGCATGTAGGCCCCCATGAAATGTGCCATGCATGTGGGGCCCCTATGACATGCGGCATGCATTTGTGGGCCCCAAGACATGCAGCATGCACGTGGGGCCCCCATGACAGGCTGCATGCATTTGGGGCCCCCATGACATGCGGCATGCATTTGGGGCCCCCATGACATGCGGAATGCACGTGGGGCCCCTATGACATGCGACATGAATTTGGGAGCCCCATTACATGCGGCATGCACGTGGAGCCCCCATGACATGCGTCATGCATTTGGGCCCCCATGACATGAGTCATGCATTTGGGGCCACCATGACATGCGGCATGCATTTGGGGCCCCCATGACATGCGGCATGCATTTGGGTCCCCCATGAAATGCGGCATGCATGTGGGGCCCCCATGACATGCGGCATGCATTTGGGGCCCTCGTGACATGCGTCATGCATTTGGGGCCCCCATGACATGCGGCATTTGGGGCCCACGTACATGCCGCATGTCATGGGGGCCCCAAATGCACGGCATGCATTTGAATCCCCCATTACATGCGGCATGCACGTTGGGCCCCCATGACATGCGGCATGCATTTGGGGCCCCCATGACATGTGGAATGCACGTGGGGCCCCTATGCCATGCGACATGAATTTGGGAGCCCCAATACATGCGGCATGCATTTGGGGCCTGCATAACATGCTGCATGCATTTGGGGTACCTGAGACATGCGGCATGCACATGAGGCCCCCATAACATGCTGCATGCATTTGGGGCCCCATTACATGTGGCATGCAAATGGGGCCCCCATGACATGCGACATATGCTTGGGGCCCCAATGACATGCGGCATGAGTTTGGATCCCCCATAACATGCGGCATGCACGTGGGGCCCCCATGACATGCGGAATGCCTGCGGGGCCCCGATGACATGCGGCATGCACGCTGGGCCCCCATGACATGCGTCATGCATTTATGGCCCCCATAACATGCGGCAAGCATTTGGGCCACCATGTTATGCGGCATGCATTTGGGGCCCCCATGACTTGAGGCATGCATTTGGGGCCCCGATGACATGCAGCATGCATGTGGGGCCCCCATGACATGTGGCATGCATTTGGGGCCTGCATAACATGCTGCATGCATTTGGGGTACCTGAGACATGCGGCATGCACGTGAGGCCCCTATGACATGCCGCATGCATTTGGGGCCCCCATTATATGCGGCATGCATGTAGGGCCCCCATGAAATGTGCCATGCATGTGGGGCCCCTATGACATGCGGCATGCATTTGTGAGACCCAAGACATGCGGCATGCACGTGGGGCCCCCATGACATGCCGCATGCATTTGGGGGCCCCATGACATGCGGCATGCACCTGGGACCCCCATGACATGAGTCATGCATTTGGGGCCGCCATGACATGCGGCATGCATTTGGGGCCCCCATGACATGCGGCATGTATGTGGATCCCCCATGAAATGCGGCATGCATGTGGGGCCCCCATGACATGCGGCATGCATTTGGGTCCCCCATGAAATGCGGCGTGCATGTGGGTCCCCCATGACATGCGGCATGCATTTGGGGCCCTCATGACATGCGTCATGCATTTGGGGCCCCCATGACATGCGGCATGCATGTAGGGCCCCCAAGACATGCGGCATGCAGGCGGGGCCCTCATGACATGCGGCATGCATTTGGGGCCTCCATGACATGTGGCATGCATGTGGGTCCCCATGACATGCGGCATGCATGTGGGGCCCCCATGACATGCGGCATGCATTTGGGGCCTCCATGACATGTGGCATGCATGTGGGTCCCCATTACATGTGGCATGCAAATGGGGCCCCCATGACATGCGACATATGCTTGGGGCCCCAATGACATGCGGCATGAGTTTGGATCCCCCATAACATGCGGCATGCACGTGGGGCACCCATGACATGCGGAATGCCTGCGGGGCCCCGATGACATGCGGCATGCACGCTGGGCCCCCATGACATGCGTCATGCATTTATGGCCCCCATAACATGCGGCAAGCATTTGGGCCACCATGTTATGCGGCATGCATTTGGGGCCCCCATGACTTGAGGCATGCATTTGGGGCCCCGATGACATGCAGCATGCATGTGGGGTCCCCATGACATGTGGCATGCATTTGGGGCCTGCATAACATGCTGCATGCATTTGGGGTACCTGAGACATGCGGCATGCACGTGGGGCCCCTATGACATGCCGCATGCATTTGGGGCCCCCATTATATGCGGCATGCATGTAGGGCCCCCATGAAATGTGCCATGCATGTGGGGCCCCTATGACATGCGGCATGCATTTGTGAGACCCAAGACATGCGGCATGCACGTGGGGCCCCCATGACATGCCGCATGCATTTGGGGGCCCCATGACATGCGGCATGCACCTGGGACCCCCATGACATGAGTCATGCATTTGGGGCCGCCATGACATGCGGCATGCATTTGGGGCCCCCATGACATGCGGCATGTATTTGGATCCCCCATGAAATGCGACTTGCATGTGGGGCCCCCATGACATGCGGCATGCATTTGGGGCCCTCATGACATGTGGCATGCATTTGGGGCCCCCATGACATGCGGCATGCATTTGGGGCCCCCATGACATGCGGAATGCACGTGGGGCCCCCATGACATGTGGCATGCATGTAGGGCCCCCATGACATGCGGCATGCAGGCGGGGCCCTCATGACATGCGGCATGCATTTGGGGCCTCCATGACATGTGGCATGCATGTGGGTCCCCATGACATGCGGCATGCATGTGGGGCCCCCATGACATGCGGCATGCATTTGGGCCCCCATGACATGCGGCATGCATTTGGGGCCTGCACAACATGCTGCATGCATTTGGGGTACCTGAGACATGTGGCATGCACATGGGGCCCCCATAACATGCTGCATGCATTTGGGGTGCCCGAGACATGCGGCATGCACGTGGGGCCCCAATGACATGCGGCATGCATGCGGGGCCCTCATGACATGCGGCATTCATGTGGGGCCCCCATGATATGTGGCATGCATGTGGGACCCCCATGATATGTGGCATGCATTTGGGGACCCCATGACATGCGGAATGCATGTAGGGCCCCCATGAAATGCGCCATGCATGTGGGGCCCCTATGACATGCGGCATGCATTTGTGAGCCCCAAGACATGCGGCATGCACCTGGGGCCCCCATGACATGCTGCATGCATTTGAATCCCCCATTACATGCGCCATGCATGTGGGGCCCCCATGACATGCTCCATGCATGTGGGGCCCCTATGACATGAGGCATGGATTTGGGGGGCCCCATGACATGCAGCATGCACGTGGGGCCCCCATGATATGCGGCATACATTTGTGGCCCCCGTGTCATGAGGCATGCACGTGGGGCCCCCATGATATGCGGCAAGCACGTGGGGCCCCAATGACATGCAGCATTCACGTGGGACCACCATAACATGCGGAATGCACGTGAGGCCCCCATGACATGCGGAATGCCTGCGGGGCCCCGATGACATGCGGCATGCACGCTGGGCCCCCATGACATGCGTCATGCATTTATGGCCCCCATAACATGCGGCAAGCATTTGGGCCACCATGTTATGCGGCATGCATTTGGGGCCCCCATGACTTGAGGCATGCATTTGGGGCCCCGATGACATGCAGCATGCACGTGGGGCCCCTATGACATGCCGCATGCATTTGGGGCCCCCATGACATGCGGCATGCACCTGGGACCCCCATGACATGAGTCATGCATTTGGGGCCCCCATGACATGCGGCATGTATTTGGGTCCCCCATGAAATGCGACTTGCATGTGGGGCCCCCATGACATGCGGCATGCATGTGGGGCCCTCATGACATGCGGCATGCATTTGGGGCCCCCATTATATGCGGCATGCATGTGGGGCCCCCATGATATGTGGCATGCATTTGGGGCCCCCATGACTTGAGGCATGCATTTGGGGCCCCTATGACATGCCACATGCATTTGGGGCCCCCATTACATGTGGCATGCACATGGGGCCCCCATGACATGTGGCATACGCTTGGGGCCCCAATGACATGTGGCATGAGTTTGAATCCCCCATGACATGCGGCATGCACGTGGGCCCCCATGACATGAGTCATGCATTTGGGGCCGCCATGACATGCGGCATGCATTTGGGGCCCCCATGACATGCGGCATGCATTTGTGTCCACAATGAAATGAGGCATGCATGTGGGGCCCCCAGGACATGCGGCATGCATTTGGGGCCCCCATGACATGTGGTATGCACGTGGGGCCTCTATGACATGCCGCATGCATTTGGGGCCCCCATGACATGCGGCGTGCATTTGGGACCCCCATGACATGCGTCATGCATTTGGATCCCCCATTACATGCTGCATGCAAGTGGGGCCCCATGACAAGCAGCATGCATGTGGGCCCCCCATGACATGCGGAATGCATGTGGGGCCCCTATGACATGCGGCATGCATGTGGGACCCCCATGACATGCGGCATGCACGTTGGACCCCCATGACATGCGGCATGCACGTGGGGCCCCTATGTCATGCGGCATGCATTTGTGGGCCCCAAGACATGCGGCATGCATTTGAATTCCCCCATTACATGAGGCATGCACGTGGGGCCCCCATGACATGCGGAATGCACGTGGGGCCCCTATGACATGCGACATGAATTTGGGAGCCCCAATACATGCGGCATGCATTTGGGGCCTGCATAACATGCTGCATGCATTTGGGGTACCTGAGACATGCGGCATGCACATGAGGCCCCCATAACATGCTGCATGCATTTGGGGCCCCCATTACATGTGGCATGCAAATGGGGCCCCCATGACATGCGACATATGCTTGGGGCCCCAATGACATGCGGCATGAGTTTGGATCCCCCATAACATGCGGCATGCACGTGGGGCCCCCATGACATGCGGCATGCATGTGGGGACCCCATGACATGCTCCATGCATGTGGGGCCCCTATGACATGCGGCATGCATTTGGGGGTCCCATGACATGCGGCATACACGTGGGACCCCCATGACATGCGGACAACATTTGTGGCCCCCGTGACATGAGGCATGCACTTGGGGCCCCCATGACATGCGGCAAGCACGCAGGGCCCCAATGACATGCAGCATGTACGTGGGGCCCCCATGACATGCGGAATGCACGTGATGCCCCCATGACAAGTGGAATGCCTGTGGGGCCCCAATGACATGGGGCATGCATGCATTTGGGTCCCCCATGAAATGCGGCATGCATGTGGGGCCCCCATGACATGTGGCATGCATGTGGGGTCCCATGATATGCGGCATGCAGTTGGGGCCCCCAATACATGCGGCATGCACGTGGGGCCCCAATGACATGCAGCATGCCCGTGGGGCCCCCATGACATGCAGCATGCCCGTGGGGCCCCCATGACATGCGGAATGCACGTGAGGCCCCCATGACATGCGGAATGCCTGCGGGGCCCCCTTGATATGCGGCATGCATTTGGGGCCCCCATGACTTGAGGCATGCATTTGGGGCCCCCATGACATGCGGCATGCATGTGGGACCACAATGACATGCGGCATGCATTTGAATCCCCCATTACATGCGGCATGCAGGTGGTTCCCCCATGACATGCGGCATGCATTTGGGGCCCCCAATACATGCGGCATGCACGTTGGGCCCCATGACATGCTCCATGCATGTGGGGCCCCTATGACATGCGGCATGCATTTGGGGGGCCCCATGACATGTGGCATGCACGTGGGGCCACCATGACATGTGGCATACATTTGTGGCCCCCGTGACATGAGGCATGCACGTGGGGCCCCCGTGACATGAGGCATGCACGTGGGGCCCCCATGACATGCGGCATGCACGTGGGGCCCCAATGACATGCAGCATGCCCGTGGGGCCCCCATGACATGCGGAATGCACGTGAGGCCCCCATGACATGCGGAATGCCTGCGGGGCCCCCTTGATATGCGGCATGCATTTGGGGCCCCCATGACATGCGGCATGCATGTGGGACCACCATGACATGCGGCATGCATTTGAATCCCCCATTACATGCGGCATGCAGGTGGTTCCCCCATGACATGCGGCATGCATTTGGGGCCCCCAATACATGCGGCATGCACGTTGGGCCCCATGACATGCTCCATGCAT
The DNA here is from genome assembly GCF_046119375.1 of Phyllobates terribilis. Taxonomy (NCBI): domain Eukaryota; kingdom Metazoa; phylum Chordata; class Amphibia; order Anura; family Dendrobatidae; genus Phyllobates; species Phyllobates terribilis. The sequence continues at coordinate 610,626,954 of NW_027362763.1, forward strand.
GTGGGGCCCCTATGACATGCGGCATGCATTTGGGGGGCCCCATGACATGTGGCATGCACGTGGGGCCACCATGACATGTGGCATACATTTGTGGCCCCCGTGACATGAGGCATGCACGTGGGGCCCCCATGACATGCGGCATACATTTATGGCCCCCATGACATGCGGCAAGCATTTGGGCCCCCATGACATGCGGCATGCATGTGGGGCCCCCATGACATGCGACATTCATTTGGGGCCCCCATGACATGCGGAATGCACGTGGGGCCCCCATGACATGCGGCATGCATGTAGGGCCCCCATGACATGCGGCATGCAGGCGGGGCCCTCATGACATGCGGCATGCATTTGGGGCCTCCATGACATGTGGCATGCATGTGGGTCCCCATGACATGCGGCATGCATGTGGGGCCCCCATGACATGCGTCATGCATTTGGGCCCCCATGACATGAGTCATGCATTTGGGGCCACCATGACATGCGGCATGCATTTGGGGCCCCCATGACATGCGGCATGCATTTGGGTCCCCCATGAAATGCGGCATGCATGTGGGGCCCCCATGACATGCGGCATGCATTTGGGGCCCTCATGACATGCGTCATGCATTTGGGGCCCCCATGACATGCGGCATTTGGGGCCCACGTACATGCCGCATGTCATGGGGGCCCCAAATGCACGGCATGCATTTGAATCCCCCATTACATGCGGCATGCACGTTGGGCCCCCATGACATGCGGCATGCATTTGGGGCCCCCATGACATGTGGAATGCACGTGGGGCCCCTATGCCATGCGACATGAATTTGGGAGCCCCAATACATGCGGCATGCATTTGGGGCCTGCATAACATGCTGCATGCATTTGGGGTACCTGAGACATGCGGCATGCACATGAGGCCCCCATAACATGCTGCATGCATTTGGGGCCCCATTACATGTGGCATGCAAATGGGGCCCCCATGACATGCGACATATGCTTGGGGCCCCAATGACATGCGGCATGAGTTTGGATCCCCCATAACATGCGGCATGCACGTGGGGCCCCCATGACATGCGGAATGCCTGCGGGGCCCCGATGACATGCGGCATGCATTTGGGTCCCCCATGAAATGCGGCATGCATGTGGGGCCCCCATGACATGCGGCATGCATTTGGGTACCCCATGAAATGCGGCGTGCATGTGGGGCCTCCATGACATGTGGCATGCATGTGGGTCCCCATGACATGCGGCATGCATGTGGGGCCCCCATGACATGCGGCATGCATTTGGGGCCTCCATGACATGTGGCATGCATTTGGGTCCCCATTACATGTGGCATGCAAATGGGGCCCCCATGACATGCGACATATGCTTGGGGCCCCAATGACATGCGGCATGAGTTTGGATCCCCCATAACATGCGGCATGCACGTGGGGCCCCCATGACATGCGGAATGCCTGCGGGGCCCCGATGACATGCGGCATGCACGCTGGGCCCCCATGACATGCGTCATGCATTTATGGCCCCCATAACATGCGGCAAGCATTTGGGCCACCATGTTATGCGGCATGCATTTGGGGCCCCCATGACTTGAGGCATGCATTTGGGGCCCCGATGACATGCAGCATGCATGTGGGGCCCCCATGACATGTGGCATGCATTTGGGGCCTGCATAACATGCTGCATGCATTTGGGGTACCTGAGACATGCGGCATGCACGTGGGGCCCCTATGACATGCCGCATGCATTTGGGGCCCCCATTATATGCGGCATGCATGTAGGGCCCCCATGAAATATGCCATGCATGTGGGGCCCCTATGACATGCGGCATGCATTTGTGAGACCCAAGACATGCGGCATGCACGTGGGGCCCCCATGACATGCCGCATGCATTTGGGGGCCCCATGACATGCGGCATGCACCTGGGACCCCCATGACATGAGTCATGCATTTGGGGCCGCCATGACATGCGGCATGCATTTGGGGCCCCCATGACATGCGGCATGTATTTGGATCCCCCATGAAATGCGACTTGCATGTGGGGCCCCCATGACATGCGGCATGCATTTGGGGCCCTCATGACATGTGGCATGCATTTGGGGCCCCCATGACATGCGGCATGCATTTGGGGCCCCCATGACATGCGGAATGCACGTGGGGCCCCCATGACATGCGGCATGCATGTAGGGCCCCCATGACATGCGGCATGCAGGCGGGGCCCTCATGACATGCGGCATGCATTTGGGGCCTCCATGACATGTGGCATGCATGTGGGTCCCCATGACATGCGGCATGCATGTGGGGCCCCCATGACATGCGGCATGCATTTGGGCCCCCATGACATGCGGCATGCATTTGGGGCCTGCACAACATGCTGCATGCATTTGGGGTACCTGAGACATGTGGCATGCACATGGGGACCCTATAACATGCTGCATGCATTTGGGGTGCCCGAGACATGCGGCATGCACGTGGGGCCCCAATGACATGCGGCATGCATGCGGGGCCCTCATGACATGCGGCATTCATGTGGGGCCCCCATGATATGTGGCATGCATGTGGGACCCCCATGATATGTGGCATGCATTTGGGGCCCCCATGACATGCGGAATGCATGTAGGGCCCCCATGAAATGCGCCATGCATGTGGGGCCCCTATGACATGCGGCATGCATTTGTGAGCCCCAAGACATGCGGCATGCACCTGGGGCCCCCATGACATGCTGCATGCATTTGAATCCCCCATTACATGCGCCATGCATGTGGGGCCCCCATGACATGCTCCATGCATGTGGGGCCCCTATGACATGAGGCATGGATTTGGGGGGCCCCATGACATGCAGCATGCACGTGGGGCCCCCATGATATGCGGCATACATTTGTGGCCCCCGTGTCATGAGGCATGCACGTGGGGCCCCCATGATATGCGGCAAGCACGTGGGGCCCCAATGACATGCAGCATTCACGTGGGACCACCATAACATGCGGAATGCACGTGAGGCCCCCATGACATGCGGAATGCCTGCGGGGCCCCGATGACATGCGGCATGCACGCTGGGCCCCCATGACATGCGTCATGCATTTATGGCCCCCATAACATGCGGCAAGCATTTGGGCCACCATGTTATGCGGCATGCATTTGGGGCCCCCATGACTTGAGGCATGCATTTGGGGCCCCGATGACATGCAGCATGCACGTGGGGCCCCTATGACATGCCGCATGCATTTGGGGCCCCCATGACATGCGGCATGCACCTGGGACCCCCATGACATGAGTCATGCATTTGGGGCCCCCATGACATGCGGCATGTATTTGGGTCCCCCATGAAATGCGACTTGCATGTGGGGCCCCCATGACATGCGGCATGCATTTGGGGCCCTCATGACATGTGGCATGCATTTGGGGCCCCCAATGACATGCGGCATGCATGTGGGGCCCTCATGACATGCGGCATGCATTTGGGGCCCCCATTATATGCGGCATGCATGTGGGGTTCCCATGATATGTGGCATGCATTTGGGGCCCCCATGACTTGAGGCATCCATTTGGGGCCCCTATGACATGCCACATGCATTTGGGGCCCCCATTACATGTGGCATGCACATGGGGCCCCCATGACATGTGGCATACGCTTGGGGCCCCAATGACATGTGGCATGAGTTTGAATCCCCCATGACATGCGGCATGCACGTGGGCCCCCATGACATGAGTCATGCATTTGGGGCCGCCATGACATGCGGCATGCATTTGGGGCCCCCATGACATGCGGCATGCATTTGTGTCCACAATGAAATGAGGCATGCATGTGGGGCCCCCAGGACATGCGGCATGCATTTTGGGCCCCCATGACATGTGGTATGCACGTGGGGCCTCTATGACATGCCGCATGCATTTGGGGCCCCCATGACATGCGGCGTGCATTTGGGACCCCCATGACATGCGTCATGCATTTGGATCCCCCATTACATGCTGCATGAAAGTGGGGCCCCATGACAAGCAGCATGCATGTGGGCCCCCCATGACATGCGGAATGCATGTGGGCCCCTCATGACATGCAGCATGCATTTGGGGCCCCTATGACATGCGGCATGCATTTGTGGGCCCCAAGACATGCGGCATGCATATGGGGCCCCCATGACATGCTGCATGCGTTTGGGGCCCCTAAGATATGCGGCATGCATTTGGGGCCCCTATGACTTGAGCCATGCATTTGGGGCCCCCATGACATGCGGCATGTACGTGGGCCCCTCATGACATGCAGGATGCATTTGGGGCCCCCATGACATGCGGCATGCATGTAGGCCCCCATGAAATGCGCCATGCATGTGGGGCCCCTATGTCATGCGGCATGCATTTGTGGACCCCAAGACATGCGGCATGCACGTGGGGCCTCCATGGCATGCTGCATTCATTTGGGGCCCCCATGATATGCGGCATGCATTTGGGGCCCCATGACTTGAGGCATGCATTTGGGGGCCCCATGACATGCGGCATGCATTTGGGGCCCCCATGACATGTGGAATGCACGTGGGGCCCCTATGCCATGCGACATGAATTTGGGAGCCCCAATACATGCGGCATGCATTTGGGGCCTGCATAACATGCTGCATGCATTTGGGGTACCTGAGACATGCGGCATGCACATAAGGCCCCCATAACATGCTGCATGCATTTGGGGCCCCATTACATGTGGCATGCAAATGGGGCCCCCATGACATGCGACATATGCTTGGGGCCCCAATGACATGCGGCATGAGTTTGGATCCCCCATAACATGCGGCATGCACGTGGGGCCCCCATGACATGCGGAATGCCTGCGGGGCCCCGATGACATACGGCATGCACGCTGGGCCCCCATGACATGCGTCATGCATTTATGGCCCCCATAACATGCGGCAAGCATTTGGGCCACCATGTTATGCGGCATGCATTTGGGGCCCCCATGACTTGAGGCATGCATTTGGGGCCCCGATGACATGCAGCATGCATGTGGGGCCCCCATGACATGTGGCATGCATTTGGGGCCTGCATAACATGCTGCATGCATTTGGGGTACCTGAGACATGCGGCATGCACGTGGGGCCCCTATGACATGCCGCATGCATTTGGGGCCCCCATTATATGCGGCATGCATGTAGGGCCCCCATGAAATGTGCCATGCATGTGGGGCCCCTATGACATGCGGCATGCATTTGTGAGACCCAAGACATGCGGCATGCACGTGGGGCCCCCATGACATGCTGCATGCATTTGGGGTGCCCGAGACATGCGGCATGCACGTGGGGCCCCTATGACATGCCGCATGCATTTGGGGGCCCCATGACATGCGGCATGCACCTGGGACCCCCATGACATGAGTCATGCATTTGGGGCCGCCATGACATGCGGCATGCATTTGGGGCCCCCATGACATGCGGCATGTATTTGGATCCCCCATGAAATGCGACTTGCATGTGGGGCCCCCATGCCATGCGGCATGCATTTGGGGCCCTCATGACATGTGGCATGCATTTGGGGCCCCCATGACATGCGGCATGCATTTGGGGCCCCCATGACATGCGGAATGCACGTGGGGCCCCCATGACATGCGGCATGCATTTGGGTCCCCCATGAAATGCGGCGTGCATGTGGGGCCCCCATGACATGCGGCATGCATTTGGGTCCCCCATGAAATGCGGCGTACATGTGGGGCCCCCATGACATGCGGCATGCATTTGGGGCCCTCGTGACATGCGTCATGCATTTGGGGCCCCCATGACATGCGGCATGCATGTAGGGCCCCCATGACATGCGGCATGCAGGCGGGGCCCTCATGACATGCGGCATGCATTTGGGGCCTCCATGACATGTGGCATGCATGTGGGTCCCCATGACATGCGGCATGCATGTGGGGCCCCCATGACATGCGGCATGCATTTGGGCCCCCATGACATGCGGCATGCATTTGGGGCCTGCACAACATGCTGCATGCATTTGGGGTACCTGAGACATGTGGCATGCACATGGGGCCCCCATAACATGCTGCATGCATTTGGGGTGCCCGAGACATGCGGCATGCACGTGGGGCCCCAATGACATGCGGCATGCATGCGGGGCCCTCATGACATGCGGCATTCATGTGGGGCCCCCATGATATGTGGCATGCATGTGGGACCCCCATGATATGTGGCATGCATTTGGGGCCCCCATGACATGCGGAATGCATGTAGGGCCCCCATGAAATGCGCCATGCATTTGGGGCCCCTATGACATGCGGCATGCATTTGTGAGCCCCAAGACATGCGGCATGCACCTGGGGCCCCCATGACAATGTGCATGCGTTTGGGGACCCCATGATATGCGGCATGCATTTGGGGCCCCCATGACTTGAGGCATGCATTTGGGGCCCCCATGACATGTGGCATGCATGTAGGGCCCCCATGAAATGCGCCATGCATGTGGGGCCCCTCTGACATGCGGCATGCATTTGTGAGCACCAAGACATGCGGCATGCACGTGGGGCCCCCATGACATGCTGCATGCATTTGAATCCCCCATTACATGCGCCATGCATGTGGGGCCCCCATGACATGCTCCATGCATGTGGGGCCCCTATGACATGAGGCATGGATTTGGGGGGCCCCATGACATGCAGCATGCACGTGGGGCCCCCATGATATGCGGCATACATTTGTGGCCCCCGTGTCATGAGGCATGCACGTGGGGCCCCCATGATATGCGGCAAGCACGTGGGGCCCCAATGACATGCAGCATGCACGTGGGGCCCCCATGATATGAAACATACATTTGTGGCCCCCGTGTCATGAGTCATGCATGTGGGGCCCCCATGACATGCGGCATGCATGTGGGGCCCTCATGACATGCGGCATGCATTTGGGGCCCCCATTATATGCGGCATGCATGTGGGGCCCCCATGATATGTGGCATGCATTTGGGGCCTCTATGACATGCCGCATGCATTTGGGGCCCCCATGACATGCGGCGTGCATTTGGGACCCCCATGACATGCGTCATGCATTTGGATCCCCCATTACATGCTGCATGCAAGTGGGGCCCCATGACAAGCGGCATGCATGTGGGCCCCCCATGACATGCGGAATGCATGTGGGGCCCCTATGACATGCGGCATGCATGTGGGACCCCCATGACATGCGGCATGCACGTGGGACCCCCATGACATGCGGCATGCACGTGGGGCCCCCATGACATGCGGCATGCATGTGGGGCCCCCATGACATGCTCCATGCATGTGGGGCCCCTATGACATGCGGCATACATTTGGGGGGGGCCATGACATGCGGCATGCACGTGGGGCCCCCATGACATGCGGCATACATTCGTGGCCCCCGTGACATGAGGCATGCACGTGGGGCCCCCATGACATGCGGCAATCACGTGGGGCCCCAATGACATGCAGCATGCACGTGGGACCCCAATGACATGCGGAATGCACGTGAGTCCCCCATGACATGCGGAATGCCTGCGGGGCCCCAATGACATGCGGCATGCATGCGGGGCCCTCATGACATGCGGCATGCATGTGGGGCCCCCATTATATGTGGCATGCATTTGGGGGCCCCATGACTTGAAGCATGCATTTGGGGCCCCCATGACATGCGGCATGCATGTAGGGCCCCCATGAAATGCGCCATGCATGTGGGGCCCCTATGACATGCGGCATGCATTTGTGGGCCCCAAGACATGCGGCATGCATATGGGGCCCCCATGACATGCTGCATGCGTTTGGGGCCCCTAAGATATGCGGCATGCATTTGGGGCCCCTATGACTTGAGCCATGCATTTGGGGCCCCCATGACATGCGGCATGTACGTGGGCCCCTCATGACATGCAGGATGCATTTGGGGCCCCCATGACATGCGCCATGCATGTGGGGCCCCTATGTCATGGGGCATGCATTTGTGGACCCCAAGACATGCGGCATGCACGTGGGGCCTCCATGGCATGCTGCATTCATTTGGGGCCCCCATGATATGCGGCATGCATTTGGGGCCCCATGACTTGAGGCATGCATTTGGGGCCCCCATGACATGCGGCATGCATTTGAATCCCCCATTACATGCGGCATGCACGTTGGGCCCCCATGACATGCGGCATGCATTTGGGGCCCCCATGACATGTGGAATGCACGTGGGGCCCCTATGCCATGCGATATGAATTTGGGAGCCCCAATACATGCGGCATGCATTTGGGGCCTGCATAACATGCTGCATGCATTTGGGGTACCTGAGACATGCGGCATGCACATGAGGCCCCCATAACATGCTGCATGCATTTGGGGCCCCATTACATGTGGCATGCAAATGGGGCCCCCATGACATGCGACATATGCTTGGGGCCCCAATGACATGCGGCATGAGTTTGGATCCCCCATAACATGCGGCATGCACGTGGGGCCCCCATGACATGCGGAATGCCTGCGGGGCCCCGATGACATGCGGCATGCACGCTGGGCCCCCATGACATGCGTCATGCATTTATGGCCCCCATAACATGCGGCAAGCATTTGGGCCACCATGTTATGCGGCATGCATTTGGGGCCCCCATGACTTGAGGCATGCATTTGGGGCCCCGATGACATGCAGCATGCATGTGGGGCCCCCATGACATGTGGCATGCATTTGGGGCCTGCATAACATGCTGCATGCATTTGGGGTACCTGAGACATGCGGCATGCACGTGGGGCCCCTATGACATGCCGCATGCATTTGGGGCCCCCATTATATGCGGCATGCATGTAGGGCCCCCATGAAATGTGCCATGCATGTGGGGCCCCTATGACATGCGGCATGCATTTGTGAGACCCAAGACATGCGGCATGCACGTGGGGCCCCCATGACATGCCGCATGCATTTGGGGGCCCCATGACATGCGGCATGCACCTGGGACCCCCATGACATGAGTCATGCATTTGGGGCCGACATGACATGCGGCATGCATTTGGGGCCCCCATGACATGCGGCATGTATTTGGATCCCCCATGAAATGCGACTTGCATGTGGGGCCCCCATGACATGCGGCATGCATTTGGGGCCCTCATGACATGTGGCATGCATTTGGGGCCCCCATGACATGCGGCATGCATTTGGGGCCCCCATGACATGCGGAATGCACGTGGGGCCCCCATGACATGCGGCATGCATTTGGGTCCCCCATGAAATGCGGCGTGCATGTGGGGCCCCCATGACATGCGGCATGCATTTGGGTCCCCCATGAAATGCGGCGTGCATGTGGGGCCCCCATGAAATGCGGAATGCATGTGGGGCCCCTATGACATGCGGCATGCATGTGGGACCCCCATGACATGCGGCATGCAAGTGGGACCCCCATGACATGCGGCATGCACGTGGGGCCCCCATGACATGCGGCATGCATGTGGGGCCCCCATGACATGCTCCATGCATGTGGGGCCCCTATGACATGCGGCATACATTTGGGGGGGCCCATGACATGCGGCATGCACGTGGGGCCCCCATGACATGCGGCATACATTCGTGGCCCCCGTGACTGGAGGCATGCACGTGGGGCCCCCATGACATGCGGCAATCACGTGGGGCCCCAATGACATGCAGCATGCACGTGGGACCCCAATGACATGCGGAATGCACGTGAGTCCCCCATGACATGCGGAATGCCTGCGGGGCCCCAATGACATGCGGCATGCATGCGGGGCCCTCATGACATGCGGCATGCATGTGGGGCCCCCATTATATGTGGCATGCATTTGGGGCCCCCATGACTTGAAGCATGCATTTGGGGCCCCCATGACATGCGGCATGCATGTAGGGCCCCCATGAAATGCGCCATGCATGTGGGGCCCCTATGACATGCGGCATGCATTTGTGGGCCCCAAGACATGCGGCATGCATATGGGGCCCCCATGACATGCTGCATGCGTTTGGGGCCCCTAAGATATGCGGCATGCATTTGGGGCCCCTATGACTTGAGCCATGCATTTGGGGCCCCCATGACATGCGGCATGTACGTGGGCCCCTCATGACATGCAGGATGCATTTGTGGCCCCCATGACATGCGGTATGCATGTGGGACCCCCATCATATGTGGCATGCATGTGGGACCCCCATGATATGCGGCATGCATTTGGGGCTCCCATGACTTGAGGCATGCATTCAGGGCCCCCATGAAATGTGCCATGCATGTGGGGCCCCTATGACATGCGGCATGCATTTGTGGGCCCCAAGACATGCGGCATGCACGTGGGGCCTCCATGGCATGCTGCATTCATTTGGGGCCCCCATGATATGCGGCATGCATTTGGGGCCCCATGACTTGAGGCATGCATTTGGGGCCCCCATGACATGCGGCATGCATTTGAATCCCCCATTACATGCGGCATGCACGTTGGGCCCCCATGACATGCGGCATGCATTTGGGGCCCCCATGACATGTGGAATGCACGTGGGGCCCCTATGCCATGCGACATGAATTTGGGAGCCCCAATACATGCGGCATGCATTTGGGGCCTGCATAACATGCTGCATGCATTTGGGGTACCTGAGACATGCGGCATGCACATGAGGCCCCCATAACATGCTGCATGCATTTGGGGCCCCATTACATGTGGCATGCAAATGGGGCCCCCATGACATGCGACATATGCTTGGGGCCCCAATGACATGCGGCATGAGTTTGGATCCCCCATAACATGCGGCATGCACGTGGGGCCCCCATGACATGCGGAATGCCTGCGGGGCCCCGATGACATGCGGCATGCACGCTGGGCCCCCATGACATGCGTCATGCATTTATGGCCCCCATAACATGCGGCAAGCATTTGGGCCACCATGTTATGCGGCATGCATTTGGGGCCCCCATGACTTGAGGCATGCATTTGGGGCCCCGATGACATGCAGCATGCATGTGGGGCCCCCATGACATGTGGCATGCATTTGGGGCCTGCATAACATGCTGCATGCATTTGGGGTACCTGAGACATGCGGCATGCACGTGGGGCCCCTATGACATGCCACATGCATTTGGGGCTCCCATTATATGCGGCATGCATGTAGGGCCCCCATGAAATGTGCCATGCATGTGGGGCCCCTATGACATGCGGCATGCATTTGTGAGACCCAAGACATGCGGCATGCACGTGGGGCCCCCATGACATGCCGCATGCATTTGGGGGCCCCATGACATGCGGCATGCACCTGGGACCCCCATGACATGAGTCATGCATTTGGGGCCGCCATGACATGCGGCATGCATTTGGGGCCCCCATGACATGCGGCATGTATTTGGATCCCCCATGAAATGCGACTTGCATGTGGGGCCCCCATGACATGCGGCATGCATTTGGGGCCCTCATGACATGTGGCATGCATTTGGGGCCCCCATGACATGCGGCATGCATTTGGGGCCCCCATGACATGCGGAATGCACGTGGGGCCCCCATGACATGCGGCATGCATTTGGGTCCCCCATGAAATGCGGCGTGCATGTGGGGCCCCCATGACATGCGGCATGCATTTGGGTCCCCCATGAAATGCGGCGTGCATGTGGGGCCCCCATGACATGCGGCATGCATTTGGGGCCCTCATGACATGCGGCATGCATTTGGGGCCCCAATGACATGCGGAATGCCTGCGGGGCCCCCATGACATGCGGCATGCAGGCGGGGCCCTCATGACATGCGGCATGCATTTGGGGCCTGCACAACATGCTGCATGCATTTGGGGTACCTGAGACATGTGGCATGCACATGGGGCCCCCATAACATGCTGCATGCATTTGGGGTGCCCGAGACATGCGGCATGCACGTGGGGCCCCAATGACATGCGGCATGCATGCGGGGCCCTCATGACATGCGGCATTCATGTGGGGCCCCCATGATATGTGGCATGCATGTGGGACCCCCATGATATGTGGCATGCATTTGGGGCCCCCATGACATGCGGAATGCATGTAGGGCCCCCATGAAATGCGCCATGCATGTGGGGCCCCTATGACATGCGGCATGCATTTGTGACCCCCAAGACATGCGGCATGCACCTGGGGCCCCCATGACATGCTGCATGCATTTGAATCCCCCATTACATGCGCCATGCATGTGGGGCCCCCATGACATGCTCCATGCATGTGGGGCCCCTATGACATGAGGCATGGATTTGGGGGGCCCCATGACATGCAGCATGCACGTGGGGCACCCATGATATGCGGCATACATTTGTGGCCCCCGTGTCATGAGGCATGCACGTGGGGCCCCCATGATATGCGGCATGCATTTGGGGCCCCATGACTTGAGGCATGCATTTGGGGGCCCCCATGACATGCTCCATGCATGTGGGGCCCCTATGACATGAGGCATGGATTTGGGGGGCCCCATGACATGCAGCATGCACGTGGGGCCCCCATGATATGCGGCATACATTTGTGGCCCCCGTGTCATGAGGCATGCACGTGGGGCCCCCATTACATGCGGCATGCACGTTGGGCCCCCATGACATGCGGCATGCATTTGGGGCCCCCATGACATGTGGAATGCACGTGGGGCCCCTATGCCATGCGACATGAATTTGGGAGCCCCAATACATGCGGCATGCATTTGGGGCCTGCATAACATGCTGCATGCATTTGGGGTACCTGAGACATGCGGCATGCACATGAGGCCCCCATAACATGCTGCATGCATTTGGGGCCCCATTACATGTGGCATGCAAATGGGGCCCCCATGACATGCGACATATGCTTGGGGCCCCAATGACATGCGGCATGAGTTTGGATCCCCCATAACATGCGGCATGCACGTGGGGCCCCCATGACATGCGGAATGCCTGCGGGGCCCCGATGACATGCGGCATGCACGCTGGGCCCCCATGACATGCGTCATGCATTTATGGCCCCCATAACATGCGGCAAGCATTTGGGCCACCATGTTATGCGGCATGCATTTGGGGCCCCCATGACTTGAGGCATGCATTTGGGGCCCCGATGACATGCAGCATGCATGTGGGGCCCCCATGACATGTGGCATGCATTTGGGGCCTGCATAACATGCTGCATGCATTTGGGGTACCTGAGACATGCGTCATGCACGTGGGGCCCCTATGACATGCCGCATGCATTTGGGGCCCCCATTATATGCGGCATGCATGTAGGGCCCCCATGAAATGTGCCATGCATGTGGGGCCCCTATGACATGCGGCATGCATTTGTGAGACCCAAGACATGCGGCATGCACGTGGGGCCCCCATCACATGCTGCATGCATTTGGGGTGCCCGAGACATGCGGCATGCACGTGGGGCCCCTATGACATGCCGCATGCATTTGGGGGCCCCATGACATGCGGCATGCACCTGGGACCCCCATGACATGAGTCATGCATTTGGGGCCGCCATGACATGCGGCATGCATTTGGGGCCCCCATGACATGCGGCATGTATTTGGATCCCCCATGAAATGCGACTTGCATGTGGGGCCCCCATGCCATGCGGCATGCATTTGGGGCCCTCATGACATGTGGCATGCATTTGGGGCCCCCATGACATGCGGCATGCATTTGGGGCCCCCATGACATGCGGAATGCACGTGGGGCCCCCATGACATGCGGCATGCATTTGGGTCCCCCATGAAATGCGGCGTGCATGTGGGGCCCCCATGACATGCGGCATGCATTTGGGTCCCCCATGAAATGCGGCGTACATGTGGGGCCCCCATGACATGCGGCATGCATTTGGGGCCCTCATGACATGCGTCATGCATTTGGGGCCCCCATGACATGCGGCATGCATGTAGGGCCCCCATGACATGCGGCATGCAGGCGGGGCCCTCATGACATGCGGCATGCATTTGGGGCCTCCATGACATGTGGCATGCATGTGGGTCACCATGACATGCGGCATGCATGTGGGGCCCCCATGACATGCGGCATGCATTTGGGCCCCCATGACATGCGGCATGCATTTGGGGCCTGCACAACATGCTGCATGCATTTGGGGTACCTGAGACATGTGGCATGCACATGGGGCCCCCATAACATGCTGCATGCATTTGGGGTGCCCAAGACATGCGGCATGCACGTGGGGCCCCAATGACATGCGGCATGCATGCGGGGCCCTCATGACATGCGGCATTCATGTGGGGCCCCCATGATATGTGGCATGCATGTGGGACCCCCATGATATGTGGCATGCATTTGGGGCCCCCATGACATGCGGAATGCATGTAGGGCCCCCATGAAATGCGCCATGCATGTGGGGCCCCTATGACATGCGGCATGCATTTGTGAGCCCCAAGACATGCGGCATGCACCTGGGGCCCCCATGACAATGTGCATGCGTTTGGGGACCCCATGATATGCGGCATGCATTTGGGGCCCCCATGACTTGAGGCATGCATTTGGGGCCCCCATGACATGTGGCATGCATGTAGGGCCCCCATGAAATGCGCCATGCATGTGGGGCCCCTCTGACATGCGGCATGCATTTGTGAGCACCAAGACATGCGGCATGCACGTGGGGCCCCCATGACATGCTGCATGCATTTGAATCCCCCATTACATGCGCCATGCATGTGGGGCCCCCATGACATGCTCCATGCATGTGGGGCCCCTATGACATGAGGCATGGATTTGGGGGGCCCCATGACATGCAGCATGCACGTGGGGCCCCCATGATATGCGGCATACATTTGTGGCCCCCGTGTCATGAGGCATGCACGTGGGGCCCCCATGATATGCGGCAAGCACGTGGGGCCCCAATGACATGCAGCATTCACGTGGGACCGCCATAACATGCGGAATGCACGTGAGGCCCCCATGACATGCGGAATGCCTGCGGGGCCCCGATGACATGCGGCATGCACGCTGGGCCCCCATGACATGCGTCATGCATTTATGGCCCCCATAACATGCGGCAAGCATTTGGGCCACCATGTTATGCGGCATGCATTTGGGGCCCCCATGACTTGAGGCATGCATTTGGGGCCCCGATGACATGCAGCATGCATGTGGGGCCCCCATGACATGTGGCATGCATTTGGGGCCTGCATAACATGCTACATGCATTTGGGGTACCTGAGACATGCGGCATGCACGTGGGGCCCCTATGACATGCCGCATGCATTTGGGGCCCCCATTATATGCGGCATGCATGTAGGGCCCCCATGAAATGTGCCATGCATGTGGGGCCCCTATGACATGCGGCATGCATTTGTGAGCCCCAAGACATGCGGCATGCACGTGGGGCCCCCATGACATGCTGCATGCATTTGGGGTGCCCGAGACATGCGGCATGCACGTGGGGCCCCTATGACATGCCGCATGCATTTGGGGCCCCCATGACATGCGGCATGCACCTGGGACCCCCATGACATGAGTCATGCATGTGGGGCCCCCATGACATGCGGCATGCATGTGGGGCCCTCATGACATGCGGCATGCATTTGGGGCCCCCATTATATGCGGCATGCATGTGGGGCCCCCATGATATGTGGCATGCATTTGGGGCCTCTATGACATGCCGCATGCATTTGGGGCCCCCATGACATGCGGCGTGCATTTGGGACCCCCATGACATGCGTCATGCATTTGGATCCCCCATTACATGCTGCATGCAAGTGGGGCCCCATGACAAGCGGCATGCATGTGGGCCCCCCATGACATGCGGAATGCATGTGGGGCCCCTATGACATGCGGCATGCACGTGGGACCCCCATGACATGCGGCATACATTCGTGGCCCCCGTGACATGAGGCATGCACGTGGGGCCCCCATGACATGCGGCAATCACGTGGGGCCCCAATGACATGCAGCATGCACGTGGGACCCCAATGAAATGCGGAATGCACGTGAGTCCCCCATGACATGCGGAATGCCTGCGGGGCCCCAATGACATGCGGCATGCATGCGGGGCCCTCATGACATGCGGCATGCATGTGGGGCCCCCATTATATGTGGCATGCATTTGGGGCCCCCATGACTTGAAGCATGCATTTGGGGCCCCCATGACATGCGGCATGCATGTAGGGCCCCCATGAAATGCGCCATGCATGTGGGGCCCCTATGACATGCGGCATGCATTTGTGGGCCCCAAGACATGCGGCATGCATATGGGGCCCCCATGACATGCTGCATGCGTTTGGGGCCCCTAAGATATGCGGCATGCATTTGGGGCCCCTATGACTTGAGCCATGCATTTGGGGCCCCCATGACATGCGGCATGTACGTGGGCCCCTCATGACATGCAGGATGCATTTGGGGCCCCCATGACATGCGCCATGCATGTGGGGCCCCTATGTCATGGGGCATGCATTTGTGGACCCCAAGACATGCGGCATGCACGTGGGGCCTCCATGGCATGCTGCATTCATTTGGGGCCCCCATGATATGCGGCATGCATTTGGGGCCCCATGACTTGAGGCATGCATTTGGGGCCCCCATGACATGCGGCATGCATTTGAATCCCCCATTACATGCGGCATGCACGTTGGGCCCCCATGACATGCGGCATGCATTTGGGGCCCCCATGACATGTGGAATGCACGTGGGGCCCCTATGCCATGCGACATGAATTTGGGAGCCCCAATACATGCGGCATGCATTTGGGGCCTGCATAACATGCTGCATGCATTTGGGGTACCTGAGACATGCGGCATGCACATGAGGCCCAAATAACATGCTGCATGCATTTGGGGCCCCATTACATGTGGCATGCCTGCGGGGCCCCGATGACATGCGGCATGCACGCTGGGCCCCCATGACATGCGTCATGCATTTATGGCCCCCATAACATGCGGCAAGCATTTGGGCCACCATGTTATGCGGCATGCATTTGGGGCCCCCATGACTTGAGGCATGCATTTGGGGCCCCGATGACATGCAGCATGCATGTGGGGCAACCATGACATGTGGCATGCATTTGGGGCCTGCATAACATGCTGCATGCATTTGGGGTACCTGAGACATGCGGCATGCACGTGGGGCCCCTATGACATGCCGCATGCATTTGGGGCCCCCATTATATGCGGCATGCATGTAGGGCCCCCATGAAATGTGCCATGCATGTGGGGCCCCTATGACATGCGGCATGCATTTGTGAGACCCAAGACATGCGGCATGCACGTGGGGCCCCCATGACATGCTGCATGCATTTGGGGTGCCCGAGACATGCGGCATGCACGTGGGGCCCCTATGACATGCCGCATGCATTTGGGGGCCCCATGACATGCGGCATGCACCTGGGACCCCCATGACATGAGTCATGCATTTGGGGCCGCCATGACATGCGGCATGCATTTGGGGCCCCCAAGACATGCGGCATGTATTTGGATCCCCCATGAAATGCGACTTGCATGTGGGGCCCCCATGCCATGCGGCATGCATTTGGGGCCCTCATGACATGTGGCATGCATTTGGGGCCCCCATGACATGCGGCATGCATTTGGGGCCCCCATGACATGCGGAATGCACGTGGGGCCCCCATGACATGCGGCATGCATTTGGGTCCCCCATGAAATGCGGCGTGCATGTGGGGCCCCCATGACATGCGGCATGCATTTGGGTCCCCCATGAAATGCGGCGTACATGTGGGGCCCCCATGACATGCGGCATGCATTTGGGGCCCTCATGACATGCGTCATGCATTTGGGGCCCCCATGACATGCGGCATGCATGTAGGGCCCCCATGACATGCGGCATGCAGGCGGGGCCCTCATGACATGCGGCATGCATTTGGGGCCTCCATGACATGTGGCATGCATGTGGGTCCCCATGACATGCGGCATGCATGTGGGGCCCCCATGACATGCGGCATGCATTTGGGCCCCCATGACATGCAGCATGCATTTGGGGCCTGCACAACATGCTGCATGCATTTGGGGTACCTGAGACATGTGGCATGCACATGGGGCCCCCATGACATGCGGAATGCATGTAGGGCCCCCATGAAATGCGCCATGCATGTGGGGCCCCTATGACATGCGGCATGCATTTGTGAGCCCCAAGACATGCGGCATGCACCTGGGGCCCCCATGACAATGTGCATGCGTTTGGGGACCCCATGATATGCGGCATGCATTTGGGGCCCCCATGACTTGAGGCATGCATTTGGGGCCCCCATGACATGTGGCATGCATGTAGGGCCCCCATGAAATGCGCCATGCATGTGGGGCCCCTCTGACATGCGGCATGCATTTGTGAGCACCAAGACATGCGGCATGCACGTGGGGCCCCCATGACATGCTGCATGCATTTGAATCCCCCATTACATGCGCCATGCATGTGGGGCCCCCATGACATGCTCCATGCATGTGGGGCCCCTATGACATGAGGCATGGATTTGGGGGGCCCCATGACATGCAGCATGCACGTGGGGCCCCCATGATATGCGGCATACATTTGTGGCCCCCGTGTCATGAGGCATGCACGTGGGGCCCCCATGATATGCGGCAAGCACGTGGGGCCCCAATGACATGCAGCATTCACGTGGGACCGCCATAACATGCGGAATGCACGTGAGGCCCCCATGACATGCGGAATGCCTGCGGGGCCCCGATGACATGCGGCATGCACGCTGGGCCCCCATGACATGCGTCATGCATTTATGGCCCCCATAACATGCGGCAAGCATTTGGGCCACCATGTTATGCGGCATGCATTTGGGGCCCCCATGACATGTGGTATGCACGTGGGGCCTCTATGACATGCCGCATGCATTTGGGGCCCCCATGACATGCGGCGTGCATTTGGGACCCCCATGACATGCGTCATGCATTTGGATCCCCCATTACATGCTGCATGCAAGTGGGGCCCCATGACAAGCGGCATGCATGTGGGCCCCCCATGACATGCGGAATGCATGTGGGGCCCCCAGGACATGCGGCATGCATTTGGGGCCCCCATGACATGTGGTATGCACGTGGGGCCTCTATGACATGCCGCATGCATTTGGGGCCCCCATGACATGCGGCGTGCATTTGGGACCCCCATGACATGCGTCATGCATTTGGATCCCCCATTACATGCTGCATGCAAGTGGGGCCCCATGACAAGCGGCATGCATGTGGGCCCCCCATGACATGCGGAATGCATGTGGGGCCCCTATGACATGCGGCATGCATGTGGGACCCCCATGACATGCGGCATGCACGTGGGACCCCCATGACATGCGGCATGCACGTGGGGCCCCCATGACATGCGGCATGCATGTGGGGGCCCCATGACATGCTCCATGCATGTGGGGCCCCTATGACATGCGGCATACATTTGGGGGGGCCCATGACATGCGGCATGCACGTGGGGCCCCCATGACATGCGGCATACATTCGTGGCCCCCGTGACATGAGGCATGCACGTGGGGCCCCCATGACATGCGGCAATCACGTGGGGCCCCAATGACATGCAGCATGCACGTGGGACCCCAATGACATGCGGAATGCACGTGAGTCCCCCATGACATGCGGAATGCCTGCGGGGCCCCAATGACATGCGGCATGCATGCGGGGCCCTCATGACATGCGGCATGCATGTGGGGCCCCCATTATATGTGGCATGCATTTGGGGCCCCCATGACTTGAAACATGCATTTGGGGCCCCCATGACATGCGGCATGCATGTAGGGCCCCCATGAAATGCGCCATGCATGTGGGGCCCCTATTACATGCGGCATGCATTTGTGGGCCCCAAGACATGCGGCATGCATATGGGGCCCCCATGACATGCTGCATGCGTTTGGGGCCCCTAAGATATGCGGCATGCATTTGGGGCCCCTATGACTTGAGCCATGCATTTGGGGCCCCCATGACATGCGGCATGTACGTGGGCCCCTCATGACATGCAGGATGCATTTGGGGCCCCCATGACATGCGGCATGCATGTAGGCCCCCATGAAATGCGCCATGCATGTGGGGCCCCTATGTCATGCGGCATGCATTTGTGGACCCCAAGACATTCGGCATGCACGTGGGGCCTCCATGGCATGCTGCATTCATTTGGGGCCCCCATGATATGCGGCATGCATTTGGGGCCCCATGACTTGAGGCATGCATTTGGGGCCCCCATGACATGCGGCATGCATTTGAATCCCCCATTACATGCGGCATGCACGTTGGGCCCCCATGACATGCGGCATGCATTTGGGGCCCCCATGACATGTGGAATGCACGTGGGGCCCCTATGCCATGCGACATGAATTTGGGAGCCCCAATACATGCGGCATGCATTTGGGGCCTGCATAACATGCTGCATGCATTTGGGGTACCTGAGACATGCGGCATGCACATGAGGCCCCCATAACATGCTGCATGCATTTGGGGCCCCATTACATGTGGCATGCAAATGGGGCCCCCATGACATGCGACATATGCTTGGGGCCCCAATGACATGCGGCATGAGTTTGGATCCCCCATAACATGCGGCATGCACGTGGGGCCCCCATGACATGCGGAATGCCTGCGGGGCCCCGATGACATGCGGCATGCACGCTGGGCCCCCATGACATGCGTCATGCATTTATGGCCCCCATAACATGCGGCAAGCATTTGGGCCACCATGTTATGCGGCATGCATTTGGGGCCCCCATGACTTGAGGCATGCATTTGGGGCCCCGATGACATGCAGCATGCATGTGGGGCCCCCATGACATGTGGCATGCATTTGGGGCCTGCATAACATGCTGCATGCATTTGGGGTACCTGAGACATGCGGCATGCACGTGGGGCCCCTATGACATGCCGCATGCATTTGGGGCCCCCATTATATGCGGCATGCATGTAGGGCCCCCATGAAATGTGCCATGCATGTGGGGCTCCTATGACATGC
Organism: Phyllobates terribilis; assembly: GCF_046119375.1. NCBI lineage: Eukaryota > Metazoa > Chordata > Amphibia > Anura > Dendrobatidae > Phyllobates > Phyllobates terribilis. The sequence goes on from NW_027362763.1 coordinate 610,647,728, forward strand.
GGCATGCATTTGTGAGACCCAATACATGCGGCATGCACGTGGGGACCCCATGACATGCTGCATGCATTTGGGGTGCCCGAGACATGCGGCATGCACGTGGGGCCCCTATGACATGCCGCATGCATTTGGGGGCCCCATGACATGCGGCATGCACCTGGGACCCCCATGACATGAGTCATGCATTTGGGGCCGCCATGACATGCGGCATGCATTTGGGGCCCCCATGACATGCGGCATGTATTTGGATCCCCCATGAAATGCGACTTGCATGTGGGGCCCCCATGACATGCGACATGCATTTGGGTCCCCCATGAAATGCGGCGTGCATGTGGGGCCCCCATGACATGCGGCATGCATTTGGGGCCCTCATGACATGCGTCATGCATTTGGGGCCCCCATGACATGCGGCATGCATGTAGGGCCCCCATGACATGCGGCATGCAGGCGGGGCCCTCATGACATGCGGCATGCATTTGGGGCCTCCATGACATGTGGCATGCATGCGGGGCCCTCATGACATGCGGCATTCATGTGGGGCCCCCATGATATGTGGCATGCATGTGGGACCCCCATGATATGTGGCATGCATTTGGGGCCCCCATGACATGCGGAATGCATGTAGGGCCCCCATGAAATGCGCCATGCATGTGGGGCCCCTATGACATGCGGCATGCATTTGTGAGCCCCAAGACATGCGGCATGCACCTGGGGCCCCCATGACAATGTGCATGCGTTTGGGGACCCCATGATATGCGGCATGCATTTGGGGCCCCCATGACTTGAGGCATGCATTTGGGGCCCCCATGACATGTGGCATGCACGTGGGACCCCCATGACATGCGGAATGCACGTGGGGCCCCTATGACATGCGGCATGCATGTGGGACCCCCATGACATGCGGCATGCACGTGGGACCCCCATGACATGCGGCATGCACGTGGGGCCCCCATGACATGCGGCATGCATGTGGGGGCCCCATGACATGCTCCATGCATGTGGGGCCCCTATGACATGCGGCATACATTTGGGGGGGCCCATGACATGCGGCATGCACGTGGGGCCCCCATGACATGCGGCATACATTCGTGGCCCCCGTGACATGAGGCATGCACGTGGGGCCCCCATGACATGCGGCAATCACGTGGGGCCCCAATGACATGCAGCATGCACGTGGGACCCCAATGACATGCGGAATGCACGTGAGTCCCCCATGACATGCGGAATGCCTGCGGGGCCCCAATGACATGCGGCATGCATGCGGGGCCCTCATGACATGCGGCATGCATGTGGGGCCCCCATTATATGTGGCATGCATTTGGGGCCCCCATGACTTGAAACATGCATTTGGGGCCCCCATGACATGCGGCATGCATGTAGGGCCCCCATGAAATGCGCCATGCATGTGGGGCCCCTATTACATGCGGCATGCATTTGTGGGCCCCAAGACATGCGGCATGCATATGGGGCACCCATGACATGCTGCATGCGTTTGGGGCCCCTAAGATATGCGGCATGCATTTGGGGCCCCTATGACTTGAGCCATGCATTTGGGGCCCCCATGACATGCGGCATGTACGTGGGCCCCTCATGACATGCAGGATGCATTTGGGGCCCCCATGACATGCGGCATGCATGTAGGCCCCCATGAAATGCGCCATGCATGTGGGGCCCCTATGTCATGCGGCATGCATTTGTGGACCCCAAGACATTCGGCATGCACGTGGGGCCTCCATGGCATGCTGCATTCATTTGGGGCCCCCATGATATGCGGCATGCATTTGGGGCCCCATGACTTGAGGCATGCATTTGGGGCCCCCATGACATGCGGCATGCATTTGAATCCCCCATTACATGCGGCATGCACGTTGGGCCCCCATGACATGCGGCATGCATTTGGGGCCCCCATGACATGTGGAATGCACGTGGGGCCCCTATGCCATGCGACATGAATTTGGGAGCCCCAATACATGCGGCATGCATTTGGGGCCTGCATAACATGCTGCATGCATTTGGGGTACCTGAGACATGCGGCATGCACATGAGGCCCCCATAACATGCTGCATGCATTTGGGGCCCCATTACATGTGGCATGCAAATGGGGCCCCCATGACATGCGACATATGCTTGGGGCCCCAATGACATGCGGCATGAGTTTGGATCCCCCATAACATGCGGCATGCACGTGGGGCCCCCATGACATGCGGAATGCCTGCGGGGCCCCGATGACATGCGGCATGCACGCTGGGCCCCCATGACATGCGTCATGCATTTATGGCCCCCATAACATGCGGCAAGCATTTGGGCCACTATGTTATGCGGCATGCATTTGGGGCCCCCATGACTTGAGGCATGCATTTGGGGCCCCGATGACATGCAGCATGCATGTGGGGCCCCCATGACATGTGGCATGCATTTGGGGCCTGCATAACATGCTGCATGCATTTGGGGTACCTGAGACATGCGGCATGCACGTGGGGCCCCTATGACATGCCGCATGCATTTGGGGCCCCCATTATATGCGGCATGCATGTAGGGCCCCCATGAAATGTGCCATGCATGTGGGGCCCCTATGACATGCGGCATGCATTTGTGAGACCCAATACATGCGGCATGCACGTGGGGACCCCATGACATGCTGCATGCATTTGGGGTGCCCGAGACATGCGGCATGCACGTGGGGCCCCTATGACATGCCGCATGCATTTGGGGGCCCCATGACATGCGGCATGCACCTGGGACCCCCATGACATGAGTCATGCATTTGGGGCCGCCATGACATGCGGCATGCATTTGGGGCCCCCATGACATGCGGCATGTATTTGGATCCCCCATGAAATGCGACTTGCATGTGGGGCCCCCATGACATGCGACATGCATTTGGGTCCCCCATGAAATGCGGCGTGCATGTGGGGCCCCCATGACATGCGGCATGCATTTGGGGCCCTCATGACATGCGTCATGCATTTGGGGCCCCCATGACATGCGGCATGCATGTAGGGCCCCCATGACATGCGGCATGCAGGCGGGGCCCTCATGACATGCGGCATGCATTTGGGGCCTCCATGACATGTGGCATGCATGCGGGGCCCTCATGACATGCGGCATTCATGTGGGGCCCCCATGATATGTGGCATGCATGTGGGACCCCCATGATATGTGGCATGCATTTGGGGCCCCCATGACATGCGGAATGCATGTAGGGCCCCCATGAAATGCGCCATGCATGTGGGGCCCCTATGACATGCGGCATGCATTTGTGAGCCCCAAGACATGCGGCATGCACCTGGGGCCCCCATGACAATGTGCATGCGTTTGGGGACCCCATGATATGCGGCATGCATTTGGGGCCCCCATGACTTGAGGCATGCATTTGGGGCCCCCATGACATGTGGCATGCACGTGGGACCCCCATGACATGCGGCATGCACGTGGGGCCCCCATGACATGCGGCATGCATGTGGGGGCCCCATGACATGCTCCATGCATGTGGGACCCCCATGACATGCGGCATGCACGTGGGACCCCCATGACATGCGGCATGCACGTGGGGCCCCCATGACATGCGGCATGCATGTGGGGGCCCCATGACATGCTCCATGCATGTGGGGCCCCTATGACATGCGGCATACATTTGGGGGGGCCCATGACATGCGGCATGCACGTGGGGCCCCCATGACATGCGGCATACATTCGTGGCCCCCGTGACATGAGGCATGCACGTGGGGCCCCCATGACATGCGGCAATCACGTGGGGCCCCAATGACATGCAGCATGCACGTGGGACCCCAATGACATGCGGAATGCACGTGAGTCCCCCATGACATGCGGAATGCCTGCGGGGCCCCAATGACATGCGGCATGCATGCGGGGCCCTCATGACATGCGGCATGCATGTGGGGCCCCCATTATATGTGGCATGCATTTGGGGCCCCCATGACTTGAAACATGCATTTGGGGCCCCCATGACATGCGGCATGCATGTAGGGCCCCCATGAAATGCGCCATGCATGTGGGGCCCCTATTACATGCGGCATGCATTTGTGGGCCCCAAGACATGCGGCATGCATATGGGGCACCCATGACATGCTGCATGCGTTTGGGGCCCCTAAGATATGCGGCATGCATTTGGGGCCCCTATGACTTGAGCCATGCATTTGGGGCCCCCATGACATGCGGCATGTACGTGGGCCCCTCATGACATGCAGGATGCATTTGGGGCCCCCATGACATGCGGCATGCATGTAGGCCCCCATGAAATGCGCCATGCATGTGGGGCCCCTATGTCATGCGGCATGCATTTGTGGACCCCAAGACATTCGGCATGCACGTGGGGCCTCCATGGCATGCTGCATTCATTTGGGGCCCCCATGATATGCGGCATGCATTTGGGGCCCCATGACTTGAGGCATGCATTTGGGGCCCCCATGACATGCGGCATGCATTTGAATCCCCCATTACATGCGGCATGCACGTTGGGCCCCCATGACATGCGGCATGCATTTGGGGCCCCCATGACATGTGGAATGCACGTGGGGCCCCTATGCCATGCGACATGAATTTGGGAGCCCCAATACATGCGGCATGCATTTGGGGCCTGCATAACATGCTGCATGCATTTGGGGTACCTGAGACATGCGGCATGCACATGAGGCCCCCATAACATGCTGCATGCATTTGGGGCCCCATTACATGTGGCATGCAAATGGGGCCCCCATGACATGCGACATATGCTTGGGGCCCCAATGACATGCGGCATGAGTTTGGATCCCCCATAACATGCGGCATGCACGTGGGGCCCCCATGACATGCGGAATGCCTGCGGGGCCCCGATGACATGCGGCATGCACGCTGGGCCCCCATGACATGCGTCATGCATTTATGGCCCCCATAACATGCGGCAAGCATTTGGGCCACCATGTTATGCGGCATGCATTTGGGGCCCCCATGACTTGAGGCATGCATTTCGGGCCCCGATGACATGCAGCATGCATGTGGGGCCCCCATGACATGTGGCATGCATTTGGGGCCTGCATAACATGCTGCATGCATTTGGGGTACCTGAGACATGCGGCATGCACGTGGGGCCCCTATGACATGCCGCATGCATTTGGGGCCCCCATTATATGCGGCATGCATGTAGGGCCCCCATGAAATGTGCCATGCATGTGGGGCCCCTATGACATGCGGCATGCATTTGTGAGACCCAATACATGCGGCATGCACGTGGGGACCCCATGACATGCTGCATGCATTTGGGGTGCCCGAGACATGCGGCATGCACGTGGGGCCCCTATGACATGCCGCATGCATTTGGGGGCCCCATGACATGCGGCATGCACCTGGGACCCCCATGACATGAGTCATGCATTTGGGGCCGCCATGACATGCGGCATGCATTTGGGGCCCCCATGACATGCGGCATGTATTTGGATCCCCCATGAAATGCGACTTGCATGTGGGGCCCCCATGACATGCGGCATGCATTTGGGTCCCCCATGAAATGCGGCGTGCATGTGGGGCCCCCATGACATGCGGCATGCATTTGGGGCCCTCATGACATGCGTCATGCATTTGGGGCCCCCATGACATGCGGCATGCATGTAGGGCCCCCATGACATGCGGCATGCAGGCGGGGCCCTCATGACATGCGGCATGCATTTGGGGCCTCCATGACATGTGGCATGCATGCGGGGCCCTCATGACATGCGGCATTCATGTGGGGCCCCCATGATATGTGGCATGCATGTGGGACCCCCATGATATGTGGCATGCATTTGGGGCCCCCATGACATGCGGAATGCATGTAGGGCCCCCATGAAATGCGCCATGCATGTGGGGCCCCTATGACATGCGGCATGCATTTGTGAGCCCCAAGACATGCGGCATGCACCTGGGGCCCCCATGACAATGTGCATGCGTTTGGGGACCCCATGATATGCGGCATGCATTTGGGGCCCCCATGACTTGAGGCATGCATTTGGGGCCCCCATGACATGTGGCATGCACGTGGGACCCCCATGACATGCGGCATGCACGTGGGGCCCCCATGACATGCGGCATGCATGTGGGGGCCCCATGACATGCTCCATGCATGTGGGACCCCCATGACATGCGGCATGCACGTGGGACCCCCATGACATGCGGCATGCACGTGGGGCCCCCATGACATGCGGCATGCATGTGGGGGCCCCATGACATGCTCCATGCATGTGGGGCCCCTATGACATGCGGCATACATTTGGGGGGGCCCATGACATGCGGCATGCACGTGGGGCCCCCATGACATGCGGCATACATTCGTGGCCCCCGTGACATGAGGCATGCACGTGGGGCCCCCATGACATGCGGCAATCACGTGGGGCCCCAATGACATGCAGCATGCACGTGGGACCCCAATGACATGCGGAATGCACGTGAGTCCCCCATGACATGCGGAATGCCTGCGGGGCCCCAATGACATGCGGCATGCATGCGGGGCCCTCATGACATGCGGCATGCATGTGGGGCCCCCATTATATGTGGCATGCATTTGGGGCCCCCATGACTTGAAACATGCATTTGGGGCCCCCATGACATGCGGCATGCATGTAGGGCCCCCATGAAATGCGCCATGCATGTGGGGCCCCTATTACATGCGGCATGCATTTGTGGGCCCCAAGACATGCGGCATGCATATGGGGCACCCATGACATGCTGCATGCGTTTGGGGCCCCTAAGATATGCGGCATGCATTTGGGGCCCCTATGACTTGAGCCATGCATTTGGGGCCCCCATGACATGCGGCATGTACGTGGGCCCCTCATGACATGCAGGATGCATTTGGGGCCCCCATGACATGCGGCATGCATGTAGGCCCCCATGAAATGCGCCATGCATGTGGGGCCCCTATGTCATGCGGCATGCATTTGTGGACCCCAAGACATTCGGCATGCACGTGGGGCCTCCATGGCATGCTGCATTCATTTGGGGCCCCCATGATATGCGGCATGCATTTGGGGCCCCATGACTTGAGGCATGCATTTGGGGCCCCCATGACATGCGGCATGCATTTGAATCCCCCATTACATGCGGCATGCACGTTGGGCCCCCATGACATGCGGCATGCATTTGGGGCCCCCATGACATGTGGAATGCACGTGGGGCCCCTATGCCATGCGACATGAATTTGGGAGCCCCAATACATGCGGCATGCATTTGGGGCCTGCATAACATGCTGCATGCATTTGGGGTACCTGAGACATGCGGCATGCACATGAGGCCCCCATAACATGCTGCATGCATTTGGGGCCCCATTACATGTGGCATGCAAATGGGGCCCCCATGACATGCGACATATGCTTGGGGCCCCAATGACATGCGGCATGAGTTTGGATCCCCCATAACATGCGGCATGCACGTGGGGCCCCCATGACATGCGGAATGCCTGCGGGGCCCCGATGACATGCGGCATGCACGCTGGGCCCCCATGACATGCGTCATGCATTTATGGCCCCCATAACATGCGGCAAGCATTTGGGCCACCATGTTATGCGGCATGCATTTGGGGCCCCCATGACTTGAGGCATGCATTTCGGGCCCCGATGACATGCAGCATGCATGTGGGGCCCCCATGACATGTGGCATGCATTTGGGGCCTGCATAACATGCTGCATGCATTTGGGGTACCTGAGACATGCGGCATGCACGTGGGGCCCCTATGACATGCCGCATGCATTTGGGGCCCCCATTATATGCGGCATGCATGTAGGGCCCCCATGAAATGTGCCATGCATGTGGGGCCCCTATGACATGCGGCATGCATTTGTGAGACCCAATACATGCGGCATGCACGTGGGGACCCCATGACATGCTGCATGCATTTGGGGTGCCCGAGACATGCGGCATGCACGTGGGGCCCCTATGACATGCCGCATGCATTTGGGGGCCCCATGACATGCGGCATGCACCTGGGACCCCCATGACATGAGTCATGCATTTGGGGCCGCCATGACATGCGGCATGCATTTGGGGCCCCCATGACATGCGGCATGTATTTGGATCCCCCATGAAATGCGACTTGCATGTGGGGCCCCCATGACATGCGGCATGCATTTGGGTCCCCCATGAAATGCGGCGTGCATGTGGGGCCCCCATGACATGCGGCATGCATTTGGGGCCCTCATGACATGCGTCATGCATTTGGGGCCCCCATGACATGCGGCATGCATGTAGGGCCCCCATGACATGCGGCATGCAGGCGGGGCCCTCATGACATGCGGCATGCATTTGGGGCCTCCATGACATGTGGCATGCATGCGGGGCCCTCATGACATGCGGCATTCATGTGGGGCCCCCATGATATGTGGCATGCATGTGGGACCCCCATGATATGTGGCATGCATTTGGGGCCCCCATGACATGCGGAATGCATGTAGGGCCCCCATGAAATGCGCCATGCATGTGGGGCCCCTATGACATGCGGCATGCATTTGTGAGCCCCAAGACATGCGGCATGCACCTGGGGCCCCCATGACAATGTGCATGCGTTTGGGGACCCCATGATATGCGGCATGCATTTGGGGCCCCCATGACTTGAGGCATGCATTTGGGGCCCCCATGACATGTGGCATGCATGTAGGGCCCCCATGAAATGCGCCATGCATGTGGGGCCCCTCTGACATGCGGCATGCATTTGTGAGCACCAAGACATGCGGCATGCACGTGGGGCCCCCATGACATGCTGCATGCATTTGAATCCCCCATTACATGCGCCATGCATGTGGGGCCCCCATGACATGCTCCATGCATGTGGGGCCCCTATGACATGAGGCATGGATTTGGGGGGCCCCATGACATGCAGCATGCACGTGGGGCCCCCATGATATGCGGCATACATTTGTGGCCCCCGTGTCATGAGGCATGCACGTGGGGCCCCCATGATATGCGGCAAGCACGTGGGGCCCCAATGACATGCATCATTCACGTGGGACCGCCATAACATGCGGAATGCACGTGAGGCCCCCATGACATGCGGAATGCCTGCGGGGCCCCGATGACATGCGGCATGCATGCTGGGCCCCCATGACATGCGTCATGCATTTATGGCCCCCATAACATGCGGCAAGCATTTGGGCCACCATGTTATGCGGCATGCATTTGGGGCCCCCATGACTTGAGGCATGCATTTGGGGCCCCGATGACACGCAGCATGCATGTGGGGCCCCCATGACATGCGGCATGCATTTGGGGCCTGCATAACATGCTGCATGCATTTGGGGTACCTGAGACATGCGGCATGCACGTGGGGCCCCTATGACATGCCGCATGCATTTGGGGCCCCCATTATATGCGGCATGCATGTAGGGCCCCCATGAAATGTGCCATGCATGTGGGGAGCCTATGACATGCGGCATGCATTTGTGAGCCCCAAGACATGCGGCATGCACGTGGGGCCCCCATGACATGCTGCATGCATTTGGGGTGCCCGAGACATGCGGCATGCACGTGGGGCCCCTATGACATGCCGCATGCATTTGGGGCCCCCATGACATGCGGCATGCACCTGGGACCCCCATGACATGAGTCATGCATGTGGGGCCCCCATGACATGCGGCATGCATGTGGGGCCCTCATGACATGCGGCATGCATTTGGGGCCCCCATTATATGCGGCATGCATGTGGGGCCCCCATGATATGTGGCATGCATTTGGGGCCCCCATGACTTGAGGTATGCATTTGGGGCCCCTATGACATGCCACATGCATTTGGGGCCCCCATTACATGTGGCATGCACATGGGGCCCCCATGACATGTGGCATACGCTTGGGGCCCCAATGACATGTGGCATGAGTTTGAATCCCCCATGACATGCGGCATGCACGTGGGCCCCCATGACATGAGTCATGCATTTGGGGCCGCCATGACATGCGGCATGCATTTGGGGCCCCCATGACATGCGGCATGCATTTGTGTCCACAATGAAATGAGGCATGCATGTGGGGCCCCCAGGACATGCGGCATGCATTTGGGGCCCCCATGACATGTGGTATGCACGTGGGGCCTCTATGACATGCCGCATGCATTTGGGGCCCCCATGACATGCGGCGTGCATTTGGGACCCCCATGACATGCGTCATGCATTTGGATCCCCCATTACATGCTGCATGCAAGTGGGGCCCCATGACAAGCGGCATGCATGTGGGCCCCCCATGACATGCGGAATGCATGTGGGGCCCCTATGACATGCGGCATGCATTTGGGGCCCCCATGACATGTGGAATGCACGTGGGGCCCCTATGCCATGCGACATGAATTTGGGAGCCCCAATACATGCGGCATGCATTTGGGGCCTGCATAACATGCTGCATGCATTTGGGGTACCTGAGACATGCGGCATGCACATGAGGCCCCCATAACATGCTGCATGCATTTGGGGCCCCATTACATGTGGCATGCAAATGGGGCCCCCATGACATGCGACATATGCTTGGGGCCCCAATGACATGCGGCATGAGTTTGGATCCCCCATAACATGCGGCATGCACGTGGGGCCCCCATGACATGCGGAATGCCTGCGGGGCCCCGATGACATGCGGCATGCACGCTGGGCCCCCATGACATGCGTCATGCATTTATGGCCCCCATAACATGCGGCAAGCATTTGGGCCACCATGTTATGCGGCATGCATTTGGGGCCCCCATGACTTGAGGCATGCATTTGAGGCCCCGATGACATGCAGCATGCATGTGGGGCCCCCATGACATGTGGCATGCATTTGGGGCCTGCATAACATGCTGCATGCATTTGGGGTACCTGAGACATGCGGCATGCACGTGGGGCCCCTATGACATGCCGCATGCATTTGGGGCCCCCATTATATGCGGCATGCATGTAGGGCCCCCATGAAATGTGCCATGCATGTGGGGCCCCTATGACATGCGGCATGCATTTGTGAGACCCAAGACATGCGGCATGCACGTGGGGCCCCCATGACATGCCGCATGCATTTGGGGGCCCCATGACATGCGGCATGCACCTGGGACCCCCATGACATGAGTCATGCATTTGGGGCCGCCATGACATGCGGCATGCATTTGGGGCCCCCATGACATGCGGCATGTATTTGGATCCCCCATGAAATGCGACTTGCATGTGGGGCCCCCATGACATGCGGCATGCATTTGGGGCCCTCATGACATGTGGCATGCATTTGGGGCCCCCATGACATGCGGCATGCATTTCGGGCCCCCATGACATGCGGAATGCACGTGGGGCCCCCATGACATGCGGCATGCATTTGGGTCCCCCATGAAATGCGGCGTGCATGTGGGGCCCCCATGACATGCGGCATGCATTTGGGTCCCCCATGAAATGCGGCGTGCATGTGGGGCCCCCATGACATGCGGAATGCATGTGGGGCCCCTATGACATGCGGCATGCATTTGGGACCCCCATGACATGCGGCATGCAAGTGGGACCCCCATGACATGCGGCATGCACGTGGGGCCCCCATGACATGCGGCATGCATGTGGGGCCCCCATGACATGCTCCATGCAAGTGGGGCCCCTATGACATGCGGCATACATTTGGGGGGGCCCATGACATGCGGCATGCACGTGGGGCCCCCATGACATGCGGCATACATTCGTGGCCCCCGTGACATGAGGCATGCACGTGGGGCCCCCATGACATGCGGCAATCACGTGGGGCCCCAATGACATGCAGCATGCACGTGGGACCCCAATGACATGCGGAATGCACGTGAGTCCCCCATGACATGCGGAATGCCTGCGGGGCCCCAATGACATGCGGCATGCATGCGGGGCCCTCATGACATGCGGCATGCATGTGGGGCCCCCATTATATGTGGCATGCATTTGGGGCCCCCATGACTTGAAGCATGCATTTGGGGCCCCCATGACATGCGGCATGCATGTAGGGCCCCCATGAAATGCGCCATGCATGTGGGGCCCCTATGACATGCGGCATGCATTTGTGGGCCCCAAGACATGCGGCATGCATATGGGGCCCCCATGACATGCTGCATGCGTTTGGGGCCCCTAAGATATGCGGCATGCATTTGGGGCCCCTATGACTTGAGCCATGCATTTGGGGCCCCCATGACATGCGGCATGTACGTGGGCCCCTCATGACATGCAGGATGCATTTGTGGCCCCCATGACATGCGGTATGCATGTGGGACCCCCATCATATGTGGCATGCATGTGGGACCCCCATGATATGCGGCATGCATTTGGGGCTCCCATGACTTGAGGCATGCATTCAGGGCCCCCATGAAATGCGCCATGCATGTGGGGCCCCTATGACATGCGGCATGCATTTGTGGGCCCCAAGACATGCGGCATGCACGTGGGGCCTCCATGGCATGCTGCATTCATTTGGGGCCCCCATGATATGCGGCATGCATTTGGGGCCCCATGACTTGAGGCATGCATTTGGGGCCCCCATGACATGCGGCATGCATTTGAATCCCCCATTACATGCGGCATGCACGTTGGGCCCCCATGACATGCGGCATGCATTTGGGGCCCCCATGACATGTGGAATGCACGTGGGGCCCCTATGCCATGCGACATGAATTTGGGAGCCCCAATACATGCGGCATGCATTTGGGGCCTGCATAACATGCTGCATGCATTTGGGGTACCTGAGACATGCGGCATGCACATGAGGCCCCCATAACATGCTGCATGCATTTGGGGCCCCATTACATGTGGCATGCAAATGGGGCCCCCATGACATGCGACATATGCTTGGGGCCCCAATGACATGCGGCATGAGTTTGGATCCCCCATAACATGCGGCATGCACGTGGGGCCCCCATGACATGCGGAATGCCTGCGGGGCCCCGATGACATGCGGCATGCACGCTGGGCCCCCATGACATGCGTCATGCATTTATGGCCCCCATAACATGCGGCAAGCATTTGGGCCACCATGTTATGCGGCATGCATTTGGGGCCCCCATGACTTGAGGCATGCACTTGGGGCCCCGATGACATGCAGCATGCATGTGGGGCCCCCATGACATGTGGCATGCATTTGGGGCCTGCATAACATGCTGCATGCATTTGGGGTACCTGAGACATGCGGCATGCACGTGGGGCCCCTATGACATGCCGCATGCATTTGGGGCCCCCATTATATGCGGCATGCATGTAGGGCCCCCATGAAATGTGCCATGCATGTGGGGCCCCTATGACATGCGGCATGCATTTGTGAGACCCAAGACATGCGGCATGCACGTGGGGCCCCCATGACATGCCGCATGCATTTGGGGGCCCCATGACATGCGGCATGCACCTGGGACCCCCATGACATGAGTCATGCATTTGGGGCCGCCATGACATGCGGCATGCATTTGGGGCCCCCATGACATGCGGCATGTATTTGGATCCCCCATGAAATGCGACTTGCATGTGGGGCCCCCATGACATGCGGCATGCATTTGGGGCCCTCATGACATGTGGCATGCATTTGGGGCCCCCATGACATGCGGCATGCATTTGGGGCCCCCATGACATGCGGAATGCACGTGGGGCCCCCATGACATGCGGCATGCATTTGGGTCCCCCATGAAATGCGGCGTGCATGTGGGGCCCCCATGACATGCGGCATGCATTTGTGTCCCCAATGAAATGCGGCGTGCATGTGGGGCCCCCATGACATGCGGCATGCATTTGGGGCCCTCATGACATGCGTCATGCATTTGGGGCCCCCATGACATGCGGCATGCATGTAGGGCCCCCATGACATGCGGCATGCAGGCGGGGCCCTCATGACATGCGGCATGCATTTGGGGCCCCCATGACATGCGGCATGCATGTAGGGCCCCCATGACATGCGGCATGCAGGCGGGGCCCTCATGACATGCGGCATGCATTTGGGGCCTCCATGACATGTGGCATGCATGTGGGTCCCCATGACATGCGGCATGCATGTGGGGCCCCCATGACATGCGGCATGCATTTGGGCCCCCATGACATGCGGCATACATTTGGGGCCTGCACAACATGCTGCATGCATTTGGGGTACCTGAGACATGTGGCATGCACATGGGGCCCCCATAACATGCTGCATGCATTTGGGGTGCCCGAGACATGCGGCATGCACGTGGGGCCCCAATGACATGCGGCATGCATGCGGGGCCCTCATGACATGCGGCATTCATGTGGGGCCCCCATGATATGTGGCATGCATGTGGGACCCCCATGATATGTGGCATGCATTTGGGGCCCCCATGACATGCGGAATGCATGTAGGGCCCCCATGAAATGCGCCATGCATGTGGGGCCCCTATGACATGCGGCATGCATTTGTGAGCCCCAAGACATGCGGCATGCACCTGGGGCCCCCATGACATGCTGCATGCATTTGAATCCCCCATTACATGCGCCATGCATGTGGGGCCCCCATGACATGCTCCATGCATGTGGGGCCCCTATGACATGAGGCATGGATTTGGGGGGCCCCATGACATGCAGCATGCACGTGGGGCACCCATGATATGCGGCATACATTTGTGGCCCCCGTGTCATGAGGCATGCACGTGGGGCCCCCATGATATGCGGCAAGCACGTGGGGCCCCAATGACATGCAGCATTCACGTGGGACCACCATAACATGCGGAATGCACGTGAGGCCCCCATGACATGCGGAATGCCTGCGGGGCCCCGATGACATGCGGCATGCACGCTGGGCCCCCATGACATGCGTCATGCATTTATGGCCCCCATAACATGCGGCAAGCATTTGGGCCACCATGTTATGCGGCATGCATTTGGGGCCCCCATGACTTGAGGCATGCATTTGGGGCCCCGATGACATGCAGCATGCACGTGGGGCCCCTATGACATGCCGCATGCATTTGGGGCCCCCATGACATGCGGCATGCACCTGGGACCCCCATGACATGAGTCATGCATTTGGGGCCCCCATGACATGCGGCATGTATTTGGGTCCCCCATGAAATGCGACTTGCATGTGGGGCCCCCATGACATGCGGCATGCATTTGGGGCCCTCATGACATGTGGCATGCATTTGGGGCCCCCAATGACATGCGGCATGCATGTGGGGCCCTCATGACATGCGGCATGCATTTGGGGCCCCCATTATATGCGGCATGCATGTGGGGCCCCCATGATATGTGGCATGCATTTGGGGCCCCCATGACTTGAGGCATGCATTTGGGGCCCCTATGACATGCCACATGCATTTGGGGCCCCCATTACATGTGGCATGCACATGGGGCCCCCATGACATGTGGCATACGCTTGGGGCCCCAATGACATGTGGCATGAGTTTGAATCCCCCATGACATGCGGCATGCACGTGGGCCTCCATGACATGAGTCATGCATTTGGGGCCGCCATGACATGCGGCATGCATTTGGGGCCCCCATGACATGCGGCATGCATTTGTGTCCACAATGAAATGAGGCATGCATGTGGGGCCCCCATGACATGCTCCATGCATGTGGGGCCCCTATGACATGCGGCATACATTTGGGGGGGCCCATGACATGCGGCATGCACGTGGGGCCCCCATGACATGCGGCATACATTCGTGGCCCCCGTGACATGAGGCATGCACGTGGGGCCCCCATGACATGCGGCAATCACGTGGGGCCCCAATGACATGCAGCATGCACGTGGGAACCCAATGACATGCGGAATGCACGTGAGTCCCCCATGACATGCGGAATGCCTGCGGGGCCCCAATGACATGCGGCATGCATGCGGGGCCCTCATGACATGCGGCATGCATGTGGGGCCCCCATTATATGTGGCATGCATTTGGGGCCCCCATGACTTGAAGCATGCATTTGGGGCCCCCATGACATGCGGCATGCATGTAGGGCCCCCATGAAATGCGCCATGCATGTGGGGCCCCTATAACATGCGGCATGCATTTGTGGGCCCCAAGACATGCGGCATGCATATGGGGCCCCCATGACATGCTGCATGCGTTTGGGGCCCCTAAGATATGCGGCATGCATTTGGGGCCCCTATGACTTGAGTCATGCATTTGGGGCCCGCATGACATGCGGCATGTACGTGGGCCCCTCATGACATGCAGCATGCATTTGGGGCCCCCATGACATGCGGCATGCATGTAGGCCCCCATGAAATGCGCCATGCATGTGGGGCCCCTATGTCATGCGGCATGCATTTGTGGACCCCAAGACATGCGGCATGCACGTGGGGCCTCCATGGCATGCTGCATTCATTTGGGGCCCCCATGATATGCGGCATGCATTTGGGGCCCCATGACTTGAGGCATGCATTTGGGGCCCCCATGACATGCGGCATGCATTTGAATCCCCCATTACATGCGGCATGCACGTTGGGCCCCCATGACATGTGGAATGCACGTGGGGCCCCTATGCCATGCGACATGAATTTGGGAGCCCCAATACATGCGGCATGCATTTGGGGCCTGCATAACATGCTGCATGCATTTGGGGCCCCATTACATGTGGCATGCAAATGGGGCCCCCATGACATGCGACATATGCTTGGGGCCCCAATGACATGCGGCATGAGTTTGGATCCTCCATAACATGCGGCATGCACGTGGGGCCCCCATGACATGCGGCATGCATGTGGGGCCCCCATGACATGCTCCATGCATGTGGGGCCCCTATGACATGCGGCATGCATTTGGGGCCCCCGTGACATGAGGCATGCACTTGGGGCCCCCATGACATGCGGCAAGCACGCAGGGCCCCAATGACATGCAGCATGTACGTGGGGCCCCCATGACATGCGGAATGCACGTGAGGCCCCCATGACAAGTGGAATGCCTGCGGGGCCCCAATGACATGGGGCATGCATGCATTTGGGTCACCCATGAAATGCGGCATGCATGTGGGGCCCCCATGACATGTGGCATGCATGTGGGGTCCCATGATATGCGGCATGCAGTTGGGGCCCCAATACATGCGGAATGCACGTGGGGCCCCAATGACATGCAGCATGCCCGTGGGGCCCCCATGACATGCGGAATGCACGTGAGGCCCCCATGACATGCGGAATGCCTGCGGGGCCCCCATGACATGCGGCATGCATTTGGGGCCCCCATGACTTGAGGCATGCATTTGGGCCCCCATGACATGCGGCATGCATGTGGGACCCCCATGCCATGCGGCATGCATTTGAATCCCCCATTACATGCGGCATGCACGTGGGGCCTCCATGACATGCGGCATGCATTTGGGCCCCCCATGACATGCGGAATGCCTGCGGGGCCCCCATGACATGCGGCATGCATGCAGGGCCCTCATGACATGCGGCATGAATTTGCGGTCCCCATGACATGCGGCATGCACGTGGGGCCCCCTTGACATGCGACATTCATTTGGGGCCCCCATGACATGTGGCATGCATGTGGGGCTCCCATGATATGCGGCATGCATTTGGGGCCCCCATGACATGTGGCATGCATGTGGGGCTCCCATGATATGCGCCATGCATGTGGGGCCCCTATGACATGCGGCATGCATTTGTGGGCCCCAAGATATGCGGCATGCATGTGGGGCCCCTATGACATTCGGCATCCATTTGGGGGGCCCAATGACATGCGGCATGCACGTGGGGCCCCCATGAAATGCGGCATGTCTGCGGGGCCCACATGACGTGCAGCATGCATTTGGATCCCCCATTACATGCTGCATGCAAGTGGGGCCCCCATGAAATGCGCCATGCATGTGGGGCCCCTATGACATGCTGCATGAATTTGGGGCCCCCAATACATGCGGCATGCTTGTTCGGCCCACAAGACATGCGGCATGCATTTATGGCCCCCATGACATGCGGCAAGCATTTGAGCCCCCATGACATGCGGCATGCATTTGGGGCCCCATGACATGTGGCATGCATGTGGGGTCCCAATGACATGCGGCATGCATTTGGGGCCCCCATGACTTGAGGCATGCATTTGGGCCCCCCATGACATGCGGCATGCATGTGGGACCCCCATGACATGCGGCATGCATTTGAATACCCCATTACATGCGGCATGCACATGGGGCCTCCATGACATGCGGCATGCATTTGGGTCCCCCATGACATGCGGAATGCCTGCGGGGCCCCCATGACATGCGGCATGCATGCAGGGCCCTCATGACATGCGGCATGAATTTGGGGTCCCCATGACATTCGGCATGCACGTGGAGCCCCCTTGACATGCGACATTCATTTGGGGCCCCCATGACATGTGGCATGCATGTGGGGCTCCCATGACATGCGGCATGCATTTATGGCCCCATGGCATGCGGCATGCATGTGGGGCCCAAATGCTTGCCGCATGTCATGGGGGCCTCCATGACATCCGGCATGCATGTGGGGCACCCATGACTTGCGCCATGCACGTGGGGCCCCTATGCCATGCGGCATGAAGTTGGGGGCCCCATTACATGCGGCATGCATGTGGAGCCCCCATGACATGCGGCATGCATTTGGGGCCTCCATGACATGCGGCATGCATGTGGGGCCGAATGACATGTGCCATGCATGTGGGGCCCCTATGACATGCGCCATGCATTTGGGGCCCCGATGACATGCGGCATGCATGTGGGGCCCCCATGACATGCGGCATGCATTTGGGGCCTGCATAACATGCTGCATGCACTTGGGGTACCTGAGACAATGCGGCATGCACGTGGGGCCCCCATAACATGCTGCATGCATTTGGGGTGCCCGAGACATGCGGCATGCACGTGGGGCCCCTATGACATGCCGCATGCATTTGGGGCCCCCATTACATGTGGCATGCACATGGGGCCTCCATGACATGCGGCATACGCTTGGGGCCCCAATGACATGCAGCATGAGTTTGGATCCACCATGACATGCGGCATGCACGTGGGGCCCCATGACATGAGTCATGCATTTGAGGCCGCCATGACATGCAGCATGGATTTGGGGCCCCCATGACATGGGGCATGCACGTGGGGCCCCTATGACATGCAGCATGCACGTGGGGCCCTCATGACATGCAGCATGCATTTGAGGCCACTATGACATGCGGCATGCATTTGGGGGGCCCCATGACATGCGGCATGCACGTGGGGCCCCCATGACATGCGGCATACATTTGTGGCCCCGTGACATGAGGCATGCACGTGGGGCCCCCATGACATGCGGAATGCACGTGAGGCCCCCATGACATGAGGAATGCCTGCGGGGCCCCAATGACATGTGGCATGCATGCATTTGGGTCCCCCATGAAATGCGGCATGCATGTGGGGCCCCCATGACATGTGGCATGCATGTGGGGCCCCATGATATGCGTCATGCAGTTGGGGACCCCAATACATGCGGCATGCACGTTGGGCCCTCATGACATGCGGCAAGCACGTGGGGCCCCAATAACATGCAGCATGCACGTGGGGCCCCCATGACATGCGGAATGCACGTGAGGCCCCCATGACAAGTGGAATGCCTGCGGGGCCCCAATGACATGGGGCATGCATGCATTTGGGTCCCCCATGAAATGCGGCATGCATGTGGGGCCCCTATGACTTGAGCCATGCATTTGGGGCCCCCATGACATGCAGCATGTACGTGGGCCCCTCATGACATGCAGCTTCATTTGGGGCCCCCATGACATGCGGCATGCATGTAGGCCCCCATGAAATGCGCCATGCATGTGGGGCCCCTATGTCATGCGGCATGCATTTGTGGGCCCCAAGACATGCGGCATGCATTTGAATTCCCCCATTACATGAGGCATGCACGTGGGGCCCCCATGACATGTGGCATGCATTTGGGGCCCCCATGACATGCGGAATGCACGTGGGGCCCCTATGACATGTGACATGAATTTGGGAGCCCCAATACATGCGGCATGCATTTGGGGCCTGCATAACATGCTGCATGCATTTGGGGTACCTGAGACATGCGGCATGCACATGAGGCCCCCATAACATGCTGCATGCACTTGGGGCCCCCATTACATGTGGCATGCAAATGGGGCCCCCATGACATGCGACATATGCTTGGGGCCCCAATGACATGCGGCATGAGTTTGGATCCCCCATAACATGCGGCATGCACGTGGGGCCCCCATGACATGCGGCATGCATGTGGGGACCCCATGACATGCTCCATGCATGTGGGGCCCCTATGACATGCGGCATGCATTTGGGGGTCCCATGACATGCGGCATACACGTGGGACCCCCATGACATGCGGACAACATTTGTGGCCCCCGTGACATGAGGCATGCACTTGGGGCCCCCATGACATGCGGCAAGCACGCAGGGCCCCAATGACATGCAGCATGTACGTGGGGCCCCCATGACATGCGGAATGCACGTGATGCCCCCATGACAAGTGGAATGCCTGTGGGGCCCCAATGACATGGGGCATGCATGCATTTGGGTCCCCCATGAAATGCGGCATGCATGTGGGGCCCCCATGACATGTGGCATGCATGTGGGGTCCCATGATATGCGGCATGCAGTTGGGGCCCCCAATACATGCGGCATGCACGTGGGGCCCCAATGACATGCAGCATGCCCGTGGGGCCCCCATGACATGCGGAATGCACGTGAGGCCCCCATGACATGCGGAATGCCTGCGGGGCCCCCTTGATATGCGGCATGCATTTGGGGACCCCATGACTTGAGGCATGCATTTGGGGCCCCCATGACATGCGGCATGCATTTGAATCCCCCATTACATGCGGCATGCAGGTGGTTCCCCCATGACATGCGGCATGCATTTGGGGCCCCCAATACATGCGGCATGCACGTTGGGCCCCATGACATGCTCCATACATGTGGGGCCCCTATGACATGCGGCATGCATTTGGGGGGCCCCATGACATGTGGCATGCACGTGGGGCCACCATGACATGTGGCATACATTTGTGGCCCCCGTGACATGAGGCATGCACGTGGGGCCCCCGTGACATGAGGCATGCACGTGGGGCCCCCATGACATGCGGCATGCACGTGGGGCCCCAATGACATGCAGCATGCCCGTGGGGCCCCCATGACATGCGGAATGCACGTGAGGCCCCCATGACATGCGGAATGCCTGCGGGGCCCCCTTGATATGCGGCATGCATTTGGGGCCCCCATGACTTGAGGCATGCATTTGGGGCCCCCATGACATGCGGCATGCATGTGGGACCACCATGACATGCGGCATGCATTTGAATCCCCCATTACATGCGGCATGCAGGTGGTTCCCCCATGACATGCGGCATGCATTTGGGGCCCCCAATACATGCGGCATGCACGTTGGGCCCCATGACATGCTCCATGCATGTGGGGCCCCTATGACATGCGGCATGCATTTGGGGGGCCCCATGACATGTGGCATGAACGTGGAGCCACCATGACATGTGGCATACATTTGTGGCCCCCGTGACATGAGGCATGCACGTGGGGCCCCCATGACATGCGGCATACATTTATGGCCCCCATGACATGCGGCAAGCATTTGGGCCCCCATGACATGCGGCATTCATGTGGGGCCCCCATGACATGCGACATTCATTTGGGGCCCCCATGACATGTGGCATGCATGTGGGGTCCCATGATATGCGGCATGCAGTTGGGGCCCCAATACATGTTTCATGCACGTTGGGCACCCATGACATGTGACATGCATTTATGGCCCCATGACATGCGGCATGAATTTGGGCCCTCATGAAATGTGCGATGCATGTGGGGCCCCTATGACATGCGGCATGCATTTGTGGGCCCCAAGACATGTGGCATGCACGTGGGCCCCCCATGACATGCTGCATGCATTTGGGGCCCCCATGATATGTGGCACGCACTTGGGGCCCCCATGCCATGCGGCATGCATGTGGGGCCCCTATGACATGCGGCATGCATTTGTGGGCCCCAAGACATGCTGCATGCATTTGGGTGGGCCCATGACATGCGGCATGCACGTGGGGGCCCCATGAAATGCGGCATGCACTTGAGGCCCCCCATGACATGCGGAATGCCTGCGGGGCCCCCATGACATGCGGCATGCATTTGGGGCCCCCATGACATGCAGTATGCACGTGGGGCCCCCATGACATGCGGCATGCATTTGGGGCCCCCATGACATGTGGCATGCATTTGGGGACCCCATGACATGCGGCATGCATGTGGGGGCCCCATGACATGCGGCATGCATGTGGGGCCCCAATTACATGCGGCATGCATTTGGGGCCCCCATGACTTGAGGCATGCATTTGGGGCCCCATGACATGCGGCATGCATGTGGGACCCCCATGACATGCGGCATGCATTTGAATCCCCCATTACATGCGGCATGCATGTGGGGCCCAAATGCTTGCCGCATGTCATGGGGGCCTCCATGACATGCGGCATGCATGTGGGGCCCCATGACATGTGCCATGCATGTGGGGCCCCTATGACATGCGACATGCATTTGGGGCCCTCTTGACATGCGGCATGCATGTGGGGCACCCATGACTTGCGGCATGAATTTGAGGGCCCCATTATATGCGGCATGCACGTGGAGCCCCCATGACATGCGGCATGCATTTGGGGCCCCCATGATATGCGGCATGCATGTGGGTCCCCCATGACATGTGGCATGGATTTGGGGCCCCCATGACATACGGCATGCATTTGGGTCCCCCATGAAATGTGCCATGCATTTGGGGCCAATATGACATGCAGCATGCATTTGGGGCCCCCATGACATGCGGCATGCATGTGGGACCCCTATTACATGCGGCATGCATTTGGGGGGGCCATGACATGCGGCATGCACGTGGGGCCCCCATGACATGCGGCATACATTTGTGGCCCCCGTGACATGAGGCATGCACGTGGGGCCCCCATGACATGCGGCAAGCACGTGGGGGCCCAATGACATGCAGCATGTACGTGGCGCCCCCATGACATGCGGAATGCACGTGAGGCCCCCATGACATGAGGAATGCCTGCGGGGCCCCAATGACATGCGGCATGCATGCATTTGGGTCCATGAAATGTGGCATGCATGTGGGGCCCCCATGACATGTGGCATGCATGTGGGGCCCCATGATATGCGGCATGCAGTTGGGGACCCCAATACATGCTGCATGCACGTTGGGGCCCCATGACATGCGGCATGCATTTGGGCCCCATGACATGCGGAATGCCTGCGGGGCCCCAATGACATGTGGCATGCATTTGGGGCCCCCAATATATGCATCATCCACGTGGGGCCCCCATGATATGTGGCATGCATTTGGGGCCCCCATGACTTGAGCCATGCATTTGGGGCCCCCATGACATGCGGCATGCACATGGGCACCTCATGACATGCAGCATGCATTTGGGGCACCCATGACATGCGGCATGCATGTAGGCCCCCATGAAATGTGCCATGCATGTGGGGCCCCTATGACATGCGGCATGCATTTGTGGGCCCCAAGACATGCAGCATGCACGTGGGGCCCCCATGACAGGCTGCATGCATTTGGGGCCCCCATGACATGCGGCATGCATTTGGGGCCCCCATGACATGCGGAATGCACGTGGGGCCCCTATGACATGCGACATGAATTTGGGAGCCCCATTACATGCGGCATGCACATGGAGCCCCCATGACATGCGTCATGCATTTGGGCCCCCATGACATGAGTCATGCATTTGGGGCCACCATGACATGCGGCATGCATTTGGGGCCCCCATGACATGCGGCATGCATTTGGGTCCCCCATGAAATGCGGCATGCATTTGGGGCCCCCATGACATGCGGCATGCATTTGGGGCCCTCATGACATGCGTCATGCATTTGGGGCCCCCATGACATGCGGCATTTGGGGCCCACGTACATGCCGCATGTCATGGGGGCCCCAAATGCACGGCATGCATTTGAATCCCCCATTACATGCGGCATGCACGTTGGGCCCCCATGACATGCGGCATGCATTTGGGGCCCCCATGACATGTGGAATGCACGTGGGGCCCCTATGCCATGCGACATGAATTTGGGAGCCCCAATACATGCGGCATGCATTTGGGGCCTGCATAACATGCTGCATGCATTTGGGGTACCTGAGACATGCGGCATGCACATGAGGCCCCCATAACATGCTGCATGCATTTGGGGCCCCATTACATGTGGCATGCAAATGGGGCCCCCATGACATGCGACATATGCTTGGGGCCCCAATGACATGCGGCATGAGTTTGGATCCCCCATAACATGCGGCATGCACGTGGGGCCCCCATGACATGCGGAATGCCTGCGGGGCCCCGATGACATGCGGCATGCACGCTGGGCCCCCATGACATGCGTCATGCATTTATGGCCCCCATAACATGCGGCAAGCATTTGGGCCACCATGTTATGCGGCATGCATTTGGGGCCCCCATGACTTGAGGCATGCATTTGGGGCCCCGATGACATGCAGCATGCATGTGGGGCCCCCATGACATGTGGCATGCATTTGGGGCCTGCATAACATGCTGCATGCATTTGGGGTACCTGAGACATGCGGCATGCACGTGAGGCCCCTATGACATGCCGCATGCATTTGGGGCCCCCATTATATGCGGCATGCATGTAGGGCCCCCATGAAATGTGCCATGCATGTGGGGCCCCTATGACATGCGGCATGCATTTGTGAGACCCAAGACATGCGGCATGCACGTGGGGCCCCCATGACATGCCGCATGCATTTGGGGGCCCCATGACATGCGGCATGCACCTGGGACCCCCATGACATGAGTCATGCATTTGGGGCCCCCATGACATGCGGCATGCATTTGGGGCCCTCATGACATGTGGCATGCATTTGGGGCCCCCATGACATGCGGCATGCATTTGGGGCCCCCATGACATGCGGAATGCACGTGGGGCCCCCATGACATGCGGCATGCATTTGGGTACCCCATGAAATGCGGCATGCATGTGGGGGCCCCCATGACATGCGGCATGCATTTGGGTCCCCCATGAAATGCGGCGTGCATGTGGGGCCCCCATGACATGCGGCATGCATTTGGGGCCCTCATGACATGCGTCATGCATTTGGGGCCCCCATGACATGCGGCATGCATGTAGGGCCCCCATGACATGCGGCATGCAGGCGGGGCCCTCATGACATGCGGCATGCATTTGGGGCCTCCATGACATGTGGCATGCATGTGGGTCCCCATGACATGCGGCATGCATGTGGGGCCCCCATGACATGCGGCATGCATTTGGGGCCTCCATGACATGTGGCATGCATGTGGGTCCCCATTACATGTGGCATGCAAATGGGGCCCCCATGACATGCGACATATGCTTGGGGCCCCAATGACATGCGGCATGAGTTTGGATCCCCCATAACATGCGGCATGCACGTGGGGCCCCCATGACATGCGGAATGCCTGCGGGGCCCCGATGACATGCGGCATGCACGCTGGGCCCCCATGACATGCGTCATGCATTTATGGCCCCCATAACATGCGGCAAGCATTTGGGCCACCATGTTATGCGGCATGCATTTGGGGCCCCCATGACTTGAGGCATGCATTTGGGGCCCCGATGACATGCAGCATGCATGTGGGGCCCCCATGACATGTGGCATGCATTTGGGGCCTGCATAACATGCTGCATGCATTTGAAGTACCTGAGACATGCGGCATGCACGTGGGGCCCCTATGACATGCCGCATGCATTTGGGGCCCCCATTATATGCGGCATGCATGTAGGGCCCCATGAAATGTGCCATGCATGTGGGGCCCCTATGACATGCGGCATGCATTTGTGAGACCCAAGACATGCGGCATGCACGTGGGGCCCCCATGACATGCCGCATGCATTTGGGGGCCCCATGACATGCGGCATGCACCTGGGACCCCCATGACATGAGTCATGCATTTGGGGCCGCCATGACATGCGGCATGCATTTGGGGCCCCCATGACATGCGGCATGTATTTGGATCCCCAATGAAATGCGACTTGCATGTGGGGCCCCCATGACATGCGGCATGCATTTGGGGCCCTCATGACATGTGGCATGCATTTGGGGCCCCCATGACATGCGGCATGCATTTGGGGCCCCCATGACATGCGGAATGCACGTGGGGCCCCCATGACATGCGGCATGCATGTAGGGCCCCCATGACATGCGGCATGCAGGCGGGGCCCTCATGACATGCGGCATGCATTTGGGGCCTCCATGACATGTGGCATGCATGTGGGTCCCCATGACATGCGGCATGCATGTGGGGCCCCCATGACATGCGGCATGCATTTGGGCCCCCATGACATGCGGCATGCATTTGGGGCCTGCACAACATGCTGCATGCATTTGGGGTACCTGAGACATGTGGCATGCACATGGGGCCCCCATAACATGCTGCATGCATTTGGGGTGCCCGAGACATGCGGCATGCACGTGGGGCCCCAATGACATGCGGCATGCATGCGGGGCCCTCATGACATGCGGCATTCATGTGTGGCCCCCATGATATGTGGCATGCATGTGGGACCCCCATAATATGTGGCATGCATTTGGGGCCCCCATGACATGCGGAATGCATGTAGGGCCCCCATGAAATGCGCCATGCATGTGGGGCCCCTATGACATGCGGCATGCATTTGTGAGCCCCAAGACATGCGGCATGCACCTGGGGCCCCCATGACATGCTGCATGCATTTGAATCCCCCATTACATGCGCCATGCATGTGGGGCCCCCATGACATGCTCCATGCATGTGGGGCCCCTATGACATGAGGCATGGATTTGGGGGGCCCCATGACATGCAGCATGCACGTGGGGCCCCCATGATATGCGGCATACATTTGTGGCCCCCGTGTCATGAGGCATGCACGTGGGGCCCCCATGATATGCGGCAAGCACGTGGGGCCCCAATGACATGCAGCATTCACGTGGGACCACCATAACATGCGGAATGCACGTGAGGCCCCCATGACATGCGGAATGCCTGCGGGGCCCCGATGACATGCGGCATGCAC
This sequence comes from Phyllobates terribilis, assembly GCF_046119375.1. Lineage (NCBI taxonomy): Eukaryota > Metazoa > Chordata > Amphibia > Anura > Dendrobatidae > Phyllobates > Phyllobates terribilis. The sequence goes on from NW_027362763.1 coordinate 610,674,671, forward strand.
GCTGGGCCCCCATGACATGCGTCATGCATTTATGGCCCCCATAACATGCGGCAAGCATTTGGGCCACCATGTTATGCGGCATGCATTTGGGGCCCCCATGACTTGAGGCATGCATTTGGGGCCCCGATGACATGCAGCATGCACGTGGGGCCCCTATGACATGCCGCATGCATTTGGGGCCCCCATGACATGCGGCATGCACCTGGGACCCCCATGACATGAGTCATGCATTTGGGGCCCCCATGACATGCGGCATGTATTTGGGTCCCCCATGAAATGCGACTTGCATGTGGGGCCCCCATGACATGCGGCATGCATTTGGGGCCCTCATGACATGTGGCATGCATTTGGGGCCCCCAATGACATGCGGCATGCATGTGGGGCCCTCATGACATGCGGCATGCATTTGGGGCCCCCATTATATGCGGCATGCATGTGGGGCCCCCATGATATGTGGCATGCATTTGGGGCCCCCATGACTTGAGGCATGCATTTGGGGCCCCTATGACATGCCACATGCATTTGGGGCCCCCATTACATGTGGCATGCACATGGGGCCCCCATGACATGTGGCATACGCTTGGGGCCCCAATGACATGTGGCATGAGTTTGAATCCCCCATGACTTGCGGCATGCACGTGGGCCCCCATGACATGAGTCATGCATTTGGGGCCGCCATGACATGCGGCATGCATTTGGGGCCCCCATGACATGCGGCATGCATTTGTGTCCACAATGAAATGAGGCATGCATGTGGGGCCCCCAGGACATGCGGCATGCATTTGGGGCCCCCATGACATGTGGTATGCACGTGGGGCCTCTATGACATGCCGCATGCATTTGGGGGCCCCATGACATGCGGCGTGCATTTGGGACCCCCATGACATGCGTCATGCATTTGGATCCCCCATTACATGCTGCATGCAAGTGGGGCCCCATGACAAGCGGCATGCATGTGGGCCCCCCATGACATGCGGAATGCATGTGGGGCCCCTATGACATGCGGCATGCATGTGGGACCCCCATGACATGCGGCATGCACGTTGGACCCCCATGACATGCGGCATGCACGTGGGGCCCCCATGACATGCGGCATGCATGTGGGGCCCCCATGACATGCTCCATGCATGTGGGGCCCCTATGACATGCGGCATACATTTGGGGGGGCCCATGACATGCGGCATGCACGTGGGGCCCCCATGACATGCGGCATACATTCGTGGCCCCCGTGACATGAGGCATGCACGTGGGGCCCCCATGACATGCGGCAATCACGTGGGGCCCCAATGACATGCAGCATGCACGTGGGAGCCCAATGACATGCGGAATGCACGTGAGTCCCCCATGACATGCGGAATGCCTGCGGGGCCCCAATGACATGCGGCATGCATGCGGGGCCCTCATGACATGCGGCATGCATGTGGGGCCCCCATTATATGTGGCATGCATTTGGGGCCCCCATGACATGCGGCATGTACGTGGGCCCCTCATGACATGCAGCATGCATTTGGGGCCCCCATGACATGCGGCATGCATGTAGGCCCCCATGAAATGCGCCATGCATGTGGGGCCCCTATGTCATGCGGCATGCATTTGTGGACCCCAAGACATGCGGCATGCACGTGGGGCCTCCATGGCATGCTGCATTCATTTGGGGCCCCCATGATATGCGGCATGCATTTGGGGCCCCATGACTTGAGGCATGCATTTGGGGCCCCCATGACATGCGGCATGCATTTGAATCCCCCATTACATGCGGCATGCACGTTGGGCCCCCATGACATGTGGAATGCACGTGGGGCCCCTATGCCATGCGACATGAATTTGGGAGCCCCAATACATGCGGCATGCATTTGGGGCCTGCATAACATGCTGCATGCATTTGGGGTACCTGAGACATGCGGCATGCACATGAGGCCCCCATAACATGCTGCATGCATTTGGGGCCCCATTACATGTGGCATGCAAATGGGGCCCCCAAGACATTCGACATATGCTTGGGGCCCCAATGACATGCGGCATGAGTTTGGATCCCCCATAACATGCGGCATGCACGTGGGGCCCCCATGACATGCGGCATGCATGTGGGGCCCCCATAACATGCTCCATGCATGTGGGGCCCCTATGACATGCGGCATGCATTTGGGGGGCCCATGACATGCGGCATACACTTGGGGCCCCCATGACATGCGGACAACATTTGTGGCCCCCGTGACATGAGGCATGCACTTGGGGCCCCCATGACATGCGGCAAGCACGTGGGGCCCCAATGACATGCAGCATGTACGTGGGGCCCCCATGACATGCGGAATGCACGTGAGGCCCCCATGACAAGTGGAATGCCTGCGGGGCCCCAATGACATGGGGCATGCATGCATTTGGGTCACCCATGAAATGCGGCATGCATGTGGGGCCCCCATGACATGTGGCATGCATGTGGGGTCCCATGATATGCGGCATGCAGTTGGGGCCCCAATACATGCGGAATGCACGTGGGGCCCCAATGACATGCAGCATGCCCGTGGGGCCCCCATGACATGCGGAATGCACGTGAGGCCCCCATGACATGCGGAATGCCTGCGGGGTCCCAATGACATGCGGCATGCATTTGGGGCCCCCATGACTTGAGGCATGCATTTGGGCCCCCCATGACATGCGGCATGCATGTGGGACCCCCATGACATGCGGCATGCATTTGAATACCCCATTACATGCGGCATGCACATGGGGCCTCCATGACATGCGGCATGCATTTGGGTCCCCCATGACATGCGGAATGCCTGCGGGGCCCCCATGACATGCGGCATGCATGCAGGGCCCTCATGACATGCGGCATGAATTTGGGGTCCCCATGACATTCGGCATGCACGTGGAGCCCCCTTGACATGCGACATTCATTTGGGGCCCCCATGACATGTGGCATGCATGTGGGGCTCCCATGACATGCGGCATGCATTTATGGCCCCATGGCATGCGGCATGCATGTGGGGCCCAAATGCTTGCCGCATGTCATGGGGGCCTCCATGACATCCGGCATGCATGTGGGGCACCCATGACTTGCGCCATGCACGTGGGGCCCCTATGCCATGCGGCATGAATTTGGGGGCCCCATTACATGCGGCATGCACGTGGAGCCCCCATGACATGCGGCATGCATTTGGGGCCTCCATGACATGCGGCATGCATGTGGGGCCGAATGACATGTGCCATGCATGTGGGGCCCCTATGACATGCGCCATGCATTTGGGGCCCCGATGACATGCGGCATGCATGTGGGGCCCCCATGACATGCGGCATGCATTTGGGGCCTGCATAACATGCTGCATGCACTTGGGGTACCTGAGACAATGCGGCATGCACGTGGGGCCCCCATAACATGCTGCATGCATTTGGGGTGCCCGAGACATGCGGCATGCACGTGGGGCCCCTATGACATGCCGCATGCATTTGGGGCCCCCATTACATGTGGCATGCACATGGGGCCTCCATGACATGCGGCATACGCTTGGGGCCCCAATGACATGCAGCATGAGTTTGGATCCCCCATGACATGCGGCATGCACGTGGGGCCCCATGACATGAGTCATGCATTTGAGGCCGCCATGACATGCAGCATGGATTTGGGGCCCCCATGACATGGGGCATGCACGTGGGGCCCCTATGACATGCGGCATGCACGTGGGGCCCTCATGACATGCAGCATGCATTTGAGGCCACTATGACATGCGGCATGCATTTGGGGGGCCCCATGACATGCGGCATGCACGTGGGGCCCCCATGACATGCGGCATACATTTGTGGCCCCGTGACATGAGGCATGCACGTGGGGCCCCCATGACATGCGGAATGCACGTGAGGCCCCCATGACATGAGGAATGCCTGCGGGGCCCCAATGACATGTGGCATGCATGCATTTGGGTCCCCCATGAAATGCGGCATGCATGTGGGGCCCCCATGACATGTGGCATGCATGTGGGGCCCCATGATATGCGTCATGCAGTTGGGGACCCCAATACATGCGGCATGCACGTTGGGCCCTCATGACATGCGGCAAGCACGTGGGGCCCCAATAACATGCAGCATGCACGTGGGGCCCCCATGACATGCGGAATGCACGTGAGGCCCCCATGACAAGTGGAATGCCTGCGGGGCCCCAATGACATGGGGCATGCATGCATTTGGGTCCCCCATGAAATGCGGCATGCATGTGGGGCCCCTATGTCTTGAGCCATGCATTTGGGGCCCCCATGACATGCGGCATGTACGTGGGCCCCTCATGACATGCAGCATGCATTTGGGGCCCCCATGACATGCGGCATGCATGTAGGCCCCCATGAAATGCGCCATGCATGTGGGGCCCCTATGTCATGCGGCATGCATTTGTGGGCCCCAAGACATGCGGCATGCATTTGAATTCCCCCATTACATGAGGCATGCACGTGGGGCCCCCATGACATGTGGCATGCATTTGGGGCCCCCATGACATGCGGAATGCACGTGGGGCCCCTATGACATGCGACATGAATTTGGGAGCCCCAATACATGCGGCATGCATTTGGGGGGGCCCATGACATGCGGCATGCACGTGGGGCCCCCATGACATGCGGCATACATTCGTGGCCCCCGTGACATGAGGCATGCACGTGGGGCCCCCATGACATGCGGCAATCACGTGGGGCCCCAATGACATGCAGCATGCACGTGGGAGCCCAATGACATGCGGAATGCACGTGAGTCCCCCATGACATGCGGAATGCCTGCGGGGCCCCAATGACATGCGGCATGCATGCGGGGCCCTCATGACATGCGGCATGCATGTGGGGCCCCCATTATATGTGGCATGCATTTGGGGCCCCCATGACATGCGGCATGTACGTGGGCCCCTCATGACATGCAGCATGCATTTGGGGCCCCCATGACATGCGGCATGCATGTAGGCCCCCATGAAATGCGCCATGCATGTGGGGCCCCTATGTCATGCGGCATGCATTTGTGGACCCCAAGACATGCGGCATGCACGTGGGGCCTCCATGGCATGCTGCATTCATTTGGGGCCCCCATGATATGCGGCATGCATTTGGGGCCCCATGACTTGAGGCATGCATTTGAATCCCCCATTACATGCGGCATGCACGTTGGGCCCCCATGACATGTGGAATGCACGTGGGGCCCCTATGCCATGCGACATGAATTTGGGAGCCCCAATACATGCGGCATGCATTTGGGGCCTGCATAACATGCTGCATGCATTTGGGGTACCTGAGACATGCGGCATGCACATGAGGCCCCCATAACATGCTGCATGCATTTGGGGCCCCATTACATGTGGCATGCAAATGGGGCCCCCAAGACATGCGACATATGCTTGGGGCCCCAATGACATGCGGCATGAGTTTGGATCCCCCATAACATGCGGCATGCACGTGGGGCCCCCATGACATGCGGCATGCATGTGGGGCCCCCATAACATGCTCCATGCATGTGGGGCCCCTATGACATGCGGCATGCATTTGGGGGGCCCATGACATGCGGCATACACTTGGGGCCCCCATGACATGCGGACAACATTTGTGGCCCCCGTGACATGAGGCATGCACTTGGGGCCCCCATGACATGCGGCAAGCACGTGGGGCCCCAATGACATGCAGCATGTACGTGGGGCCCCCATGACATGCGGAATGCACGTGAGGCCCCCATGACAAGTGGAATGCCTGCGGGGCCCCAATGACATGGGGCATGCATGCATTTGGGTCACCCATGAAATGCGGCATGCATGTGGGGCCCCCATGACATGTGGCATGCATGTGGGGTCCCATGATATGCGGCATGCAGTTGGGGCCCCAATACATGCGGAATGCACGTGGGGCCCCAATGACATGCAGCATGCCCGTGGGGCCCCCATGACATGCGGAATGCACGTGAGGCCCCCATGACATGCGGAATGCCTGCGGGGCCCCCATGACATGCGGCATGCATTTGGGGCCCCCATGACTTGAGGCATGCATTTGGGCCCCCATGACATGCGGCATGCATGTGGGACCCCCATGCCATGCGGCATGCATTTGAATCCCCCATTACATGCGGCATGCACGTGGGGCCTCCATGACATGCGGCATGCATTTGGGCCCCCCATGACATGCGGAATGCCTGCGGGGCCCCCATGACATGCGGCATGCATGCAGGGCCCTCATGACATGCGGCATGAATTTGCGGTCCCCATGACATGCGGCATGCACGTGGGGCCCCCTTGACATGCGACATTCATTTGGGGCCCCCATGACATGTGGCATGCATGTGGGGCTCCCATGATATGCGGCATGCATTTGGGGCCCCCATGACATGTGGCATGCATGTGGGGCTCCCATGATATGCGCCATGCATGTGGGGCCCCTATGACATGCGGCATGCATTTGTGGGCCCCAAGATATGCGGCATGCATGTGGGGCCCCTATGACATTCGGCATCCATTTGGGGGGCCCAATGACATGCGGCATGCACGTGGGGCCCCCATGAAATGCGGCATGTCTGCGGGGCCCACATGACGTGCAGCATGCATTTGGATCCCCCATTACATGCTGCATGCAAGTGGGGCCCCCATGAAATGCGCCATGCATGTGGGGCCCCTATGACATGCTGCATGAATTTGGGGCCCCCAATACATGCGGCATGCTTGTTCGGCCCACAAGACATGCGGCATGCATTTGGGGCCCCCATGACTTGAGGCATGCATTTGGGGCCCCCATGACATGCGGCATGCATGTGGGACCCCCATGACATGCGGCATGCATTTGAATCCCCCATTACATGCGGCATGCACATGGGGCCTCCATGACATGCGGCATGCATTTGGGTCCCCCATGACATGCGGAATGCCTGCGGGGCCCCCATGACATGCGGCATGCATGCAGGGCCCTCATGACATGCGGCATGAATTTGGGGTCCCCATGACATTCGGCATGCACGTGGAGCCCCCTTGACATGCGACATTCATTTGGGGCCCCCATGACATGTGGCATGCATGTGGGGCTCCCATGACATGCGGCATGCATTTATGGCCCCATGGCATGCGGCATGCATGTGGGGCCCAAATGCTTGCCGCATGTCATGGGGGCCTCCATGACATCCGGCATGCATGTGGGGCACCCATGACTTGCGCCATGCACGTGGGGCCCCTATGCCATGCGGCATGAATTTGGAGGCCCCATTACATGCGGCATGCACGTGGAGCCCCCATGACATGCGGCATGCATTTGGGGCCTCCATGACATGCGGCATGCATGTGGGGCCGAATGACATGTGCCATGCATGTGGGGCCCCTATGACATGCGCCATGCATTTGGGGCCCCGATGACATGCGGCATGCATGTGGGGCCCCCATGACATGCGGCATGCATTTGGGGCCTGCATAACATGCTGCATGCACTTGGGGTACCTGAGACAATGCGGCATGCACGTGGGGCCCCCATAACATGCTGCATGCATTTGGGGTGCCCGAGACATGCGGCATGCACGTGGGGCCCCTATGACATGCCGCATGCATTTGGGGCCCCCATTACATGTGGCATGCACATGGGGCCTCCATGACATGCGGCATACGCTTGGGGCCCCAATGACATGCAGCATGAGTTTGGATCCCCCATGACATGCGGCATGCACGTGGGGCCCCATGACATGAGTCATGCATTTGAGGCCGCCATGACATGCAGCATGGATTTGGGGCCCCCATGACATGGGGCATGCACGTGGGGCCCCTATGACATGCGGCATGCACGTGGGGCCCTCATGACATGCAGCATGCATTTGAGGCCACTATGACATGCGGCATGCATTTGGGGGGCCCCATGACATGCGGCATGCACGTGGGGCCCCCATGACATGCGGCATACATTTGTGGCCCCGTGACATGAGGCATGCACGTGGGGCCCCCATGACATGCGGAATGCACGTGAGGCCCCCATGACATGAGGAATGCCTGCGGGGCCCCAATGACATGTGGCATGCATGCATTTGGGTCCCCCATGAAATGCGGCATGCATGTGGGGCCCCCATGACATGTGGCATGCATGTGGGGCCCCATGATATGCGTCATGCAGTTGGGGACCCCAATACATGCGGCATGCACGTTGGGCCCTCATGACATGCGGCAAGCACGTGGGGCCCCAATAACATGCAGCATGCACGTGGGGCCCCCATGACATGCGGAATGCACGTGAGGCCCCCATGACAAGTGGAATGCCTGCGGGGCCCCAATGACATGGGGCATGCATGCATTTGGGTCCCCCATGAAATGCGGCATGCATGTGGGGCCCCTATGACTTGAGCCATGCATTTGGGGCCCCCATGACATGCGGCATGTACGTGGGCCCCTCATGACATGCAGCATGCATTTGGGGCCCCCATGACATGCGGCATGCATGTAGGCCCCCATGAAATGCGCCATGCATGTGGGGCCCCTATGTCATGCGGCATGCATTTGTGGGCCCCAAGACATGCGGCATGCATTTGAATTCCCCCATTACATGAGGCATGCACGTGGGGCCCCCATGACATGTGGCATGCATTTGGGGCCCCCATGACATGCGGAATGCACGTGGGGCCCCTATGACATGCGACATGAATTTGGGAGCCCCAATACATGCGGCATGCATTTGGGGGGGCCCATGACATGCGGCATGCACGTGGGGCCCCCATGACATGCGGCATACATTCGTGGCCCCCGTGACATGAGGCATGCACGTGGGGCCCCCATGACATGCGGCAATCACGTGGGGCCCCAATGACATGCAGCATGCACGTGGGAGCCCAATGACATGCGGAATGCACGTGAGTCCCCCATGACATGCGGAATGCCTGCGGGGCCCCAATGACATGCGGCATGCATGCGGGGCCCTCATGACATGCGGCATGCATGTGGGGCCCCCATTATATGTGGCATGCATTTGGGGCCCCCATGACATGCGGCATGTACGTGGGCCCCTCATGACATGCAGCATGCATTTGGGGCCCCCATGACATGCGGCATGCATGTAGGCCCCCATGAAATGCGCCATGCATGTGGGGCCCCTATGTCATGCGGCATGCATTTGTGGACCCCAAGACATGCGGCATGCACGTGGGGCCTCCATGGCATGCTGCATTCATTTGGGGCCCCCATGATATGCGGCATGCATTTGGGGCCCCATGACTTGAGGCATGCATTTGGGGCCCCCATGACATGCGGCATGCATTTGAATCCCCCATTACATGCGGCATGCACGTTGGGCCCCCATGACATGTGGAATGCACGTGGGGCCCCTATGCCATGCGACATGAATTTGGGAGCCCCAATACATGCGGCATGCATTTGGGGCCTGCATAACATGCTGCATGCATTTGGGGTACCTGAGACATGCGGCATGCACATGAGGCCCCCATAACATGCTGCATGCATTTGGGGCCCCATTACATGTGGCATGCAAATGGGGCCCCCAAGACATGCGACATATGCTTGGGGCCCCAATGACATGCGGCATGAGTTTGGATCCCCCATAACATGCGGCATGCACGTGGGGCCCCCATGACATGCGGCATGCATGTGGGGCCCCCATAACATGCTCCATGCATGTGGGGCCCCTATGACATGCGGCATGCATTTGGGGGGCCCATGACATGCGGCATACACTTGGGGCCCCCATGACATGCGGACAACATTTGTGGCCCCCGTGACATGAGGCATGCACTTGGGGCCCCCATGACATGCGGCAAGCACGTGGGGCCCCAATGACATGCAGCATGTACGTGGGGCCCCCATGACATGCGGAATGCACGTGAGGCCCCCATGACAAGTGGAATGCCTGCGGGGCCCCAATGACATGGGGCATGCATGCATTTGGGTCACCCATGAAATGCGGCATGCATGTGGGGCCCCCATGACATGTGGCATGCATGTGGGGTCCCATGATATGCGGCATGCAGTTGGGGCCCCAATACATGCGGAATGCACGTGGGGCCCCAATGACATGCAGCATGCCCGTGGGGCCCCCATGACATGCGGAATGCACGTGAGGCCCCCATGACATGCGGAATGCCTGCGGGGCCCCCATGACATGCGGCATGCATTTGGGGCCCCCATGACTTGAGGCATGCATTTGGGCCCCCATGACATGCGGCATGCATGTGGGACCCCCATGCCATGCGGCATGCATTTGAATCCCCCATTACATGCGGCATGCACGTGGGGCCTCCATGACATGCGGCATGCATTTGGGCCCCCCATGACATGCGGAATGCCTGCGGGGCCCCCATGACATGCGGCATGCATGCAGGGCCCTCATGACATGCGGCATGAATTTGCGGTCCCCATGACATGCGGCATGCACGTGGGGCCCCCTTGACATGCGACATTCATTTGGGGCCCCCATGACATGTGGCATGCATGTGGGGCTCCCATGATATGCGGCATGCATTTGGGGCCCCCATGACATGTGGCATGCATGTGGGGCTCCCATGATATGCGCCATGCATGTGGGGCCCCTATGACATGCGGCATGCATTTGTGGGCCCCAAGATATGCGGCATGCATGTGGGGCCCCTATGACATTCGGCATCCATTTGGGGGGCCCAATGACATGCGGCATGCACGTGGGGCCCCCATGAAATGCGGCATGTCTGCGGGGCCCACATGACGTGCAGCATGCATTTGGATCCCCCATTACATGCTGCATGCAAGTGGGGCCCCCATGAAATGCGCCATGCATGTGGGGCCCCTATGACATGCTGCATGAATTTGGGGCCCCCAATACATGCGGCATGCTTGTTCGGCCCACAAGACATGCGGCATGCATTTGGGGCCCCCATGACTTGAGGCATGCATTTGGGGCCCCCATGACATGCGGCATGCATGTGGGACCCCCATGACATGCGGCATGCATTTGAATCCCCCATTACATGCGGCATGCACATGGGGCCTCCATGACATGCGGCATGCATTTGGGTCCCCCATGACATGCGGAATGCCTGCGGGGCCCCCATGACATGCGGCATGCATGCAGGGCCCTCATGACATGCGGCATGAATTTGGGGTTCCCATGACATTCGGCATGCACGTGGAGCCCCCTTGACATGCGACATTCATTTGGGGCCCCCATGACATGTGGCATGCATGTGGGGCTCCCATGACATGCGGCATGCATTTATGGCCCCATGGCATGCGGCATGCATGTGGGGCCCAAATGCTTGCCGCATGTCATGGGGGCCTCCATGACATCCGGCATGCATGTGGGGCACCCATGACTTGCGCCATGCACGTGGGGCCCCTATGCCATGCGGCATGAATTTGGGGGCCCCATTACATGCGGCATGCACGTGGAGCCCCCATGACATGCGGCATGCATTTGGGGCCTCCATGACATGCGGCATGCATGTGGGGCCGAATGACATGTGCCATGCATGTGGGGCCCCTATGACATGCGCCATGCATTTGGGGCCCCGATGACATGCGGCATGCATGTGGGGCCCCCATGACATGCGGCATGCATTTGGGGCCTGCATAACATGCTGCATGCACTTGGGGTACCTGAGACAATGCGGCATGCACGTGGGGCCCCCATAACATGCTGCATGCATTTGGGGTGCCCGAGACATGCGGCATGCACGTGGGGCCCCTATGACATGCCGCATGCATTTGGGGCCCCATTACATGTGGCATGCACATGGGGCCTCCATGACATGCGGCATACGCTTGGGGCCCCAATGACATGCAGCATGAGTTTGGATCCCCCATGACATGCGGCATGCACGTGGGGCCCCATGACATGAGTCATGCATTTGAGGCCGCCATGACATGCAGCATGGATTTGGGGCCCCCATGACATGGGGCATGCACGTGGGGCCCCTATGACATGCGGCATGCACGTGGGGCCCTCATGACATGCAGCATGCATTTGAGGCCACTATGACATGCGGCATGCATTTGGGGGGCCCCATGACATGCGGCATGCACGTGGGGCCCCCATGACATGCGGCATACATTTGTGGCCCCGTGACATGAGGCATGCACGTGGGGCCCCCATGACATGCGGAATGCACGTGAGGCCCCCATGACATGAGGAATGCCTGCGGGGCCCCAATGACATGTGGCATGCATGCATTTGGGTCCCCCATGAAATGCGGCATGCATGTGGGGCCCCCATGACATGTGGCATGCATGTGGGGCCCCATGATATGCGTCATGCAGTTGGGGACCCCAATACATGCGGCATGCACGTTGGGCCCTCATGACATGCGGCAAGCACGTGGGGCCCCAATAACATGCAGCATGCACGTGGGGCCCCCATGACATGCGGCATGCATGTGGGGCCCCTATGACTTGAGCCATGCATTTGGGGCCCCCATGACATGCGGCATGTACGTGGGCCCCTCATGACATGCAGCATGCATTTGGGGCCCCCATGACATGCGGCATGCATGTAGGCCCCCATGAAATGCGCCATGCATGTGGGGCCCCTATGTCATGCGGCATGCATTTGTGGGCCCCAAGACATGCGGCATGCATTTGAATTCCCCCATTACATGAGGCATGCACGTGGGGCCCCCATGACATGTGGCATGCATTTGGGGCCCCCATGACATGCGGAATGCACGTGGGGCCCCTATGACATGCGACATGAATTTGGGAGCCCCAATACATGCGGCATGCATTTGGGGGGGCCCATGACATGCGGCATGCACGTGGGGCCCCCATGACATGCGGCATACATTCGTGGCCCCCGTGACATGAGGCATGCACGTGGGGCCCCCATGACATGCGGCAATCACGTGGGGCCCCAATGACATGCAGCATGCACGTGGGAGCCCAATGACATGCGGAATGCACGTGAGTCCCCCATGACATGCGGAATGCCTGCGGGGCCCCAATGACATGCGGCATGCATGCGGGGCCCTCATGACATGCGGCATGCATGTGGGGCCCCCATTATATGTGGCATGCATTTGGGGCCCCCATGACATGCGGCATGTACGTGGGCCCCTCATGACATGCAGCATGCATTTGGGGCCCCCATGACATGGGCATGCATGTAGGCCCCCATGAAATGCGCCATGCATGTGGGGCCCCTATGTCATGCGGCATGCATTTGTGGACCCCAAGACATGCGGCATGCACCTTGGGGCCTCCATGGCATGCTGCATTCATTTGGGGCCCCCATGATATGCGGCATGCATTTGGGGCCCCATGACTTGAGGCATGCATTTGGGGCCCCCATGACATGCGGCATGCATTTGAATCCCCCATTACATGCGGCATGCACGTTGGGCCCCCATGACATGTGGAATGCACGTGGGGCCCCTATGCCATGCGACATGAATTTGGGAGCCCCAATACATGCGGCATGCATTTGGGGCCTGCATAACATGCTGCATGCATTTGGGGTACCTGAGACATGCGGCATGCACATGAGGCCCCCATAACATGCTGCATGCATTTGGGGCCCCATTACATGTGGCATGCAAATGGGGCCCCCAAGACATGCGACATATGCTTGGGGCCCCAATGACATGCGGCATGAGTTTGGATCCCCCATAACATGCGGCATGCACGTGGGGCCCCCATGACATGCGGCATGCATGTGGGGCCCCCATAACATGCTCCATGCATGTGGGGCCCCTATGACATGCGGCATGCATTTGGGGGGCCCATGACATGCGGCATACACTTGGGGCCCCCATGACATGCGGACAACATTTGTGGCCCCCGTGACATGAGGCATGCACTTGGGGCCCCCATGACATGCGGCAAGCACGTGGGGCCCCAATGACATGCAGCATGTACGTGGGGCCCCCATGACATGCGGAATGCACGTGAGGCCCCCATGACAAGTGGAATGCCTGCGGGGCCCCAATGACATGGGGCATGCATGCATTTGGGTCACCCATGAAATGCGGCATGCATGTGGGGCCCCCATGACATGTGGCATGCATGTGGGGTCCCATGATATGCGGCATGCAGTTGGGGCCCCAGTACATGCGGAATGCACGTGGGGCCCCAATGACATGCAGCATGCCCGTGGGGCCCCCATGACATGCGGAATGCACGTGAGGCCCCCATGACATGCGGAATGCCTGCGGGGCCCCCATGACATGCGGCATGCATTTGGGGCCCCCATGACTTGAGGCATGCATTTGGGCCCCCATGACATGCGGCATGCATGTGGGACCCCCATGCCATGCGGCATGCATTTGAATCCCCCATTACATGCGGCATGCACGTGGGGCCTCCATGACATGCGGCATGCATTTGGGCCCCCCATGACATGCGGAATGCCTGCGGGGCCCCCATGACATGCGGCATGCATGCAGGGCCCTCATGACATGCGGCATGAATTTGCGGTCCCCATGACATGCGGCATGCACGTGGGGCCCCCTTGACATGCGACATTCATTTGGGGCCCCCATGACATGTGGCATGCATGTGGGGCTCCCATGATATGCGGCATGCATTTGGGGCCCCCATGACATGTGGCATGCATGTGGGGCTCCCATGATATGCGCCATGCATGTGGGGCCCCTATGACATGCGGCATGCATTTGTGGGCCCCAAGATATGCGGCATGCATGTGGGGCCCCTATGACATTCGGCATCCATTTGGGGGGCCCAATGACATGCGGCATGCACGTGGGGCCCCCATGAAATGCGGCATGTCTGCGGGGCCCACATGACGTGCAGCATGCATTTGGATCCCCCATTACATGCTGCATGCAAGTGGGGCCCCCATGAAATGCGCCATGCATGTGGGGCCCCTATGACATGCTGCATGAATTTGGGGCCCCCAATACATGCGGCATGCTTGTTCGGCCCACAAGACATGCGGCATGCATTTGGGGCCCCCATGACTTGAGGCATGCATTTGGGGCCCCCATGACATGCGGCATGCATGTGGGACCCCCATGACATGCGGCATGCATTTGAATCCCCCATTACATGCGGCATGCACATGGGGCCTCCATGACATGCGGCATGCATTTGGGTCCCCCATGACATGCGGAATGCCTGCGGGGCCCCCATGACATGCGGCATGCATGCAGGGCCCTCATGACATGCGGCATGAATTTGGGGTCCCCATGACATTCGGCATGCACGTGGAGCCCCCTTGACATGCGACATTCATTTGGGGCCCCCATGACATGTGGCATGCATGTGGGGCTCCCATGACATGCGGCATGCATTTATGGCCCCATGGCATGCGGCATGCATGTGGGGCCCAAATGCTTGCCGCATGTCATGGGGGCCTCCATGACATCCGGCATGCATGTGGGGCACCCATGACTTGCGCCATGCACGTGGGGCCCCTATGCCATGCGGCATGAATTTGGGGGCCCCATTACATGCGGCATGCACGTGGAGCCCCCATGACATGCGGCATGAATTTGGGGCCTCCATGACATGCGGCATGCATGTGGGGCCGAATGACATGTGCCATGCATGTGGGGCCCCTATGACATGCGCCATGCATTTGGGGCCCCGATGACATGCGGCATGCATGTGGGGCCCCCATGACATGCGGCATGCATTTGGGGCCTGCATAACATGCTGCATGCACTTGGGGTACCTGAGACAATGCGGCATGCACGTGGGGCCCCCATAACATGCTGCATGCATTTGGGGTGCCCGAGACATGCGGCATGCACGTGGGGCCCCTATGACATGCCGCATGCATTTGGGGCCCCCATTACATGTGGCATGCACATGGGGCCTCCATGACATGCGGCATACGCTTGGGGCCCCAATGACATGCAGCATGAGTTTGGATCCCCCATGACATGCGGCATGCACGTGGGGCCCCATGACATGAGTCATGCATTTGAGGCCGCCATGACATGCAGCATGGATTTGGGGCCCCCATGACATGGGGCATGCACGTGGGGCCCCTATGACATGCGGCATGCACGTGGGGCCCTCATGACATGCAGCATGCATTTGAGGCCACTATGACATGCGGCATGCATTTGGGGGGCCCCATGACATGCGGCATGCACGTGGGGCCCCCATGACATGCGGCATACATTTGTGGCCCCGTGACATGAGGCATGCACGTGGGGCCCCCATGACATGCGGCAAGCACGTGGGACCCAATGACATGCAGCATGTACGTGGGGCCCCCATGACATGCGGAATGCACGTGAGGCCCCCATGACATGAGGAATGCCTGCGGGGCCCCAATGACATGTGGCATGCATGCATTTGGGTCCCCCATGAAATGCGGCATGCATGTGGGGCCCCCATGACATGTGGCATGCATGTGGGGCCCCATGATATGCGTCATGCAGTTGGGGACCCCAATACATGCGGCATGCACGTTGGGCCCTCATGACATGCGGCAAGCACGTGGGGCCCCAATAACATGCAGCATGCACGTGGGGCCCCCATGACATGCGGAATGCACGTGAGGCCCCATGACAATTGGAATGCCTGCGGGGCCCCAATGACATGGGGCATGCATGCATTTGGGTCCCCCATGAAATGCGGCATGCATGTGGGGCCCCTATGACTTGAGCCATGCATTTGGGGCCCCCATGACATGCGGCCTGTACGTGGGCCCCTCATGACATGCAGCATGCATTTGGGGCCCCCATGACATGCGGCATGCATGTAGGCCCCCATGAAATGCGCCATGCATGTGGGGCCCCTATGTCATGCGTCATGCATTTGTGGGCCCCAAGACATGCGGCATGCATTTGAATTCCCCCATTACATGAGGCATGCACGTGGGGCCCCCATGACATGTGGCATGCATTTGGGGCCCCATGACATGCGGAATGCACGTGGGGCCCCTATGACATGCAACATGAATTTGGGAGCCCCAATACATGCGGCATGCATTTGGGGCCTGCATAACATGCTGCATGCATTTGGGGTACCTGAGACATGCGGCATGCACATGAGGCCCCCATAACATGCTGCATGCATTTGGGGCCCCCATTACATGTGGCATGCAAATGGGGCCCCCATGACATGCGACATATGCTTGGGGCCCCAATGACATGCGGCATGAGTTTGGATCCCCCATAACATGCGGCATGCACGTGGGGCCCCCATGACATGCGGCATGCATGTGGGGACCCCATGACATGCTCCATGCATGTGGGGCCCCTATGACATGCGGCATGCATTTGGGGGTCCCATGACATGCGGCATACACGTGGGGCCCCCATGACATGCGGACAACATTTGTGGCCCCCGTGACATGAGGCATGCACTTGGGGCCCCCATGACATGCGGCAAGCACGCAGGGCCCCAATGACATGCAGCATGTACGTGGGGCCCCCATGACATGCGGAATGCACGTGATGCCCCCATGACAAGTGGAATGCCTGTGGGGCCCCAATGACATGGGGCATGCATGCATTTGGGTCCCCCATGAAATGCGGCATGCA
This sequence comes from Phyllobates terribilis, assembly GCF_046119375.1. Taxonomy (NCBI): domain Eukaryota; kingdom Metazoa; phylum Chordata; class Amphibia; order Anura; family Dendrobatidae; genus Phyllobates; species Phyllobates terribilis. Next base: position 610,692,080 of record NW_027362763.1, read on the forward strand.
TGTGGGGCCCCCATGACATGTGGCATGCATGTGGGGTCCCATGATATGCGGCATGCAGTTGGGGCCCCCAATACATGCGGCATGCACGTGGGGCCCCAATGACATGCAGCATGCCCGTGGGGCCCCCATGACATGCGGAATGCACGTGAGGCCCCCATGACATGCGGAATGCCTGCGGGGCCCCCTTGATATGCGGCATGCATTTGGGGCCCCCATGACTTGAGGCATGCATTTGGGGCCCCCATGACATGTGGCATGCATGTGGGACCACAATGACATGCGGCATGCATTTGAATCCCCCATTACATGCGGCATGCAGGTGGTTCCCCCATGACATGCGGCATGCATTTGGGGCCCCCAATACATGCGGCATGCACGTTGGGCCCCATGACATGCTCCATGCATGTGGGGCCCCTATGACATGCGGCATGCATTTGGGGGGCCCCATGACATGTGGCATGCACGTGGGGCCACCATGACATGTGGCATACATTTGTGGCCCCCGTGACATGAGGCATGCACGTGGGGCCCCCATGACATGCGGCATACATTTATGGCCCCCATGACATGCGGCAAGCATTTGGGCCCCCATGACATGCGGCATGCATGTGGGGCCCCCATGACATGCGACATTCATTTGGGGCCCCCATGACATGTGGCATGCATGTGGGGTCCCATGATATGCGGCATGCAGTTGGGGCCCCAATACATGTTTCATGCACGTTGGGCACCCATGACATGTGACATGCATTTATGGCCCCATGACATGCGGCATGAATTTGGGCCCTCATGAAATGTGCCATGCATGTGGGGCCCCTATGACATGCGGCATGCATTTGTGGGCCCCCATTATATGTGGCATGCATTTGGGGCCCCCATGACTTGAAGCATGCATTTGGGGCCCCCATGACATGCGGCATGCATGTAGGGCCCCCATGAAATGCGCCATGCATGTGGGGCCCCTATAACATGCGGCATGCATTTGTGGGCCCCAAGACATGCGGCATGCATATGGGGCCCCCATGACATGCTGCATGCGTTTGGGGCCCCTAAGATATGCGGCATGCATTTGGGGCCCCTATGACTTGAGTCATGCATTTGGGGCCCCCATGACATGCGGCATGTACGTGGGCCCCTCATGACATGCAGCATGCATTTGGGGCCCCCATGACATGCGGCATGCATGTAGGCCCCCATGAAATGCGCCATGCATGTGGGGCCCCTATGTCATGCGGCATGCATTTGTGGACCCCAAGACATGCGGCATGCACGTTGGGCCTCCATGGCATGCTGCATTCATTTGGGGCCCCCATGATATGCGGCATGCATTTGGGGCCCCATGACTTGAGGCATGCATTTGGGGCCCCCATGACATGCGGCATGCATTTGAATCCCCCATTACATGCGGCATGCACGTTGGGCCCCCATGACATGTGGAATGCACGTGGGGCCCCTATGCCATGCGACATGAATTTGGGAGCCCCAATACATGCGGCATGCATTTGGGGCCTGCATAACATGCTGCATGCATTTGGGGTACCTGAGACATGCGGCATGCACATGAGGCCCCCATAACATGCTGCATGCATTTGGGGCCCCATTACATGTGGCATGCAAATGGGGCCCCCATGACATGCGACATATGCTTGGGGCCCCAATGACATGCGGCATGAGTTTGGATCCCCCATAACATGCGGAATGCACGTGGGGCCCCCATGACATGCGGCATGCATGTGGGGCCCCCATGACATGCTCCATGCATGTGGGGCCCCTATGACATGCGGCATGCATTTGGGGGGCCCATGACATGCGGCATACACTTGGGGCCCCCATGACATGCGGACAACATTTGTGGCCCCCGTGACATGAGGCATGCACTTGGGGCCCCCATGACATGCGGCAAGCACGTGGGGCCCCAATGACATGCAGCATGTACGTGGGGCCCCCATGACATGTGGAATGCACGTGAGGCCCCCATGACAAGTGGAATGCCTGCGGGGCCCCAATGACATGGGGCATGCATGCATTTGGGTCACCCATGAAATGCGGCATGCATGTGGGGCCCCCATGACATGTGGCATGCATGTGGGGTCCCATGATATGCGGCATGCAGTTGGGGCCCCAATACATGCGGAATGCACGTGGGGCCCCAATGACATGCAGCATGCCCGTGGGGCCCCCATGACATGCGGAATGCACGTGAGGCCCCCATGACATGCGGAATGCCTGCGGGGCCCCCATGACATGCGGCATGCATTTGGGGCCCCCATGACTTGAGGCATGCATTTGGGCCCCCATGACATGCGGCATGCATGTGGGACCCCCATGCCATGCGGCATGCATTTGAATCCCCCATTACATGCGGCATGCACGTGGGGCCTCCATGACATGCGGCATGCATTTGGGCCCCACATGACATGCGGAATGCCTGCGGGGCCCCCATGACATGCGGCATGCATGCAGGGCCCTCATGACATGCGGCATGAATTTGCGGTCCCCATGACATGCGGCATGCACGTGGGGCCCCCTTGACATGCGACATTCATTTGGGCCCCCCATGACATGTGGCATGCATGTGGGGCTCCCATGATATGCGGCATGCATTTGGGGCCCCCATGACATGTGGCATGCATGTGGGGCTCCCATGATATGCGCCATGCATGTGGGGCCCCTATGACATGCGGCATGCATTTGTGGGCCCCAAGATATGCGGCATGCATGTGGTGCCCCTATGACATTCGGCATCCATTTGGGGGGCCCAATGACATGCGGCATGCACGTGGGGCCCCCATGAAATGCGGCATGTCTGCGGGGCCCACATGACGTGCAGCATGCATTTGGATCCCCCATTACATGCTGCATGCAAGTGGGGCCCCCATGAAATGCGCCATGCATGTGGGGCCCCTATGACATGCTGCATGAATTTGGGGCCCCCAATACATGCGGCATGCTTGTTCGGCCCACAAGACATGCGGCATGCATTTATGGCCCCCATGACATGCGGCAAGCATTTGAGCCCCCATGACATGCGGCATGCATTTGGGGCCCCATGACATGTGGCATGCATGTGGGGTCCCAATGACATGCGGCATGCATTTGGGGCCCCCATGACTTGAGGCATGCATTTGGGGCCCCCATGACATGCGGCATGCATGTGGGACCCCCATGACATGCGGCATGCATTTGAATCCCCCATTACATGCGGCATGCACATGGGGCCTCCATGACATGCGGCATGCATTTGGGTCCCCCATGACATGCGGAATGCCTGCGGGGCCCCCATGACATGCGGCATGCATGCAGGGCCCTCATGACATGCGGCATGAATTTGGGGTCCCCATGACATTCGGCATGCACGTGGAGCCCCCTTGACATGCGACATTCATTTGGGGCCCCCATGACATGTGGCATGCATGTGGGGCTCCCATGACATGCGGCATGCATTTATGGCCCCATGGCATGCGGCATGCATGTGGGGCCCAAATGCTTGCCGCATGTCATGGGGGCCTCCATGACATCCGGCATGCATGTGGGGCACCCATGACTTGCGCCATGCACGTGGGGCCCCTATGCCATGCGGCATGAATTTGGGGGCCCCATTACATGCGGCATGCACGTGGAGCCCCCATGACATGCGGCATGCATTTGGGGCCTCCATGACATGCGGCATGCATGTGGGGCCGAATGACATGTGCCATGCATGTGGGGCCCCTATGACATGCGCCATGCATTTGGGGCCCCGATGACATGCGGCATGCATGTGGGGCCCCCATGACATGCGGCATGCATTTGGGGCCTGCATAACATGCTGCATGCACTTGGGGTACCTGAGACAATGCGGCATGCACGTGGGGCCCCCATAACATGCTGCATGCATTTGGGGTGCCCGAGACATGCGGCATGCACGTGGGGCCCCTATGACATGCCGCATGCATTTGGGGCCCCCATTACATGTGGCATGCACATGGGGCCTCCATGACATGCGGCATACGCTTGGGGCCCCAATGACATGCAGCATGAGTTTGGATCCCCCATGACATGCGGCATGCACGTGGGGCCCCATGACATGAGTCATGCATTTGAGGCCGCCATGACATGCAGCATGGATTTGGGGCCCCCATGACATGGGGCATGCACGTGGGGCCCCTATGACATGCGGCATGCACGTGGGGCCCTCATGACATGCAGCATGCATTTGAGGCCACTATGACATGCGGCATGCATTTGGGGGGCCCCATGACATGCGGCATGCACGTGGGGCCCCCATGACATGCGGCATACATTTGTGGCCCCGTGACATGAGGCATGCACGTGGGGCCCCCATGACATGCGGCAAGCACGTGGGACCCAATGACATGCAGCATGTACGTGGGGCCCCCATGACATGCGGAATGCACGTGAGGCCCCCATGACATGAGGAATGCCTGCGGGGCCCCAATGACATGTGGCATGCATGCATTTGGGTCCCCCATAAAATGCGGCATGCATGTGGGGCCCCCATGACATGTGGCATGCATGTGGGGCCCCATGATATGCGTCATGCAGTTGGGGACCCCAATACATGCGGCATGCACGTTGGGCCCTCATGACATGCGGCAAGCACGTGGGGCCCCAATAACATGCAGCATGCACGTGGGGCCCCCATGACATGCGGAATGCACGTGAGGCCCCCATGACAAGTGGAATGCCTGCGGGGCCCCAATGACATGGGGCATGCATGCATTTGGGTCCCCCATGAAATGCGGCATGCATGTGGGGCCCCTATGACTTGAGCCATGCATTTGGGGCCCCCATGACATGCGGCATGTACGTGGGCCCCTCATGACATGCAGCATGCATTTGGGGCCCCCATGACATGCGGCATGCATGTAGGCCCCCATGAAATGCGCCATGCATGTGGGGCCCCTATGTCATGCGGCATGCATTTGTGGGCCCCAAGACATGCGGCATGCATTTGAATTCCCCCATTACATGAGGCATGCACGTGGGGCCCCCATGACATGTGGCATGCATTTGGGGCCCCCATGACATGCGGAATGCACGTGGGGCCCCTATGACATGCGACATGAATTTGGGAGCCCCAATACATGCGGCATGCATTTGGGGCCTGCATAACATGCTGCATGCATTTGGGGTACCTGAGACATGCGGCATGCACATGAGGCCCCCATAACATGCTGCATGCATTTGGGGCCCCCATTACATGTGGCATGCAAATGGGGCCCCCATGACATGCGACATATGCTTGGGGCCCCAATGACATGCGGCATGAGTTTGGATCCCCCATAACATGCGGCATGCACGTGGGGCCCCCATGACATGCGGCATGCATGTGGGGACCCCATGACATGCTCCATGCATGTGGGGCCCCTATGACATGCGGCATGCATTTGGGGGTCCCATGACATGCGGCATACACGTGGGGCCCCCATGACATGCGGACAACATTTGTGGCCCCCGTGACATGAGGCATGCACTTGGGGCCCCCATGACATGCGGCAAGCACGCAGGGCCCCAATGACATGCAGCATGTACGTGGGGCCCCCATGACATGCGGAATGCACGTGATGCCCCCATGACAAGTGGAATGCCTGTGGGGCCCCAATGACATGGGGCATGCATGCATTTGGGTCCCCCATGAAATGCGGCATGCATGTGGGGCCCCCATGACATGTGGCATGCATGTGGGGTCCCATGATATGCGACATGCAGTTGGGGCCCCCAATACATGCGGCATGCACGTGGGGCCCCAATGACATGCAGCATGCCCGTGGGGCCCCCATGACATGCGGAATGCACGTGAGGCCCCCATGACATGCGGAATGCCTGCGGGGCCCCCTTGATATGCGGCATGCATTTGGGGCCCCCATGACTTGAGGCATGCATTTGGGGCCCCCATGACATGCGGCATGCATGTGGGACCACAATGACATGCGGCATGCATTTGAATCCCCCATTACATGCGGCATGCAGGTGGTTCCCCCATGACATGCGGCATGCATTTGGGGCCCCCAATACATGCGGCATGCACGTTGGGCCCCATGACATGCTCCATGCATGTGGGGCCCCTATGACATGCGGCATGCATTTGGGGGGCCCCATGACATGTGGCATGCACGTGGGGCCACCATGACATGTGGCATACATTTGTGGCCCCCGTGACATGAGGCATGCACGTGGGGCCCCCGTGACATGAGGCATGCACGTGGGGCCCCCATGACATGCGGCATGCACGTGGGGCCCCAATGACATGCAGCATGCCCGTGGGGCCCCCATGACATGCGGAATGCACGTGAGGCCCCCATGACATGCGGAATGCCTGCGGGGCCCCCTTGATATGCGGCATGCATTTGGGGCCCCCATGACTTGAGGCATGCATTTGGGGCCCCCATGACATGCGGCATGCATGTGGGACCACCATGACATGCGGCATGCATTTGAATCCCCCATTACATGCGGCATGCAGGTGGTTCCCCCATGACATGCGGCATGCATTTGGGGCCCCCAATACATGCGGCATGCACGTTGGGCCCCATGACATGCTCCATGTATGTGGGGCCCCTATGACATGCGGCATGCATTTGGGGGGCCCCATGACATGTGGCATGCACGTGGGGCCACCATGACATGTGGCATACATTTGTGGCCCCCGTGACATGAGGCATGCACGTGGGGCCCCCATGACATGCGGCATACATTTATGGCCCCCATGACATGCGGCAAGCATTTGGGCCCCCATGACATGCGGCATGCATGTGGGGCCCCCATGACATGCGACATTCATTTGGGGCCCCCATGACATGTGGCATGCATGTGGGGTCCCATGATATGCGGCATGCAGTTGGGGCCCCAATACATGTTTCATGCACGTTGGGCACCCATGACATGTGACATGCATTTATGGCCCCATGACATGCGGCATGAATTTGGGCCCTCATGAAATGTGCCATGCATGTGGGGCCCCTATGACATGCGGCATGCATTTGTGGGCACCAAGACATGTGGCATGCACGTGGGCCCCCCATGACATGCTGCATGCATTTGGGGCCCCCATGATATGTGGCACGCACTTGGGGCCCCCATGCCATGCGGCATGCATGTGGGGCCCCTATGACATGCGGCATGCATTTGTGGGCCCCAAGACATGCTGCATGCATTTGGGTGGGCCCATGACATGCGGCATGCACGTGGGGGCCCCATGAAATGCGGCATGCATTTGGGGGCCCCATGACATGCAGTATGCACGTGGGGCCCCCATGACATGCGGCATGCATTTGGGGCCCCCATGACATGTGGCATGCATTTGGGGACCCCATGACATGCGGCATGCATGTGGGGGCCCCATGACATGCGGCATGCATGTGGGGCCCCAATTACATGCGGCATGCATTTGGGGCCCCCATGACTTGAGGCATGCATTTGGGGCCCCCATGACATGCGGCATGCATGTGGGACCCCCATGACATGCGGCATGCATTTGAATCCCCCATTACATGCGGCATGCATGTGGGGCCCAAATGCATGTGGGACCCCCATGACATACGGCATGCATTTGGGTCCCCCATGAAATGTGCCATGCATTTGGGGCCAATATGACATGCAGCATGCATTTGGGGCCCCCATGACATGCGGCATGCATGTGGGACCCCTATTACATGCGGCATGCATTTGGGGGGGCCATGACATGCGGCATGCACGTGAGGCCCCCATGACATGCGGCATACATTTGTGGCCCCCGTGACATGAGGCATGCACGTGGGGCCCCCATGACATGCGGCAAGCACGTGGGGGCCCAATGACATGCAGCATGTACGTGGCGCCCCCATGACATGCGGAATGCACGTGAGGCCCCCATGACATGAGGAATGCCTGCGGGGCCCCAATGACATGCGGCATGCATGCATTTGGGTCCATGAAATGCGGCATGCATGTGGGGCCCCCATGACATGTGGCATGCATGTGGGGCCCCATGATATGCGGCATGCAGTTGGGGACCCCAATACATGCTGCATGCACGTTGGGGCCCCATGACATGCGGCATGCATTTGGGCCCCATGACATGCGGAATGCCTGCGGGGCCCCAATGACATGTGGCATGCATTTGGGGCCCCCAATATATGCATCATCCACGTGGGGCCCCCATGATATGTGGCATGCATTTGGGGCCCCCATGACTTGAGCCATGCATTTGGGGCCCCCATGACATGCGGCATGCACATGGGCCCCTCATGACATGCAGCATGCATTTGGGGCCCCCATGACATGCGGCATGCATGTAGGCCCCCATGAAATGTGCCATGCATGTGGGGCCCCTATGACATGCGGCATGCATTTGTGGGCCCCAAGACATGCAGCATGCACGTGGGGCCCCCATGACATGCGGCATGCATTTGGGGCCTGCATAACATGCTACATGCATTTGGGGTACCTGAGACATGCGGCATGCACGTGGGGCCCCTATGACATGCCGCATGCATTTGGGGCCCCCATTATATGCGGCATGCATGTAGGGCCCCCATGAAATGTGCCATGCATGTGGGGCCCCTATGACATGCGGCATGCATTTGTGAGCCCCAAGACATGCGGCATGCACGTGGGGCCCCCATGACATGCTGCATGCATTTGGGGTGCCCGAGACATGCGGCATGCACGTGGGGCCCCTATGACATGCCGCATGCATTTGGGGCCCCCATGACATGCGGCATGCACCTGGGACCCCCATGACATGAGTCATGCATGTGGGGCCCCCATGACATGCGGCATGCATGTGGGGCCCTCATGACATGCGGCATGCATTTGGGGCCCCCATTATATGCGGCATGCATGTGGGGCCCCCATGATATGTGGCATGCATTTGGGGCCCCCATGACTTGAGGCATGCATTTGGGGCCCCTATGACATGCCACATGCACTTGGGGCCCCCATTACATGTGGCATGCACATGGGGCCCCCATGACATGTGGCATACGCTTGGGGCCCCAATGACATGTGGCATGAGTTTGAATCCCCCATGACATGCGGCATGCACGTGGGCCCCCATGACATGAGTCATGCATTTGGGGCCGCCATGACATGCGGCATGCATTTGGGGCCCCCATGACATGCGGCATGCATTTGTGTCCACAATGAAATGAGGCATGCATGTGGGGCCCCCAGGACATGCGGCATGCATTTGGGGCATCCATGACATGTGGTATGCACGTGGGGCCTCTATGACATGCCGCATGTATTTGGGGGCCCCATGACATGCGGCGTGCATTTGGGACCCCCATGACATGCGTCATGCATTTGGATCCCCCATTACATGCTGCATGCAAGTGGGGCCCCATGACAAGCGGCATGCATGTGGGCCCCCCATGACATGCGGAATGCATGTGGGGCCCCTATGACATGCAGCATGCACGTGGGACCCCCATGACATGCGGCATGCACGTGGGACCCCCATGACATGCGGCATGCACGTGGGGCCCCCATGACATGCGGCATGCATGTGGGGCCCCCATGACATGCTCCATGCATGTGGGGCCCCTATGACATGCGGCATACATTTGGGGGGGCCCATGACATGCGGCATGCACGTGGGGCCCCCATGACATGCGGCATACATTCGTGGCCCCCGTGACATGAGGCATGCACGTGGGGCCCCCATGACATGCGGCAATCACGTGGGGCCCCAATGACATGCAGCATGCACGTGGGACCCCAATGACATGCGGAATGCACGTGAGTCCCCCATGACATGCGGAATGCCTGCGGGGCCCCAATGACATGCGGCATGCATGCGGGGCCCTCATGACATGCGGCATGCATGTGGGGCCCCCATTATATGTGGCATGCATTTGGGGGCCCCATGACTTGAAGCATGCATTTGGGGCCCCCATGACATGCGGCATGCATGTAGGGCCCCCATGAAATGCGCCATGCATGTGGGGCCCCTATGACATGCGGCATGCATTTGTGGGCCCCAAGACATGCGGCATGCATATGGGGCCCCCATGACATGCTGCATGCGTTTGGGGCCCCTAAGATATGCGGCATGCATTTGGGGCCCCTATGACTTGAGCCATGCATTTGGGGCCCCCATGACATGCGGCATGTACGTGGGCCCCTCATGACATGCAGGATGCATTTGGGGCCCCCATGACATGCGGCATGCATGTAGGCCCCCATGAAATGCGCCATGCATGTGGGGCCCCTATGTCATGCGGCATGCATTTGTGGACCCCAAGACATGCGGCATGCACGTGGGGCCTCCATGGCATGCTGCATTCATTTGGGGCCCCCATGATATGCGGCATGCATTTGGGGCCCCATGACTTGAGGCATGCATTTGGGGCCCCCATGACATGCGGCATGCATTTGAATCCCCCATTACATGCGGCATGCACGTTGGGCCCCCATGACATGCGGCATGCATTTGGGGCCCCCATGACATGTGGAATGCACGTGGGGCCCCTATGCCATGCGACATGAATTTGGGAGCCCCAATACATGCGGCATGCATTTGGGGCCTGCATAACATGCTGCATGCATTTGGGGTACCTGAGACATGCGGCATGCACATGAGGCCCCCATAACATGCTGCATGCATTTGGGGCCCCATTACATGTGGCATGCAAATGGGGCCCCCATGACATGCGACATATGCTTGGGGCCCCAATGACATGCGGCATGAGTTTGGATCCCCCATAACATGCGGCATGCACGTGGGGCCCCCATGACATGCGGAATGCCTGCGGGGCCCCGATGACATGCGGCATGCACGCTGGGCCCCCATGACATGCGTCATGCATTTATGGCCCCCATAACATGCGGCAAGCATTTGGGCCACCATGTTATGCGGCATGCATTTGGGGCCCCCATGACTTGAGGCATGCATTTGGGGCCCCGATGACATGCAGCATGCATGTGGGGCCCCCATGACATGTGGCATGCATTTGGGGCCTGCATAACATGCTGCATGCATTTGGGGTACCTGAGACATGCGGCATGCATGTGGGGCCCCCATGACATGCGACATTCATTTGGGGCCCCCATGACATGTGGCATGCATGTGTGGTCCCATGATATGCGGCATGCAGTTGGGGCCCCAATACATGTTTCATGCACGTTGGGCACCCATGACATGTGACATGCATTTATGGCCCCATGACATGCGGCATGAATTTGGGCCCTCATGAAATGTGCCATGCATGTGGGGCCCCTATGACATGCGGCATGCATTTGTGGGCCCCAAGACATGTGGCATGCACGTGGGCCCCCCATGACATGCTGCATGCATTTGGGGCCCCCATGATATGTGGCACGCACTTGGGGCCCCCATGCCATGCGGCATGCATCTGGGGCCCCTATGACATGCGGCATGCATTTGTGGGCCCCAAGACATGCTGCATGCATTTGGGGGCCCATGACATGCGGCATGCACGTGGGGGCCCCATGAAATGCGGCATGCACTTGGGGCCCCCCATGACATACGGAATGCCTGCGGGGGCCCCATGACATGCGGCATGCATGTGGGGGCCCCATGACATGCGGCATGCATTTGGGGGCCCCATGACATGCGGCATGCATTTGGGGCCCCCATGACATGCAGTATGCACGTGGGGCCCCCATGACATGCGGCATGCATGTGGGGCCCCCATGACATGTGGCATGCATTTGGGGACCCCATGACATGCGGCATGCATGTGGGGGCCCCATGACATGCGGCATGCATGTGGGGCCCCAATTACATGCGGCATGCATTTGGGGCCCCCATGACTTGAGGCATGCATTTGGGGCCCCCATGACATGCGGCATGCATGTGGGACCCCCATGACATGCGGCATGCATGTGGGACCCCCATGACATGCGGCATGCATTTGAATCCCCCATTACATGCGGCATGCATGTGGGGCCCAAATGCATGTGGGACCCCCATGACATACAGCATGCATTTGGGTCCCCCATGAAATGTGCCATGCATTTGGGGCCAATATGACATGCAGCATGCATTTGGGGCCCCCATGACATGCGGCATGCATGTGGGACCCCTATTACATGCGGCATGCATTTGGGGGGGGCCATGACATGCGGCATGCACGTGGGGCCCCCATGACATGCGGCATACATTTGTGGCCCCCGTGACATGAGGCATGCACGTGGGGCCCCCATGACATGCGGCAAGCACGTGGGGGCCCAATGACATGCAGCATGTACGTGGCGCCCCCATGACATGCGGAATGCACGTGAGGCCCCCATGACATGAGGAATGCCTGCGGGGCCCCAATGACATGCGGCATGCATGCATTTGGGTCCATGAAATATGGCATGCATGTGGGGCCCCCATGACATGTGGCATGCATGTGGGGCCCCATGATATGCGGCATGCAGTTGGGGACCCCAATACATGCTGCATGCACGTTGGGGCCCCATGACATGCGGCATGCATTTGGGCCCCATGACATGCGGAATGCCTGCGGGGCCCCAATGACATGTGGCATGCATTTGGGGCCCCCAATATATGCATCATCCACGTGGGGCCCCCATGATATGTGGCATGCATTTGGGGCCCCCATGACTTGAGCCATGCATTTGGGGCCCCCATGACATGCGGCATGCACATGGGCCCCTCATGACACGCAGCATGCATTTGGGGCCCCCATGACATGCGGCATGCATGTAGGCCCCCATGAAATGTGCCATGCATGTGGGGCCCCTATGACATGCGGCATGCATTTGTGGGCCCCAAGACATGCAGCATGCACGTGGGGCCCCCATGACAGGCTGCATGCATTTGGGGCCCCCATGACATGCGGAATGCACGTGGGGCCCCTATGACATGCGACATGAATTTGGGAGCCCCATTACATGCGGCATGCACGTGGAGCCCCCATGACATGCGTCATGCATTTGGGCCCCCATGACATGAGTCATGCATTTGGGGCCACCATGACATGCGGCATGCATTTGGGGCCCCCATGACATGCGGCATGCATTTGGGTCCCCCATGAAATGCGGCATGCATGTGGGGCCCCCATGACATGCGGCATGCATTTGGGGCCCTCATGACATGCGTCATGCATTTGGGGCCCCCATGACATGCGGCATGCATGTAGGGCCCCCATGAAATGTGCCATGCATTTGGGGCCTCCATGACATGCGGCATGCATTTGGGCCCCCATGACATGTGGCATGCATTTGGGGCCTGCACAACATGCTGCATGCATTTGGGGTGCCCGAGACATGCGGCATGCACGTGGGGCCCCAATGACATGCGGCATGCATGCGGGGCCCTCATGACATGCGGCATTCATGTGGGGCCCCCATGATATGTGGCATGCATGTGGGACCCCCATGATATGTGGCATGCATTTGGGGCCCCCATGACATGCGGAATGCATGTAGGGCCCCCATGAAATGCGCCATGCATGTGGGGCCCCTATGACATGCGGCATGCATTTGTGAGCCCCAAGACATGCGGCATGCACCTGGGGCCCCCATGACAATGTGCATGCGTTTGGGGACCCCATGATATGCGGCATGCATTTGGGGCCCCCATGACTTGAGGCATGCACGTGGGGCCCCCATGACATGCTGCATGCATTTGAATCCCCCATTACATGCGCCATGCATGTGGTGCCCCCATGACATGCTCCATGCATGTGGGGCCCCTATGACATGAGGCATGGATTTGGGGGGCCCCATGACATGCGGCATGCACGTGGGGCCCCCATGATATGCGGCATACATTTGTGGCCCCCGTGTCATGAGGCATGCACGTGGGGCCCCCATGACATGCAGCAAGCACGTTTGGCTCCAATGACATGCAGCATTCACGTGGGACCGCCATAACATGCGGAATGCACGTGAGGCCCCCATGACATGCGGAATGCCTGCGGGGCCCCGATGACATGCGGCATGCACGCTGGGCCCCCATGACATGCGTCATGCATTTATGGCCCCCATGACATGCGGCAAGCATTTGGGCCACCATGTTATGCGGCATGCATTTGGGGCCCCCATGACTTGAGGCATGCATTTGGGGCCCCGATGACATGCAGCATGCATGTGGGGCCCCCATGACATGCGGCATGCATTTGGGGCCTGCATAACATGCTGCATGCATTTGGGGTACCTGAGACATGCGGCATGCACGTGGGGCCCCTATGACATGCCTCATGCATTTGGGGCCCCCATTATATGCGGCATGCATGTAGGGCCCCCATGAAATGTGCCATGCATGTGGGGCCCCTATGACATGCGGCATGCATTTGTGAGCCCCAAGACATGCGGCATGCACGTGGGGCCCCTATGACATGCCGCATGCATTTGGGGCCCCCATGACATGCGGCATGCACCTGGGACCCCCATGACATGAGTCATGCATTTGGGGCCGCCATGACATGCGGCATGCATTTGGGGCCCCCATGACATGCGGCATGTATTTGGGTCCCCCATGAAATGCGACTTGCATGTGGGGCCCCCATGACATGCGGCATGCATTTGGGGCCCTCATGACATGCGGCATGCATATGGGGGGCCCATGACATGCGGCATACACTTGGGGCCCCCATGACATGCGGACTACATTTGTGGCCCCCGTGACATGAGGCATGCACTTGGGGCCCCCATGACATGCGGCAAGCACGCAGGGCCCCAATGACATGCAGCATGTACGTGGGGCCCCCATGACATGCGGAATGCACGTGAGGCCCCCATGACAAGTGGAATGCCTGCGGGGCCCCAATGACATGGGGCATGCATGCATTTGGGTCACCCATGAAATGCGGCATGCATGTGGGGCCTCCATGACATGTGGCATGCATGTGGGGTCCCATGATATGCGGCATGCAGTTGGGGACCCCAATACATGCGGAATGCACGTGGGGCCCCAATGACATGCAGCATGCCCGTGGGGCCCCCATGACATGCGGAATGCACGTGAGGCCCCCATGACATGCGGAATGCCTGCGGGGCCCCCATGACATGCGGCATGCATTTGGGGCCCCCATGACTTGAGGCATGCATTTGGGCCCCCATGACATGCGGCATGCATGTGGGACCCCCATGCCATGCGGCATGCATTTGAATCCCCCATTACATGCGGCATGCACATGGGGCCTCCATGACATGCAGCATGCATTTGGGCCCCCCATGACATGCGGAATGCCTGCGGGGCCCCCATGACATGCGGCATGCATGCAGGGCCCTCATGACATGCGGCATGAATTTGGGGTCCCCATGACATGCGGCATGCACGTGGGGCCCCCTTGACATGCGACATTCATTTGGGGCCCCCATGACATGTGGCATGCATGTGGGGCTCCCATGATATGCGGCATGCATTTGGGGCCCCCATGACATGTGGCATGCATGTGGGGCTCCCATGATATGCGCCATGCATGTGGGGCCCCTATGACATGCGGCATGCATTTGTGGGCCCCAAGATATGCCGCATGCATGTGGGGCCCCTATGACATTCGGCATCCATTTGGGGGGCCCAATGACATGCGGCATGCACGTGGGGCCCCCATGAAATTCGGCATGTCTGCGGGGCCCACATGACGTGCAGCATGCATTTGGATCCCCCATTACATGCTGCATGCAAGTGGGGCCCCCATGAAATGCGCCATGCATGTGGGGCCCCTATGACATGCTGCATGAATTTGGGGCCCCAAATACATGCGGCATGCTTGTTCGGCCCACAAGACATGCGGCATGCATTTATGGCCCCCATGACATGCGGCAAGCATTTGAGCCGTGAGACTCTGGAACTCTCTGGGAGAGGAAGTGGTGATGTCCAACTCACTTAATGAGTTCAAAAGAGGCCTGGATGCCTTTCTTGAGAACAATAAAATTACATCTTATGCTTAGTTAATTAATCCAGGGATTTAATCTGACTGCCAGATTGGTGTCGGGAAGTGAATTTTTCCTCAATGATGTAAATTGGCCTATACCGCATGGTATAGGAATAGCGGAATAGCTGCAGTGCACAAGAAATAGGCTGAACTGGATGGACGCTTGTCTTTTTTCAGCCTTATAAACTATGTAACTATGTAACTATGTAACATGCGGCATGCATGTGGGGACCCCATGACATGCGGCATGCATTTGGGGCCCCATGACTTGAGGCATGCATTTGGGGCCTCCATGACATCCGGCATGCATGTGGGGCACCCATGACTTGCGCCATGCACGTGGGGCCCCTATGCCATGCGGCATGAATTTGGGGGCCCCATTACATGCGGCATGCACGTGGAGCCCCCATGACATGCGGCATGCATTTGGGGCCTCCATGACATGCGGCATGCATGTGGGGCCGAATGACATGTGCCATGCATGTGGGGCCCCTATGACATGCGGCATGCATTTGGGGCCGCGATGACATGCGGCATGCATGTGGGGCCCCCATGACATGCGGCATGCATTTGGGGCCTGCATAACATGCTGCATGCACTTGGGGTACCTGAGACAATGCGGCATGCACGTGGGGCCCCCATAACATGCTGCATGCATTTGGGGTGCCCGAGACATGCGGCATGCACGTGGGGCCCCTATGACATGCCGCATGCATTTGGGGCCCCCATTACATGTGGCATGCACATGGGGCCCCATGACATGAGTCATGCATTTGAGGCCGCCATGACATGCAGCATGGATTTGGGGCCCCCATGATATGGGGCATGCACGTGGGGCCCCTATGACATGCGGCATGCATGTGGGGCCCTCATGACATGCAGCATGCATTTGAGGCCACTATGACATGCGGCATGCATTTGGGGGGCCCCATGACATGCGGCATGCACGTGGGGCCCCATGACATGCGGCATACATTTGTGGCCCCGTGAAATGAGGCATGCACGTGGGGCCCCCATGACATGCGGCAAGCACGTGGGACCCAATGACATGCAGCATGTACGTGGGGCCCCCATGACATGCGGAATGCACGTGAGGCCCCCATGACATGAGGAATGCCTGCGGGGCCCCAATGACATGTGGCATGCATGCATTTGGGTCCCCCATGAAATGCGGCATGCATGTGGGGCCCCCATGACATGTGGCATGCATGTGGGGCCCCATGATATGCTTCATGCAGTTGGGGACCCCAATACATGCGGCATGCACGTTGGGCCCTCATGACATGCGGCAAGCACGTGGGGCCCCAATAACATGCAGTATGCACGTGGGGCCCCCATGACATGCGGATTGCACGTGAGGCCCCCATGACATGCGGAATGCCTGCGGGGCCCCCATGATATGTGGCATGCATTTGGGGCCCCTATGACTTGAGCCATGCATTTGGGGCCCCCATGACATGCGGCATGTACGTGGGCCCCTCATGACATGCAGCATGCATTTGGGGCCCCCATGACATGTGGCATGCATGTAGGCCCCCATGAAATGCGCCATGCATGTGGGGCCCCTATGTCATGCGGCATGCATTTGTGGGCCCCAAGACATGCGGCATGCATTTGAATTCCCCCATTACATGCGGCATGCACGTGGGGCCCCCATGACATGCGGCATGCATTTGGGGCCCCCATGACATGCGGAATGCACGTGGGGCCCCTATGACATGCGACATGAATTTGGGAGCCCCAATACATGCGGCATGCATTTGGGGCCTGCATAACATGCTGCATGCATTTGGGGTACCTGAGACATGCGGCATGCACATGAGGCCCCCATAACATGCTGCATGCATTTGGGGCCCCCATTACATGTGGCATGCAAATGGGGCCCCCATGACATGCGACATATGCTTGGGGCCCCAATGACATGCGGCATGAGTTTGGATCCCCCATAACATGCGGCATGCACGTGGGGCCCCCATGACATGCGGCATGCATGTGGGGACCCCATGACTTGCTCCATGCATGTGGGGCCCCTATGACATGCGGCATGCATTTGGGGGTCCCATGACATGCGGCATACACGTGGGGCCCCCATGACATGCGGACAACATTTGTGGCCCCCGTGACATGAGGCATGCACTTGGGGCCCCCATGACATGCGGCAAGCACGCAGGGCCCCAATGACATGCAGCATGTACGTGGGGCCCCCATGACATGCGGAATGCACGTGAGGCCCCCATGACAAGTGGAATGCCTGCGGGGCCCCAATGACATGGGGCATGCATGCATTTGGGTCCCCCATGAAATGCGGCATGCATGTGGGGCCCCCATGACATGTGGCATGCATGTGGGGTCCCATGATATGCGGCATGCAGTTGGGGCCCCCAATACATGCGGCATGCACGTGGGGCCCCAATGACATGCAGCATGCCCGTGGGGCCCCCATGACATGCGAATGCACGTGAGGCCCCCATGACATGCGGAATGCCTGCGGGGCCCCCTTGATATGCGGCATGCATTTGGGGCCCCCATGACTTGAGGCATGCATTTGGGGCCCCCATGACATGCGGCATGCATGTGGGACCACAATGACATGCGGCATGCATTTGAATCCCCCATTACATGCGGCATGCAGGTGGTTCCCCCATGACATGCGGCATGCATTTGGGGCCCCCAATACATGCGGCATGCACGTTGGGGCCCATGACATGCTCCATGCATGTGGGGCCCCTATGACATGCGGCATGCATTTGGGGGGCCCCATGACATGTGGCATGCACGTGGGGCCACCATGACATGTGGCATACATTTGTTGCCCCCGTGACATGAGGCATGCACGTGGGGCCCCCATGACATGCGGCATGCACGTGGGGCCCCAATGACATGCAGCATGCCCGTGGGGCCCCCATGACATGCGGAATGCACGTGAGGCCCCCATGACATGCGGAATGCCTGCGGGGACCCCTTGATATGCGGCATGCATTTGGGACCCCCATGACTTGAGGCATGCATTTGGGGCCCCCATGACATGCAGCATGCATGTGGGACCACCATGACATGCGGCATGCATTTGAATCCCCCATTACATGCGGCATGCAGGTGGTTCCCCCATGACATGCGGCATGCATTTGGGGCCCCCAATACATGCGGCATGCACGTGGGGCCACCATGACATGTGGCATACATTTGTGGCCCCCGTGACATGAGGCATGCACGTGGGGCCCCCATGACATGCGGCATACATTTATGGCCCCCATGACATGCGGCAAGCATTTGGGCCCCCATGACATGCGGCATGCATGTGGGGCCCCCATGACATGCGACATTCATTTTGGGCCCCCATGACATGTGGCATGCATGTGGGGTCCCATGATATGCGGCATGCAGTTGGGGCCCCAATACATGTTTCATGCACATTGGGCACCCATGACATGTGACATGCATTTATGGCCCCATGACATGCGGCATGAATTTGGGCCCTCATGAAATGTGCCATGCATGTGGGGCCCCTATGACATGCGGCATGCATTTGTGGGCCCCAAGACATGTGGCATGCACGTGGGCCCCCCATGACATGCTGCATGCATTTGGGGCCCCATGATATGTGGCACGCACTTGGGGCCCCCATGCCATGCGGCATGCATGTGGGGCCCCTATGACATGCGGCATGCATTTGTGGGCCCCAAGACATGCTGCATGCATTTGGGGGGGCCCATGACATGCGGCATGCACTTGGGGCCCCCCATGACATGCGGAATGCCTGCGGGGCCCCCATGACATGCGGCATGCATTTGGGGCCCCCATGAAATGTGCCATGCATGTGGGGCCCCTATGACATGCGGCATGCATTTGTGGGCCCCAAGACATGCTGCATGCATTTGGGGGGCCCCATTACATGCGGCATGCACGTGGGGCCCCTATGACATGCGGCATGCACGTGGGGCCCCTATGACATGCGGCATGCACGTGGGGCCCTCATAGCATGCATTTGGGGCCACTATGACATGCAGCATGCATTTGGGGCCCCAATGACATGCGGCATGCATGTGGGACCCCTATTACATGCGGCATACATTTGTGGCCCCCGTGACATGAGGCATGCACGTGGGGCCCCCATGACATGCGGCAAGCACGTGGGGGCCCAATGACATGCAGCATGTACGTGGCGCCCCCATGACATGCGGAATGCACGTGAGGCCCCCATGACATGAGGAATGCCTGCGGGGCCCCAATGACATGCGGCATGCATGCATTTGGGTCCATGAAATGCGGCATGCATGTGGGGCCCCCATGACATGTGGCATGCATGTGGGGCCCCATGATATGCGGCATGCAGTTGGGGACCCCAATACATGTTGCATGCACGTTGGGGCCCCATGACATGCGGCATGCATTTGGGCCCCATGACATGCAGCATGCACGTGGGGCCCCATGACATGCGGAATGCCTGCGGGGCCCCAATGACATGTGGCATACATTTGGGGCCCCCAATATATGCATCATCCACGTGGGGCCCCCATGATATGTGGCATGCATTTGGGGCCCCCATGACTTGAGCCATGCATTTGGGGCCCCCATGACATGCGGCATGCACGTGGGGCCCCTATGACATGCGGCATGCACGTGGGGCCCTCATAGCATGCATTTGGGGCCACTATGACATGCAGCATGCATTTGGGGCCCCAATGACATGCGGCATGCATGTGGGACCCCTATTACATGCGGCATGCATTTGGGGGGGCCCATGACATGCGGCATGCACGTTGGGGCCCCAATGACATGCGGCATACATTTGTGGCCCCTGTGACATGAGGCATGCACGTGGGGCCCCCATGACATGCGGCAAGCACGTGGGGGCCCAATGACATGCAGCATGTACGTGGCGCCCCCATGACATGCGGAATGCACGTGAGGCCCCCATGACATGAGGAATGCCTGCGGGGCCCCAATGACATGCGGCATGCATGCATTTGGGTTCATGAAATGCGGCATGCATGTGGGGCCCCCATGACATGTGGCATGCATGTGGGGCCCCATGATATGCGGCATGCAGTTGGGGACCCCAATACATGCGGCATGCACGTTGGGGCCCCATGACATGCGGCATGCATTTGGGCCCCATGACATGCAGCATGCACGTGGGGCCCCATGACATGCGGAATGCCTGCGGGGCCCCAATGACATGTGGCATGCATTTGGGGCCCCCAATATATGCATCATGCACTTGGGGCCCCCATGATATGTGGCATGCATTTGGGGCCCCCATGACTTGAGCCATGCATTTGGGGCCCCATGACATGCGGCATGCACGTGGGCCCCTCATGACATGCAGCATGCATTTGGGGCCCCCATTACATGCGGCATGCATGTAGGCCCCCATGAAATGCGCCATGCATGTGTGGCCCCTATGACATGCGGCATGCATTTGTGGGCCCCAATACATGCAGCATGCACATGGGGCCCCCATGACATGCTGCATGCATTTGGGGCCCCCATGACATGCGGCATGCATTTGGGGGCCCCATGACATGCGGAATGCACGTGGGGCCCCTATGACATGCGACATAAATTTGGGAGCCCCATTACATGCGGCCTGCACATGGAGCCCCCATGACATGCGTCATGCATTTGGGCCCCCATGACATGAGTCATGCATTTGGGGCCACCATGACATGCGGCATGCATTTGGGGCCCCCATGACATGCGGCATGCATTTGGGTCCCCCATGAAATGCGGCATGCATGTGGGGCCCCCATGACATGCGGCATGCATTTGGGGCCCTCATGACATGCGTCATGCATTTGGGGCCCCCATGACATGCGGCATGCATGTAGGGCCCCCATGAAATGTGCCATGCATGTGAATCCTCCATCACATGCGGCATGCACGTGGGGCCCCCGTGACATGCGGCATGCATGCGGGGCCCTCATGACATGCGGCATTCATGTGGGGCCCCCATGATATGTGGCATGCATGTCGGACCCCCATGATATGTGGCATGCATTTGGGGCCCCCATGACATGCGGAATGCATGTAGGGCCCCCATGAAATGCGCCATGCATGTGGGGCCCCTATGACATGCGGCATGCATTTGTGAGCCCCAAGACATGCGGCATGCACCTGGGGCCCCCATGACAATGTGCATGCGTTTGGGGACCCCATGATATGCGGCATGCATTTGGGGCCCCCATGACATGCGGCATGCATTTGGGGCCCCCATGATATGCGGCATGCATGTGGGTCCCCCATGACATGTGGCATGGATTTGGGGCCCCCATGACATACGGCATGCATTTGGGTCCCCCATGAAATGTGCCATGCATGTGGGGCCCCTATGACATGCGGCACGCATTTGTGGGCCCCAAGACATGCTGCATGCATTTGGGGGCCCCCATGACATGCGGCATGCACGTGGGGCCCCCATGACATGCGGCATGCACGTGGGGCCCCAATGACATGCGGCATGCACGTGGGGCCCTCATGACATGCAGCATGAATTTGGGGCCACTATGACATGCAGCATGCATTTGGGGCCCCCATGACATGCGGCATGCATGTGGGACCCCTATGACATGCGGCATGCATTTGGGGGGCCATGACATGCGGCATACATTTGTGACCCCCGTGACATGAGGCATGCACGTGGGGCCCCCATGACATGCGGCAAGCACGTGGGGGCCCAATGACATGCAGCATGTACGTGGCGCCCCCATGACATGCGGAATGCACGTGAGGCCCCCATGACATGAGGAATGCCTGCGGGGCCCCAATGACATGCGGCATGCATGCATTTGGGTCCATGAAATGCGGCATGCATGTGGGGCCCCCATGACATGTGGCATGCATGTGGGGCCCCATGATATGCGGCATGCAGTTGGGGACCCCAATACATGCGGCATGCACGTTGGGGCCCCATGACATGCGGCATGCATTTGGGCCCCCATGACTTGAGGCATGCATTTGGGGCCCCCATGACATGTGGCATGCATGTAGGGCCCCCATGAAATGTGCCATGCATGTGGGGCCCCTCTGACATGCGGCATGCATTTGTGAGCACCAAGACATGCGGCATGCACGTGGGGCCCCCATGACATGCTGCATGCATTTGAATCCCCCATTACATGCGCCATGCATGTGGGGCCCCCATGACATGCTCCATGCATGTGGGGCCCCTATGACATGAGGCATGGATTTGGGGGGCCCCATGACATGCAGCATGCACGTGGGGCCCCCATGATATGCGGCATACATTTGTGGCCCCCGTGTCATGAGGCATGCACGTGGGGCCCCCATGACATGCCGCAAGCACGTGGGGCCCCAATGACATGCAGCATTCACGTGGGACCGCCATAACATGCAGAATGCACGTGAGGGCCCCCATGACATGCGGAATGCCTGCGGGGCCCCGATGACATGCGGCATGCACGCTGGGCCCCCATGACATGCGTCATGCATTTATGGCCCCCATAACATGCGGCAAGCATTTGGGCCACCATGTTATGCGGCATGCATTTGGGGCCCCCATGACTTGAGGCATGCATTTGGGGCCCCGATGACATGCAGCATGCATGTGGGGCCCCCATGACATGCGGCATGCATTTGGGGCCTGCATAACATGCTGCATGCATTTGGGGTACCTGAGACATGCGGCATGCACGTGGGGCCCCTATGACATGCCGCATGCATTTGGGGCCCCCATTATATGCGGCATGCATGTAGGGCCCCCATGAAATGTGCCATGCATGTGGGGCCCCTATGACATGCGGCATGCATTTGGGGGCCCCATGACATGCGGCATGCATTTGGGTCCCCCATGAAATGCGGCATGCATGTGGGGCCCCCATGACATGCGGCATGCATTTGGGGCCCTCATGACATGCGTCATGCATTTGGGGCCCCCATGACATGCGGCATGCATGTAGGGCCCCCATGAAATGTGCCATGCATGTGAATCCTCCATCACATGCGGCATGCACGTGGGGCCCCCATGACATGCGGCATGCATTTGGGGCCCCAATGACATGCGAAATGCCTGCGGGGCCCCCATGACATGCGGCATGCAGGCGGGGCCCTCATGACATGCGGCATGCATTTGGGGCCTCCATGACATGTGGCATGCATGTGGGTCCCCATGACATGCGGCATGCATGTGGGGCCCCCATGACATGCGGCATGCATTTGGGCCCCCATGACATGCGGCATGCATTTGGGGCCTGCACAACACGCTGCATGCATTTGGGGTACCTGAGACATGTGGCATGCACATGGGGCCCCCATAACATGCTGCATGCATTTGGGGTGCCCGAGACATGCGGCATGCACATGGGGCCCCAATGACATGCGGCATGCATGCGGGGCCCTCATGACATGCGGCATTCATGTGGGGCCCCCATGATATGTGGCATGCATGTGGGACCCCCATGATATGTGGCATGCATTTGGGGCCCCCATGACATGCGGAATGCATGTAGGGCCCCCATGAAATGCGCCATGCATGTGGGGCCCCTATGACATGCGGCATGCATTTGTGAGCCCCAAGACATGCGGCATGCACCTGGGGCCCCCATGACAATGTGCATGCGTTTGGGGACCCCATGATATGCGGCATGCATTTGGGGCCCCCATGACTTGAGGCATGCATTTGGGGCCCCCATGACATGTGGCATGCATGTAGGGCCCCCATGAAATGCGCCATGCATGTGGGGCCCCTCTGACATGCGGCATGCATTTGTGAGCACCAAGACATGCGGCATGCACGTGGGGCCCCCATGACATGCTGCATGCATTTGAATCCCCCATTACATGCGCCATGCATGTGGGGCCCCCATGACATGCTCCATGCATGTGGGGCCCCTATGACATGAGGCATGGATTTGGGGGGCCCCATGACATGCAGCATGCACGTGGGGCCCCCATGATATGCGGCATACATTTGTGGCCCCCGTGTCATGAGGCATGCACGTGGGGCCCCCATGATATGCGGCAAGCACGTGGGGCCCCAATGACATGCAGCATTCACGTGGGACCGCCATAACATGCGGAATGCACGTGAGGCCCCCATGACATGCGTCATGCATTTATGGCCCCCATAACATGCGGCAAGCATTTGGGCCACCATGTTATGCGGCATGCATTTGGGGCCCCCATGACTTGAGGCATGCATTTGGGGCCCCGATGACATGCAGCATGCATGTGGGGCCCCCATGACATGCGGCATGCATTTGGGGCCTGCATAACATGCTGCATGCATTTGGGGTACCTGAGACATGCGGCATGCACGTGGGGCCCCTATGACATGCCGCATGCATTTGGGGCCCCCATTATATGCGGCATGCATGTAGGGCCCCCATGAAATGTGCCATGCATGTGGGACCCCAATGACATGCGGCATGCATTTGAATCCCCCATTACATGCGGCATGCATGTGGGGCCCAAATGCTTGCCGCATGTCATGGGGGCCTCCATTACATGCGGCATGCATGTGGGGCCCCATGACATGTGCCATGCATGTGGGGCCCCTATGACATGCGGCATGCATTTGGGGCCCCGATGACATGCGGCATGCATGTGGGGCACCCATGACTTGCGGCATGAATTTGAGGGCCCCATTATATGCGGCATGCACGTGGAGCCCCCATGACATGCGGCATGCATTTGGGGCCCCCATGATATGCGGCATGCATGTGGGTCCCCCATGACATGTGGCATGGATTTGGGGCCCCCATGACATACGGCATGCATTTGGGTCCCCCATGAAATGTGCCATGCATGTGGGGCCCCCATGACATACGGCATGCATTTGGGTCCCCCATGAAATGTGCCATGCATGTCGGGCCCCTATGACATGCGGCATGCATTTGTGGGCCCCAAGACATACTGCATGCATTTGGGGGCCCCCATGACATGCAGTATGCACGTGGGGCCCCCATGACATGCGGTATGCATTTGGGGCCCCCATGACATGCGGCATGCATTTGGGGACCCCATGACATGCGGCATGCATGTGGGGGCCCCGTGACATGCGGCATGCATGTGGGGCCCCAATTACATGCGACATGCATTTGGGTCCCCCATGAAATGTGCCATGCATGTGGGGCCCCTATGACATGCGGCATGCATTTGTGGGCCCCAAGACATGCTGCATGCATTTGGGGGCCCCCATGACATGCGGAATGCCTGCGGGGCCCCCTTGATATGTGGCATGCATTTGGGGCCCCCATGACTTGAGGCATGCATTTGGGGCCCCCATGACATGCGGCATGCATGTGGGACCACCATGACATGCGGCATGCATTTGAATCCCCCATTACATGCGGCATGCAGGTGGTTCCCCCATGACATGCGGCATGCATTTGGGGCACCCAATACATGCGGCATGCACGTTGGGCCCCATGACATGCTCCATGCATGTGGGGCCCCTATGACATGCGGCATGCATTTGGGGGGCCCCATGACATGTGGCATGCACGTGGGGCCACCATGACATGTGGCATACATTTGTGGCCCCCGTGACATGAGGCATGCACGTGGGGCCCCCATGACATGCGGCATACATTTATGGCCCCCATGACATGCGGCAAGCATTTGGGCCCCCATGACATGCGGCATGCATATGGGGCCCCCATGACATGCGACATTCATTTGGGGCCCCCATGACATGTGGCATGCATGTGGGGTCCCATGATATGCGGCATGCAGTTGGGGCCCCAATACATGTTTCATGCACATTGGGCACCCATGACATGTGACATGCATTTATGGCCCCATGACATGCGGCATGAATTTGGGCCCTCATGAAATGTGCCATGCATGTGGGGCCCCTATGACATGCGGCATGCATTTGTGGGCCCCAAGACATGTGGCATGCACGTGGGCCCCCCATGACATGCTGCATGCATTTGGGGCCCCCATGATATGTGGCACGCACTTGGGGCCCCCATGCCATGCGGCATGCATGTGGGGCCCCTATGACATGCGGCATGCATTTGTGGGCCCCAAGACATGCTGCATGCATTTGGGGGGGCCCATGACATGCGGCATGCACTTGGGGCCCCCCATGACATGCGGAATGCCTGCGGGGCCCCCATGACATGCGGCATGCATGTGGGGGCCCCATGACATGCGGCATGCATTTGGGGGCCCCATGACATGCGGCATGCATTTGGGGCCCCCATGACATGCAGTATGCACGTGGGGCCCCCATGACATGCGGCATGCATTTGGGGCCCCCATGACTTGAGGCATGCATTTGGGGCCCCCATGACATGCGGCATGCATGTGGGACCCCCATGACATGCGGCATGCATTTGAATCCCCATTACATGCGGCATGCATGTGGTGCCCAAATGCTTGCCGCATGTCATGGGGGCCTCCATGACATGCGGCATGCATGTGGTGCCCCATGACATGTGCCATGCATGTGGGGCCCCTATGACATGCGACATGCATTTGGGGCCCTCTTGACATGCGGCATGCATGTGGGGCACCCATGACTTGCGGCATGAATTTGAGGGCCCCATTATATGCGGCATGCACGTGGAGCCCCCATGACATGCGGCATGCATTTGGGGCCCCCATGATATGCGGCATGCATGTGGGTCCCCCATGACATGTGGCATGGATTTGGGGCCCCCATGACATACGGCATGCATTTGGGTCCCCCATGAAATGTGCCATGCATGTGGGTCCCCTATGACATGCGGCATGCATTTGTGGGCCCCAAGACATGCTGCATGCATTTGGGGGGCCCCATGACATGCGGCATGTACGTGGGGCCCCTATGACATGCGGCATGCACGTGGGGCCCCTATGACATGCGGCATGCACGTGGGGCCCTCATAGCATGCATTTGGGGCCACTATGACATGCAGCATGCATTTGGGGTCCCAATGACATGCGGCATGCATGTGGGACCCCTATTACATGCGGCATGCATTTGGGGGGGCCCATGACATGCGGCATGCACGTGGGGCCCCCATGACATGCGGCATACATTTGTGGCCCCCGTGACATGAGGCATGCACGTGGGGCCCCCATGACATGCGGCAAGCACGTGGGGGCCCAATGACATGCAGCATGTACGTGGCGCCCCCATGACATGCGGAATGCACGTGAGGCCCCCATGACATGAGGAATGCCTGCGGGGCCCCAATGACATGCGGCATGCATGCATTTGGGTCCATGAAATGCGGCATGCATGTGGGGCCCCCATGACATGTGGCATGCATGTGGGGCCCCATGATATGCGGCATGCAGTTGGGGACCCCAATACATGTTGCATGCACGTTGGGGCCCCATGACATACGGCATGCATTTGGGCCCCATGACATGCAGCATGCACGTGGGGCCCCATGACATGCGGAATGCCTGCGGGGCCCCAATGACATGTGGCATGCATTTGGGGCCCCCAATATATGCATCATCCACGTGGGGCCCCCATGATATGTGGCATGCATTTGGGGCCCCCATGACTTGAGCCATGCATTTGGGGCCCCCATGACATGCGGCATGCACGTGGGCCCCTCATGACATGCAGCATGCATTTGGGGCCCCCATGACATGTGGCATGCATGTAGGCCCCCATGAAATGCGCCATGCATGTGGGGCCCCTATGACATGCGGCATGCATTTGTGGGCCCCAAGACATGCAGCATGCACGTGGGGCCCCCATGACAGGCTGCATGCATTTGGGGGCCCCATGACATGCGGCATGCATTTGGGGCCCCCATTACATGCGGCATGCACGTGGAGCCCCCATGACATGCGTCATGCATTTGGGCCCCCATGACATGAGTCATGCATTTGGGGCCACCATGACATGCGGCATGCATTTGGGGCCCCCATGACATGCGGCATGCATTTGGGTCCCCCATGAAATGCGGCATGCATGTGGGGGCCCCATGACATGCGGCATGCATTTGGGGCCCTCATGACATGCGTCATGCATTTGGGGCCCCCATGACATGCGGCATGCATGTAGGGCCCCCATGAAATGTGCAATGCATGTGAATCCTCCATCACATGCGGCATGCACGTGAGGCCCCTATGACATGCGGCATGCATTTGGGGCCCCAATGACATGCGGAATGCAGGCGGGGCCCTCATGACATGCGGCATGCATTTGGGGCCTCCATGACATGTGGCATGCATGTGGGTCCCCATGACATGCGGCATGCATGTGGGGCCCCCATGACATGCGGCATGCATTTGGGCTCCCATGACATGTGGCATGCAAATGGGGCCCCCATAACATGCTGCATGCATTTGGGGTGCCCGAGACATGCGGCATGCACGTGGGGCCCCAATGACATGCGGCATGCATGCGGGGCCCTCATGACATGTGGCATTCATGTGGGGCCCCCATGATATGTGGCATGCATGTGGGACCCCCATGATATGTGGCATGCATTTGGGGCCCCCATGACATGCGGAATGCATGTAGGGCCCCCATGAAATGCGCCATGCATGTGGGGCCCCTATGACATGCGGCATGCATTTGTGAGCCCCAAGACATGCGGCATGCACCTGGGGCCCCCATGACAATGTGCATGCGTTTGGGGACCCCATGATATGCGGCATGCATTTGGGGCCCCCATGACTTGAGGCATGCACGTGGGGCCCCCATGACATGCTGCATGCATTTGAATCCCCCATTACATGCGCCATGCATGTGGTGCCCCCATGACATGCTCCATGCATGTGGGGCCCCTATGACATGAGGCATGGATTTGGGGGGCCCCATGACATGCGGCATGCACGTGGGGCCCCCATGATATGCGGCATACATTTGTGGCCCCCGTGTCATGAGGCATGCACGTGGGGCCCCCATGACATGCGGCAAGCACGTGGGGCTCCAATGACATGCAGCATTCACGTGGGACCGCCATAACATGCGGAATGCACGTGAGGCCCCCATGACATGCGGAATGCCTGCGGGGCCCCAATGACATGCGGCATGCATGCATTTGGGTCCATGAAATGCGGCATGCATGTGGGGCCCCCATGACATGTGGCATGCATGTGGGGCCCCATGATATGCGGCATGCAGTTGGGGACCCCAATACATGCGGCATGCTCGTTGGGGCCCCATGACATGCGGCATGCATTTGGGCCCCATGACATGCAGCATGCACGTGGGGCCCCATGACATGTGGAATGCCTGCGGGGCCCCAATGACATGTGGCATGCATTTGGGGCCCCCAATATATGCATCATGCACTTGGGGCCCCCATGATATGTGGCATGCATTTGGGGCCCCCATGACTTGAGCCATGCATTTGGGGCCCCATGACATGCGGCATGCACGTGGGCCCCTCATGACATGCAGCATGCATTTGGGGCCCCATGACATGCGGCATGCATGTAGGCCCCCATGAAATGCGCCATGCATGTGTGGCCCCTATGACATGCGGCATGCATTTGTGGGCCCCAATGCATGCAGCATGCACATGGGGCCCCCATGACATGCTGCATGCATTTGGGGCCCCCATGACATGCGGCATGCATTTGGGGGCCCCATGACATGCGGAATGCACGTGGGGCCCCTATGACATGCGACATGAATTTGGGAGCCCCATTACATGCGGCCTGCACATGGAGCCCCCATGACATGCGTCATGCATTTGGGCCCCCATGACATGAGTCATGCATTTGGGGCCACCATGACATGCGGCATGCATTTGGGGCCCCCATGACATGCGGCATGCATTTGTGGGCCCCAATACATGCAGCATGCACATGGGGCCCCCATGACATGCTGCATGCATTTGGGGCCCCCATGACATGCGGCATGCATTTGGTGGCCCCATGACATGCGGAATGCACGTGGGGCCCCTATGACATGTGACATGAATTTGGGAGCCCCATTACATGCGGCCTGCACATGGAGCCCCCATGACATGCGTCATGCATTTGGGCCCCCATGACATGAGTCATGCATTTGGGGCCACCATGACATGCGGCATGCATTTGGGGCCCCCATGACATGCGGCATGCATTTGGGTCCCCCATGAAATGCGGCATGCATGTGGGGCCCCCATGACATGCGGCATGCATTTGGGGCCCTCATGACATGCGTCATGCATTTGGGGCCCCCATGACATGCGGCATGCATGTAGGGCCCCCATGAAATGTGCCATGCATGTGAATCCTCCATCACATGCGGCATGCACGTGGGGCCCCCGTGACATGCGGCATGCATTTGGGGCCCCAATGACATGCGGAATGCCTGCGGGGCCCCCATGACATGCGGCATGCAGGCGGGGCCCTCATGACATGCGGCATGCATTTGGGGCCTCCATGACATGTGGCATGCATGTGGGTCCCCATGACATGCGGCATGCATGTGGGGCCCCCATGACATGCGGCATGCATTTGGGCCCCCATGACATGCGGCATGCATTTGGGGCCTGCACAACATGCTGCATGCATTTGGGGTACCTGAGACATGTGGCATGCACATGGGGCCCCCATAACATGCTGCATGCATTTGGGGTGCCCGAGACATGCGGCATGCACGTGGGGCCCCAATGACATGCGGCATGCATGCGGGGCCCTCATGACATGCGGCATTCATGTGGGGCCCCCATGATATGTGGCATGCATGTCGGACCCCCATGATATGTGGCATGCATTTGGGGCCCCCATGACATGCGGAATGCATGTAGGGCCCCCATGAAATGCGCCATGCATGTGGGGCCCCTATGACATGCGGCATGCATTTGTGAGCCCCAAGACATGCTGCATGCATTTGGGGGCCCCCATGACCTGCGGCATGCACGTGGGGCCCCCATGACATGCGGCATGCACGTGGGGCCCCTATGACATGCGGCATGCACGTGGGGCCCTCATGACATGCAGCATGAATTTGGGGCCACTATGACATGCAGCATGCATTTGGGGCCCCCATGACATGCGGCATGCATGTGGGACCCCTATGACATGCGGCATGCATTTGGGGGGCCATGACATGCGGCATGCACGTGGGGCCCCCATGACATGCGGCATACATTTGTGACCCCCGTGACATGAGGCATGCACGTGGCGCCCCCATGACATGCGGCAAGCACGTGGGGGCCCAATGACATGCAGCATGTACGTGGCGCCCCCATGACATGCGGAATGCACGTGAGGCCCCCATGACATGAGGAATGCCTGCGGGGCCCCAATGACATGCGGCATGCATGCATTTGGGTCCATGAAATGTGGCATGCATGTGGGGCCCCCATGACATGTGGCATGCATGTGGGGCCCCATGATATGCGGCATGCAGTTGGGGACCCCAATACATGCGGCATGCACGTTGGGGCCCCATGACATGCGGCATGCATTTGGGCCCCATGACATGCAGCATGCACGTGGGGCCCCATGACATGCGGAATGCCTGCGGGGCCCCAATGACATGTGGCATGCATTTGGGGCCCCCAATATATGCATCATGCACTTGGGGCCCCCATGATATGTGGCATGCATTTGGGGCCCCCATGACTTGAGCCATGCATTTGGGGCCCCCATGACATGCGGCATGCACGTGGCCCCTCATGACATGCAGCATGCATTTGGGGCCCCCATGACATGTGGCATGCATGTAGGCCCCCATGAAATGCGCCATGCATGTGTGGCCCCTATGACATGCGGCATGCATTTGTGGGCCCCAATACATGCAGCATGCACGTGGGGCCCCCATGACATGCTGCATGCATTTGGGGCCCCCATGACATGCGGCATGCATTTGGGGGCCCCATGACATGCGGAATGCACGTGGGGCCCCTATGACATGCGACATGAATTTGGGAGCCCCATTACATGCGGCCTGCACATGGAGCCCCCATGACATGCGTCATGCATTTGGGCCCCCATGACATGAGTCATGCATTTGGGGCCACCATGACATGCGGCATGCATGTGGGGCCCCCATGACATGCGGCATGCATTTGGGCCCCCATGACATGCTGCATGCATTTGGGGCCTGCACAACATGCTGCATGCATTTGGGGTACCTGAGACATGTGGCATGCACATGGGGCCCCCATAACATGCTGCATGCATGCGGGGCCCTCATGACATGCGGCATTCATGTGGGGCCCCCATGACATGTGGCATGCATGTGGGACCCCCATGATATGTGGCATGCATTTGGGGCCCCCATGACATGCGGAATGCATGTAGGGCCCCCATGAAATGCGCCATGCATGTGGGGCCCCTATGACATGCGGCATGCATTTGTGAGCCCCAAGACATGCGGCATGCACCTGGGGCCCCCATGACAATGTGCATGCGTTTTGGGACCCCATGATATGTGGCATGCATTTGGGGCCCCCATGACATGCGGCATGCATTTGGGGCCCCCATGATATGCGGCATGCATGTGGGTCCCCCATGACATGTGGCATGGATTTGGGGCCCCCATGACATACGGCATGCATTTGGGTCCCCCATGAAATGTGCCATGCATGTGGGGCCCCTATGACATGCGGCATGCATTTGTGGGCCCCAAGACATGCTGCATGCATGTGGGGGCCCCCATGACATGCGGCATGCACGTTGGGCCCCCATGACATGCGGCATGCACGTGGGGCCCCTATGACATGCGGCATGCACGTGGGGCCCTCATGACATGCAGCATGAATTTGGGGCCACTATGACATGCAGCATGCATTTGGGGCCCCCATGACATGCGGCATGCATGTGGGACCCCTATGACATGCGGCATGCATTTGGGGGGCCATAACATGCGGCATGCACGTGGGGCCCCCATGACATGCGGCATACATTTGTGACCCCCGTGACATGAGGCATGCACGTGGGGCCCCCATGACATGCGGCAAGCACGTGGGGGCCCAATGACATGCAGCATGTACGTGGCGCCCCCATGACATGCGGAATGCACGTGAGGCCCCCATGACATGAGGAATGCCTGCGGGGCCCCAATGACATGCGGCATGCATGCATTTGGGTCCATGAAATGCGGCATGCATGTGGGGCCCCCATGACATGTGGCATGCATGTGGGGCCCCATGATATGCGGCATGCAGTTGGGGACCCCAATACATGCGGCATGCACGTTGCGGCCCCATGACATGCGGCATGCATTTGGGCCCCATGACATGCAGCATGCACGTGGGGCCCCATGACATGCGGAATGCCTGCGGGGCCCCAATGACATGTGGCATGCATTTGGGGCCCCCAATATATGCATCATGCACGTGGGGCCCGCATGATATGTGGCATGCATTTGGGGACCCCATGACTTGAGACATGCATTTGGGGCCCCCATGACATGCGGCATGCACGTGGGCCCCTCATGACATGCAGCATGCATTTGGGGCCCCCGTGACATGCGGCATGCATGTAGGCCCCCATGAAATGCGCCATGCATGTGGGGCCCCTATGACATGCGGCATGCATTTGTGGGCCCCAATACATGCAGCATGCACGTGGGGCCCCCATGACATGCGGAATGCACGTGGGGCCCCTATGACATGAGTCATGCATTTGGGGCCACCATGACATGCGGCATGCACATGGAGCCCCCATGACATGCGTCATGCATTTGGGCCCCCATGACATGAGTCATGCATTTGGGGCCACCATGACATGCGGCATGCATTTGGGGCCCCCATGACATGCGGCATGCATTTGGGTCCCCCATGAAATGCGGCATGCATGTGGGGCCCCCATGACATGCGGCATGCATTTGGGGCCCTCATGACATGCGTCATGCATTTGGGGCCCCCATGACATGCGGCATGCATGTAGGGCCCCCATGAAATGTGCCATGCATGTGAATCCTCCATCACATGCGGCATGCACGTGGGGCCCCCATGACATGCGGCATGCATTTGGGGCCCCAATGACATGCGGAATGCCTGCGGGGCCCCGATGACATGCGGCATGCACGCTGGGCCCCCATGACATGCGTCATGCATTTATGGCCCCCATAACATGCGGCAAGCATTTGGGCCACCATGTTATGCGGCATGCATTTGGGGCCCCCATGACTTGAGGCATGCATTTGGGGCCCCGATGACATGCAGCATGCATGTGGGGCCCCCATGACATGCGGCATGCATTTGGGGCCTGCATGACATGCTGCATGCATTTGGGGTACCTGAGACATGCGGCATGCACGTGGGGCCCCTATGACATGCAGCATGCATTTGGGGCCCCCATTATATGCGGCATGCATGTAGGGCCCCCATGAAATGTGCCATGCATGTGGGGCCCCTATGACATGCGGCATGCATTTGTGAGCCCCAAGACATGCGGCATGCACGTGGGGCCCCCATGACATGCTGCATGCATTTGGGGTCCCCGAGACATGCGGCATGCACGTGGGGCCCCTATGACATGCCGCATGCATTTGGGGCCCCATGACATGCGGCATGCACCTGGGCCCCCATGACATGAGTCATGCATTTGGGGCCACCATGACATGCGGCATGCATTTGGGGCCCCCATGACATGCGGCATGCATTTGGGTCCCCCATGAAATGCGGCATGCATGTGGGGGCCCCATGACATGCGGCATGCATTTGGGGCCCTCATGACATGCGTCATGCATTTGGGGCCTCCATGACATGCGGCATGCATGTAGGGCCCCCATGAAATGTGCCATGCATGTGAATCATCCATCAGATGCGGCATGCATGTGGGGCCCCCATGACATGCGGCATGCATTTGGGGCCCCAATGACATGCGGAATGCCTGCGGGGCCCCCATGACATGCGGCATGCAGGCGGGGCCCTCATGACATGCGGCATGCATTTGGGGCCTCCATGACATGTGGCATGCATGTGGGTCCCCATGACATGCGGCATGCATGTGGGGCCCCCATGACATGTGGCATGCATTTGGGCCCCCATGACATGCGGCATGCATTTGGGGCCTGCACAACATGCTGCATGCATTTGGGGTACCTGAGACATGTGGCATGCACATGGGGCCCCCATAACATGCTGCATGCATTTGGGGTGCCCGAGACATGCGGCATGCACGTGGGGCCCCAATGACATGCGGCATGCATGCGGGCCCTCATGACATGCGGCATTCATGTGGGGCCCCCATGATATGTGGCATGCATGTCGGACCCCCATGATATGTGGCATGGATTTGGGTCCCCCATGACATGCGGCACGCATTTGTGGGCCCCAAGACATGCTGCATGCATTTGGGGGCCCCCATGACATGCGGCATGCACGTGGGGCCCCCATGACATGCGGCATGCACGTGGGGCCCCTATGACATGCGGCATGCACGTGGGGCCCTCATGACATGCAGCATGAATTTGGGGCCACTATGACATGCAGCATGCATTTGGGGCCCCCATGACATGCGGCATGCATGTGGGACCCCTATGACATGCGGCATGCATTTGGGGGGCCATGACATGCGGCATGCACGTGGGGCCCCCATGACATGCGGCATACATTTGTGACCCCCGTGACATGAGGCATGCACGTGGGGCCCCCATGACATGCGGCAAGCACGTGGGGGCCCAATGACATGCAGCATGTACGTGGCGCCCCTATGACATGCCGCATGCATTTGGGGCCCCCATTATATGCGGCATGCATGTAGGGCCCCCATGAAATGTGCCATGCATGTGGGGCCCCTATGACATGCGGCATGCATTTGTGAGCCCCAAGACATGCGGCATGCACGTGGGGCCCCCATGACATGCTGCATGCATTTGGGGTGCCCGAGACATGCGGCATGCACGTGGGGCCCCTATGACATGCCGCATGCATTTGGGGCCCCCATGACATGCGGCATGCACCTGGGACCCCCATGACATGAGTCATGCACTTGGGGCCGCCATGACATGCGGCATGCATTTGGGGCCCCCATGACATGCGGCATGTGTTTGGGTCCCCCATGAAATGCGACTTGCATGTGGGGCCCCCATGACATGCGGCATGCATTTGGGGCCCTCATGACATGTGGCATGCATTTGGGGCCCCCATGACATGCGGCATGCATTTGGGGCCCCCATGACATGCGGAATGCACGTGGGGCCCCTATGACATGCGACATGAATTTGGGAGCCCCATTACATGCGGCATGCACATGGAGCCCCCATGACATGCGTCATGCATTTGGGCCCCCATGACATGAGTCATGCATTTGGGGCCACCATGACATGCGGAATGCCTGCGGGGCCCCCATGACATGCGGCATGCAGGCGGGGCCCTCATGACATGCGGCATGCATTTGGGGCCTCCATGACATGTGGCATGCATGTGGGTCCCCATGACATGCGGCATGCATGTGGGGCCCCCATGACATGCGGCATGCATTTGGGCCCCCATGACATGCGGCATGCATTTGGGGCCTGCACAACATGCTGCATGCATTTGGGGTACCTGAGACATGTGGCATGCACATGGGGCCCCCATAACATGCTGCATGCATTTGGGGTGCCCGAGACATGCGGCATGCACGTGGGGCCCCAATGACATGCGGCATGCATGCGGGGCCCTCATGACATGCGGCATTCATGTGGGGCCCCCATGATATGTGGCATGCATGTGGGACCCCCATGATATGTGGCATGCATTTGGGGCCCCCATGACATGCGGAATGCATGTAGGGCCCCCATGAAATGCGCCATGCATGTGGGGCCCAAATGCTTGCCGCATGTCATGGGGGCCTCCATGACATGCGGCATGCATGTGGGGCCCCATGACATGTGCCATGCATGTGGGGTCCCTATGACATGCGGCATGCATTTGGGGCCCCGATGACATGCGGCATGCATGTGGGGCACCCATGACTTGCGGCATGAATTTGAGGGCCCCATTATATGCGGCATGCACGTGGAGCCCCCATGACATGCGGCATGCATTTGGGGCCCCCATGATATGCGGCATGCATGTGGGTCCCCCATGACATGTGGCATGGATTTGGGGCCCCCATGACATACGGCATGCATTTGGGTCCCCCATGAAATGTGCCATGCATGTGGGGCCCCCATGACATACGGCATGCATTTGGGTCCCCCATGAAATGTGCCATGCATGTGGGGCCCCTATGACATGCGGCATGCATTTGTGGGCCCCAAGACATGCTGCATGCATTTGGGGGCCCCCATGACATGCAGTATGCACGTGGGGCCCCCATGACATGCGGCATGCATTTGGGGCCCCCATGACATGCGGCATGCATTTGGGGACCCCATGACATGTGGCATGCATGTGGGGGCCCCATGACATGCGGCATGCATGTGGGGCCCCAATTACATGCGACATGCATTTGGGGCCCCCATGACTTGAGGCATGCATTTGGGGCCCCCATGACATGCGGCATGCATGTGGGACCCCAATGACATGCGGCATGCATTTGAATCCCCCATTACATGCGGCATGCATGTGGGGCCCAAATGCTTGCCGCATGTCATGGGGGCCTCCATGACATGCGGCATGCATGTGGGGCCCCATGACATGTGCCATGCATGTGGGGCCCCTATGACATGCGGCATGCATTTGGGGCCCCGATGACATG
This sequence comes from Phyllobates terribilis, assembly GCF_046119375.1. Taxonomy (NCBI): domain Eukaryota; kingdom Metazoa; phylum Chordata; class Amphibia; order Anura; family Dendrobatidae; genus Phyllobates; species Phyllobates terribilis. The sequence continues at coordinate 610,730,416 of NW_027362763.1, forward strand.
CGGCATGCATGTGGGGCCCCTATGACATGCGGCATGCATTTGGGGCCCCGATGACATGCGGCATGCATGTGGGGCACCCATGACTTGCGGCATGAATTTGAGGGCCCCATTATATGCGGCATGCACGTGGAGCCCCCATGACATGCGGCATGCATTTGGGGCCCCCATGATATGCGGCATGCATGTGTGTCCCCCATGACATGTGGCATGCATGTGGGGCCCCTATGACATGCGGCATGCATTTGTGGGCCCCAAGACATGCTGCATGCATTTGGGGGCCCCCATGACATGCGGCATGCACGTTGGGCCCCCATGACATGCGGCATGCACGTGGGGCCCCTATGACATGCGGCATGCACGTGGGGCCCTCATGACATGCAGCATGCATTTGGGGCCACTATGACATGCAGCATGCATTTGGGGCCCCCATGATATGCGGCATGCATGTGGGACCCCTATGACATGCGGCATGCATTTGGGGGGCCATGACATGCGGCATGCACGTGGGGCCCCCATGACATGCGGCAAACATTTGTGACCCCCGTGACATGAGGCATGCACGTGGGGCCCCCATGACATGCGGCAAGCACGTGGGGGCCCAATGACATGCAGCATGTACGTGGCGCCCCCATGACATGCGGAATGCACGTGAGGCCCCCATGACATGAGGAATGCCTGCGGGGCCCCAATGACATGCGGCATGCATGCATTTGGGTCCATGAAATGCGGCATGCATGTGGGGCCCCCATGACATGTGGCATGCATGTGGGGCCCCATGATATGCGGCATGCAGTTGGGGACCCCAATACATGCGGCATGCACGTTGGGGCCCCATGACATGCGGCATGCATTTGGGTCCCATGACATGCAGCATGCACGTGGGGCCCCATGACATGCGGAATGCCTGCGGGGCCCCAATGACATGTGGCATGCATTTGGGGCCCCCAATATATGCATCATGCACTTGGGGCCCCCATGATATGTGGCATGCATTTGGGGCCCCCATGACTTGAGCCATGCATTTGGGGCCCCCATGACATGCGGCATGCACGTGGGCCCTCATGACATGCAGCATGCATTTGGGGCCCCCATGACATGCGGCATGCATGTAGGCCCCCATGAAATGCGCCATGCATGTGTGGCCCCTATGACATGCGGCATGCATTTGTGGGCCCCAATACATGCAGCATGCACGTGGGGCCCCCATGACATGCTGCATGCATTTGGGGGCCCCATGACAAGCGGCATGCATTTGGGGGCCCCATGACATGCGGAATGCACGTGGGGCCCCTATGACATGCGACATGAATTTGGGAGCCCCATTACATGCGGCCTGCACATGGAGCCCCCATGACATGCGTCATGCATTTGGGCCCCCATGACATGAGTCATGCATTTGGGGCCACCATGACATGCGGCATGCATGTGGGGCCCCCATGACATGCGGCATGCATTTGGGCCCCCATGACATGCGGCATGCATTTGGGTCCCCCATGAAATGTGCCATGCATGTGGGGCCCCTATGACATGCGGCATGCATTTGGGTCCCCCATGAAATGTGCCATGCATGTGGGGCCCCAAGACATGCGGCATGCACCTGGGGCCCCCATGACAATGTGCATGCGTTTGGGGACCCCATGATATGTGGCATGCATTTGGGGCCCCCATGACATGCGGCATGCATTTGGGGCCCCCATGATATGCGGCATGCATGTGGGTCCCCCATGACATGTGGCATGGATTTGGGGCCCCCATGACATACGGCATGCATTTGGGTCCCCCATGAAATGTGCCATGCATGTGGGGCCCCTATGACATGCGGCATGCATTTGTGGGCCCCAAGACATGCTGCATGCATTTGGGGGCCCCCATGACATGCGGCATGCACGTTGGGCCCCCATGACATGCGGCATGCACGTGGGGCCCCTATGACATGCGGCATGCACGTGGGGCCCTCATGACATGCAGCATGAATTTGGGGCCACTATGACATGCAGCATGCATTTGGGGCCCCCATGACATGCGGCATGCATGTGGGACCCCTATGACATGCGGCATGCATTTGGGGGGCCATAACATGCGGCATGCACGTGGGGCCCCCATGACATGCGGCATACATTTGTGACCCCCGTGACATGAGGCATGCACGTGGGGCCCCCATGACATGCGGCAAGCACGTGGGGGCCCAATGACATGCAGCATGTACGTGGCGCCCCCATGACATGCGGAATGCACGTGAGGCCCCCATGACATGAGGAATGCCTGCGGGGCCCCAATGACATGCGGCATGCATGCATTTGGGTCCATGAAATGCGGCATGCACGTGGGGCCCTCATGACATGCAGCATGAATTTGGGGCCACTATGATATGCAGCATGCATTTGGGGCCCCCATGACATGCGGCATGCATGTGGGACCCCTATGACATGCGGCATGCATTTGGGGGGCCATAACATGCGGCATGCACGTGGGGCCCCCATGACATGCGGCATACATTTGTGACCCCCGTGACATGAGGCATGCACGTGGGGCCCGCATGATATGTGGCATGCATTTGGGGACCCCATGACTTGAGCCATGCATTTGGGGCCCCCATGACATGCGGCATGCACGTGGGCCCCTCATGACATGCAGCATGCATTTGGGGCCCCCGTGACATGCGGCATGCATGTAGGCCCCCATGAAATGCGCCATGCATGTGGGGCCCCTATGACATGCGGCATGCATTTGTGGGCCCCAATACATGCAGCATGCACGTGGGGCCCCCATGACATGTTGCATGCATTTGGGGCCCCCATGACATGCGGCATGCATTTGGGGGCCCCATGACATGCGGAATGCACGTGGGGCCCCTATGACATGCGACATGAATTTGGGAGCCCCATTACATGCGGCATGCACGTGGAGCCCCCATGACATGCGTCATGCATTTGGGCCCCCATGACATGAGTCATGCATTTGGGGCCACCATGACATGCGGCATGCATTTGGGGCCCCCATGACATGCGGCATGCATTTGGGTCCCCCATGAAATGCGGCATGCATGTGGGGCCCCCATGACATGCGGCATGCATTTGGGGCCCTCATGACATGCGTCATGCATTTGGGGCCCCCATGACATGCGGCATGCATGTAGGGCCCCCATGAAATGTGCCATGCATGTGAATCCTCCATCACATGCGGCATGCACGTGGGGCCCCCATGACATGCGGCATGCATTTGGGGCCCCAATGACATGCGGAATGCCTGCGGGGCCCCCATGACATGCGGCATGCAGGCGGGGCCCTCATGACATGCGGCATGCATTTGGGGCCTCCATGACATGTGGCATGCATGTGGGTCCCCATGACATGCGGCATGCATGTGGGGCCCCCATGACATGCGGCATGCATTTGGGCCCCCATGACATGCGGCATGCATTTGGGGCCTGCACAACATGCTGCATGCATTTGGGGTACCTGAGACATGTGGCATGCACATGGGGCCCCCATAACATGCTGCATGCATTTGGGGTGCCCGAGACATGCGGCATGCACGTGGGGCCCCAATGACATGCGGCATGCATGCGGGGCCCTCATGACATGCGGCATTCATGTGGGGCCCCCATGATATGTGGCATGCATGTGGGACCCCCATGATATGTGGCATGCATTTGGGGCCCCCATGACATGCGGAATGCATGTAGGGCCCCCATGAAATGCGCCATGCATGTGGGGCCCCTATGACATGCGGCATGCATTTGTGAGCCCAAAGACATGCGGCATGCACCTGGGGCCCCCATGACAATGTGCATGCGTTTGGGGACCCCATGATATGTGGCATGCATTTGGGGCCCCCATGACTTGAGGCATGCATTTGGGGCCCCCATAACATGTGGCATGCATGTAGGGCCCCCATGAAATGCGCCATGCATGTGGGGCCCCTCTGACATGCGGCATGCATTTGTGAGCACCAAGACATGCGGCATGCACGTGGGGCCCCCATGACATGCTGCATGCATTTGAATCCCCCATTACATGCGCCATGCATGTGGGGCCCCCATGACATGCTCCATGCATGTGGGGCCCCTATGACATGAGGCATGGATTTGGGGGGCCCCATGACATGCAGCATGCACGTGGGGCCCCCATGATATGCGGCATACATTTGTGGCCCCCGTGTCATGAGGCATGCACGTGGGGCCCCCATGACATGCGGCATGCATTTGGGGGCCCCATGACATGCGGCATGCATTTGGGTCCCCCATGAAATGCGGCATGCATGTGGGGGCCCCATGACATGCGGCATGCATTTGGGGCCCTCATGACATGCGTCATGCATTTGGGGCCCCCATGACATGCGGCATGCATGTAGGGCCCCCATGAAATGTGCCATGCATGTGAATCCTCCATCACATGCGGCATGCACGTGGGGCCCCCATGACATGCGGCATGCATTTGGGGCCCCAATGACATGCGGAATGCCTGCGGGGCCCCCATGACATGCGGCATGCAGGCGGGGCCCTCATGACATGCGGCATGCATTTGGGGCCTCCATGACATGTGGCATGCATGTGGGTCCCCATGACATGCGGCATGCATGTGGGGCCCCCATGACATGCGGCATGCATTTGGGCCCCCATGACATGCGGCATGCATTTGGGGCCTGCACAACATGCTGCATGCATTTGGGGTACCTGAGACATGTGGCATGCACATGGGGCCCCCATAACATGCTGCATGCATTTGGGGTGCCCGAGACATGCGGCATGCACGTGGGGCCCCAATGACATGCGGCATGCATGCGGGGCCCTCATGACATGCGGCATTCATGTGGGGCCCCCATGATATGTGGCATGCATGTGGGACCCCCATGATATGTGGCATGCATTTGGGGCCCCCATGACATGCGGAATGCATGTAGGGCCCCCATGAAATGCGCCATGCATGTGGGGCCCCTATGACATGCGGCATGCATTTGTGAGCCCCAAGACATGCGGCATGCACCTGGGGCCCCCATGACAATGTGCATGCGTTTGGGGACCCCATGATATGCGGCATGCATTTGGGGGCCCCATGACTTGAGGCATGCATTTGGGGCCCCCATGACATGTGGCATGCATGTAGGGCCCCCATGAAATGCGCCATGCATGTGGGGCCCCTCTGACATGCGGCATGCATTTGTGAGCACCAAGACATGCGGCATGCACGTGGGGCCCCCATGACATTCTGCATGCATTTGAATCCCCCATTACATGCGCCATGCACGTGGGGCCCCAATGACATGCAGCATTCACGTGGGACCACCATAACATGCGGAATGCACGTGAGGCCCCCATGACATGCGGAATGCCTGCGGGGCCCCGATGACATGCGGCATGCACGCTGGGCCCCCATGACATGCGTCATGCATTTATGGCCCCCATAACATGCGACAAGCATTTGGGCCACCATGTTATGCGGCATGCATTTGGGGCCCCCATGACTTGAGGCATGCATTTGGGGCCCCGATGACATGCAGCATGCATGTGGGGCCCCCATGACATGCGGCATGCATTTGGGGCCTGCATAACATGCTGCATGCATTTGGGGTACCTGAGACATGCGGCATGCACGTGGGGCCCCTATGACATGCGGCATGCATGTAGGGCCCCCATGAAATGTGCCATGCATGTGGGACCCCAATGACATGCGGCATGCATTTGAATCCCCCATTACATGCGGCATGCATGTGGGGCCCAAATGCTTGCCGCATGTCATGGGGGCCTCCATGACATGCGGCATGCATGTGGGGCCCCATGACATGTGCCATGCATGTGGGGCCCCTATGACATGCGGCATGCATTTGGGGCCCCGATGACATGCGGCATGCATGTGGGGCACCCATGACTTGCGGCATGAATTTGAGGGCCCCATTATATGCGGCATGCACGTGGAGCCCCCATGACATGCGGCATGCATTTGGGGCCCCCATGATATGCGGCATGCATGTGGGTCCCCCATGACATGTGGCATGGATTTGGGGCCCCCATGACATACGGCATGCATTTGGGTCCCCCATGAAATGTGCCATGCATGTGGGGCCCCCATGACATACGGCATGCATTTGGGTCCCCCATGAAATGTGCCATGCATGTGGGGCCCCTATGACATGCGGCATGCATTTGTGGGCCCCAAGACATGCTGCATGCATTTGGGGGCCCCCATGACATGCAGTATGCACGTGGGGCCCCCATGACATGCGGCATGCATTTGGGGCCCCCATGACATGCGGCATGCATTTGGGGACCCCATGACATGCGGCATGCATGTGGGGGCCCCATGACATGCGGCATGCATGTGGGGCCCCAATTACATGCGACATGCATTTGGGGCCCCCATGACTTGAGGCATGCATTTGGGGCCCCCATGACATGCGGCATGCATGTGGGACCCCAATGACATGCGGCATGCATTTGAATCCCCCATTACATGCGGCATGCATGTGGGGCCCAAATGCTTGCCGCATGTCATGGGGGCCTCCATGACATGCGGCATGCATGTGGGGCCCCATGACATGTGCCATGCATGTGGGGCCCCTATGACATGCGGCATGCATTTGGGGCCCCGATGACATGCGGCATGCATGTGGGGCCCCTATGACATGCGGCATGCATTTGGGGCCCCGATGACATGCGGCATGCATGTGGGGCACCCATGACTTGCGGCATGAATTTGAGGGCCCCATTATATGCGGCATGCACGTGGAGCCCCCATGACATGCGGCATGCATTTGGGGCCCCCATGATATGCGGCATGCATGTGGGTCCCCCATGACATGTGGCATGCATGTGGGGCCCCTATGACATGCGGCATGCATTTGTGGGCCCCAAGACATGCTGCATGCATTTGGGGGCCCACATGACATGCGGCATGCACGTTGGGCCCCCATGACATGCGGCATGCACGTGGGGCCCCTATGACATGCGGCATGCACGTGGGGCCCTCATGACATGCAGCATGCATTTGGGGCCACTATGACATGCAGCATGCATTTGGGGCCCCCATGACATGCGGCATGCATGTGGGACCCCTATGACATGCGGCATGCATTTGGGGGGCCATGACATGCGGCATGCACGTGGGGCCCCCATGACATGCGGCATACATTTGTGACCCCCGTGACATGAGGCATGCACGTGGGGCCCCCATGACATGCGGCAAGCACGTGGGGGCCCAATGACATGCAGCATGTACGTGGCGCCCCCATGACATGCGGAATGCACGTGAGGCCCCCATGACATGAGGAATGCCTGCGGGGCCCCAATGACATGCGGCATGCATGCATTTGGGTCCATGAAATGCGGCATGCATGTGGGGCCCCCATGACATGTGGCATGCATGTGGGGCCCCATGATATGCGGCATGCAGTTGGGGACCCCAATACATGCGGCATGCACGTTGGGGCCCATGACATGCGGCATGCATTTGGGCCCCATGACATGCAGCATGCACGTGGGGCCCCATGACATGCGGAATGCCTGCGGGGCCCCAATGACATGTGGCATGCATTTGGGGCCCCCAATATATGCATCATGCACTTGGGGCCCCCATGATATGTGGCATGCATTTGGGGCCCCCATGACTTAAGCCATGCATTTGGGGCCCCCATGACATGCGGCATGCACGTGGCCCCTCATGACATGCAGCATGCATTTGGGGCCCCCATGACATGCGGCATGCATGTAGGCCCCCATGAAATGCGCCATGCATGTGTGGCCCCTATGACATGCGGCATGCATTTGTGGGCCCCAATACATGCAGCATGCACGTGGGGCCCCATGACATGCTGCATGCATTTGGGGCCCCCATGACATGCGGCATGCATTTGGGGGCCCCATGACATGCGGAATGCACGTGGGGCCCCTATGACATGCGACATGAATTTGGGAGCCCCATTACATGCGGCCTGCACATGGAGCCCCCATGACATGCGTCATGCATTTGGGCCCCCATGACATGAGTCATGCATTTGGGGCCACCATGACATGCGGCATGCATGTGGGGCCCCCATGACATGCGGCATGCATGTGGGGCCCCCATGACATGCGGCATGCATTTGGGGGCCCCATGACATGCGGAATGCACGTGGGGCCCCTATGACATGCGACATGAATTTGGGAGCCCCATTACATGCGGCCTGCACATGGAGCCCCCATGACATGCGTCATGCATTTGGGCCCCCATGACATGAGTCATGCATTTGGGGCCACCATGACATGCGGCATGCATGTGGGGCCCCCATGACATGCGGCATGCATTTGGGTCCCCCATGAAATGCGGCATGCATGTGGGGCCCCCATGACATGCGTCATGCATTTGGGCCCCCATGACATGAGTCATGCATTTGGGGCCACCATGACATGCTGCATGCATTTGGGGCCTGCACAACATGCTGCATGCATTTGGGGTACCTGAGACATGTGGCATGCACATGGGGCCCCCATAACATGCTGCATGCATGCGGGGCCCTCATGACATGCGGCATTCATGTGGGGTCCCCATGATATGTGGCATGCATGTGGGACCCCCATGATATGTGGCTTGCATTTGGGGCCCCCATGACATGCGGAATGCATGTAGGGCCCCCATGAAATGCGCCATGCATGTGGGGCCCTATGACATGCGGCATGCATTTGTGAGCCCCAAGACATGCGGCATGCCCCTGGGGCCCCCATGACAATGTGCATGCGTTTGGGGACCCCATGATATGTGGCATGCATTTGGGGCCTCCATGACATGCGGCATGCATTTGGGGCCCCCATGATATGCGGCATGCATGTGGGTCCCCCATGACATGTAGCATGGATTTGGGGCCCCCATGACATACGGCATGCATTTGGGTCCCCCATGAAATGTGCCATGCATGTGGGGCCCCTATGACATGCGGCATGCATTTGTGGGCCCCAAGACATGCTGCATGCATTTGGGGGCCCCCATGACATGCGGCATGCACGTTGGGCCCCCATGACATGCGGCATGCACGTGGGGCCCCTATGACATGCGGCATGCACGTGTGGCCCTCATGACATGCAGCATGAATTTGGGGCCACTATGACATGCAGCATGCATTTGGGGCCCCCATGACATGCGGCATGCATGTGGGACCAGTATGACATGCGGCATGCATTTGGGGGACCATAACATGCGGCATGCACGTGGGTGCCCCATGACATGCGGCATACATTTGTGACCCCCGTGACATGAGGCATGCACGTGGGGCCCCCATGACATGCGGCAAGCACGTGGGGGCCCAATGACATGCAGCATGTACGTGGCGCCCCCATGACATGCGGAATGCACGTGAGACCCCCATGACATGAGGAATGCCTGCGGGGCCCCAATGACATGCGGCATGCACGTGGGGCCCTCATGACATGCAGCATGAATTTGGGGCCACTATGACATGCGGCATGCATGTGGGGCCCCCATGACATGTGGCATGCATGTGGGGCCCCATGATATGCGGCATGCAGTTGGGGACCCCAATACATGCGGCATGCACGTTGGGGCCCCATGACATGCGGCATGCATTTGAGCCCCATGACATGCAGCATGCACGTGGGGCCCCATGACATGCGGAATGCCTGCGGGGCCCCAATGACATGTGGCATGCATTTGGGGCCCCCAATATATGCATCATGCACGTGGGGCCCGCATGATATGTGGCATGCATTTGGGGACCCCATGACTTGAGCCATGCATTTGGGGCCCCCATGACATGCGGCATGCATGTGGGCCCCTCATGACATGCAGCATGCATTTGGGGCCCCCGTGACATGTGGCATGCATGTAGGCCCCCATGAAATGCGCCATGCATGTGGGGCCCCTATGACATGCGGCATGCATTTGTGGGCCCCAATACATGCAGCATGCACATGGGGGCCCCCATGACATGCTGCATGCATTTGGGGCCCCCATGACATGCGTCATGCATTTGGGGCCCCCATGACATGAGTCATGCATTTGGGGCCACCATGACATGCGGCATGCATTTGGAGCCCCCATGACATGCGGCATGCATTTGGGTCCCCCCTGAAATGCGGCATGCATGTGGGGCCCCCATGACATGCGGCATGCATTTGGGGCCCTCATGGCATGCGTCATGCATTTGGGGCCCCCATGACATGCGGCATGCATGTAGGGCCCCCATGAAATGTGCCATGCATGTGAATCCTCCATCACATGCGGCATGCACGTGGGGCCCCCATGACATGCGGCATGCATTTGGGGCCCCAATGACATGCGGAATGCCTGCGGGGCCCCCATGACATGCGGCATGCAGGCGGGGCCCTCATGACATGCGGCATGCATTTGGGGCCTCCATGACATGTGGCATGCATGTGGGTCCCCATGACATGCGGCATGCATGTGGGGCCCCCATGACATGCGGCATGCATTTGGGCCCCCATGACATGCGGCATGCATTTGGGGCCTGCACAACATGCTGCATGCATTTGGGGTACCTGAGACATGTGGCATGCACATGGGGCCCCCATAACATGCTGCATGCATTTGGGGTGCCCGAGACATGCGGCATGCACGTGGGGCCCCAATGACATGCGGCATGCATGCGGGGCCCTCATGACATGCGGCATTCATGTGGGGCCCCCATGATATGTGGCATGCATGTGGGACCCCCATGATATGTGGCATGCATTTGGGGCCCCCATGACATGCGGAATGCATGTAGGGCCCCCATGAAATGCGCCATGCATGTGGGGCCCCTATGACATGCGGCATGCATTTGTGAGCCCCAAGACATGCGGCATGCACCTGGGGCCCCCATGACAATGTGCATGCGTTTGGGGACCCCATGATATGCGGCATGCATTTGGGGCCCCCATGACTTGAGGCATGCATTTGGAGCCCCCATGACATGCGCCATGCATGTGGGGCCCCTCTGACATGCGGCATGCATTTGTGAGCACCAAGACATGCGGCATGCACGTGGGGCCCCCATGACATGCTGCATGCATTTGAATCCCCCATTACATGCGCCATGCATGTGGGGCCCCCATGACATGCTCCATGCATGTGGGGCCCCTATGACATGAGGCATGGATTTGGGGGGCCCCATGACATGCAGCATGCACGTGGGGCCCCCATGATATGCGGCATACATTTGTGGCCCCCGTGACATGAGGCATGCACGTGGGGCCCCCATGACATACGGCAAGCATTTGTGAGCCCCAAGACATGCGGCATGCACCTGGGGCCCCCATGACAATGTGCATGCGTTTGGGGACCCCATGATATGCGGCATGCATTTGGGGCCCCCATGACATGCGGCATGCATTTGGGGCCCCCATGATATGCGGCATGCATGTGGGTCCCCCATGACATGTGGCATGGATTTGGGGCCCCCATGACATACGGCATGCATTTGGGTCCCCCATGAAATGTGCCATGCATGTGGGGCCCCTATGACATGCGGCACGCATTTGTGGGCCCCAAGACATGCTGCATGCATTTGGGGGCCCCCATGACATGCGGCATGCACGTGGGGCCCCCATGACATGCGGCATGCACGTGGGGCCCCTATGACATGCGGCATGCACGTGGGGCCCTCATGACATGCAGCATGAATTTGGGGGGCCATGACATGCGGCATGCACGTGGGGCCCTCATGACATGCGGCATGCATTTGGGGGGCCATGACATGCGGCATGCACGTGGGGCCCCCATGACATGCGGCATACATTTGTGACCCCCGTGACATGAGGCATGCACGTGGGGCCCCCATGACATGCGGCAAGCACGTGGGGGCCCAATGACATGCAGCATGTACGTGGCGCCCCCATGACATGCGGAATGCACGTGAGGCCCCCATGACATGAGGAATGCCTGCGGGGCCCCAATGACATGCGGCATGCATGCATTTGGGTCCATGAAATGCGGCATGCATGTGGGGCCCCCATGACATGTGGCATGCATGTGGGGCCCCATGATATGCGGCATGCAGTTGGGGACCCCAATACATGCGGCATGCACGTTGGGGCCCCATGACATGCGGCATGCATTTGGGCCCCCATGACTTGAGGCATGCATTTGGGGCCCCCATGACATGTGGCATGCATGTAGGGCCCCCATGAAATGCGCCATGCATGTGGGGCCCCTCTGACATGCGGCATGCATTTGTGAGCACCAAGACATGCGGCATGCACGTGGGGCCCCCATGACATGCTGCATGCATTTGAATCCCCCATTACATGCGCCATGCATGTGGGGCCCCCATGACATGCTCCATGCATGTGGGGCCCCTATGACATGAGGCATGGATTTGGGGGGCCCCATGACATGCAGCATGCACGTGGGGCCCCCATGATATGCGGCATACATTTGTGGCCCCCGTGTCATGAGGCATGCACGTGGGGCCCCCATGACATGCGGCAAGCACGTGGGGCCCCAATGACATGCGTCATGCATTTATGGCCCCCATAACATGCGGCAAGCATTTGGGCCACCATGTTATGCGGCATGCATTTGGGGCCCCCATGACTTGAGGCATGCATTTGGGGCCCCGATGACATGCAGCATGCATGTGGGGCCCCCATGACATGCGGCATGCATTTGGGGCCTGCATAACATGCTGCATGCATTTGGGGTACCTGAGACATGCGGCATGCACGTGGGGCCCCTATGACATGCCGCATGCATTTGGGGCCCCCATTATATGCGGCATGCATGTAGGGCCCCCATGAAATGTGCCATGCATGTGGGGCCCCTATGACATGCGGCATGCATTTGTGAGCCCCAAGACATGCGGCATGCACGTGGGGCCCCCATGACATGCTGCATGCATTTGGGGTGCCCGAGACATGCGGCATGCACGTGGGGCCCCTATGACATGCCGCATGCATTTGGGGCCCCCATGACATGCGGCATGCACCTGGGACCCCCATGACATGAGTCATGCATTTGGGGCCGCCATGACATGCGGCATGCATTTGGGGCCCCCATGACATGCGGCATGTATTTGGGTCCCCCATGAAATGCGACTTGCATGTGGGGCCCCCATGACATGCGGCATGCATTTGGGGCCCTCATGACATGTGGCATGCATTTGGGGCCCCCATGACATGCGGCATGCATTTGGGGCCCCCATGACATGCGGAATGCACATGGGGCCCCTATGACATGCGACATGAATTTGGGAGCCCCATTACATGCGGCATGCACATGGAGCCCCCATGACATGCGTCATGCATTTGGGCCCCCATGACATGAGTCATGCATTTGGGGCCACCATGACATGCGGCATGCATTTGGGGGCCCCATGACATGCGGCATGCATTTGGGTCCCCCATGAAATGCGGCATGCATGTGGGGCCCCCATGACATGCGGCATGCATTTGGGGCCCCAATGACATGCGGAATGCCTGCGGGGCCCCCATGACATGCAGCATGCAGGCGGGGCCCTCATGACATGCGGCATGCATTTGGGGCCTCCATGACATGTGGCATGCATGTGGGTCCCCATGACATGCGGCATGCATGTGGGGCCCCCATGACATGCGGCATGCATTTGGGCCCCCATGACATGCGGCATGCATTTGGGGCCTGCACAACATGCTGCATGCATTTGGGGTACCTGAGACATGCGGCATGCATGTGGGGCCCCTATGACATGCGGCATGCATTTGTGAGCCCCAAGACATGCGGCATGCACCTGGGGCCCCCATGACAATGTGCATGCGTTTGGGTCCCCCATGAAATGTGCCATGCATGTGGGGCCCCTATGACATGCGGCATGCATTTGTGGGCCCCAAGACATGCTGCATGCATTTGGGGGCCCCCATGACATGCAGTATGCACGTGGGGCCCCCATGACATGCGGTATGCATTTGGGGCCCCCATGACATGCGGCATGCATTTGGGGCCCCCATGACATGCGGCATGCATGTGGGGGCCCCATGACATGCGGCATGCATGTGGGGCCCCAATTACATGCGACATGCATTTGGGTCCCCCATGAAATGTGCCATGCATGTGGGGCCCCTATGACATGCGGCATGCATTTGTGGGCCCCAAGACATGCTGCATGCATTTGGGGGCCCCCATGACATGCGGAATGCCTGCGGGGCCCCCTTGATATGTGGCATGCATTTGGGGCCCCCATGACTTGAGGCATGCATTTGGGGCCCCCATGACATGCGGCATGCATGTGGGACCACCATGACATGCGGCATGCATTTGAATCCCCCATTACATGCGGCATGCAGGTGGTTCCCCCATGACATGCGGCATGCATTTGGGGCCCCCAATACATGCGGCATGCACGTTGGGCCCCATGACATGCTCCATGCATGTGGGGCCCCTATGACATGCGGCATGCATTTGGGGGGCCCCATGACATGTGGCATGCACGTGGGGCCACCATGACATGTGGCATACATTTGTGGCCCCCGTGACATGAGGCATGCACGTGGGGCCCCCATGACATGCGGCATACATTTATGGCCCCCATGACATGCGGCAAGCATTTGGGCCCCCATGACATGCGGCATGCATATGGGGCCCCCATGACATGCGACATTCATTTGGGGCCCCCATGACATGTGGCATGCATGTGGGGTCCCATGATATGTGGCATGCAGTTGGGGCCCCAATACATGTTTCATGCACATTGGGCACCCATGACATGTGACATGCATTTATGGCCCCATGACATGCGGCATGAATTTGGGCCCTCATGAAATGTGCCATGCATGTGGGGCCCCTATGACATGCGGCATGCATTTGTGGGCCCCAAGACATGTGGCATGCACGTGGGCCCCCCATGACATGCTGCATGCATTTGGGGCCCCCATGATATGTGGCACACACTTGGGGCCCCCATGCCATGCGGCATGCATGTGGGGCCCCTATGACATGCGGCATGCATTTGTGGGCCCCAAGACATGCTGCATGCATTTGGGGGGGCCCATGACATGCGGCATGCACTTGGGGCCCCCCATGACATGCGGAATGCCTGCGGGGCCCCCATGACATGCAGCATGCATGTGGGGGCCCCATGACATGCGGCATGCATTTGGGGGCCCCATGACATGCGGCATGCATTTGGGGCCCCCATGACATGCAGTATGCACGTGGGGCCCCCATGACATGCGGCATGCATTTGGGGCCCCCATGACTTGAGGCATGCATTTGGGGCCCCCATGACATGCGGCATGCATGTGGGACCCCCATGACATGCGGCATGCATTTGAATCCCCATTACATGCGGCATGCATGTGGGGCCCAAATGCTTGCCGCATGTCATGGGGGCCTCCATGACATGCGGCATGCATGTGGTGCCCCATGACATGTGCCATGCATGTGGGGCCCCTATGACATGCGACATGCATTTGGGGCCCTCTTGACATGCGGCATGCATGTGGGGCACCCATGACTTGCGGCATGAATTTGAGGGCCCAATTATATGCGGCATGCACGTGGAGCCCCCATGACATGCGGCATGCATTTGGGGCCCCCATGATATGCGGCATGCATGTGGGCCCCCCATGACATGTGGCATGGATTTGGGGCCCCCATGACATACGGCATGCATTTGGGTCCCCCATGAAATGTGCCATGCATGTGGGGCCCCTATGACATGCGGCATGCATTTGTGGGCCCCAAGACATGCTGCATGCATTTGGGGGGCCCCATGACATGCGGCATGCACGTGGGGCCCCTATGACATGCGGCATGCACGTGGGGCCCCTATGACATGCGGCATGCACGTGGGGCCCTCATAGCATGCATTTGGGGCCACTATGACATGCAGCATGCATTTGGGGTCCCAATGACATGCGGCATGCATGTGGGACCCCTATTACATGCGGCATGCATTTGGGGGGGCCCATGACATGCGGCATGCACGTGGGGCCCCCATGACATGCGGCATACATTTGTGGCTCCCGTGACATGAGGCATGCACGTGGGGCCCCCATGACATGCGGCAAGCACGTGGGGGCCCAATGACATGCAGCATGTACGTGGCGCCCCCATGACATGCGGAATGCACGTGAGGCCCCCATGACATGAGGAATGCCTGCGGGGCCCCAATGACATGCGGCATGCATGCATTTGGGTCCATGAAATGCGGCATGCATGTGGGGCCCCCATGACATGTGGCATGCATGTGGGGCCCCATGATATGCGGCATGCAGTTGGGGACCCCAATACATGTTGCATGCACGTTGGGGCCCCATGACATACGGCATGCATTTGGGCCCCATGACATGCAGCATGCACGTGGGGCCCCATGACATGCGGAATGCCTGCGGGGCCCCAATGACATGTGGCATGCATTTGGGGCCCCCAATATATGCATCATCCACGTGGGGCCCCCATGATATGTGGCATGCATTTGGGGCCCCCATGACTTGAGCCATGCATTTGGGGCCCCCATGACATGCGGCATGCACGTGGGCCCCTCATGACATGCAGCATGCATTTGGGGCCCCCATGACATGCGGCATGCACGTGGAGCCCCCATGACATGCGTCATGCATTTGGGCCCCCATGACATGAGTCATGCATTTGGGGCCACCATGACATGCGGCATGCATTTGGGGCCCCCATGACATGCGGCATGCATTTGGGTCCCCCATGAAATGCGGCATGCATGTGGGGGCCCCATGACATGCGGCATGCATTTGGGGCCCTCATGACATGCGTCATGCATTTGGGGCCCCCATGACATGCGGCATGCATGTAGGGCCCCCATGAAATGTGCAATGCATGTGAATCCTCCATCACATGCGGCATGCACGTGGGGCCCCTATGACATGCGGCATGCATTTGGGGCCCCAATGACATGCGGAATGCCTGCGGGGCCCCCATGACATGTGGCATGCATGTGGGTCCCCATGACATGCGGCATGCATGTGGGGCCCCCATGACATGCGGCATGCATTTGGGCTCCCATGACATGTGGCATGCATTTGGGGCCTGCACAACATGCTGCATGCATTTGGGGTACCTGAGACATGTGGCATGCACATGGGGCCCCCATAACATGCTGCATGCATTTGGGGTGCCCGAGACATGCGGCATGCACGTGGGGCCCCAATGACATGCGGCATGCATGCGGGGCCCTCATGACATGCGGCATTCATGTGGGGCCCCCATGATATGTGGCATGCATGTGGGACCCCCATGATATGTGGCATGCATTTGGGGCCCCCATGACATGCGGAATGCATGTAGGGCCCCCATGAAATGCGCCATGCATGTGGGGCCCCTATGACATGCGGCATGCATTTGTGAGCCCCAAGACATGCGGCATGCACCTGGGGCCCCCATGACAATGTGCATGCGTTTGGGGACCCCATGATATGCGGCATGCATTTGGGGCCCCCATGACTTGAGGCATGCACGTGGGGCCCCCATGACATGCTGCATGCATTTGAATCCCCCATTACATGCGCCATGCATGTGGTGCCCCTATGACATGAGGCATGGATTTGGGGGGCCCCATGACATGCGGCATGCACGTGGGGCCCCCATGATATGCGGCATACATTTGTGGCCCCCGTGTCATGAGGCATGCACGTGGGGCCCCCATGACATGCGGCAAGCACGTGGGGCTCCAATGACATGCAGCATGCACGTGGGACCGCCATAACATGCGGAATGCACGTGAGGCCCCCATGACATGCGGAATGCCTGCGGGGCCCCAATGACATGCGGCATGCATGCATTTGGGTCCATGAAATGCGGCATGCATGTGGGGCCCCCATGACATGTGGCATGCATGTGGGGCCCCATGATATGCGGCATGCAGTTGGGGACCCCAATACATGCGGCATGCTCGTTGGGGCCCCATGACATGCGGCATGCATTTGGGCCCCATGACATGCAGCATGCACGTGGGGCCCCATGACATGCGGAATGCCTGCGGGGCCCCAATGACATGTGGCATGCATTTGGGGCCCCCAATATATGCATCATGCACTTGGGGCCCCCATGATATGTGGCATGCATTTGGGGCCCCCATGACTTGAGCCATGCATTTGGGGCCCCATGACATGCGGCATGCACGTGGGCCCCTCATGACATGCAGCATTCATTTGGGGCCCCCATGACATGCGGCATGCATGTAGGCCCCCATGAAATGCGCCATGCATGTGTGGCCCCTATGACATGCGGCATGCATTTGTGGGCCCCAATACATGCTGCATGCACATGGGGCCCCCATGACATGCTGCATGCATTTGGGGCCCCCATGACATGCGGCATGCATTTGGGGGCCCCATGACATGCGGAATGCACGTGGGGCCCCTATGACATGCGACATGAATTTGGGAGCCCCATTACATGCGGCCTGCACATGGAGCCCCCATGACATGCGTCATGCATTTGGGCCCCCATGACATGAGTCATGCATTTGGGGCCACCATGACATGCGGCATGCATTTGGGGCCCCCATGACATGCGGCATGCATTTGGGTCCCCCATGAAATGCGGCATGCATGTGGGGCCCCCATGACATGCGGCATGCATTTGGGGCCCTCATGACATGCGTCATGCATTTGGGGCCCCCATGACATGCGGCATGCATGTAGGGCCCCCATGAAATGTGCCATGCATGTGAATCCTCCATCACATGCGGCATGCACGTGGGGCCCCCGTGACATGCGGCATGCATTTGGGGCCCCAATGACATGCGGAATGCCTGCGGGGCCCCCATGACATGCGGCATGCAGGCGGGGCCCTCATGACATGCGGCATGCATTTGGGGCCTCCATGACATGTGGCATGCATGTGGGTCCCCATGACATGCGGCATGCATGTGGGGCCCCCATGACATGCGGCATGCATTTGGGCCCCCATGACATGCGGCATGCATTTGGGGCCTGCACAACATGCTGCATGCATTTGGGGTACCTGAGACATGTGGCATGCACATGGGGCCCCCATAACATGCTGCATGCATTTGGGGTGCCCGAGACATGCGGCATGCACGTGGGGCCCCAATGACATGCGGCATGCATGCGGGGCCCTCATGACATGCGGCATTCATGTGGTGCCCCCATGATATGTGGCATGCATGTCGGACCCCCATGATATGTGGCATGCATTTGGGGCCCCCATGACATGCGGAATGCATGTAGGGCCCCCATGAAATGCGCCATGCATGTGGGGCCCCTATGACATGCGGCATGCATTTGTGAGCCCCAAGACATGCTGCATGCATTTGGGGGCCCCCATGACATGCGGCATGCACGTGGGGCCCCCATGACATGCGGCATGCACGTGGGGCCCCTATGACATGCGGCATGCACGTGGGGCCCTCATGACATGCAGCATGAATTTGGGGCCACTATGACATGCAGCATGCATTTGGGGCCCCCATGACATGCGGCATGCATGTGGGACCCCTATGACATGCGGCATGCATTTGGGGGGCCATGACATGCGGCATGCACGTGGGGCCCCCATGACATGCGGCATACATTTGTGACCCCCGTGACATGAGGCATGCACGTGGCGCCCCCATGACATGCGGCAAGCACGTGGGGGCCCAATGACATGCAGCATGTACGTGCCGCCCCCATGACATGCGGAATGCACGTGAGGCCCCCATGACATGCGGCATACATTTGTGACCCCCGTGACATGAGGCATGCACGTGGCTCCCCCATGACATGCGGCAAGCACGTGGGGGCCCAATGACATGCAGCATGTACGTGGCGCCCCCATGACATGCGGAATGCACGTGAGGCCCCCATGACATGCGGAATGCCTGCGGGGCCCCAATGACATGCGGCATGCATGCATTTGGGTCCATGAAATGCGGCATGCATGTGGGGCCCCCATGACATGTGGCATGCATGTGGGGCCCCATGATATGCGGCATGCAGTTGGGGACCCCAATACATGCGGCATGCTCGTTGGGGCCCCATGACATGCGGCATGCATTTGGGCCCCATGACATGCAGCATGCACGTGGGGCCCCATGACATGCGGAATGCCTGCGGGGCCCCAATGACATGTGGCATGCATTTGGGGCCCCCAATATATGCATCATGCACTTGGGGCCCCCATGATATGTGGCATGCATTTGGGGCCCCCATGACTTGAGCCATGCATTTGGGGCCCCATGACATGCGGCATGCACGTGGGCCCCTCATGACATGCAGCATTCATTTGGGGCCCCCATGACATGCGGCATGCATGTAGGCCCCCATGAAATGCGCCATGCATGTGTGGCCCCTATGACATGCGGCATGCATTTGTGGGCCCCAATACATGCTGCATGCACATGGGGCCCCCATGACATGCGGCATGCATGTGGGGGCCCCATGACATGCGGCATGCATTTGGGGGCCCCATGACATGCGGCATGCATTTGGGGCCCCCATGACATGCAGTATGCACGTGGGGCCCCCATGACATGCGGCATGCATTTGGGGCCCCCATGACTTGAGGCATGCATTTGGGGCCCCCATGACATGCGGCATGCATGTGGGACCCCCATGACATGCGGCATGCATTTGAATCCCCATTACATGCGGCATGCATGTGGGGCCCAAATGCTTGCCGCATGTCATGGGGGCCTCCATGACATGCGGCATGCATGTGGTGCCCCATGACATGTGCCATGCATGTGGGGCCCCTATGACATGCGACATGCATTTGGGGCCCTCTTGACATGCGGCATGCATGTGGGGCACCCATGACTTGCGGCATGAATTTGAGGGCCCCATTATATGCGGCATGCACGTGGAGCCCCCATGACATGCGGCATGCATTTGGGGCCCCCATGATATGCGGCATGCATGTGGGTCCCCCATGACATGTGGCATGGATTTGGGGCCCCCATGACATACGGCATGCATTTGGGTCCCCCATGAAATGTGCCATGCATGTGGGTCCCCTATGACATGCGGCATGCATTTGTGGGCCCCAAGACATGCTGCATGCATTTGGGGGGCCCCATGACATGCGGCATGCACGTGGGGCCCCTATGACATGCGGCATGCACGTGGGGCCCCTATGACATGCGGCATGCACGTGGGGCCCTCATAGCATGCATTTGGGGCCACTATGACATGCAGCATGCATTTGGGGTCCCAATGACATGCGGCATGCATGTGGGACCCCTATTACATGCGGCATGCATTTGGGGGGGCCCATGACATGCGGCATGCACGTGGGGCCCCCATGACATGCGGCATACATTTGTGGCCCCCGTGACATGAGGCATGCACGTGGGGCCCCCATGACATGCGGCAAGCACGTGGGGGCCCAATGACATGCAGCATGTACGTGGCGCCCCCATGACATGCGGAATGCACGTGAGGCCCCCATGACATGAGGAATGCCTGCGGGGCCCCAATGACATGCGGCATGCATGCATTTGGGTCCATGAAATGCGGCATGCATGTGGGGCCCCCATGACATGTGGCATGCATGTGGGGCCCCATGATATGCGGCATGCAGTTGGGGACCCCAATACATGTTGCATGCACGTTGGGGCCCCATGACATACGGCATGCATTTGGGCCCCATGACATGCAGCATGCACGTGGGGCCCCATGACATGCGGAATGCCTGCGGGGCCCCAATGACATGTGGCATGCATTTGGGGCCCCCAATATATGCATCATCCACGTGGGGCCCCCATGATATGTGGCATGCATTTGGGGCCCCCATGACTTGAGCCATGCATTTGGGGCCCCCATGACATGCGGCATGCACGTGGGCCCCTCATGACATGCAGCATGCATTTGGGGCCCCCATGACATGTGGCATGCATGTAGGCCCCCATGAAATGCGCCATGCATGTGGGGCCCCTATGACATGCGGCATGCATTTGTGGGCCCCAAGACATGCAGCATGCACGTGGGGCCCCCATGACAGGCTGCATGCATTTGGGGGCCCCATGACATGCGGCATGCATTTGGGGCCCCCATTACATGCGGCATGCACGTGGAGCCCCCATGACATGAGTCATGCATTTGGGGCCACCATGACATGCGGCATGCATTTGGGGCCTCCATGACATGTGGCATGCATGTGGGTCCCCATGACATGCGGCATGCATGTGGGGCCCCCATGACATGCGGCATGCATTTGGGCTCCCATGACATGTGGCATGCAAATGGGGCCCCCATAACATGCTGCATGCATTTGGGGTGCCCGAGACATGCGGCATGCACGTGGGGCCCCAATGACATGCGGCATGCATGCGGGGCCCTCATGACATGCGGCATTCATGTGGGGCCCCCATGATATGTGGCATGCATGTGGGACCCCCATGATATGTGGCATGCATTTGGGGCCCCCATGACATGCGGAATGCATGTAGGGCCCCCATGAAATGCGCCATGCATGTGGGGCCCCTATGACATGCGGCATGCATTTGTGAGCCCCAAGACATGCGGCATGCACCTGGGGCCCCCATGACAATGTGCATGCGTTTGGGGACCCCATGATATGCGGCATGCATTTGGGGCCCCCATGACTTGAGGCATGCACGTGGGGCCCCCATGACATGCTGCATGCATTTGAATCCCCCATTACATGCGCCATGCATGTGGTGCCCCCATGACATGCTCCATGCATGTGGGGCCCCTATGACATGAGGCATGGATTTGGGGGGCCCCATGACATGCGGCATGCACGTGGGGCCCCCATGATATGCGGCATACATTTGTGGCCCCCGTGTCATGAGGCATGCACGTGGGGCCCCCATGACATGCGGCAAGCACGTGGGGCTCCAATGACATGCAGCATTCACGTGGGACCGCCATAACATGCGGAATGCACGTGAGGCCCCCATGACATGCGGAATGCCTGCGGGGCCCCAATGACATGCGGCATGCATGCATTTGGGTCCATGAAATGCGGCATGCATGTGGGGCCCCCATGACATGTGGCATGCATGTGGGGCCCCATGATATGCGGCATGCAGTTGGGGACCCCAATACATGCGGCATGCTCGTTGGGGCCCCATGACATGCGGCATGCATTTGGGCCCCATGACATGCAGCATGCACGTGGGGCCCCATGACATGTGGAATGCCTGCGGGGCCCCAATGACATGTGGCATGCATTTGGGGCCCCCAATATATGCATCATGCACTTGGGGCCCCCATGATATGTGGCATGCATTTGGGGCCCCCATGACTTGAGCCATGCATTTGGGGCCCCATGACATGCGGCATGCACGTGGGCCCCTCATGACATGCAGCATGCATTTGGGGCCCCATGACATGCGGCATGCATGTAGGCCCCCATGAAATGCGCCATGCATGTGTGGCCCCTATGACATGCTGCATGCATTTGGGGCCCCCATGACATGAGTCATGCATTTGGGGCCACCATGACATGCGGCATGCATTTGGGGCCCCCATGACATGCGGCATGCATTTGTGGGCCCCAATACATGCAGCATGCACATGGGGCCCCCATGACATGCTGCATGCATTTGGGGCCCCCATGACATGCGGCATGCATTTGGTGGCCCCATGACATGCGGAATGCACGTGGGGCCCCTATGACATGTGACATGAATTTGGGAGCCCCATTACATGCGGCCTGCACATGGAGCCCCCATGACATGCGTCATGCATTTGGGCCCCCATGACATGAGTCATGCATTTGGGGCCACCATGACATGCGGCATGCATTTGGGGCCCCCATGACATGCGGCATGCATTTGGGTCCCCCATGAAATGCGGCATGCATGTGGGGCCCCCATGACATGCGGCATGCATTTGGGGCCCTCATGACATGCGTCATGCATTTGGGGCCCCCATGACATGCGGCATGCATGTAGGGCCCCCATGAAATGTGCCATGCATGTGAATCCTCCATCACATGCGGCATGCACGTGGGGCCCCCGTGACATGCGGCATGCATTTGGGGCCCCAATGACATGCGGAATGCCTGCGGGGCCCCCATGACATGCGGCATGCAGGCGGGGCCCTCATGACATGCGGCATGCATTTGGGGCCTCCATGACATGTGGCATGCATGTGGGTCCCCATGACATGCGGCATGCATGTGGGGCCCCCATGACATGCGGCATGCATTTGGGCCCCCATGACATGCGGCATGCATTTGGGGCCTGCACAACATGCTGCATGCATTTGGGGTACCTGAGACATGTGGCATGCACATGGGGCCCCCATAACATGCTGCATGCATTTGGGGTGCCCGAGACATGCGGCATGCACGTGGGGCCCCAATGACATGCGGCATGCATGCGGGGCCCTCATGACATGCGGCATTCATGTGGGGCCCCCATGATATGTGGCATGCATGTCGGACCCCCATGATATGTGGCATGCATTTGGGGCCCCCATGACATGCGGAATGCATGTAGGGCCCCCATGAAATGCGCCATGCATGTGGGGCCCCTATGACATGCGGCATGCATTTGTGAGCCCCAAGACATGCTGCATGCATTTGGGGGCCCCCATGACATGCGGCATGCACGTGGGGCCCCCATGACATGCGGCATGCACGTGGGGCCCCTATGTCATGCGGCATGCACGTGGGGCCCTCATGACATGCAGCATGAATTTGGGGCCACTATGACATGCAGCATGCATTTGGGGCCCCCATGACATGCGGCATGCATGTGGGACCCCTATGACATGCGGCATGCATTTGGGGGGCCATGACATGCGGCATGCACGTGGGGCCCCCATGACATGCGGCATACATTTGTGACCCCCGTGACATGAGGCATGCACGTGGCGCCCCCATGACATGCGGCAAGCACGTGGGGGCCCAATGACATGCAGCATGTACGTGGCGCCCCCATGACATGCGGAATGCACGTGAGGCCCCCATGACATGAGGAATGCCTGCGGGGCCCCAATGACATGCGGCATGCATGCATTTGGGTCCATGAAATGTGGCATGCATGTGGGGCCCCCATGACATGTGGCATGCATGTGGGGCCCCATGATATGCGGCATGCAGTTGGGGACCCCAATACATGCGGCATGCACGTTGGGGCCCCATGACATGCGGCATG
This sequence comes from Phyllobates terribilis, assembly GCF_046119375.1. Lineage (NCBI taxonomy): Eukaryota > Metazoa > Chordata > Amphibia > Anura > Dendrobatidae > Phyllobates > Phyllobates terribilis. The sequence continues at coordinate 610,755,421 of NW_027362763.1, forward strand.
CATTTGGGCCCCATGACATGCAGCATGCACGTGGGGCCCCATGACATGCGGAATGCCTGCGGGGCCCCAATGACATGTGGCATGCATTTGGGGCCCCCAATATATGCATCATGCACTTGGGGCCCCCATGATATGTGGCATGCATTTGGGGCCCCCATGACTTGAGCCATGCATTTGGGGCCCCCATGACATGCCGCATGCACGTGGCCCCTCATGACATGCAGCATGCATTTGGGGCCCCCATGACATGTGGCATGCATGTAGGCCCCCATGAAATGCGCCATGCATGTGTGGCCCCTATGACATGCGGCATGCATTTGTGGGCCCCAATACATGCAGCATGCACGTGGGGCCCCCATGACATGCTGCATGCATTTGGGGCCCCCATGACATGCGGCATGCATTTGGGGGCCCCATGACATGCGGAATGCACGTGGGGCCCCTATGACATGCGACATGAATTTGGGAGCCCCATTACATGCGGCCTGCACATGGAGCCCCCATGACATGCGTCATGCATTTGGGCCCCCATGACATGAGTCATGCATTTGGGGCCACCATGACATGCGGCATGCATGTGGGGCCCCCATGACATGCGGCATGCATTTGGGCCCCCATGACATGCTGCATGCATTTGGGGCCTGCACAACATGCTGCATGCATTTGGGGTACCTGAGACATGTGGCATGCACATGGGGCCCCCATAACATGCTGCATGCATGCGGGGCCCTCATGACATGCGGCATTCATGTGGGGCCCCCATGACATGTGGCATGCATGTGGGACCCCCATGATATGTGGCATGCATTTGGGGCCCCCATGACATGCGGAATGCATGTAGGGCCCCCATGAAATGCGCCATGCATGTGGGGCCCCTATGACATGCGGCATGCATTTGTGAGCCCCAAGACATGCGGCATGCACCTGGGGCCCCCATGACAATGTGCATGCGTTTTGGGACCCCATGATATGTGGCATGCATTTGGGGCCCCCATGACATGCGGCATGCATTTGGGGCCCCCATGATATGCGGCATGCATGTGGGTCCCCCATGACATGTGGCATGGATTTGGGGCCCCCATGACATACGGCATGCATTTGGGTCCCCCATGAAATGTGCCATGCATGTGGGGCCCCTATGACATGCGGCATGCATTTGTGGGCCCCAAGACATGCTGCATGCATGTGGGGGCCCCCATGACATGCGGCATGCACGTTGGGCCCCCATGACATGCGGCATGCACGTGGGGCCCCTATGACATGCGGCATGCACGTGGGGCCCTCATGACATGCAGCATGAATTTGGGGCCACTATGACATGCAGCATGCATTTGGGGCCCCCATGACATGCGGCATGCATGTGGGACCCCTATGACATGCGGCATGCATTTGGGGGGCCATAACATGCGGCATGCACGTGGGGCCCCCATGACATGCGGCATACATTTGTGACCCCCGTGACATGAGGCATGCACGTGGGGCCCCCATGACATGCGGCAAGCACGTGGGGGCCCAATGACATGCAGCATGTACGTGGCGCCCCCATGACATGCGGAATGCACGTGAGGCCCCCATGACATGAGGAATGCCTGCGGGGCCCCAATGACATGCGGCATGCATGCATTTGGGTCCATGAAATGCGGCATGCATGTGGGGCCCCCATGACATGTGGCATGCATGTGGGGCCCCATGATATGCGGCATGCAGTTGGGGACCCCAATACATGCGGCATGCACGTTGCGGCCCCATGACATGCGGCATGCATTTGGGCCCCATGACATGCAGCATGCACGTGGGGCCCCATGACATGCGGAATGCCTGCGGGGCCCCAATGACATGTGGCATGCATTTGGGGCCCCCAATATATGCATCATGCACGTGGGGCCCGCATGATATGTGGCATGCATTTGGGGACCCCATGACTTGAGACATGCATTTGGGGCCCCCATGACATGCGGCATGCACGTGGGCCCCTCATGACATGCAGCATGCATTTGGGGCCCCCGTGACATGCGGCATGCATGTAGGCCCCCATGAAATGCGCCATGCATGTGGGGCCCCTATGACATGCGGCATGCATTTGTGGGCCCCAATACATGCAGCATGCACGTGGGGCCCCCATGACATGCGGAATGCACGTGGGGCCCCTATGACATGAGTCATGCATTTGGGGCCACCATGACATGCGGCATGCACATGGAGCCCCCATGACATGCGTCATGCATTTGGGCCCCCATGACATGAGTCATGCATTTGGGGCCACCATGACATGCGGCATGCATTTGGGGCCCCCATGACATGCGGCATGCATTTGGGTCCCCCATGAAATGCGGCATGCATGTGGGGCCCCCATGACATGCGGCATGCATTTGGGGCCCTCATGACATGCGTCATGCATTTGGGGCCCCCATGACATGCGGCATGCATGTAGGGCTCCCATGAAATGTGCCATGCATGTGAATCCTCCATCACATGCGGCATGCACGTGGGGCCCCCATGACATGCGGCATGCATTTGGGGCCCCAATGACATGCGGAATGCCTGCGGGGCCCCCATGACATGCGGCATGCAGGCGGGGCCCTCATGACATGCGGCATGCATTTGGGGCCTCCATGACATGTGGCATGCATGTGGGCCCCCATGACATGCGGCAAGCACGTGGGGCCCCAATGACATGCAGCATTCACGTGGGACCGCCATAACATGCGGAATGCACGTGAGGCCCCCATGACATGCGGAATGCCTGCGGGGCCCCGATGACATGCGGCATGCACGCTGGGCCCCCATGACATGCGTCATGCATTTATGGCCCCCATAACATGCGGCAAGCATTTGGGCCACCATGTTATGCGGCATGCATTTGGGGCCCCCATGACTTGAGGCATGCATTTGGGGCCCCGATGACATGCAGCATGCATGTGGGGCCCCCATGACATGCGGCATGCATTTGGGGCCTGCATGACATGCTGCATGCATTTGGGGTACCTGAGACATGCGGCATGCACGTGGGGCCCCTATGACATGCAGCATGCATTTGGGGCCCCCATTATATGCGGCATGCATGTAGGGCCCCCATGAAATGTGCCATGCATGTGGGGCCCCTATGACATGCGGCATGCATTTGTGAGCCCCAAGACATGCGGCATGCACGTGGGGCCCCCATGACATGCTGCATGCATTTGGGGTCCCCGAGACATGCGGCATGCACGTGGGGCCCCTATGACATGCCGCATGCATTTGGGGCCCCATGACATGCGGCATACACCTGGGACCCCCATGACATGAGTCATGCATTTGGGGCCACCATGACATGCGGCATGCATTTGGGGCCCCCATGACATGCGGCATGTATTTGGGTCCCCCATGAAATGCGACTTGCATGTGGGGCCCCCATGACATGCGGCATGCATTTGGGGCACCCATGACATGCGGCATGCATTTGGGGCCCCCATGACATGCGGAATGCACGTGGGGCCCCTATGACATGCGACATGAATTTGGGAGCCCCATTACATGCGGCATGCACATGGAGCCCCCATGACATGCGTCATGCATTTGGGCCCCCATGACATGAGTCATGCATTTGGGGCCACCATGACATGCGGCATGCATTTGGGGCCCCCATGACATGCGGCATGCATTTGGGTCCCCCATGAAATGCGGCATGCATGTGGGGGCCCCATGACATGCGGCATGCATTTGGGGCCCTCATGACATGCGTCATGCATTTGGGGCCTCCATGACATGCGGTATGCATGTAGGGCCCCCATGAAATGTGCCATGCATGTGAATCCTCCATCACATGCGGCATGCATGTGGGGCCCCCATGACATGCGGCATGCATTTGGGGCCCCAATGACATGCGGAATGCCTGCGGGGCCCCCATGACATGCGGCATGCAGGCGGGGCCCTCATGACATGCGGCATGCATTTGGGGCCTCCATGACATGTGGCATGCATGTGGGTCCCCATGACATGCGGCATGCATGTGGGGCCCCCATGACATGTGGCATGCATTTGGGCCCCCATGACATGCGGCATGCATTTGGGGCCTGCACAACATGCTGCATGCATTTGGGGTACCTGAGACATGTGGCATGCACATGGGGCCCCCATAACATGCTGCATGCATTTGGGGTGCCCGAGACATGCGGCATGCACGTGGGGCCCCAATGACATGCGGCATGCATGCGGGCCCTCATGACATGCGGCATTCATGTGGGGCCCCCATGATATGTGGCATGCATGTCGGACCCCCATGATATGTGGCATGGATTTGGGTCCCCCATGACATGCGGCACGCATTTGTGGGCCCCAAGACATGCTGCATGCATTTGGGGGCCCCCATGACATGCGGCATGCACGTGGGGCCCCCATGACATGCGGCATGCACGTGGGGCCCCTATGACATGCGGCATGCACGTGGGGCCCTCATGACATGCAGCATGAATTTGGGGCCACTATGACATGCAGCATGCATTTGGGGCCCCCATGACATGCGGCATGCATGTGGGACCCCTATGACATGCGGCATGCATTTGGGGGGCCATGACATGCGGCATGCACGTGGGGCCCCCATGACATGCGGCATACATTTGTGACCCCCGTGACATGAGGCATGCACGTGGGGCCCCCATGACATGCGGCAAGCACGTGGGGGCCCAATGACATGCAGCATGTACGTGGCGCCCCTATGACATGCCGCATGCATTTGGGGCCCCCATTATATGCGGCATGCATGTAGGGCCCCCATGAAATGTGCCATGCATGTGGGGCCCCTATGACATGCGGCATGCATTTGTGAGCCCCAAGACATGCGGCATGCACGTGGGGCCCCCATGACATGCTGCATGCATTTGGGGTGCCCGAGACATGCGGCATGCACGTGGGGCCCCTATGACATGCCGCATGCATTTGGGGCCCCCATGACATGCGGCATGCACCTGGGACCCCCATGACATGAGTCATGCACTTGGGGCCGCCATGACATGCGGCATGCATTTGGGGCCCCCATGACATGCGGCATGTATTTGGGTCCCCCATGAAATGCGACTTGCATGTGGGGCCCCCATGACATGCGGCATGCATTTGGGGCCCTCATGACATGTGGCATGCATTTGGGGCCCCCATGACATGCGGCATGCATGTAGGGCCCCCATGAAATGCGCCATGCATGTGGGGCCCAAATGCTTGCCGCATGTCATGGGGGCCTCCATGACATGCGGCATGCATGTGGGGCCCCATGACATGTGCCATGCATGTGGGGTCCCTATGACATGCGGCATGCATTTGGGGCCCCGATGACATGCGGCATGCATGTGGGGCACCCATGACTTGCGGCATGAATTTGAGGGCCCCATTATATGCGGCATGCACGTGGAGCCCCCATGACATGCGGCATGCATTTGGGGCCCCCATGATATGCGGCATGCATGTGGGTCCCCCATGACATGTGGCATGGATTTGGGGCCCCCATGACATACGGCATGCATTTGGGTCCCCCATGAAATGTGCCATGCATGTGGGGCCCCCATGACATACGTCATGCATTTGGGTCCCCCATGAAATGTGCCATGCATGTGGGGCCCCTATGACATGCGGCATGCATTTGTGGGCCCCAAGACATGCTGCATGCATTTGGGGGCCCCCATGACATGCAGTATGCACGTGGGGCCCCCATGACATGCGGCATGCATTTGGGGCCCCCATGACATGCGGCATGCATTTGGGGACCCCATGACATGTGGCATGCATGTGGGGGCCCCATGACATGCGGCATGCATGTGGGGCCCCAATTACATGCGACATGCATTTGGGGCCCCCATGACTTGAGGCATGCATTTGGGGCCCCCATGACATGCGGCATGCATGTGGGACCCCAATGACATGCGGCATGCATTTGAATCCCCCATTACATGCGGCATGCATGTGGGGCCCAAATGCTTGCCGCATGTCATGGGGGCCTCCATGACATGCGGCATGCATGTGGGGCCCCATGACATGTGCCATGCATGTGGGGCCCCTATGACATGCGGCATGCATTTGGGGCCCCGATGACATGCGGCATGCATGTGGGGCCCCTATGACATGCGGCATGCATTTGGGGCCCCGATGACATGCGGCATGCATGTGGGGCACCCATGACTTGCGGCATGAATTTGAGGGCCCCATTATATGCGGCATGCACGTGGAGCCCCCATGACATGCGGCATGCATTTGGGGCCCCCATGATATGCGGCATGCATGTGGGTCCCCCATGACATGTGGCATGCATGTGGGGCCCCTATGACATGCGGCATGCATTTGTGGGCCCCAAGACATGCTGCATGCATTTGGGGGCCCCCATGACATGCGGCATGCACGTTGGGCCCCCATGACATGCGGCATGCACGTGGGGCCCCTATGACATGCGGCATGCACGTGGGGCCCTCATGACATGCAGCATGCATTTGGGGCCACTATGACATGCAGCATGCATTTGGGGCCCCCATGATATGCGGCATGCATGTGGCACCCCTATGACATGCGGCATGCATTTGGGGGGCCATGACATGCGGCATGCACGTGGGGCCCCCATGACATGCGGCAAACATTTGTGACCCCCGTGACATGAGGCATGCACGTGGGGCCCCCATGACATGCGGCAAGCACGTGGGGGCCCAATGACATGCAGCATGTACGTGGCGCCCCCATGACATGCGGAATGCACGTGAGGCCCCCATGACATGAGGAATGCCTGCGGGGCCCCAATGACATGCGGCATGCATGCATTTGGGTCCATGAAATGCGGCATGCATGTGGGGCCCCCATGACATGTGGCATGCATGTGGGGCCCCATGATATGCGGCATGCAGTTGGGGACCCCAATACATGCGGCATGCACGTTGGGGCCCCATGACATGCGGCATGCATTTGGGTCCCATGACATGCAGCATGCACGTGGGGCCCCATGACATGCGGAATGCCTGCGGGGCCCCAATGACATGTGGCATGCATTTGGGGCCCCCAATATATGCATCATGCACTTGGGGCCCCCATGATATGTGGCATGCATTTGGGGCCCCCATGACTTGAGCCATGCATTTGGGGCCCCCATGACATGCGGCATGCACGTGGGCCCTCATGACATGCAGCATGCATTTGGGGCCCCCATGACATGCGGCATGCATGTAGGCCCCCATGAAATGCGCCATGCATGTGTGGCCCCTATGACATGCGGCATGCATTTGTGGGCCCCAATACATGCAGCATGCACGTGGGGCCCCCATGACATGCTGCATGCATTTGGGGGCCCCAATGACAAGCGGCATGCATTTGGGGGCCCCATGACATGCGGAATGCACGTGGGGCCCCTATGACATGCGACATGAATTTGGGAGCCCCATTACATGCGGCCTGCACATGGAGCCCCCATGACATGCGTCATGCATTTGGGCCCCCATGACATGAGTCATGCATTTGGGGCCACCATGACATGCGGCATGCATGTGGGGCCCCCATGACATGCGGCATGCATTTGGGCCCCCATGACATGCGGCATGCATTTGGGTCCCCCATGAAATGTGCCATGCATGTGGGGCCCCTATGACATGCGGCATGCATTTGGGTCCCCCATGAAATGTGCCATGCATGTGGGGCCCCAAGACATGCGGCATGCACCTGGGGGCCCCATGACAATGTGCATGCGTTTGGGGACCCCATGATATGTGGCATGCATTTGGGGCCCCCATGACATGCGGCATGCATTTGGGGCCCCCATGATATGCGGCATGCATGTGGGTCCCCCATGACATGTGGCATGGATTTGGGGCCCCCATGACATACGGCATGCATTTGGGTCCCCCATGAAATGTGCCATGCATGTGGGGCCCCTATGACATGCGGCATGCATTTGTGGGCCCCAAGACATGCTGCATGCATTTGGGGGCCCCCATGACATGCGGCATGCACGTTGGGCCCCCATGACATGCGGCATGCACGTGGGGCCCCTATGACATGCGTCATGCACGTGGGGCCCTCATGACATGCAGCATGAATTTGGGGCCACTATGACATGCAGCATGCATTTGGGGCCCCCATGACATGCGGCATGCATGTGGGACCCCTATGACATGCGGCATGCATTTGGGGGGCCATAACATGCGGCATGCACGTGGGGCCCCCATGACATGCGGCATACATTTGTGACCCCCGTGACATGAGGCATGCACGTGGGGCCCCCATGACATGCGGCAAGCACGTGGGGGCCCAATGACATGCAGCATGTACGTGGCGCCCCCATGACATGCGGAATGCACGTGAGGCCCCCATGACATGAGGAATGCCTGCGGGGCCCCAATGACATGCGGCATGCATGCATTTGGGTCCATGAAATGCGGCATGCACGTGGGGCCCTCATGACATGCAGCATGAATTTGGGGCCACTATGATATGCAGCATGCATTTGGGGCCCCCATGACATGCGGCATGCATGTGGGACCCCTATGACATGCGGCATGCATTTGGGGGGCCATAACATGCGGCATGCACGTGGGGCCCCCATGACATGCGGCATACATTTGTGACCCCCGTGACATGAGGCATGCACGTGGGGCCCGCATGATATGTGGCATGCATTTGGGGACCCCATGACTTGAGCCATGCATTTGGGGCCCCCATGACATGCGGCATGCACGTGGGCCCCTCATGACATGCAGCATGCATTTGGGGCCCCCGTGACATGCGGCATGCATGTAGGCCCCCATGAAATGCGCCATGCATGTGGGGCCCCTATGACATGCGGCATGCATTTGTGGGCCCCAATACATGCAGCATGCACGTGGGGCCCCCATGACATGTTGCATGCATTTGGGGCCCCCATGACATGCGGCATGCATTTGGGGGCCCCATGACATGCGGAATGCACGTGGGGCCCCTATGACATGCGACATGAATTTGGGAGCCCCATTACATGCGGCATGCACGTGGAGCCCCCATGACATGCGTCATGCATTTGGGCCCCCATGACATGAGTCATGCATTTGGGGCCACCATGACATGCGGCATGCATTTGGGGCCCCCATGACATGCGGCATGCATTTGGGTCCCCCATGAAATGCGGCATGCATGTGGGGCCCCCATGACATGCGGCATGCATTTGGGGCCCTCATGACATGCGTCATGCATTTGGGGCCCCCATGACATGCGGCATGCATGTAGGGCCCCCATGAAATGTGCCATGCATGTGAATCCTCCATCACATGCGGCATGCACGTGGGGCCCCCATGACATGCGGCATGCATTTGGGGCCCCAATGACATGCGGAATGCCTGCGGGGCCCCCATGACATGCAGCATGCAGGCGGGGCCCTCATGACATGCGGCATGCATTTGGGGCCTCCATGACATGTGGCATGCATGTGGGTCCCCATGACATGCGGCATGCATGTGGGGCCCCCATGACATGCGGCATGCATTTGGGCCCCCATGACATGCGGCATGCATTTGGGGCCTGCACAACATGCTGCATGCATTTGGGGTACCTGAGACATGTGGCATGCACATGGGGCCCCCATAACATGCTGCATGCATTTGGGGTGCCCGAGACATGCGGCATGCACGTGGGGCCCCAATGACATGCGGCATGCATGCGGGGCCCTCATGACATGCGGCATTCATGTGGGGCCCCCATGATATGTGGCATGCATGTGGGACCCCCATGATATGTGGCATGCATTTGGGGCCCCCATGACATGCGGAATGCATGTAGGGCCCCCATGAAATGCGCCATGCATGTGGGGCCCCTATGACATGCGGCATGCATTTGTGAGCCCCAAGACATGCGGCATGCACCTGGGGCCCCCATGACAATGTGCATGCGTTTGGGGACCCCATGATATGTGGCATGCATTTGGGGCCCCCATGACTTGAGGCATGCATTTGGGGCCCCCATGACATGGGGCATGCATGTAGGGCCCCCATGAAATGCGCCATGCATGTGGGGCCCCTCTGACATGCGGCATGCATTTGTGAGCACCAAGACATGCGGCATGCACGTGGGGCCCCCATGACATGCTGCATGCATTTGAATCCCCCATTACATGCGCCATGCATGTGGGGCCCCCATGACATGCTCCATGCATGTGGGGCCCCTATGACATGAGGCATGGATTTGGGGGGCCCCATGACATGCAGCATGCACGTGGGGCCCCCATGATATGCGGCATACATTTGTGGCCCCCGTGTCATGAGGCATGCACGTGGGGCCCCCATGACATGCGGCAAGCACGTGGGGCCCCAATGACATGCAGCATTCACGTGGGACCGCCATAACATGCGGAATGCACGTGAGGCCCCCATGACATGCGGAATGCCTGCGGGGCCCCGATGACATGCGGCATGCACGCTGGGCCCCCATGACATGCGTCATGCATTTATGGCCCCCATAGCATGCGGCAAGCATTTGGGCCACCATGTTATGCGGCATGCATTTGGGGCCCCCATGACTTGAGGCATGCATTTGGGGCCCCGATGACATGCAGCATGCATGTGGGGCCCCCATGACATGCGGCATGCATTTGGGGCCTGCATGACATGCTGCATGCATTTGGGGTACCTGAGACATGCGGCATGCACGTGGGGCCCCTATGACATGCAGCATGCATTTGGGGCCCCCATTATATGCGGCATGCATGTAGGGCCCCCATGAAATGTGCCATGCATGTGGGGCCCCTATGACATGCGGCATGCATTTGTGAGCCCCAAGACATGCGGCATGCACGTGGGGCCCCCATGACATGCTGCATGCATTTGGGGTCCCCGAGACATGCGGCATGCACGTGGGGCCCCTATGACATGCCGCATGCATTTGGGGCCCCCATGACATGCGGCATGCACCTGGGACCCCCATGACATGAGTCATGCATTTGGGGCCGCCATGACATGCGGCATGCATTTGGGGCCCCCATGACATGCGGCATGTATTTGGGTCCCCCATGAAATGCGACTTGCATGTGGGGCCCCCATGACATGCGGCATGCATTTGGGGCCCCCATGACATGCGGCATGCATTTGGGGCCCCCATGACATGCGGAATGCACGTGGGGCCCCTATGACATGCGACATGAATTTGGGAGCCCCATTACATGCGGCATGCACATGGAGCCCCCATGACATGCGTCATGCATTTGGGCCCCCATGACATGAGTCATGCATTTGGGGCCACCATGACATGCGGCATGCATGTGGGACCCCCATGATATGTGGCATGCATTTGGGGCCCCCATGACATGCGGAATGCATGTAGGGCCCCCATGAAATGCGCCATGCATGTGGGGCCCCTATGACATGCGGCATGCATTTGTGAGCCCCAAGACATGCGGCATGCACCTGGGGCCCCCATGACAATGTGCATGCGTTTGGGGACCCCATGATATGCGGCATGCATTTGGGGCCCCCATGACATGCGGCATGCATTTGGGGCCCCCATGATATGCGGCATGCATGTGGGTCCCCCATGACATGTGGCATGGATTTGGGGCCCCCATGACATACGGCATGCATTTGGGTCCCCCATGAAATGTGCCATGCATGTGGGGCCCCTATGACATGCTGCACGCATTTGTGGGCCCCAAGACATGCTGCATGCATTTGGGGGCCCCCATGACATGCGGCATGCACGTGGGGCCCCCATGACATGCGGCATGCACGTGGGGCCCCTATGACATGCGGCATGCACGTGGGGCCCTCATGACATGCAGCATGAATTTGGGGCCACTATGACATGCAGCATGCATTTGGGGCCCCCATGACATGCGGCATGCATTTGGGGGGCCATGACATGCGGCATGCACGTGGGGCCCCCATGACATGCGGCATACATTTGTGACCCCCGTGACATGAGGCATGCACGTGGGGCCCCCATGACATGCGGCAAGCACGTGGGGGCCCAATGACATGCAGCATGTACGTGGCGCCCCCATGACATGCGGAATGCACGTGAGGCCCCCATGACATGAGGAATGCCTGCGGGGCCCCAATGACATGCGGCATGCATGCATTTGGGTCCATGAAATGCGGCATGCATGTGGGGCCCCCATGACATGTGGCATGCATGTGGGGCCCCATGATATGCGGCATGCAGTTGGGGACCCCAATACATGCGGCATGCACGTTGGGGCCCCATGACATGCGGCATGCATTTGGGCCCCCATGACTTGAGGCATGCATTTGGGGCCCCCATGACATGTGGCATGCATGTAGGGCCCCCATGAAATGCGCCATGCATGTGGGGCCCCTCCGACATGCGGCATGCATTTGTGAGCACCAAGACATGCGGCATGCACGTGGGGCCCCCATGACATGCTGCATGCATTTGAATCCCCCATTACATGCGCCATGCATGTGGGGCCCCCATGACATGCTCCATGCATGTGGGGCCCCTATGACATGAGGCATGGATTTGGGGGGCCCCATGACATGCAGCATGCACGTGGGGCCCCCATGATATGCGGCATACATTTGTGGCCCCCGTGTCATGAGGCATGCACGTGGGGCCCCCATGACATGCGGCAAGCACGTGGGGCCCCAATGACATGCAGCATTCACGTGGGACCGCCATAACATGCGGAATGCACGTGAGGCCCCCATGACATGCGGAATGCCTGCGGGGCCCCGATGACATGCGGCATGCACGCTGGGCCCCCATGAGATGCGGCATGCATTTATGTCCCCCATAACATGCGGCAAGCATTTGGGCCACCATGTTATGCGGCATGCATTTGGGGCCCCCATGACTTGAGGCATGCATTTGGGGCCCCGATGACATGCAGCATGCATGTGGGGCCCCCATGACATGCGGCATGCATTTGGGGCCTGCATAACATGCTGCATGCATTTGGGGTACCTGAGACATGCGGCATGCACGTGGGGCCCCTATGACATGCCGCATGCATTTGGGGCCCCCATTATATGCGGCATGCATGTAGGGCCCCCATGAAATGTGCCATGCATGTGGGGCCCCTATGACATGCGGCATGCATTTGTGAGCCCCAAGACATGCGGCATGCACGTGGGGCCCCATGACATGCTGCATGCATTTGGGGTGCCCGAGACATGCGGCATGCACGTGGGGCCCCTATGACATGCCGCATGCATTTGGGGCCCCCATGACATGCGGCATGCACCTGGGACCCCCATGACATGAGTCATGCATTAGGGGCCGCCATGACATGCGGCATGCATTTGGGGCCCCCATGACATGCGGCATGTATTTGGGTCCCCCATGAAATGCGACTTGCATGTGGGGCCCCCATGACATGCGGCATGCATTTGGGGCCCTCATGACATGTGGCATGCATTTGGGGCCCCCATGACATGCGGCATGCATTTGGGGCCCCCATGACATGCGGAATGCACATGGGGCCCCTATGACATGCGACATGAATTTTGGAGCCCCATTACATGCGGCATGCACATGGAGCCCCCATGACATGCGTCATGCATTTGGGCCCCCATGACATGAGTCATGCATTTGGGGCCACCATGACATGCGGCATGCATTTGGGGGCCCCATGACATGCGGCATGCATTTGGGTCCCCCATGAAATGCGGCATGCATGTGGGGGCCCCATGACATGCGGCATGCATTTGGGGCCCTCATGACATGCGTCATGCATTTGGGGCCCCCATGACATGCGGCATGCATGTAGGGCCCCCATGAAATGTGCCATGCATGTGAATCCTCCATCACATGCGGCATGCACGTGGGGCCCCCATGACATGCGGCATGCATTTGGGGCCCCAATGACATGCGGAATGCCTGCGGGGCCCCCATGACATGCGGCATGCAGGCGGGGCCCTCATGACATGCGGCATGCATTTGGGGCCTCCATGACATGTGGCATGCATGTGGGTCCCCATGACATGCGGCATGCATGTGGGGCCCCCATGACATGCGGCATGCATTTGGGCCCCCATGACATGCGGCATGCATTTGGGGCCTGCACAACATGCTGCATGCATTTGGGGTACCTGAGACATGTGGCATGCACATGGGGCCCCCATAACATGCTGCATGCATTTGGGGTGCCCGAGACATGCGGCATGCACGTGGGGCCCCAATGACATGCGGCATGCATGCGGGGCCCTCATGACATGCGGCATTCATGTGGGGCCCCCATGATATGTGGCATGCATGTGGGACCCCCATGATATGTGGCATGCATTTGGGGCCCCCATGACATGCGGAATGCATGTAGGGCCCCCATGAAATGCGCCATGCATGTGGGGCCCCTATGACATGCGGCATGCATTTGTGAGCCCCAAGACATGCGGCATGCACCTGGGGCCCCCATGACAATGTGCATGCGTTTGGGGACCCCATGATATGCGGCATGCATTTGGGGGCCCCATGACTTGAGGCATGCATTTGGGGCCCCCATGACATGTGGCATGCATGTAGGGCCCCCATGAAATGCGCCATGCATGTGGGGCCCCTCTGACATGCGGCATGCATTTGTGAGCACCAAGACATGCGGCATGCACGTGGGGCCCCCATGACATGCTGCATGCATTTGAATCCCCCATTACATGCGCCATGCACGTGGGGCCCCAATGACATGCAGCATTCACGTGGGACCGCCATAACATGCGGAATGCACGTGAGGCCCCCATGACATGCGGAATGCCTGCGGGGCCCCGATGACATGCGGCATGCACGCTGGGCCCCCATGACATGCGTCATGCATTTATGGCCCCCATAACATGCGACAAGCATTTGGGCCACCATGTTATGCGGCATGCATTTGGGGCCCCCATGACTTGAGGCATGCATTTGGGGCCCCGATGACATGCAGCATGCATGTGGGGCCCCCATGACATGCGGCATGCATTTGGGGCCTGCATAACATGCTGCATGCATTTGGGGTACCTGAGACATGCGGCATGCACGTGGGGCCCCTATGACATGCGGCATGCATGTAGGGCCCCCATGAAATGTGTCATGCATGTGGGACCCCAATGACATGCGGCATGCATTTGAATCCCCCATTACATGCGGCATGCATGTGGGGCCCAAATGCTTGCCGCATGTCATGGGGGCCTCCATGACATGCGGCATGCATGTGGGGCCCCATGACATGTGCCATGCATGTGGGGCCCCTATGACATGCGGCATGCATTTGGGGCCCCGATGACATGCGGCATGCATGTGGGGCACCCATGACTTGCGGCATGAATTTGAGGGCCCCATTATATGCGGCATGCACGTGGAGCCCCCATGACATGCGGCATGCATTTGGGGCCCCCATGATATGCGGCATGCATGTGGGTCCCCCATGACATGTGGCATGGATTTGGGGCCCCCATGACATACGGCATGCATTTGGGTCCCCCATGAAATGTGCCATGCATGTGGGGCCCCTATGACATGCGGCATGCATTTGTGGGCCCCAAGACATGCTGCATGCATTTGGGGGCCCCCATGACATGCAGTATGCACGTGGGGCCCCCATGACATGCGGCATGCATTTGGGGCCCCCATGACATGCGGCATGCATTTGGGGACCCCATGACATGCGGCATGCATGTGGGGGCCCCATGACATGCGGCATGCATGTGGGGCCCCAATTACATGCAACATGCATTTGGGGCCCCCATGACTTGAGGCATGCATTTGGGGCCCCCATGACATGCGGCATGCATGTGGGACCCCAATGACATGCGGCATGCATTTGAATCCCCCATTACATGCGGCATGCATGTGGGGCCCAAATGCTTGCCGCATGTCATGGGGGCCTCCATGACATGCGGCATTCATGTGGGGCCCCATGACATGTGCCATGCATGTGGGGCCCCTATGACATGCGGCATGCATTTGGGGCCCCGATGACATGCGGCATGCATGTGGGGCCCCTATGACATGCGGCATGCATTTGGGGCCCCGATGACATGCGGCATGCATGTGGGGCACCCATGACTTGCGGCATGAATTTGAGGGCCCCATTATATGCGGCATGCACGTGGAGCCCCCATGACATGCGGCATGCATTTGGGGCCCCCATGATATGCGGCATGCATGTGGGTCCCCCATGACATGTGGCATGCATGTGGGGCCCCTATGACATGCGGCATGCATTTGTGGGCCCCAAGACATGCTGCATGCATTTGGGGGCCCACATGACATGCGGCATGCACGTTGGGCCCCCATGACATGCGGCATGCACGTGGGGCCCCTATGACATGCGGCATGCACGTGGGGCCCTCATGACATGCAGCATGCATTTGGGGCCACTATGACATGCAGCATGCATTTGGGGCCCCCATGACATGCGGCATGCATGTGGGACCCCTATGACATGCGGCATGCATTTGGGGGGCCATGACATGCGGCATGCACGTGGGGCCCCCATGACATGCGGCATACATTTGTGACCCCCGTGACATGAGGCATGCACGTGGGGCCCCCATGACATGCGGCAAGCACGTGGGGGCCCAATGACATGCAGCATGTACGTGGCGCCCCCATGACATGCGGAATGCACGTGAGGCCCCCATGACATGAGGAATGCCTGCGGGGCCCCAATGACATGCGGCATGCATGCATTTGGGTCCATGAAATGCGGCATGCATGTGGGGCCCCCATGACATGTGGCATTCATGTGGGGCCCCATGATATGCGGCATGCAGTTGGGGACCCCAATACATGCGGCATGCACGTTGGGGCCCATGACATGCGGCATGCATTTGGGCCCCATGACATGCAGCATGCACGTGGGGCCCCATGACATGCGGAATGCCTGCGGGGCCCCAATGACATGTGGCATGCATTTGGGGCCCCCAATATATGCATCATGCACTTGGGGCCCCCATGATATGTGGCATGCATTTGGGGCCCCCATGACTTAAGCCATGCATTTGGGGCCCCCATGACATGCGGCATGCACGTGGCCCCTCATGACATGCAGCATGCATTTGGGGCCCCCATGACATGCGGCATGCATGTAGGCCCCCATGAAATGCGCCATGCATGTGTGGCCCCTATGACATGCGGCATGCATTTGTGGGCCCCAATACATGCAGCATGCACGTGGGGCCCCATGACATGCTGCATGCATTTGGGGCCCCCATGACATGCGGCATGCATTTGGGGGCCCCATGACATGCGGAATGCACGTGGGGCCCCTATGACATGCGACATGAATTTGGGAGCCCCATTACATGCGGCCTGCACATGGAGCCCCCATGACATGCGTCATGCATTTGGGCCCCCATGACATGAGTCATGCATTTGGGGCCACCATGACATGCGGCATGCATGTGGGGCCCCCATGACATGCGGCATGCATGTGGGGCCCCCATGACATGCGGCATGCATTTGGGGGCCCCATGACATGCGGAATGCACGTGGGGCCCCTATGACATGCGACATGAATTTGGGAGCCCCATTACATGCGGCCTGCACATGGAGCCCCCATGACATGCGTCATGCATTTGGGCCCCCATGACATGAGTCATGCATTTGGGGCCACCATGACATGCGGCATGCATGTGGGGCCCCCATGACATGCGGCATGCATTTGGGTCCCCCATGAAATGCGGCATGCATGTGGGGCCCCCATGACATGCGTCATGCATTTGAGCCCCCATGACATGAGTCATGCATTTGGGGCCACCATGACATGCTGCATGCATTTGGGGCCTGCACAACATGCTGCATGCATTTGGGGTACCTGAGACATGTGGCATGCACATGGGGCCCCCATAACATGCTGCATGCATGCGGGGCCCTCATGACATGCGGCATTCATGTGGGGTCCCCATGATATGTGGCATGCATGTGGGACCCCCATGATATGTGGCTTGCATTTGGGGCCCCCATGACATGCGGAATGCATGTAGGGCCCCCATGAAATGCGCCATGCATGTGGGGCCCTATGACATGCGGCATGCATTTGTGAGCCCCAAGACATGCCGCATGCCCCTGGGGCCCCCATGACAGTGTGCATGCGTTTGGGGACCCCATGATATGTGGCATGCATTTGGGGCCCCCATGACATGCGGCATGCATTTGGGGCCCCCATGATATGCGGCATGCATGTGGGTCCCCCATGACATGTAGCATGGATTTGGGGCCCCCATGACATACGGCATGCATTTGGGTCCCCCATGAAATGTGCCATGCATGTGGGGCCCCTATGACATGCGGCATGCATTTGTGGGCCCCAAGACATGCTGCATGCATTTGGGGGCCCCCATGACATGCGGCATGCACGTTGGGCCCCCATGACATGCGGCATGCACGTGGGGCCCCTATGACATGCGGCATGCACGTGGGGCCCTCATGACATGCAGCATGAATTTGGGGCCACTATGACATGCAGCATGCATTTGGGGCCCCCATGACATGCGGCATGCATGTGGGACCAGTATGACATGCGGCATGCATTTGGGGGACCATAACATGCGGCATGCACGTGGGGGCCCCATGACATGCGGCATACATTTGTGACCCCCGTGACATGAGGCATGCACGTGGGGCCCCCATGACATGCGGCAAGCACGTGGGGGCCCAATGACATGCAGCATGTACGTGGCGCCCCCATGACATGCGGAATGCACGTGAGACCCCCATGACATGAGGAATGCCTGCGGGGCCCCAATGACATGCGGCATGCACGTGGGGCCCTCATGACATGCAGCATGAATTTGGGGCCACTATGACATGCGGCATGCATGTGGGGCCCCCATGACATGTGGCATGCATGTGGGGCCCCATGATATGCGGCATGCAGTTGGGGACCCCAATACATGCGGCATGCACGTTGGGGCCCCATGACATGCGGCATGCATTTGAGCCCCATGACATGCAGCATGCACGTGGGGCCCCATGACATGCGGAATGCCTGCGGGGCCCCAATGACATGTGGCATGCATTTGGGGCCCCCAATATATGCATCATGCACGTGGGGCCCGCATGATATGTGGCATGCATTTGGGGACCCCATGACTTGAGCCATGCATTTGGGGCCCCCATGACATGCGGCATGCATGTGGGCCCCTCATGACATGCAGCATGCATTTGGGGCCCCCGTGACATGTGGCATGCATGTAGGCCCCCATGAAATGCGCCATGCATGTGGGGCCCCTATGACATGCGGCATGCATTTGTGGGCCCCAATACATGCAGCATGCACATGGGGGCCCCCATGACATGCTGCATGCATTTGGGGCCCCCATGACATGCGTCATGCATTTGGGCCCCCATGACATGAGTCATGCATTTGGGGCCACCATGACATGCGGCATGCATTTGTAGCCCCCATGACATGCGGCATGCATTTGGGTCCCCCATGACATGCGGCATGCATGTAGGGCCCCCATGAAATGTGCCATGCATGTGAATCCTCCATCACATGCGGCATGCATGTGGGGCCCCCATGACATGCGGCATGCATTTGGGGCCCCAATGACATGCAGAATGCCTGCGGGGCCCCCATGACATGCGGCATGCAGGCGGGGCCCTCATGACATGCGGCATGCATTTGGGGCCTCCATGACATGTGGCATGCATGTGGGTCCCCATGACATGCGCCATGCATGTGGGGCCCCCATGACATGCGGCATGCATTTGGGCCCCCATGACATGCGGCATGCATTTGGGGCCTGCACAACATGCTGCATGCATTTGGGGTACCTGAGACATGTGGCATGCACATGGGGCCCCCATAACATGCTGCATGCATTTGGGGTGCCCGAGACATGCGGCATGCACGTGGGGCCCCAATGACATGCGGCATGCATGCGGGGCCCTCATGACATGCGGCATTCATGTGGGGCCCCCATGATATGTGGCATGCATGTCGGACCCCCATGATATGTGGCATGCATTTGGGGCCCCCATGACATGCGGAATGCATGTAGGGCCCCCATGAAATGCGCCATGCATGTGGGGCCCCTATGACATGCGGCATGCATTTGTGAGCCCCAAGACATGCGGCATGCACCTGGGGCCCCCATGACAATGTGCATGCGTTTGGGGACCCCATGATATGCGGCATGCATTTGGGGCCCCCATGACATGCGGCATGCATTTGGGGCCCCCATGATATGCGGCATGCATGTGGGTCCCCCATGACATGTGGCATGGATTTGGGGCCCCCATGACATACGGCATGCATTTGGGTCCCCCATGAAATGTGCCATGCATGTGGGGCCCCTATGACATGCTGCACGCATTTGTGGGCCCCAAGACATGCTGCATGCATTTGGGGGCCCCCATGACATGCGGCATGCACGTGGGGCCCCCATGACATGCGGCATGCACGTGGGGCCCCTATGACATGCGGCATGCACGTGGGGCCCTCATGACATGCAGCATGAATTTGGGGCCACTATGACATGCAGCATGCATTTGGGGCCCCCATGACATGCGGCATGCATTTGGGGGGCCATGACATGCGGCATGCACGTGGGGCCCCCATGACATGCGGCATACATTTGTGACCCCCGTGACATGAGGCATGCACGTGGGGCCCCCATGACATGCGGCAAGCACGTGGGGGCCCAATGACATGCAGCATGTACGTGGCGCCCCCATGACATGCGGAATGCACGTGAGGCCCCCATGACATGAGGAATGCCTGCGGGGCCCCAATGACATGCGGCATGCATGCATTTGGGTCCATGAAATGCGGCATGCATGTGGGGCCCCCATGACATGTGGCATGCATGTGGGGCCCCATGATATGCGGCATGCAGTTGGGGACCCCAATACATGCGGCATGCACGTTGGGGCCCCATGACATGCGGCATGCATTTGGGCCCCCATGACTTGAGGCATGCATTTGGGGCCCCCATGACATGTGGCATGCATGTAGGGCCCCCATGAAATGCGCCATGCATGTGGGGCCCCTCTGACATGCGGCATGCATTTGTGAGCACCAAGACATGCGGCATGCACGTGGGGCCCCCATGACATGCTGCATGCATTTGAATCCCCCATTACATGCGCCATGCATGTGGGGCCCCCATGACATGCTCCATGCATGTGGGGCCCCTATGACATGAGGCATGGATTTGGGGGGCCCCATGACATGCAGCATGCACGTGGGGCCCCCATGATATGCGGCATACATTTGTGGCCCCCGTGTCATGAGGCATGCACGTGGGGCCCCCATGACATGCGGCAAGCACGTGGGGCCCCAATGACATGCAGCATTCACGTGGGACCGCCATAACATGCGGAATGCACGTGAGGCCCCCATGACATGCGGAATGCCTGCGGGGCCCCGATGACATGCGGCATGCACGCTGGGCCCCCATGAGATGTGGCATGCATTTATGGCCCCCATAACATGCGGCAAGCATTTGGGCCACCATGTTATGCGGCATGCATTTGGGGCCCCCATGACTTGAGGCATGCATTTGGGGCCCCGATGACATGCAGCATGCATGTGGGGCCCCCATGACATGCGGCATGCATTTGGGGCCTGCATAACATGCTGCATGCATTTGGGGTACCTGAGACATGCGGCATGCACGTGGGGCCCCTATGACATGCCGCATGCATTTGGGGCCCCCATTATATGCGGCATGCATGTAGGGCCCCCATGAAATGTGCCATGCATGTGGGGCCCCTATGACATGCGGCATGCATTTGTGAGCCCCAAGACATGCGGCATGCACGTGGGGCCCCATGACATGCTGCATGCATTTGGGGTGCCCGAGACATGCGGCATGCACGTGGGGCCCCTATGACATGCCGCATGCATTTGGGGCCCCCATGACATGCGGCATGCACCTGGGACCCCCATGACATGAGTCATGCATTTGGGGCCGCCATGACATGCGGCATGCATTTGGGGCCCCCATGACATGCGGCATGTATTTGGGTCCCCCATGAAATGCGACTTGCATGTGGGGCCCCCATGACATGCGGCATGCATTTGGGGCCCTCATGACATGTGGCATGCATTTGGGGCCCCCATGACATGCGGCATGCATTTGGGGCCCCCATGACATGCGGAATGCACATGGGGCCCCTATGACATGCGACATGAATTTTGGAGCCCCATTACATGCGGCATGCACATGGAGCCCCCATGACATGCGTCATGCATTTGGGCCCCCATGACATGAGTCATGCATTTGGGGCCACCATGACATGCGGCATGCATTTGGGGGCCCCATGACATGCGGCATGCATTTGGGGCCCTCATGACATGCGTCATGCATTTGGGGCCCCCATGAAATGCGGCATGCATGTGGGGGCCCCATGACATGCGGCATGCATTTGGGGCCCTCATGACATGCGTCATGCATTTGGGGCCCCCATGACATGCGGCATGCATGTAGGGCCCCCATGAAATGTGCCATGCATGTGAATCCTCCATCACATGCGGCATGCACGTGGGGCCCCCATGACATGCGGCATGCATTTGGGGCCCCAATGACATGCGGAATGCCTGCGGGGCCCCCATGACATGCGGCATGCAGGCGGGGCCCTCATGACATGCGGCATGCATTTGGGGCCTCCATGACATGTGGCATGCATGTGGGTCCCCATGACATGCGGCATGCATGTGGGGCCCCCATGACATGCGGCATGCATTTGGGCCCCCATGACATGCGGCATGCATTTGGGGCCTGCACAACATGCTGCATGCATTTGGGGTACCTGAGACATGTGGCATGCACATGGGGCCCCCATAACATGCTGCATGCATTTGGGGTGCCCGAGACATGCGGCATGCACGTGGGGCCCCAATGACATGCGGCATGCATGCGGGGCCCTCATGACATGCGGCATTCATGTGGGGCCCCCATGATATGTGGCATGCATGTGGGACCCCCATGATATGTGGCATGCATTTGGGGCCCCCATGACATGCGGAATGCATGTAGGGCCCCCATGAAATGCGCCATGCATGTGGGGCCCCTATGACATGCGGCATGCATTTGTGAGCCCCAAGACATGCGGCATGCACCTGGGGCCCCCATGACAATGTGCATGCGTTTGGGGACCCCATGATATGCGGCATGCATTTGGGGGCCCCATGACTTGAGGCATGCATTTGGGGCCCCCATGACATGTGGCATGCATGTAGGGCCCCCATGAAATGCGCCATGCATGTGGGGCCCCTCTGACATGCGGCATGCATTTGTGAGCACCAAGACATGCGGCATGCACGTGGGGCCCCCATGACATGCTGCATGCATTTGAATCCCCCATTACATGCGCCATGCACGTGGGGCCCCAATGACATGCAGCATTCACGTGGGACCGCCATAACATGCGGAATGCACGTGAGGCCCCCATGACATGCGGAATGCCTGCGGGGCCCCGATGACATGCGGCATGCACGCTGGGCCCCCATGACATGCGTCATGCATTTATGGCCCCCATAACATGCGACAAGCATTTGGGCCACCATGTTATGCGGCATGCATTTGGGGCCCCCATGACTTGAGGCATGCATTTGGGGCCCCGATGACATGCAGCATGCATGTGGGGCCCCCATGACATGCGGCACGCATTTGGGGCCTGCATAACATGCTGCATGCATTTGGGGTACCTGAGACATGCGGCATGCACGTGGGGCCCCTATGACATGCGGCATGCATGTAGGGCCCCCATGAAATGTGCCATGCATGTGGGACCCCAATGACATGCGGCATGCATTTGAATCCCCCATTACATGCGGCATGCATGTGGGGCCCAAATGCTTGCCGCATGTCATGGGGGCCTCCATGACATGCGGCATGCATGTGGGGCCCCATGACATGTGCCATGCATGTGGGGCCCCTATGACATGCGGCATGCATTTGGGGCCCCGATGACATGCGGCATGCATGTGGGGCACCCATGACTTGCGGCATGAATTTGAGGGCCCCATTATATGCGGCATGCACGTGGAGCCCCCATGACATGCGGCATGCATTTGGGGCCCCCATGATATGCGGCATGCATGTGGGTCCCCCATGACATGTGGCATGGATTTGGGGCCCCCATGACATACGGCATGCATTTGGGTCCCCCATGAAATGTGCCATGCATGTGGGGCCCCCATGACATACGGCATGCATTTGGGTCCCCCATGAAATGTGCCATGCATGTGGGGCCCCTATGACATGCGGCATGCATTTGTGGGCCCCAAGACATGCTGCATGCATTTGGGGGCCCCCATGACATGCAGTATGCACGTGGGGCCCCCATGACATGCGGCATGCATTTGGGGCCCCCATGACATGCGGCATGCATTTGGGGACCCCATGACATGCGGCATGCATGTGGGGGCCCCATGACATGCGGCATGCATGTGGGGCCCCAATTACATGCGACATGCATTTGGGGCCCCCATGACTTGAGGCATGCATTTGGGGCCCCCATGACATGCGGCATGCATGTGGGACCCCAATGACATGCGGCATGCATTTGAATCCCCCATTACATGCGGCATGCATGTGGGGCCCAAATGCTTGCCGCATGTCATGGGGGCCTCCATGACATGCGGCATTCATGTGGGGCCCCATGACATGTGCCATGCATGTGGGGCCCCTATGACATGCGGCATGCATTTGGGGCCCCGATGACATGCGGCATGCATGTGGGGCCCCTATGACATGCGGCATGCATTTGGGGCCCCGATGACATGCGGCATGCATGTGGGGCACCCATGACTTGCGGCATGAATTTGAGGGCCCCATTATATGCGGCATGCACGTGGAGCCCCCATGACATGCGGCATGCATTTGGGGCCCCCATGATATGCGGCATGCATGTGGGTCCCCCATGACATGTGGCATGCATGTGGGGCCTCTATGACATGCGGCATGCATTTGTGGGCCCCAAGACATGCTGCATGCATTTGGGGGCCCACATGACATGCGGCATGCACGTTGGGCCCCCATGACATGCGGCATGCACGTGGGGCCCCTATGACATGCGGCATGCACGTGGGGCCCTCATGACATGCAGCATGCATTTGGGGCCACTATGACATGCAGCATGCATTTGGGGCCCCCATGACATGCGGCATGCATGTGGGACCCCTATGACATGCGGCATGCATTTGGGGGGCCATGACATGCGGCATGCACGTGGGGCCCCCATGACATGCGGCATACATTTGTGACCCCCGTGACATGAGGCATGCACGTGGGGCCCCCATGACATGCGGCAAGCACGTGGGGGCCCAATGACATGCAGCATGTACGTGGCGCCCCCATGACATGCGGAATGCACGTGAGGCCCCCATGACATGAGGAATGCCTGCGGGGCCCCAATGACATGCGGCATGCATGCATTTGGGTCCATGAAATGCGGCATGCATGTGGGGCCCCCATGACATGTGGCATGCATGTGGGGCCCCATGATATGCGGCATGCAGTTGGGGACCCCAATACATGCGGCATGCACGTTGGGGCCCATGACATGCGGCATGCATTTGGGCCCCATGACATGCAGCATGCACGTGGGGCCCCATGACATGCGGAATGCCTGCGGGGCCCCAATGACATGTGGCATGCATTTGGGGCCCCCAATATATGCATCATGCACTTGGGGCCCCCATGATATGTGGCATGCATTTGGGGCCCCCATGACTTAAGCCATGCATTTGGGGCCCCCATGACATGCGGCATGCACGTGGCCCCTCATGACATGCAGCATGCATTTGGGGCCCCCATGACATGCGGCATGCATGTAGGCCCCCATGAAATGCGCCATGCATGTGTGGCCCCTATGACATGCGGCATGCATTTGTGGGCCCCAATACATGCAGCATGCACGTGGGGCCCCATGACATGCTGCATGCATTTGGGGCCCCCATGACATGCGGCATGCATTTGGGGGCCCCATGACATGCGGAATGCACGTGAGGCCCCTATGACATGCGACATGAATTTGGGAGCCCCATTACATGCGGCCTGCACATGGAGCCCCCATGACATGCGTCATGCATTTGGGCCCCCATGACATGAGTCATGCATTTGGGGCCACCATGACATGCGGCATGCATGTGGGGCCCCCATGACATGCGGCATGCATGTGGGGCCCCCATGACATGCGGCATGCATTTGGGGGCCCCATGACATGCGGAATGCACGTGGGGCCCCTATGACATGCGACATGAATTTGGGAGCCCCATTACATGCGGCCTGCACATGGAGCCCCCATGACATGCGTCATGCATTTGGGCCCCCATGACATGAGTCATGCATTTGGGGCCACCATGACATGCGGCATGCATGTGGGGCCCCCATGACATGCGGCATGCATTTGGGTCCCCCATGAAATGCGGCATGCATGTGGGGCCCCCATGACATGCGTCATGCATTTGAGCCCCCATGACATGAGTCATGCATTTGGGGCCACCATGACATGCTGCATGCATTTGGGGCCTGCACAACATGCTGCATGCATTTGGGGTACCTAAGACATGTGGCATGCACATGGGGCCCCCATAACATGCTGCATGCATGCGGGGCCCTCATGACATGCGGCATTCATGTGGGGTCCCCATGATATGTGGCATGCATGTGGGACCCCCATGATATGTGGCTTGCATTTGGGGCCCCCATGACATGCGGAATGCATGTAGGGCCCCCATGAAATGCGCCATGCATGTGGGGCCCTATGACATGCGGCATGCATTTGTGAGCCCCAAGACATGCGGCATGCCCCTGGGGCCCCCATGACAATGTGCATGCGTTTGGGGACCCCATGATATGTGGCATGCATTTGGGGCCCCCATGACATGCGGCATGCATTTGGGGCCCCCATGATATGCGGCATGCATGTGGGTCCCCCATGACATGTAGCATGGATTTGGGGCCCCCATGACATACGGCATGCATTTGGGTCCCCCATGAAATGTGCCATGCATGTGGGGCCCCTATGACATGCGGCATGCATTTGTGGGCCCCAAGACATGCTGCATGCATTTGGGGGCCCCCATGACATGCGGCATGCACGTTGGGCCCCCATGACATGCGGCATGCACGTGGGGCCCCTATGACATGCGGCATGCACGTGGGGCCCTCATGACATGCAGCATGAATTTGGGGCCACTATGACATGCAGCATGCATTTGGGGCCCCCATGACATGCGGCATGCATGTGGGACCAGTATGACATGCGGCATGCATTTGGGGGACCATAACATGCGGCATGCACGTGGGGGCCCCATGACATGCGGCATACATTTGTGACCCCCGTGACATGAGGCATGCACGTGGGGCCCCCATGACATGCGGCAAGCACGTGGGGGCCCAATGACATGCAGCATGTACGTGGCGCCCCCATGACATGCGGAATGCACGTGAGACCCCCATGACATGAGGAATGCCTGCGGGGCCCCAATGACATGCGGCATGCACGTGGGGCCCTCATGACATGCAGCATGAATTTGGGGCCACTATGACATGCGGCATGCATGTGGGGCCCCCATGACATGTGGCATGCATGTGGGGCCCCATGATATGCGGCATGCAGTTGGGGACCCCAATACATGCGGCATGCACGTTGGGGCCCCATGACATGCGGCATGCATTTGAGCCCCATGACATGCAGCATGCACGTGGGGCCCCATGACATGCGGAATGCCTGCGGGGCCCCAATGACATGTGGCATGCATTTGGGGCCCCCAATATATGCATCATGCACGTGGGGCCCGCGTGATATGTGGCATGCATTTGGGGACCCCATGACTTGAGCCATGCATTTGGGGCCCCCATGACATGCGGCATGCATGTGGGCCCCTCATGACATGCAGCATGCATTTGGGGCCCCCGTGACATGTGGCATGCATGTAGGCCCCCATGAAATGCGCCATGCATGTGGGGCCCCTATGACATGCGGCATGCATTTGTGGGCCCCAATACATGCAGCATGCACATGGGGGCCCCCATGACATGCTGCATGCATTTGGGGCCCCCATGACATGCGTCATGCATTTGGGCCCCCATGACATGAGTCATGCATTTGGGGCCACCATGACATGCGGCATGCATTTGGAGCCCCCATGACATGCGGCATGCATTTGGGTCCCCCATGAAATGCGGCATGCATGTGGGGCCCCCATGACATGCGGCATGCATTTGGGGCCCTCATGACATGCGTCATGCATTTGGGGCCCCCATGACATGCGGCATGCATTTGGGGCCCTCATGACATGCGTCATGCATTTGGGGCCCCCATGACATGCGGCATGCATGTAGGGCCCCCATGAAATGTGCCATGCATGTGAATCCTCCATCACATGCGGCATGCACGTGGGGCCCCCATGACATGCGGCATGCATTTGGGGCCCCAATGACATGCGGAATGCCTGCGGGGCCCCCATGACATGCGGCATGCAGGCGGGGCCCTCATGACATGCGGCATGCATTTGGGGCCTCCATGACATGTGGCATGCATGTGGGTCCCCATGACATGCGGCATGCATGTGGGGCCCCCATGACATGCGGCATGCATTTGGGCCCCCATGACATGCGGCATGCATTTGGGGCCTGCACAACATGCTGCATGCATTTGGGGTACCTGAGACATGTGGCATGCACATGGGGCCCCCATAACATGCTGCATGCATTTGGGGTGCCCGAGACATGCGGCATGCACGTGGGGCCCCAATGACATGCGGCATGCATGCGGGGCCCTCATGACATGCGGCATTCATGTGGGGCCCCCATGATATGTGGCATGCATGTGGGACCCCCATGATATGTGGCATGCATTTGGGGCCCCCATGACATGCGGAATGCATGTAGGGCCCCCATGAAATGCGCCATGCATGTGGGGCCCCTATGACATGCGGCATGCATTTGTGAGCCCCAAGACATGCGGCATGCACCTGGGGCCCCCATGACAATGTGCATGCGTTTGGGGACCCCATGATATGCGGCATGCATTTGGGGCCCCCATGACTTGAGGCATGCATTTGGAGCCCCCATGACATGTGGCATGCATGTAGGGCCCCCATGAAATGCGCCATGCATGTGGGGCCCCTCTGACATGCGGCATGCATTTGTGAGCACCAAGACATGTGGCATGCACGTGGGGCCCCCATGACATGCTGCATGCATTTGAATCCCCCATTACATGCGCCATGCATGTGGGGCCCCCATGACATGCTCCATGCATGTGGGGCCCCTATGACATGAGGCATGGATTTGGGGGGCCCCATGACATGCAGCATGCACGTGGGGCCCCCATGATATGCGGCATACATTTGTGGCCCCCGTGTCATGAGGCATGCACGTGGGGCCCCCATGACATACGGCAAGCATTTGTGAGCCCCAAGACATGCGGCATGCACCTGGGGCCCCCATGACAATGTGCATGCGTTTGGGGACCCCATGATATGCGGCATGCATTTGGGGCCCCCATGACATGCGGCATGCATTTGGGGCCCCCATGATATGCGGCATGCATGTGGGTCCCCCATGACATGTGGCATGGATTTGGGGCCCCCATGACATACGGCATGCATTTGGGTCCCCCATGAAATGTGCCATGCATGTGGGGCCCCTATGACATGCGGCACGCATTTGTGGGCCCCAAGACATGCTGCATGCATTTGGGGGCCCCCATGACATGCGGCATGCACGTGGGGCCCCCATGACATGCGGCATGCACGTGGGGCCCCTATGACATGCGGCATGCACGTGGGGCCCTCATGACATGCAGCATGAATTTGGGGCCACTATGACATGCAGCATGCATTTGGGGCCCCCATGACATGCGGCATGCATTTGGGGGGCCATGACATGCGGCATGCACGTGGGGCCCCCATGACATGCGGCATACATTTGTGACCCCCGTGACATGAGGCATGCACGTGGGGCCCCCATGACATGCGGCAAGCACGTGGGGGCCCAATGACATGCAGCATGTACGTGGCGCCCCCATGACATGCGGAATGCACGTGAGGCCCCCATGACATGAGGAATGCCTGCGGGGCCCCAATGACATGCGGCATGCATGCATTTGGGTCCATGAAATGCGGCATGCATGTGGGGCCCCCATGACATGTGGCATGCATGTGGGGCCCCATGATATGCGGCATGCAGTTGGGGACCCCAATACATGCGGCATGCACGTTGGGGCCCCATGACATGCGGCATGCATTTGGGCCCCCATGACTTGAGGCATGCATTTGGGGCCCCCATGACATGTGGCATGCATGTAGGGCCCCCATGAAATGCGCCATGCATGTGGGGCCCCTCTGACATGCGGCATGCATTTGTGAGCACCAAGACATGCGGCATGCACGTGGGGCCCCCATGACATGCTGCATGCATTTGAATCCCCCATTACATGCGCCATGCATGTGGGGCCCCCATGACATGCTCCATGCATGTGGGGCCCCTATGACATGAGGCATGGATTTGGGGGGCCCCATGACATGCAGCATGCACGTGGGGCCCCCATGATATGCGGCATACATTTGTGGCCCCCGTGTCATGAGGCATGCACGTGGGGCCCCCATGACATGCGGCAAGCACGTGGGGCCCCAATGACATGCGTCATGCATTTATGGCCCCCATAACATGCGGCAAGCATTTGGGCCACCATGTTATGCGGCATGCATTTGGGGCCCCCATGACTTGAGGCATGCATTTGGGGCCCCGATGACATGCAGCATGCATGTGGGGCCCCCATGACATGCGGCATGCATTTGGGGCCTGCATAACATGCTGCATGCATTTGGGGTACCTGAGACATGCGGCATGCACGTGGGGCCCCTATGACATGCCGCATGCATTTGGGGCCCCCATTATATGCGGCATGCATGTAGGGCCCCCATGAAATGTGCCATGCATGTGGGGCCCCTATGACATGCGGCATGCATTTGTGAGCCCCAAGACATGCGGCATGCACGTGGGGCCCCCATGACATGCTGCATGCATTTGGGGTGCCCGAGACATGCGGCATGCACGTGGGGCCCCTATGACATGCCGCATGCATTTGGGGCCCCCATGACATGCGGCATGCACCTGGGACCCCCATGACATGAGTCATGCATTTGGGGCCGCCATGACATGCGGCATGCATTTGGGGCCCCCATGACATGCGGCATGTATTTGGGTCCCCCATGAAATGCGACTTGCATGTGGGGCCCCCATGACATGCGGCATGCATTTGGGGCCCTCATGACATGTGGCATGCATTTGGGGCCCCCATGACATGCGGCATGCATTTGGGGCCCCCATGACATGCGGAATGCACATGGGGCCCCTATGACATGCGACATGAATTTGGGAGCCCCATTACATGCGGCATGCACATGGAGCCCCCATGACATGCGTCATGCATTTGGGCCCCCATGACATGAGTCATGCATTTGGGGCCCTCATGACATGTGGCATGCATTTGGGTCCCCCATGAAATGCGGCATGCATGTGGGGCCCCCATGACATGCGGCATGCATTTGGGGCCCCAATGACATGCGGAATGCCTGCGGGGCCCCCATGACATGCGGCATGCAGGCGGGGCCCTCATGACATGCGGCATGCATTTGGGGCCTCCATGACATGTGGCATGCATGTGGGTCCCCATGACATGCGGCATGCATGTGGGGCCCCCATGACATGCGGCATGCATTTGGGCCCCCATGACATGCGGCATGCATTTGGGGCCTGCACAACATGCTGCATGCATTTGGGGTACCTGAGACATGCGGCATGCATGTGGGGCCCCTATGACATGCGGCATGCATTTGTGAGCCCCAAGACATGCGGCATGCACCTGGGGCCCCCATGACAATGTGCATGCGTTTGGGTCCCCCATGAAATGTGCCATGCATGTGGGGCCCCTATGACATGCGGCATGCATTTGTGGGCCCCAAGACATGCTGCATGCATTTGGGGGCCCCCATGACATGCAGTATGCACGTGGGGCCCCCATGACATGCGGTATGCATTTGGGGCCCCCATGACATGCGGCATGCATTTGGGGCCCCCATGACATGCGGCATGCATGTGGGGGCCCCATGACATGCGGCATGCATGTGGGGCCCCAATTACATGCGACATGCATTTGGGTCCCCCATGAAATGTGCCATGCATGTGGGGCCCCTATGACATGCGGCATGCATTTGTGGGCCCCAAGACATGCTGCATGCATTTGGGGGCCCCCATGACATGCGGAATGCCTGCGGGGCCCCCTTGATATGTGGCATGCATTTGGGGCCCCCATGACTTGAGGCATGCATTTGGGGCCCCCATGACATGCGGCATGCATGTGGGACCACCATGACATGCGGCATGCATTTGAATCCCCCATTACATGCGGCATGCAGGTGGTTCCCCCATGACATGCGGCATGCATTTGGGGCCCCCAATACATGCGGCATGCACGTTGGGCCCCATGACATGCTCCATGCATGTGGGGCCCCTATGACATGCGGCATGCATTTGGGGGGCCCCATGACATGTGGCATGCACGTGGGGCCACCATGACATGTGGCATACATTTGTGGCCCCCGTGACATGAGGCATGCACGTGGGGCCCCCATGACATGCGGCATACATTTATGGCCCCCATGACATGCGGCAAGCATTTGGGCCCCCATGACATGCGGCATGCATATGGGGCCCCCATGACATGCGACATTCATTTGGGGCCCCCATGACATGTGGCATGCATGTGGGGTCCCATGATATGTGGCATGCAGTTGGGGCCCCAATACATGTTTCATGCACATTGGGCACCCATGACATGTGACATGCATTTATGGCCCCATGACATGCGGCATGAATTTGGGCCCTCATGAAATGTGCCATGCATGTGGGGCCCCTATGACATGCGGCATGCATTTGTGGGCCCCAAGACATGTGGCATGCACGTGGGCCCCCCATGACATGCTGCATGCATTTGGGGCCCCCATGATATGTGGCACACACTTGGGGCCCCCATGCCATGCGGCATGCATGTGGGGCCCCTATGACATGCGGCATGCATTTGTGGGCCCCAAGACATGCTGCATGCATTTGGGGGGGCCCATGACATGCGGCATGCACTTGGGGCCCCCCATGACATGCGGAATGCCTGCGGGGCCCCCATGACATGCGGCATGCATGTGGGGGCCCCATGACATGCGGCATGCATTTGGGGGCCCCATGACATGCGGCATGCATTTGGGGCCCCCATGACATGCAGTATGCACGTGGGGCCCCCATGACATGCGGCATGCATTTGGGGCCCCCATGACTTGAGGCATGCATTTGGGGCCCCCATGACATGCGGCATGCATGTGGGACCCCCATGACATGCGGCATGCATTTGAATCCCCATTACATGCGGCATGCATGTGGGGCCCAAATGCTTGCCGCATGTCATGGGGGCCTCCATGACATGCGGCATGCATGTGGTGCCCCATGACATGTGCCATGCATGTGGGGCCCCTATGACATGCGACATGCATTTGGGGCCCTCTTGACATGCGGCATGCATGTGGGGCACCCATGACTTGCAGCATGAATTTGAGGGCCCAATTATATGCGGCATGCACGTGGAGCCCCCATGACATGCGGCATGCATTTGGGGCCCCCATGATATGCGGCATGCATGTGGGCCCCCCATGACATGTGGCATGGATTTGGGGCCCCCATGACATACGGCATGCATTTGGGTCCCCCATGAAATGTGCCATGCATGTGGGGCCCCTATGACATGCGGCATGCATTTGTGGGCCCCAAGACATGCTGCATGCATTTGGGGGGCCCCATGACATGCGGCATGCACGTGGGGCCCCTATGACATGCGGCATGCACGTGGGGCCCCTATGACATGCGGCATGCACGTGGGGCCCTCATAGCATGCATTTGGGGCCACTATGACATGCAGCATGCATTTGGGGTCCCAATGACATGCGGCATGCATGTGGGACCCCTATTACATGCGGCATGCATTTGGGGGGGCCCATGACATGCGGCATGCACGTGGGGCCCCCATGACATGCGGCATACATTTGTGGCTCCCGTGACATGAGGCATGCACGTGGGGCCCCCATGACATGCGGCAAGCACGTGGGGGCCCAATGACATGCAGCATGTACGTGGCGCCCCCATGACATGCGGAATGCACGTGAGGCCCCCATGACATGAGGAATGCCTGCGGGGCCCCAATGACATGCGGCATGCATGCATTTGGGTCCATGAAATGCGGCATGCATGTGGGGCCCCCATGACATGTGGCATGCATGTGGGGCCCCATGATATGCGGCATGCAGTTGGGGACCCCAATACATGTTGCATGCACGTTGGGGCCCCATGACATACGGCATGCATTTGGGCCCCATGACATGCAGCATGCACGTGGGGCCCCATGACATGCGGAATGCCTGCGGGGCCCCAATGACATGTGGCATGCATTTGGGGCCCCCAATATATGCATCATCCACGTGGGGCCCCCATGATATGTGGCATGCATTTGGGGCCCCCATGACTTGAGCCATGCATTTGGGGCCCCCATGACATGCGGCATGCACGTGGGCCCCTCATGACATGCAGCATGCATTTGGGGCCCCCATGACATGCGGCATGCACGTGGAGCCCCCATGACATGCGTCATGCATTTGGGCCCCCATGACATGAGTCATGCATTTGGGGCCACCATGACATGCGGCATGCATTTGGGGCCCCCATGACATGCGGCATGCATTTGGGTCCCCCATGAAATGCGGCATGCATGTGGGGGCCCCATGACATGCGGCATGCATTTGGGGCCCTCATGACATGCGTCATGCATTTGGGGCCCCCATGACATGCGGCATGCATGTAGGGCCCCCATGAAATGTGCAATGCATGTGAATCCTCCATCACATGCGGCATGCACGTGGGGCCCCTATGACATGCGGCATGCATTTGGGGCCCCAATGACATGCGGAATGCCTGCGGGGCCCCCATGACATGTGGCATGCATGTGGGTCCCCATGACATGCGGCATGCATGTGGGGCCCCCATGACATGCGGCATGCATTTGGGCTCCCATGACATGTGGCATGCATTTGGGGCCTGCACAACATGCTGCATGCATTTGGGGTACCTGAGACATGTGGCATGCACATGGGGCCCCCATAACATGCTGCATGCATTTGGGGTGCCCGAGACATGCGGCATGCACGTGGGGCCCCAATGACATGCGGCATGCATGTAGGGCCCCCATGAAATGCGCCATGCATGTGGGGCCCCTATGACATGCGGCATGCATTTGTGAGCCCCAAGACATGCGGCATGCACCTGGGGCCCCCATGACAATGTGCATGCGTTTGGGGACCCCATGATATGCGGCATGCATTTGGGGCCCCCATGACTTGAGGCATGCACGTGGGGCCCCCATGACATGCTGCATGCATTTGAATCCCCCATTACATGCGCCATGCATGTGGTGCCCCCATGACATGCTCCATGCATGTGGGGCCCCTATGACATGAGGCATGGATTTGGGGGGCCCCATGACATGCGGCATGCACGTGGGGCCCCCATGATATGCGGCATACATTTGTGGCCCCCGTGTCATGAGGCATGCACGTGGGGCCCCCATGACATGCGGCAAGCACGTGGGGCTCCAATGACATGCAGCATTCACGTGGGACCGCCATAACATGCGGAATGCACGTGAGGCCCCCATGACATGCGGAATGCCTGCGGGGCCCCAATGACATGCGGCATGCATGCATTTGGGTCCATGAAATGCGGCATGCATGTGGGGCCCCCATGACATGTGGCATGCATGTGGGGCCCCATGATATGCGGCATGCAGTTGGGGACCCCAATACATGCGACATGCTCGTTGGGGCCCCATGACATGCGGCATGCATTTGGGCCCCATGACATGCAGCATGCACGTGGGGCCCCATGACATGCGGAATGCCTGCGGGGCCCCAATGACATGTGGCATGCATTTGGGGCCCCCAATATATGCATCATGCACTTGGGGCCCCCATGATATGTGGCATGCATTTGGGGCCCCCATGACTTGAGCCATGCATTTGGGGCCCCATGACATGCGGCATGCACGTGGGCCCCTCATGACATGCAGCATTCATTTGGGGCCCCCATGACATGCGGCATGCATGTAGGCCCCCATGAAATGCGCCATGCATGTGTGGCCCCTATGACATGCGGCATGCATTTGTGGGCCCCAATACATGCTGCATGCACATGGGGCCCCCATGACATGCTGCATGCATTTGGGGCCCCCATGACATGCGGCATGCATTTGGGGGCCCCATGACATGCGGAATGCACGTGGGGCCCCTATGACATGCGACATGAATTTGGGAGCCCCATTACATGCGGCCTGCACATGGAACCCCCATGACATGCGTCATGCATTTGGGCCCCCATGACATGAGTCATGCATTTGGGGCCACCATGACATGCGGCATGCATTTGGGGCCCCCATGACATGCGGCATGCATTTGGGTCCCCCATGAAATGCGGCATGCATGTGGGGCCCCCATGACATGCGGCATGCATTTGGGGCCCTCATGACATGCGTCATGCATTTGGGGCCCCCATGACATGCGGCATGCATGTAGGGCCCCCATGAAATGTGCCATGCATGTGAATCCTCCATCACATGCGGCATGCACGTGGGGCCCCCGTGACATGCGGCATGCATTTGGGGCCCCAATGACATGCGGAATGCCTGCGGGGCCCCCATGACATGCGGCATGCAGGCGGGGCCCTCATGACATGCGGCATGCATTTGGGGCCTCCATGACATGTGGCATGCATGTGGGTCCCCATGACATGCGGCATGCATGTGGGGCCCCCATGACATGCGGCATGCATTTGGGCCCCCATGACATGCGGCATGCATTTGGGGCCTGCACAACATGCTGCATGCATTTGGGGTACCTGAGACATGTGGCATGCACATGGGGCCCCCATAACATGCTGCATGCATTTGGGGTGCCCGAGACATGCGGCATGCACGTGGGGCCCCAATGACATGCGGCATGCATGCGGGGCCCTCATGACATGCGGCATTCATGTGGGGCCCCCATGATATGTGGCATGCATGTCGGACCCCCATGATATGTGGCATGCATTTGGGGCCCCCATGACATGCGGAATGCATGTAGGGCCCCCATGAAATGCGCCATGCATGTGGGGCCCCTATGACATGCGGCATGCATTTGTGAGCCCCAAGACATGCTGCATGCATTTGGGGGCCCCCATGACATGCGGCATGCACGTGGGGCCCCCATGACATGCGGCATGCACGTGGGGCCCCTATGACATGCGGCATGCACGTGGGGCCCTCATGACATGCAGCATGAATTTGGGGCCACTATGACATGCAGCATGCATTTGGGGCCCCCATGACATGCGGCATGCATGTGGGACCCCTATGACATGCGGCATGCATTTGGGGGGCCATGACATGCGGCATGCACGTGGGGCCCCCATGACATGCGGCATACATTTGTGACCCCCGTGACATGAGGCATGCACGTGGCGCCCCCATGACATGCGGCAAGCACGTGGGGGCCAAATGACATGCAGCATGTACGTGGCGCCCCCATGACATGCGGAATGCACGTGAGGCCCCCATGACATGCGGCATACATTTGTGACCCCCGTGACATGAGGCATGCACGTGGCTCCCCCATGACATGCGGCAAGCACGTGGGGGCCCAATGACATGCAGCATGTACGTGGCGCCCCCATGACATGCGGAATGCACGTGAGGCCCCCATGACATGCGGAATGCCTGCGGGGCCCCAATGACATGCGGCATGCATGCATTTGGGTCCATGAAATGCGGCATGCATGTGGGGCCCCCATGACATGTGGCATGCATGTGGGGCCCCATGATATGCGGCATGCAGTTGGGGACCCCAATACATGCGGCATGCTCGTTGGGGCCCCATGACATGCGGCATGCATTTGGGCCCCATGACATGCAGCATGCACGTGGGGCCCCATGACATGCGGAATGCCTGCGGGGCCCCAATGACATGTGGCATGCATTTGGGGCCCCCAATATATGCATCATGCACTTGGGGCCCCCATGATATGTGGCATGCATTTGGGGCCCCCATGACTTGAGCCATGCATTTGGGGCCCCATGACATGCGGCATGCACGTGGGCCCCTCATGACATGCAGCATTCATTTGGGGCCCCCATGACATGCGGCATGCATGTAGGCCCCCATGAAATGCGCCATGCATGTGTGGCCCCTATGACATGCGGCATGCATTTGTGGGCCCCAATACATGCTGCATGCACATGGGGCCCCCATGACATGCTGCATGCATTTGGGGCCCCCATGACATGCGGCATGCATTTGGGGGCCCCATGACATGCGGAATGCACGTGGGGCCCCTATGACATGCGACATGAATTTGGGAGCCCCATTACATGCGGCCTGCACATGGAGCCCCCATGACATGCGTCATGCATTTGGGCCCCCATGACATGAGTCATGCATTTGGGGCCACCATGACATGCGGCATGCATTTGGGGCCCCCATGACATGCGGCATGCATTTGGGTCCCCCATGAAATGCGGCATGCATGTGGGGCCCCCATGACATGCGGCATGCATTTGGGGCCCTCATGACATGCGTCATGCATTTGGGGCCCCCATGACATGCGGCATGCATGTAGGGCCCCCATGAAATGTGCCATGCATGTGAATCCTCCATCACATGCGGCATGCACGTGGGGCCCCCGTGACATGCGGCATGCATTTGGGGCCCCAATGACATGCGGAATGCCTGCGGGGCCCCCATGACATGCGGCATGCAGGCGGGGCCCTCATGACATGCGGCATGCATTTGGGGCCTCCATGACATGTGGCATGCATGTGGGTCCCCATGACATGCGGCATGCATGTGGGGCCCCCATGACATGCGGCATGCATTTGGGCCCCATGACATGCGGCATGCATTTGGGGCCTGCACAACATGCTGCATGCATTTGGGGTACCTGAGACATGTGGCATGCACATGGGGCCCCCATAACATGCTGCATGCATTTGGGGTGCCCGAGACATGCGGCATGCACGTGGGGCCCCAATGACATGCGGCATGCATGCGGGGCCCTCATGACATGCGGCATTCATGTGGGGCCCCCATGATATGTGGCATGCATGTCGGACCCCCATGATATGTGGCATGCATTTGGGGCCCCCATGACATGCGGAATGCATGTAGGGCCCCCATGAAATGCGCCATGCATGTGGGGCCCCTATGACATGCGGCATGCATTTGTGAGCCCCAAGACATGCTGCATGCATTTGGGGGCCCCATGACATGCGGCATGCACGTGGGGCCCCCATGACATGCGGCATGCACGTGGGGCCCCTATGACATGCGGCATGCACGTGGGGCCCTCATGACATGCAGCATGAATTTGGGGCCACTATGACATGCAGCATGCATTTGGGGCCCCCATGACATGCGGCATGCATGTGGGACCCCTATGACATGCGGCATGCATTTGGGGGGCCATGACATGCGGCATGCACGTGGGGCCCCCATGACATGCGGCATACATTTGTGACCCCCGTGACATGAGGCATGCACGTGGCGCCCCCATGACATGCGGCAAGCACGTGGGGGCCCAATGACATGCAGCATGTACGTGGCGCCCCCATGACATGCGGAATGCACGTGAGGCCCCCATGACATGCGGCATACATTTGTGACCCCCGTGACATGAGGCATGCACGTGGCGCCCCCATGACATGCGGCAAGCACGTGGGGGCCCAATGACATGCAGCATGTACGTGGCGCCCCCATGACATGCGGAATGCACGTGAGGCCCCCATGACATGAGGAATGCCTGCGGGGCCCCAATGACATGCGGCATGCATGCATTTGGGTCCATGAAATGCGGCATGCATGTGGGGCCCCCATGACATGTGGCATGCATGTGGGGCCCCATGATATGCGGCATGCAGTTGGGGACCCCAATACATGAGGCATGCACGTTGGGGCCCCATGACATGCGGCATGCATTTGGGCCCCATGACATGCAGCATGCACGTGGGGCCCCATGACATGCGGAATGCCTGCGGGGCCCCAATGACATGTGGCATGCATTTGGGGCCCCCAATATATGCATCATGCACTTGGGGCCCCCATGATATGTGGCATGCATTTGGGGCCCCCATGACTTGAGCCATGCATTTGGGGCCCCCATGACATGCGGCATGCACGTGGCCCCTCATGACATGCAGCATGCATTTGGGGCCCCCATGACATGTGGCATGCATGTAGGCCCCCATGAAATGCGTCATGCATGTGTGGCCCCTATGACATGCGGCATGCATTTGTGGGCCCCAATACATGCAGCATGCACGTGGGGCCCCCATTACATGCTGCATGCATTTGGGGCCCCCATGACATGCGGCATGCATTTGGGGGCCCCATGACATGCGGAATGCACGTGGGGCCCCTATGACATGCGACATGAATTTGGGAGCCCCATGACATGCGGCCTGCACATGGAGCCCCCATGACATGCGTCATGCATTTGGGCCCCCATGACATGCGGCATGCATGTGGGGCCCCAATGACATGCGGCATGCATTTGGGCCCCCATGACATGCGGCATGCATTTGGGGCCTGCACAACATGCTGCATGCATTTGGGGTACCTGAGACATGTGGCATGCACATGGGGCCCCCATAACATGCTGCATGCATGCGGGGCCCTCATGACATGCGGCATTCATGTGGGGCCCCCATGATATGTGGCATGCATGTGGGACCCCCATGATATGTGGCATGCATTTGGGGCCCCCATGACATGCGGAATGCATGTAGGGCCCCCATGAAATGCGCCATGCATGTGGGGCCCCTATGACATGCGGCATGCATTTGTGAGCCCCAAGACATGCGGCATGCACCTGGGGCCCCCATGACAATGTGCATGCGTTTGGGGACCCCATGATATGTGGCATGCATTTGGGGCCCCCATGACATGCGGCATGCATTTGGGGCCCCCATGATATGCGGCATGCATGTGGGTCCCCCATGACATGTGGCATGGATTTGGGGCCCCCATGACATACGGCATGCATTTGGGTCCCCCATGAAATGTGCCATGCATGTGGGGCCCCTATGACATGCGGCATGCATTTGTGGGCCCCAAGACATGCTGCATGCATGTGGGGGCCCCCATGACATGCGGCATGCACGTTGGGCCCCCATGACATGCGGCATGCACGTGGGGCCCCTATGACATGCGGCATGCACGTGGGGCCCTCATGACATGCAGCATGAATTTGGGGCCACTATGACATGCAGCATGCATTTGGGGCCCCCATGACATGCGGCATGCATGTGGGACCCCTATGACATGCGGCATGCATTTGGGGGCCATAACATGCGGCATGCACGTGGGGCCCCCATGACATGCGGCATACATTTGTGACCCCCGTGACATGAGGCATGCACGTGGGGCCCCCATGACATGCGGCAAGCACGTGGGGGCCCAATGACATGCAGCATGTACGTGGCGCCCCCATGACATGCGGAATGCACGTGAGGCCCCCATGACATGAGGAATGCCTGCGGGGCCCCAATGACATGCGGCATGCATGCATTTGGGTCCATGAAATGCGGCATGCATGTGGGGCCCCCATGACATGTGGCATGCATGTGGGGCCCCATGATATGCGGCATGCAGTTGGGGACCCCAATACATGCGGCATGCACGTTGGGGCCCCATGACATGCGGCATGCATTTGGGCCCCATGACATGCAGCATGCACGTGGGGTCCCATGACATGCGGAATGCCTGCGGGGCCCCAATGACATGTGGCATGCATTTGGGGCCCCCAATATATGCATCATGCACGTGGGGCCCGCATGATATGTGGCATGCATTTGGGGACCCCATGACTTGAGACATGCATTTGGGGCCCCCATGACATGCGGCATGCATGTGGGCCCCTCATGACATGCAGCATGCATTTGGGGCCCCCGTGACATGCGGCATGCATGTAGGCCCCCATGAAATGCGCCATGCATGTGGGGCCCCTATGACATGCGGCATGCATTTGTGGGCCCCAATACATGCAGCATGCACGTGGGGCCCCCATGACATGCGGAATGCACGTGGGGCCCCTATGACATGCGACATGAATTTGGGAGCCCCATTACATGCGGCATGCACATGGAGCCCCCATGACATGCGTCATGCATTTGGGCCCCCATGACATGAGTCATGCATTTGGGGCCACCATGACATGCGGCATGCATTTGGGGCCCCCATGACATGCGGCATGCATTTGGGTCCCCCATGAAATGCGGCATGCATGTGGGGCCCCCATGACATGCGGCATGCATTTGGGGCCCTCATGACATGCGTCATGCATTTGGGGGCCCCATGACATGCGGCATGCATGTAGGGCCCCCATGAAATGTGCCATGCATGTGAATCCTCCATCACATGCGGCATGCATGTGGGGCCCCCATGACATGCGGCATGCATTTTGGGCCCCAATGACATGCGGAATGCCTGCGGGGCCCCCATGACATGCGGCATGCAGGCGGGGCCCTCATGACATGCGGCATGCATTTGGGGCCTCCATGACATGTGGCATGCATGTGGGTCCCCATGACATGCGGCATGCATGTGGGGCCCCCATGACATGCGGCATGCATTTGGGCCCCCATGACATGCGGCATGCATTTGGGGCCTGCACAACATGCTGCATGCATTTGGGGTACCTGAGACATGTGGCATGCACATGGGGCCCCCATAACATGCTGCATGCATTTGGGGTGCCCGAGACATGCGGCATGCACGTGGGGCCCCAATGACATGCGGCATGCATTTGTGAGCCCCAAGACATGCGGCATGCACCTGGGGCCCCCATGACAATGTGCATGCGTTTGGGGACCCCATGATATGCGGCATGCATTTGGGGCCCCCATGACTTGAGGCATGCATTTGGGGCCCCCATGACATGTGGCATGCATGTAGGGCCCCCATGAAATGCGCCATGCATGTGGGGCCCCTCTGACATGCGGCATGCATTTGTGAGCACCAAGACATGCGGCATGCACGTGGGGCCCCCATGACATGCTGCATGCATTTGAATCCCCCATTACATGCGCCATGCATGTGGGGCCCCCATGACATGCTCCATGCATGTGGGGCCCCTATGACATGAGGCATGGATTTGGGGGGCCCCATGACATGCAGCATGCACGTGGGGCCCCCATGATATGCGGCATACATTTGTGGCCCCCGTGTCATGAGGCATGCACGTGGGGCCCCCATGACATGCGGCAAGCACGTGGGGCCCCAATGACATGCAGCATTCACGTGGGACCGCCATAACATGCGGAATGCACGTGAGGCCCCCATGACATGCGGAATGCCTGCGGGGCCCCGATGACATGCGGCATGCACGCTGGGCCCCCATGACAAGCGTCATGCATTTATGGCCCCCATAACATGCGGCAAGCATTTGGGCCACCATGTTATGCGGCATGCATTTGGGGCCCCCATGACTTGAGGCATGCATTTGGGGCCCCGATGACATGCAGCATGCATGTGGGGCCCCCATGACATGCGGCATGCATTTGGGGCCTGCATGACATGCTGCATGCATTTGGGGTACCTGAGACATGCGGCATGCACGTGGGGCCCCTATGACATGCAGCATGCATTTGGGGCCCCCATTATATGTGGCATGCATGTAGGACCCCCATGAAATGTGCCATGCATGTGGGGCCCCTATGACATGCGGCATGCATTTGTGAGCTCCAAGACATGCGGCATGCACGTGGGGCCCCCATGACATGCTGCATGCATTTGGGGTCCCCGAGACATGCGGCATGCACGTGGGGCCCCTATGACATGCCGCATGCATTTGGGGCCCCATGACATGCGGCATGCACCTGGGACCCCCAAGACATGAGTCATGCATTTGGGGCCACCATGACATGCGGCATGCATTTGGGGCCCCCATGACATGCGGCATGTATTTGGGTCCCCCATGAAATGCGACTTGCATGTGGGGCCCCCATGACATGCGGCATGCATTCGGGGCCCCCATGACATGTGGCATGCATTTGGGGCCCCCATGACATGCGGAATGCACGTGGGGCCCCTATGACATGCGACATGAATTTGGGAGCCCCATTACATGCGGCATGCACATGGAGCCCCCATGACATGCGTCATGCATTTGGGCCCCCATGACATGAGTCATGCATTTGGGGCCACCATGACATGTGGCATGCATTTGGGGCCCCCATGACATGCGGCATGCATTTGGGTCCCCCATGAAATGCGTCATGCATGTGGGGGCCCCATGACATGCGGCATGCATTTGGGGCCCTCATGACATGCGTCATGCATTTGGGGCCTCCATGACATGCGGCATGCATGTAGGGCCCCCATGAAATGTGCCATGCATGTGAATCCTCCATCACATGCGGCATGCATGTGGGGCCCCCATGACATGCGGCATGCATTTGGGGCCCCAATGACATGCGGAATGCCTGCGGGGCCCCCATGACATGCGGCATGCAGGCGGGGCCCTCATGACATGCGGCATGCATTTGGGGCCTCCATGACATGTGGCATGCATGTGGGTCCCCATGGCATGCGGCATGCATGTGGGGCCCCCATGACATGCGGCATGCATTTGGGCCCCCATGACATGTGGCATGCATTTGGGGCCTGCACAACATGCTGCATGCATTTGGGGTACCTGAGACATAAGGCATGCACATGGGGCCCCCATAACATGCTGCATGCATTTGTGTTGCCCGAGACATGCGGCATGCACGTGGGGCCCCAATGACATGCGGCATGCATGCGGGGCCCTCATGACATGCGGCATTCATGTGGGGCCCCCATGATATGTGGCATGCATGTCGGACCCCCATGATATGTGGCATGGATTTGGGTCCCCCATGACATGCGGCACGCATTTGTGGGCCCCAAGACATGC
This sequence comes from Phyllobates terribilis, assembly GCF_046119375.1. Classification (NCBI taxonomy): domain Eukaryota; kingdom Metazoa; phylum Chordata; class Amphibia; order Anura; family Dendrobatidae; genus Phyllobates; species Phyllobates terribilis. The sequence continues at coordinate 610,800,339 of NW_027362763.1, forward strand.
TGCATGCATTTGGGGGCCCCCATGACATGCGGCATGCACGTGGGGCCCCCATGACATGCGGCATGCACGTGGGGCCCCTATGACATGCGGCATGCACGTGGGGCCCTCATGACATGCAGCATGAATTTGGGGCCACTATGACATGCAGCATGCATTTGGGGCCCCCATGACATGCGGCATGCATGTGGGACCAGTATGACATGCGGCATGCATTTGGGGGACCATAACATGCGGCATGCACGTGGGGGCCCCATGACATGCGGCATACATTTGTGACCCCCGTGACATGAGGCATGCACGTGGGGCCCCCATGACATGCGGCAAGCACGTGGGGGCCCAATGACATGCAGCATGTACGTGGCGCCCCCATGACATGCGGAATGCACGTGAGACCCCCATGACATGAGGAATGCCTGCGGGGCCCCAATGACATGCGGCATGCACGTGGGGCCCTCATGACATGCAGCATGAATTTGGGGCCACTATGACATGCGGCATGCATGTGGGGCCCCCATGACATGTGGCATGCATGTGGGGCCCCATGATATGCGGCATGCAGTTGGGGACCCCAATACATGCGGCATGCACGTTGGGGCCCCATGACATGCGGCATGCATTTGAGCCCCATGACATGCAGCATGCACGTGGGGCCCCATGACATGCGGAATGCCTGCGGGGCCCCAATGACATGTGGCATGCATTTGGGGCCCCCAATATATGCATCATGCACGTGGGGCCCGCATGATATGTGGCATGCATTTGGGGACCCCATGACTTGAGCCATGCATTTGGGGCCCCCATGACATGCGGCATGCATGTGGGCCCCTCATGACATGCAGCATGCATTTGGGGCCCCCGTGACATGTGGCATGCATGTAGGCCCCCATGAAATGCGCCATGCATGTGGGGCCCCTATGACATGCGGCATGCATTTGTGGGCCCCAATACATGCAGCATGCACATGGGGGCCCCCATGACATGCTGCATGCATTTGGGGCCCCCATGACATGCGTCATGCATTTGGGCCCCCATGACATGAGTCATGCATTTGGGGCCACCATGACATGCGGCATGCATTTGGAGCCCCCATGACATGCGGCATGCATTTGGGTCCCCCATGACATGCGGCATGCATGTAGGGCCCCCATGAAATGTGCCATGCATGTGAATCCTCCATCACATGCGGCATGCATGTGGGGCCCCCATGACATGCGGCATGCATTTGGGGCCCCAATGACATGCGGAATGCCTGCGGGGCCCCCATGACATGCGGCATGCAGGCGGGGCCCTCATGACATGCGGCATGCATTTGGGGCCTCCATGACATGTGGCATGCATGTGGGTCCCCATGACATGCGCCATGCATGTGGGGCCCCCATGACATGCGGCATGCATTTGGGCCCCCATGACATGCGGCATGCATTTGGGGCCTGCACAACATGCTGCATGCATTTGGGGTACCTGAGACATGTGGCATGCACATGGGGCCCCCATAACATGCTGCATGCATTTGGGGTGCCCGAGACATGCGGCATGCACGTGGGGCCCCAATGACATGCGGCATGCATGCGGGGCCCTCATGACATGCGGCATTCATGTGGGGCCCCCATGATATGTGGCATGCATGTCGGACCCCCATGATATGTGGCATGCATTTGGGGCCCCCATGACATGCGGAATGCATGTAGGGCCCCCATGAAATGCGCCATGCATGTGGGGCCCCTATGACATGCGGCATGCATTTGTGAGCCCCAAGACATGCGGCATGCACCTGGGGCCCCCATGACAATGTGCATGCGTTTGGGGACCCCATGATATGCGGCATGCATTTGGGGCCCCCATGACATGCGGCATGCATTTGGGGCCCCCATGATATGCGGCATGCATGTGGGTCCCCCATGACATGTGGCATGGATTTGGGGCCCCCATGACATACGGCATGCATTTGGGTCCCCCATGAAATGTGCCATGCATGTGGGGCCCCTATGACATGCTGCACGCATTTGTGGGCCCCAAGACATGCTGCATGCATTTGGGGGCCCCCATGACATGCGGCATGCACGTGGGGCCCCCATGACATGCGGCATGCACGTGGGGCCCCTATGACATGCGGCATGCACGTGGGGCCCTCATGACATGCAGCATGAATTTGGGGCCACTATGACATGCAGCATGCATTTGGGGCCCCCATGACATGCGGCATGCATTTGGGGGGCCATGACATGCGGCATGCACGTGGGGCCCCCATGACATGCGGCATACATTTGTGACCCCCGTGACATGAGGCATGCACGTGGGGCCCCCATGACATGCGGCAAGCACGTGGGGGCCCAATGACATGCAGCATGTACGTGGCGCCCCCATGACATGCGGAATGCACGTGAGGCCCCCATGACATGAGGAATGCCTGCGGGGCCCCAATGACATGCGGCATGCATGCATTTGGGTCCATGAAATGCGGCATGCATGTGGGGCCCCCATGACATGTGGCATGCATGTGGGGCCCCATGATATGCGGCATGCAGTTGGGGACCCCAATACATGCGGCATGCACGTTGGGGCCCCATGACATGCGGCATGCATTTGGGCCCCCATGACTTGAGGCATGCATTTGGGGCCCCCATGACATGTGGCATGCATGTAGGGCCCCCATGAAATGCGCCATGCATGTGGGGCCCCTCTGACATGCGGCATGCATTTGTGAGCACCAAGACATGCGGCATGCACGTGGGGCCCCCATGACATGCTGCATGCATTTGAATCCCCCATTACATGCGCCATGCATGTGGGGCCCCCATGACATGCTCCATGCATGTGGGGCCCCTATGACATGAGGCATGGATTTGGGGGGCCCCATGACATGCAGCATGCACGTGGGGCCCCCATGATATGCGGCATACATTTGTGGCCCCCGTGTCATGAGGCATGCACGTGGGGCCCCCATGACATGCGGCAAGCACGTGGGGCCCCAATGACATGCAGCATTCACGTGGGACCGCCATAACATGCGGAATGCACGTGAGGCCCCCATGACATGCGGAATGCCTGCGGGGCCCCGATGACATGCGGCATGCACGCTGGGCCCCCATGAGATGTGGCATGCATTTATGGCCCCCATAACATGCGGCAAGCATTTGGGCCACCATGTTATGCGGCATGCATTTGGGGCCCCCATGACTTGAGGCATGCATTTGGGGCCCCGATGACATGCAGCATGCATGTGGGGCCCCCATGACATGCGGCATGCATTTGGGGCCTGCATAACATGCTGCATGCATTTGGGGTACCTGAGACATGCGGCATGCACGTGGGGCCCCTATGACATGCCGCATGCATTTGGGGCCCCCATTATATGCGGCATGCATGTAGGGCCCCCATGAAATGTGCCATGCATGTGGGGCCCCTATGACATGCGGCATGCATTTGTGAGCCCCAAGACATGCGGCATGCACGTGGGGCCCCATGACATGCTGCATGCATTTGGGGTGCCCGAGACATGCGGCATGCACGTGGGGCCCCTATGACATGCCGCATGCATTTGGGGCCCCCATGACATGCGGCATGCACCTGGGACCCCCATGACATGAGTCATGCATTTGGGGCCGCCATGACATGCGGCATGCATTTGGGGCCCCCATGACATGCGGCATGTATTTGGGTCCCCCATGAAATGCGACTTGCATGTGGGGCCCCCATGACATGCGGCATGCATTTGGGGCCCTCATGACATGTGGCATGCATTTGGGGCCCCCATGACATGCGGCATGCATTTGGGGCCCCCATGACATGCGGAATGCACATGGGGCCCCTATGACATGCGACATGAATTTTGGAGCCCCATTACATGCGGCATGCACATGGAGCCCCCATGACATGCGTCATGCATTTGGGCCCCCATGACATGAGTCATGCATTTGGGGCCACCATGACATGCGGCATGCATTTGGGGGCCCCATGACATGCGGCATGCATTTGGGTCCCCCATGAAATGCGGCATGCATGTGGGGGCCCCATGACATGCGGCATGCATTTGGGGCCCTCATGACATGCGTCATGCATTTGGGGCCCCCATGACATGCGGCATGCATGTAGGGCCCCCATGAAATGTGCCATGCATGTGAATCCTCCATCACATGCGGCATGCACGTGGGGCCCCCATGACATGCGGCATGCATTTGGGGCCCCAATGACATGCGGAATGCCTGCGGGGCCCCCATGACATGCGGCATGCAGGCGGGGCCCTCATGACATGCGGCATGCATTTGGGGCCTCCATGACATGTGGCATGCATGTGGGTCCCCATGACATGCGGCATGCATGTGGGGCCCCCATGACATGCGGCATGCATTTGGGCCCCCATGACATGCGGCATGCATTTGGGGCCTGCACAACATGCTGCATGCATTTGGGGTACCTGAGACATGTGGCATGCACATGGGGCCCCCATAACATGCTGCATGCATTTGGGGTGCCCGAGACATGCGGCATGCACGTGGGGCCCCAATGACATGCGGCATGCATGCGGGGCCCTCATGACATGCGGCATTCATGTGGGGCCCCCATGATATGTGGCATGCATGTGGGACCCCCATGATATGTGGCATGCATTTGGGGCCCCCATGACATGCGGAATGCATGTAGGGCCCCCATGAAATGCGCCATGCATGTGGGGCCCCTATGACATGCGGCATGCATTTGTGAGCCCCAAGACATGCGGCATGCACCTGGGGCCCCCATGACAATGTGCATGCGTTTGGGGACCCCATGATATGCGGCATGCATTTGGGGGCCCCATGACTTGAGGCATGCATTTGGGGCCCCCATGACATGTGGCATGCATGTAGGGCCCCCATGAAATGCGCCATGCATGTGGGGCCCCTCTGACATGCGGCATGCATTTGTGAGCACCAAGACATGCGGCATGCACGTGGGGCCCCCATGACATGCTGCATGCATTTGAATCCCCCATTACATGCGCCATGCACGTGGGGCCCCAATGACATGCAGCATTCACGTGGGACCGCCATAACATGCGGAATGCACGTGAGGCCCCCATGACATGCGGAATGCCTGCGGGGCCCCGATGACATGCGGCATGCACGCTGGGCCCCCATGACATGCGTCATGCATTTATGGCCCCCATAACATGCGACAAGCATTTGGGCCACCATGTTATGCGGCATGCATTTGGGGCCCCCATGACTTGAGGCATGCATTTGGGGCCCCGATGACATGCAGCATGCATGTGGGGCCCCCATGACATGCGGCATGCATTTGGGGCCTGCATAACATGCTGCATGCATTTGGGGTACCTGAGACATGCGGCATGCACGTGGGGCCCCTATGACATGCGGCATGCATGTAGGGCCCCCATGAAATGTGCCATGCATGTGGGACCCCAATGACATGCGGCATGCATTTGAATCCCCCATTACATGCGGCATGCATGTGGGGCCCAAATGCTTGCCGCATGTCATGGGGGCCTCCATGACATGCGGCATGCATGTGGGGCCCCATGACATGTGCCATGCATGTGGGGCCCCTATGACATGCGGCATGCATTTGGGGCCCCGATGACATGCGGCATGCATGTGGGGCACCCATGACTTGCGGCATGAATTTGAGGGCCCCATTATATGCGGCATGCACGTGGAGCCCCCATGACATGCGGCATGCATTTGGGGCCCCCATGATATGCGGCATGCATGTGGGTCCCCCATGACATGTGGCATGGATTTGGGGCCCCCATGACATACGGCATGCATTTGGGTCCCCCATGAAATGTGCCATGCATGTGGGGCCCCCATGACATACGGCATGCATTTGGGTCCCCCATGAAATGTGCCATGCATGTGGGGCCCCTATGACATGCGGCATGCATTTGTGGGCCCCAAGACATGCTGCATGCATTTGGGGGCCCCCATGACATGCAGTATGCACGTGGGGCCCCCATGACATGCGGCATGCATTTGGGGCCCCCATGACATGCGGCATGCATTTGGGGACCCCATGACATGCGGCATGCATGTGGGGGCCCCATGACATGCGGCATGCATGTGGGGCCCCAATTACATGCGACATGCATTTGGGGCCCCCATGACTTGAGGCATGCATTTGGGGCCCCCATGACATGCGGCATGCATGTGGGACCCCAATGACATGCGGCATGCATTTGAATCCCCCATTACATGCGGCATGCATGTGGGGCCCAAATGCTTGCCGCATGTCATGGGGGCCTCCATGACATGCGGCATTCATGTGGGGCCCCATGACATGTGCCATGCATGTGGGGCCCCTATGACATGCGGCATGCATTTGGGGCCCCGATGACATGCGGCATGCATGTGGGGCCCCTATGACATGCGGCATGCATTTGGGGCCCCGATGACATGCGGCATGCATGTGGGGCACCCATGACTTGCGGCATGAATTTGAGGGCCCCATTATATGCGGCATGCACGTGGAGCCCCCATGACATACGGCATGCATTTGGGGCCCCCATGATATGCGGCATGCATGTGGGTCCCCCATGACATGTGGCATGCATGTGGGGCCCCTATGACATGCGGCATGCATTTGTGGGCCCCAAGACATGCTGCATGCATTTGGGGGCCCACATGACATGCGGCATGCACGTTGGGCCCCCATGACATGCGGCATGCACGTGGGGCCCCTATGACATGCGGCATGCACGTGGGGCCCTCATGACATGCAGCATGCATTTGGGGCCACTATGACATGCAGCATGCATTTGGGGCCCCCATGACATGCGGCATGCATGTGGGACCCCTATGACATGCGGTATGCATTTGGGGGGCCATGACATGCGGCATGCACGTGGGGCCCCCATGACATGCGGCATACATTTGTGACCCCCGTGACATGAGGCATGCACGTGGGGCCCCCATGACATGCGGCAAGCACGTGGGGGCCCAATGACATGCAGCATGTACGTGGCGCCCCCATGACATGCGGAATGCACGTGAGGCCCCCATGACATGAGGAATGCCTGCGGGGCCCCAATGACATGCGGCATGCATGCATTTGGGTCCATGAAATGCGGCATGCATGTGGGGCCCCCATGACATGTGGCATGCATGTGGGGCCCCATGATATGCGGCATGCAGTTGGGGACCCCAATACATGCGGCATGCACGTTGGGGCCCATGACATGCGGCATGCATTTGGGCCCCATGACATGCAGCATGCACGTGGGGCCCCATGACATGCGGAATGCCTGCGGGGCCCCAATGACATGTGGCATGCATTTGGGGCCCCCAATATATGCATCATGCACTTGGGGCCCCCATGATATGTGGCATGCATTTGGGGCCCCCATGACTTAAGCCATGCATTTGGGGCCCCCATGACATGCGGCATGCACGTGGCCCCTCATGACATGCAGCATGCATTTGGGGCCCCCATGACATGCGGCATGCATGTAGGCCCCCATGAAATGCGCCATGCATGTGTGGCCCCTATGACATGCGGCATGCATTTGTGGGCCCCAATACATGCAGCATGCACGTGGGGCCCCATGACATGCTGCATGCATTTGGGGCCCCCATGACATGCGGCATGCATTTGGGGGCCCCATGACATGCGGAATGCACGTGGGGCCCCTATGACATGCGACATGAATTTGGGAGCCCCATTACATGCGGCCTGCACATGGAGCCCCCATGACATGCGTCATGCATTTGGGCCCCCATGACATGAGTCATGCATTTGGGGCCACCATGACATGCGGCATGCATGTGGGGCCCCCATGACATGCGGCATGCATGTGGGGCCCCCATGACATGCGGCATGCATTTGGGGGCCCCATGACATGCGGAATGCACGTGGGGCCCCTATGACATGCGACATGAATTTGGGAGCCCCATTACATGCGGCCTGCACATGGAGCCCCCATGACATGCGTCATGCATTTGGGCCCCCATGACATGAGTCATGCATTTGGGGCCACCATGACATGCGGCATGCATGTGGGGCCCCCATGACATGCGGCATGCATTTGGGTCCCCCATGAAATGCGGCATGCATGTGGGGCCCCCATGACATGCGTCATGCATTTGAGCCCCCATGACATGAGTCATGCATTTGGGGCCACCATGACATGCTGCATGCATTTGGGGCCTGCACAACATGCTGCATGCATTTGGGGTACCTGAGACATGTGGCATGCACATGGGGCCCCCATAACATGCTGCATGCATGCGGGGCCCTCATGACATGCGGCATTCATGTGGGGTCCCCATGATATGTGGCATGCATGTGGGACCCCCATGATATGTGGCTTGCATTTGGGGCCCCCATGACATGCGGAATGCATGTAGGGCCCCCATGAAATGCGCCATGCATGTGGGGCCCTATGACATGCGGCATGCATTTGTGAGCCCCAAGACATGCGGCATGCCCCTGGGGCCCCCATGACAATGTGCATGCGTTTGGGGACCCCATGATATGTGGCATGCATTTGGGGCCCCCATGACATGCGGCATGCATTTGGGGCCCCCATGATATGCGGCATGCATGTGGGTCCCCCATGACATGTAGCATGGATTTGGGGCCCCCATGACATACGGCATGCATTTGGGTCCCCCATGAAATGTGCCATGCATGTGGGGCCCCTATGACATGCGGCATGCATTTGTGGGCCCCAAGACATGCTGCATGCATTTGGGGGCCCCCATGACATGCGGCATGCACGTTGGGCCCCCATGACATGCGGCATGCACGTGGGGCCCCTATGACATGCGGCATGCACGTGGGGCCCTCATGACATGCAGCATGAATTTGGGGCCACTATGACATGCAGCATGCATTTGGGGCCCCCATGACATGCGGCATGCATGTGGGACCAGTATGACATGCGGCATGCATTTGGGGGACCATAACATGCGGCATGCACGTGGGGGCCCCATGACATGCGGCATACATTTGTGACCCCCGTGACATGAGGCATGCACGTGGGGCCCCCATGACATGCGGCAAGCACGTGGGGGCCCAATGACATGCAGCATGTACGTGGCGCCCCCATGACATGCGGAATGCACGTGAGACCCCCATGACATGAGGAATGCCTGCGGGGCCCCAATGACATGCGGCATGCACGTGGGGCCCTCATGACATGCAGCATGAATTTGGGGCCACTATGACATGCGGCATGCATGTGGGGCCCCCATGACATGTGGCATGCATGTGGGGCCCCATGATATGCGGCATGCAGTTGGGGACCCCAATACATGCGGCATGCACGTTGGGGCCCCATGACATGCGGCATGCATTTGAGCCCCATGACATGCAGCATGCACGTGGGGCCCCATGACATGCGGAATGCCTGCGGGGCCCCAATGACATGTGGCATGCATTTGGGGCCCCCAATATATGCATGATGCACGTGGGGCCCGCATGATATGTGGCATGCATTTGGGGACCCCATGACTTGAGCCATGCATTTGGGGCCCCCATGACATGCGGCATGCATGTGGGCCCCTCATGACATGCAGCATGCATTTGGGGCCCCCGTGACATGTGGCATGCATGTAGGCCCCCATGAAATGCGCCATGCATGTGGGGCCCCTATGACATGCGGCATGCATTTGTGGGCCCTAATACATGCAGCATGCACATGGGGGCCCCCATGACATGCTGCATGCATTTGGGGCCCCCATGACATGCGTCATGCATTTGGGCCCCCATGACATGAGTCATGCATTTGGGGCCACCATGACATGCGGCATGCATTTGGAGCCCCCATGACATGCGGCATGCATTTGGGTCCCCCATGAAATGCGGCATGCATGTGGGGCCCCCATGACATGCGGCATGCATTTGGGGCCCTCATGACATGCGTCATGCATTTGGGGCCCCCATGACATGCGGCATGCATTTGGGGCCCTCATGACATGCGTCATGCATTTGGGGCCCCCATGACATGCGGCATGCATGTAGGGCCCCCATGAAATGTGCCATGCATGTGAATCCTCCATCACATGCGGCATGCACGTGGGGCCCCCATGACATGCGGCATGCATTTGGGGCCCCAATGACATGCGGAATGCCTGCAGGGCCCCCATGACATGCGGCATGCAGGCGGGGCCCTCATGACATGCGGCATGCATTTGGGGCCTCCATGACATGTGGCATGCATGTGGGTCCCCATGACATGCGGCATGCATGTGGGGCCCCCATGACATGCGGCATGCATTTGGGCCCCCATGACATGCGGCATGCATTTGGGGCCTGCACAACATGCTGCATGCATTTGGGGTACCTGAGACATGTGGCATGCACATGGGGCCCCCATAACATGCTGCATGCATTTGGGGTGCCCGAGACATGCGGCATGCACGTGGGGCCCCAATGACATGCGGCATGCATGCGGGGCCCTCATGACATGCGGCATTCATGTGGGGCCCCCATGATATGTGGCATGCATGTGGGACCCCCATGATATGTGGCATGCATTTGGGGCCCCCATGACATGCGGAATGCATGTAGGGCTCCCATGAAATGCGCCATGCATGTGGGGCCCCTATGACATGCGGCATGCATTTGTGAGCCCCAAGACATGCGGCATGCACCTGGGGCCCCCATGACAATGTGCATGCGTTTGGGGACCCCATGATATGCGGCATGCATTTGGGGCCCCCATGACTTGAGGCATGCATTTGGAGCCCCCATGACATGTGGCATGCATGTAGGGCCCCCATGAAATGCGCCATGCATGTGGGGCCCCTCTGACATGCGGCATGCATTTGTGAGCACCAAGACATTTGGCATGCACGTGGGGCCCCCATGACATGCTGCATGCATTTGAATCCCCCATTACATGCGCCATGCATGTGGGGCCCCCATGACATGCTCCATGCATGTGGGGCCCCTATGACATGAGGCATGGATTTGGGGGGCCCCATGACATGCAGCATGCACGTTGGGGCCCCCATGATATGCGGCATACATTTGTGGCCCCCGTGTCATGAGGCATGCACGTGGGGCCCCCATGACATACGGCAAGCATTTGTGAGCCCCAAGACATGCGGCATGCACCTGGGGCCCCCATGACAATGTGCATGCGTTTGGGGACCCCATGATATGCGGCATGCATTTGGGGCCCCCATGACATGCGGCATGCATTTGGGGCCCCCATGATATGCGGCATGCATGTGGGTCCCCCATGACATGTGGCATGGATTTGGGGCCCCCATGACATACGGCATGCATTTGGGTCCCCCATGAAATGTGCCATGCATGTGGGGCCCCTATGACATGCGGCACGCATTTGTGGGCCCCAAGACATGCTGCATGCATTTGGGGGCCCCCATGACATGCGGCATGCACGTGGGGCCCCCATGACATGCGGCATGCACGTGGGGCCCCTATGACATGCGGCATGCACGTGGGGCCCTCATGACATGCAGCATGAATTTGGGGCCACTATGACATGCAGCATGCATTTGGGGCCCCCATGACATGCGGCATGCATTTGGGGGGCCATGACATGCGGCATGCACGTGGGGCCCCCATGACATGCGGCATACATTTGTGACCCCCGTGACATGAGGCATGCACGTGGGGCCCCCATGACATGCGGCAAGCACGTGGGGGCCCAATGACATGCAGCATGTACGTGGCGCCCCCATGACATGCGGAATGCACGTGAGGCCCCCATGACATGAGGAATGCCTGCGGGGCCCCAATGACATGCGGCATGCATGCATTTGGGTCCATGAAATGCGGCATGCATGTGGGGCCCCCATGACATGTGGCATGCATGTGGGGCCCCATGATATGCGGCATGCAGTTGGGGACCCCAATACATGCAGCATGCACGTTGGGGCCCCATGACATGCGGCATGCATTTGGGCCCCCATGACTTGAGGCATGCATTTGGGGCCCCCATGACATGTGGCATGCATGTAGGGCCCCCATGAAATGCGCCATGCATGTGGGGCCCCTCTGACATGCGGCATGCATTTGTGAGCACCAAGACATGCGGCATGCACGTGGGGCCCCCATGACATGCTGCATGCATTTGAATCCCCCATTACATGCGCCATGCATGTGGGGCCCCCATGACATGCTCCATGCATGTGGGGCCCCTATGACATGAGGCATGGATTTGGGGGGCCCCATGACATGCAGCATGCACGTGGGGCCCCCATGATATGCGGCATACATTTGTGGCCCCCGTGTCATGAGGCATGCACGTGGGGCCCCCATGACATGCGGCAAGCACGTGGGGCCCCAATGACATGCGTCATGCATTTATGGCCCCCATAACATGCGGCAAGCATTTGGGCCACCATGTTATGCGGCATGCATTTGGGGCCCCCATGACTTGAGGCATGCATTTGGGGCCCCGATGACATGCAGCATGCATGTGGGGCCCCCATGACATGCGGCATGCATTTGGGGCCTGCATAACATGCTGCATGCATTTGGGGTACCTGAGACATGCGGCATGCACGTGGGGCCCCTATGACATGCCGCATGCATTTGGGGCCCCCATTATATGCGGCATGCATGTAGGGCCCCCATGAAATGTGCCATGCATGTGGGGCCCCTATGACATGCGGCATGCATTTGTGAGCCCCAAGACATGCGGCATGCACGTGGGGCCCCCATGACATGCTGCATGCATTTGGGGTGCCCGAGACATGCGGCATGCACGTGGGGCCCCTATGACATGCCGCATGCATTTGGGGCCCCCATGACATGCGGCATGCACCTGGGACCCCCATGACATGAGTCATGCATTTGGGGCCGCCATGACATGCGGCATGCATTTGGGGCCCCCATGACATGCGGCATGTATTTGGGTCCCCCATGAAATGCGACTTGCATGTGGGGCCCCCATGACATGCGGCATGCATTTGGGGCCCTCATGACATGTGGCATGCATTTGGGGCCCCCATGACATGCGGCATGCATTTGGGGCCCCCATGACATGCGGAATGCACATGGGGCCCCTATGACATGCGACATGAATTTGGGAGCCCCATTACATGCGGCATGCACATGGAGCCCCCATGACATGCGTCATGCATTTGGGCCCCCATGACATGAGTCATGCATTTGGGGCCCTCATGACATGTGGCATGCATTTGGGTCCCCCATGAAATGCGGCATGCATGTGGGGCCCCCATGACATGCGGCATGCATTTGGGGCCCCAATGACATGCGGAATGCCTGCGGGGCCCCCATGACATGCGGCATGCAGGCGGGGCCCTCATGACATGCGGCATGCATTTGGGGCCTCCATGACATGTGGCATGCATGTGGGTCCCCATGACATGCGGCATGCATGTGGGGCCCCCATGACATGCGGCATGCATTTGGGCCCCCATGACATGCGGCATGCATTTGGGGCCTGCACAACATGCTGCATGCATTTGGGGTACCTGAGACATGCGGCATGCATGTGGGGCCCCTATGACATGCGGCATGCATTTGTGAGCCCCAAGACATGCGGCATGCACCTGGGGCCCCCATGACAATGTGCATGCGTTTGGGTCCCCCATGAAATGTGCCATGCATGTGGGGCCCCTATGACATGCGGCATGCATTTGTGGGCCCCAAGACATGCTGCATGCATTTGGGGGCCCCCATGACATGCAGTATGCACGTGGGGCCCCCATGACATGCGGTATGCATTTGGGGCCCCCATGACATGCGGCATGCATTTGGGGCCCCCATGACATGCGGCATGCATGTGGGGGCCCCATGACATGCGGCATGCATGTGGGGCCCCAATTACATGCGACATGCATTTGGGTCCCCCATGAAATGTGCCATGCATGTGGGGCCCCTATGACATGCGGCATGCATTTGTGGGCCCCAAGACATGCTGCATGCATTTGGGGGCCCCCATGACATGCGGAATGCCTGCGGGGCCCCCTTGATATGTGGCATGCATTTGGGGCCCCCATGACTTGAGGCATGCATTTGGGGCCCCCATGACATGCGACATGCATGTGGGACCACCATGACATGCGGCATGCATTTGAATCCCCCATTACATGCGGCATGCAGGTGGTTCCCCCATGACATGCGGCATGCATTTGGGGCCCCCAATACATGCGGCATGCACGTTGGGCCCCATGACATGCTCCATGCATGTGGGGCCCCTATGACATGCTGCATGCATTTGGGGGGCCCCATGACATGTGGCATGCACGTGGGGCCACCATGACATGTGGCATACATTTGTGGCCCCCGTGACATGAGGCATGCACGTGGGGCCCCCATGACATGCGGCATACATTTATGGCCCCCATGACATGCGGCAAGCATTTGGGCCCCCATGACATGCGGCATGCATATGGGGCCCCCATGACATGCGACATTCATTTGGGGCCCCCATGACATGTGGCATGCATGTGGGGTCCCATGATATGTGGCATGCAGTTGGGGCCCCAATACATGTTTCATGCACATTGGGCACCCATGACATGTGACATGCATTTATGGCCCCATGACATGCGGCATGAATTTGGGCCCTCATGAAATGTGCCATGCATGTGGGGCCCCTATGACATGCGGCATGCATTTGTGGGCCCCAAGACATGTGGCATGCACGTGGGCCCCCCATGACATGCTGCATGCATTTGGGGCCCCCATGATATGTGGCACACACTTGGGGCCCCCATGCCATGCGGCATGCATGTGGGGCCCCTATGACATGCGGCATGCATTTGTGGGCCCCAAGACATGCTGCATGCATTTGGGGGGGCCCATGACATGCGGCATGCACTTGGGGCCCCCCATGACATGCGGAATGCCTGCGGGGCCCCCATGACATGCGGCATGCATGTGGGGGCCCCATGACATGCGGCATGCATTTGGGGGCCCCATGACATGCGGCATGCATTTGGGGCCCCCATGACATGCAGTATGCACGTGGGGCCCCCATGACATGCGGCATGCATTTGGGGCCCCCATGACTTGAGGCATGCATTTGGGGCCCCCATGACATGCGGCATGCATGTGGGACCCCCATGACATGCGGCATGCATTTGAATCCCCATTACATGCGGCATGCATGTGGGGCCCAAATGCTTGCCGCATGTCATGGGGGCCTCCATGACATGCGGCATGCATGTGGTGCCCCATGACATGTGCCATGCATGTGGGGCCCCTATGACATGCGACATGCATTTGGGGCCCTCTTGACATGCGGCATGCATGTGGGGCACCCATGACTTGCGGCATGAATTTGAGGGCCCAATTATATGCGGCATGCACGTGGAGCCCCCATGACATGCGGCATGCATTTGGGGCCCCCATGATATGCGGCATGCATGTGGGCCCCCCATGACATGTGGCATGGATTTGGGGCCCCCATGACATACGGCATGCATTTGGGTCCCCCATGAAATGTGCCATGCATGTGGGGCCCCTATGACATGCGGCATGCATTTGTGGGCCCCAAGACATGCTGCATGCATTTGGGGGGCCCCATGACATGCGGCATGCACGTGGGGCCCCTATGACATGCGGCATGCACGTGGGGCCCCTATGACATGCGGCATGCACGTGGGGCCCTCATAGCATGCATTTGGGGCCACTATGACATGCAGCATGCATTTGGGGTCCCAATGACATGCGGCATGCATGTGGGACCCCTATTACATGCGGCATGCATTTGGGGGGGCCCATGACATGCGGCATGCACGTGGGGCCCCCATGACATGCGGCATACATTTGTGGCTCCCGTGACATGAGGCATGCACGTGGGGCCCCCATGACATGCGGCAAGCACGTGGGGGCCCAATGACATGCAGCATGTACGTGGCGCCCCCATGACATGCGGAATGCACGTGAGGCCCCCATGACATGAGGAATGCCTGCGGGGCCCCAATGACATGCGGCATGCATGCATTTGGGTCCATGAAATGCGGCATGCATGTGGGGCCCCCATGACATGTGGCATGCATGTGGGGCCCCATGATATGCGGCATGAATTTGGGAGCCCCATTACATGCGGCCTGCACATGGAGCCCCCATGACATGCGTCATGCATTTGGGCCCCCATGACATGAGTCATGCATTTGGGGCCACCATGACATGCGGCATGCATTTGGGGCCCCCATGACATGCGGCATGCATTTGGGTCCCCCATGAAATGCGGCATGCATGTGGGGCCCCCATGACATGCGGCATGCATTTGGGGCCCTCATGACATGCGTCATGCATTTGGGGCCCCCATGACATGCGGCATGCATGTAGGGCCCCCATGAAATGTGCCATGCATGTGAATCCTCCATCACATGCGGCATGCACGTGGGGCCCCCGTGACATGCGGCATGCATTTGGGGCCCCAATGACATGCGGAATGCCTGCGGGGCCCCCATGACATGCGGCATGCAGGCGGGGCCCTCATGACATGCGGCATGCATTTGGGGCCTCCATGACATGTGGCATGCATGTGGGTCCCCATGACATGCGGCATGCATGTGGGGCCCCCATGACATGCGGCATGCATTTGGGCCCCATGACATGCGGCATGCATTTGGGGCCTGCACAACATGCTGCATGCATTTGGGGTACCTGAGACATGTGGCATGCACATGGGGCCCCCATAACATGCTGCATGCATTTGGGGTGCCCGAGACATGCGGCATGCACGTGGGGCCCCAATGACATGCGGCATGCATGCGGGGCCCTCATGACATGCGGCATTCATGTGGGGCCCCCATGATATGTGGCATGCATGTCGGACCCCCATGATATGTGGCATGCATTTGGGGCCCCCATGACATGCGGAATGCATGTAGGGCCCCCATGAAATGCGCCATGCATGTGGGGCCCCTATGACATGCGGCATGCATTTGTGAGCCCCAAGACATGCTGCATGCATTTGGGGGCCCCATGACATGCGGCATGCACGTGGGGCCCCCATGACATGCGGCATGCACGTGGGGCCCCTATGACATGCGGCATGCACGTGGGGCCCTCATGACATGCAGCATGAATTTGGGGCCACTATGACATGCAGCATGCATTTGGGGCCCCCATGACATGCGGCATGCATGTGGGACCCCTATGACATGCGGCATGCATTTGGGGGGCCATGACATGCGGCATGCACGTGGGGCCCCCATGACATGCGGCATACATTTGTGACCCCCGTGACATGAGGCATGCACGTGGCGCCCCCATGACATGCGGCAAGCACGTGGGGGCCCAATGACATGCAGCATGTACGTGGCGCCCCCATGACATGCGGAATGCACGTGAGGCCCCCATGACATGCGGCATACATTTGTGACCCCCGTGACATGAGGCATGCACGTGGCGCCCCCATGACATGCGGCAAGCACGTGGGGGCCCAATGACATGCAGCATGTACGTGGCGCCCCCATGACATGCGGAATGCACGTGAGGCCCCCATGACATGAGGAATGCCTGCGGGGCCCCAATGACATGCGGCATGCATGCATTTGGGTCCATGAAATGCGGCATGCATGTGGGGCCCCCATGACATGTGGCATGCATGTGGGGCCCCATGATATGCGGCATGCAGTTGGGGACCCCAATACATGAGGCATGCACGTTGGGGCCCCATGACATGCGGCATGCATTTGGGCCCCATGACATGCAGCATGCACGTGGGGCCCCATGACATGCGGAATGCCTGCGGGGCCCCAATGACATGTGGCATGCATTTGGGGCCCCCAATATATGCATCATGCACTTGGGGCCCCCATGATATGTGGCATGCATTTGGGGCCCCCATGACTTGAGCCATGCATTTGGGGCCCCCATGACATGCGGCATGCACGTGGCCCCTCATGACATGCAGCATGCATTTGGGGCCCCCATGACATGTGGCATGCATGTAGGCCCCCATGAAATGCGTCATGCATGTGTGGCCCCTATGACATGCGGCATGCATTTGTGGGCCCCAATACATGCAGCATGCACGTGGGGCCCCCATTACATGCTGCATGCATTTGGGGCCCCCATGACATGCGGCATGCATTTGGGGGCCCCATGACATGCGGAATGCACGTGGGGCCCCTATGACATGCGACATGAATTTGGGAGCCCCATGACATGCGGCCTGCACATGGAGCCCCCATGACATGCGTCATGCATTTGGGCCCCCATGACATGCGGCATGCATGTGGGGCCCCCATGACATGCGGCATGCATTTGGGCCCCCATGACATGCGGCATGCATTTGGGGCCTGCACAACATGCTGCATGCATTTGGGGTACCTGAGACATGTGGCATGCACATGGGGCCCCCATAACATGCTGCATGCATGCGGGGCCCTCATGACATGCGGCATTCATGTGGGGCCCCCATGATATGTGGCATGCATGTGGGACCCCCATGATATGTGGCATGCATTTGGGGCCCCCATGACATGCGGAATGCATGTAGGGCCCCCATGAAATGCGCCATGCATGTGGGGCCCCTATGACATGCGGCATGCATTTGTGAGCCCCAAGACATGCGGCATGCACCTGGGGCCCCCATGACAATGTGCATGCGTTTGGGGACCCCATGATATGTGGCATGCATTTGGGGCCCCCATGACATGCGGCATGCATTTGGGGCCCCCATGATATGCGGCATGCATGTGGGTCCCCCATGACATGTGGCATGGATTTGGGGCCCCCATGACATACGGCATGCATTTGGGTCCCCCATGAAATGTGCCATGCATGTGGGGCCCCTATGACATGCGGCATGCATTTGTGGGCCCCAAGACATGCTGCATGCATGTGGGGGCCCCCATGACATGCGGCATGCACGTTGGGCCCCCATGACATGCGGCATGCACGTGGGGCCCCTATGACATGCGGCATGCACGTGGGGCCCTCATGACATGCAGCATGAATTTGGGGCCACTATGACATGCAGCATGCATTTGGGGCCCCCATGACATGCGGCATGCATGTGGGACCCCTATGACATGCGGCATGCATTTGGGGGCCATAACATGCGGCATGCACGTGGGGCCCCCATGACATGCGGCATACATTTGTGACCCCCGTGACATGAGGCATGCACGTGGGGCCCCCATGACATGCGGCAAGCACGTGGGGGCCCAATGACATGCAGCATGTACGTGGCGCCCCCATGACATGCGGAATGCACGTGAGGCCCCCATGACATGAGGAATGCCTGCGGGGCCCCAATGACATGCGGCATGCATGCATTTGGGTCCATGAAATGCGGCATGCATGTGGGGCCCCCATGACATGTGGCATGCATGTGGGGCCCCATGATATGCGGCATGCAGTTGGGGACCCCAATACATGCGGCATGCACGTTGGGGCCCCATGACATGCGGCATGCATTTGGGCCCCATGACATGCAGCATGCACGTGGGGTCCCATGACATGCGGAATGCCTGCGGGGCCCCAATGACATGTGGCATGCATTTGGGGCCCCCAATATATGCATCATGCACGTGGGGCCCGCATGATATGTGGCATGCATTTGGGGACCCCATGACTTGAGACATGCATTTGGGGCCCCCATGACATGCGGCATGCATGTGGGCCCCTCATGACATGCAGCATGCATTTGGGGCCCCCGTGACATGCGGCATGCATGTAGGCCCCCATGAAATGCGACATGCATGTGGGGCCCCTATGACATGCGGCATGCATTTGTGGGCCCCAATACATGCAGCATGCACGTGGGGCCCCCATGACATGCGGAATGCACGTGGGGCCCCTATGACATGCGACATGAATTTGGGAGCCCCATTACATGCGGCATGCACATGGAGCCCCCATGACATGCGTCATGCATTTGGGCCCCCATGACATGAGTCATGCATTTGGGGCCACCATGACATGCGGCATGCATTTGGGGCCCCCATGACATGCGGCATGCATTTGGGTCCCCCATGAAATGCGGCATGCATGTGGGGCCCCCATGACATGCGGCATGCATTTGGGGCCCTCATGACATGCGTCATGCATTTGGGGGCCCCATGACATGCGGCATGCATGTAGGGCCCCCATGAAATGTGCCATGCATGTGAATCCTCCATCACATGCGGCATGCATGTGGGGCCCCCATGACATGCGGCATGCATTTTGGGCCCCAATGACATGCGGAATGCCTGCGGGGCCCCCATGACATGCGGCATGCAGGCGGGGCCCTCATGACATGTGGCATGCATTTGGGGCCTCCATGACATGTGGCATGCATGTGGGTCCCCATGACATGCGGCATGCATGTGGGGCCCCCATGACATGCGGCATGCATTTGGGCCCCCATGACATGCGGCATGCATTTGGGGCCTGCACAACATGCTGCATGCATTTGGGGTACCTGAGACATGTGGCATGCACATGGGGCCCCCATAACATGCTGCATGCATTTGGGGTGCCCGAGACATGCGGCATGCACGTGGGGCCCCAATGACATGCGGCATGCATTTGTGAGCCCCAAGACATGCGGCATGCACCTGGGGCCCCCATGACAATGTGCATGCGTTTGGGGACCCCATGATATGCGGCATGCATTTGGGGCCCCTATGACTTGAGGCATGCATTTGGGGCCCCCATGACATGTGGCATGCATGTAGGGCCCCCATGAAATGCGCCATGCATGTGGGGCCCCTCTGACATGCGGCATGCATTTGTGAGCACCAAGACATGCGGCATGCACGTGGGGCCCCCATGACATGCTGCATGCATTTGAATCCCCCATTACATGCGCCATGCATGTGGGGCCCCCATGACATGCTCCATGCATGTGGGGCCCCTATGACATGAGGCATGGATTTGGGGGGCCCCATGACATGCAGCATGCACGTGGGGCCCCCATGATATGCGGCATACATTTGTGGCCCCCGTGTCATGAGGCATGCACGTGGGGCCCCCATGACATGCGGCAAGCACGTGGGGCCCCAATGACATGCAGCATTCACGTGGGACCGCCATAACATGCGGAATGCACGTGAGGCCCCCATGACATGCGGAATGCCTGCGGGGCCCCGATGACATGCGGCATGCACGCTGGGCCCCCATGACAAGCGTCATGCATTTATGGCCCCCATAACATGCGGCAAGCATTTGGGCCACCATGTTATGCGGCATGCATTTGGGGCCCCCATGACTTGAGGCATGCATTTGGGGCCCCGATGACATGCAGCATGCATGTGGGGCCCCCATGACATGCGGCATGCATTTGGGGCCTGCATGACATGCTGCATGCATTTGGGGTACCTGAGACATGCGGCATGCACGTGGGGCCCCTATGACATGCAGCATGCATTTGGGGCCCCCATTATATGTGGCATGCATGTAGGGCCCCCATGAAATGTGCCATGCATGTGGGGCCCCTATGACATGCGGCATGCATTTGTGAGCTCCAAGACATGCGGCATGCACGTGGGGCCCCCATGACATGCTGCATGCATTTGGGGTCCCCGAGACATGCGGCATGCACGTGGGGCCCCTATGACATGCCGCATGCATTTGGGGCCCCATGACATGCGGCATGCACCTGGGACCCCCATGACATGAGTCATGCATTTGGGGCCACCATGACATGCGGCATGCATTTGGGGCCCCCATGACATGCGGCATGTATTTGGGTCCCCCATGAAATGCGACTTGCATGTGGGGCCCCCATGACATGCGGCATGCATTCGGGGCCCCCATGACATGTGGCATGCATTTGGGGCCCCCATGACATGCGGAATGCACGTGGGGCCCCTATGACATGCGACATGAATTTGGGAGCCCCATTACATGCGGCATGCACATGGAGCCCCCATGACATGCGTCATGCATTTGGGCCCCCATGACATGAGTCATGCATTTGGGGCCACCATGACATGTGGCATGCATTTGGGGCCCCCATGACATGCGGCATGCATTTGGGTCCCCCATGAAATGCGTCATGCATGTGGGGGCCCCATGACATGCGGCATGCATTTGGGGCCCTCATGACATGCGTCATGCATTTGGGGCCTCCATGACATGCGGCATGCATGTAGGGCCCCCATGAAATGTGCCATGCATGTGAATCCTCCATCACATGCGGCATGCATGTGGGGCCCCCATGACATGCGGCATGCATTTGGGGCCCCAATGACATGCGGAATGCCTGCGGGGCCCCCATGACATGCGGCATGCAGGCGGGGCCCTCATGACATGCGGCATGCATTTGGGGCCTCCATGACATGTGGCATGCATGTGGGTCCCCATGGCATGCGGCATGCATGTGGGGCCCCCATGACATGCGGCATGCATTTGGGCCCCCATGACATGTGGCATGCATTTGGGGCCTGCACAACATGCTGCATGCATTTGGGGTACCTGAGACATAAGGCATGCACATGGGGCCCCCATAACATGCTGCATGCATTTGTGTTGCCCGAGACATGCGGCATGCACGTGGGGCCCCAATGACATGCGGCATGCATGCGGGGCCCTCATGACATGCGGCATTCATGTGGGGCCCCCATGATATGTGGCATGCATGTCGGACCCCCATGATATGTGGCATGGATTTGGGTCCCCCATGACATGCGGCACGCATTTGTGGGCCCCAAGACATGCTGCATGCATTTGGGGGCCCCCATGACATGCGGCATGCACGTGGGGCCCCCATGACATGCGGCATGCACGTGGGGCCCCTATGACATGCGGCATGCACGTGGGGCCCTCATGACATGCAGCATGAATTTGGGGCCACTATGACATGCAGCATGCATTTGGGGCCCCCATGACATGCGGCATGCATGTGGGACCAGTATGACATGCGGCATGCATTTGGGGGACCATAACATGCGGCATGCACGTGGGGGCCCCATGACATGCGGCATACATTTGTGACCCCCGTGACATGAGGCATGCACGTGGGGCCCCCATGACATGCGGCAAGCACGTGGGGGCCCAATGACATGCAGCATGTACGTGGCGCCCCCATGACATGCGGAATGCACGTGAGACCCCCATGACATGAGGAATGCCTGCGGGGCCCCAATGACATGCGGCATGCACGTGGGGCCCTCATGACATGCAGCATGAATTTGGGGCCACTATGACATGCGGCATGCATGTGGGGCCCCCATGACATGTGGCATGCATGTGGGGCCCCATGATATGCGGCATGCAGTTGGGGACCCCAATACATGCGGCATGCACGTTGGGGCCCCATGACATGCGGCATGCATTTGAGCCCCATGACATGCAGCATGCACGTGGGGCCCCATGACATGCGGAATGCCTGCGGGGCCCCAATGACATGTGGCATGCATTTGGGGCCCCCAATATATGCATCATGCACGTGGGGCCCGCATGATATGTGGCATGCATTTGGGGACCCCATGACTTGAGCCATGCATTTGGGGCCCCCATGACATGCGGCATGCATGTGGGCCCCTCATGACATGCAGCATGCATTTGGGGCCCCCGTGACATGTGGCATGCATGTAGGCCCCCATGAAATGCGCCATGCATGTGGGGCCCCTATGACATGCGGCATGCATTTGTGGGCCCCAATACATGCAGCATGCACATGGGGGCCCCCATGACATGCTGCATGCATTTGGGGCCCCCATGACATGCGTCATGCATTTGGGCCCCCATGACATGAGTCATGCATTTGGGGCCACCATGACATGCGGCATGCATTTGGAGCCCCCATGACATGCGGCATGCATTTGGGTCCCCCATGACATGCGGCATGCATGTAGGGCCCCCATGAAATGTGCCATGCATGTGAATCCTCCATCACATGCGGCATGCATGTGGGGCCCCCATGACATGCGGCATGCATTTGGGGCCCCAATGACATGCGGAATGCCTGCGGGGCCCCCATGACATGCGGCATGCAGGCGGGGCCCTCATGACATGCGGCATGCATTTGGGGCCTCCATGACATGTGGCATGCATGTGGGTCCCCATGACATGCGCCATGCATGTGGGGCCCCCATGACATGCGGCATGCATTTGGGCCCCCATGACATGCGGCATGCATTTGGGGCCTGCACAACATGCTGCATGCATTTGGGGTACCTGAGACATGTGGCATGCACATGGGGCCCCCATAACATGCTGCATGCATTTGGGGTGCCCGAGACATGCGGCATGCACGTGGGGCCCCAATGACATGCGGCATGCATGCGGGGCCCTCATGACATGCGGCATTCATGTGGGGCCCCCATGATATGTGGCATGCATGTCGGACCCCCATGATATGTGGCATGCATTTGGGGCCCCCATGACATGCGGAATGCATGTAGGGCCCCCATGAAATGCGCCATGCATGTGGGGCCCCTATGACATGCGGCATGCATTTGTGAGCCCCAAGACATGCGGCATGCACCTGGGGCCCCCATGACAATGTGCATGCGTTTGGGGACCCCATGATATGCGGCATGCATTTGGGGCCCCCATGACATGCGGCATGCATTTGGGGCCCCCATGATATGCGGCATGCATGTGGGTCCCCCATGACATGTGGCATGGATTTGGGGCCCCCATGACATACGGCATGCATTTGGGTCCCCCATGAAATGTGCCATGCATGTGGGGCCCCTATGACATGCTGCACGCATTTGTGGGCCCCAAGACATGCTGCATGCATTTGGGGGCCCCCATGACATGCGGCATGCACGTGGGGCCCCCATGACATGCGGCATGCACGTGGGGCCCCTATGACATGCGGCATGCACGTGGGGCCCTCATGACATGCAGCATGAATTTGGGGCCACTATGACATGCAGCATGCATTTGGGGCCCCCATGACATGCGGCATGCATTTGGGGGGCCATGACATGCGGCATGCACGTGGGGCCCCCATGACATGCGGCATACATTTGTGACCCCCGTGACATGAGGCATGCACGTGGGGCCCCCATGACATGCGGCAAGCACGTGGGGGCCCAATGACATGCAGCATGTACGTGGCGCCCCCATGACATGCGGAATGCACGTGAGGCCCCCATGACATGAGGAATGCCTGCGGGGCCCCAATGACATGCGGCATGCATGCATTTGGGTCCATGAAATGCGGCATGCATGTGGGGCCCCCATGACATGTGGCATGCATGTGGGGCCCCATGATATGCGGCATGCAGTTGGGGACCCCAATACATGCGGCATGCACGTTGGGGCCCCATGACATGCGGCATGCATTTGGGCCCCCATGACTTGAGGCATGCATTTGGGGCCCCCATGACATGTGGCATGCATGTAGGGCCCCCATGAAATGCGCCATGCATGTGGGGCCCCTCTGACATGCGGCATGCATTTGTGAGCACCAAGACATGCGGCATGCACGTGGGGCCCCCATGACATGCTGCATGCATTTGAATCCCCCATTACATGCGCCATGCATGTGGGGCCCCCATGACATGCTCCATGCATGTGGGGCCCCTATGACATGAGGCATGGATTTGGGGGGCCCCATGACATGCAGCATGCACGTGGGGCCCCCATGATATGCGGCATACATTTGTGGCCCCCGTGTCATGAGGCATGCACGTGGGGCCCCCATGACATGCGGCAAGCACGTGGGGCCCCAATGACATGCAGCATTCACGTGGGACCGCCATAACATGCGGAATGCACGTGAGGCCCCCATGACATGCGGAATGCCTGCGGGGCCCCGATGACATGCGGCATGCACGCTGGGCCCCCATGAGATGTGGCATGCATTTATGGCCCCCATAACATGCGGCAAGCATTTGGGCCACCATGTTATGCGGCATGCATTTGGGGCCCCCATGACTTGAGGCATGCATTTGGGGCCCCGATGACATGCAGCATGCATGTGGGGCCCCCATGACATGCGGCATGCATTTGGGGCCTGCATAACATGCTGCATGCATTTGGGGTACCTGAGACATGCGGCATGCACGTGGGGCCCCTATGACATGCCGCATGCATTTGGGGCCCCCATTATATGCGGCATGCATGTAGGGCCCCCATGAAATGTGCCATGCATGTGGGGCCCCTATGACATGCGGCATGCATTTGTGAGCCCCAAGACATGCGGCATGCACGTGGGGCCCCATGACATGCTGCATGCATTTGGGGTGCCCGAGACATGCGGCATGCACGTGGGGCCCCTATGACATGCCGCATGCATTTGGGGCCCCCATGACATGCGGCATGCACCTGGGACCCCCATGACATGAGTCATGCATTTGGGGCCGCCATGACATGCGGCATGCATTTGGGGCCCCCATGACATGCGGCATGTATTTGGGTCCCCCATGAAATGCGACTTGCATGTGGGGCCCCCATGACATGCGGCATGCATTTGGGGCCCTCATGACATGTGGCATGCATTTGGGGCCCCCATGACATGCGGCATGCATTTGGGGCCCCCATGACATGCGGAATGCACATGGGGCCCCTATGACATGCGACATGAATTTTGGAGCCCCATTACATGCGGCATGCACATGGAGCCCCCATGACATGCGTCATGCATTTGGGCCCCCATGACATGAGTCATGCATTTGGGGCCACCATGACATGCGGCATGCATTTGGGGGCCCCATGACATGCGGCATGCATTTGGGTCCCCCATGAAATGCGGCATGCATGTGGGGGCCCCATGACATGCGGCATGCATTTGGGGCCCTCATGACATGCGTCATGCATTTGGGGCCCCCATGACATGCGGCATGCATGTAGGGCCCCCATGAAATGTGCCATGCATGTGAATCCTCCATCACATGCGGCATGCACGTGGGGCCCCCATGACATGCGGCATGCATTTGGGGCCCCAATGACATGCGGAATGCCTGCGGGGCCCCCATGACATGCGGCATGCAGGCGGGGCCCTCATGACATGCGGCATGCATTTGGGGCCTCCATGACATGTGGCATGCATGTGGGTCCCCATGACATGCGGCATGCATGTGGGGCCCCCATGACATGCGGCATGCATTTGGGCCCCCATGACATGCGGCATGCATTTGGGGCCTGCACAACATGCTGCATGCATTTGGGGTACCTGAGACATGTGGCATGCACATGGGGCCCCCATAACATGCTGCATGCATTTGGGGTGCCCGAGACATGCGGCATGCACGTGGGGCCCCAATGACATGCGGCATGCATGCGGGGCCCTCATGACATGCGGCATTCATGTGGGGCCCCCATGATATGTGGCATGCATGTGGGACCCCCATGATATGTGGCATGCATTTGGGGCCCCCATGACATGCGGAATGCATGTAGGGCCCCCATGAAATGCGCCATGCATGTGGGGCCCCTATGACATGCGGCATGCATTTGTGAGCCCCAAGACATGCGGCATGCACCTGGGGCCCCCATGACAATGTGCATGCGTTTGGGGACCCCATGATATGCGGCATGCATTTGGGGGCCCCATGACTTGAGGCATGCATTTGGGGCCCCCATGACATGTGGCATGCATGTAGGGCCCCCATGAAATGCGCCATGCATGTGGGGCCCCTCTGACATGCGGCATGCATTTGTGAGCACCAAGACATGCGGCATGCACGTGGGGCCCCCATGACATGCTGCATGCATTTGAATCCCCCATTACATGCGCCATGCACGTGGGGCCCCAATGACATGCAGCATTCACGTGGGACCGCCATAACATGCGGAATGCACGTGAGGCCCCCATGACATGCGGAATGCCTGCGGGGCCCCGATGACATGCGGCATGCACGCTGGGCCCCCATGACATGCGTCATGCATTTATGGCCCCCATAACATGCGACAAGCATTTGGGCCACCATGTTATGCGGCATGCATTTGGGGCCCCCATGACTTGAGGCATGCATTTGGGGCCCCGATGACATGCAGCATGCATGTGGGGCCCCCATGACATGCGGCATGCATTTGGGGCCTGCATAACATGCTGCATGCATTTGGGGTACCTGAGACATGCGGCATGCACGTGGGGCCCCTATGACATGCGGCATGCATGTAGGGCCCCCATGAAATGTGCCATGCATGTGGGACCCCAATGACATGCGGCATGCATTTGAATCCCCCATTACATGCGGCATGCATGTGGGGCCCAAATGCTTGCCGCATGTCATGGGGGCCTCCATGACATGCGGCATGCATGTGGGGCCCCATGACATGTGCCATGCATGTGGGGCCCCTATGACATGCGGCATGCATTTGGGGCCCCGATGACATGCGGCATGCATGTGGGGCACCCATGACTTGCGGCATGAATTTGAGGGCCCCATTATATGCGGCATGCACGTGGAGCCCCCATGACATGCGGCATGCATTTGGGGCCCCCATGATATGCGGCATGCATGTGGGTCCCCCATGACATGTGGCATGGATTTGGGGCCCCCATGACATACGGCATGCATTTGGGTCCCCCATGAAATGTGCCATGCATGTGGGGCCCCCATGACATACGGCATGCATTTGGGTCCCCCATGAAATGTGCCATGCATGTGGGGCCCCTATGACATGCGGCATGCATTTGTGGGCCCCAAGACATGCTGCATGCATTTGGGGGCCCCCATGACATGCAGTATGCACGTGGGGCCCCCATGACATGCGGCATGCATTTGGGGCCCCCATGACATGCGGCATGCATTTGGGGACCCCATGACATGCGGCATGCATGTGGGGGCCCCATGACATGCGGCATGCATGTGGGGCCCCAATTACATGCGACATGCATTTGGGGCCCCCATGACTTGAGGCATGCATTTGGGGCCCCCATGACATGCGGCATGCATGTGGGACCCCAATGACATGCGGCATGCATTTGAATCCCCCATTACATGCGGCATGCATGTGGGGCCCAAATGCTTGCCGCATGTCATGGGGGCCTCCATGACATGCGGCATTCATGTGGGGCCCCATGACATGTGCCATGCATGTGGGGCCCCTATGACATGCGGCATGCATTTGGGGCCCCGATGACATGCGGCATGCATGTGGGGCCCCTATGACATGCGGCATGCATTTGGGGCCCCGATGACATGCGGCATGCATGTGGGGCACCCATGACTTGCGGCATGAATTTGAGGGCCCCATTATATGCGGCATGCACGTGGAGCCCCCATGACATACGGCATGCATTTGGGGCCCCCATGATATGCGGCATGCATGTGGGTCCCCCATGACATGTGGCATGCATGTGGGGCCCCTATGACATGCGGCATGCATTTGTGGGCCCCAAGACATGCTGCATGCATTTGGGGGCCCACATGACATGCGGCATGCACGTTGGGCCCCCATGACATGCGGCATGCACGTGGGGCCCCTATGACATGCTGCATGCACGTGGGGCCCTCATGACATGCAGCATGCATTTGGGGCCACTATGACATGCAGCATGCATTTGGGGCCCCCATGACATGCGGCATGCATGTGGGACCCCTATGACATGCGGCATGCATTTGGGGGGCCATGACATGCGGCATGCACGTGGGGCCCCCATGACATGCGGCATACATTTGTGACCCCCGTGACATGAGGCATGCACGTGGGCCCCCATGACATGCGGCAAGCACGTGGGGGCCCAATGACATGCAGCATGTACGTGGCGCCCCCATGACATGCGGAATGCACGTGAGGCCCCCATGACATGAGGAATGCCTGCGGGGCCCCAATGACATGCGGCATGCATGCATTTGGGTCCATGAAATGCGGCATGCATGTGGGGCCCCCATGACATGTGGCATGCATGTGGGGCCCCATGATATGCGGCATGCAGTTGGGGACCCCAATACATGCGGCATGCACGTTGGGGCCCATGACATGCGGCATGCATTTGGGCCCCATGACATGCAGCATGCACGTGGGGCCCCATGACATGCGGAATGCCTGCGGGGCCCCAATGACATGTGGCATGCATTTGGGGCCCCCAATATATGCATCATGCACTTGGGGCCCCCATGATATGTGGCATGCATTTGGGGCCCCCATGACTTAAGCCATGCATTTGGGGCCCCCATGACATGCGGCATGCACGTGGCCCCTCATGACATGCAGCATGCATTTGGGGCCCCCATGACATGCGGCATGCATGTAGGCCCCCATGAAATGCGCCATGCATGTGTGGCCCCTATGACATGCGGCATGCATTTGTGGGCCCCAATACATGCAGCATGCACGTGGGGCCCCATGACATGCTGCATGCATTTGGGGCCCCCATGACATGCGGCATGCATTTGGGGGCCCCATGACATGCGGAATGCACGTGGGGCCCCTATGACATGCGACATGAATTTGGGAGCCCCATTACATGCGGCCTGCACATGGAGCCCCCATGACATGCGTCATGCATTTGGGCCCCCATGACATGAGTCATGCATTTGGGGCCACCATGACATGCGGCATGCATGTGGGGCCCCCATGACATGCGGCATGCATGTGGGGCCCCCATGACATGCGGCATGCATTTGGGGGCCCCATGACATGCGGAATGCACGTGGGGCCCCTATGACATGCGACATGAATTTGGGAGCCCCATTACATGCGGCCTGCACATGGAGCCCCCATGACATGCGTCATGCATTTGGGCCCCCATGACATGAGTCATGCATTTGGGGCCACCATGACATGCGGCATGCATGTGGGGCCCCCATGACATGCGGCATGCATTTGGGTCCCCCATGAAATGCGGCATGCATGTGGGGCCCCCATGACATGCGTCATGCATTTGAGCCCCCATGACATGAGTCATGCATTTGGGGCCACCATGACATGCTGCATGCATTTGGGGCCTGCACAACATGCTGCATGCATTTGGGGTACCTGAGACATGTGGCATGCACATGGGGCCCCCATAACATGCTGCATGCATGCGGGGCCCTCATGACATGCGGCATTCATGTGGGGTCCCCATGATATGTGGCATGCATGTGGGACCCCCATGATATGTGGCTTGCATTTGGGGCCCCCATGACATGCGGAATGCATGTAGGGCCCCCATGAAATGCGCCATGCATGTGGGGCCCTATGACATGCGGCATGCATTTGTGAGCCCCAAGACATGCGGCATGCCCCTGGGGCCCCCATGACAATGTGCATGCGTTTGGGGACCCCATGATATGTGGCATGCATTTGGGGCCCCCATGACATGCGGCATGCATTTGGGGCCCCCATGATATGCGGCATGCATGTGGGTCCCCCATGACATGTAGCATGGATTTGGGGCCCCCATGACATACGGCATGCATTTGGGTCCCCCATGAAATGTGCCATGCATGTGGGGCCCCTATGACATGCGGCATGCATTTGTGGGCCCCAAGACATGCTGCATGCATTTGGGGGCCCCCATGACATGCGGCATGCACGTTGGGCCCCCATGACATGCGGCATGCACGTGGGGCCCCTATGACATGCGGCATGCACGTGGGGCCCTCATGACATGCAGCATGAATTTGGGGCCACTATGACATGCAGCATGCATTTGGGGCCCCCATGACATGCGGCATGCATGTGGGACCAGTATGACATGCGGCATGCATTTGGGGGACCATAACATGCGGCATGCACGTGGGGGCCCCATGACATGCGGCATACATTTGTGACCCCCGTGACATGAGGCATGCACGTGGGGCCCCCATGACATGCGGCAAGCACGTGGGGGCCCAATGACATGCAGCATGTACGTGGCGCCCCCATGACATGCGGAATGCACGTGAGACCCCCATGACATGAGGAATGCCTGCGGGGCCCCAATGACATGCGGCATGCACGTGGGGCCCTCATGACATGCAGCATGAATTTGGGGCCACTATGACATGCGGCATGCATGTGGGGCCCCCATGACATGTGGCATGCATGTGGGGCCCCATGATATGCGGCATGCAGTTGGGGACCCCAATACATGCGGCATGCACGTTGGGGCCCCATGACATGCGGCATGCATTTGAGCCCCATGACATGCAGCATGCACGTGGGGCCCCATGACATGCGGAATGCCTGCGGGGCCCCAATGACATGTGGCATGCATTTGGGGCCCCCAATATATGCATGATGCACGTGGGGCCCGCATGATATGTGGCATGCATTTGGGGACCCCATGACTTGAGCCATGCATTTGGGGCCCCCATGACATGCGGCATGCATGTGGGCCCCTCATGACATGCAGCATGCATTTGGGGCCCCCGTGACATGTGGCATGCATGTAGGCCCCCATGAAATGCGCCATGCATGTGGGGCCCCTATGACATGCGGCATGCATTTGTGGGCCCTAATACATGCAGCATGCACATGGGGGCCCCCATGACATGCTGCATGCATTTGGGGCCCCCATGACATGCGTCATGCATTTGGGCCCCCATGACATGAGTCATGCATTTGGGGCCACCATGACATGCGGCATGCATTTGGAGCCCCCATGACATGCGGCATGCATTTGGGTCCCCCATGAAATGCGGCATGCATGTGGGGCCCCCATGACATGCGGCATGCATTTGGGGCCCTCATGACATGCGTCATGCATTTGGGGCCCCCATGACATGCGGCATGCATTTGGGGCCCTCATGACATGCGTCATGCATTTGGGGCCCCCATGACATGCGGCATGCATGTAGGGCCCCCATGAAATGTGCCATGCATGTGAATCCTCCATCACATGCGGCATGCACGTGGGGCCCCCATGACATGCGGCATGCATTTGGGGCCCCAATGACATGCGGAATGCCTGCAGGGCCCCCATGACATGCGGCATGCAGGCGGGGCCCTCATGACATGCGGCATGCATTTGGGGCCTCCATGACATGTGGCATGCATGTGGGTCCCCATGACATGCGGCATGCATGTGGGGCCCCCATGACATGCGGCATGCATTTGGGCCCCCATGACATGCGGCATGCATTTGGGGCCTGCACAACATGCTGCATGCATTTGGGGTACCTGAGACATGTGGCATGCACATGGGGCCCCCATAACATGCTGCATGCATTTGGGGTGCCCGAGACATGCGGCATGCACGTGGGGCCCCAATGACATGCGGCATGCATGCGGGGCCCTCATGA
Organism: Phyllobates terribilis; assembly: GCF_046119375.1. Lineage (NCBI taxonomy): Eukaryota > Metazoa > Chordata > Amphibia > Anura > Dendrobatidae > Phyllobates > Phyllobates terribilis. Next base: position 610,833,290 of record NW_027362763.1, read on the forward strand.
CATGCGGCATTCATGTGGGGCCCCCATGATATGTGGCATGCATGTGGGACCCCCATGATATGTGGCATGCATTTGGGGCCCCCATGACATGCGGAATGCATGTAGGGCCCCCATGAAATGTGCCATGCATGTGGGGCCCCTATGACATGCGGCATGCATTTGTGAGCCCCAAGACATGCGGCATGCACCTGGGGCCCCCATGACAATGTGCATGCGTTTGGGGACCCCATGATATGCGGCATGCATTTGGGGCCCCCATGACTTGAGGCATGCATTTGGAGCCCCCATGACATGTGGCATGCATGTAGGGCCCCCATGAAATGCGCCATGCATGTGGGGCCCCTCTGACATGCGGCATGCATTTGTGAGCACCAAGACATTTGGCATGCACGTGGGGCCCCCATGACATGCTGCATGCATTTGAATCCCCCATTACATGCGCCATGCATGTGGGGCCCCCATGACATGCTCCATGCATGTGGGGCCCCTATGACATGAGGCATGGATTTGGGGGGCCCCATGACATGCAGCATGCACGTTGGGGCCCCCATGATATGCGGCATACATTTGTGGCCCCCGTGTCATGAGGCATGCACGTGGGGCCCCCATGACATACGGCAAGCATTTGTGAGCCCCAAGACATGCGGCATGCACCTGGGGCCCCCATGACAATGTGCATGCGTTTGGGGACCCCATGATATGCGGCATGCATTTGGGGCCCCCATGACATGCGGCATGCATTTGGGGCCCCCATGATATGCGGCATGCATGTGGGTCCCCCATGACATGTGGCATGGATTTGGGGCCCCCATGACATACGGCATGCATTTGGGTCCCCCATGAAATGTGCCATGCATGTGGGGCCCCTATGACATGCGGCACGCATTTGTGGGCCCCAAGACATGCTGCATGCATTTGGGGGCCCCCATGACATGCGGCATGCACGTGGGGCCCCCATGACATGCGGCATGCACGTGGGGCCCCTATGACATGCGGCATGCACGTGGGGCCCTCATGACATGCAGCATGAATTTGGGGCCACTATGACATGCAGCATGCATTTGGGGCCCCCATGACATGCGGCATGCATTTGGGGGGCCATGACATGCGGCATGCACGTGGGGCCCCCATGACATGCGGCATACATTTGTGACCCCCGTGACATGAGGCATGCACGTGGGGCCCCCATGACATGCGGCAAGCACGTGGGGGCCCAATGACATGCAGCATGTACGTGGCGCCCCCATGACATGCGGAATGCACGTGAGGCCCCCATGACATGAGGAATGCCTGCGGGGCCCCAATGACATGCGGCATGCATGCATTTGGGTCCATGAAATGCGGCATGCATGTGGGGCCCCCATGACATGTGGCATGCATGTGGGGCCCCATGATATGCGGCATGCAGTTGGGGACCCCAATACATGCAGCATGCACGTTGGGGCCCCATGACATGCGGCATGCATTTGGGCCCCCATGACTTGAGGCATGCATTTGGGGCCCCCATGACATGTGGCATGCATGTAGGGCCCCCATGAAATGCGCCATGCATGTGGGGCCCCTCTGACATGCGGCATGCATTTGTGAGCACCAAGACATGCGGCATGCACGTGGGGCCCCCATGACATGCTGCATGCATTTGAATCCCCCATTACATGCGCCATGCATGTGGGGCCCCCATGACATGCTCCATGCATGTGGGGCCCCTATGACATGAGGCATGGATTTGGGGGGCCCCATGACATGCAGCATGCACGTGGGGCCCCCATGATATGCGGCATACATTTGTGGCCCCCGTGTCATGAGGCATGCACGTGGGGCCCCCATGACATGCGGCAAGCACGTGGGGCCCCAATGACATGCGTCATGCATTTATGGCCCCCATAACATGCGGCAAGCATTTGGGCCACCATGTTATGCGGCATGCATTTGGGGCCCCCATGACTTGAGGCATGCATTTGGGGCCCCGATGACATGCAGCATGCATGTGGGGCCCCCATGACATGCGGCATGCATTTGGGGCCTGCATAACATGCTGCATGCATTTGGGGTACCTGAGACATGCGGCATGCACGTGGGGCCCCTATGACATGCCGCATGCATTTGGGGCCCCCATTATATGCGGCATGCATGTAGGGCCCCCATGAAATGTGCCATGCATGTGGGGCCCCTATGACATGCGGCATGCATTTGTGAGCCCCAAGACATGCGGCATGCACGTGGGGCCCCCATGACATGCTGCATGCATTTGGGGTGCCCGAGACATGCGGCATGCACGTGGGGCCCCTATGACATGCCGCATGCATTTGGGGCCCCCATGACATGCGGCATGCACCTGGGACCCCCATGACATGAGTCATGCATTTGGGGCCGCCATGACATGCGGCATGCATTTGGGGCCCCCATGACATGCGGCATGTATTTGGGTCCCCCATGAAATGCGACTTGCATGTGGGGCCCCCATGACATGCGGCATGCATTTGGGGCCCTCATGACATGTGGCATGCATTTGGGGCCCCCATGACATGCGGCATGCATTTGGGGCCCCCATGACATGCGGAATGCACATGGGGCCCCTATGACATGCGACATGAATTTGGGAGCCCCATTACATGCGGCATGCACATGGAGCCCCCATGACATGCGTCATGCATTTGGGCCCCCATGACATGAGTCATGCATTTGGGGCCCTCATGACATGTGGCATGCATTTGGGTCCCCCATGAAATGCGGCATGCATGTGGGGCCCCCATGACATGCGGCATGCATTTGGGGCCCCAATGACATGCGGAATGCCTGCGGGGCCCCCATGACATGCGGCATGCAGGCGGGGCCCTCATGACATGCGGCATGCATTTGGGGCCTCCATGACATGTGGCATGCATGTGGGTCCCCATGACATGCGGCATGCATGTGGGGCCCCCATGACATGCGGCATGCATTTGGGCCCCCATGACATGCGGCATGCATTTGGGGCCTGCACAACATGCTGCATGCATTTGGGGTACCTGAGACATGCGGCATGCATGTGGGGCCCCTATGACATGCGGCATGCATTTGTGAGCCCCAAGACATGCGGCATGCACCTGGGGCCCCCATGACAATGTGCATGCGTTTGGGTCCCCCATGAAATGTGCCATGCATGTGGGGCCCCTATGACATGCGGCATGCATTTGTGGGCCCCAAGACATGCTGCATGCATTTGGGGGCCCCCATGACATGCAGTATGCACGTGGGGCCCCCATGACATGCGGTATGCATTTGGGGCCCCCATGACATGCGGCATGCATTTGGGGCCCCCATGACATGCGGCATGCATGTGGGGGCCCCATGACATGCGGCATGCATGTGGGGCCCCAATTACATGCGACATGCATTTGGGTCCCCCATGAAATGTGCCATGCATGTGGGGCCCCTATGACATGCGGCATGCATTTGTGGGCCCCAAGACATGCTGCATGCATTTGGGGGCCCCCATGACATGCGGAATGCCTGCGGGGCCCCCTTGATATGTGGCATGCATTTGGGGCCCCCATGACTTGAGGCATGCATTTGGGGCCCCCATGACATGCGACATGCATGTGGGACCACCATGACATGCGGCATGCATTTGAATCCCCCATTACATGCGGCATGCAGGTGGTTCCCCCATGACATGCGGCATGCATTTGGGGCCCCCAATACATGCGGCATGCACGTTGGGCCCCATGACATGCTCCATGCATGTGGGGCCCCTATGACATGCGGCATGCATTTGGGGGGCCCCATGACATGTGGCATGCACGTGGGGCCACCATGACATGTGGCATACATTTGTGGCCCCCGTGACATGAGGCATGCACGTGGGGCCCCCATGACATGCGGCATACATTTATGGCCCCCATGACATGCGGCAAGCATTTGGGCCCCCATGACATGCGGCATGCATATGGGGCCCCCATGACATGCGACATTCATTTGGGGCCCCCATGACATGTGGCATGCATGTGGGGTCCCATGATATGTGGCATGCAGTTGGGGCCCCAATACATGTTTCATGCACATTGGGCACCCATGACATGTGACATGCATTTATGGCCCCATGACATGCGGCATGAATTTGGGCCCTCATGAAATGTGCCATGCATGTGGGGCCCCTATGACATGCGGCATGCATTTGTGGGCCCCAAGACATGTGGCATGCACGTGGGCCCCCCATGACATGCTGCATGCATTTGGGGCCCCCATGATATGTGGCACACACTTGGGGCCCCCATGCCATGCGGCATGCATGTGGGGCCCCTATGACATGCGGCATGCATTTGTGGGCCCCAAGACATGCTGCATGCATTTGGGGGGGCCCATGACATGCGGCATGCACTTGGGGCCCCCCATGACATGCGGAATGCCTGCGGGGCCCCCATGACATGCGGCATGCATGTGGGGGCCCCATGACATGCGGCATGCATTTGGGGGCCCCATGACATGCGGCATGCATTTGGGGCCCCCATGACATGCAGTATGCACGTGGGGCCCCCATGACATGCGGCATGCATTTGGGGCCCCCATGACTTGAGGCATGCATTTGGGGCCCCCATGACATGCGGCATGCATGTGGGACCCCCATGACATGCGGCATGCATTTGAATCCCCATTACATGCGGCATGCATGTGGGGCCCAAATGCTTGCCGCATGTCATGGGGGCCTCCATGACATGCGGCATGCATGTGGTGCCCCATGACATGTGCCATGCATGTGGGGCCCCTATGACATGCGACATGCATTTGGGGCCCTCTTGACATGCGGCATGCATGTGGGGCACCCATGACTTGCGGCATGAATTTGAGGGCCCAATTATATGCGGCATGCACGTGGAGCCCCCATGACATGCGGCATGCATTTGGGGCCCCCATGATATGCGGCATGCATGTGGGCCCCCCATGACATGTGGCATGGATTTGGGGCCCCCATGACATACGGCATGCATTTGGGTCCCCCATGAAATGTGCCATGCATGTGGGGCCCCTATGACATGCGGCATGCATTTGTGGGCCCCAAGACATGCTGCATGCATTTGGGGGGCCCCATGACATGCGGCATGCACGTGGGGCCCCTATGACATGCGGCATGCACGTGGGGCCCCTATGACATGCGGCATGCACGTGGGGCCCTCATAGCATGCATTTGGGGCCACTATGACATGCAGCATGCATTTGGGGTCCCAATGACATGCGGCATGCATGTGGGACCCCTATTACATGCGGCATGCATTTGGGGGGGCCCATGACATGCGGCATGCACGTGGGGCCCCCATGACATGCGGCATACATTTGTGGCTCCCGTGACATGAGGCATGCACGTGGGGCCCCCATGACATGCGGCAAGCACGTGGGGGCCCAATGACATGCAGCATGTACGTGGCGCCCCCATGACATGCGGAATGCACGTGAGGCCCCCATGACATGAGGAATGCCTGCGGGGCCCCAATGACATGCGGCATGCATGCATTTGGGTCCATGAAATGCGGCATGCATGTGGGGCCCCCATGACATGTGGCATGCATGTGGGGCCCCATGATATGCGGCATGCAGTTGGGGACCCCAATACATGTTGCATGCACGTTGGGGCCCCATGACATACGGCATGCATTTGGGCCCCATGACATGCAGCATGCACGTGGGGCCCCATGACATGCGGAATGCCTGCGGGGCCCCAATGACATGTGGCATGCATTTGGGGCCCCCAATATATGCATCATCCACGTGGGGCCCCCATGATATGTGGCATGCATTTGGGGCCCCCATGACTTGAGCCATGCATTTGGGGCCCCCATGACATGCGGCATGCACGTGGGCCCCTCATGACATGCAGCATGCATTTGGGGCCCCCATGACATGCGGCATGCACGTGGAGCCCCCATGACATGCGTCATGCATTTGGGCCCCCATGACATGAGTCATGCATTTGGGGCCACCATGACATGCGGCATGCATTTGGGGCCCCCATGACATGCGGCATGCATTTGGGTCCCCCATGAAATGCGGCATGCATGTGGGGGCCCCATGACATGCGGCATGCATTTGGGGCCCTCATGACATGCGTCATGCATTTGGGGCCCCCATGACATGCGGCATGCATGTAGGGCCCCCATGAAATGTGCAATGCATGTGAATCCTCCATCACATGCGGCATGCACGTGGGGCCCCTATGACATGTGGCATGCATTTGGGGCCCCAATGACATGCGGAATGCCTGCGGGGCCCCCATGACATGTGGCATGCATGTGGGTCCCCATGACATGCGGCATGCATGTGGGGCCCCCATGACATGCGGCATGCATTTGGGCCCCCATGACATGTGGCATGCATTTGGGGCCTGCACAACATGCTGCATGCATTTGGGGTACCTGAGACATGTGGCATGCACATGGGGCCCCCATAACATGCTGCATGCATTTGGGGTGCCCGAGACATGCGGCATGCACGTGGGGCCCCAATGACATGCGGCATGCATGCGGGGCCCTCATGACATGCGGCATTCATGTGGGGCCCCCATGATATGTGGCATGCATGTGGGACCCCCATGATATGTGGCATGCATTTGGGGCCCCCATGACATGCGGAATGCATGTAGGGCCCCCATGAAATGCGCCATGCATGTGGGGCCCCTATGACATGCGGCATGCATTTGTGAGCCCCAAGACATGCGGCATGCACCTGGGGCCCCCATGACAATGTGCATGCGTTTGGGGACCCCATGATATGCGGCATGCATTTGGGGCCCCCATGACTTGAGGCATGCACGTGGGGCCCCCATGACATGCTGCATGCATTTGAATCCCCCATTACATGCGCCATGCATGTGGTGCCCCGATGACATGCTCCATGCATGTGGGGCCCCTATGACATGAGGCATGGATTTGGGGGGCCCCATGACATGCGGCATGCACGTGGGGCCCCCATGATATGCGGCATACATTTGTGGCCCCCGTGTCATGAGGCATGCACGTGGGGCCCCCATGACATGCGGCAAGCACGTGGGGCTCCAATGACATGCAGCATTCACGTGGGACCGCCATAACATGCGGAATGCACGTGAGGCCCCCATGACATGCGGAATGCCTGCGGGGCCCCAATGACATGCGGCATGCATGCATTTGGGTCCATGAAATGCGGCATGCATGTGGGGCCCCCATGACATGTGGCATGCATGTGGGGCCCCATGATATGCGGCATGCAGTTGGGGACCCCAATACATGCGACATGCTCGTTGGGGCCCCATGACATGCGGCATGCATTTGGGCCCCATGACATGCAGCATGCACGTGGGGCCCCATGACATGCGGAATGCCTGCGGGGCCCCAATGACATGTGGCATGCATTTGGGGCCCCCAATATATGCATCATGCACTTGGGGCCCCCATGATATGTGGCATGCATTTGGGGCCCCCATGACTTGAGCCATGCATTTGGGGCCCCATGACATGCGGCATGCACGTGGGCCCCTCATGACATGCAGCATTCATTTGGGGCCCCCATGACATGCGGCATGCATGTAGGCCCCCATGAAATGCGCCATGCATGTGTGGCCCCTATGACATGCGGCATGCATTTGTGGGCCCCAATACATGCTGCATGCACATGGGGCCCCCATGACATGCTGCATGCATTTGGGGCCCCCATGACATGCGGCATGCATTTGGGGGCCCCATGACATGCGGAATGCACGTGGGGCCCCTATGACATGCGACATGAATTTGGGAGCCCCATTACATGCGGCCTGCACATGGAACCCCCATGACATGCGTCATGCATTTGGGCCCCCATGACATGAGTCATGCATTTGGGGCCACCATGACATGCGGCATGCATTTGGGGCCCCCATGACATGCGGCATGCATTTGGGTCCCCCATGAAATGCGGCATGCATGTGGGGCCCCCATGACATGCGGCATGCATTTGGGGCCCTCATGACATGCGTCATGCATTTGGGGCCCCCATGACATGCGGCATGCATGTAGGGCCCCCATGAAATGTGCCATGCATGTGAATCCTCCATCACATGCGGCATGCACGTGGGGCCCCCGTGACATGCGGCATGCATTTGGGGCCCCAATGACATGCGGAATGCCTGCGGGGCCCCCATGACATGCGGCATGCAGGCGGGGCCCTCATGACATGCGGCATGCATTTGGGGCCTCCATGACATGTGGCATGCATGTGGGTCCCCATGACATGCGGCATGCATGTGGGGCCCCCATGACATGCGGCATGCATTTGGGCCCCCATGACATGCGGCATGCATTTGGGGCCTGCACAACATGCTGCATGCATTTGGGGTACCTGAGACATGTGGCATGCACATGGGGCCCCCATAACATGCTGCATGCATTTGGGGTGCCCGAGACATGCGGCATGCACGTGGGGCCCCAATGACATGCGGCATGCATGCGGGGCCCTCATGACATGCGGCATTCATGTGGGGCCCCCATGATATGTGGCATGCATGTCGGACCCCCATGATATGTGGCATGCATTTGGGGCCCCCATGACATGCGGAATGCATGTAGGGCCCCCATGAAATGCGCCATGCATGTGGGGCCCCTATGACATGCGGCATGCATTTGTGAGCCCCAAGACATGCTGCATGCATTTGGGGGCCCCATGACATGCGGCATGCACGTGGGGCCCCCATGACATGCGGCATGCACGTGGGGCCCCTATGACATGCGGCATGCACGTGGGGCCCTCATGACATGCAGCATGAATTTGGGGCCACTATGACATGCAGCATGCATTTGGGGCCCCCATGACATGCGGCATGCATGTGGGACCCCTATGACATGCGGCATGCATTTGGGGGGCCATGACATGCGGCATGCACGTGGGGCCCCCATGACATGCGGCATACATTTGTGACCCCCGTGACATGAGGCATGCACGTGGCGCCCCCATGACATGCGGCAAGCACGTGGGGGCCCAATGACATGCAGCATGTACGTGGCGCCCCCATGACATGCGGAATGCACGTGAGGCCCCCATGACATGCGGCATACATTTGTGACCCCCGTGACATGAGGCATGCACGTGGCGCCCCCATGACATGCGGCAAGCACGTGGGGGCCCAATGACATGCAGCATGTACGTGGCGCCCCCATGACATGCGGAATGCACGTGAGGCCCCCATGACATGAGGAATGCCTGCGGGGCCCCAATGACATGCGGCATGCATGCATTTGGGTCCATGAAATGCGGCATGCATGTGGGGCCCCCATGACATGTGGCATGCATGTGGGGCCCCATGATATGCGGCATGCAGTTGGGGACCCCAATACATGAGGCATGCACGTTGGGGCCCCATGACATGCGGCATGCATTTGGGCCCCATGACATGCAGCATGCACGTGGGGCCCCATGACATGCGGAATGCCTGCGGGGCCCCAATGACATGTGGCATGCATTTGGGGCCCCCAATATATGCATCATGCACTTGGGGCCCCCATGATATGTGGCATGCATTTGGGGCCCCCATGACTTGAGCCATGCATTTGGGGCCCCCATGACATGCGGCATGCACGTGGCCCCTCATGACATGCAGCATGCATTTGGGGCCCCCATGACATGTGGCATGCATGTAGGCCCCCATGAAATGCGTCATGCATGTGTGGCCCCTATGACATGCGGCATGCATTTGTGGGCCCCAATACATGCAGCATGCACGTGGGGCCCCCATTACATGCTGCATGCATTTGGGGCCCCCATGACATGCGGCATGCATTTGGGGGCCCCATGACATGCGGAATGCACGTGGGGCCCCTATGACATGCGACATGAATTTGGGAGCCCCATGACATGCGGCCTGCACATGGAGCCCCCATGACATGCGTCATGCATTTGGGCCCCCATGACATGCGGCATGCATGTGGGGCCCCCATGACATGCGGCATGCATTTGGGCCCCCATGACATGCGGCATGCATTTGGGGCCTGCACAACATGCTGCATGCATTTGGGGTACCTGAGACATGTGGCATGCACATGGGGCCCCCATAACATGCTGCATGCATGCGGGGCCCTCATGACATGCGGCATTCATGTGGGGCCCCCATGATATGTGGCATGCATGTGGGACCCCCATGATATGTGGCATGCATTTGGGGCCCCCATGACATGCGGAATGCATGTAGGGCCCCCATGAAATGCGCCATGCATGTGGGGCCCCTATGACATGCGGCATGCATTTGTGAGCCCCAAGACATGCGGCATGCACCTGGGGCCCCCATGACAATGTGCATGCGTTTGGGGACCCCATGATATGTGGCATGCATTTGGGGCCCCCATGACATGCGGCATGCATTTGGGGCCCCCATGATATGCGGCATGCATGTGGGTCCCCCATGACATGTGGCATGGATTTGGGGCCCCCATGACATACGGCATGCATTTGGGTCCCCCATGAAATGTGCCATGCATGTGGGGCCCCTATGACATGCGGCATGCATTTGTGGGCCCCAAGACATGCTGCATGCATGTGGGGGCCCCCATGACATGCGGCATGCACGTTGGGCCCCCATGACATGCGGCATGCACGTGGGGCCCCTATGACATGCGGCATGCACGTGGGGCCCTCATGACATGCAGCATGAATTTGGGGCCACTATGACATGCAGCATGCATTTGGGGCCCCCATGACATGCGGCATGCATGTGGGACCCCTATGACATGCGGCATGCATTTGGGGGCCATAACATGCGGCATGCACGTGGGGCCCCCATGACATGCGGCATACATTTGTGACCCCCGTGACATGAGGCATGCACGTGGGGCCCCCATGACATGCGGCAAGCACGTGGGGGCCCAATGACATGCAGCATGTACGTGGCGCCCCCATGACATGCGGAATGCACGTGAGGCCCCCATGACATGAGGAATGCCTGCGGGGCCCCAATGACATGCGGCATGCATGCATTTGGGTCCATGAAATGCGGCATGCATGTGGGGCCCCCATGACATGTGGCATGCATGTGGGGCCCCATGATATGCGGCATGCAGTTGGGGACCCCAATACATGCGGCATGCACGTTGGGGCCCCATGACATGCGGCATGCATTTGGGCCCCATGACATGCAGCATGCACGTGGGGTCCCATGACATGCGGAATGCCTGCGGGGCCCCAATGACATGTGGCATGCATTTGGGGCCACCATGACATGCGGCATGCATTTGGGGCCCCCATGACATGCGGCATGCATTTGGGTCCCCCATGAAATGCGGCATGCATGTGGGGCCCCCATGACATGCGGCATGCATTTGGGGCCCCCATGACATGCGGCATGCATTTGGGTCCCCCATGAAATGCGGCATGCATGTGGGGCCCCCATGACATGCGGCATGCATTTGGGGCCCTCATGACATGCGTCATGCATTTGGGGGCCCCATGACATGCGGCATGCATGTAGGGCCCCCATGAAATGTGCCATGCATGTGAATCCTCCATCACATGCGGCATGCATGTGGGGCCCCCATGACATGCGGCATGCATTTTGGGCCCCAATGACATGCGGAATGCCTGCGGGGCCCCCATGACATGCGGCATGCAGGCGGGGCCCTCATGACATGCGGCATGCATTTGGGGCCTCCATGACATGTGGCATGCATGTGGGTCCCCATGACATGCGGCATGCATGTGGGGCCCCCATGACATGCGGCATGCATTTGGGCCCCCATGACATGCGGCATGCATTTGGGGCCTGCACAACATGCTGCATGCATTTGGGGTACCTGAGACATGTGGCATGCACATGGGGCCCCCATAACATGCTGCATGCATTTGGGGTGCCCGAGACATGCGGCATGCACGTGGGGCCCCAATGACATGCGGCATGCATTTGTGAGCCCCAAGACATGCGGCATGCACCTGGGGCCCCCATGACAATGTGCATGCGTTTGGGGACCCCATGATATGCGGCATGCATTTGGGGCCCCCATGACTTGAGGCATGCATTTGGGGCCCCCATGACATGTGGCATGCATGTAGGGCCCCCATGAAATGCGCCATGCATGTGGGGCCCCTCTGACATGCGGCATGCATTTGTGAGCACCAAGACATGCGGCATGCACGTGGGGCCCCCATGACATGCTGCATGCATTTGAATCCCCCATTACATGCGCCATGCATGTGGGGCCCCCATGACATGCTCCATGCATGTGGGGCCCCTATGACATGAGGCATGGATTTGGGGGGCCCCATGACATGCAGCATGCACGTGGGGCCCCCATGATATGCGGCATACATTTGTGGCCCCCGTGTCATGAGGCATGCACGTGGGGCCCCCATGACATGCGGCAAGCACGTGGGGCCCCAATGACATGCAGCATTCACGTGGGACCGCCATAACATGCGGAATGCACGTGAGGCCCCCATGACATGCGGAATGCCTGCGGGGCCCCGATGACATGCGGCATGCACGCTGGGCCCCCATGACATGCGTCATGCATTTATGGCCCCCATAACATGCGGCAAGCATTTGGGCCACCATGTTATGCGGCATGCATTTGGGGCCCCCATGACTTGAGGCATGCATTTGGGGCCCCGATGACATGCAGCATGCATGTGGGGCCCCCATGACATGCGGCATGCATTTGGGGCCTGCATGACATGCTGCATGCATTTGGGGTACCTGAGACATGCGGCATGCACGTGGGGCCCCTATGACATGCAGCATGCATTTGGGGCCCCCATTATATGTGGCATGCATGTAGGGCCCCCATGAAATGTGCCATGCATGTGGGGCCCCTATGACATGCGGCATGCATTTGTGAGCTCCAAGACATGCGGCATGCACGTGGGGCCCCCATGACATGCTGCATGCATTTGGGGTCCCCGAGACATGCGGCATGCACGTGGGGCCCCTATGACATGCCGCATGCATTTGGGGCCCCATGACATGCGGCATGCACCTGGGACCCCCATGACATGAGTCATGCATTTGGGGCCACCATGACATGCGGCATGCATTTGGGGCCCCCATGACATGCGGCATGTATTTGGGTCCCCCATGAAATGCGACTTGCATGTGGGGCCCCCATGACATGCGGCATGCATTCGGGGCCCCCATGACATGTGGCATGCATTTGGGGCCCCCATGACATGCGGAATGCACGTGGGGCCCCTATGACATGCGACATGAATTTGGGAGCCCCATTACATGCGGCATGCACATGGAGCCCCCATGACATGCGTCATGCATTTGGGCCCCCATGACATGAGTCATGCATTTGGGGCCACCATGACATGTGGCATGCATTTGGGGCCCCCATGACATGCGGCATGCATTTGGGTCCCCCATGAAATGCGTCATGCATGTGGGGGCCCCATGACATGCGGCATGCATTTGGGGCCCTCATGACATGCGTCATGCATTTGGGGCCTCCATGACATGCGGCATGCATGTAGGGCCCCCATGAAATGTGCCATGCATGTGAATCCTCCATCACATGCGGCATGCATGTGGGGCCCCCATGACATGCGGCATGCATTTGGGGCCCCAATGACATGCGGAATGCCTGCGGGGCCCCCATGACATGCGGCATGCAGGCGGGGCCCTCATGACATGCGGCATGCATTTGGGGCCTCCATGACATGTGGCATGCATGTGGGGCCCCCATGACATGCGGCATGCATTTGGGCCCCCATGACATGTGGCATGCATTTGGGGCCTGCACAACATGCTGCATGCATTTGGGGTACCTGAGACATAAGGCATGCACATGGGGCCCCCATAACATGCTGCATGCATTTGTGTTGCCCGAGACATGCGGCATGCACGTGGGGCCCCAATGACATGCGGCATGCATGCGGGGCCCTCATGACATGCGGCATTCATGTGGGGCCCCCATGATATGTGGCATGCATGTCGGACCCCCATGATATGTGGCATGGATTTGGGTCCCCCATGACATGCGGCACGCATTTGTGGGCCCCAAGACATGCTGCATGCATTTGGGGGCCCCCATGACATGCGGCATGCACGTGGGGCCCCCATGACATGCGGCATGCACGTGGGGCCCCTATGACATGCGGCATGCACGTGGGGCCCTCATGACATGCAGCATGAATTTGGGGCCACTATGACATGCAGCATGCATTTGGGGCCCCCATGACATGCGGCATGCATGTGGGACCCCTATGACATGCGACATGCATTTGGGGGGCCATGACATGCGGCATGCACGTGGGGCCCCCATGACATGCGGCATACATTTGTGACCCCCGTGACATGAGGCATGCACGTGGGGCCCCCATGACATGCGGCAAGCACGTGGGGGCCCAATGACATGCAGCATGTACGTGGCGCCCCTATGACATGCCGCATGCATTTGGGGCCCCCATTATATGCGGCATGCATGTAGGGCCCCCATGAAATGTGCCATGCATGTGGGGCCCCTATGACATGCGGCATGCATTTGTGAGCCCCAAGACATGCGGCATGCACGTGGGGCCCCCATGACATGCTGCATGCATTTGGGGTGCCCGAGACATGCGGCATGCACGTGGGGCCCCTATGACATGCCGCATGCATTTGGGGCCCCCATGACATGCGGCATGCACCTGGGACCCCCATGACATGAGTCATGCATTTGGGGCCGCCATGACATGCGGCATGCATTTGGGGCCCCCATGACATGCGGCATGTATTTGGGTCCCCCATGAAATGCGACTTGCATGTGGGGCCCCCATGACATGCGGCATGCATTTGGGGCCCTCATGACATGTGGCATGCATTTGGGGCCCCCATGACATGCGGCATGCATTTGGGGCCCCCATGACATGCGGAATGCACGTGGGGCCCCTATGACATGCGACATGAATTTGGGAGCCCCATTACATGCGGCATGCACATGGAGCCCCCATGACATGCGTCATGCATTTGGGCCCCCATGACATGAGTCATGCATTTGGGGCCACCATGACATGCGGAATGCCTGCGGGGCCCCCATGACATGCGGCATGCAGGCGGGGCCCTCATGACATGCGGCATGCATTTGGGGCCTCCATGACATGTGGCATGCATGTGGGTCCCCATGACATGCGGCATGCATGTGGGGCCCCCATGACATGCGGCATGCATTTGGGCCCCCATGACATGCGGCATGCATTTGGGACCTGCACAACATGCTGCATGCATTTGGGGTACCTGAGACATGTGGCATGCACATGGGGCCCCCATAACATGCTGCATGCATTTGGGGTGCCCGAGACATGCGGCATGCACGTGGGGCCCCAATGACATGCGGCATGCATGCGGGGCCCTCATGACATGCGGCATTCATGTGGGGCCCCCATGATATGTGGCATGCATGTGGGACCCCCATGATATGTGGCATGCATTTGGGGCCCCAATGACATGCGGAATGCATGTAGGGCCCCCATGAAATGCGCCATGCATGTGGGGCCCAAATGCTTGCCGCATGTCATGGGGGCCTCCATGACATGCGGCATGCATGTGGGGCCCCATGACATGTGCCATGCATGTGGGGCCCCTATGACATGCGGCATGCATTTGGGGCCCCGATGACATGCGGCATGCATGTGGGGCACCCATGACTTGCGGCATGAATTTGAGGGCCCCATTATATGCGGCATGCACGTGGAGCCCCCATGACATGCGGCATGCATTTGGGGCCCCCATGATATGCGGCATGCATGTGGGTCCCCCATGACATGTGGCATGGATTTGGGGCCCCCATGACATACGGCATGCATTTGGGTCCCCCATGAAATGTGCCATGCATGTGGGGCCCCCATGACATACGGCATGCATTTGGGTCCCCCATGAAATGTGCCATGCATGTGGGGCCCCTATGACATGCGGCATGCATTTGTGGGCCCCAAGACATGCTGCATGCATTTGGGGGCCCCCATGACATGCAGTATGCACGTGGGGCCCCCATGACATGCGGCATGCATTTGGGGCCCCCATGACATGCGGCATGCATTTGGGGACCCCATGACATGTGGCATGCATGTGGGGGCCCCATGACATGCGGCATGCATGTGGGGCCCCAATTACATGCGACATGCATTTGGGGCCCCCATGACTTGAGGCATGCATTTGGGGCCCCCATGACATGCGGCATGCATGTGGGACCCCAATGACATGCGGCATGCATTTGAATCCCCCATTACATGCGGCATGCATGTGGGGCCCAAATGCTTGCCGCATGTCATGGGGGCCTCCATGACATGCGACATGCATGTGGGGCCCCATGACATGTGCCATGCATGTGGGGCCCCTATGACATGCGGCATGCATTTGGGGCCCCGATGACATGCGGCATGCATGTGGGGCCCCTATGACATGCGGCATGCATTTGGGGCCCCGATGACATGCGGCATGCATGTGGGGCACCCATGACTTGCGGCATGAATTTGAGGGCCCCATTATATGCGGCATGCACGTGGAGCCCCCATGACATGCGGCATGCATTTGGGGCCCCCATAATATGCGGCATGCATTTGGGTCCCCCATGACATGTGGCATGCATGTGGGGCCCCTATGACATGCGGCATGCATTTGTGGGCCCCAAGACATGCTGCATGCATTTGGGGGCCCCCATGACATGCGGCATGCACGTTGGGCCCCCATGACATGCGGCATGCACGTGGGGCCCCTATGACATGCGGCATGCACGTGGGGCCCTCATGACATGCAGCATGCATTTGGGGCCACTATGACATGCAGCATGCATTTGGGGCCCCCATGATATGCGGCATGCATGTGGGACCCCTATGACATGCGGCATGCATTTGGGGGGCCATGACATGCGGCATGCACGTGGGGCCCCCATGACATGCGGCAAACATTTGTGACCCCCGTGACATGAGGCATGCACGTGGGGCCCCCATGACATGCGGCAAGCACGTGGGGGCCCAATGACATGCAGCATGTACGTGGCGCCCCCATGACATGCGGAATGCACGTGAGGCCCCCATGACATGAGGAATGCCTGCGGGGCCCCAATGACATGCGGCATGCATGCATTTGGGTCCATGAAATGCGGCATGCATGTGGGGCCCCCATGACATGTGGCATGCATGTGGGGCCCCATGATATGCGGCATGCAGTTGGGGACCCCAATACATGCGGCATGCACGTTGGGGCCCCATGACATGCGGCATGCATTTGGGCCCCATGACATGCAGCATGCACGTGGGGCCCCATGACATGCGGAATGCCTGCGGGGCCCCAATGACATGTGGCATGCATTTGGGGCCCCCAATATATGCATCATGCACTTGGGGCCCCCATGATATGTGGCATGCATTTGGGGCCCCCATGACTTGAGCCATGCATTTGGGGCCCCCATGACATGCGGCATGCACGTGGGCCCTCATGACATGCAGCATGCATTTGGGCCCCCATGACATGCGGCATGCATGTAGGCCCCCATGAAATGCTGCATGCATTTGGGGGCCCCATGACATGCGGCATGCATTTGGGGGCCCCATGACATGCGGAATGCACGTGGGGCCCCTATGACATGCGACATGAATTTGGGAGCCCCATTACATGCGGCCTGCACATGGAGCCCCCATGATATGCGTCATGCATTTGGGCCCCCATGACATGAGTCATGCATTTGGGGCCACCATGACATGCGGCATGCATGTGGGGCCCCCATGACATGCGGCATGCATTTGGGCCCCCATGACATGCGGCATGCATTTGGGTCCCCCATGAAATGTGCCATGCATGTGGGGCCCCTATGACATGCGGCATGCATTTGGGTCCCCCATGAAATGTGCCATGCATGTGGGGCCCCAAGACATGCGGCATGCACCTGGGGCCCCCATGACAATGTGCATGCGTTTGGGGACCCCATGATATGTGGCATGCATTTGGGGCCCCCATGACATGCGGCATGCATTTGGGGCCCCCATGATATGCGGCATGCATTTGGGTCCCCCATGAAATGTGCCATGCATGTGGGGCCCCTATGACATGCGGCATGCATTTGTGGGCCCCAAGACATGCTGCATGCATTTGGGGGCCCCCATGACATGCGGCATGCACGTTGGGCCCCCATGACATGCGGCATGCACGTGGGGCCCCTATGACATGCGGCATGCACGTGGGGCCCTCATGACATGCAGCATGAATTTGGGGCCACTATGACATGCAGCATGCATTTGGGGCCCCCATGACATGCGGCATGCATGTGGGACCCCTATGACATGCGGCATGCATTTGGGGGGCCATAACATGCGGCATGCACGTGGGGCCCCCATGACATGCGGCATACATTTGTGACCCCCGTGACATGAGGCATGCACGTGGGGCCCCCATGACATGCGGCAAGCACGTGGGGGCCCAATGACATGCAGCATGTACGTGGCGCCCCCATGACATGCGGAATGCACGTGAGGCCCCCATGACATGAGGAATGCCTGCGGGGCCCCAATGACATGCGGCATGCATGCATTTGGGTCCATGAAATGCGGCATGCACGTGGGGCCCTCATGACATGCAGCATGAATTTGGGGCCACTATGACATGCAGCATGCATTTGGGGCCCCCATGACATGCGGCATGCATGTGGGACCCCTATGACATGCGGCATGCATTTGGGGGGCCATAACATGCGGCATGCACGTGGGGCCCCCATGACATGCGGCATACATTTGTGACCCCCGTGACATGAGGCATGCACGTGGGGCCCCCATGACATGCGGCAAGCACGTGGGGGCCCAATGAAATGCAGCATGTACGTGGCGCCCCCATGACATGCGGAATGCACGTGAGGCCCCCATGACATGAGGAATGCCTGCGGGGCCCCAATGACATGCGGCATGCATGCATTTGGGTCCATGAAATGCGGCATGCACGTGGGGCCCCCATGACATGCGGCATACATTTGTGACCCCCGTGATATGAGGCATGCATGTGGGGCCCGCATGATATGTGGCATGCATTTGGGGACCCCATGACTTGAGCCATGCATTTGGGGCCCCCATGACATGCGGCATGCACGTGGGCCCCTCATGACATGCAGCATGCATTTGGGGCCCCCGTGACATGCGGCATGCATGTAGGCCCCCATGAAATGCGCCATGCATGTGGGGCCCCTATGACATGCGGCATGCATTTGTGGGCCCCAATACATGCAGCATGCACGTGGGGCCCCCATGACATGTTGCATGCATTTGGGGCCCCCATGACATGCGGCATGCATTTGGGGGCCCCATGACATGCGGAATGCACGTGGGGCCCCTATGACATGCGACATGAATTTGGGAGCCCCATTACATGCGGCATGCACATGGAGCCCCCATGACATGCGTCATGCATTTGGGCCCCCATGACATGAGTCATGCATTTGGGGCCACCATGACATGCGGCATGCATTTGGGGCCCCCATGACATGCGGCATGCATTTGGGTCCCCCATGAAATGCGGCATGCATGTGGGGCCCCCATGACATGCGGCATGCATTTGGGGCCCTCATGACATGTGTCATGCATTTGGGGCCCCCATGACATGCGGCATGCATGTAGGGCCCCCATGAAATGTGCCATGCATGTGAATCCTCCATCACATGCGGCATGCACGTGGGGCCCCCATGACATGCGGCATGCATTTGGGGCCCCAATGACATGCGGAATGCCTGCGGGGCCCCCATGACATGCGGCATGCAGGCGGGGCCCTCATGACATGCGGCATGCATTTGGGGCCTCCATGACATGTGGCATGCATGTGGGTCCCCATGACATGCGGCATGCATGTGGGGCCCCCATGGCATGCGGCATGCATTTGGGCCCCCATGACATGCGGCATGCATTTGGGGTCTGCACAACATGCTGCATGCATTTGGGGTACCTGAGACATGTGGCATGCACATGGGGCCCCCATAACATGCTGCATGCATTTGGGGTGCCCGAGACATGCGACATGCACGTGGGGCCCCAATGACATGCGGCATGCATGCGGGGCCCTCATGACATGCGGCATTCATGTGGGGCCCCCATGATATGTGGCATGCATGTGGGACCCCCATGATATGTGGCATGCATTTGGGGCCCCCATGACATGCGGAATGCATGTAGGGCCCCCATGAAATGCGCCATGCATGTGGGGCCCCTATGACATGCGGCATGCATTTGTGAGCCCCAAGACATGCGGCATGCACCTGGGGCCCCCGTGACAATGTGCATGCGTTTGGGGACCCCATGATATGCGGCATGCATTTGGGGCCCCCATGACTTGAGGCATGCATTTGGGGGCCCCATGACATGCGGCATGCACGTGGGCCCTCATGACATGCAGCATGCATTTGGGCCCCCATGACATGCGGCATGCATGTAGGCCCCCATGAAATGCTGCATGCATTTGGGGGCCCCATGACATGCGGCATGCATTTGGGGGCCCCATGACATGCGGAATGCACGTGGGGCCCCTATGACATGCGACATGAATTTGGGAGCCCCATTACATGCGGCCTGCACATGGAGCCCCCATGATATGCGTCATGCATTTGGGCCCCCATGACATGAGTCATGCATTTGGGGCCACCATGACATGCGGCATGCATGTGGGGCCCCCATGACATGCGGCATGCATTTGGGCCCCCATGACATGCGGCATGCATTTGGGTCCCCCATGAAATGTGCCATGCATGTGGGGCCCCTATGACATGCGGCATGCATTTGGGTCCCCCATGAAATGTGCCATGCATGTGGGGCCCCAAGACATGCGGCATGCACCTGGGGCCCCCATGACAATGTGCATGCGTTTGGGGACCCCATGATATGTGGCATGCATTTGGGGCCCCCATGACATGCGGCATGCATTTGGGGCCCCCATGATATGCGGCATGCATTTGGGTCCCCCATGAAATGTGCCATGCATGTGGGGCCCCTATGACATGCGGCATGCATTTGTGGGCCCCAAGACATGCTGCATGCATTTGGGGGCCCCCATGACATGCGGCATGCACGTTGGGCCCCCATGACATGCGGCATGCACGTGGGGCCCCTATGACATGCGGCATGCACGTGGGGCCCTCATGACATGCAGCATGAATTTGGGGCCACTATGACATGCAGCATGCATTTGGGGCCCCCATGACATGCGGCATGCATGTGGGACCCCTATGACATGCGGCATGCATTTGGGGGGCCATAACATGCGGCATGCACGTGGGGCCCCCATGACATGCGGCATACATTTGTGACCCCCGTGACATGAGGCATGCACGTGGGGCCCCCATGACATGCGGCAAGCACGTGGGGGCCCAATGACATGCAGCATGTACGTGGCGCCCCCATGACATGCGGAATGCACGTGAGGCCCCCATGACATGAGGAATGCCTGCGGGGCCCCAATGACATGCGGCATGCATGCATTTGGGTCCATGAAATGCGGCATGCACGTGGGGCCCTCATGACATGCAGCATGAATTTGGGGCCACTATGACATGCAGCATGCATTTGGGGCCCCCATGACATGCGGCATGCATGTGGGACCCCTATGACATGCGGCATGCATTTGGGGGGCCATAACATGCGGCATGCACGTGGGGCCCCCATGACATGCGGCATACATTTGTGACCCCCGTGACATGAGGCATGCACGTGGGGCCCCCATGACATGCGGCAAGCACGTGGGGGCCCAATGAAATGCAGCATGTACGTGGCGCCCCCATGACATGCGGAATGCACGTGAGGCCCCCATGACATGAGGAATGCCTGCGGGGCCCCAATGACATGCGGCATGCATGCATTTGGGTCCATGAAATGCGGCATGCACGTGGGGCCCCCATGACATGCGGCATACATTTGTGACCCCCGTGATATGAGGCATGCACGTGGGGCCCGCATGATATGTGGCATGCATTTGGGGACCCCATGACTTGAGCCATGCATTTGGGGCCCCCATGACATGCGGCATGCACGTGGGCCCCTCATGACATGCAGCATGCATTTGGGGCCCCCGTGACATGCGGCATGCATGTAGGCCCCCATGAAATGCGCCATGCATGTGGGGCCCCTATGACATGCGGCATGCATTTGTGGGCCCCAATACATGCAGCATGCACGTGGGGCCCCCATGACATGTTGCATGCATTTGGGGCCCCCATGACATGCGGCATGCATTTGGGGGCCCCATGACATGCGGAATGCACGTGGGGCCCCTATGACATGCGACATGAATTTGGGAGCCCCATTACATGCGGCATGCACATGGAGCCCCCATGACATGCGTCATGCATTTGGGCCCCCATGACATGAGTCATGCATTTGGGGCCACCATGACATGCGGCATGCATTTGGGGCCCCCATGACATGCGGCATGCATTTGGGTCCCCCATGAAATGCGGCATGCATGTGGGGCCCCCATGACATGCGGCATGCATTTGGGGCCCTCATGACATGTGTCATGCATTTGGGGCCCCCATGACATGCGGCATGCATGTAGGGCCCCCATGAAATGTGCCATGCATGTGAATCCTCCATCACATGCGGCATGCACGTGGGGCCCCCATGACATGCGGCATGCATTTGGGGCCCCAATGACATGCGGAATGCCTGCGGGGCCCCCATGACATGCGGCATGCAGGCGGGGCCCTCATGACATGCGGCATGCATTTGGGGCCTCCATGACATGTGGCATGCATGTGGGTCCCCATGACATGCGGCATGCATGTGGGGCCCCCATGGCATGCGGCATGCATTTGGGCCCCCATGACATGCGGCATGCATTTGGGGTCTGCACAACATGCTGCATGCATTTGGGGTACCTGAGACATGTGGCATGCACATGGGGCCCCCATAACATGCTGCATGCATTTGGGGTGCCCGAGACATGCGACATGCACGTGGGGCCCCAATGACATGCGGCATGCATGCGGGGCCCTCATGACATGCGGCATTCATGTGGGGCCCCCATGATATGTGGCATGCATGTGGGACCCCCATGATATGTGGCATGCATTTGGGGCCCCCATGACATGCGGAATGCATGTAGGGCCCCCATGAAATGCGCCATGCATGTGGGGCCCCTATGACATGCGGCATGCATTTGTGAGCCCCAAGACATGCGGCATGCACCTGGGGCCCCCGTGACAATGTGCATGCGTTTGGGGACCCCATGATATGCGGCATGCATTTGGGGCCCCCATGACTTGAGGCATGCATTTGGGGCCCCCATGACATGTGGCATGCATGTAGGGCCCCCATGAAATGCGCCATGCATGTGGGGCCCCTCTGACATGCGGCATGCATTTGTGAGCACCAAGACATGCGGCATGCACGTGGGGCCCCCATGACATGCTGCATGCATTTGAATCCCCCATTACATGCGCCATGCATGTGGGGCCCCCATGACATGCTCCATGCATGTGGGGCCCCTATGACATGAGGCATGGATTTGGGGGGCCCCATGACATGCAGCATGCACGTGGGGCCCCCATGATATGCGGCATACATTTGTGGCCCCCGTGTCATGAGGCATGCACGTGGGGCCCCCATGACATGCGGCAAGCACGTGGGGCCCCAGTGACATGCAGCATTCACGTGGGACCGCCATAACATGCGGAATGCACGTGAGGCCCCCATGACATGCGGAATGCCTGCGGGGCCCCGATGACATGCGTCATGCATTTATGGCCCCCATAACATGCGGCAAGCATTTGGGCCACCATGTTATGCGGCATGCATTTGGGGCCCCCATGACTTGAGGCATGCATTTGGGGCCCCGATGACATGCAGCATGCATGTGGGGCCCCCATGACATGCGGCATGCATTTGGGGCCTGCATGACATGCTGCATGCATTTGGGGTACCTGAGACATGCGGCATGCACGTGGGGCCCCTATGACATGCAGCATGCATTTGGGGCCCCCATTATATGTGGCATGCATGTAGGGCCCCCATGAAATGTGCCATGCATGTGTGGCCCCTATGACATGCGGCATGCATTTGTGAGCCCCAAGACATGCGGCATGCACGTGGGGCCCCCATGACATGCTGCATGCATTTGGGGTCCCCGAGACATGCGGCATGCACGTGGGGCCCCTATGACATGCCGCATGCATTTGGGGCCCCCATGACATGCGGCATGCACCTGGGACCCCCATGACATGAGTCATGCATTTGGGGCCGCCATGACATGCGGCATGCATTTGGGGCCCCCATGACATGCGGCATGTATTTGGGTCCCCCATGAAATGCGACTTGCATGTGGGGCCCCCATGACATGCGGCATGCATTTGGGGCCCCCATGACATGCGGCATGCATTTGGGGCCCCCATGACATGCGGAATGCACGTGGGGCCCCTATGACATGCGACATGAATTTGGGAGCCCCATTACATGCGGCATGCACATGGAGCCCCCATGACATGCGTCATGCATTTGGGCCCCCATGACATGAGTCATGCATTTGGGGCCACCATGACATGCGGCATGCATTTGGTGCCCCCATGACATGCGGCATGCATTTGGGTCCCCCATGAAATGCAGCATGCATGTGGGGGCCCCATGACATGCGGCATGCATTTGGGGCCCTCATGACATGCGTCATGCATTTGGGGCCCCCATGACATGCGGCATGCATGTAGAGCCCCCATGAAATGTGCCATGCATGTGAATCCTCCATCACATGCGGCATGCATGTGGGGCCCCCATGACATGCGGCATGCATTTGGGGCCCCAATGACATGCGGAATGCCTGCGGGGCCCCCATGACATGCGGCATGCAGGCGGGGCCCTCATGACATGCGGCATGCATTTGGGGCCTCCATGACATGTGGCATGCATGTGGGTCCCCATGACATGCGGCATGCATGTGGGGCCCCCATGACATGCGGCATGCATTTGGGCCCCCATGACATGCGGCATGCATTTGGGGCCTGCACAACATGCTGCATGCATTTGGGGTACCTGAGACATGTGTCATGCACATGGGGCCCCCATAACATGCTGCATGCATTTGGGGTGCCCGAGACATGCGGCATGCACGTGGGGCCCCAATGACATGCGGCATGCATGCGGGGCCCTCATGACATGCGGCATTCATGTGGGGCCCCCATGATATGTGGCATGCATGTCGGACCCCCATGATATGTGGCATGCATTTGGGGCCCCCATGACATGCGGAATGCATGTAGGGCCCCCATGAAATGCGCCATGCATGTGGGGCCCCTATGACATGCGGCATGCATTTGTGAGCCCCAATACATGCGGCATGCACCTGGGGCCCCCATGACAATGTGCATGCGTTTGGGGACCCCATGATATGCGGCATGCATTTGGGGCCCCCATGACATGCGGCATGCATTTGGGGCCCCCATGATATGCGGCATGCATGTGGGTCCCCCATGACATGTGGCATGGATTTGGGGCCCCCATGACATACGGCATGCATTTGGGTCCCCCATGAAATGTGCCATGCATGTGGGGCCCCTATGACATGCTGCACGCATTTGTGGGCCCCAAGACATGCTGCATGCATTTGGGGGCCCCCATGACATGCGGCATGCACGTGGGGCCCCCATGACATGCGGCATGCACGTGGGGCCCCTATGACATGCGGCATGCACGTGGGGCCCTCATGACATGCAGCATGAATTTGGGGCCACTATGACATGCAGCATGCATTTGGGGCCCCCATGACATGCGGCATGCATTTGGGGGGCCATGACATGCGGCATGCACGTGGGGCCCCCATGACATGCGGCATACATTTGTGACCCCCGTGACATGAGGCATGCACGTGGGGCCCCCATGACATGCGGCAAGCACGTGGGGGCCCAATGACATGCAGCATGTACGTGGCGCCCCCATGACATGCGGAATGCACGTGAGGCCCCCATGACATGAGGAATGCCTGCGGGGCCCCAATGACATGCGGCATGCATGCATTTGGGTCCATGAAATGCGGCATGCATGTGGGGCCCCCATGACATGTGGCATGCATGTGGGGCCCCATGATATGCGGCATGCAGTTGGGGACCCCAATACATGCGGCATGCACGTTGGGGCCCCATGACATGCGGCATGCATTTGGGCCCCCATGACTTGAGGCATGCATTTGGGGCCCCCATGACATGTGGCATGCATGTAGGGCCCCCATGAAATGCGCCATGCATGTGGGGCCCCTCTGACATGCGGCATGCATTTGTGAGCACCAAGACATGCGGCATGCACGTGGGGCCCCCATGACATGCTGCATGCATTTGAATCCCCCATTACATGCGCCATGCATGTGGGGCCCCCATGACATGCTCCATGCATGTGGGGCCCCTATGACATGAGGCATGGATTTGGGGGGCCCCATGACATGCAGCATGCACGTGGGGCCCCCATGATATGCGGCATACATTTGTGGCCCCCGTGTCATGAGGCATGCACGTGGGGCCCCCATGACATGCGGCAAGCACGTGGGGCCCCAATGACATGCAGCATTCACGTGGGACCGCCATAACATGCGGAATGCACGTGAGGCCCCCATGACATGCGGAATGCCTGCGGGGCCCCGATGACATGCGGCATGCACGCTGGGCCCCCATGACATGCGGCATGCATTTATGGCCCCCATAACATGCGGAAAGCATTTGGGCCACCATGTTATGCAGCATGCATTTGGGGCCCCCATGACTTGAGGCATGCATTTGGGGCCCCGATGACATGCAGCATGCATGTGGGGCCCCCATGACATGCGGCATGCATTTGGGGCCTGCATAACATGCTGCATGCATTTGGGGTACCTGAGACATGCGGCATGCACGTGGGGCCCCTATGACATGCCGCATGCATTTGGGGCCCCCATTATATGCGGCATGCATGTAGGGCCCCCATGAAATGTGCCATGCATGTGGGGCCCCTATGACATGCGGCATGCATTTGTGAGCCCCAAGACATGCGGCATGCACGTGGGGCCCCCATGACATGCTGCATGCATTTGGGGTGCCCGAGACATGCGGCATGCACGTGGGGCCCCTATGACATGCCGCATGCATTTGGGGCCCCCATGACATGCGGCATGCACCTGGGACCCCCATGACATGAGTCATGCATTTGGGGCCGCCATGACATGCGGCATGCATTTGGGGCCCCCATGACATGCGGCATGTATTTGGGTCCCCCATGAAAGGCGACTTGCATGTGGGGCCCCCATGACATGCGGCATGCATTTGGGGCCCTCATGACATGTGGCATGCATTTGGGGCCCCCATGACATGCGGCATGCATTTGGGGCCCCCATGACATTCGGAATGCACATGGGGCCCCTATGACATGCGACATGAATTTGGGAGCCCCATTACATGCGGCATGCACATGGAGCCCCCATGACATGCGTCATGCATTTGGGCCCCCATGACATGAGTCATGCATTTTGGGCCACCATGACATGCGGCATGCATTTGGGGGCCCCATGACATGCGGCATGCATTTGGGTCCCCCATGAAATGCGGCATGCATGTGGGGCCCCCATGACATGCGGCATGCATTTGGGGCCCTCATGACATGCGTCATGCATTTGGGGCCCCCATGACATGCGGCATGCATGTAGGGCCCCCATGAAATGTGCCATGCATGTGAATCCTCCATCACATGCGGCATGCACGTGGGGCCCCCATGACATGCGGCATGCATTTGGGGCCCCAATGACATGCGGAATGCCTGCGGGGCCCCCATGACATGCGGCATGCAGGTTGGGCCCTCATGACATGCGGCATGCATTTGGGGCCTCCATGACATGTGGCATGCATGTGGGTCCCCATGACATGCGGCATGCATGTGGGGCCCCCATGACATGCGGCATGCATTTGGGCCCCCATGACATGCGGCATGCATTTGGGGCCTGCACAACATGCTGCATGCATTTGGGGTACCTGAGACATGTGGCATGCACATGGGGCCCCCATAACATGCTGCATGCATTTGGGGTGCCCGAGACATGCGGCATGCACGTGGGGCCCCAATGACATGTGGCATGCATGCAGGGCCCTCATGACATGCGGCATTCATGTGGGGCCCCCATGATATGTGGCATGCATGTGGGACCCCCATGATATGTGGCATGCATTTGGGGCCCCCATGACATGCGGAATGCATGTAGGGCCCCCATGAAATGTGCCATGCATGTGGGGCCCCTATGACATGCGGCATGCATTTGTGAGCCCCAAGACATGCGGCATGCACCTGGGGCCCCCATGACAATGTGCATGCGTTTGGGGACCCCATGATATGCGGCATGCATTTGGGGGCCCCATGACTTGAGGCATGCATTTGGGGCCCCCATGACATGTGGCATGCATGTAGGGCCCCCATGAAATGCGCCATGCATGTGGGGCCCCTCTGACATGCGGCATGCATTTGTGAGCACCAAGACATGCGTCATGCACGTGGGGCCCCCATGACATGCTGCATGCATTTGAATCCCCCATTACATGCGCCATGCACGTGGGGCCCCAATGACATGCAGCATTCACGTGGGACCGCCATAACATGCGGAATGCACGTGAGGCCCCCATGACATGCGGAATGCCTGCGGGACCCTGATGACATGCGGCATGCACGCTGGGCCCCCATGACATGCGTCATGCATTTATGGCCCCCATAACATGCGGCAAGCATTTGGGCCACCATGTTATGCGGCATGCATTTGGGGCCCCCATGACTTGAGGCATGCATTTGGGGCCCCGATGACATGCAGCATGCATGTGGGGCCCCATGACATGCGGCATGCATTTGGGGCCTGCATAACATGCTGCATGCATTTGGGGTACCTGAGACATGCGGCATGCACGTGGGGCCCCTATGACATGCCGCATGCATTTGGGGCCCCCATTATATGCGGCATGCATGTAGGGCCCCCATGAAATGTGCCATGCATGTGGGACCCCAATGACATGCGGCATGCATTTGAATCCCCCATTACATGCGGCATGCATGTGGGGCCCAAATGCTTGCCGCATGTCATGGGGGCCTCCATGACATGCGGCATGCATGTGGGGCCCCATGACATGTGCCATGCATGTGGGGCCCCTATGACATGCGGCATGCATTTGGGGCCCCGATGACATGCGGCATGCATGTGGGGCACCCATGACTTGCGGCATGAATTTGAGGGCCCCATTATATGCGGCATGCACGTGGAGCCCCCATGACATGCGGCATGCATTTGGGGCCCCCATGATATGCGGCATGCATGTGGGTCCCCCATGACATGTGGCATGGATTTGGGGCCCCCATGACATACGGCATGCATTTGGGTCCCCCATGAAATGTGCCATGCATGTGGGGCCCCCATGACATACGGCATGCATTTGGGTCCCCCATGAAATGTGCCATGCATGTGGGGCCCCTATGACATGCGGCATGCATTTGTGGGCCCCAAGACATGCTGCATGCATTTGGGGGCCCCCATGACATGCAGTATGCACGTGGGGCCCCCATGACATGCGGCATGCATTTGGGGCCCCCATGACATGCGGCATGCATTTGGGGACCCCATGACATGCGGCATGCATGTGGGGGCCCCATGACATGCGGCATGCATGTGGGGCCCCAATTACATGCGACATGCATTTGGGGCCCCCATGACTTGAGGCATGCATTTGGGGCCCCCATGACATGCGGCATGCATGTGGGACCCCAATGACATGCGGCATGCATTTGAATCCCCCATTACATGCGGCATGCATGTGGGGCCCAAATGCTTGCCGCATGTCATGGGGGCCTCCATGACATGCGGCATGCATGTGGGGCCCCATGACATGTGCCATGCATGTGGGGCCCCTATGACATGCGGCATGCATTTGGGGCCCCGATGACATGCGGCATGCATGTGGGGCCCCTATGACATGCGGCATGCATTTGGGGCCCCGATGACATGCGGCATGCATGTGGGGCACCCATGACTTGCGGCATGAATTTGAGGGCCCCATTATATGCGGCATGCACGTGGAGCCCCCATGACATGCGGCATGCATTTGGGGCCCCCATGATATGCGGCATGCATGTGGGTCCCCCATGACATGTGGCATGCATGTGGGGCCCCTATGACATGCGGCATGCATTTGTGGGCCCCAAGACATGCTGCATGCATTTGGGGGCCCCATGACATGCGGCATGCACGTTGGGCCCCCATGACATGCGGCATGCACGTGGGGCCCCTATGACATGCGGCATGCACGTGGGGCCCTCATGACATGCAGCATGCATTTGGGGCCACTATGACATGCAGCATGCATTTGGGGCCCCCATGACATGCGGCATGCATGTGGGACCCCTATGACATGCGGCATGCATTTGGGGGGCCATGACATGCGGCATGCACGTGGGGCCCCCATGACATGAGGCATACATTTGTGACCCCCGTGACATGAGGCATGCACGTGGGGCCCCCATGACATGCGGCAAGCACGTGGGGGCCCAATGACATGCAGCATGTACGTGGCGCCCCCATGACATGCGGAATGCACGTGAGGCCCCCATGACATGAGGAATGCCTGCGGGGCCCCAATGACATGCGGCATGCATGCATTTGGGTCCATGAAATGCGGCATGCATGTGGGGCCCCCATGACATGTGGCATGCATGTGGGGCCCCATGATATGCGGCATGCAGTTGGGGACCCCAATACATGCGGCATGCACGTTGGGGCCCCATGACATGCGGCATGCATTTGGGCCCCATGACATGCAGCATGCACGTGGGGCCCCATGACATGCGGAATGCCTGCGGGGCCCCAATGACATGTGGCATGCATTTGGGGCCCCCAATATATGCATCATGCACTTGGGGCCCCCATGATATGCGGCATGCATGTAGGCCCCCATGAAATGCGCCATGCATGTGTGGCCCCTATGACATGCGGCATGCATTTGTGGGCCCCAATACATGCAGCATGCACGTGGGGCCCCCATGACATGCTGCATGCATTTGGGGCCCCCATGACATGCGGCATGCATTTGGGGGCCCCATGACATGCGGAATGCACGTGGGGCCCCTATGACATGCGACATGAATTTGGGAGCCCCATTACATGCGGCCTGCACATGGAGCCCCCATGACATGCGGCATGCATGTGGGGCCCCCATGACATGCGGCATGCATTTGGGCCCCCATGACATGCTGCATGCATTTGGGGCCTGCACAACATGCTGCATGCATTTGGGGTACCTGAGACATGTGGCATGCACATGGGGCCCCCATAACATGCTGAATGCATGCGGGGCCCTCATGACATGAGGCATTCATGTGGGGTCCCCATGATATGTGGCATGCATGTGGGACCCCCATGATATGTGGCATGCATTTGGGGCCCCCATGACATGCGGAATGCATGTAGGGCCCCCATGAAATGCGCCATGCATGTGGGGCCCTATGACATGCGGCATGCATTTGTGAGCCCCAAGACATGCGGCATGCCCCTGGGGCCCCCATGACAATGTGCATGCGTTTGGGGACCCCATGATATGTGGCATGCATTTGGGGCCCCCATGACATGCGGCATGCATTTGGGGCCCCCATGATATGCGGCATGCATGTGGGTCCCCCATGACATGTAGCATGGATTTGGGGCCCCCATGACATACGGCATGCATTTGGGTCCCCCATGAAATGTGCCATGCATGTGGGGCCCCTATGACATGCGGCATGCATTTGTGGGCCCCAAGACATGCTGCATGCATTTGGGGGCCCCCATGACATGCGGCATGCACGTTGGGCCCCCATGACATGCGGCATGCACGTGGGGCCCCTATGACATGCGGCATGCACGTGGGGCCCTCATGACATGCAGCATGAATTTGGGGCCACTATGACATGCAGCATGCATTTGGGGCCCCCATGACATGCGGCATGCATGTGGGACCCCTATTACATGCGGCATGCATTTGGGGGGCCATAACATGCGGCATGCACGTGGGGGCCCCATGACATGCGGCATACATTTGTGACCCCCGTGACATGAGGCATGCACGTGGGGCCCCCATGACATGCGGCAAGCACGTGGGGGCCCAATGACATGCAGCATGTACGTGGCGCCCCCATGACATGCGGAATGCACGTGAGGCCCCCATGACATGAGGAATGCCTGCGGGGCCCCAATGACATGCGGCATGCACGTGGGGCCCTCATGACATGCAGCATGAATTTGGGGCCACTATGACATGCGGCATGCATGTGGGGCCCCCATGACATGTGGCATGCATGTGGGGCCCCATGATATGCGGCATGCAGTTGGGGACCCCAATACATGCGGCATGCACGTTGGGGCCCCATGACATGCGGCATGCATTTGGGCCCCATGACATGCAGCATGCACGTGGGGCCCCATGACATGCGGAATGCCTGCGGGGCCCCAATGACATGTGGCATGCATTTGGGGCCCCCAATATATGCATCATGCACGTGGGGCCCGCATGATATGTGGCATGCATTTGGGGACCCCATGACTTGAGCCATGCATTTGGGGCCCCCATGACATGCGGCATGCACGTGGGCCCCTCATGACATGCAGCATGCATTTGGGGCCCCCGTGACATGTGGCATGCATGTAGACCCCCATGAAATGCGCCATGCATGTGGGGCCCCTATGACATGCGGCATGCATTTGTGGGCCCCAATACATGCAGCATGCACATGGGGGCCCCCATGACATGCTGCATGCATTTGGGGCCCCCATGACATGCGTCATGCATTTGGGCCCCCATGACATGAGTCATGCATTTGGGGCCACCATGACATGCGGCATGCATTTGGGGCCCCCATGACATGCGGAATGCATTTGGGTCCCCCATGAAATGCGGCATGCATGTGGGGCCCCCATGACATGCGGCATGCATTTGGGGCCCTCATGACATGCGTCATGCATTTGGGGCCCCCATGACATGCGGCATGCATGTAGGGCCCCCATGAAATGTGCCATGCATGTGAATCCTCCATCACATGCGGCATGCACGTGGGGCCCCCATGACATGCGGCATGCATTTGGGGCCCCAATGACATGCGGAATGCCTGCGGGGCCCCCATGACATGCGGCATGCAGGCGGGGCCCTCATGACATGCGGCATGCATTTGGGGCCTCCATGACATGTGGCATGCATGTGGGTCCCCATGACATGCGGCATGCATGTGGGGCCCCCATGACATGCGGCATGCATTTGGGCCCCCATGACATGCGGCATGCATTTGGGGCCTGCACAACATGCTGCATGCATTTGGGGTACCTGAGACATGTGGCATGCACATGGGGCCCCCATAACATGCTGCATGCATTTGGGGTGCCCGAGACATGCGGCATGCACGTGGGGCCCCAATGACATGCGGCATGCATGCGGGGCCCTCATGACATGCGGCATTCATGTGGGGCCCCCATGATATGTGGCATGCATGTGGAACCCCCATGATATGTGGCATGCATTTGGGGCCCCCATGACATGCGGAATGCATGTAGGGCCCCCATGAAATGTGCCATGCATGTGGGGCCCCTATGACATGCGGCATGCATTTGTGAGCCCCAAGACATGCGGCATGCACCTGGGGCCCCCATGACAATGTGCATGCGTTTGGGGACCCCATGATATGCGGCATGCATTTGGGGCCCCCATGACTTGAGGCATGCATTTGGAGCCCCCATGACATGTGGCATGCATGTAGGGCCCCCATGAAATGCGCCATGCATGTGGGGCCCCTCTGACATGCGGCATGCATTTGTGAGCACCAAGACATGCGGCATGCACGTGGGGCCCCCATGACATGCTGCATGCATTTGAATCCCCCATTACATGCGCCATGCATGTGGGGCCCCCATGACATGCTCCATGCATGTGGGGCCCCTATGACATGAGGCATGGATTTGGGGGGCCCCATGACATGCAGCATGCACGTGGGGCCCCCATGATATGCGGCATACATTTGTGGCCCCCGTGTCATGAGGCATGCACGTGGGGCCCCCATGACATGCGGCAAGCACGTGGGGCCCCAATGACATGCAGCATTCACGTGGGACCGCCATAACATGCGGAATGCACGTGAGGCCCCCATGACATGCGGAATGCCTGCGGGGCCCCGATGACATGCGGCATGCACGCTGGGCCCCCATGACTTGAGGCATGCATTTGGGGCCCCGATGACATGCAGCATGCATGTGGGGCCCCCATGACATGCGGCATGCATTTGGGGCCTGCATAACATGCTGCATGCATTTGGGGTACCTGAGACATGCGGCATGCACGTGGGGCCCCTATGACATGCCGCATGCATTTGGGGCCCCCATTATATGCGGCATGCATGTAGGGCCCCCATGAAATGTGCCATGCATGTGGGGCCCCTATGCATTTGTGAGCCCCAAGACATGCGGCATGCACGTGGGGCCCCCATGACATGCTGCATGCATTTGGGGTGCCCGAGACATGCGGCATGTATTTGGGTCCCCCATGAAATGCGACTTGCATGTGGGGCCCCCATGACATGCGGCATGTATTTGGGTCCCCCATGAAATGCGACTTGCATGTGGGGCCCCCATGACATGCGGCATGCATTTGGGGCCCTCATGACATGTGGCATGCATTTGGGGCCCCCATGACATGCGGCATGCATTTGGGGCCCCCATGACATGCGGAATGCACATGGGGCCCCTATGACATGCGACATGAATTTGGGAGCCCCATTACATGCGGCATGCACATGGAGCCCCCATGACATGCGTCATGCATTTGGGCCCCCATGACATGAGTCATGCATTTGGGGCCACCATGACATGCGGCATGCATTTGGGGGCCCCATGACATGCGGCATGCATTTGGGTCCCCCATGAAATGCGGCATGCATGTGGGGCCCCCATGACATGCGGCATGCATTTGGGGCCCTCATGACATGCGTCATGCATTTGGGGCCCCCATGACATGCAGCATGCATGTAGGGCCCCCATGAAATGTGCCATGCATGTGAATCCTCCATCACATGCGGCATGCACGTGGGGCCCCCATGACATGCGGCATGCATTTGGGGCCCCAATGACATGCGGAATGCCTGCGGGGCCCCCATGACATGCGGCATGCAGGCGGGGCCCTCATGACATGCGGCATGCATTTGGGCCCCCATGACATGCGGCATGCATTTGGGGCCTGCACAACATGCTGCATGCATTTGGGGTACCTGAGACATGTGGCATGCACATGGGGCCCCCATAACATGCTGCATGCATTTGGGGTGCCCGAGACATGCGGCATGCACGTGGGGCCCCAATGACATGCGGCATGCATGCGGGGCCCTCATGACATGCGGCATTCATGTGGGGCCCCCATGATATGTGGCATGCATGTGGGACCCCCATGATATGTGGCATGCATTTGGGGCCCCCATGACATGCGGAATGCATGTAGGGCCCCCATGAAATGCGCCATGCATGTGGGGCCCCTATGACATGCGGCATGCATTTGTGAGCCCCAAGACATGCGGCATGCACCTGGGGCCCCCATGACAATGTGCATGCGTTTGGGGACCCCATGATATGCGGCATGCATTTGGGGGCCCCATGACTTGAGGCATGCATTTGGGGCAACCATGACATGTGGCATGCATGTAGGGCCCCCATGAAATGCGCCATGCATGTGGGGCCCCTCTGACATGCGGCATGCATTTGTGAGCACCAAGACATGCGGCATGCACGTGGGGCCCCCATGACATGCTGCATGCATTTGAATCCCCCATTGCATGCGCCATGCATGTGGGGCCCCCATGACATGCTCCATGCATGTGGGGCCCCTATGACATGAGGCATGGATTTGGGGGGCCCCATGACATGCAGCATGCACGTGGGGCCCCCATGATATGCGGCATACATTTGTGGCCCCCGTGTCATGAGGCATGCACGTGGGGCCCCCATGATATGCGGCAAGCACGTGGGGCCCCAATGACATGCAGCATTCACGTGGGACCGCCATAACATGCGGAATGCACGTGAGGCCCCCATGACATGCGGAATGCCTGCGGGGCCCCGATGACATGCGGCATGCACGCTGGGCCCCCATGACATGCGTCATGCATTTATGGCCCCCATAACATGCGGCAAGCATTTGGGCCACCATGTTATGCGGCATGCATTTGGGGCCCCCATGACTTGAGGCATGCATTTGGGGCCCCGATGACATGCAGCATGCATGTGGGGCCCCCATGACATACGGCATGCATTTGGGGCCTGCATAACATGCTGCATGCATTTGGGGTACCTGAGACATGCGGCATGCACGTGGGGCCCCTATGACATGCCGCATGCATTTGGGGCCCCCATTATATGCGGCATGCATGTAGGGCCCCCATGAAATGTGCCATGCATGTGGGACCCCAAT
Source organism: Phyllobates terribilis (assembly GCF_046119375.1). NCBI lineage: Eukaryota > Metazoa > Chordata > Amphibia > Anura > Dendrobatidae > Phyllobates > Phyllobates terribilis. The sequence continues at coordinate 610,869,634 of NW_027362763.1, forward strand.
GACATGCGGCATGCATTTGAATCCCCCATTACATGCGGCATGCATGTGGGGCCCAAATGCTTGCCGCATGTCATGGGGGCCTCCATGACATGCGGCATGCATGTGGGGCCCCATGACATGTGCCATGCATGTGGGGCCCCTATGACATGCGGCATGCATTTGGGGCCCCGATGACATGCGGCATGCATGTGGGGCACCCATGACTTGCGGCATGAATTTGAGGGCCCCATTATATGCGGCATGCACGTGGAGCCCCCATGACATGCGGCATGCATTTGGGGCCCCCATGATATGCGGCATGCATGTGGGTCCCCCATGACATGTGGCATGGATTTGGGGCCCCCATGACATACGGCATGCATTTGGGTCCCCCATGAAATGTGCCATGCATGTGGGGCCCCCATGACATACGGCATGCATTTGGGTCCCCCATGAAATGTGCCATGCATGTGGGGCCCCTATGACATGCGGCATGCATTTGTGGGCCCCAAGACATGCTGCATGCATTTGGGGGCCCCCATGACATGCAGTATGCACGTGGGGCCCCCATGACATGCGGCATGCATTTGGGGCCCCCATGACATGCGGCATGCATTTGGGGACCCCATGACATGCGGCATGCATGTGGGGGCCCCATGACATGCGGCATGCATGTGGGGGCCCCAATTACATGCGACATGCATTTGGGGCCCCCATGACTTGAGGCATGCATTTGGGGGCCCCCATGACATGCGGCATGCATGTGGGACCCCAATGACATGCGGCATGCATGTGGGGCCCCTATGACATGCGGCATGCATTTGGGGCCCCGATGACATGCGGCATGCATGTGGGGCCCCTATGACATGCGGCATGCATTTGGGGCCCCGATGACATGCGGCATGCATGTGGGGCCCCCATGATATGTGGCATGCATTTGGGGCCCCCATGACTTGAGCCATGCATTTGGGGCCCCCATGACATGCGGCATGCACGTGGCCCCTCATGACATGCAGCATGCATTTGGTGCCCCCATGACATGCGGCATGCATGTAGGCCCCCATGAAATGCGCCATGCATGTGTGGCCCCTATGACATGCGGCATGCATTTGTGGGCCCCAATACATGCAGCATGCACGTGGGGCCCCCATGACATGCTGCATGCATTTGGGGCCCCCATGACATGCGGCATGCATTTGGGGGCCCCATGACATGCGGAATGCACGTGGGGCCCCTATGACATGCGACATGAATTTGGGAGCCACATTACATGCGGCCTGCACATGGAGCCCCCATGACATGCGTCATGCATTTGGGCCCCCATGACATGAGTCATGCATTTGGGGCCACCATGACATGCGGCATGCATGTGGGGCCCCCATGACATGCGGCATGCAATTGGGCCCCCATGACATGCGGCATGCATTTGGGGCCTGCACAACATGCTGCATGCATTTGGGGTACCTGAGACATGTGGCATGCACATGGGGCTCCCATAACATGCTGCATGCATGCGGGGCCCTCATGACATGCGGCATTCATGTGGGGTCCCCATGAAATGTGGCATGCATGTGGGACCCCCATGATATGTGGCATGCATTTGGGGCCCCCATGACATGCGGAATGCATGTAGGGCCCCCATGAAATGCGCAATGCATGTGGGGCCCTATGACATGCGGCATGCATTTGTGAGCCCCAAGACATGCGGCATGCCCCTGGGGCCCCCATGACAATGTGCATGCGTTTGGGGACCCCATGATATGTGGCATGCATTTGGGGCCCCCATGACATGCGGCATGCATTTGGGGCCCCCATGATATGCGGCATGCATGTGGGTCCCCCATGACATGTAGCATAGATTTGGGGCCCCCATGACATACGGCATGCATTTGGGTCCCCCATGAAATGTGCCATGCATGTGGGGCCCCTATGACATGCGGCATGCATTTGTGGGCCCCAAGACATGCTGCATGCATTTGGGGGGGCCCCATGACATGCGGCATGCACGTTGGGCCCCCATGACATGCGGCATGCACGTGGGGCCCCTATGACATGCGGCATGCACGTGGGGCCCTCATGACATGCAGCATGAATTTGGGGCCACTATGACATGCAGCATGCATTTGGGGCCCCCATGACATGCGGCATGCATGTGGGACCCCTATGACATGCGGCATGCATTTGGGGGGCCATAACATGCGGCATGCACGTGGGGGCCCCATGACATGCGGCATACATTTGTGACCCCCGTGACATGAGGCATGCACTTGGGGCCCCCATGACATGCGGCAAGCACGTGGGGGCCCAATGACATGCAGCATGTACGTGGCGCCCCCATGACATGCGGAATGCACGTGAGGCCCCCATGACATGAGGAATGCCTGCGGGGCCCCAATGACATGCGGCATGCACGTGGGGCCCCATGACATGCGGCATGCATTTGGGCCCCATGACATGCAGCATGCACGTGGGGCCCCATGACATGCGGAATGCCTGCGGGGCCCCAATGACATGTGGCATGCATTTGGGGCCCCCAATATATGCATCATGCACGTGGGGCCCGCATGATATGTGGCATGCATTTGGGGACCCCATGACTTGAGCCATGCATTTGGGGCCCCCATGACATGCGGCATGCACGTGGGCCCCTCATGACATGCAGCATGCATTTGGGGCCCCCGTGACATGTGGCATGCATGTAGGCCCCCATGAAATGCGCCATGCATGTGGGGCCCCTATGACATGCGGCATGCATTTGTGGGCCCCAATACATGCAGCATGCACATGGGGGCCCCCATGACATGCTGCATGCATTTGGGGCCCCCATGACATGCGTCATGCATTTGGGCCCCCATGACATGAGTCATGCATTTGGGGCCACCATGACATGCGGCATGCATTTGTGGCCCCCATGACATGCGGCATGCATTTGGGTCCCCCATGAAATGCGGCATGCATGTGGGGCCCCCATGACATGCGGCATGCATTTGGGGCCCTCATGACATGCGTCATGCATTTGGGGCCCCCATGACATGCGGCATGCATGTAGGGCCCCCATGAAATGTGCCATGCATGTGAATCCTCCATCACATGCGGCATGCACGTGGGGCCCCCATGACATGCGGCATGCATTTGGGGCCCCAATGACATGCGGAATGCCTGCGGGGCCCCCATGACATGCGGCATGCAGGCGGGGCCCTCATGACATGCGGCATGCATTTGGGGCCTCCATGACATGTGGCATGCATGTGGGTCCCCATGACATGCGGCATGCATGTGGGGCCCCCATGACATGCGGCATGCATTTGGGCCCCCATGACATGCGGCATGCATTTGGGACCTGCACAACATGCTGCATGCATTTGGGGTACCTGAGACATGTGGCATGCACATGGGGCCCCCATAACATGCTGCATGCATTTGGGGTGCCCGAGACATGCGGCATGCACGTGGGGCCCCAATGACATGCGGCATACATGCGGGGCCCTCATGACATGCGGCATTCATGTGGGGCCCCCATGATATGTGGCATGCATGTGGGACCCCCATGATATGTGGCATGCATTTGGGGCCCCCATGACATGCGGAATGCATGTAGGGCCCCCATGAAATGCGCCATGCATGTGGGGCCCCTATGACATGCGGCATGCATTTGTGAGCCCCAAGACATGCGGCATGCACCTGGGGCCCCCATGACAATGTGCATGCGTTTGGGGACCCCATGATATGCGGCATGCATTTGGGGCCCCCATGACTTGAGGCATGCATTTGGGGCCCCCATGACATGTGGCATGCATGTAGGGCCCCCATGAAATGCGCCATGCATGTGGGGCCCCTCTGACATGCGGCATGCATTTGTGAGCACCAAGACATGCGGCATGCACGTGGGGCCCCCATGACATGCTGCATGCATTTGAATCCCCCATTACATGCGCCATGAATGTGTGGCCCCCATGACATGCTCCATGCATGTGGGGCCCCTATGACATGAGGCATGGATTTGGGGGGCCCCATGACATGCAGCATGCACGTGGGGCCCCCATGATATGCGGCATACATTTGTGGCCCCCGTGTCATGAGGCATGCACGTGGGGCCCCCATGACATGCGGCAAGCATTTGTGAGCCCCAAGACATGCGGCATGCACCTGGGGCCCCCATGACAATGTGCATGCGTTTGGGGACCCCATGATATGCGGCATGCATTTGGGGCCCCCATGACATGCGGCATGCATTTGGGGCCCCCATGATATGCGGCATGCATGTGGGTCCCCCATGACATGTGGCATGGATTTGGGGCCCCCATGACATACGGCATGCATTTGGGTCCCCCATGAAATGTGCCATGCATGTGGGGCCCCTATGACATGCGGCACGCATTTGTGGGCCCCAAGACATGCTGCATGCATTTGGGGGCCCCCATGACATGCGGCATGCACGTGGGGCCCCCATGACATGCGGCATGCACGTGGGGCCCCTATGACATGCGGCATGCACGTGGGGCCCTCATGACATGCAGCATGAATTTGGGGCCACTATGACATGCAGCATGCATTTGGGGCCCCCATGACATGCGGCATGCATTTGGGGGGCCATGACATGCGGCATGCACGTGGGGCCCCCATGACATGCAGCATACATTTGTGACCCCCGTGACATGAGGCATGCACGTGGGGCCCCCATGACATGCGGCAAGCACGTGGGGGCCCAATGACATGCAGCATGTACGTGGCGCCCCCATGACATGCGGAATGCACGTGAGGCCCCCATGACATGAGGAATGACTGCGGGGCCCCAATGACATGCGGCATGCATGCATTTGGGTCCATGAAATGCGGCATGCATGTGGGGCCCCCATGACATGTGGCATGCATGTGGGGCCCCATGATATGCGGCATGCAGTTGGGGACCCCAATACATGCGGCATGCACGTTGGGGCCCCATGACATGCGGCATGCATTTGGGCCCCCATGACTTGAGGCATGCATTTGGGGCCCCCATGACATGTGGCATGCATGTAGGGCCCCCATGAAATGCGCCATGCATGTGGGGCCCCTCTGACATGCGGCATGCATTTGTGAGCACCAAGACATGCGGCATGCACGTGGGGCCCCCATGACATGCTGCATGCATTTGAATCCCCCATTACATGCGCCATGCATGTGGGGCCCCCATGACATGCTCCATGCATGTGGGGCCCCTATGACATGAGGCATGGATTTGGGGGGCCCCATGACATGCAGCATGCACGTGGGGCCCCCATGATATGCGGCATACATTTGTGGCCCCCGTGTCATGAGGCATGCACGTGGGGCCCCCATGACATGCGGCAAGCACGTGGGGCCCCAATGACATGCAGCATTCACGTGGGACCGCCATAACATGCGGAATGCACGTGAGGCCCCCATGACATGCGGAATGCCTGCGGGGCCCCGATGACATGCGGCATACACGCTGGGCCCCCATGACATGCGTCATGCATTTATGGCCCCCATAACATGCGGCAAGCATTTGGGCCACCATGTTATGCGGCATGCATTTGGGGCCCCCATGACTTGAGGCATGCATTTGGGGCCCCGATGACATGCAGCATGCATGTGGGGCCCCCATGACATGCGGCATGCATTTGGGGCCTGCATAACATGCTGCATGCATTTGGGGTACCTGAGACATGCGGCATGCACGTGGGGCCCCTATGACATGCCGCATGCATTTGGGGCCCCCATTATATGCGGCATGCATGTAGGGCCCCCATGAAATGTGCCATGCATGTGGGGCCCCTATGACATGCGGCATGCATTTGTGAGCCCCAAGACATGCGGCATGCACGTGGGGCCCCCATGACATGCTGCATGCATTTGGGGTGCCCGAGACATGCGGCATGCACGTGGGGCCCCTATGACATGCCGCATGCATTTGGGGCCCCCATGACATGCGGCATGCACCTGGGACCCCCATGACATGAGTCATGCATTTGGGGCCGCCATGACATGCGGCATGCATTTGGGGCCTCCATGACATGCGGCATGTATTTGGGTCCCCCATGAAATGCGACTTGCATGTGGGGCCCCCATGACATGCGGCATGCATTTGGGGCCCTCATGACATGTGGCATGCATTTGGGGCCCCCATGACATGCGGCATGCATTTGGGGCCCCCATGACATGCGGAATGCACATGGGGCCCCTATGACATGCGACATGAATTTGGGAGCCCCATTACATGCGGCATGCACATGGAGCCCCCATGACATGCGTCATGCATTTGGGCCCCCATGACATGAGTCATGCATTTGGGGCCACCATGACATGCGGCATGCATTTGGGGGCCCCATGACAGGCGGCATGCATTTGGGTCCCCCATGAAATGCGGCATGCATGTGGGGCCCCCATGACATGCGGCATGCATTTGGGGCCCTCATGACATGCGTCATGCATTTGGGGCCCCCATGACATGCGGCATGCATGTAGGGCCCCCATGAAATGTGCCATGCATGTGAATCCTCCATCACATGCGGCATGCACGTGGGGCCCCCATGACATGCGGCATGCATTTGGGGCCCCAATGACATGCGGAATGCCTGCGGGGCCCCCATGACATGCGGCATGCAGGCGGGGGCCTCATGACATGCGGCATGCATTTGGGGCCTCCATGACATGTGGCATGCATGTGGGTCCCCATGACATGCGGCATGCATGTGGGGCCCCCATGACATGCGGCATGCATTTGGGCCCCCATGACATGCGGCATGCATTTGGGGCCTGCACAACATGCTGCATGCATTTGGAGTACCTGAGACATGTGGCATGCACATGGGGCCCCCATAACATGCTGCATGCATTTGGGGTGCCCGAGACATGCGGCATGCACGTGGGGCCCCAATGACATGCGGCATGCATGCGGGGCCCTCATGACATGCGGCATTCATGTGGGGCCCCCATGATATGTGGCATGCATGTGGGACCCCCATGATATGTGGCATGCATTTGGGGCCCCCATGACATGCGGAATGCATGTAGGGCCCCCATGAAATGCGCCATGCATGTGGGGCCCCTATGACATGCGGCATGCATTTGTGAGCCCCAAGACATGCGGCATGCACCTGGGGCCCCCATGACAATGTGCATGCGTTTGGGGACCCCATGATATGCGGCATGCATTTGGGGGCCCCATGACTTGAGGCATGCATTTGGGGCCCCCATGACATGTGGCATGCATGTAGGGCCCCCATGAAATGCGCCATGCATGTGGGGCCCCTCTGACATGCGGCATGCATTTGTGAGCACCAAGACATGCGGCATGCACGTGGGGCCCCCATGACATGCTGCATGCATTTGAATCCCCCATTACATGCGCCATGCATGTGGGGCCCCCATGACATGCTCCATGCATGTGGGGCCCCTATGACATGAGGCATGGATTTGGGGGGCCCCATGACATGCAGCATGCACGTGGGGCCCCCATGATATGCGGCATACATTTGTGGCCCCCGTGTCATGAGGCATGCACGTGGGGCCCCCATGATATGCGGCAAGCACGTGGGGCCCCAATGACATGCAGCATTCACGTGGGACCGCCATAACATGCGGAATGCACGTGAGGCCCCCATGACATGCGGAATGCCTGCGGGGCCCCGATGACATGCGGCATGCACGCTGGGCCCCCATGACATGCGTCATGCATTTATGGCCCCCATAACATGCGGCAAGCATTTGGGCCACCATGTTAGGCGGCATGCATTTGGGGTCCCCATGACTTGAGGCATGCATTTGGGGCCCCGATGACATGCAGCATGCATGTGGGGCCCCCATGACATGCGGCATGCATTTGGGGCCTGCATAACATGCTGCATGCATTTGGGGTACCTGAGACATGCGGCATGCACGCGGGGCCCCTATGACATGCCGCATGCATTTGGGGCCCCCATTATATGCGGCATGCACGTGGAGCCCCCATGACATGCGGCATGCATTTGGGGCCCCCATGATATGCGGCATGCATGTGGGTCCCCCATGACATGTGGCATGGATTTGGGGCCCCCATGACATACGGCATGCATTTGGGTCCCCCATGAAATGTGCCATGCATGTGGGGCCCCCATGACATACGGCATGCATTTGGGTCCCCCATGAAATGTGCCATGCATGTGGGGCCCCTATGACATGCGGCATGCATTTGTGGGCCCCAAGACATGCTGCATGGATTTGGGGGCCCCCATGACATGCAGTATGCACGTGGGGCCCCCATGACATGCGGCATGCATTTGGGGCCCCCATGACATGCGGCATGCATTTGGGGACCCCATGACATGCGGCATGCATGTGGGGGCCCCATGACATGCGGCATGCATGTGGGGCCCCAATTACATGCGACATGCATTTGGGGCCCCCATGACTTGAGGCATGCATTTGGGGCCCCCATGACATGCGGCATGCATGTGGGACCCCAATGACATGCGGCATGCATTTGAATCCCCCATTACATGCGGCATGCATGTGGGGCCCAAATGCTTGCCGCATGTCATGGGGGCCTCCATGACATGCGGCATGCATGTGGGGCCCCATGACATGTGCCATGCATGTGGGGCCCCTATGACATGCGGCATGCATTTGGGGCCCCGATGACATGTGGCATGCATGTGGGGCCCCTATGACATGCGGCATGCATTTGGGGCCCCGATGACATGCGGCATGCATGTGGGGCACCCATGACTTGCGGCATGAATTTGAGGGCCCCATTATATGCGGCATGCACGTGGAGCCCCCATGACATGCGGCATGCATTTGGGGCCCCCATGATATGCGGCATGCATGTGGGTCCCCCATGACATGTGGCATGCATGTGGGGCCCCTATGACATGCGGCATGCATTTGTGGGCCCCAAGACATGCTGCATGCATTTGGGGGCCCCCATGACATGAGGCATGCACGTTGGGCCCCCATGACATGCGGCATGCACGTGGGGCCCCTATGACATGCGGCATGCACGTGGGGCCCTCATGACATGCAGCATGCATTTGGGGCCACTATGACATGCAGCATGCATTTGGGGCCCCCATGACATGCGGCATGCATGTGGGACCCCTATGACATGCGGCATGCATTTGGGGGGCCATGACATGCGGCATGTACGTGGGGCCCCCATGACATGCGGCATACATTTGTGACCCCCGTGACATGAGGCATGCACGTGGGGCCCCCATGACATGCGGCAAGCACGTGGGGGCCCAATGACATGCAGCATGTACGTGGCGCCCCCATGACATGCGGAATGCACGTGAGGCCCCCATGACATGAGGAATGCCTGCGGGGCCCCAATGACATGCGGCATGCATGCATTTGGGTCCATGAAATGCGGCATGCATGTGGGGCCCCCATGACATGTGGCATGCATGTGGGGCCCCATGATATGCGGCATGCAGTTGGGGACCCCAATACATGCGGCATGCACGTTGGGGCCCCATGACATGTGGCATGCATTTGGGCCCCATGACATGCAGCATGCACGTGGGGCCCCATGACATGCGGAATGCCTGCGGGGCCCCAATGACATGTGGCATGCATTTGGGGCCCCCAATATATGCATCATGCACTTGGGGCCCCCATGATATGTGGCATGCATTTGGGGCCCCCATGACTTGAGCCATGCATTTGGGGCCCCCATGACATGCGGCATGCACGTGGCCCCTCATGACATGCAGCATGCATTTGGGGCCCCCATGACATGCGGCATGCATGTAGGCCCCATGAAATGCGCCATGCATGTGTGGCCCCTATGACATGCGGCATGCATTTGTGGGCCCCAATACATGCAGCATGCACGTGGGGCCCCCATGACATGCTGCATGCATTTGGGGCCCCCATGACATGCGGCATGCATTTGGGGGCCCCATGACATGCGGAATGCACGTGGGGCCCCTATGACATGCGACATGAATTTGGGAGCCCCATTACATGCGGCCTGCACATGGAGCCCCCATGACATGCGTCATGCATTTGGGCCCCCATGACATGAGTCATGCATTTGGGGCCACCATGACATGCGGCATGCATGTGGGGCCCCCATGACATGCGGCATGCATTTGGGCCCCCATGACATGCGGCATGCATTTGGGGCCTGCACAACATGCTGCATGCATTTGGGGTACCTGAGACATGTGGCATGCACATGGGGCCCCCATAACATGCTGCATGCATGCGGGGCCCTCATGACATGCGGCATTCATGTGGGGTCCCCATGATATGTGGCATGCATGTGGGACCCCCATGATATGTGGCATGCATTTGGGGCCCCCATGACATGCGGAATGCATGTAGGGCCCCCATGAAATGTGCCATGCATGTGGGGCCCCTATGACATGCGGCATGCATTTGTGAGCCCCAAGACATGCGGCATGCCCCTGGGGCCCCCATGACAATGTGCATGCGTTTGGGGACCCCATGATATGTGGCATGCATTTGGGGCCCCCATGACATGCGGCATGCATTTGGGGCCCCCATGATATGCGGCATGCATGTGGGTCCCCCATGACATGTAGCATAGATTTGGGGCCCCCATGACATACGGCATGCATTTGGGTCCCCCATGAAATGTGCCATGCATGTGGGGCCCCTATGACATGCGGCATGCATTTGTGGGCCCCAAGACATGCTGCATGCATTTGGGGGCCCCCATGACATGCGGCATGCACGTTGGGCCCCCATGACATGCGGCATGCACGTGGGGCCCCTATGACATGCGGCATGCACGTGGGGCCCTCATGACATGCAGCATGCATTTGGGGGCACTATGACATGCAGCATGCATTTGGGGCCCCCATGACATGCGGCATGCATGTGGGACCCCTATGACATGCGGCATGCATTTGGGGGGCCATAACATGCGGCATGCACGTGGGGGCCCCATGACATGCGGCATACATTTGTGACCCCCGTGACATGAGGCATGCACGTGGGGCCCCCATGACATGCGGCAAGCACGTGGGGGCCCAATGACATGCAGCATGTACGTGGCGCCCCCATGACATGCGGAATGCACGTGAGGCCCCCATGACATGAGGAATGCCTGCGGGGCCCCAATGACATGCGGCATGCACGTGGGGCCCTCATGACATGCAGCATGAATTTGGGGCCACTATGACATGCGGCATGCATGTGGGGCCCCCATGAAATGTGGCATGCATGTGGGGCCCCATGATATGCGGCATGCAGTTGGGGACCCCAATACATGCGGCATGCACGTTGGGGCCCCATGACATGCGGCATGCATTTGGGCCCCATGACATGCAGCATGCACGTGGGGCCCCATGACATGCGGAATGCCTGCGGGGCCCCAATGACATGTGGCATGCATTTGGGGCCCCCAATATATGCATCATGCACGTGGGGCCCGCATGATATGTGGCATGCATTTGGGGACCCCATGACTTGAGCCATGCATTTGGGGCCCCCATGACATGCGGCATGCACGTGGGCCCCTCATGACATGCAGCATGCATTTGGGGCCCCCGTGACATGTGGCATGCATGTAGGCCCCCATGAAATGCGCCATGCATGTGGGGCCCCTATGACATGCGGCATGCATTTGTGGGCCCCAATACATGCAGCATGCACATGGGGGCCCCCATGACATGCTGCATGCATTTGGGGCCCCCATGACATGCGTCATGCATTTGGGCCCCCATGACATGAGTCATGCATTTGGGGCCACCATGACATGCGGCATGCATGTAGGGCCCCCATGAAATGTGCCATGCATGTGAATCCTCCATCACATGCGGCATGCACGTGGGGCCCCCATGACATGCGGCATGCATTTGGGGCCCCAATGACATGCGGAATGCCTGCGGGGCCCCCATGACATGCGGCATGCAGGCGGGGCCCTCATGACATGCGGCATGCATTTGGGGCCTCCATGACATGTGGCATGCATGTGGGTCCCCATGACATGCGGCATGCATGTGGGGCCCCCATGACATGCGGCATGCATTTGGGCCCCCATGACATGCGGCATGCATTTGGGGCCTGCACAACATGCTGCATGCATTTGGGGTACCTGAGACATGTGGCATGCACATGGGGCCCCCATAACATGCTGCATGCATTTGGGGTGCCCGAGACATGCGGCATGCACGTGGGGCCCCAATGACATGCGGCATGCATGTGGGGCCCTCATGACATGCGGCATTCATGTGGGGCCCCCATGATATGTGGCATGCATGTGGGACCCCCATGATATGTGGCATGCATTTCGGGCCCCCATGACATGCGGAATGCATGTAGGGCCCCCATGAAATGCGCCATGCATGTGGGGCCCCTATGACATGCGGCATGCATTTGTGAGCCCCAAGACATGCGGCATGCACCTGGGGCCCCCATGACAATGTGCATGCGTTTGGGGACCCCATGATATGCGGCATGCATTTGGGGCCCCCATGACTTGAGGCATGCATTTGGGGCCCCCATGACATGTGGCATGCATGTAGGGCCCCCATGAAATGCGCCATGCATGTGGGGCCCCTCTGACATGCGGCATGCATTTGTGAGCACCAAGACATGCGGCATGCACGTGGGGCCCCCATGACATGCTGCATGCATTTGAATCCCCCATTACATGCGCCATGCATGTGGGGCCCCCATGACATGCTCCATGCATGTGGGGCCCCTATGACATGAGGCATGGATTTGGGGGGCCCCATGACATGCAGCATGCACGTGGGGCCCCCATGATATGCGGCATACATTTGTGGCCCCCGTGTCATGAGGCATGCACGTGGGGCCCCCATGACATGCGGCAAGCACGTGGGGCCCCAATGACATGCAGCATTCACGTGGGACCGCCATAACATGCGGAATGCACGTGAGGCCCCCATGACATGCGGAATGCCTGCGGGGCCCCGATGACATGCGGCATGCACGCTGGGCCCCCATGACATGCGTCATGCATTTATGGCCCCCATAACATGCGGCAAGCATTTGGGCCACCATGTTATGCGCCATGCATTTGGGGCCCCCATGACTTGAGGCATGCATTTGGGGCCCAGATGACATGCAGCATGCATGTGGGGCCCCCATGACATGCGGCATGCATTTGGGGCCTGCATGACATGCTGCATGCATTTGGGGTACCTGAGACATGCGGCATGCACGTGGGGCCCCTATGACATGCAGCATGCATTTGGGGCCCCCATTATATGCGGCATGCATGTAGGGCCCCCATGAAATGTGCCATGCATGTGGGGCCCCTATGACATGCGGCATGCATTTGTGAGCCCCAAGACATGCGGCATGCACGTGGGGCCCCCATGACATGCTGCATGCATTTGGGGTCCCCGAGACATGCGGCATGCACGTGGGGCCCCTATGACATGCCGCATGCATTTGGGGCCCCCATGACATGCGGCATGCACCTGGGACCCCCATGACATGAGTCATGCATTTGGGGCCGCCATGACATGCGGAATGCATTTGGGGCCCCCATGACATGCGGCATGTATTTGGGTCCCCCATGAAATGCGACTTGCATGTGGGGCCCCCATGACATGCGGCATGCATTTGGGGCCCCCATGACATGCGGCATGCATTTGGGCCCCCATGACATGAGTCATGCATTTGGGGCCACCATGACATGCGGCATGCATTTGGGGCCCCCATGACATGCGGCATGCATTTGGGTCCCCCATAAAATGCGGCATGCATGTGGGGGCCCCATGACATGCGGCATGCATTTGGGGCCCTCATGACATGCGTCATGCATTTGGGGCCCCCATGACATGCGGCATGCATGTAGGGCCCCCATGAAATGTGCCATGCATGTGAATCCTCCATCACATGCGGCATGCATGTGGGGCCCCCATGACATGCGGCATGCACCTGGGGCCCCCATGACAATGTGCATGCGTTTGGGGACCCCATGATATGCGGCATGCATTTGGGGCCCCCATGACTTGAGGCATGCATTTGGGGCCCCCATGACATGTGGCATGCATGTAGGGCCCCCATGAAATGCGCCATGCATGTGGGGCCCCTCTGACATGCGGCATGCATTTGTGAGCACCAAGACATGCGGCATGCACGTGGGGCCCCCATGACATGCTGCATGCATTTGAATCCCCCATTACATGCGCCATGCATGTGGGGCCCCCATGACATGCTCCATGCATGTGGGGCCCCTATGACATGAGGCATGGATTTGGGGGGCCCCATGACATGCAGCATGCACGTGGGGCCCCCATGATATGCGGCATACATTTGTGGCCCCCGTGTCATGAGGCATGCACGTGGGGCCCCCATGACATGCGGCAAGCACGTGGGGCCCCAATGACATGCAGCATTCACGTGGGACCGCCATAACATGCGGAATGCACGTGAGGCCCCCATGACATGCGGAATGCCTGCGGGGCCCCGATGACATGCGGCATGCACGCTGGGCCCCCATGACATGCGTCATGCATTTATGGCCCCCATAACATGCGGCAAGCATTTGGGCCACCATGTTATGCGGCATGCATTTGGGGCCCCCATGACTTGAGGCATGCATTTGGGGCCCCGATGACATGCAGCATGCATGTGGGGCCCCCATGACATGCGGCATGCATTTGGGGCCTGCATAACATGCTGCATGCATTTGGGGTACCTGAGACATGCGGCATGCACGTGGGGCCCCTATGACATGCCGCATGCATTTGGGGCCCCCATTATATGCGGCATGCATGTAGGGCCCCCATGAAATGTGCCATGCATGTGGGGCCCCTATGACATGCGGCATGCATTTGTGAGCCCCAAGACATGCGGCATGCACGTGGGGCCCCCATGACATGCTGCATGCATTTGGGGTGCCCGAGACATGTGGCATGCACGTGGGGCCCCTATGACATGCCGCATGCATTTGGGGCCCCCATGACATGCGGCATGCACCTGGGACCCCCATGACATGAGTCATGCATGTGGGGCCCCCATGACATGCGGCATGCATGTGGGGCCCTCATGACATGCGGCATGCATTTGGGGCCCCCATTATATGCGGCATGCATGTGGGGCCCCCATGATATGTGGCATGCATTTGGGGCCCCTATGACATGCCGCATGCATTTGGGGCCCCCATTATATGCGGCATGCATGTAGGGCCCCCATGAAATGTGCCATGCATGTGGGACCCCAATGACATGCGGCATGCATTTGAATCCCCCATTACATGCGGCATGCATGTGGGGCCCAAATGCTTGCCGCATGTCATGGGGGCCTCCATGACATGCGGCATGCATGTGGGGCCCCATGACATGTGCCATGCATGTGGGGCCCCTATGACATGCGGCATGCATTTGGGGCCCCGATGACATGCGGCATGCATGTGGGGCACCCATGACTTGCGGCATGAATTTGAGGGCCCCATTATATGCGGCATGCACGTGGAGCCCCCATGACATGCGGCATGCATTTGGGGCCCCCATGATATGCGGCATGCATATGGGTCCCCCATGACATGTGGCATGGATTTGGGGCCCCCATGACATACGGCATGCATTTGGGTCCCCCATGAAATGTGCCATGCATGTGGGGCCCCCATGACATACGGCATGCATTTGGGTCCCCCATGAAATGTGCCATGCATGTGGGGCCCCCATGACATGCGGCATGCATTTGTGGGCCCCAAGACATGCTGCATGCATTTGGGGGCCCCCATGACATGCAGTATGCACGTGGGGCCCCCATGACATGCGGCATGCATTTGGGGCCCCCATGACATGCGGCATGCATTTGGGGACCCCATGACATGCGGCATGCATGTGGGGGCCCCATGACATGCGGCATGCATGTGGGGCCCCAATTACATGCGACATGCATTTGGGGCCCCCATGACTTGAGGCATGCATTTGGGGCCCCCATGACATGCGGCATGCATGTGGGACCCCAATGACATGCGACATGCATTTGAATCCCCCATTACATGCGGCATGCATGTGGGGCCCAAATGCTTGCCGCATGTCATGGGGGCCTCCATGACATGCGGCATGCATGTGGGGCCCCATGACATGTGCCATGCATGTGGGGCCCCTATGACATGCGGCATGCATTTGGGGCCCCGATGACATGCGGCATGCATGTGGGGCCCCTATGACATGCGGCATGCATTTGGGGCCCCGATGACATGCGGCATGCATGTGGGGCACCCATGACTTGCGGCATGAATTTGGGGCCACACATGCGGCATGCATGTGGGGCCCCCATGACATGAGGAATGCCTGCGGGGCCCCAATGACATGCGGCATGCATGCATTTGGGTCCATGAAATGCGGCATGCATGTGGGGCCCCCATGACATGTGGCATGCATGTGGGGCCCCATGATATGCGGCATGCAGTTGGGGACCCCAATACATGCGGCATGCACGTTGGGGCCCCATGACATGCGGCATGCATTTGGGGCCCCCAATATATGCATCATGCACTTGGGGCCCCCATGATATGTGGCATGCATTTGGGGCCCCCATGACTTGAGCCATGCATTTGGGGCCCCCATGACATGCGGCATGCACGTGGCCCCTCATGACATGCAGCATGCATTTGGGGCCCCCATGACATGCGGCATGCATGTAGGCCCCCATGAAATGCGCCATGCATGTGTGGCCCCTATGACATGCGGCATGCATTTGTGGGCCCCAATACATGCAGCATGCACGTGGGGCCCCCATGACATGCTGCATGCATTTGGGGCCCCCATGACATGCGGCATGCATTTGGGGGCCCCATGACATGCGGAATGCACGTGGGGCCCCTATGACATGCGACATGAATTTGGGAGCCCCATTACATGCGGCCTGCACATGGAGCCCCCATGACATGCGTCATGCATTTGGGCCCCCATGACATGAGTCATGCATTTGGGGCCACCATGACATGCGGCATGCATGTGGGGCCCCCATGACATGCGGCATGCATTTGGGCCCCCATGACATGCGGCATGCATTTGGGGCCTGCACAACATGCTGCATGCATTTGGGGTACCTGAGACATGTGGCATGCACATGGGGCCCCCACAACATGATGCATGCATGCGGGGCCCTCATGACATGCGGCATTCATGTGGGGTCCCCATGATATGTGGCATGCATGTGGGACCCCCATGATATGTGGCATGCATTTGGGGCCCCCATGACATGCGGAATGCATGTAGGGCCCCCATGAAATGTGCAATGCATGTGGGGCCCTATGACATGCGGCATGCATTTGTGAGCCCCAAGACATGCGGCATGCCCCTGGGGCCCCCATGACAATGTGCATGCGTTTGGGGACCCCATGATATGTGGCATGCATTTGGGGCCCCCATGACATGCGGCATGCATGTGGGTCCCCCATGACATGTAGCATGGATTTGGGGCCCCCATGACATACGGCATGCATTTGGGTCCCCCATGAAATGTGCCATGCATGTGGGGCCCCTATGACATGCGGCATGCATTTGTGGGCCCCAAGACATGCTGCATGCATTTGGGGGGCCCCCATGACATGCGGCATGCACGTTGGGCCCCCATGACATGTGGCATGCACGTGGGGCCCCTATGACATGTGGCATGCACGTGGGGCCCTCATGACATGCAGCATGAATTTGGGGCCACTATGACATGCAGCATGCATTTGGGGCCCCCATGACATGCGGCATGCATGTGGGACCCCTATGACATGCGGCATGCATTTGGGGGGCCATAACATGCGGCATGCACGTTTGGGCCCCATGACATGCGGCATACATTTGTGACCCCCGTGACATGAGGCATGCACGTGGGGCCCCCATGACATGCGGCAAGCACGTGGGGGCCCAATGACATGCAGCATGTACGTGGCGCCCCCATGACATGCGGAATGCACGTGAGGCCCCCATGACATGAGCAATGCCTGCGGGGCCCCAATGACATGCGGCATGCACGTGGGGCCCTCATGACATGCAGCATGAATTTGGGGCCACTATGACATGCGGCATGCATGTGGGGCCCCCATGACATGTGGCATGCATGTGGGGCCCCATGATATGCGACATGCAGTTGGGGACCCCAATACATGCGGCATGCACGTTGGGGCCCCATGACATGCGGCATGCATTTGGGCCCCATGACATGCAGCATGCACGTGGGGCCCCATGACATGCGGAATGCCTGCGGGGCCCCAATGACATGTGGCATGCATTTGGGGCCCCCAATATATGCATCATGCACGTGGGGCCCGCATGATATGTGGCATGCATTTGGGGACCCCATGACTTGAGCCATGCATTTGGGGCCCCCATGACATGCGGCATGCACGTGGGCCCCTCATGACATGCAGCATGCATTTGGGGCCCCGTGACATGTGGCATGCATGTAGGCCCCCATGAAATGCGCCATGCATGTGGGGCCCCTATGACATGCGGCATGCATTTGTGGGCGCCAATACATGCAGCATGCACATGGGGGCCCCCATGACATGCTGCATGCATTTGGGGCCCCCATGACATGCGTCATGCATTTGGGCCCCCATGACATGAGTCATGTATTTGGGGCCACCATGACATGCGGCATGCATTTGGGGCCCCCATGACATGCGGCATGCATTTGGGTCCCCCATGAAATGCGGCATGCATGTGGGGCCCCCATGACATGCGGCATGCATTTGGGGCCCTCATGACATGCGTCATGCATTTGGGGGCCCCATGACATGCGGCATGCATGTAGGGCCCCCATGAAATGTGCCATGCATGTGAATCCTCCATCACATGCGGCATGCACGTGGGGCCCCCATGACATGCGGCATGCATTTGGGGCCCCAATGACATGCGGAATGCCTGCGGGGCCCCCATGACATGCGGCATGCAGGCGGGGCCCTCATGACATGCGGCATGCATTTGGGGCCTCCATGACATGTGGCATGCATGTGGGTCCCCATGACATGCGGCATGCATGTGGGGCCCCCATGACATGCGGCATGCATTTGGGCCCCCATGACATGCGGCATGCATTTGGGACCTGCACAACATGCTGCATGCATTTGGGGTACCTGAGACATGTGGCATGCACATGGGGCCCCCATAACATGCTGCATGCATTTGGGGTGCCCGAGACATGCGGCATGCACGTGGGGCCCCAATGACATGCGGCATGCATGCGGGGCCCTCATGACATGCGGCATTCATGTGGGGCCCCCATGATATGTGGCATGCATGTGGGACCCCCATGATATGTGGCATGCATTTGGGGCCCCCATGACATGCGGAATGCATGTAGGGCCCCCATGAAATGCGCCATGCATGTGGGGCCCCTATGACATGCGGCATGCATTTGTGAGCCCCAAGACATGCGGCATGCACCTGGGGCCCCCATGACAATGTGCATGCGTTTGGGGACCCCATGATATGCGGCATGCATTTGGGGCCCCCATGACTTGAGGCATGCATTTGGGGCCCCCATGACATGTGGCATGCATGTAGGGCCCCCCATGAAATGCGCCATGCATGTGGGGCCCCTCTGACATGCGGCATGCATTTGTGAGCACCAAGACATGCGGCATGCACGTGGGGCCCCCATGACATGCTGCATGCATTTGAATCCCCCATTACATGCGCCATGCATGTGTGGCCCCCATGACATGCTCCATGCATGTGGGGCCCCTATGACATGAGGCATGGATTTGGGGGGCCCCATGACATGCAGCATGCACGTGGGGCCCCCATGATATGCGGCATACATTTGTGGCCCCCGTGTCATGAGGCATGCACGTGGGGCCCCCATGACATGCGGCAAGCATTTGTGAGCCCCAAGACATGCGGCATGCACCTGGGGCCCCCATGACAATGTGCATGCGTTTGGGGACCCCATGATATGCGGCATGCATTTGGGGCCCCCATGACATGCGGCATGCATTTGGGGCCCCCATGATATGCGGCATGCATGTGGGTCCCCCATGACATGTGGCATGGATTTGGGGCCCCCATGACATACGGCATGCATTTGGGTCCCCCATGAAATGTGCCATGCATGTGGGGCCCCTATGACATGCGGCACGCATTTGTGGGCCCCAAGACATGCTGCATGCATTTGGGGGCCCCCATGACATGCGGCATGCACGTGGGGCCCCCATGACATGCGGCATGCACGTGGGGCCCCTATGACATGCGGCATGCACGTGGGGCCCTCATGACATGCAGCATGCATTTGGGGCCACTATGACATGCAGCATGCATTTGGGGCCCCCATGACATGCGGCATGCATTTGGGGGGCCATGACATGCGGCATGCACGTGGGGCCCCCATGACATGCGGCATACATTTGTGACCCCCGTGACATGAGGCATGCACGTGGGGCCCCCATGACATGCGGCAAGCACGTGGGGCCCAATGACATGCAGCATGTACGTGGCGCCCCCATGACATGCGGAATGCACGTGAGGCCCCCATGACATGAGGAATGCCTGCGGGGCCCCAATGACATGCGGCATGCATGCATTTGGGTCCATGAAATGCGGCATGCATGTGGGGCCCCCATGACATGTGGCATGCATGTGGGGCCCCATGATATGCGGCATGCAGTTGGGGACCCCAATACATGCGGCATGCACGTTGGGGCCCCATGACATGCGGCATGCATTTGGGCCCCATGACATGCAGCATGCACGTGGGGCCCCATGACATGCGGAATGCCTGCGGGGCCCCAATGACATGTGGCATGCATTTGGGGCCCCCAATATATGCATCATGCACTTGGGGCCCCCATGATATGTGGCATGCATTTGGGGCCCCCATGACTTGAGCCATGCATTTGGGGCCCCCATGACATGCGGCATGCACGTGGCCCCTCATGACATGCAGCATGCATTTGGGGCCCCCATGACATGCGGCATGCATGTAGGCCCCATGAAATGCGCCATGCATGTGTGGCCCCTATGACATGCGGCATGCATTTGTGGGCCCCAATACATGCAGCATGCACGTGGGGCCCCCATGACATGCTGCATGCATTTGGGGCCCCCATGACATGCGGCATGCATTTGGGGGCCCCATGACATGCGGAATGCACGTGGGGCCCCTATGACATGCGACATGAATTTGGGAGCCCCATTACATGCGGCCTGCACATGGAGCCCCCATGACATGCGTCATGCATTTGGGCCCCCATGACATGAGTCATGCATTTGGGGCCACCATGACATGCGGCATGCATGTGGGGCCCCCATGACATGCGGCATGCATTTGGGCCCCCATGACATGCGGCATGCATTTGGGGCCTGCACAACATGCTGCATGCATTTGGGGTACCTGAGACATGTGGCATGCACATGGGGCCCCCATAACATGCTGCATGCATGCGGGGCCCTCATGACATGCGGCATTCATGTGGGGTCCCCATGATATGTGGCATGCATGTGGGACCCCCATGATATGTGGCATGCATTTGGGGCCCCCATGACATGCGGAATGCATGTAGGGCCCCCATGAAATGCGCCATGCATGTGGGGCCCCTATGACATGCGGCATGCATTTGTGAGCCCCAAGACATGTGGCATGCCCCTGGGGCCCCCATGACAATGTGCATGCGTTTGGGGACCCCATGATATGTGGCATGCATTTGGGGCCCCCATGACATGCGGCATGCATTTGGGGCCCCCATGATATGCGGCATGCATGTGGGTCCCCCATGACATGTAGCATAGATTTGGGGCCCCCATGACATACGGCATGCATTTGGGTCCCCCATGAAATGTGCCATGCATGTGGGGCCCCTATGACATGCGGCATGCATTTGTGGGCCCCAAGACATGCTGCATGCATTTGGGGGCCCCCATGACATGCGGCATGCACGTTGGGCCCCCATGACATGCGGCATGCACGTGGGGCCCCTATGACATGCGGCATGCACGTGGGGCCCTCATGACATGCAGCATGAATTTGGGGGCACTATGACATGCAGCATGCATTTGGGGCCCCCATGACATGCGGCATGCATGTGGGACCCCTATGACATGCGGCATGCATTTGGGGGGCCATAACATGCGGCATGCACGTGGGGGCCCCATGACATGCGGCATACATTTGTGACCCCCGTGACATGAGGCATGCACGTGGGGCCCCCATGACATGCGGCAAGCACGTGGGGGCCCAATGACATGCAGCATGTACGTGGCGCCCCCATGACATGCGGAATGCACGTGAGGCCCCCATGACATGAGGAATGCCTGCGGGGCCCCAATGACATGCGGCATGCACGTGGGGCCCTCATGACATGCAGCATGAATTTGGGGCCACTATGACATGCGGCATGCATGTGGGGCCCCCATGACATGTGGCATGCATGTGGGGCCCCATGATATGCGGCATGCAGTTGGGGACCCCAATACATGCGGCATGCACGTTGGGGCCCCATGACATGCGGCATGCATTTGGGCCCCATGACATGCAGCATGCACGTGGGGCCCCATGACATGCGGAATGCCTGCGGGGCCCCAATGACATGTGGCATGCATTTGGGGCCCCCAATATATGCATCATGCACGTGGGGCCCGCATGATATGTAGCATGCATTTGGGGACCCCATGACTTGAGCCATGCATTTGGGGCCCCCATGACATGCGGCATGCACGTGGGCCCCTCATGACATGCAGCATGCATTTGGGGCCCCCGTGACATGTGGCATGCATGTAGGCCCCCATGAAATGCGCCATGCATGTGGGGCCCCTATGACATGCGGCATGCATTTGTGGGCCCCAATACATGCAGCATGCACATGGGGGCCCCCATGACATGCTGCATGCATTTGGGGCCCCCATGACATGCGTCATGCATTTGGGCCCCCATGACATGAGTCATGCATTTGGGGCCACCATGACATGCGGCATGCATGTAGGGCCCCCATGAAATGTGCCATGCATGTGAATCCTCCATCACATGCGGCATGCACGTGGGGCCCCCATGACATGCGGCATGCATTTGGGGCCCCAATGACATGCGGAATGCCTGCGGGGCCCCCATGACATGCGGCATGCAGGCGGGGCCCTCATGACATGCGGCATGCATTTGGGGCCTCCATGACATGTGGCATGCATGTGGGTCCCCATGACATGCGGCATGCATGTGGGGCCCCCATGACATGAGGCATGCATTTGGGCCCCCATGACATGCGGCATGCATTTGGGGCCTGCACAACATGCTGCATGCATTTGGGGTACCTGAGACATGTGGCATGCACATGGGGCCCCCATAACATGCTGCATGCATTTGGGGTGCCCGAGACATGCGGCATGCACGTGGGGCCCCAATGACATGCGGCATGCATGTGGGGCCCTCATGACATGCGGCATTCATGTGGGGCCCCCATGATATGTGGCATGCATGTGGGACCCCCATGATATGTGGCATGCATTTCGGGCCCCCATGACATGCGGAATGCATGTAGGGCCCCCATGAAATGCGCCATGCATGTGGGGCCCCTATGACATGCGGCATGCATTTGTGAGCCCCAAGACATGCGGCATGCACCTGGGGCCCCCATGACAATGTGCATGCGTTTGGGGACCCCATGATATGCGGCATGCATTTGGGGCCCCCATGACTTGAGGCATGCATTTGGGGCCCGCATGACATGTGGCATGCATGTAGGGCCCCCATGAAATGCGCCATGCATGTGGGGCCCCTCTGACATGCGGCATGCATTTGTGAGCACCAAGACATGCGGCATGCACGTGGGGCCCCCATGACATGCTGCATGCATTTGAATCCCCCACTACATGCGCCATGCATGTGGGGCCCCCATGACATGCTCCATGCATGTGGGGCCCCTATGACATGAGGCATGGATTTGGGGGGCCCCATGACATGCAGCATGCACGTGGGGCCCCCATGATATGCGGCATACATTTGTGGCCCCCGTGTCATGAGGCATGCACGTGGGGCCCCCATGACATGCGGCAAGCACGTGGGGCCCCAATGACATGCAGCATTCACGTGGGACCGCCATAACATGCGGAATGCACGTGAGGCCCCCATGACATGCGGAATGCCTGCGGGGCCCCGATGACATGCGGCATGCACGCTGGGCCCCCATGACATGCGTCATGCATTTATGGCCCCCATAACATGCGGCAAGCATTTGGGCCACCATGTTATGCGCCATGCATTTGGGGCCCCCATGACTTGAGGCATGCATTTGGGGCCCCGATGACATGCAGCATGCATGTGGGGCCCCCATGACATGCGGCATGCATTTGGGGCCTGCATGACATGCTGCATGCATTTGGGGTACCTGAGACATGCGGCATGCACGTGGGGCCCCTATGACATGCAGCATGCATTTGGGGCCCCCATTATATGCGGCATGCATGTAGGGCCCCCATGAAATGTGCCATGCATGTGGGGCCCCTATGACATGCGGCATGCATTTGTGAGCCCCAAGACATGCGGCATGCACGTGGGGCCCCCATGACATGCTGCATGCATTTGGGGTCCCCGAGACATGCGGCATGCACGTGGGGCCCCTATGACATGCCGCATGCATTTGGGGCCCCCATGACATGCGGCATGCACCTGGGACCCCCATGACATGAGTCATGCATTTGGGGCCGCCATGACATGCGGAATGCATTTGGGGCCCCCATGACATGCGGCATGTATTTGGGTCCCCCATAAAATGCGGCATGCATGTGGGGGCCCCATGACATGCGGCATGCATTTGGGGCCCTCATGACATGCGTCATGCATTTGGGGCCCCCATGACATGCGGCATGCATGTAGGGCCCCCATGAAATGTGCCATGCATGTGAATCCTCCATCACATGCGGCATGCATGTGGGGCCCCCATGACATGCGGCATGCACCTGGGGCCCCCATGACAATGTGCATGCGTTTGGGGACCCCATGATATGCGGCATGCATTTGGGGCCCCCATGACTTGAGGCATGCATTTGGGGCCCCCATGACATGTGGCATGCATGTAGGGCCCCCATGAAATGCGACTTGCATGTGGGGCCCCCATGACATGCGGCATGCATTTGGGGCCCCCATGACATGCGGCATGCATTTGGGCCCCCATGACATGAGTCATGCATTTGGGGCCACCATGACATGCGGCATGCATTTGGGGCCCCCATGACATGCGGCATGCATTTGGGTCCCCCATAAAATGCGGCATGCATGTGGGGGCCCCATGACATGCGGCATGCATTTGGGGCCCTCATGACATGCGTCATGCATTTGGGGCCCCCATGACATGCGGCATGCATGTAGGGCCCCCATGAAATGTGCCATGCATGTGAATCCTCCATCACATGCGGCATGCATGTGGGGCCCCCATGACATGCGGCATGCACCTGGGGCCCCCATGACAATGTGCATGCGTTTGGGGACCCCATGATATGCGGCATGCATTTGGGGCCCCCATGACTTGAGGCATGCATTTGGGGCCCCCATGACATGTGGCATGCATGTAGGGCCCCCATGAAATGCGCCATGCATGTGGGGCCCCTCTGACATGCGGCATGCATTTGTGAGCACCAAGACATGCGGCATGCACGTGGGGCCCCCATGACATGCTGCATGCATTTGAATCCCCCATTACATGCGCCATGCATGTGGGGCCCCCATGACATGCTCCATGCATGTGGGGCCCCTATGACATGAGGCATGGATTTGGGGGGCCCCATGACATGCAGCATGCACGTGGGGCCCCCATGAAATGTGCCATGCATGTGGGGCCCCTATGACATGCGGCATGCATTTGTGAGCCCCAAGACATGCGGCATGCACGTGGGGCCCCCATGACATGCTGCATGCATTTGGGGTGCCCGAGACATGTGGCATGCACGTGGGGCCCCTATGACATGCCGCATGCATTTGGGGCCCCCATGACATGCGGCATGCACCTGGGACCCCCATGACATGAGTCATGCATGTGGGGCCCCCATGACATGCGGCATGCATGTGGGGCCCTCATGACATGCGGCATGCATTTGGGGCCCCCATTATATGCGGCATGCATGTGGGGCCCCCATGATATGTGGCATGCATTTGGGGCCCCTATGACATGCCGCATGCATTTGGGGCCCCCATTATATGCGGCATGCATGTAGGGCCCCCATGAAATGTGCCATGCATGTGGGACCCCAATGACATGCGGCATGCATTTGAATCCCCCATTACATGCGGCATGCATGTGGGGCCCAAATGCTTGCCGCATGTCATGGGGGCCTCCATGACATGCGGCATGCATGTGGGGCCCCATGACATGTGCCATGCATGTGGGGCCCCTATGACATGCGGCATGCATTTGGGGCCCCGATGACATGCGGCATGCATGTGGGGCACCCATGACTTGCGGCATGAATTTGAGGGCCCCATTATATGCGGCATGCACGTGGAGCCCCCATGACATGCGGCATGCATTTGGGGCCCCCATGATATGCGGCATGCATATGGGTCCCCCATGACATGTGGCATGGATTTGGGGCCCCCATGACATACGGCATGCATTTGGGTCCCCCATGAAATGTGCCATGCATGTGGGGCCCCCATGACATACGGCATGCATTTGGGTCCCCCATGAAATGTGCCATGCATGTGGGGCCCCCATGACATGTGGCATGCATTTGTGGGCCCCAAGACATGCTGCATGCATTTGGGGGCCCCCATGACATGCAGTATGCACGTGGGGCCCCCATGACATGCGGCATGCATTTGGGGCCCCCATGACATGCGGCATGCATTTGGGGACCCCATGACATGCGGCATGCATGTGGGGGCCCCATGACATGCGGCATGCATGTGGGGCCCCAATTACATGCGACATGCATTTGGGGCCCCCATGACTTGAGGCATGCATTTGGGGCCCCCATGACATGCGGCATGCATGTGGGACCCCAATGACATGCGACATGCATTTGAATCCCCCATTACATGCGGCATGCATGTGGGGCCCAAATGCTTGCCGCATGTCATGGGGGCCTCCATGACATGCGGCATGCATGTGGGGCCCCATGACATGTGCCATGCATGTGGGGCCCCTATGACATGCGGCATGCATTTGGGGCCCCGATGACATGCGGCATGCATGTGGGGCCCCTATGACATGCGGCATGCATTTGGGGCCCCGATGACATGCGGCATGCATGTGGGGCACCCATGACTTGCGGCATGAATTTGGGGCCACACATGCGGCATGCATGTGGGGCCCCCATGACATGAGGAATGCCTGCGGGGCCCCAATGACATGCGGCATGCATGCATTTGGGTCCATGAAATGCGGCATGCATGTGGGGCCCCCATGACATGTGGCATGCATGTGGGGCCCCATGATATGCGGCATGCAGTTGGGGACCCCAATACATGCGGCATGCACGTTGGGGCCCCATGACATGCGGCATGCATTTGGGGCCCCCAATATATGCATCATGCACTTGGGGCCCCCATGATATGTGGCATGCATTTGGGGCCACCATGACTTGAGCCATGCATTTGGGGCCCCCATGACATGCGGCATGCACGTGGCCCCTCATGACATGCAGCATGCATTTGGGGCCCCCATGACATGCGGCATGCATGTAGGCCCCCATGAAATGCGCCATGCATGTGTGGCCCCTATGACATGCGGCATGCATTTGTGGGCCCCAATACATGCAGCATGCACGTGGGGCCCCCATGACATGCTGCATGCATTTGGGGCCCCCATGACATGCGGCATGCATTTGGGGGCCCCATGACATGCGGAATGCACGTGGGGCCCCTATGACATGCGACATGAATTTGGGAGCCCCATTACATGCGGCCTGCACATGGAGCCCCCATGACATGCGTCATGCATTTGGGCCCCCATGACATGAGTCATGCATTTGGGGCCACCATGACATGCGGCATGCATGTGGGGCCCCCATGACATGCGGCATGCATTTGGGCCCCCATGACATGCGGCATGCATTTGGGGCCTGCACAACATGCTGCATGCATTTGGGGTACCTGAGACATGTGGCATGCACATGGGGCCCCCACAACATGATGCATGCATGCGGGGCCCTCATGACATGCGGCATTCATGTGGGGTCCCCATGATATGTGGCATGCATGTGGGACCCCCATGATATGTGGCATGCATTTGGGGCCCCCATGACATGCGGAATGCATGTAGGGCCCCCATGAAATGCGCAATGCATGTGGGGCCCTATGACATGCGGCATGCATTTGTGAGCCCCAAGACATGCGGCATGCCCCTGGGGCCCCCATGA
Source organism: Phyllobates terribilis (assembly GCF_046119375.1). NCBI lineage: Eukaryota > Metazoa > Chordata > Amphibia > Anura > Dendrobatidae > Phyllobates > Phyllobates terribilis. The sequence goes on from NW_027362763.1 coordinate 610,897,836, forward strand.
CAATGTGCATGCGTTTGGGGACCCCATGATATGTGGCATGCATTTGGGGCCCCCATGACATGCGGCATGCATGTGGGTCCCCCATGACATGTAGCATGGATTTGGGGCCCCCATGACATACGGCATGCATTTGGGTCCCCCATGAAATGTGCCATGCATGTGGGGCCCCTATGACATGCGGCATGCATTTGTGGGCCCCAAGACATGCTGCATGCATTTGGGGGGCCCCCATGACATGCGGCATGCACGTGGGGGCCCCATGACATGCGGCATACATTTGTGACCCCCGTGACATGAGGCATGCACGTGGGGCCCCCATGACATGCGGCAAGCACGTGGGGGCCCAATGACATGCAGCATGTACGTGGCGCCCCCATGACATGCGGAATGCACGTGAGGCCCCCATGACATGAGGAATGCCTGCGGGGCCCCAATGACATGCGGCATGCACGTGGGGCCCTCATGACATGCAGCATGAATTTGGGGCCACTATGACATGCGGCATGCATGTGGGGCCCCCATGACATGTGGCATGCATGTGGGGCCCCATGATATGCGGCATGCAGTTGGGGACCCCAATACATGCGGCATGCACGTTGGGGCCCCATGACATGCGGCATGCATTTGGGCCCCATGACATGCAGCATGCACGTGGGGCCCCATGACATGCGGAATGCCTGCGGGGCCCCAATGACATGTGGCATGCATTTGGGGCCCCCAATATATGCATCATGCACGTGGGGCCCGCATGATATGTGGCATGCATTTGGGGACCCCATGACTTGAGCCATGCATTTGGGGCCCCCATGACATGCGGCATGCACGTGGGCCCCTCATGACATGCAGCATGCATTTGGGGCCCCCGTGACATGTGGCATGCATGTAGGCCCCCATGAAATGCGCCATGCATGTGGGGCCCCTATGACATGCGGCATGCATTTGTGGGCCCCAATACATGCAGCATGCACATGGGGGCCCCCATGACATGCTGCATGCATTTGGGGCCCCCATGACATGCGTCATGCATTTGGGCCCCCATGACATGAGTCATGCATTTGGGGCCACCATGACATGCGGCATGCATGTAGGGCCCCCATGAAATGTGCCATGCATGTGAATCCTCCATCACATGCGGCATGCACGTGGGGCCCCCATGACATGCGGCATGCATTTGGGGCCCCAATGACATGCGGAATGCCTGCGGGGCCCCCATGACATGCGGCATGCAGGCGGGGCCCTCATGACATGCGGCATGCATTTGGGGCCTCCATGACATGTGGCATGCATGTGGGTCCCCATGACATGCGGCATGCATGTGGGGCCCCCATGACATGAGGCATGCATTTGGGCCCCCATGACATGCGGCATGCATTTGGGGCCTGCACAACATGCTGCATGCATTTGGGGTACCTGAGACATGTGGCATGCACATGGGGCCCCCATAACATGCTGCATGCATTTGGGTGCCCGAGACATGCGGCATGCACGTGGGGCCCCAATGACATGCGGCATGCATGTGGGGCCCTCATGACATGCGGCATTCATGTGGGGCCCCCATGATATGTGGCATGCATGTGGGACCCCCATGATATGTGGCATGCATTTCGGGCCCCCATGACATGCGGAATGCATGTAGGGCCCCCATGAAATGCGCCATGCATGTGGGGCCCCTATGACATGCGGCATGCATTTGTGAGCCCCAAGACATGCGGCATGCACCTGGGGCCCCCATGACAATGTGCATGCGTTTGGGGACCCCATGATATGCGGCATGCATTTGGGGCCCCCATGACTTGAGGCATGCATTTGGGGCCCCCATGACATGTGGCATGCATGTAGGGCCCCCATGAAATGCGCCATGCATGTGGGGCCCCTCTGACATGCGGCATGCATTTGTGAGCACCAAGACATGCGGCATGCACGTGGGGCCCCCATGACATGCTGCATGCATTTGAATCCCCCACTACATGCGCCATGCATGTGGGGCCCCCATGACATGCTCCATGCATGTGGGGCCCCTATGACATGAGGCATGGATTTGGGGGGCCCCATGACATGCAGCATGCACGTGGGGCCCCCATGATATGCGGCATACATTTGTGGCCCCCGTGTCATGAGGCATGCACGTGGGGCCCCCATGACATGCGGCAAGCACGTGGGGCCCCAATGACATGCAGCATTCACGTGGGACCGCCATAACATGCGGAATGCACGTGAGGCCCCCATGACATGCGGAATGCCTGCGGGGCCCCGATGACATGCGGCATGCACGCTGGGCCCCCATGACATGCGTCATGCATTTATGGCCCCCATAACATGCGGCAAGCATTTGGGCCACCATGTTATGCGCCATGCATTTGGGGCCCCCATGACTTGAGGCATGCATTTGGGGCCCCGATGACATGCAGCATGCATGTGGGGCCCCCATGACATGCGGCATGCATTTGGGGCCTGCATGACATGCTGCATGCATTTGGGGTACCTGAGACATGCGGCATGCACGTGGGGCCCCTATGACATGCAGCATGCATTTGGGGCCCCCATTATATGCGGCATGCATGTAGGGCCCCCATGAAATGTGCCATGCATGTGGGGCCCCTATGACATGCGGCATGCATTTGTGAGCCCCAAGACATGCGGCATGCACGTGGGGCCCCCATGACATGCTGCATGCATTTGGGGTCCCCGAGACATGCGGCATGCACGTGGGGCCCCTATGACATGCCGCATGCATTTGGGGCCCCCATGACATGCGGCATGCACCTGGGACCCCCATGACATGAGTCATGCATTTGGGGCCGCCATGACATGCGGAATGCATTTGGGGCCCCCATGACATGCGGCATGTATTTGGGTCCCCCATAAAATGCGGCATGCATGTGGGGGCCCCATGACATGCGGCATGCATTTGGGGCCCTCATGACATGCGTCATGCATTTGGGGCCCCCATGACATGCGGCATGCATGTAGGGCCCCCATGAAATGTGCCATGCATGTGAATCCTCCATCACATGCGGCATGCATGTGGGGCCCCCATGACATGCGGCATGCACCTGGGGCCCCCATGACAATGTGCATGCGTTTGGGGACCCCATGATATGCGGCATGCATTTGGGGCCCCCATGACTTGAGGCATGCATTTGGGGCCCCCATGACATGTGGCATGCATGTAGGGCCCCCATGAAATGCGACTTGCATGTGGGGCCCCCATGACATGCGGCATGCATTTGGGGCCCCCATGACATGCGGCATGCATTTGGGCCCCCATGACATGAGTCATGCATTTGGGGCCACCATGACATGCGGCATGCATTTGGGGCCCCCATGACATGCGGCATGCATTTGGGTCCCCCATAAAATGCGGCATGCATGTGGGGGCCCCATGACATGCGGCATGCATTTGGGGCCCTCATGACATGCGTCATGCATTTGGGGCCCCCATGACATGCGGCATGCATGTAGGGCCCCCATGAAATGTGCCATGCATGTGAATCCTCCATCACATGCGGCATGCATGTGGGGCCCCCATGACATGCGGCATGCACCTGGGGCCCCCATGACAATGTGCATGCGTTTGGGGACCCCATGATATGCGGCATGCATTTGGGGCCCCCATGACTTGAGGCATGCATTTGGGGCCCCCATGACATGTGGCATGCATGTAGGGCCCCCATGAAATGCGCCATGCATGTGGGGCCCCTCTGACATGCGGCATGCATTTGTGAGCACCAAGACATGCGGCATGCACGTGGGGCCCCCATGACATGCTGCATGCATTTGAATCCCCCATTACATGCGCCATGCATGTGGGGCCCCCATGACATGCTCCATGCATGTGGGGCCCCTATGACATGAGGCATGGATTTGGGGGGCCCCATGACATGCAGCATGCACGTGGGGCCCCCATGAAATGTGCCATGCATGTGGGGCCCCTATGACATGCGGCATGCATTTGTGAGCCCCAAGACATGCGGCATGCACGTGGGGCCCCCATGACATGCTGCATGCATTTGGGGTGCCCGAGACATGTGGCATGCACGTGGGGCCCCTATGACATGCCGCATGCATTTGGGGCCCCCATGACATGCGGCATGCACCTGGGACCCCCATGACATGAGTCATGCATGTGGGGCCCCCATGACATGCGGCATGCATGTGGGGCCCTCATGACATGCGGCATGCATTTGGGGCCCCCATTATATGCGGCATGCATGTGGGGCCCCCATGATATGTGGCATGCATTTGGGGCCCCTATGACATGCCGCATGCATTTGGGGCCCCCATTATATGCGGCATGCATGTAGGGCCCCCATGAAATGTGCCATGCATGTGGGACCCCAATGACATGCGGCATGCATTTGAATCCCCCATTACATGCGGCATGCATGTGGGGCCCAAATGCTTGCCGCATGTCATGGGGGCCTCCATGACATGCGGCATGCATGTGGGGCCCCATGACATGTGCCATGCATGTGGGGCCCCTATGACATGCGGCATGCATTTGGGGCCCCGATGACATGCGGCATGCATGTGGGGCACCCATGACTTGCGGCATGAATTTGAGGGCCCCGTTATATGCGGCATGCACGTGGAGCCCCCATGACATGCGGCATGCATTTGGGGCCCCCATGATATGCGGCATGCATATGGGTCCCCCATGACATGTGGCATGGATTTGGGGCCCCCATGACATACGGCATGCATTTGGGTCCCCCATGAAATGTGCCATGCATGTGGGGCCCCCATGACATACGGCATGCATTTGGGTCCCCCATGAAATGTGCCATGCATGTGGGGCCCCCATGACATGTGGCATGCATTTGTGGGCCCCAAGACATGCTGCATGCATTTGGGGGCCCCCATGACATGCAGTATGCACGTGGGGCCCCCATGACATGCGGCATGCATTTGGGGCCCCCATGACATGCGGCATGCATTTGGGGACCCCATGACATGCGGCATGCATGTGGGGGCCCCATGACATGCGGCATGCATGTGGGGCCCCAATTACATGCGACATGCATTTGGGGCCCCCATGACTTGAGGCATGCATTTGGGGCCCCCATGACATGCGGCATGCATGTGGGACCCCAATGACATGCGACATGCATTTGAATCCCCCATTACATGCGGCATGCATGTGGGGCCCAAATGCTTGCCGCATGTCATGGGGGCCTCCATGACATGCGGCATGCATGTGGGGCCCCATGACATGTGCCATGCATGTGGGGCCCCTATGACATGCGGCATGCATTTGGGGCCCCGATGACATGCGGCATGCATGTGGGGCCCCTATGACATGCGGCATGCATTTGGGGCCCCGATGACATGCGGCATGCATGTGGGGCACCCATGACTTGCGGCATGAATTTGGGGCCACACATGCGGCATGCATGTGGGGCCCCCATGACATGAGGAATGCCTGCGGGGCCCCAATGACATGCGGCATGCATGCATTTGGGTCCATGAAATGCGGCATGCATGTGGGGCCCCCATGACATGTGGCATGCATGTGGGGCCCCATGATATGCGGCATGCAGTTGGGGACCCCAATACATGCGGCATGCACGTTGGGGCCCCATGACATGCGGCATGCATTTGGGGCCCCCAATATATGCATCATGCACTTGGGGCCCCCATGATATGTGGCATGCATTTGGGGCCACCATGACTTGAGCCATGCATTTGGGGCCCCCATGACATGCGGCATGCACGTGGCCCCTCATGACATGCAGCATGCATTTGGGGCCCCCATGACATGCGGCATGCATGTAGGCCCCCATGAAATGCGCCATGCATGTGTGGCCCCTATGACATGCGGCATGCATTTGTGGGCCCCAATACATGCAGCATGCACGTGGGGCCCCCATGACATGCTGCATGCATTTGGGGCCCCCATGACATGCGGCATGCATTTGGGGGCCCCATGACATGCGGAATGCACGTGGGGCCCCTATGACATGCGACATGAATTTGGGAGCCCCATTACATGCGGCCTGCACATGGAGCCCCCATGACATGCGTCATGCATTTGGGCCCCCATGACATGAGTCATGCATTTGGGGCCACCATGATATGCGGCATGCATGTGGGGCCCCCATGACATGCGGCATGCATTTGGGCCCCCATGACATGCGGCATGCATTTGGGGCCTGCACAACATGCTGCATGCATTTGGGGTACCTGAGACATGTGGCATGCACATGGGGCCCCCACAACATGATGCATGCATGCGGGGCCCTCATGACATGCGGCATTCATGTGGGGTCCCCATGATATGTGGCATGCATGTGGGACCCCCATGATATGTGGCATGCATTTGGGGCCCCCATGACATGCGGAATGCATGTAGGGCCCCCATGAAATGCGCAATGCATGTGGGGCCCTATGACATGCGGCATGCATTTGTGAGCCCCAAGACATGCGGCATGCCCCTGGGGCCCCCATGACAATGTGCATGCGTTTGGGGACCCCATGATATGTGGCATGCATTTGGGGCCCCCATGACATGCGGCATGCATGTGGGTCCCCCATGACATGTAGCATGGATTTGGGGCCCCCATGACATACGGCATGCATTTGGGTCCCCCATGAAATGTGCCATGCATGTGGGGCCCCTATGACATGCGGCATGCATTTGTGGGCCCCAAGACATGCTGCATGCATTTGGGGGGCCCCCATGACATGCGGCATGCACGTGGGGGCCCCATGACATGCGGCATACATTTGTGACCCCCGTGACATGAGGCATGCACGTGGGGCCCCCATGACATGCGGCAAGCACGTGGGGGCCCAATGACATGCAGCATGTACGTGGCGCCCCCATGACATGCGGAATGCACGTGAGGCCCCCATGACATGAGGAATGCCTGCGGGGCCCCAATGACATGCGGCATGCACGTGGGGCCCTCATGACATGCAGCATGAATTTGGGGCCACTATGACATGCGGCATGCATGTGGGGCCCCCATGACATGTGGCATGCATGTGGGGCCCCATGATATGCGGCATGCAGTTGGGGACCCCAATACATGCGGCATGCACGTTGGGGCCCCATGACATGCGGCATGCATTTGGGCCCCATGACATGCAGCATGCACGTGGGGCCCCATGACATGCGGAATGCCTGCGGGGCCCCAATGACATGTGGCATGCATTTGGGGCCCCCAATATATGCATCATGCACGTGGGGCCCGCATGATATGTGGCATGCATTTGGGGACCCCATGACTTGAGCCATGCATTTGGGGCCCCCATGACATGCGGCATGCACGTGGGCCCCTCATGACATGCAGCATGCATTTGGGGCCCCCGTGACATGTGGCATGCATGTAGGCCCCCATGAAATGCGCCATGCATGTGGGGCCCCTATGACATGCGGCATGCATTTGTGGGCCCCAATACATGCAGCATGCACATGGGGGCCCCCATGACATGCTGCATGCATTTGGGGCCCCCATGACATGCGTCATGCATTTGGGCCCCCATGACATGAGTCATGCATTTGGGGCCACCATGACATGCGGCATGCATGTAGGGCCCCCATGAAATGTGCCATGCATGTGAATCCTCCATCACATGCGGCATGCACGTGGGGCCCCCATGACATGCGGCATGCATTTGGGGCCCCAATGACATGCGGAATGCCTGCGGGGCCCCCATGACATGCGGCATGCAGGCGGGGCCCTCATGACATGCGGCATGCATTTGGGGCCTCCATGACATGTGGCATGCATGTGGGTCCCCATGACATGCGGCATGCATGTGGGGCCCCCATGACATGAGGCATGCATTTGGGCCCCCATGACATGCGGCATGCATTTGGGGCCTGCACAACATGCTGCATGCATTTGGGGTACCTGAGACATGTGGCATGCACATGGGGCCCCCATAACATGCTGCATGCATTTGGGTGCCCGAGACATGCGGCATGCACGTGGGGCCCCCATGACATGCTGCATGCATTTGGGGTCCCCGAGACATGCGGCATGCACGTGGGGCCCCTATGACATGCCGCATGCATTTGGGGCCCCCATGACATGCGGCATGCACCTGGGACCCCCATGACATGAGTCATGCATTTGGGGCCGCCATGACATGCGGAATGCATTTGGGGCCCCCATGACATGCGGCATGTATTTGGGTCCCCCATAAAATGCGGCATGCATGTGGGGGCCCCATGACATGCGGCATGCATTTGGGGCCCTCATGACATGCGTCATGCATTTGGGGCCCCCATGACATGCGGCATGCATGTAGGGCCCCCATGAAATGTGCCATGCATGTGAATCCTCCATCACATGCGGCATGCATGTGGGGCCCCCATGACATGCGGCATGCACCTGGGGCCCCCATGACAATGTGCATGCGTTTGGGGACCCCATGATATGCGGCATGCATTTGGGGCCCCCATGACTTGAGGCATGCATTTGGGGCCCCCATGACATGTGGCATGCATGTAGGGCCCCCATGAAATGCGACTTGCATGTGGGGCCCCCATGACATGCGGCATGCATTTGGGGCCCCCATGACATGCGGCATGCATTTGGGCCCCCATGACATGAGTCATGCATTTGGGGCCACCATGACATGCGGCATGCATTTGGGGCCCCCATGACATGCGGCATGCATTTGGGTCCCCCATAAAATGCGGCATGCATGTGGGGGCCCCATGACATGCGGCATGCATTTGGGGCCCTCATGACATGCGTCATGCATTTGGGGCCCCCATGACATGCGGCATGCATGTAGGGCCCCCATGAAATGTGCCATGCATGTGAATCCTCCATCACATGCGGCATGCATGTGGGGCCCCCATGACATGCGGCATGCACCTGGGGCCCCCATGACAATGTGCATGCGTTTGGGGACCCCATGATATGCGGCATGCATTTGGGGCCCCCATGACTTGAGGCATGCATTTGGGGCCCCCATGACATGTGGCATGCATGTAGGGCCCCCATGAAATGCGCCATGCATGTGGGGCCCCTCTGACATGCGGCATGCATTTGTGAGCACCAAGACATGCGGCATGCACGTGGGGCCCCCATGACATGCTGCATGCATTTGAATCCCCCATTACATGCGCCATGCATGTGGGGCCCCCATGACATGCTCCATGCATGTGGGGCCCCTATGACATGAGGCATGGATTTGGGGGGCCCCATGACATGCAGCATGCACGTGGGGCCCCCATGAAATGTGCCATGCATGTGGGGCCCCTATGACATGCGGCATGCATTTGTGAGCCCCAAGACATGCGGCATGCACGTGGGGCCCCCATGACATGCTGCATGCATTTGGGGTGCCCGAGACATGTGGCATGCACGTGGGGCCCCTATGACATGCCGCATGCATTTGGGGCCCCCATGACATGCGGCATGCACCTGGGACCCCCATGACATGAGTCATGCATGTGGGGCCCCCATGACATGCGGCATGCATGTGGGGCCCTCATGACATGCGGCATGCATTTGGGGCCCCCATTATATGCGGCATGCATGTGGGGCCCCCATGATATGTGGCATGCATTTGGGGCCCCTATGACATGCCGCATGCATTTGGGGCCCCCATTATATGCGGCATGCATGTAGGGCCCCCATGAAATGTGCCATGCATGTGGGACCCCAATGACATGCGGCATGCATTTGAATCCCCCATTACATGCGGCATGCATGTGGGGCCCAAATGCTTGCCGCATGTCATGGGGGCCTCCATGACATGCGGCATGCATGTGGGGCCCCATGACATGTGCCATGCATGTGGGGCCCCTATGACATGCGGCATGCATTTGGGGCCCCGATGACATGCGGCATGCATTTGGGCCCCCATGACATGAGTCATGCATTTGGGGCCACCATGACATGCGGCATGCATGTGGGGCCCCCATGACATGCGGCATGCATTTGGGCCCCCATGACATGCGGCATGCATTTGGGGCCTGCACAACATGCTGCATGCATTTGGGGTACCTGAGACATGTGGCATGCACATGGGGCCCCCACAACATGATGCATGCATGCGGGGCCCTCATGACATGCGGCATTCATGTGGGGTCCCCATGATATGTGGCATGCATGTGGGACCCCCATGATATGTGGCATGCATTTGGGGCCCCCATGACATGCGGAATGCATGTAGGGCCCCCATGAAATGCGCAATGCATGTGGGGCCCTATGACATGCGGCATGCATTTGTGAGCCCCAAGACATGCGGCATGCCCCTGGGGCCCCCATGACAATGTGCATGCGTTTGGGGACCCCATGATATGTGGCATGCATTTGGGGCCCCCATGACATGCGGCATGCATGTGGGTCCCCCATGACATGTAGCATGGATTTGGGGCCCCCATGACATACGGCATGCATTTGGGTCCCCCATGAAATGTGCCATGCATGTGGGGCCCCTATGACATGCGGCATGCATTTGTGGGCCCCAAGACATGCTGCATGCATTTGGGGGGCCCCCATGACATGCGGCATGCACGTGGGGGCCCCATGACATGCGGCATACATTTGTGACCCCCGTGACATGAGGCATGCACGTGGGGCCCCCATGACATGCGGCAAGCACGTGGGGGCCCAATGACATGCAGCATGTACGTGGCGCCCCCATGACATGCGGAATGCACGTGAGGCCCCCATGACATGAGGAATGCCTGCGGGGCCCCAATGACATGCGGCATGCACGTGGGGCCCTCATGACATGCAGCATGAATTTGGGGCCACTATGACATGCGGCATGCATGTGGGGCCCCCATGACATGTGGCATGCATGTGGGGCCCCATGATATGCGGCATGCAGTTGGGGACCCCAATACATGCGGCATGCACGTTGGGGCCCCATGACATGCGGCATGCATTTGGGCCCCATGACATGCAGCATGCACGTGGGGCCCCATGACATGCGGAATGCCTGCGGGGCCCCAATGACATGTGGCATGCATTTGGGGCCCCCAATATATGCATCATGCACGTGGGGCCCGCATGATATGTGGCATGCATTTGGGGACCCCATGACTTGAGCCATGCATTTGGGGCCCCCATGACATGCGGCATGCACGTGGGCCCCTCATGACATGCAGCATGCATTTGGGGCCCCCGTGACATGTGGCATGCATGTAGGCCCCCATGAAATGCGCCATGCATGTGGGGCCCCTATGACATGCGGCATGCATTTGTGGGCCCCAATACATGCAGCATGCACATGGGGGCCCCCATGACATGCTGCATGCATTTGGGGCCCCCATGACATGCGTCATGCATTTGGGCCCCCATGACATGAGTCATGCATTTGGGGCCACCATGACATGCGGCATGCATGTAGGGCCCCCATGAAATGTGCCATGCATGTGAATCCTCCATCACATGCGGCATGCACGTGGGGCCCCCATGACATGCGGCATGCATTTGGGGCCCCAATGACATGCGGAATGCCTGCGGGGCCCCCATGACATGCGGCATGCAGGCGGGGCCCTCATGACATGCGGCATGCATTTGGGGCCTCCATGACATGTGGCATGCATGTGGGTCCCCATGACATGCGGCATGCATGTGGGGCCCCCATGACATGAGGCATGCATTTGGGCCCCCATGACATGCGGCATGCATTTGGGGCCTGCACAACATGCTGCATGCATTTGGGGTACCTGAGACATGTGGCATGCACATGGGGCCCCCATAACATGCTGCATGCATTTGGGGTACCTGAGACATGTGGCATGCACATGGGGCCCCCACAACATGATGCATGCATGCGGGGCCCTCATGACATGCGGCATTCATGTGGGGTCCCCATGATATGTGGCATGCATGTGGGACCCCCATGATATGTGGCATGCATTTGGGGCCCCCATGACATGCGGAATGCATGTAGGGCCCCCATGAAATGCGCAATGCATGTGGGGCCCTATGACATGCGGCATGCATTTGTGAGCCCCAAGACATGCGGCATGCCCCTGGGGCCCCCATGACAATGTGCATGCGTTTGGGGACCCCATGATATGTGGCATGCATTTGGGGCCCCCATGACATGCGGCATGCATGTGGGTCCCCCATGACATGTAGCATGGATTTGGGGCCCCCATGACATACGGCATGCATTTGGGTCCCCCATGAAATGTGCCATGCATGTGGGGCCCCTATGACATGCGGCATGCATTTGTGGGCCCCAAGACATGCTGCATGCATTTGGGGGGCCCCCATGACATGCGGCATGCACGTTGGGCCCCCATGACATGTGGCATGCACGTGGGGCCCCTATGACATGTGGCATGCACGTGGGGCCCTCATGACATGCAGCATGAATTTGGGGCCACTATGACATGCAGCATGCATTTGGGGCCCCCATGACATGCGGCATGCATGTGGGACCCCTATGACATGCGGCATGCATTTGGGGGGCCATAACATGCGGCATGCACGTTTGGGCCCCATGACATGCGGCATACATTTGTGACCCCCGTGACATGAGGCATGCACGTGGGGCCCCCATGACATGCGGCAAGCACGTGGGGGCCCAATGACATGCAGCATGTACGTGGCGCCCCCATGACATGCGGAATGCACGTGAGGCCCCCATGACATGAGCAATGCCTGCGGGGCCCCAATGACATGCGGCATGCACGTGGGGCCCTCATGACATGCAGCATGAATTTGGGGCCACTATGACATGCGGCATGCATGTGGGGCCCCCATGACATGTGGCATGCATGTGGGGCCCCATGATATGCGGCATGCAGTTGGGGACCCCAATACATGCGGCATGCACGTTGGGGCCCCATGACATGCGGCATGCATTTGGGCCCCATGACATGCAGCATGCACGTGGGGCCCCATGACATGCGGAATGCCTGCGGGGCCCCAATGACATGTGGCATGCATTTGGGGCCCCCAATATATGCATCATGCACGTGGGGCCCGCATGATATGTGGCATGCATTTGGGGACCCCATGACTTGAGCCATGCATTTGGGGCCCCCATGACATGCGGCATGCACGTGGGCCCCTCATGACATGCAGCATGCATTTGGGGCCCCGTGACATGTGGCATGCATGTAGGCCCCCATGAAATGCGCCATGCATGTGGGGCCCCTATGACATGCGGCATGCATTTGTGGGCCCCAATACATGCAGCATGCACATGGGGGCCCCCATGACATGCTGCATGCATTTGGGGCCCCCATGACATGCGTCATGCATTTGGGCCCCCATGACATGAGTCATGTATTTGGGGCCACCATGACATGCGGCATGCATTTGGGGCCCCCATGACATGCGGCATGCATTTGGGTCCCCCATGAAATGCGGCATGCATGTGGGGCCCCCATGACATGCGGCATGCATTTGGGGCCCTCATGACATGCGTCATGCATTTGGGGGCCCCATGACATGCGGCATGCATGTAGGGCCCCCATGAAATGTGCCATGCATGTGAATCCTCCATCACATGCGGCATGCACGTGGGGCCCCCATGACATGCGGCATGCATTTGGGGCCCCAATGACATGCGGAATGCCTGCGGGGCCCCCATGACATGCGGCATGCAGGCGGGGCCCTCATGACATGCGGCATGCATTTGGGGCCTCCATGACATGTGGCATGCATGTGGGTCCCCATGACATGCGGCATGCATGTGGGGCCCCCATGACATGCGGCATGCATTTGGGCCCCCATGACATGCGGCATGCATTTGGGACCTGCACAACATGCTGCATGCATTTGGGGTACCTGAGACATGTGGCATGCACATGGGGCCCCCATAACATGCTGCATGCATTTGGGGTGCCCGAGACATGCGGCATGCACGTGGGGCCCCAATGACATGCGGCATGCATGCGGGGCCCTCATGACATGCGGCATTCATGTGGGGCCCCCATGATATGTGGCATGCATGTGGGACCCCCATGATATGTGGCATGCATTTGGGGCCCCCATGACATGCGGAATGCATGTAGGGCCCCCATGAAATGCGCCATGCATGTGGGGCCCCTATGACATGCGGCATGCATTTGTGAGCCCCAAGACATGCGGCATGCACCTGGGGCCCCCATGACAATGTGCATGCGTTTGGGGACCCCATGATATGCGGCATGCATTTGGGGCCCCCATGACTTGAGGCATGCATTTGGGGCCCCCATGACATGTGGCATGCATGTAGGGCCCCCCATGAAATGCGCCATGCATGTGGGGCCCCTCTGACATGCGGCATGCATTTGTGAGCACCAAGACATGCGGCATGCACGTGGGGCCCCCATGACATGCTGCATGCATTTGAATCCCCCATTACATGCGCCATGCATGTGTGGCCCCCATGACATGCTCCATGCATGTGGGGCCCCTATGACATGAGGCATGGATTTGGGGGGCCCCATGACATGCAGCATGCACGTGGGGCCCCCATGATATGCGGCATACATTTGTGGCCCCCGTGTCATGAGGCATGCACGTGGGGCCCCCATGACATGCGGCAAGCATTTGTGAGCCCCAAGACATGCGGCATGCACCTGGGGCCCCCATGACAATGTGCATGCGTTTGGGGACCCCATGATATGCGGCATGCATTTGGGGCCCCCATGACATGCGGCATGCATTTGGGGCCCCCATGATATGCGGCATGCATGTGGGTCCCCCATGACATGTGGCATGGATTTGGGGCCCCCATGACATACGGCATGCATTTGGGTCCCCCATGAAATGTGCCATGCATGTGGGGCCCCTATGACATGCGGCACGCATTTGTGGGCCCCAAGACATGCTGCATGCATTTGGGGGCCCCCATGACATGCGACATGCACGTGGGGCCCCCATGACATGCGGCATGCACGTGGGGCCCCTATGACATGCGGCATGCACGTGGGGCCCTCATGACATGCAGCATGAATTTGGGGCCACTATGACATGCAGCATGCATTTGGGGCCCCCATGACATGCGGCATGCATTTGGGGGGCCATGACATGCGGCATGCACGTGGGGCCCCCATGACATGCGGCATACATTTGTGACCCCCGTGACATGAGGCATGCACGTGGGGCCCCCATGACATGCGGCAAGCACGTGGGGGCCCAATGACATGCAGCATGTACGTGGCGCCCCCATGACATGCGGAATGCACGTGAGGCCCCCATGACATGAGGAATGCCTGCGGGGCCCCAATGACATGCGGCATGCATGCATTTGGGTCCATGAAATGCGGCATGCATGTGGGGCCCCCATGACATGTGGCATGCATGTGGGGCCCCATGATATGCGGCATGCAGTTGGGGACCCCAATACATGCGGCATGCACGTTGGGGCCCCATGACATGCGGCATGCATTTGGGCCCCCATGACTTGAGGCATGCATTTGGGGCCCCCATGACATGTGGCATGCATGTAGGGCCCCCATGAAATGCGCCATGCATGTGGGGCCCCTCTGACATGCGGCATGCATTTGTGAGCACCAAGACATGCGGCATGCACGTGGGGCCCCCATGACATGCTGCATGCATTTGAATCCCCCATTACATGCGCCAGGCATGTGGGGCCCCCATGACATGCTCCATGCATGTGGGGCCCCTATGACATGAGGCATGGATTTGGGGGGCCCCATGACATGCAGCATGCACGTGGGGCCCCCATGATATGCGGCATACATTTGTGGCCCCCGTGTCATGAGGCATGCACGTGGGGCCCCCATGACATGCGGCAAGCACGTGGGGCCCCAATGACATGCAGCATTCACGTGGGACCGCCATAACATGCGGAATGCACGTGAGGCCCCCATGACATGCGGAATGCCTGCGGGGCCCCGATGACATGCGGCATGCACGCTGGGCCCCCATGACATGCGTCATGCATTTATGGCCCCCATAACATGCGGCAAGCATTTGGGCCACCATGTTATGCGGCATGCATTTGGGGCCCCCATGACTTGAGGCATGCATTTGGGGCCCCGATGACATGCAGCATGCATGTGGGGCCCCCATGACATGCGGCATGCATTTGGGGCCTGCATAACATGCTGCATGCATTTGGGGTACCTGAGACATGCGGCATGAACGTGGGGCCCCTATGACATGCCGCATGCATTTGGGGCCCCCATTATATGCGGCATGCATGTAGGGCCCCCATGAAATGTGCCATGCATGTGGGGCCCCTATGACATGCGGCATGCATTTGTGAGCCCCAAGACATGCGGCATGCACGTGGGGCCCCCATGACATGCTGCATGCATTTGGGGTGCCCGAGACATGCGGCATGCACGTGGGGCCCCTATGACATGCCGCATGCATTTGGGGCCCCCATGACATGCGGCATGCACCTGGGACCCCCATGACATGAGTCATGCATTTGGGGCCGCCATGACATGCGGCATGCATTTGGGGCCCCCATGACATGCGGCATGTATTTGGGTCCCCCATGAAATGCGACTTGCATGTGGGGCCCCCATGACATGCGGCATGCATTTGGGGCCCTCATGACATGTGGCATGCATTTGGGGCCCCCATGACATGCGGCATGCATTTGGGGCCCCCATGACATGCGGAATGCACATGGGGCCCCTATGACATGCGACATGAATTTGGGAGCCCCATTACATGCTGCATGCACATGGAGCCCCCATGACATGCGTCATGCATTTGGGCCCCCATGACATGAGTCATGCATTTGGGGCCACCATGACATGCGGCATGCATTTGGGGGCCCCATGACATGCGGCATGCATTTGGGTCCCCCATGAAATGCGGCATGCATGTGGGGCCCCCATGACATGCGGCATGCATTTGGGGCCCTCATGACATGCGTCATGCATTTGGGGCCCCCATGACATGCGGCATGCATGTAGGGCCCCCATGAAATGTGCCATGCATGTGAATCCTCCATCACATGCGGCATGCACGTGGGGCCCCCATGACATGCGGCATGCATTTGGGGCCCCAATGACATGCGGAATGCCTGCGGGGCCCCCATGACATGCGGCATGCAGGCGGGGCCCTCATGACATGCGGCATGCATTTGGGGCCTCCATGACATGTGGCATGCATGTGGGTCCCCATGACATGCGGCATGCATGTGGGGCCCCCATGACATGCGGCATGCATTTGGGCCCCCATGACATGCGGCATGCATTTGGGACCTGCACAACATGCTGCATGCATTTGGGGTACCTGAGACATGTGGCATGCACATGGGGCCCCCATAACATGCTGCATGCATTTGGGGTGCCCGAGACATGCGGCATGCACGTGGGGCCCCAATGACATGCGGCATGCATGCGGGGCCCTCATGACATGCGGCATTCATGTGGGGCCCCCATGATATGTGGCATGCATGTGGGACCCCCATGATATGTGGCATGCATTTGGGGCCCCCATGACATGCGGAATGCATGTAGGGCCCCCATGAAATGCGCCATGCATGTGGGGCCCCTATGACATGCGGCATGCATTTGTGAGCCCCAAGACATGCGGCATGCACCTGGGGCCCCCATGACAATGTGCATGCGTTTGGGGACCCCATGATATGCGGCATGCATTTGGGGGCCCCATGACTTGAGGCATGCATTTGGGGCCCCCATGACATGTGGCATGCATGTAGGGCCCCCATGAAATGCGCCATGCATGTGGGGCCCCTCTGACATGCGGCATGCATTTGTGAGCACCAAGACATGCGGCATGCACGTGGGGCCCCCATGACATGCTGCATGCATTTGAATCCCCCATTACATGCGCCATGCATGTGGGGCCCCCATGACATGCTCCATGCATGTGGGGCCCCTATGACATGAGGCATGGATTTGGGGGGCCCCATGACATGCAGCATGCACGTGGGGCCCCCATGATATGCGGCATACATTTGTGGCCCCCGTGTCATGAGGCATGCACGTGGGGCCCCCATGATATGCGGCAAGCACGTGGGGCCCCAATGACATGCAGCATTCACGTGGGACCGCCATAACATGCGGAATGCACGTGAGGCCCCCATGACATGCGGAATGCCTGCGGGGCCCCGATGACATGCGGCATGCACGCTGGGCCCCCATGACATGCGTCATGCATTTATTGCCCCCATAACATGCGGCAAGCATTTGGGCCACCATGTTATGCGGCATGCATTTGGGGTCCCCAAGACTTGAGGCATGCATTTGGGGCCCCGATGACATGCAGCATGCATGTGGGGCCCCCATGACATGCGGCATGCATTTGGGGCCTGCATAACATGCTGCATGCATTTGGGGTACCTGAGACATGCGGCATGCACGTGGGGCCCCTATGACATGCCGCATGCATTTGGGGCCCCCATTATATGCGGCATGCATGTAGGGCCCCCATGAAATGTGCCATGCATGTGGGACCCCAATGACATGCGGCATGCATTTGAATCCCCCATTACATGCGGCATGCATGTGGGGCCCAAATGCTTGCCGCATGTCATGGGGGCCTCCATGACATGCGGCATGCATGTGGGGCCCCATGACATGTGCAATGCATGTGGGGCCCCTATGACATGCGGCATGCATTTGGGGCCCCGATGACATGCGGCATGCATGTGGGGCACCCATGACTTGCGGCATGAATTTGAGGGCCCCATTATATGCAGCATGCACGTGGAGCCCCCATGACATGCGGCATGCATTTGGGGCCCCCATGATATGCGGCATGCATGTGGGTCCCCCATGACATGTGGCATGGATTTTGGGCCCCCATGACATACGGCATGCATTTGGGTCCCCCATGAAATGTGCCATGCATGTGGGGCCCCCATGACATACGGCATGCATTTGGGTCCCCCATGAAATGTGCCATGCATGTGGGGCCCCTATGACATGCGGCATGCATTTGTGGGCCCCAAGACATGCTGCATGCATTTGGGGGCCCCCATGACATGCAGTATGCACGTGGGGCCCCCATGACATGCGGCATGCATTTGGGGCCCCCATGACATGCGGCATGCATTTGGGGACCCCATGACATGCGGCATGCATGTGGGGGCCCCATGACATGCGGCATGCATGTGGGGCCCCAATTACATGCGACATGCATTTGGGGCCCCCATGACTTGAGGCATGCATTTGGGGCCCCCATGACATGCGGCATGCATGTGGGACCCCAATGACATGCGGCATGCATTTGAATCCCCCATTACATGCGGCATGCATGTGGGGCCCAAATGCTTGCCGCATGTCATGGGGGCCTCCATGACATGCGGCATGCATGTGGGGCCCCATGACATGTGCCATGCATGTGGGGCCCCTATGACATGCGGCATGCATTTGGGGCCCCGATGACATGCGGCATGCATGTGGGGCCCCTATGACATGCGGCATGCATTTGGGGCCCCGATGACATGCGGCATGCATGTGGGGCACCCATGACTTGCGGCATGAATTTGAGGGCCCCATTATATGCGGCATGCACGTGGAGCCCCCATGACATGCGGCATGCATTTGGGGCCCCCATGATATGCGGCATGCATGTGGGTCCCCCATGACATGTGGCATGCATGTGGGGCCCCTATGACATGCGGCATGCATTTGTGGGCCCCAAGACATGCTGCATGCATTTGGGGGCCCCCATGACATGCGGCATGCACGTTGGGCCCCCATGACATGCGGCATGCACGTGGGGCCCCTATGACATGCGGCATGCACGTGGGGCCCTCATGACATGCAGCATGCATTTGGGGCCACTATGACATGCAGCATGCATTTGGGGCCCCCATGACATGCGGCATGCATGTGGGACCCCTATGACATGCGGCATGCATTTGGGGGGCCATGACATGCGGCATGCACGTGGGGCCCCCATGACATGCGGCATACATTTGTGACCCCCGTGACATGAGGCATGCACGTGGGGCCCCCATGACATGCGGCAAGCACGTGGGGGCCCAATGACATGCAGCATGTGCGTGGCGCCCCCATGACATGCGGAATGCACGTGAGGCCCCCATGACATGAGGAATGCCTGCGGGGCCCCAATGACATGCGGCATGCATGCATTTGGGTCCATGAAATGCGGCATGCATGTGGGGCCCCCATGACATGTGGCATGCATGTGGGGCCTCATGATATGCGGCATGCAGTTGGGGTCCCCAATACATGCGGCATGCACGTTGGGGCCCCATGACATGCGGCATGCATTTGGGCCCCATGACATGCAGCATGCACGTGGGGCCCCATGACATGCGGAATGCCTGCGGGGCCCCAATGACATGTGGCATGCATTTGGGGCCCCCAATATATGCATCATGCACTTGGGGCCCCCATGATATGTGGCATGCATTTGGGGCCCCCATGACTTGAGCCATGCATTTGGGGCCCCCATGACATGCGGCATGCACGTGGCCCCTCATGACATGCAGCATGCATTTGGGGCCCCCATGACATGCGGCATGCATGTAGGCCCCATGAAATGCGCCATGCATGTGTGGGCCCCTATGACATGCGGCATGCATTTGTGGGCCCCAAGACATGCTGCATGCATTTGGGGGGCCCCCATGACATGCGGCATGCACGTTGGGCCCCCATGACATGCGGCATGCACGTGGGGCCCCTATGACATGCGGCATGCACGTGGGGCCCTCATGACATGCAGCATGAATTTGGGGCCACTATGACATGCAGCATGCATTTGTGACCCCCGTGACATGAGGCATGCACGTGGGGCCCCCATGACATGCGGCAAGCACGTGGGGTCCCAATGACATGCAGCATGTACGTGGCGCCCCCATGACATGCGGAATGCACGTGAGGCCCCCATGACATGAGGAATGCCTGCGGGGCCCCAATGACATGCGGCATGCACGTGGGGCCCTCATGACATGCAGCATGAATTTGGGGCCACTATGACATGCGGCATGCATGTGGGGCCCCCATGACATGTGGCATGCATGTGGGGCCCCATGATATGCGGCATGCAGTTGGGGACCCCAATACATGCGGCATGCACGTTGGGGCCCCATGACATGCGGCATGCATTTGGGCCCCATGACATGCAGCATGCACGTGGGGCCCCATGACATGCGGAATGCCTGCGGGGCCCCAATGACATGTGGCATGCATTTGGGGCCCCCAATATATGCATCATGCACGTGGGGCCCGCATGATATGTGGCATGCATTTGGGGACCCCATGATATGCGGCATGCATGTGGGTCCCCCATGACATGTGGCATGCATGTGGGGCCCCTATGACATGCGGCATGCACGTGGAGCCCCCATGACATGCGGCATGCATTTGGGGCCCCCATGATATGCGGCATGCATGTGGGTCCCCCATGACATGTGGCATGCATGTGGGGCCCCTATGACATGCGGCATGCACGTGGAGCCCCCATGACATGCGGCATGCATTTGGGGCCCCCATGATATGCGGCATGCATGTGGGTCCCCCATGACATGTGGCATGCATGTGGGGCCCCCATGACATGCGGCATGCACGTTGGGCCCCCATGACATGCGGCATGCACGTGGGGCCCCTATGACATGCGGCATGCACGTGGGGCCCTCATGACATGCAGCATGCATTTGGGGCCACTATGACATGCAGCATGCATTTGGGGCCCCCATGACATGCGGCATGCATGTGGGACCCCTATGACATGCGGCATGCATTTGGGGGGCCATGACATGCGGCATGCACGTGGGGCCCCCATGACATGCGGCATACATTTGTGACCCCCGTGACATGAGGCATGCACGTGGGGCCCCCATGACATGCGGCAAGCACGTGGGGGCCCAATGACATGCAGCATGTGCGTGGCGCCCCCATGACATGCGGAATGCACGTGAGGCCCCCATGACATGAGGAATGCCTGCGGGGCCCCAATGACATGCGGCATGCATGCATTTGGGTCCATGAAATGCGGCATGCATGTGGGGCCCCCATGACATGTGGCATGCATGTGGGGCCTCATGATATGCGGCATGCAGTTGGGGACCCCAATACATGCGGCATGCACGTTGGGGCCCCATGACATGCGGCATGCATTTGGGCCCCATGACATGCAGCATGCACGTGGGGCCCCATGACATGCGGAATGCCTGCGGGGCCCCAATGACATGTGGCATGCATTTGGGGCCCCCAATATATGCATCATGCACTTGGGGCCCCCATGATATGTGGCATGCATTTGGGGCCCCCATGACTTGAGCCATGCATTTGGGGCCCCCATGACATGCGGCATGCACGTGGCCCCTCATGACATGCAGCATGCATTTGGGGCCCCCATGACATGCGGCATGCATGTAGGCCCCATGAAATGCGCCATGCATGTGTGGGCCCCTATGACATGCGGCATGCATTTGTGGGCCCCAAGACATGCTGCATGCATTTGGGGGGCCCCCATGACATGCGGCATGCACGTTGGGCCCCCATGACATGCGGCATGCACGTGGGGCCCCTATGACATGCGGCATGCACGTGGGGCCCTCATGACATGCAGCATGAATTTGGGGCCACTATGACATGCAGCATGCATTTGTGACCCCCGTGACATGAGGCATGCACGTGGGGCCCCCATGACATGCGGCAAGCACGTGGGGGCCCAATGACATGCAGCATGTACGTGGCGCCCCCATGACATGCGGAATGCACGTGAGGCCCCCATGACATGAGGAATGCCTGCGGGGCCCCAATGACATGCGGCATGCACGTGGGGCCCTCATGACATGCAGCATGAATTTGGGGCCACTATGACATGCGGCATGCATGTGGGGCCCCCATGACATGTGGCATGCATGTGGGGCCCCATGATATGCGGCATGCAGTTGGGGACCCCAATACATGCGGCATGCACGTTGGGGCCCCATGACATGCGGCATGCATTTGGGCCCCATGACATGCAGCATGCACGTGGGGCCCCATGACATGCGGAATGCCTGCGGGGCCCCAATGACATGTGGCATGCATTTGGGGCCCCCAATATATGCATCATGCACGTGGGGCCCGCATGATATGTGGCATGCATTTGGGGACCCCATGACTTGAGCCATGCATTTGGGGCCCCCATGACATGCGGCATGCACGTGGGCCCCTCATGACATGCAGCATGCATTTGGGGCCCCCGTGACATGTGGCATGCATGTAGGCCCCCATGAAATGCGCCATGCATGTGGGGCCCCTATGACATGCGGCATGCATTTGTGGGCCCCAATACATGCAGCATGCACATGGGGGCCCCCATGACATGCTGCATGCATTTGGGGCCCCCATGACATGCGTCATGCATTTGGGCCCCCATGACATGAGTCATGCATTTGGGGCCACCATGACATGCGGCATGCATTTGGGGCCCCCATGACATGCGGCATGCATTTGGGTCCCCCATGAAATGCGGCATGCATGTGGGGCCCCCATGACATGCGGCATGCATTTGGGGCCCTCATGACATGCGTCATGCATTTGGGGCCCCCATGACATGCGGCATGCATGTAGGGCCCCCATGAAATGTGCCATGCATGTGAATCCTCCATCACATGCGGCATGCACGTGGGGCCCCCATGACATGCGGCATGCATTTGGGGCCCCAATGACATGCGGAATGCCTGCGGGGCCCCCATGACATGCGGCATGCAGGCGGGCCCTCATGACATGCGGCATGCATTTGGGGCCTCCATGACATGTGGCATGCATGTGGGTCCCCATGACATGCGGCATGCATGTGGGGCCCCCATGACATGCGGCATGCATTTGGGCCCCCATGACATGCGGCATGCATTTGGGACCTGCACAACATGCTGCATGCATTTGGGGTACCTGAGACATGTGGCATGCACATGGGGCCCCCATAACATGCTGCATGCATTTGGGGTGCCCGAGACATGCGGCATGCACGTGGGGCCCCAATGACATGCGGCATGCATGCGGGGCCCTCATGACATGCGGCATTCATGTGGGGCCCCCATGATATGTGGCATGCATGTGGGACCCCCATGATATGTGGCATGCATTTGGGGCCCCCATGACATGCGGAATGCATGTAGGGCCCCCATGAAATGCGCCATGCATGTGGGGCCCCTATGACATGCGGCATGCATTTGTGAGCCCCAAGACATGCGGCATGCACCTGGGGCCCCCATGACAATGTGCATGCGTTTGGGGACCCCATGATATGCGGCATGCATTTGGGGCCCCCATGACTTGAGGCATGCATTTGGGGCCCCCATGACATGTGGCATGCATGTAGGGCCCCCATGAAATGCGCCATGCATGTGGGGCCCCTCTGACATGCGGCATGCATTTGTGAGCACCAAGACATGCGGCATGCACGTGGGGCCCCCATGACATGCTGCATGCATTTGAATCCCCCATTACATGCGCCATGCATGTGTGGCCCCCATGACATGCTCCATGCATGTGGGGCCCCTATGACATGAGGCATGGATTTGGGGGGCCCCATGACATGCAGCATGCACGTGGGGCCCCCATGATATGCGGCATACATTTGTGGCCCCCGTGTCATGAGGCATGCACGTGGGGCCCCCATGACATGCGGCAAGCATTTGTGAGCCCCAAGACATGCGGCATGCACCTGGGGCCCCCATGACAATGTGCATGCGTTTGGGGACCCCATGATATGCGGCATGCATGTGGGTCCCCCATGACATGTGGCATGGATTTGGGGCCCCCATGACATACGGCATGCATTTGGGTCCCCCATGAAATGTGCCATGCATGTGGGGCCCCTATGACATGCGGCACGCATTTGTGGGCCCCAAGACATGCTGCATGCATTTGGGGGCCCCCATGACATGCGGCATGCACGTGGGGCCCCCATGACATGCGGCATGCACGTGGGGCCCCTATGACATGCGGCATGCACGTGGGGCCCTCATGACATGCAGCATGAATTTGGGGCCACTATGACATGCAGCATGCATTTGGGGCCCCCATGACATGCGGCATGCATTTGGGGGGCCATGACATGCGGCATGCACGTGGGGCCCCCATGACATGAGGCATACATTTGTGACCCCCGTGACATGAGGCATGCACGTGGGGCCCCCATAACATGCGGCAAGCACGTGGGGGCCCAATGACATGCAGCATGTACGTGGCGCCCCCATGACATGCGGAATGCACGTGAGGCCCCCATGACATGAGGAATGCCTGCGGGGCCCCAATGACATGCGGCATGCATGCATTTGGGTCCATGAAATGCGGCATGCATGTGGGGCCCCCATGACATGTGGCATGCATGTGGGGCCCCATGATATGCGGCATGCAGTTGGGGACCCCAATACATGCGGCATGCACGTTGGGGCCCCATGACATGCGGCATGCATTTGGGCCCCCATGACTTGAGGCATGCATTTGGGGCCCCCATGACATGTGGCATGCATGTAGGGCCCCCATGAAATGCGCCATGCATGTGGGGCCCCTCTGACATGCGGCATGCATTTGTGAGCACCAAGACATGCGGCATGCACGTGGGGCCCCCATGACATGCTGCATGCATTTGAATCCCCCATTACATGCGCCATGCATGTGGGGCCCCCATGACATGCTCCATGCATGTGGGGCCCCTATGACATGAGGCATGGATTTGGGGGGCCCCATGACATGCAGCATGCACGTGGGGCCCCCATGATATGCGGCATACATTTGTGGCCCCCGTGTCATGAGGCATGCGCGTGGGGCCCCCATGACATGCGGCAAGCACGTGGGGCCCCAATGACATGCAGCATTCACGTGGGACCGCCATAACATGCGGAATGCACGTGAGTCCCCCATGACATGCGGAATGCCTGCGGGGCCCCGATGACATGCGGCATGCACGCTGGGCCCCCATGACATGCGTCATGCATTTATGGCCCCCATAACATGCGGCAAGCATTTGGGCCACCATGTTATGCGGCATGCATTTGGGGCCCCCATGACTTGAGGCATGCATTTGGGGCCCCGATGACATGCAGCATGCATGTGGGGCCCCCATGACATGCGGCATGCATTTGGGGCCTGCATAACATGCTGCATGCATTTGGGGTACCTGAGACATGCGGCATGCACGTGGGGCCCCTATGACATGCCGCATGCATTTGGGGCCCCCATTATATGCGGCATGCATGTAGGGCCCCCATGAAATGTGCCATGCATGTGGGGCCCCTATGACATGCGGCATGCATTTGTGAGCCCCAAGACATGCGGCATGCACGTGGGGCCCCCATGACATGCTGCATGCATTTGGGGTGCCCGAGACATGCGGCATGCACGTGGGGCCCCTATGACATGCCGCATGCATTTGGGGCCCCCATGACATGCGGCATGCACCTGGGACCCCCATGACATGAGTCATGCATTTGGGGCCCCCATGACATGCGGCATGCATTTGGGGCCCCCATGACATGCGGCATGTATTTGGGTCCCCCATGAAATGCGACTTGCATGTGGGGCCCCCATGACATGCGGCATGCATTTGGGGCCCTCATGACATGTGGCATGCATTTGGGGCCCCCATGACATGCGGCATGCATTTGGGGCCCCCATGACATGCGGAATGCACATGGGGCCCCTATGACATGCGACATGAATTTGGGAGCCCCATTACATGCGGCATGCACATGGAGCCCCCATGACATGCGTCATGCATTTGGGCCCCCATGACATGAGTCATGCATTTGGGGCCACCATGACAGGCGGCATGCATTTGGGGGCCCCATGACAGGCGGCATGCATTTGGGTCCCCCATGAAATGCGGCATGCATGTGGGGCCCCCATGACATGCGGCATGCATTTGGGGCCCTCATGACATGCGTCATGCATTTGGGGCCCCCATGACATGCGGCATGCATGTAGGGCCCCCATGAAATGTGCCATGCATGTGAATCCTCCATCACATGCGGCATGCACGTGGGGCCCCCATGACATGCGGCATGCATTTGGGGCCCCAATGACATGCGGAATGCCTGCGGGGCCCCCATGACATGCGGCATGCAGGCGGGGCCCTCATGACATGCGGCATGCATTTGGGGCCTCCATGACATGTGGCATGCATGTGGGTCCCCATGACATGTGGCATGCATGTGGGACCCCCATGATATGTGGCATGCATTTGGGGCCCCCATGACATGCGGAATGCATGTAGGGCCCCCATGAAATGCGCCATGCATGTGGGGCCCCTATGACATGCGGCATGCATTTGTGAGCCCCAAGACATGCGGCATGCACCTGGGGCCCCCATGACAATGTGCATGCGTTTGGGGACCCCATGATATGCGGCATGCATTTGGGGGCCCCATGACTTGAGGCATGCATTTGGGGCCCCCATGACATGTGGCATGCATGTAGGGCCCCCATGAAATGCGCCATGCATGTGGGGCCCCTCTGACATGCGGCATGCATTTGTGAGCACCAAGACATGCGGCATGCACGTGGGGCCCCCATGACATGCTGCATGCATTTGAATCCCCCATTACATGCGCCATGCATGTGGGGCCCCCATGACATGCTCCATGCATGTGGGGCCCCTATGACATGAGGCATGGATTTGGGGGGCCCCATGACATGCAGCATGCACGTGGGGCCCCCATGATATGCGGCATACATTTGTGGCCCCCGTGTCATGAGGCATGCACGTGGGGCCCCCATGATATGCGGCAAGCACGTGGGGCCCCAATGACATGCAGCATTCACGTGGGACCGCCATAACATGCGGAATGCACGTGAGGCCCCCATGACATGCGGAATGCCTGTGGGGCCCCGATGACATGCGGCATGCACGCTGGGCCCCCATGACATGCGTCATGCATTTATGGCCCCCATAACATGCGGCAAGCATTTGGGCCACCATGTTAGGCGGCATGCATTTGGGGTCCCCATGACTTGAGGCATGCATTTGGGGCCCCGATGACATGCAGCATGCATGTGGGGCCCCCATGACATGCGGCATGCATTTGGGGCCTGCATAACATGCTGCATGCATTTGGGGTACCTGAGACATGCGGCATGCACGCGGGGCCCCTATGACATGCCGCATGCATTTGGGGCCCCCATTATATGCGGCATGCATGTAGGGCCCCCATGAAATGTGCCATGCATGTGGGACCCCAATGACATGCGGCATGCATTTGAATCCCCCATTACATGCGGCATGCATGTGGGGCCCAAATGCTTGCCGCATGTCATGGGGGCCTCCATGACATGCGGCATGCATGTGGGGCCCCATGACATGTGCCATGCATGTGGGGCCCCTATGACATGCGGCATGCATTTGGGGCCCCGATGACATGCGGCATGCATGTGGGGCACCCATGACTTGCGGCATGAATTTGAGGGCCCCATTATATGCGGCATGCACGTGGAGCCCCCATGACATGCGGCATGCATTTGGGGCCCCCATGATATGCGGCATGCATGTGGGTCCCCCATGACATGTGGCATGGATTTGGGGCCCCCATGACATACGGCATGCATTTGGGTCCCCCATGAAATGTGCCATGCATGTGGGGCCCCCATGACATACGGCATGCATTTGGGTCCCCCATGAAATGTGCCATGCATGTGGGGCCCCTATGACATGCGGCATGCATTTGTGGGCCAAAAGACATGCTGCATGGATTTGGGGGCCCCCATGACATGCAGTATGCACGTGGGGCCCCCATGACATGCGGCATGCATTTGGGGCCCCCATGACATGCGGCATGCATTTGGGGACCCCATGACATGTGGCATGCATGTGGGGGCCCCATGACATGCGGCATGCATGTGGGGCCCCAATTACATGCGACATGCATTTGGGGCCCCCATGACTTGAGGCATGCATTTGGGGCCCCCATGACATGCGGCATGCATGTGGGACCCCAATGACATGCGGCATGCATTTGAATCCCCCATTACATGCGGCATGCATGTGGGGCCCAAATGCTTGCCGCATGTCATGGGGGCCTCCATGACATGCGGCATGCATGTGGGGCCCCATGACATGTGCCATGCATGTGGGGCCCCTATGACATGCGGCATGCATTTGGGGCCCCGATGACATGCGGCATGCATGTGGGGCCCCTATGACATGCGGCATGCATTTGGGGCCCCGATGACATGCGGCATGCATGTGGGGCACCCATGACTTGCGGCATGAATTTGAGGGCCCCATTATATGCGGCATGCACGTGGAGCCCCCATGACATGCGGCATGCATTTGGGGCCCCCATGATATGCGGCATGCATGTGGGTCCCCCATGACATGTGGCATGCATGTGGGGCCCCTATGACATGCGGCATGCATTTGTGGGCCCCAAGACATGCTGCATGCATTTGGGGGCCCCCATGACATGCGGCATGCACGTTGGGCCCCCATGACATGCGGCATGCACGTGGGGCCCCTATGACATGCGGCATGCACGTGGGGCCCTCATGACATGCAGCATGCATTTGGGGCCACTATGACATGCAGCATGCATTTGGGGCCCCCATGACATGCGGCATGCATGTGGGACCCCTATGACATGCGGCATGCATTTGGGGGGCCATGACATGCGGCATGCACGTGGGGCCCCCATGACATGCGGCATACATTTGTGACCCCCGTGACATGAGGCATGCACGTGGGGCCCCCATGACATGCGGCAAGCACGTGGGGGCCCAATGACATGCAGCATGTACGTGGCGCCCCCATGACATGCGGAATGCACGTGAGGCCCCCATGACATGAGGAATGCCTGCGGGGCCCCAATGACATGCGGCATGCATGCATTTGGGTCCATGAAATGCGGCATGCATGTGGGGCCCCCATGACATGTGGCATGCATGTGGGGCCCCATGATATGCGGCATGCAGTTGGGGACCCCAATACATGTGGCATGCACGTTGGGGCCCCATGACATGCGGCATGCATTTGGGCCCCATGACATGCAGCATGCACATGGGGCCCCATGACATGCGGAATGCCTGCGGGGCCCCAATGACATGTGGCATGCATTTGGGGCCCCCAATATATGCATCATGCACTTGGGGCCCCCATGATATGTGGCATGCATTTGGGGCCCCCATGACTTGAGCCATGCATTTGGGGCCCCCATGACATGCGGCATGCACGTGGCCCCTCATGACATGCAGCATGCATTTGGGGCCCCCATGACATGCGGCATGCATGTAGGCCCCATGAAATGCGCCATGCATGTGTGGCCCCTATGACATGCGGCATGCATTTGTGGGCCCCAATACATACAGCATGCACGTGGGGCCCCCATGACATGCTGCATGCATTTGTGGCCCCCATGACATGCGGCATGCATTTGGGGGCCCCATGACATGCGGAATGCACGTGGGGCCCCTATGACATGCGACATGAATTTGGGAGCCACATTACATGCAGCCTGCACATGGAGCCCCCATGACATGCGTCATGCATTTGGGCCCCCATGACATGAGTCATGCATTTGGGGCCACCATGACATGCGGCATGCATGTGGGGCCCCCATGACATGCGGCATGCATTTGGGCCCCCATGACATGCGGCATGCATTTGGGGCCTGCACAACATGCTGCATGCATTTGGGGTACCTGAGACATGTGGCATGCACATGGGGCCCCCATAACATGCTGCATGCATGCGGGGCCCTCATGACATGCGGCATTCATGTGGGGTCCCCATGATATGTGGCATGCATGTGGGACCCCCATGATATGTGGCATGCATTTGGGGCCCCCATGACATGCGGAATGCATGTAGGGCCCCCATGAAATGCGCCATGCATGTGGGGCCCCTATGACATGCGGCATGCATTTGTGAGCCCCAAGACATGCGGCATGCCCCTGGGGCCCCCATGACAATGTGCATGCGTTTGGGGACCCCATGATATGCGGCATGCATGCGGGGCCCCCATGACATGCGGCATGCATTTGGGGCCCCCATGATATGCGGCATGCATGTGGGTCCCCCATGACATGTAGCATGGATTTGGGGCCCCCATGACATACGGCATGCATTTGGGTCCCCCATGAAATGTGCCATGCATGTGGGGCCCCTATGACATGCGGCATGCATTTGTGGGCCCCAAACATGCTGCATGCATTTGGGGGCCCCCATGACATGCGGCATGCACGTTGGGCCCCCATGACATGCGGCATGCACGTGGGGCCCCTATGACATGCGGCATGCACGTGGGGCCCTCATGACATGCAGCATGAATTTGGGGGCACTATGACATGCAGCATGCATTTGGGGCCCCCATGACATGCGGCATGCATGTGGGACCCCTATGACATGCGGCATGCATTTGGGGGGCCATAACATGCGGCATGCACGTGGGGGCCCCATGACATGCGGCATACATTTGTGACCCCCGTGACATGAGGCATGCACGTGGGGCCCCCATGACATGCGGCAAGCACGTGGGGGCCCAATGACATGCAGCATGTACGTGGCGCCCCCATGACATGCGGAATGCACGTGAGGCCCCCATGACATGAGGAATGCCTGCGGGGCCCCAATGACATGCGGCATGCACGTGGGGCCCTCATGACATGCAGCATGAATTTGGGGCCACTATGACATGCGGCATGCATGTGGGGCCCCCATGACATGTGGCATGCATGTGGGGCCCCATGATATGCGGCATGCAGTTGGGGACCCCAATACATGCGGCATGCACGTTGGGGCCCCATGACATGCGGCATGCATTTGGGCCCCATGACATGCAGCATGCACGTGGGGCCCCATGACATGCGGAATGCCTGCGGGGCCCCAATGACATGTGGCATGCATTTGGGGCCCCCAATATATGCATCATGCACGTGAGGCCCGCATGATATGTGGCATGCATTTGGGGACCCCATGACTTGAGCCATGCATTTGGGGCCCCCATGACATGCGGCATGCACGTGGGCCCCTCATGACATGCAGCATGCATTTGGGGCCCCCGTGACATGTGGCATGCATGTAGGCC
Organism: Phyllobates terribilis; assembly: GCF_046119375.1. NCBI lineage: Eukaryota > Metazoa > Chordata > Amphibia > Anura > Dendrobatidae > Phyllobates > Phyllobates terribilis. The sequence continues at coordinate 610,929,702 of NW_027362763.1, forward strand.
CCCATGAAATGCGCCATGCATGTGGGGCCCCTATGACATGCGGCATGCATTTGTGGGCCCCAATACATGCAGCATGCACATGGGGGCCCCCATGACATGCTGCATGCATTTGGGGCCCCCATGACATGCGTCATGCATTTGGGCCCCCATGACATGAGTCATGCATTTGGGGCCACCATGACATGCGGCATGCATTTGGGGCCCCCATGACATGCGGCATGCATTTGGGTCCCCCATGAAATGCGGCATGCATGTGGGGCCCCCATGACATGCGGCATGCATTTGGGGCCCTCATGACATGCGTCATGCATTTGGGGCCCCCATGACATGCGGCATGCATGTAGGGCCCCCATGAAATGTGCCATGCATGTGAATCCTCCATCACATGCGGCATGCACGTGGGGCCCCCATGACATGCGGCATGCATTTGGGGCCCCAATGACATGCGGAATGCCTGCGGGGCCCCCATGACATGCGGCATGCAGGCGGGGCCCTCATGACATGCGGCATGCATTTGGGGCCTCCATGACATGTGGCATGCATGTGGGTCCCCATGACATGCGGCATGCATGTGGGGCCCCCATGACATGCGGCATGCATTTGGGCCCCCATGACATGCGGCATGCATTTGGGGCCTGCACAACATGCTGCATGCATTTGGGGTACCTGAGACATGTGGCATGCACATGGGGCCCCCATAACATGCTGCATGCATTTGGGGTGCCCGAGACATGCGGCATGCACGTGGGGCCCCAATGACATGCGGCATGCATGTGGGGCCCTCATGACATGCGGCATTCATGTGGGGCCCCCATGATATGTGGCATGCATGTGGGACCCCCATGATATGTGGCATGCATTTCGGGCCCCCATGACATGCGGAATGCATGTAGGGCCCCATGAAATGCGCCATGCATGTGGGGCCCCTATGACATGCGGCATGCATTTGTGAGCCCCAAGACATGCGGCATGCACCTGGGGCCCCCATGACAATGTGCATGCGTTTGGGGACCCCATGATATGCGGCATGCATTTGGGGCCCCCATGACTTGAGGCATGCATTTGGGGCCCCCATGACATGTGGCATGCATGTAGGGCCCCCATGAAATGCGCCATGCATGTGGGGTCCCTCTGACATGCGGCATGCATTTGTGAGCACCAAGACATGCGGCATGCACGTGGGGCCCCCATGACATGCTGCATGCATTTGAATCCCCCATTACATGCGCCATGCATGTGGGGCCCCCATGACATGCTCCATGCATGTGGGGCCCCTATGACATGAGGCATGGATTTGGGGGGCCCCATGACATGCAGCATGCACGTGGGGCCCCCATGATATGCGGCATACATTTGTGGCCCCCGTGTCATGAGGCATGCACGTGGGGCCCCCATGACATGCGGCAAGCACGTGGGGCCCCAATGACATGCAGCATTCACGTGGGACCGCCATAACATGCGGAATGCACGTGAGGCCCCCATGACATGCGGAATGCCTGCGCGGCCCCGATGACATGCGGCATGCACGCTGGGCCCCCATGACATGCGTCATGCATTTATGGCCCCCATAACATGCGGCAAGCATTTGGGCCACCATGTTATGCGCCATGCATTTGGGGCCCCCATGACTTGAGGCATGCATTTGGGGCCCCGATGACATGCAGCATGCATGTGGGGCCCCCATGACATGCGGCATGCATTTGGGGCCTGCATGACATGCTGCATGCATTTGGGGTACCTGAGACATGCGGCATGCACGTGGGGCCCCTATGACATGCAGCATGCATTTGGGGCCCCCATTATATGCGGCATGCATGTAGGGCCCCCATGAAATGTGCCATGCATGTGGGGCCCCTATGACATGCGGCATGCATTTGTGAGCCCCAAGACATGCGGCATGCACGTGGGGCCCCCATGACATGCTGCATGCATTTGGGGTCCCCGAGACATGCGGCATGCACGTGGGGCCCCTATGACATGCCGCATGCATTTGGGGCCCCCATGACATGCGGCATGCACCTGGGACCCCCATGACATGAGTCATGCATTTGGGGCCGCCATGACATGCGGAATGCATTTGGGGCCCCCATGACATGCGGCATGTATTTGGGTCCCCCATGAAATGCGACTTGCATGTGGGGCCCCCATGACATGCGGCATGCATTTGGGGCCCCCATGACATGCGGCATGCATTTGGGCCCCCATGACATGAGTCATGCATTTGGGGCCACCATGACATGCGGCATGCATTTGGGGCCCCCATGACATGCGGCATGCATTTGGGTCCCCCATAAAATGCGGCATGCATGTGGGGGCCCCATGACATGCGGCATGTATTTGGGGCCCTCATGACATGCGTCATGCATTTGGGGCCCCCATGACATGCGGCATGCATGTAGGGCCCCCATGAAATGTGCCATGCATGTGAATCCTCCATCACATGCGGCATGCATGTGGGGCCCCCATGACATGCGGCATGCACCTGGGGCCCCCATGACAATGTGCATGCGTTTGGGGACCCCATGATATGCGGCATGCATTTGGGGCCCCCATGACTTGAGGCATGCATTTGGGGCCCCCATGACATGTGGCATGCATGTAGGGCCCCCATGAAATGCGCCATGCATGTGGGGCCCCTCTGACATGCGGCATGCATTTGTGAGCACCAAGACATGCGGCATGCACGTGGGGCCCCCATGACATGCTGCATGCATTTGAATCCCCCATTACATGCGCCATGCATGTGGGGCCCCCATGACATGCTCCATGCATGTGGGGCCCCTATGACATGAGGCATGGATTTGGGGGGCCCCATGACATGCAGCATGCACGTGGGGCCCCCATGATATGCGGCATACATTTGTGGCCCCCGTGTCATGAGGCATGCACGTGGGGCCCCCATGACATGCGGCAAGCACGTGGGGCCCCAATGACATGCAGCATTCACGTGGGACCGCCATAACATGCGGAATGCACGTGAGGCCCCCATGACATGCGGAATGCCTGCGCGGCCCCGATGACATGCGGCATGCACGCTGGGCCCCCATGACATGCGTCATGCATTTATGGCCCCCATAACATGCGGCAAGCATTTGGGCCACCATGTTATGCGCCATGCATTTGGGGCCCCCATGACTTGAGGCATGCATTTGGGGCCCCGATGACATGCAGCATGCATGTGGGGCCCCCATGACATGCGGCATGCATTTGGGGCCTGCATGACATGCTGCATGCATTTGGGGTACCTGAGACATGCGGCATGCACGTGGGGCCCCTATGACATGCAGCATGCATTTGGGGCCCCCATTATATGCGGCATGCATGTAGGGCCCCCATGAAATGTGCCATGCATGTGGGGCCCCTATGACATGCGGCATGCATTTGTGAGCCCCAAGACATGCGGCATGCACGTGGGGCCCCCATGACATGCTGCATGCATTTGGGGTCCCCGAGACATGCGGCATGCACGTGGGGCCCCTATGACATGCCGCATGCATTTGGGGCCCCCATGACATGCGGCATGCACCTGGGACCCCCATGACATGAGTCATGCATTTGGGGCCGCCATGACATGCGGAATGCATTTGGGGCCCCCATGACATGCGGCATGTATTTGGGTCCCCCATGAAATGCGACTTGCATGTGGGGCCCCCATGACATGCGGCATGCATTTGGGGCCCCCATGACATGCGGCATGCATTTGGGCCCCCATGACATGAGTCATGCATTTGGGGCCACCATGACATGCGGCATGCATTTGGGGCCCCCATGACATGCGGCATGCATTTGGGTCCCCCATAAAATGCGGCATGCATGTGGGGGCCCCATGACATGCGGCATGTATTTGGGGCCCTCATGACATGCGTCATGCATTTGGGGCCCCCATGACATGCGGCATGCATGTAGGGCCCCCATGAAATGTGCCATGCATGTGAATCCTCCATCACATGCGGCATGCATGTGGGGCCCCCATGACATGCGGCATGCACCTGGGGCCCCCATGACAATGTGCATGCGTTTGGGGACCCCATGATATGCGGCATGCATTTGGGGCCCCCATGACTTGAGGCATGCATTTGGGGCCCCCATGACATGTGGCATGCATGTAGGGCCCCCATGAAATGCGCCATGCATGTGGGGCCCCTCTGACATGCGGCATGCATTTGTGAGCACCAAGACATGCGGCATGCACGTGGGGCCCCCATGACATGCTGCATGCATTTGAATCCCCCATTACATGCGCCATGCATGTGGGGCCCCCATGACATGCTCCATGCATGTGGGGCCCCTATGACATGAGGCATGGATTTGGGGGGCCCCATGACATGCAGCATGCACGTGGGGCCCCCATGATATGCGGCATACATTTGTGGCCCCCGTGTCATGAGGCATGCACGTGGGGCCCCCATGACATGCGGCAAGCACGTGGGGCCCCAATGACATGCAGCATTCACGTGGGACCGCCATAACATGCGGAATGCACGTGAGGCCCCCATGACATGCGGAATGCCTGCGGGGCCCCGATGACATGCGGCATGCACGCTGGGCCCCCATGACATGCGTCATGCATTTATGGCCCCCATAACATGCGGCAAGCATTTGGGCCACCATGTTATGCGGCATGCATTTGGGGGCCCCATGACTTGAGGCATGCATTTGGGGCCCCGATGACATGCAGCATGCATGTGGGGCCCCCATGACATGCGGCATGCATTTGGGGCCTGCATAACATGCTGCATGCATTTGGGGTACCTGAGACATGCGGCATGCACGTGGGGCCCCTATGACATGCCGCATGCATTTGGGGCCCCCATTATATGCGGCATGCATGTAGGGCCCCCATGAAATGTGCCATGCATGTGGGGCCCCTATGACATGCGGCATGCATTTGTGAGCCCCAAGACATGCGGCATGCACGTGGGGCCCCCATGACATGCTGCATGCATTTGGGGTGCCCGAGACATGCGGCATGCACGTGGGGCCCCTATGACATGCCGCATGCATTTGGGGCCCCCATGACATGCGGCATGCACCTGGGACCCCCATGACATGAGTCATGCATGTGGGGCCCCCATGACATGCGGCATGCATGTGGGGCCCTCATGACATGCGGCATGCATTTGGGGCCCCCATTATATGCGGCATGCATGTGGGGCCCCCATGATATGTGGCATGCATTTGGGGCCCCTATGACATGCCGCATGCATTTGGGGCCCCCATTATATGCGGCATGCATGTAGGGCCCCCATGAAATGTGCCATGCATGTGGGACCCCAATGACATGCGGCATGCATTTGAATCCCCCATTACATGCGGCATGCATGTGGGGCCCAAATGCTTGCCGCATGTCATGGGGGCCTCCATGACATGCGGCATGCATGTGGGGCCCCATGACATGTGCCATGCATGTGGGGCCCCTATGACATGCGGCATGCATTTGGGGCCCCGATGACATGCGGCATGCATGTGGGGCACCCATGACTTGCGGCATGAATTTGAGGGCCCCATTATATGCGGCATGCACGTGGAGCCCCCATGACATGCGGCATGCATTTGGGGCCCCCATGATATGCGGCATGCATATGGGTCCCCCATGACATGTGGCATGGATTTGGGGCCCCCATGACATACGGCATGCATTTGGGTCCCCCATGAAATGTGCCATGCATGTGGGGCCCCCATGACATACGGCATGCATTTGGGTCCCCCATGAAATGTGCCATGCATGTGGGGCCCCCATGACATGCGGCATGCATTTGTGGGCCCCAAGACATGCTGCATGCATTTGGGGGCCCCCATGACATGCAGTATGCACGTGGGGCCCCCATGACATGCGGCATGCATTTGGGGCCCCCATGACATGCGGCATGCATTTGGGGACCCCATGACATGCGGCATGCATGTGGGGCCCAAATGCTTGCCGCATGTCATGGGGGCCTCCATGACATGCGGCATGCATGTGGGGCCCCATGACATGTGCCATGCATGTGGGGCCCCTATGACATGCGGCATGCATTTGGGGCCCCGATGACATGCGGCATGCATGTGGGGCCCCTATGACATGCGGCATGCATTTGGGGCCCCGATGACATGCGGCATGCATGTGGGGCACCCATGACTTGCGGCATGAATTTGAGGGCCCCATTATATGCGGCATGCACGTGGAGCCCCCATGACATGCGGCATGCATTTGGGGCCCCCATGATATGCGGCATGCATGTGGGTCCCCCATGACATGTGGCATGCATGTGGGGCCCCTATGACATGCGGCATGCATTTGTGGGCCCCAAGACATGCTGCATGCATTTGGGGGCCCCCATGACATGCGGCATGCACGTTGGGCCCCCATGACATGCGGCATGCACGTGGGGCCCCTATGACATGCGGCATGCACGTGGGGCCCTCATGACATGCAGCATGCATTTGGGGCCACTATGACATGCAGCATGCATTTGGGGCCCCCATGACATGCGGCATGCATGTGGGACCCCTATGACATGCGGCATGCATTTGGGGGGCCATGACATGCGGCATGCACGTGGGGCCCCCATGACATGCGGCATACATTTGTGACCCCCGTGACATGAGGCATGCACGTGGGGCCCCCATGACATGCTGCAAGCACGTGGGGGCCCAATGACATGCAGCATGTACGTGGCACCCCCATGACATGCGGAATGCACGTGAGGCCCCCATGACATGAGGAATGCCTGCGGGGCCCCAATGATATGCGGCATGCATGCATTTGGGTCCATGAAATGCGGCATGCATGTGGGGCCCCCATGACATGTGGCATGCATGTGGGGCCCCATGATATGCGGCATGCAGTTGGGGACCCCAATACATGCGGCATGCACGTTGGGGCCCCATGACATGCGGCATGCATTTGGGCCCCATGACATGCAGCATGCACGTGGGGCCCCATGACATGCGGAATGCCTGCGGGGCCCCAATGACATGTGGCATGCATTTGGGGCCCCCAATATATGCATCATGCACTTGGGGCCCCCATGATATGTGGCATGCATTTGGGGCCCCCATGACTTGAGCCATGCATTTGGGGCCCCCATGACATGCGGCATGCACGTGGCCCCTCATGACATGCAGCATGCATTTGGGGCCCCCATGACATGCGGCATGCATGTAGGCCCCCATGAAATGCGCCATGCATGTGTGGCCCCTATGACATGCGGCATGCATTTGTGGGCCCCAATACATGCAGCATGCACGTGGGGCCCCCATGACATGCTGCATGCATTTGGGGCCCCCATGACATGCGGCATGCATTTGGGGGCCCCATGACATGCGGAATGCACGTGGGGCCCCTATGACATGCGACATGAATTTGGGAGCCCCATTACATGCGGCCTGCACATGGAGCCCCCATGACATGCGTCATGCATTTGGGCCCCCATGACATGAGTCATGCATTTGGGGCCACCATGACATGCGGCATGCATGTGGGGCCCCCATGACATGCGGCATGCATTTGGGCCCCCATGACATGCGGCATGCATTTGGGGCCTGCACAACATGCTGCATGCATTTGGGGTACCTGAGACATGTGGCATGCACATGGGGCCCCCACAACATGCTGCATGCATGCGGGGCCCTCATGACATGCGGCATTCATGTGGGGTCCCCATGATATGTGGCATGCATGTGGGACCCCCATGATATGTGGCATGCATTTGGGGCCCCCATGACATGCGGAATGCATGTAGGGCCCCCATGAAATGCGCAATGCATGTGGGGCCCTATGACATGCGGCATGCATTTGTGAGCCCCAAGACATGCGGCATGCCCCTGGGGCCCCCATGACAATGTGCATGCGTTTGGGGACCCCATGATATGTGGCATGCATTTGGATCCCCCATGACATGCGGCATGCATTTGGGGCCCCCATGATATGCGGCATGCATGTGGGTCCCCCATGACATGTAGCATGGATTTGGGCCCCCATGACATACGGCATGCATTTGGGTCCCCCATGAAATGTGCCATGCATGTGGGGTCCCTATGACATGCGGCATGCATTTGTGGGCCCCAAGACATGCTGCATGCATTTGGGGGGCCCCCATGACATGCGGCATGCACGTTGGGCCCCCATGACATGCGGCATGCACGTGGGGCCCCTATGACATGTGGCATGCACGTGGGGCCCTCATGACATGCAGCATGAATTTGGGGCCACTATGACATGCAGCATGCATTTGGGGCCCCCATGACATGCGGCATGCATGTGGGACCCCTATGACATGCGGCATGCATTTGGGGGGCCATAACATGCGGCATGCACGTTTGGGCCCCATGACATGCGGCATACATTTGTGACCCCCGTGACATGAGGCATGCACGTGGGGCCCCCATGACATGCGGCAAGCACGTGGGGGCCCAATGACATGCAGCATGTACGTGGCGCCCCCATGACATGCGGAATGCACGTGAGGCCCCCATGACATGAGCAATGCCTGCGGGGCCCCAATGACATGCGGCATGCACGTGGGGCCCTCATGACATGCAGCATGAATTTGGGGCCACTATGACATGCGGCATGCATGTGGGGCCCCCATGACATGTGGCATGCATGTGGGGCCCCATGATATGCGGCATGCAGTTGGGGACCCCAATACATGCGGCATGCACGTTGGGGCCCCATGACATGCGGCATGCATTTGGGCCCCATGACATGCAGCATGCACGTGGGGCCCCATGACATGCGGAATGCCTGCGGGGCCCCAATGACATGTGGCATGCATTTGGGGCCCCTAATATATGCATCATGCACGTGGGGCCCGCATGATATGTGGCATGCATTTGGGGACCCCATGACTTGAGCCATGCATTTGGGGCCCCCATGACATGCGGCATGCACGTGGGCCCCTCATGACATGCAGCATGCATTTGGGGCCCCGTGACATGTGGCATGCATGTAGGCCCCCATGAAATGCGCCATGCATGTGGGGCCCCTATGACATGCGGCATGCATTTGTGGGCCCCAATACATGCAGCATGCACATGGGGGCCCCCATGACATGCTGCATGCATTTGGGGCCCCCATGACATGCGTCATGCATTTGGGCCCCCATGACATGAGTCATGTATTTGGGGCCACCATGACATGCGGCATGCATTTGGGGCCCCCATGACATGCGGCATGCATTTGGGTCCCCCATGAAATGCGGCATGCATGTGGGGCCCCCATGACATGCGGCATGCATTTGGGGCCCTCATGACATGCGTCATGCATTTGGGGGCCCCATGACATGCGGCATGCATGTAGGGCCCCCATGAAATGTGCCATGCATGTGAATCCTCCATCTCATGCGGCATGCACGTGGGGCCCCCATGACATGCGGCATGCATTTGGGGCCCCAATGACATGCGGAATGCCTGCGGGGCCCCCATGACATGCGGCATGCAGGCGGGGCCCTCATGACATGCGGCATGCATTTGGGGCCTCCATGACATGTGGCATGCATGTGGGTCCCCATGACATGCGGCATGCATGTGGGGCCCCCATGACATGCGGCATGCATTTGGGCCCCCATGACATGCGGCATGCATTTGGGACCTGCACAACATGCTGCATGCATTTGGGGTACCTGAGACATGTGGCATGCACATGGGGCCCCCATAACATGCTGCATGCATTTGGGGTGCCCGAGACATGCGGCATGCACGTGGGGCCCCAATGACATGCGGCATGCATGCGGGACCCTCATGACATGCGGCATTCATGTGGGGCCCCCATGATATGTGGCATGCATGTGGGACCCCCATGATATGTGGCATGCATTTGGGGCCCCCATGACATGCGGAATGCATGTAGGGCCCCCATGAAATGCGCCATGCATGTGGGGCCCCTATGACATGCGGCATGCATTTGTGAGCCCCAAGACATGCGGCATGCACCTGGGGCCCCCATGACAATGTGCATGCGTTTGGGGACCCCATGATATGCGGCATGCATTTGGGGCCCCCATGACTTGAGGCATGCATTTGGGGCCCCCATGACATGTGGCATGCATGTAGGGCCCCCATGAAATGCGCCATGCATGTGGGGCCCCTCTGACATGCGGCATGCATTTGTGAGCACCAAGACATGCAGCATGCACGTGGGGCCCCCATGATATGCGGCATACATTTGTGGCCCCCGTGTCATGAGGCATGCACGTGGGGCCCCCATGACATGCGGCAAGCATTTGTGAGCCCCAAGACATGCGGCATGCACCTGGGGCCCCCATGACAATGTGCATGCGTTTGGGGACCCCATGATATGCGGCATGCATTTGGGGCCCCCATGACATGCGGCATGCATTTGGGGCCCCCATGATATGCGGCATGCATGTGGGTCCCCCATGACATGTGGCATGGATTTGGGGCCCCCATGACATACGGCATGCATTTGGGTCCCCCATGAAATGTGCCATGCATGTGGGGCCCCTATGACATGCGGCACGCATTTGTGGGCCCCAAGACATGCTGCATGCATTTGGGGGCCCCCATGACATGCGGCATGCACGTGGGGCCCCCATGACATGCGGCATGCACGTGGGGCCCCTATGACATGCGGCATGCAAGTGGGGCCCTCATGACATGCAGCATGAATTTGGGGCCACTATGACATGCAGCATGCATTTGGGGCCCCCATGACATGCGGCATGCATTTGGGGGGCCATGACATGCGGCATGCACGTGGGGCCCCCATGACATGCGGCATACATTTGTGACCCCCGTGACATGAGGCATGCACGTGGGGCCCCCATGACATGCGGCAAGCACGTGGGGGCCCAATGACATGCAGCATGTACGTGGCGCCCCCATGACATGCGGAATGCACGTGAGGCCCCCATGACATGAGGAATGCCTGCGGGGCCCCAATGACATGCGGCATGCATGCATTTGGGTCCATGAAATGCGGCATGCATGTGGGGCCCCCATGACATGTGGCATGCATGTGGGGCCCCATGATATGCGGCATGCAGTTGGGGACCCCAATACATGCGGCATGCACGTTGGGGCCCCATGACATGCGGCATGCATTTGGGCCCCCATGACTTGAGGCATGCATTTGGGCCCCCCATGACATGTGGCATGCATGTAGGGCCCCCATGAAATGCGCCATGCATGTGGGGCCCCTCTGACATGCGGCATGCATTTGTGAGCACCAAGACATGCGGCATGCACGTGGGGCCCCCATGACATGCTGCATGCATTTGAATCCCCCATTACATGCGCCAGGCATGTGGGGCCCCCATGACATGCTCCATGCATGTGGGGCCCCTATGACATGAGGCATGGATTTGGGGGGCCCCATGACATGCAGCATGCACGTGGGGCCCCCATGATATGCGGCATACATTTGTGGCCCCCGTGTCATGAGGCATGCGCGTGGGGCCCCCATGACATGCGGCAAGCACGTGGGGCCCCAATGACATGCAGCATTCACGTGGGACCGCCATAACATGCGGAATGCACGTGAGGCCCCCATGACATGCGGAATGCCTGCGGGGCCCCGATGACATGCGGCATGCACGCTGGGCCCCCATGACATGCGTCATGCATTTATGGCCCCCATAACATGCGGCAAGCATTTGGGCCACCATGTTATGCGGCATGCATTTGGGGCCCCCATGACTTGAGGCATGCATTTGGGGCCCCCATGACATGCGGCATGCATTTGGGGGCCCCATGACATGCGGAATGCACGTGGGGCCCCTATGACATGCGACATGAATTTGGGAGCCCCATTACATGCGGCCTGCACATGGAGCCCCCATGACATGCGTCATGCATTTGGGCCCCCATGACATGAGTCATGCATTTGGGGCCACCATGACATGCGGCATGCATGTGGGGCCCCCATGACATGCGGCATGCATGTGGGGCCCCCATGACATGCGGCATGCATTTGGGGGCCCCATGACATGCGGAATGCACGTGGGGCCCCTATGACATGCGACATGAATTTGGGAGCCCCATTACATGCGGCCTGCACATGGAGCCCCCATGACATGCGTCATGCATTTGGGCCCCCATGACATGAGTCATGCATTTGGGGCCACCATGACATGCGGCATGCATGTGGGGCCCCCATGACATGCGGCATGCATTTGGGTCCCCCATGAAATGCGGCATGCATGTGGGGCCCCCATGACATGCGTCATGCATTTGGGCCCCCATGACATGAGTCATGCATTTGGGGCCACCATGACATGCTGCATGCATTTGGGGCCTGCACAACATGCTGCATGCATTTGGGGTACCTGAGACATGTGGCATGCACATGGGGCCCCCATAACATGCTGCATGCATGCGGGGCCCTCATGACATGCGGCATTCATGTGGGGTCCCCATGATATGTGGCATGCATGTGGGACCCCCATGATATGTGGCTTGCATTTGGGGCCCCCATGACATGCGGAATGCATGTAGGGCCCCCATGAAATGCGCCATGCATGTGGGGCCCTATGACATGCGGCATGGATTTGTGAGCCCCAAGACATGCGGCATGCCCCTGGGGCCCCCATGACAATGTGCATGCGTTTGGGGACCCCATGATATGTGGCATGCATTTGGGGCCCCCATGACATGCGGCATGCATTTGGGGCCCCCATGATATGCGGCATGCATGTGGGTCCCCCATGACATGTAGCATGGATTTGGGGCCCCCATGACATACGGCATGCATTTGGGTCCCCCATGAAATGTGCCATGCATGTGGGGCCCCTATGACATGCGGCATGCATTTGTGGGCCCCAAGACATGCTGCATGCATTTGGGGGCCCCCATGACATGCGGCATGCACGTTGGGCCCCCATGACATGCGGCATGCACGTGGGGCCCCTATGACATGCGGCATGCACGTGGGGCCCTCATGACATGCAGCATGAATTTGGGGCCACTATGACATGCAGCATGCATTTGGGGCCCCCATGACATGCGGCATGCATGTGGGACCAGTATGACATGCGGCATGCATTTGGGGGACCATAACATGCGGCATGCACGTGGGGGCCCCATGACATGCGGCATACATTTGTGACCCCCGTGACATGAGGCATGCACGTGGGGCCCCCATGACATGCGGCAAGCACGTGGGGGCCCAATGACATGCAGCATGTACGTGGCGCCCCCATGACATGCGGAATGCACGTGAGGCCCCCATGACATGAGGAATGCCTGCGGGGCCCCAATGACATGCGGCATGCACGTGGGGCCCTCATGACATGCAGCATGAATTTGGGGCCACTATGACATGCGGCATGCATGTGGGGCCCCCATGACATGTGGCATGCATGTGGGGCCCCATGATATGCGGCATGCAGTTGGGGACCCCAATACATGCGGCATGCACGTTGGGGCCCCATGACATGCGGCATGCATTTGAGCCCCATGACATGCAGCATGCACGTGGGGCCCCATGACATGCGGAATGCCTGCGGGGCCCCAATGACATGTGGCATGCATTTGGGGCCCCCAATATATGCATCATGCACGTGGGGCCCGCATGATATGTGGCATGCATTTGGGGACCCCATGACTTGAGCCATGCATTTGGGGCCCCCATGACATGCGGCATGCACGTGGGCCCCTCATGACATGCAGCATGCATTTGGGGCCCCCGTGACATGTGGCATGCATGTAGGCCCCCATGAAATGCGCCATGCATGTGGGGCCCCTATGACATGCGGCATGCATTTGTGGGCCCCAATACATGCAGCATGCACATGGGGGCCCCCATGACATGCTGCATGCATTTGGGGCCCCCATGACATGCGTCATGCATTTGGGCCCCCATGACATGAGTCATGCATTTGGGGCCACCATGACATGCGGCATGCATTTGGAGCCCCCATGACATGCGGCATGCATTTGGGTCCCCCATGAAATGCGGCATGCATGTGGGGCCCCCATGACATGCGGCATGCATTTGGGGCCCTCATGACATGCGTCATGCATTTGGGGCCCCCATGACATGCGGCATGCATGTAGGGCCCCCATGAAATGTGCCATGCATGTGAATCCTCCATCACATGCGGCATGCACGTGGGGCCCCCATGACATGCGGCATGCATTTGGGGCCCCAATGACATGCGGAATGCCTGCGGGGCCCCCATGACATGCGGCATGCAGGCGGGGCCCTCATGACATGCGGCATGCATTTGGGGCCTCCATGACATGTGGCATGCATGTGGGTCCCCATGACATGCGGCATGCATGTGGGGCCCCCATGACATGCGGCATGCATTTGGGCCCCCATGACATGCGGCATGCATTTGGGGCCTGCACAACATGCTGCATGCATTTGGGGTACCTGAGACATGTGGCATGCACATGGGGCCCCCATAACATGCTGCATGCATTTGGGGTGCCCGAGACATGCGGCATGCACGTGGGGCCCCAATGACATGCGGCATGCATGCGGGGCCCTCATGACATGCGGCATTCATGTGGGGCCCCCATGATATGTGGCATGCATGTGGGACCCCCATGATATGTGGCATGCATTTGGGGCCCCCATGACATGCGGAATGCATGTAGGGCCCCCATGAAATGCGCCATGCATGTGGGGCCCCTATGACATGCGGCATGCATTTGTGAGCCCCAAGACATGCGGCATGCACCTGGGGCCCCCATGACAATGTGCATGCGTTTGGGGACCCCATGATATGCGGCATGCATTTGGGGCCCCCATGACATGCGGCATGCATTTGGGGCCTGCATAACATGCTGCATGCATTTGGGGTACCTGAGACATGCGGCATGCACGTGGGGCCCCTATGACATGCCGCATGCATTTGGGGCCCCCATTATATGCGGCATGCATGTAGGGCCCCCATGAAATGTGCCATGCATGTGGGGCCCCTATGACATGCGGCATGCATTTGTGAGCCCCAAGACATGCGGCATGCACGTGGGGCCCCCATGACATGCTGCATGCATTTGGGGTGCCCGAGACATGCGGCATGCACGTGGGGCCCCTATGACATGCCGCATGCATTTGGGGCCCCCATGACATGCGGCATGCACCTGGGACCCCCATGACATGAGTCATGCATTTGGGGCCGCCATGACATGCGGCATGCATTTGGGGCCCCCATGACATGCGGCATGTATTTGGGTCCCCCATGAAATGCGACTTGCATGTGGGGCCCCCATGACATGCGGCATGCATTTGGGGCCCTCATGACATGTGGCATGCATTTGGGGCCCCCATGACATGCGGCATGCATTTGGGGCCCCCATGACATGCGGAATGCACATGGGGCCCCTATGACATGCGACATGAATTTGGGAGCCCCATTACATGCGGCATGCACATGGAGCCCCCATGACATGCGTCATGCATTTGGGCCCCCATGACATTAGTCATGCATTTGGGGCCACCATGACATGCGGCATGCATGTAGGGCCCCCATGAAATGTGCCATGCATGTGAATCCTCCATCACATGCGGCATGCACGTGGGGCCCCCATGACATGCGGCATGCATTTGGGGCCCCAATGACATGCGGAATGCCTGCGGGGCCCCCATGACATGCGGCATGCAGGCGGGGCCCTCATGACATGCGGCATGCATTTGGGGCCTCCATGACATGTGGCATGCATGTGGGTCCCCATGACATGCGGCATGCATGTGGGGCCCCCATGACATGCGGCATGCATTTGGGCCCCTATGACATGCGGCATGCATTTGGGGCCTGCACAACATGCTGCATGCATTTGGGGTACCTGAGACATGTGGCATGCACATGGGGCCCCCATAACATGCTGCATGCATTTGGGGTGCCTGAGACATGCGGCATGCACGTGGGGCCCCAATGACATGCGGCATGCATGCGGGGCCCTCATGACATGCGGCATTCATGTGGGGCCCCCATGATATGTGGCATGCATGTGGGACCCCCATGATATGTGGCATGCATTTGGGGCCCCCATGACATGCGGAATGCATGTAGGGCCCCCATGAAATGCGCCATGCATGTGGGGCCCCTATGACATGCGGCATGCATTTGTGAGCCCCAAGACATGCGGCATGCACCTGGGGCCCCCATGACAATGTGCATGCGTTTGGGGACCCCATGATATGCGGCATGCATTTGGGGCCCCCATGACTTGAGGCATGCATTTGGAGCCCCCATAACATGTGGCATGCATGTAGGGCCCCCATGAAATGCGCCATGCATGTGGGGCCCCTCTGACATGCGGCATGCATTTGTGAGCACCAAGACATGCGGCATGCACGTGGGGCCCCCATGACATGCTGCATGCATTTGAATCCCCCATTACATGCGCCATGCATGTGGGGCCCCCATGACATGCTCCATGCATGTGGGGCCCCTATGACATGAAGCATGGATTTGGGGGGCCCCATGACATGCAGCATGCATTTGGGGCCACTATGACATGCAGCATGCATTTGGGGCCCCCATGACATGCGGCATGCATTTGGGGGGCCATGACATGCGGCATGCACGTGGGGCCCCCATGACATGCGGCATACATTTGTGACCCCCGTGACATGAGGCATGCACGTGGGGCCCCCATGACATGCGGCAAGCACGTGGGGGCCCAATGACATGCAGCATGTACGTGGCGCCCCCATGACATGCGGAATGCACGTGAGGCCCCCATGACATGAGGAATGCCTGCGGGGCCCCAATGACATGCGGCATGCATGCATTTGGGTCCATGAAATGCGGCATGCATGTGGGGCCCCCATGACATGTGGCATGCATGTGGGGCCCCATGATATGCGGCATGCAGTTGGGGACCCCAATACATGCGGCATGCACGTTGGGGCCCCATGACATGCGGCATGCATTTGGGCCCCCATGACTTGAGGCATGCATTTGGGGCCCCCATGACATGTGGCATGCATGTAGGGCCCCCATGAAATGCGCCATGCATGTGGGGCCCCTCTGACATGCGGCATGCATTTGTGAGCACCAAGACATGCGGCATGCACGTGGGGCCCCCATGACATGCTGCATGCATTTGAATCCCCCATTACATGCGCCATGCATGTGGGGCCCCCATGACATGCTCCATGCATGTGGGGCCCCTATGACATGAGGCATGGATTTGGGGGGCCCCATGACATGCAGCATGCACGTGGGGCCCCCATGATATGCGGCATACATTTGTGGCCCCCGTGCCATGAGGCATGCACGTGGGGCCCCCATGACATGCGGCAAGCACGTGGGACCCCAATGACATGCAGCATTCACGTGGGACCGCCATAACATGCGGAATGCACGTGAGGCCCCCATGACATGCGGAATGCCTGCGGGGCCCCGATGACATGCGGCATGCACGCTGGGCCCCCATGACATGCGTCATGCATTTATGGCCCCCATAACATGCGGCAAGCATTTGGGCCACCATGTTATGCGGCATGCATTTGGGGCCCCCATGACTTGAGGCATGCATTTGGGGCCCCGATGACATGCAGCATGCATGTGGGGCCCCCATGACATGCGGCATGCATTTGGGGCCTGCATAACATGCTGCATGCATTTGGGGTACCTGAGACATGCGGCATGCACGTGGGGCCCCTATGACATGCCGCATGCATTTGGGGCCCCCATTATATGCGGCATGCATGTAGGGCCCCCATGAAATGTGCCATGCATGTGGGGCCCCTATGACATGCGGCATGCATTTGTGAGCCCCAAGACATGCGGCATGCACGTGGGGCCCCCATGACATGCGGCATGCATTTGGGGCCCCAATGACATGCGGAATGCCTGCGGGGCCCCCATGACATGCGGCATGCAGGCGGGGCCCTCATGACATGCGGCATGCATTTGGGGCCTCCATGACATGTGGCATGCATGTGGGTCCCCATGACATGCGGCATGCATGTGGGGCCCCCATGACATGCGGCATGCATTTGGGCCCCCATGACATGCGGCATGCATTTGGGGCCTGCACAACATGCTGCATGCATTTGGGGTACCTGAGACATGTGGCATGCACATGGGGCCCCCATAACATGCTGCATGCATTTGGGGTGCCCGAGACATGCGGCATGCACGTGGGGCCCCAATGACATGCGGCATGCATGCGGGGCCCTCATGACATGCGGCATTCATGTGGGGCCCCCATGATATGTGGCATGCATGTGGGACCCCCATGATATGTGGCATGCATTTGGGGCCCCCATGACATGCGGAATGCATGTAGGGCCCCCATGAAATGCGCCATGCATGTGGGGCCCCTATGACATGCGGCATGCATTTGTGAGCCCCAAGACATGCGGCATGCACCTGGGGCCCCCATGACAATGTGCATGCGTTTGGGGACCCCATGATATGCGGCATGCATTTGGGGCCCCCATGACTTGAGGCATGCATTTGGAGCCCCCATGACATGTGGCATGCATGTAGGGCCCCCATGAAATGCGCCATGCACGTGGGGCCCCCATGACATGCTGCATGCATTTGAATCCCCCATTACATGCGCCATGCATGTGGGGCCCCCATGACATGCTCCATGCATGTGGGGCCCCTATGACATGAGGCATGGATTTGGGGGGGCCCATGACATGCAGCATGCACGTGGGGCCCCCATGATATGCGGCATACATTTGTGGCCCCCGTGTCATGAGGCATGCACGTGGGGCCCCCATGACATACGGCAAGCATTTGTGAGCCCCAAGACATGCGGCATGCACCTGGGGCCCCCATGACAATGTGCATGCGTTTGGGGACCCCATGATATGCGGCATGCATTTGGGGCCCCCATGATATGCGGCATACATTTGTGGCCCCCGTGTCATGAGGCATGCACGTGGGGCCCCCATGACATGCGGCAAGCACGTGGGGCCCCAATGACATGCAGCATTCACGTGGGACCGCCATAACATGCGGAATGCACGTGAGGCCCCCATGACATGCGGAATGCCTGCGGGGCCCCGATGACATGCGGCATGCACGCTGGGCCCCCATGACATGCGTCATGCATTTATGGCCCCCATAACATGCGGCAAGCATTTGGGCCACCATGTTATGCGGCATGCATTTGGGGCCCCTATGACTTGAGGCATGCATTTGGGGCCCCGATGACATGCAGCATGCATGTGGGGCCCCCATGACATGCGGCATGCATTTGGGGCCTGCATAACATGCTGCATGCATTTGGGGTACCTGAGACATGCGGCATGCACGTGGGGCCCCTATGACATGCCGCATGCATTTGGGGCCCCCATTATATGCGGCATGCATGTAGGGCCCCCATGAAATGTGCCATGCATGTGGGGCCCCTATGACATGCGGCATGCATTTGTGAGCCCCAAGACATGCGGCATGCACGTGGGGCCCCCATGACATGCTGCATGCATTTGGGGTGCCCGAGACATGCGGCATGCACGTGGGGCCCCTATGACATGCCGCATGCATTTGGGGCCCCCATGACATGCGGCATGCACCTGGGACCCCCATGACATGAGTCATGTATTTGGGGCCGCCATGACATGCGGCATGCATTTGGGGCCCCCATGACATGCGGCATGTATTTGGGTCCCCCATGAAATGCGACTTGCATGTGGGGCCCCCATGACATGCGGCATGCATTTGGGGCCCTCATGACATGTGGCATGCATTTGGGGCCCCCATGACATGCGGCATGCATTTGGGGCCCCCATGACATGCGGAATGCACATGGGGCCCCTATGACATGCGACATGAATTTGGGAGCCCCATTACATGCGGCATGCACATGGAGCCCCCATGACATGCGTCATGCATTTGGGCCCCCATGACATGAGTCATGCATTTGGGGCCACCATGACATGCGGCATGCATGTAGGGCCCCCATGAAATGTGCCATGCATGTGAATCCTCCATCACATGCGGCATGCACGTGGGGCCCCCATGACATGCGGCATGCATTTGGGGCCCCAATGACATGCGGAATGCCTGCGGGGCCCCCATGACATGCGGCATGCAGGCGGGGCCCTCATGACATGCGGCATGCATTTGGGGCCTCCATGACATGTGGCATGCATGTGGGTCCCCATGACATGCGGCATGCATGTGGGGCCCCCATGACATGCGGCATGCATTTGGGCCCCCATGACATGCGGCATGCATTTGGGGCCTGCACAACATGCTGCATGCATTTGGGGTACCTGAGACATGTGGCATGCACATGGGGCCCCCATAACATGCTGCATGCATTTGGGGTGCCTGAGACATGCGGCATGCACGTGGGGCCCCAATGACATGCGGCATGCATGCGGGGCCCTCATGACATGCGGCATTCATGTGGGGCCCCCATGATATGTGGCATGCATGTGGGACCCCCATGATATGTGGCATGCATTTGGGGCCCCCATGACATGCGGAATGCATGTAGGGCCCCCATGAAATGCGCCATGCATGTGGGGCCCCTATGACATGCGGCATGCATTTGTGAGCCCCAAGACATGCGGCATGCACCTGGGGCCCCCATGACAATGTGCATGCGTTTGGGGACCCCATGATATGCGGCATGCATTTGGGGCCCCCATGACTTGAGGCATGCATTTGGAGCCCCCATAACATGTGGCATGCATGTAGGGCCCCCATGAAATGCGCCATGCATGTGGGGCCCCTCTGACATGCGGCATGCATTTGTGAGCACCAAGACATGCGGCATGCACGTGGGGCCCCCATGACATGCTGCATGCATTTGAATCCCCCATTACATGCGCCATGCATGTGGGGCCCCCATGACATGCTCCATGCATGTGGGGCCCCTATGACATGAGGCATGGATTTGGGGGGCCCCATGACATGCAGCATGCACGTGGGGCCCCCATGATATGCGGCATACATTTGTGGCCCCCGTGTCATGAGGCATGCACGTGGGGCCCCCATGACATACGGCAAGCATTTGTGAGCCCCAAGACATGCGGCATGCACCTGGGGCCCCCATGACAATGTGCATGCGTTTGGGGACCCCATGATATGCGGCATGCATTTGGGGCCCCCATGACATGCGGCATGCATTTGGGGCCCCCATGATATGCGGCATGCATGTGGGTCCCCCATGACATGTGGCATGCATTTGGGGCCCCCATGACATACGGCATGCATTTGGGTCCCCCATGAAATGTGCCATGCATGTGGGGCCCCTATGACATGCGGCACGCATTTGTGGGCCCCAAGACATGCTGCATGCATTTGGGGGCCCCCATGACATGCGGCATGCACGTGGGGCCCCCATGACATGCGGCATGCACGTGGGGCCCCTATGACATGCGGCATGCACGTGGGGCCCTCATGACATGCAGCATGAATTTGGGGCCACTATGACATGCAGCATGCATTTGGGGCCCCCATGACATGCGGCATGCATTTGGGGGGCCATGACATGCGGCATGCACGTGGGGCCCCCATGACATGCGGCATACATTTGTGACCCCCATGACATGAGGCATGCACGTGGGGCCCCCATGACATGCGGCAAGCACGTGGGGGCCCAATGACATGCAGCATGTACGTGGCGCCCCCATGACATGCGGAATGCACGTGAGGCCCCCATGACATGAGGAATGCCTGCGGGGCCCCAATGACATGCGGCATGCATGCATTTGGGTCCATGAAATGCGGCATGCATGTGGGGCCCCCATGACATGTGGCATGCATGTGGGGCCCCATGATTTGCGGCATGCAGTTGGGGACCCCAATACATGCGGCATGCACGTTGGGGCCCCATGACATGCGGCATGCATTTGGGCCCCCATGACTTGAGGCATGCATTTGGGGCCCCCATGACATGTGGCATGCATGTAGGGCCCCCATGAAATGCGCCATGCATGTGGGGCCCCTCTGACATGCGGCATGCATTTGTGAGCACCAAGACATGCGGCATGCACGTGGGGCCCCCATGACATGCTGCATGCATTTGAATCCCCCATTACATGCGCCATGCATGTGGGGCCCCCATGACATGCTCCATGCATGTGGGGCCCCTATGACATGAGGCATGGATTTGGGGGGCCCCATGACATGCAGCATGCACGTGGGGCCCCCATGATATGCGGCATACATTTGTGGCCCCCGTGCCATGAGGCATGCACGTGGGGCCCCCATGACATGCGGCAAGCACGTGGGACCCCAATGACATGCAGCATTCACGTGGGACCGCCATAACATGCGGAATGCACGTGAGGCCCCCATGACATGCGGAATGCCTGCGGGGCCCCGATGACATGCGGCATGCACGCTGGGCCCCCATGACATGCGTCATGCATTTATGGCCCCCATAACATGCGGCAAGCATTTGGGACACCATGTTATGCGGCATGCATTTGGGGCCCCCATGACTTGAGGCATGCATTTGGGGCCCCGATGACATGCAGCATGCATGTGGGGCCCCATAACGTGCGGCATGCATTTGGGGCCTGCATAACATGCTGCATGCATTTGGGGTACCTGAGACATGCGGCATGCACGTGGGGCCCCTATGACATGCCGCATGCATTTGGGGCCCCCATTATATGCGGCATGCATGTAGGGCCCCCATGAAATGTGCCATGCATGTGGGGCCCCTATGACATGCGGCATGCATTTGTGAGCCCCAAGACATGCGGCATGCACGTGGGGCCCCCATGACATGCGGCATGCATTTGGGGCCCCAATGACATGCGGAATGCCTGCGGGGCCCCCATGACATGCGGCATGCAGGCGGGGCCCTCATGACATGCGGCATGCATTTGGGGCCTCCATGACATGTGGCATGCATGTGGGTCCCCATGACATGCGGCATGCATGTGGGGCCCCCATGACATGCGGCATGCATTTGGGCCCCCATGACATGCGGCATGCATTTGGGGCCTGCACAACATGCTGCATGCATTTGGGGTACCTGAGACATGCGGCATGCACGTGGGGCCCCATGACATGCGGCATGCATGCGGGGCCCTCATGACATGCGGCATTCATGTGGGGCCCCCATGATATGTGGCATGCATGTGGGACCCCCATGATATGTGGCATGCATTTGGGGCCCCCATGACATGCGGAATGCATGTAGGGCCCCCATGAAATGCGCCATGCATGTGGGGCCCCTATGACATGCGGCATGCATTTGTGAGCCCCAAGACATGCGGCATGCACCTGGGGCCCCCATGACAATGTGCATGCGTTTGGGGACCCCATGATATGCGGCATGCATTTGGGGCCCCCATGACTTGAGGCATGCATTTGGAGCCCCCATGACATGTGGCATGCATGTAGGGCCCCCATGAAATGCGCCATGCATGTGGGGCCCCTCTGACATGCGGCATGCATTTGTGAGCACCAAGACATGCGGCATGCACGTGGGGCCCCCATGACATGCTGCATGCATTTGAATCCCCCATTACATGCGCCATGCATGTGGGGCCCCCATGACATGCTCCATGCATGTGGGGCCCCTATGACATGAGGCATGGATTTGGGGGGGCCCATGACATGCAGCATGCACGTGGGGCCCCCATGATATGCGGCATACATTTGTGGCTCCGTGTCATGAGGCATGCACGTGGGGCCCCCATGACATACGGCAAGCATTTGTGAGCCCCAAGACATGCGGCATGCACCTGGGGCCCCCATGACAATGTGCATGCGTTTGGGGACCCCATGATATGCGGCATGCATTTGGGGCCCCCATGACATGCGGCATGCATTTGGGGCCCCCATGATATGCGGCATGCATGTGGGTCCCCCATGACATGTGGCATGGATTTGGGGCCCCCATGACATACGGCATGCATTTGGGTCCCCCATGAAATGTGCCATGCATGTGGGGCCCCTATGACATGCGGCACGCATTTGTGGGCCCCAAGACATGCTGCATGCATTTGGGGGCCCCCATGACATGCGGCATGCACGTGGGGCCCCCATGACATGCGGCATGCACGTGGGGCCCCTATGACATGCGGCATGCACGTGGGGCCCTCATGACATGCAGCATGAATTTGGGGCCACTATGACATGCAGCATGCATTTGGGGCCCCCATGACATGCGGCATGCATTTGGGGGGCCATGACATGCGGCATGCACGTGGGGCCCCCATGACATGCGGCATACATTTGTGACCCCCGTGACATGAGGCATGCACGTGGGGCCCCCATGACATGCGGCAAGCACGTGGGGGCCCAATGACATGCAGCATGTACGTGGCGCCCCCATGACATGCGGAATGCACGTGAGGCCCCCATGACATGAGGAATGCCTGCGGGGCCCCAATGACATGCGGCATGCATGCATTTAGGTCCATGAAATGCGGCATGCATGTGGGGCCCCCATGACATGTGGCATGCATGTGGGGCCCCATGATATGCGGCATGCAGTTGGGGACCCCAATACATGCGGCATGCACGTTGGGGCCCCATGACATGCGGCATGCATTTGGGCCCCCATGACTTGAGGCATGCATTTGGGGCCCCCATGACATGTGGCATGCATGTAGGGCCCCCATGAAATGCGCCATGCATGTGGGGCCCCTCTGACATGCGGCATGCATTTGTGAGCACCAAGACATGCGGCATGCACGTGGGGCCCCCATGACATGCTGCATGCATTTGAATCCCCCAATACATGCGCCATGCATGTGGGGCCCCCATGACATGCTCCATGCATGTGGGGCCCCTATGACATGAGGCATGGATTTGGGGGGCCCCATGACATGCAGCATGCACGTGGGGCCCCCATGATTTGCGGCATACATTTGTGGCCCCCGTGTCATGAGGCATGCACGTGGGGCCCCCATGACATGCGGCAAGCACGTGGGGCCCCAATGACATGCAGTATTCACGTGGGACCGCCATAACATGCGGAATGCACGTGAGGCCCCCATGACATGCGGAATGCCTGCGGGGCCCCGATGACATGCGGCATGCACGCTGGGCCCCCATGACATGCGTCATGCATTTATGGCCCCCATAACATGCGGCAAGAATTTGGGCCACCATGTTATGCGGCATGCATTTGGGGCCCCCATGACTTGAGGCATGCATTTGGGGCCCCGATGACATGCAGCATGCATGTGGGGCCCCCATGACATGCGGCATGCATTTGGGGCCTGCATAACATGCTGCATGCATTTGGGGTACCTGAGACATGCGGCATGCACGTGGGGCCCCTATGACATGCGTCATGCATTTGGGGCCCCCATTATATGCGGCATGCATGTAGGGCCCCCATGAAATGTGCCATGCATGTGGGGCCCCTATGACATGCGGCATGCATTTGTGAGCCCCAAGACATGCGGCATGCACGTGGGGCCCCCATGACATGCTGCATGCATTTGGGGTGCCCGAGACATGCGGCATGCACGTGGGGCCCCTATGACATGCCGCATGCATTTGGGGCCCCCATGACATGCGGCATGCACCTGGGACCCCCATGACATGAGTCATGCATTTGGGGCCGCCATGACATGCGGCATGCATTTGGGGCCCCCATGACATGCGGCATGTATTTGGGTCCCCCATGAAATGCGACTTGCATGTGGGGCCCCCATGACATGCGGCATGCATTTGGGGCCCTCATGACATGTGGCATGCATTTGGGGCCCCCATGACATGCGGCATGCATTTGGGGCCCCCATGACATGCGGAATGCACATGGGGCCCCTATGACATGCGACATGCATGTAGGGCCCCCATGAAATGTGCCATGCATGTGAATCCTCCATCACATGCGGCATGCACGTGGGGCCCCCATGACATGCGGCATGCATTTGGGGCCCCAATGACATGCGGAATGCCTGCGGGGCCCCCATGACATGCGGCATGCAGGCGGGGCCCTCATGACATGCGGGATGCATTTGGGGCCTCCATGACATGTGGCATGCATGTGGGTCCCCATGACATGCGGCATGCATGTGGGGCCCCCATGACATGCGGCATGCATTTGGGCCCCCATGACATGCGGCATGCATTTGGGGCCTGCACAACATGCTGCATGCATTTGGGGTACCTGAGACATGCGGCATGCATGTGGCGCCCCTATGACATGCGGCATGCATTTGTGAGCCCCAAGACATGCGGCATGCACCTGGGGCCCCCATGACAATGTGCATGCGTTTGGGTCCCCCATGAAATGTGCCATGCATGTGGGGCCCCTATGACATGCGGCATGCATTTGTGGGCCCCAAGACATGCTGCATGCATTTGGGGGCCCCCATGACATGCAGTATGCACGTGGGGCCCCCATGACATGCGGTATGCATTTGGGGCCCCCATGACATGCGGCATGCATTTGGGGGCCCCATGACATGCGGCATGCATGTGGGGGCCCCATGACATGCGGCATGCATGTGGGGCCCCAATTACATGCGACATGCATTTGGGTCCCCCATGAAATGTGCCATGCATGTGGGGCCCCTATGACATGCGGCATGCATTTGTGGGCCCCAAGACATGCTGCATGCATTTGGGGGCCCCCATGACATGCGGAATGCCTGCGGGGCCCCCTTGATATGTGGCATGCATTTGGGGCCCCCATGACTTGAGGCATGCATTTGGGGCCCCCATGACATGCGGCATGCATGTGGGACCACCATGACATGCGGCATGCATTTGAATCCCCCATTACATGCGGCATGCAGGTGGTTCCCCCATGACATGCGGCATGCATTTGGGGCCCCCAATACATGCGGCATGCACGTTGGGCCCCATGACATGCTCCATGCATGTGGGGCCCCTATGACATGCGGCATGCATTTGGGGGGCCCCATGACATGTGGCATGCACGTGGGGCCACCATGACATGTGGCATACATTTGTGGCCCCCGTGACATGAGGCATGCACGTGGGGCCCCCATGACATGCGGCATACATTTATGGCCCCCATGACATGCGGCAAGCATTTGGGCCCCCATGACATGCGGCATGCATATGGGGCCCCCATGACATGCGACATTCATTTGGGGCCCCCATGACATGTGGCATGCATGTGGGGTCCCATGATATGTGGCATGCAGTTGGGGCCCCAATACATGTTTCATGCACATTGGGCACCCATGACATGTGACATGCATTTATGGCCCCATGACATGCGGCATGAATTTGGGCCCTCATGAAATGTGCCATGCATGTGGGGCCCCTATGACATGCGGCATGCATTTGTGGGCCCCAAGACATGTGGCATGCACGTGGGCCCCCCATGACATGCTGCATGCATTTGGGGCCCCCATGATATGTGGCACACACTTGGGGCCCCCATGCCATGCGGCATGCATGTGGGGCCCCTATGACATGCGGCATGCATTTGTGGGCCCCAAGACATGCTGCATGCATTTGGGGGGGCCCATGACATGCGGCATGCACTTGGGGCCCCCCATGACATGCGGAATGCCTGCGGGGCCCCCATGACATGCGGCATGCATGTGGGGGCCCCATGACATGCGGCATGCATTTGGGGGCCCCATGACATGCGGCATGCATTTGGGGCCCCCATGACATGCAGTATGCACGTGGGGCCCCCATGACATGCGGCATGCATTTGGGGCCCCCATGACTTGAGGCATGCATTTGGGGCCCCCATGACATGCGGCATGCATGTGGGACCCCCATGACATGCGGCATGCATTTGAATCCCCATTACATGCGGCATGCATGTGGGGCCCAAATGCTTGCCGCATGTCATGGGGGCCTCCATGACATGCGGCATGCATGTGGTGCCCCATGACATGTGCCATGCATGTGGGGCCCCTATGACATGCGACATGCATTTGGGGCCCTCTTGACATGCGGCATGCATGTGGGGCACCCATGACTTGCGGCATGAATTTGAGGGCCCAATTATATGCGGCATGCACGTGGAGCCCCCATGACATGCGGCATGCATTTGGGGCCCCCATGATA
Source organism: Phyllobates terribilis (assembly GCF_046119375.1). Classification (NCBI taxonomy): domain Eukaryota; kingdom Metazoa; phylum Chordata; class Amphibia; order Anura; family Dendrobatidae; genus Phyllobates; species Phyllobates terribilis. The sequence continues at coordinate 610,957,553 of NW_027362763.1, forward strand.
TGCGGCATGCATGTGGGCCCCCCATGACATGTGGCATGGATTTGGGGCCCCCATGACATACGGCATGCATTTGGGTCCCCCATGAAATGTGCCATGCATGTGGGGCCCCTATGACATGCGGCATGCATTTGTGGGCCCAAAGACATGCTGCATGCATTTGGGGGGCCCCATGACATGCGGCATGCACGTGGGGCCCCTATGACATGCGGCATGCACGTGGGGCCCCTATGACATGCGGCATGCACGTGGGGCCCTCATAGCATGCATTTGGGGCCACTATGACATGCAGCATGCATTTGGGGTCCCAATGACATGCGGCATGCATGTGGGACCCCTATTACATGCGGCATGCATTTGGGGGGGCCCATGACATGCGGCATGCACGTGGGGCCCCCATGACATGCGGCATACATTTGTGGCCCCCGTGACATGAGGCATGCACGTGGGGCCCCCATGACATGCGGCAAGCACGTGGGGGCCCAATGACATGCAGCATGTACGTGGCGCCCCCATGACATGCGGAATGCACGTGAGGCCCCCATGACATGAGGAATGCCTGCGGGGCCCCAATGACATGCGGCATGCATGCATTTGGGTCCATGAAATGCGGCATGCATGTGGGGCCCCCATGACATGTGGCATGCATGTGGGGCCCCATGATATGCGGCATGCAGTTGGGGACCCCAATACATGTTGCATGCACGTTGGGGCCCCATGACATACGGCATGCATTTGGGCCCCATGACATGCAGCATACACGTGGGGCCCCATGACATGCGGAATGCCTGCGGGGCCCCAATGACATGTGGCATGCATTTGGGGCCCCCAATATATGCATCATCCACGTGGGGCCCCCATGATATGTGGCATGCATTTGGGGCCCCCATGACTTGAGCCATGCATTTGGGGCCCCCATGACATGCGGCATGCACGTGGGCCCCTCATGACATGCAGCATGCATTTGGGGCCCCCATGACATGCGGCATGCATGTAGGCCCCCATGAAATGCGCCATGCATGTGGGGCCCCTATGACATGCGGCATGCATTTGTGGGCCCCAAGACATGCAGCATGCACGTGGGGCCCCCATGACAGGCTGCATGCATTTGGGGGCCCCATGACATGCGGCATGCATTTGGGGCCCCCATTACATGCGGCATGCACGTGGAGCCCCCATGACATGCGTCATGCATTTGGGCCCCCATGACATGAGTCATGCATTTGGGGCCACCATGACATGCGGCATGCATTTGGGGCCCCCATGACATGCGGCATGCATTTGGGTCCCCCATGAAATGCGGCATGCATGTGGGGGCCCCATGACATGCGGCATGCATTTGGGGCCCTCATGACATGCGTCATGCATTTGGGGCCCCCATGACATGCGGCATGCATGTAGGGCCCCCATGAAATGTGCAATGCATGTGAATCCTCCATCACATGCGGCATGCACGTGGGGCCCCTATGACATGCGGCATGCATTTGGGGCCCCAATGACATGCGGAATGCCTGCGGGGCCCCCATGACATGCGGCATGCAGGCGGGGCCCTCATGACATGCGGCATGCATTTGGGGCCTCCATGACATGTGGCATGCATGTGGGTCCCCATGACATGCGGCATGCATGTGGGGCCCCCATGACATGCGGCATGCATTTGGGCTCCCATGACATGTGGCATGCATTTGGGGCCTGCACAACATGCTGCATGCATTTGGGGTACCTGAGACATGTGGCATGCACATGGGGCCCCCATAACATGCTGCATGCATTTGGGGTGCCCGAGACATGCGGCATGCACGTGGGGCCCCAATGACATGCGGCATGCATGCGGGGCCCTCATGACATGCGGCATTCATGTGGGGCCCCCATGATATGTGGCATGCATGTGGGACCCCCATGATATGTGGCATGCATTTGGGGCCCCCATGACATGCGGAATGCATGTAGGGCCCCCATGAAATGCGCCATGCATGTGGGGCCCCTATGACATGCGGCATGCATTTGTGAGCCCCAAGACATGCGGCATGCACCTGGGGCCCCCATGACAATGTGCATGCGTTTGGGGACCCCATGATATGCGGCATGCATTTGGGGCCCCCATGACTTGAGGCATGCACGTGGGGCCCCCATGACATGCTGCATGCATTTGAATCCCCCATTACATGCGCCATGCATGTGGTGCCCCCATGACATGCTCCATGCATGTGGGGCCCCTATGACATGAGGCATGGATTTGGGGGGCCCCATGACATGCGGCATGCACGTGGGGCCCCCATGATATGCGGCATACATTTGTGGCCCCCGTGTCATGAGGCATGCACGTGGGGCCCCCATGACATGCGGCAAGCACGTGGGGCTCCAATGACATGCAGCATTCACGTGGGACCGCCATAACATGCGGAATGCACGTGAGGCCCCCATGACATGCGGAATGCCTGCGGGGCCCCAATGACATGCGGCATGCATGCATTTGGGTCCATGAAATGCGGCATGCATGTGGGGCCCCCATGACATGTGGCATGCATGTGGGGCCCCATGATATGCGGCATGCAGTTGGGGACCCCAATACATGCGGCATGCTCGTTGGGGCCCCATGACATGCGGCATGCATTTGGGCCCCATGACATGCAGCATGCACGTGGGGCCCCATGACATGCGGAATGCCTGCGGGGCCCCAATGACATGTGGCATGCATTTGGGGCCCCCAATATATGCATCATGCACTTGGGGCCCCCATGATATGTGGCATGCATTTGGGGCCCCCATGACTTGAGCCATGCATTTGGGGCCCCATGACATGCGGCATGCACGTGGGCCCCTCATGACATGCAGCATTCATTTGGGGCCCCCATGACATGCGGCATGCATGTAGGCCCCCATGAAATGCGCCATGCATGTGTGGCCCCTATGACATGCGGCATGCATTTGTGGGCCCCAATACATGCTGCATGCACATGGGGCCCCCATGACATGCTGCATGCATTTGGGGCCCCCATGACATGCGGCATGCATTTGGGGGCCCCATGACATGCGGAATGCACGTGGGGCCCCTATGACATGCGACATGAATTTGGGAGCCCCATTACATGCGGCCTGCACATGGAGCCCCCATGACATGCGTCATGCATTTGGGCCCCCATGACATGAGTCATGCATTTGGGGCCACCATGACATGCGGCATGCATTTGGGGCCCCCATGACATGCGGCATGCATTTGGGTCCCCCATAAAATGCGGCATGCATGTGGGGCCCCCATGACATGCGGCATGCATTTGGGGCCCTCATGACATGCGTCATGCATTTGGGGCCCCCATGACATGCGGCATGCATGTAGGGCCCCCATGAAATGTGCCATGCATGTGAATCCTCCATCACATGCGGCATGCACGTGGGGCCCCCGTGACATGCGGCATGCATTTGGGGCCCCAATGACATGCGGAATGCCTGCGGGGCCCCCATGACATGCGGCATGCAGGCGGGGCCCTCATGACATGCGGCATGCATTTGGGGCCTCCATGACATGTGGCATGCATGTGGGTCCCCATGACATGCGGCATGCATGTGGGGCCCCCATGACATGCGGCATGCATTTGGGCCCCCATGACATGCGGCATGCATTTGGGGCCTGCACAACATGCTGCATGCATTTGGGGTACCTGAGACATGTGGCATGCACATGGGGCCCCCATAACATGCTGCATGCATTTGGGGTGCCCGAGACATGCGGCATGCACGTGGGGCCCCAATGACATGCGGCATGCATGCGGGGCCCTCATGACATGCGGCATTCATGTGGGGCCCCCATGATATGTGGCATGCATGTCGGACCCCCATGATATGTGGCATGCATTTGGGGCCCCCATGACATGCGGAATGCATGTAGGGCCCCCATGAAATGCGCCATGCATGTGGGGCCCCTATGACATGCGGCATGCATTTGTGAGCCCCAAGACATGCTGCATGCATTTGGGGGCCCCCATGACATGCGGCATGCACGTGGGGCCCCCATGACATGCGGCATGCACGTGGGGCCCCTATGACATGCGGCATGCACGTGGGGCCCTCATGACATTCAGCATGAATTTGGGGCCACTATGACATGCAGCATGCATTTGGGGCCCCCATGACATGCGGCATGCATGTGGGACCCCTATGACATGCGGCATGCATTTGGGGGGCCATGACATGCGGCATGCACGTGGGGCCCCCATGACATGCGGCATACATTTGTGACCCCCGTGACATGAGGCATGCACGTGGCGCCCCCATGACATGCGGCAAGCACGTGGGGGCCCAATGACATGCAGCATGTACGTGGCGCCCCCATGACATGCGGAATGCACGTGAGGCCCCCATGACATGCGGCATACATTTGTGACCCCCGTGACATGCGGCATGCACGTGGCGCCCCCATGACATGCGGCAAGCACGTGGGGGCCCAATGACATGCAGCATGTACGTGGCGCCCCCATGACATGCGGAATGCACGTGAGGCCCCCATGACATGAGGAATGCCTGCGGGGCCCCAATGACATGCGGCATGCATGCATTTGGGTCCATGAAATGCGGCATGCATGTGGGGCCCCCATGACATGTGGCATGCATGTGGGGCCCCATGATATGCGGCATGCAGTTGGGGACCCCAATACATGCGGCATGCACGTTGGGGCCCCATGACATGCGGCATGCATTTGGGCCCCATGACATGCAGCATGCACGTGGGGCCCCATGACATGCGGAATGCCTGCGGGGCCCCAATGACATGTGGCATGCATTTGGGGCCCCCAATATATGCATCATGCACTTGGGGCCCCCATGATATGTGGCATGCATTTGGGGCCCCCATGACTTGAGCCATGCATTTGGGGCCCCCATGACATGCGGCATGCACGTGGCCCCTCATGACATGCATCATGCATTTGGGGCCCCCATGACATGTGGCATGCATGTAGGCCCCCATGAAATGCGTCATGCATGTGTGGCCCCTATGACATGCGGCATGCATTTGTGGGCCCCAATACATGCAGCATGCACGTGGGGCCCCCATGACATGCTGCATGCATTTGGGGCCCCCATGACATGCGGCATGCATTTGGGAGCCCCATGACATGCGGAATGCACGTGGGGCCCCTATGACATGCGACATGAATTTGGGAGCCCCATGACATGCGGCCTGCACATGGAGCCCCCATGACATGCGTCATGCATTTGGGCCCCCATGACATGCGGCATGCATTTGGGGCCTGCACAACATGCTGCATGCATTTGGGGTACCTGAGACATGTGGCATGCACATGGGGCCCCCATAACATGCTGCATGCATGCGGGGCCCTCATGACATGCGGCATTCATGTGGGGCCCCCATGATATGTGGCATGCATGTGGGACCCCCATGATATGTGGCATGCATTTGGGGCCCCCATGACATGCGGAATGCATGTAGGGCCCCCATGAAATGCGCCATGCATGTGGGGCCCCTATGACATGCGGCATGCATTTGTGAGCCCCAAGACATGCGGCATGCACCTGGGGCCCCCATGACAATGTGCATGCGTTTGGGGACCCCATGATATGTGGCATGCATTTGGGGCCCCCATGACATGCGGCATGCATTTGGGGCCCCCATGATATGCGGCATGCATGTGGGTCCCCCATGACATGTGGCATGGATTTGGGGCCCCCATGACATACGGCATTCATTTGGGTCCCCCATGAAATGTGCCATGCATGTGGGGCCCCTATGACATGCGGTATGCATTTGTGGGCCCCAAGACATGCTGCATGCATGTGGGGGCCCCCATGACATGCGGCATGCACGTTGGGCCCCCATGACATGCGGCATGCACGTGGGGCCCCTATGACATGCGGCATGCACGTGGGGCCCTCATGACATGCAGCATGAATTTGGGGCCACTATGACATGCAGCATGCATTTGGGGCCCCCATGACATGCGGCATGCATGTGGGACCCCTATGACATGCGGCATGCATTTGGAGGGCCATAACATGCGGCATGCACGTGGGGCCCCCATGACATGCGGCATACATTTGTGACCCCCGTGACATGAGGCATGCACGTGGGGCCCCCATGACATGCGGCAAGCACGTGGGGGCCCAATGACATGCAGCATGTACGTGGCGCCCCCATGACATGCGGAATGCACGTGAGGCCCCCATGACATGAGGAATGCCTGCGGGGCCCCAATGACATGCGGCATGCATGCATTTGGGTCCATGAAATGCGGCATGCATGTGGGGCCCCCATGACATGTGGCATGCATGTGGGGCCCCATGATATGCGGCATGCAGTTGGGGACCCCAATACATGCGGCATGCACGTTGGGGCCCCATGACATGCGGCATGCATTTGGGCCCCATGACATGCATCATGCACGTGGGGTCCCATGACATGCGGAATGCCTGCGGGGCCCCAATGACATGTGGCATGCATTTGGGGCCCCCAATATATGCATCATGCACGTGGGGCCCGCATGATATGTGGCATGCATTTGGGGACCCCATGACTTGAGACATGCATTTGGGGCCCCCATGACATGCGGCATGCATGTGGGCCCCTCATGACATGCAGCATGCATTTGGGGCCCCCGTGACATGCGGCATGCATGTAGGCCCCCATGAAATGCGCCATGCATGTGGGGCCCCTATGACATGCGGCATGCATTTGTGGGCCCCAATACATGCAGCATGCACGTGGGGCCCCCATGACATGCTGAATGCACGTGGGGCCCCTATGACATGCGACATGAATTTGGGAGCCCCATTACATGCGGCATGCACATGGAGCCCCCATGACATGCGTCATGCATTTGGGCCCCCATGACATGCGGCATGCAGTTGGGGACCCCAATACATGCGGCATGCACGTTGGGGCCCCATGACATGCGGCATGCATTTGGGCCCCATGACATGCAGCATGCACGTGGGGCCCCATGACATGCGGAATGCCTGCGGGGCCCCAATGACATGCGGCATGCATTTGGGGCCCCGATGACATGCGGCATGCATGTGGGGCACCCATGACTTGCGGCATGAATTTGAGGGCCCCATTATATGCGGCATGCACGTGGAGCCCCCATGACATGCGGCATGCATTTGGGGCCCCCATGATATGCGGCATGCATGTGGGGCCCCCATGACATGTGGCAATCACGTGGGGCCCCAATGACATGCAGCATGCACGTGGGAGCCCAATGACATGCGGAATGCACGTGAGTCCCCCATGACATGTGGAATGCCTGCGGGGCCCCAATGACATGCGGCATGCATGCGGGGCCCTCATGACATGCGGCATGCATGTGGGGCCCCCATTATATGTGGCATGCATTTGGGGCCCCCATGACTTGAAGCATGCATTTGGGGCCCCCATGACATGCGGCATGCATGTAGGGCCCCCATGAAATGCGCCATGCATGTGGGGCCCCTATAACATGCGGCATGCATTTGTGGGCCCCAAGACATGCGGCATGCATATGGGGCCCCCATGACATGCTGCATGCGTTTGGGGCCCCTAAGATATGCGGCATGCATTTGGGGCCCCTATGACTTGAGTCATGCATTTGGGGCCCCCATGACATGCGGCATGTACGTGGGCCCCTCATGACATGCAGCATGCATTTGGGGCCCCCATGACATGCGGCATGCATGTAGGCCCCCATGCAATGCGCCATGCATGTGGGGCCCCTATGTCATGCGGCATGCATTTGTGGACCCCAAGACATGCGGCATGCACGTGGGGCCTCCATGGCATGCTGCATTCATTTGGGGCCCCCATGATATGCGGCATGCATTTGGGGCCCCATGACTTGAGGCATGCATTTGGGGCCCCCATGACATGCGGCATGCATTTGAATCCCCCATTACATGCGGCATGCACGTTGGGCCCCCATGACATGTGGAATGCACGTGGGGCCCCTATGCCATGCGACATGAATTTGGGAGCCCCAATACATGCGGCATGCATTTGGGGCCTGCATAACATGCTGCATGCATTTGGGGTACCTGAGACATGCGGCATGCACATGAGGCCCCCATAACATGCTGCATGCATTTGGGGCCCCATTACATGTGGCATGCAAATGGGGCCCCCATGACATGCGACATATGCTTGGGGCCCCAATGACATGCGGCATGAGTTTGGATCCCCCATAACATGCGGCATGCACGTGGGGCCCCCATGACATGCGGCATGCATGTGGGGCCCCCATGACATGCTCCATGCATGTGGGGCCCCTATGACATGCGGCATGCATTTGGGGGGCCCATGACATGCGGCATACACTTGGGGCCCCCATGACATGCGGACAACATTTGTGGCCCCCGTGACATGAGGCATGCACTTGGGGCCCCCATGACATGCGGCAAGCACGTGGGGCCCCAATGACATGCAGCATGTACGTGGGGCCCCCATGACATGCGGAATGCACATGAGGCCCCCATGACAAGTGGAATGCCTGCGGGGCCCCAATGACATGGGGCATGCATGCATTTGGGTCACCCATGAAATGCGGCATGCATGTGGGGCCCCCATGACATGGCGCAATTCATGGGGGCCCCAAATGCATGCCTCAAGTCATGGGGGCCCCAAATGCATGCCGCATATCATGGGGGTCCCACATGCATGCCGCATATCATGGGGGTCCCACATGCATGCCGCATGTCATGGGGGCCCCAAATGCATGTCGCATGTCAAGCGGGCCCCACGTGCATGCCACATGTCATGGGGACCCACATGCATGCCGCATGTTATGGAGGCCCCAAATGCATGCCGCATGTCATGGGGGCCATAAATGCATGCCACATGTCATGGGGGCCCCAAATGAACGTCGCATGTCAAGGGGGCCCCTCGTGCATGCCACATGTCATGGGGACCCACATGCATGCCGCATGTCATGGAGGCCCCAAATGCATGCCGCATGTCATGGGGGCCATAAATGCATGCCGCATGTCATGGGGGCCCCATGTGCATGTCACATGTAATGGGGGCCCCAAAAGCATGCGGCATGTCATAGGGGCCCCACTTGCATGCCGCATGTCTCGGGCACCCCAAATGCATGCAGCATGTTATGGGGGCCCCACGTGCATGCCGCATGTATTGGGGGCCCCAAATGCATGCCGCATGTCCTGGGGGCCCCACATGCATGCCACATTTCATGGGGGCCCCAAATGCATGCCACATGTCATGGGGGCACCAAATGCATGTCGCATGTCATGGGGCCCCACGTGCATGCTGCATGTCATGGGGGCCCCAAATGCATGCCGCATGTCATGGGGGCCCCAAATGCATGTCATGGGGACCCCCAACTGCATGCAGCATGTCTTGGGGCCCACAAATGCATGCCGCATGTCATAGGGGCCCCACATGCATGGCGAATTTCATGGGGGCCCCACATGCATGCGGCATGCATTTGTGGGCCCCAAGACATGCTGCATGCAGTTGGGGGTCCCCATGACATGCATTTGGGGCCCCCATGACATGCGGCATGCATTTGGGGCCCCCATGACATGCAGCATGCACGTGGGGCCCCATGACATGCGACATGCATTTGGGGCCCCCATGACATGTGGCATGCATTTGGGGCCCCCATGAAATGCGTCATGCATGTGGGGCCCCCAGGACATGCGGCATGCATTTGGGGCCCCCAATACATGCGGCATGCACGTGGGGCCCCCATAACATGCTGCATGCATTTGGGGTGCCCGAGACATGCGGCATGCAAGTGGGGCCCCTATGACATGCCGCATGCTTTTGGGGCCCCCATTACATGTGACATGCACATGGGGCCCCCATGACATGCGGCATGCATTTATGGCCCCCATGACATGCGGCATGCATTTGGGGCCTCCATGACATGCGGCATGCATGTGGGTCCCCATGACATGTGGCATGCACGTGGGGCCCCCTTGACATGCGACGTTCATTTGGGGCCCCCATGACATGTGGCATGCATTTATGGCCCCCATGACATGCGGCATGCATTTGGGGCCCCAATGACATGCAGCATGCATGTGGGGCACCCATGACTTGCGCCATGCACGTGGGGCCCCTATGACACGCGGCATGAATTTGGGGGCCCCATTACATGCGGCATGCACGTGGAGCCCCCATGACATGCGGCATGCATTTGGGCCCCCATGACATGCGGCACTCATTTGGGGCCTGCATAACATGCTGCATGCATTTGGGGTACCTGAGACATGCGGCATGCATGTGGGGCCCCATAACATGCTGCATGCATTTGGGGTGCCCGAGACATGCGGCATGCACGTGGGGCCCCTATGACATGCCGCATGCATTTGGGGCCCCCATTACATGTGGCATGCACATGGGGCCCCCATGACATGCGGCATACGCTTGGGGCCCCAATGACATGCGGCATGAGTTTGGATCCCCCATGACATGCGGCATGCACGTGGGGCCCCCATGACATGAGTCATGCATTTGGGGCCGCCATGACAAGCGGCATGCATTTGGGGGCCCCATGACATGCGGCATGCATGTGGGACCCCCATGACATGCGTCATGCATTTGGGGCCCCCATGACATGCTCCATGCATGTGGGGCCCCTATGATATGCGGCATACATTTGTGGCCCCCGTGACATGATGCATGCACATGGGGCACCCATGACATGCGGCAAGCACGTGGGGCCCCAATGACATGCAGCATGCACGTGGGACCCCCATGACACGCGGCATGCATGTGGGTCCCCCAGGACATGCAGCATGCATTTGGGGCCCCCATGACATGTGGTATGCACGTGGGGCCCCTATGACATGCCGCATGCATTTGGGGCCCCCATGACATGCTGCATGCATGTGGGACCCCCATTACATGATGCATGCAAGTGGGGCCCCCATGACATGTGGCATGCATGAGAGCCCCCATGACATGTGGCATGCACGTGGGGCCCCCATGACATGCTGCATGCATTTGGGGCCCCTATGACATGCGGTATGCACGTGGGGCCCTCATGACATGCAGCATGCATTTGGGGCCACTGTGACATGCGGCATGCATTTGGGGCCCCCATGACATGCGGCATGCATGTGGGACCCCCATGATATGCGGCATGCATGTGGGACCCCCATGATATGCGGCATGCATTTGGGGCCCCCATGACTTGAGGCATGCATTTGGGGCCCCCATGAATTGCGCCATGCATGTGGGGCCCCTATGACATGCGGCATGCATTTGTGGGCCCCAAGATATGCGGCATGCATGTGGGGCCCCTATGACATTCGGCATCCATTTGGGGGCCCCATGACATGCGGCATGCACGTGGGGCCCCAATGAAATGCGGCATGTCTGCGGGGCCCGCATGACATGCAGCATGCATTTGGATCCCCCATTACATGCTGCATGCAAGTGGGGCCCCCATGAAATGCGCCATGCATGTGGGGCCCCTATGACATGCTGCATGAATTTGGGGCCCCCAATACATGCGGCATGCTTGTTCGGCCCACAAGACATGCGGCATGCATTTATGGCCCCCATGACATGCGGCAAGCATTTGAGCCCCCATGGCATGCGGCATGCATGTGGGGCCCCAATGACATGCGGCATGCATTTGGGGCCCCCATGACTTGAGGCATGCATTTGGGGCCCCCATGACATGCGGCATGCATGTGGGGCCCCCATGACATGCGGCATGCATGTGGGGCCTGCATAACATGCGGCATGCACTTGGGGTACCTGATACATGCGGCATGCACGTGGTGCCCCTATGACATGCCGCATGCATTTGGGGCCCCCATTACATGTGGCATGCACATGGGGCCTCCATGACATGCGGCATACGCTTGGGGCCCCAATGACATGCAGCATGCGTTTGGATCCCCCATGACATGCGGCATGCACGTGGGGCTCCCATGACATGAGTCATGCATTTGAGGCCGCCATGACATGCAGCATGGATTTGGGGCCCCCATGACATGGGGCATGCACGTGGGGCCCCTATGACATGCGGCATGCACGTGGGGCCCTCATGACATGCAGCATGCATTTGAGGCCACCATGACATGCGGCATGCATTTGGGGCCCCCATGACATGCGGCATGCATGTGGGACCCCTATGACATGCGGCATGCATTTGGGGGCCCCATGACATGCGGCATGCACGTGGGGCCCCCATAACATGCGGCAAGCACGTGGGACCCAATGACATGCAGCATGTACGTGGGGCCCCCATGACATGCGGCATGCATGTGGGGCCCCATGATATGCGTCATGCAGTTGGGGACCCCAATACATGCGGCATGCACGTTGGGCCCCCATGGCATGCGGAATGCCTGCGGGGCCCCCATGATATGTGGCATGCATTTGGGGCCCCTATAACTTGAGCCATGCATGTGGGGCCCCCATGACATGCGGAATGCACGTGAGGCCCCCATGGCATGCGGAATGCCTGCGGGGCCCCCATGATATGTGGCATGCATTTGGGGCCCCTATGACTTGAGCCATGCATTTGGGGCCCCATGACATGCGGCATGTACGTGGGCCCCTCATGACATGCAGCATGCATTTGGGGCCCCCATGACATGCGGCATGCATGTAGGCCCCCATGAAATGCGCCATGCATGTGGGGCCCCTATGTCATGCGGCATGCATTTGTGGGCCCCAAGACATGCGGCATGCTCGTGGGGCCTCCATGACATGCTGCATGCATTTGGGGCCCCCATGATATGCGGCATGCATTTGGGTCCCCATGACTTGAGGCATGCATTTGGGGCCCCCATGACATGCGGCATGCATTTGAATCCCCCATTACATACCGCATGCACGTTGGGCCCCCATGACATGCGGCATGCATTTGGGGCCCCCATGACATGTGGAATGCACGTGGGGCCCCTATGCCATGCGACATGAATTTGGGAGCCCCAATACATGCGGCATGCATTTGGGGCCTGCATAACATGCTGCATGCATTTGGGGTACCTGAGACATGCGGCATGCAAATGAGGCCCCCATAACATGCTGCATGCATTTGGGGCCCCCATTACATGTGGCATGCAAATGGGGCCCCCATGACATGCGACATATGCTTGGGGCCCCAATGACATGCGGCATGAGTTTGGATCCCCCATAACATGCGGCATGCACGTGGGGCCCCCATGACATGCGGCATGCATGTGGGGCCCCCATGACATGCTCCATGCATGTGGGGCCCCTATGACATGCGACATGCATTTGGGGAGCCCATGACATGCGGCATACACGTGGGGCCCCCATGACATGCGGACTACATTTGTGGCCCCCGTGACATGAGGCATGCACGTGGGGCCCCCATGACATGCGGCAAGCACGTGGGACCCAATGACATGCAGCATGTACGTGGGGCCCCCATGACATGCGGAATGCACGTGAGGCCCCCATGACATGAGGAATGCCTGCGGGGCCCCAATGACATGTGGCATGCATGCATTTGGGTCCCCCATGAAATGCGGCATGCATGTGGGGCCCCCATGACATGTGCCATGCATGTGGGGCCCCATGATATGCGTCATGCAGTTGGGGACCCCAATACATGCGGCATGCACGTTGGGCCCTCATGACATGCGACAAGCACGTGGGGCCCCAATAACATGCAGCATGCACGTGGGGCCCCCATGACATGCGGAATGCATGTGAGGCCCCCATGACATGCGGAATGCCTGCGGGGCCCCCATGATATGTGGCATGCATTTGGGGCCCCTATGACTTGAGCCATGCATTTGGGGCCCCCATGACATGCGGCATGTACGTGGGCCCCTCATGACATGCAGCATGCATTTGGGGCCTCCATGACATGCGGCATGCATGTAGGCCCCCATGAAATGTGCCATGCATGTGGGGCCCCTATGTCATGCGGCATGCATTTGTGGGCCCCAAGACATGCGGCATGCACGTGGGGCCTCCATGACATGCTGCATGCGTTTGGGGCCCCCATGATATGCGGCATGCATTTGGGGCCCCATGACTTGAGGCATGCATTTGGGGCCCCCATGACATGAGGCATGCATGTGGGACCCCCATGACATGCGGCATGCATTTGAATCCCCCATTACATGCGGCATGCACGTGGGGCCCCCATGACATGCGGCATGTATTTGGGGCCCCCATGACATGCGGAATGCACGTGGGGCCCCTATGACATGCGACATGAATTTGGCAGCCCCAATACATGCGGCATGCATTTGGGGCCTGCATAACATGCTGCATGCATTTGGGGTACCTGAGACATGTGGCATGCACATGAGGCCCCCATAACATGCTGCATGCATTTGGGACCCCCATTACATGTGGCATGCAAATGGGGCCCCCATGACATGCGACATATGCTTGGGGCCCCAATGACATGCGGCATGAGTTTGGATCCCCCATAACATGCGGCATGCACGTGGGGCCCCCATGACATGCGGCATGCATGTGGGTCCCCCATGACATGCGGCAAGCACGCAGGGCCCCAATGACATGCAGCATGTACGTGGGGCCCCCATGACATGCGGAATGCACGTGAGGCCCCCATGACAAGTGGAATGCCTGCGGGGCCCCAATGACATGGGGCATGCATGCATTTGGGTCACCCATGAAATGCGGCATGCATGTGGGGCCCCCATGACATGTGGCATGCATGTGGGGTCCCATGATATGCGGCATGCAGTTGGGGTCCCCAATACATGCGGCATGCACGTGGGGCCCCAATGACATGCAGCAAGCCCGTGGGGCCCCCATGACATGCGGAATGCACGTGAGGCCCCCATGACATGCGGAATGCCTGCGGGTCCCCCTTGATATGCGGCATGCATTTGGGGCCCCCATGACTTGAGGCATGCATTTGGGGCCCCCATGACATGCGGCATGCATGTGGGACCACCATGACATGCGGCATGCATTTGAATCCCCCATTACATGCGGCATGCAGGTGGTTCCCCCATGACATGCGGCATGCATTTGGGACCCCCATGACATGCGGCATGCACGTTGGGCCCCATGACATGCTCCATGCATGTGGGGCCCCTATGACATGCGGCATGCATTTGGGGGGCCCCATGACATGTGGCATGCACGAGGGGCCACCATGACATGTGGCATACATTTGTGGCCCCCGTGACATGAGGCATGCATGTGGGGCCCCCATGACATGCGGCATGCACGTGGGCCCCAATGACATGCAGCATGCCCGTGGGGCCCCCATGACATGCGGAATGCACGTGAGGCCCCCATGACATGTGGAATGCCTGCGGGGCCCCCTTGATATGCGGCATGCATTTGGGGCCCCCATGACTTGAGGCATGCATTTGGGGCCCCCATGACATGCGGCATGCATGTGGGACCACCATGACATGCGGCATGCATTTGAATCCCCCATTACATGCGGCATGCAGGTGGTTCCCCCATGACATGCGGCATGCATTTGTGGCCCCCAATACATGCGGCATGCACGTTGGGCCCCATTACAGCTCCATGCATGTGGGGCCCCTATGACATGCGGCATGCATTTGGGGGGCCCCATTACATGTGGCATGCACGTGGCGCCACCATGACATGTGGCATACATTTGTGGCCCCCGTGACATGAGGCATGCACGTGGGGCCCCCATGACATGCGGCATACATTTATGGCCCCCATGACATGCGGCAAGCATTTGGGCCCCCATGACATGCGGCATGCATGTGGGGCCCCCATGACATGCGGCATGCATTTGGGGGCCCCATGATATGCAGCATGCATTTGGGTCCCCTATGAAATGCGACATGCATGTGGGTCCCCCAGGACATGCGGCATGCATTTGGGCCCCCATGACATGTGGTATGCACGTGGGGCCCCTATGACATGCGACATGAATTTGGGGCCCCCATGATATGTGGCACGCACTTGGGGCCCCCATGCCATGCGGCATGCATGTGGGGCCCCTATGACATGCGGCATGCTTTTGTGGGCCCCAAGACATGCTGCATGCATTTTTGGGGCCCCATGACATGCGGCATGCACGTGGGGCCCCCATGATATGTGGCATGCATTTGGGGCCCCCATGACATGCGGCATGCATTTGGGGCCCCCATGACATGCAGTATGCACGTGGGGCCCCCGTGACATGCGGCATGCATTTGGGGCCCCCATGACATGCGGCATGCATTTGGGGACCCCATGACATGCGGCATGCATGTGGGGGTCCCATGACATGCGACATGCATGTGGGGTCCCAATTACATGCGACGTGCATTTGGGGCCCCCATGACTTGAGGCATGCATTTGGGGCCCCCATGACATGCGGCATGCATGTGGGACCCCAATGACATGCGGCATGCATTTGAATCCCCCATTACATGCGGCATGCATGTGGGGCCCAAATGCTTGCCGCATGTCATGGGGGCCTCCATGACATGCGGCATGCATGTGGGGCCCCATGACATGTGCCATGCATGTGGGGCCCCTATGACATGCGGCATGCATTTGGGGCCCCGATGACATGCGGCATGCATGTGGGGCACCCATGACTTGCGGCATGAATTTGAGGGCCCCATTATATGCGGCATGCACGTGGAGCCCCCATGACATGCGGCATGCATTTGGGGCCCCCATGATATGCGGCATGCATGTGGGTCCCCCATGAAATGTGCCATGCATGTGGGGCCCCCATGACATACGGCATGCATTTGGGTCCCCCATGAAATGTGCCATGCATGTGGGGCCCCTATGACATGCGGCATGCATTTGGGGGGCCCCATTACATGTGGCATGCACGTGGCGCCACCATGACATGTGGCATACATTTGTGGCCCCCGTGACATGAGGCATGCACGTGGGGCCCCCATGACATGCGGCATACATTTATGGCCCCCATGACATGCGGCAAGCATTTGGGCCCCCATGACATGCGGCATGCATGTGGGGCCCCCATGACATGCGGCATGCATTTGGGGGCCCCATGATATGCAGCATGCATTTGGGTCCCCTATGAAATGCGACATGCATGTGGGTCCCCCAGGACATGCGGCATGCATTTGGGCCCCCATGACATGTGGTATGCACGTGGGGCCCCTATGACATGCGACATGAATTTGGGGGCCCCATTGCATGCGGCATGCACGTGGGCCCCCCTTGACATGCGACATTCATTTGGGGCCCCCATGACATGTGGCATACATGTGGGGTCCCATGATATGCGGCATGCAGTTGGGGCCCCAATACATGTTTCATGCGCGTTGGGCACCCATGACATGTGACATGCATTTATGGCCCCATGACATGCGGCATGAATTTGGGCCCTCATGATATGTGCCATGCATGTGGGGCCCCTATGACATGCGGCATGCATTTGTGGGCCCCAAGACATGTGGCATGCACGTGGGCCCCCCATGACATGCTACATGCATTTGGGGCCCCCATGATATGTGGCACGCACTTGGGGCCCCCATGCCATGCGGCATGCATGTGGGGCCCCTATGACATGCGGCATGCTTTTGTGGGCCCCAAGACATGCTGCATGCATTTTTGGGGCCCCATGACATGCGGCATGCACGTGGGGCCCCCATGATATGTGGCATGCATTTGGGGCCCCCATGACATGCGGCATGCATTTGGGGCCCCCATGACATGCAGTATGCACGTGGGGCCCCCATGACATGCGGCATGCATTTGGGGCCCCCATGACATGCGGCATGCATTTGGGGACCCCATGACATGCGGCATGCATGTGGGGGTCCCATGACATGCGACATGCATGTGGGGCCCCAATTACATGCGACATGCATTTGGGGCCCCCATGACTTGAGGCATGCATTTGGGGCCCCCATGACATGCGGCATGCATGTGGGGCCCCTATGACATGCGGCATGCATGTGGGGGTCCCATGACATGCGACATGCATGTGGGGCCCCAATTACATGCGACATGCATTTGGGGCCCCCATGACTTGAGGCATGCATTTGGGGCCCCCATGACATGTGGCATGCATTTGGGGCCCCCATGACATGCGGCATGCATTTGGGGACCCCATGACATGCGGCATGCATTTGGGGCCCCCATGACATGCAGTATGCACGTGGGGCCCCCATGACATGCAGCATGCATTTGGGGCCCCCATGACATGCGGCATGCATTTGGGGACCCCATGACATGCGGCATGCATGTGGGGGTCCCATGACATGCGACATGCATGTGGGGCCCCAATTACATGCGGTATGCATTTGGGGCCCCCATGACATGCGGCATGCATGTGGGGGCCCGGTGACATGCGGCATGCATGTGGGGCCCCAATTACATGCGACATGCATTTGGGGCCCCCATGACTTGAGGCATGCATTTGGGGCCCCCATGACATGCGGCATGCATGTGGGACCCCAATGACATGCGGCATGCATTTGAATCCCCCATTACATGCGGCATGCATGTGGGGCCCAAATGCTTGCCGCATGTCATGGGGGCCTCCATGACATGCGGCATGCATGTGGGGCCCCATGACATGTGCCATGCATGTGGGGCCCCTATGACATGCGGCATGCATTTGGGGCCCCGATGACATGCGGCATGCATGTGGGGCCCCTATGACATGCGGCATGCATTTGGGGCCCCGATGACATGCGGCATGCACGTGGGGCCCCCATGACATGCGGCATACATTTGTGACCCCCGTGACATGAGGCATGCACGTGGGGCCCCCATGACATGCGGCAAGCACGTGGGGGCCCAATGACATGCAGCATGTACGTGGCGCCCCCATGACATGCGGAATGCACGTGAGGCCCCCATGACATGAGGAATGCCTGCGGGGCCCCAATGACATGCGGCATGCATGCATTTGGGTCCATGAAATGCGGCATGCATGTGGGGCCCCCATGACATGTGCCATGCATGTGGGGCCCCTATGACATGCGGCATGCATTTGGGGCCCAGATGACATGCGGCATGCACGTTGGGGCCCCATGACATGCGGCATGCATTTGGGCCCCATGACATGCAGCATGCACGTGGGGCCCCATGACATGCGGAATGCCTGCGGGGCCCCAATGACATGTGGCATGCATTTGGGGCCCCCAATATATGCATCATGCACTTGGGGCCCCCATGATATGTGGCATGCATTTGGGGCCCCCATGACTTGAGCCATGCATTTGGGGCCCCATGACATGCGGCATGCATGTAGGCCCCCATGAAATGCGCCATGCATGTGTGACCCCTATGACATGCGGCATGCATTTGTGGGCCCCAATACATGCAGCATGCACATGGGGCCCCCATTACATGCTGCATGCATTTGGGGCCCCCATGACATGCGGCATGCATTTGGGGGCCCCATGACATGCGGAATGCACGTGGGGCCCCTATGACATGCGACATGAATTTGGGAGCCCCATTACATGCGGCCTGCACATGGAGCCCCCATGACATGCGTCATGCATTTGGGCCCCCATGACATGAGTCATGCATTTGGGGCCACCATGACATGCGGCATGCATTTGGGGCCCCCATGACATGCGGCATGCATTTGGGTCCCCCATGAAATGCGGCATGCATGTGGGGCCCCCATGACATGCGGCATGCATTTGGGGCCCTCATGACATGCGTCATGCATTTGGGGCCCCCATGACATGCGGCATGCATGTAGGGCCCCCATGAAATGTGCCATGCATTTGAATCCTCCATCACATGCGGCATGCACGTGGGGCCCCCGTGACATGCGGCATGCATTTGGGGCCCCAATGACATGCGGAATGCCTGCGGGGCCCCCATGACATGCGGCATGCAGGCGGGGCCCTCATGTCATGCCGCATGCATTTGGGGCCTCCATGACATGGGGCATGCATGTGGGTCCCCATGACATGCGGCATGCATGTGGGGCCCCCATGACATGCGGCATGCATTTGGGCCCCCATGACATGCGGCATGCATTTGGGGCCTGCACAACATGCTGCATGCATTTGGGGTACCTGAGACATGTGGCATGCACATGGGGCCCCCATAACATGCTGCATGCATTTGGGGTGCCCAAGACATGCGGCATGCATGTGGGGCCCCAATGGCATGCGGCATGCATGCGGGGCCCTCATGACATGCGGCATTCATGTGGGGCCCCCATGATATGTGGCATGCATGTCGGACCCCCATGATATGTGGCATGCATTTGGGGCCCCCATGACATGCGGAATGCATGTAGGGCCCCCATGAAATGCGCCATGCATGTGGGGCCCCTATGACATGCGGCATGCATTTGTGAGCCCCAAGACATGCGGCATGCACCTGGGGCCCCCATGACAATGTGCATGCGTTTGGGGACCCCATGATATGCGGCATGCATTTGGGGCCCCCATGACATGCGGCATGTATTTGGGGCCCCCATGATATGCGGCATGCATGTGGGTCCCCCATGACATGTGGCATGGATTTGGGGCCCCCATGACATACGACATGCATTTGGGTCCCCCATGAAATGTGCCATGCATGTGGGGCCCCTATGACATGCGGCATGCATTTGTGGGCCCCAAGACATGCTGCATGCACGTGGGGCCCCCATGACATGCGGCATGCACGTGGGGCCCCTATGACATGCGGCATGCACGTGGGCCCTCATGACATGCAGCATGCATTTGGGGCCACTATGACATGCAGCATGCATTTGGGGCCCCCATGACATGCGGCATGCATGTGGGACCCCTATGACATGCGGCATGCATTTGGGGGCCATGACATGCGGCATGCACGTGGGGCCCCCATGACATGCGGCATACATTTGTGACCCCCGTGACATGAGGCATGCACGTGGGGCCCCCATGACATGCGGCAAGCACGTGGGGGCCCAATGACATGCAGCATGTACGTGGCGCCCCCATGACATGCGGAATGCACGTGAGGCCCCCATGACATGAGGAATGCCTGCGGGGCCCCAATGACATGCGGCATGCATGCATTTGGTTCCATGAAATGCGGCATGCATGTGGGGCCCCCATGACATGTGGCATGCATGTGGGGCCCCATGATATGCGGCATGCAGTTGGGGACCCCAATACATGCGGCATGCACGTTGGGGCCCCATGACATGCGGCATGCATTTGGGCCCCATGACATGCAGCATGCACGTGGGGCCCCATGACATGCGGAATGCCTGCGGGGCCCCAATGACATGTGGCATGCATTTGGGGCCCCGATGACATGCGGCATGCATGTGGGGCACCCATGACTTGCGGCATGAATTTGATTGCCCCATTATATGCGGCATGCACGTGGAGCCCCCATGACATGCGGCATGCATTTGGGGCCCCCATGATATGCGGCATGCATGTGGGGCCCCCATGACATGTGGCATGCATGTGGGGCCCCTATGACATGCGGCATGCATTTGTGGACCCCAAGACATGCTGCATGCATTTGGGGGCCCCCATGACATGCGGCATGCACGTGGGGCCCCCATGACATGCGGCATGCACGTGGGGCCCCTATGACATGCGGCATGCAGGTGGGGCCCTCATGACATGCAGCATGCATTTGGGGCCACTATGACATGCAGCATGCATTTGGGGCCCCCATGACATGCGGCATGCATGTGGGACCCCTATGACATGCGGCATGCATTTGGGGGGCCATGACATGCGGCATGCACGTGGGGCCCCCATGACATGCGGCATACATTTGTGACCCCCGTGACATGAGGCATGCACGTGGGGCTCCCATGACATGCGGCAAGCACGTGGTGGCCCAATGACATGCAGCATGTACGTGGCGCCCCCATGACATGCGGAATGCACGTGAGGCCCCCATGACATGAGGAATGCCTGCGGGGCCCCCATGACTTGAGCCATGCATTTGGGGCCCCCAATATATGCATCATGCACTTGGGGCCCCCATGATATGTGGCATGCATTTGGGGCCCCCATGACTTGAGCCATGCATTTGGGGCCCCATGACATGCGGCATGCACGTGGGCCCCTCATGACATGCATCATGCATTTGGGGCCCCCATGACATGCGGCATGCATGTAGGCCCCCATGAAATGCGCCATGCATGTGTGGCCCCTATGACATGCGGCATGCATTTGTGGGCCCCAATACATGCAGCATGCACATGGGGCCCCCATGACATGCTGCATGCATTTGGGGCCCCCATGACATGCGGCATGCATTTGGGGGCCCCATGACATGCGGAATGCACGTGGGGCCCCTATGACATGCGACGTGAATTTGGGAGCCCCATTACATGCGGCCTGCACATGGAGCCCCCATGACATGCGTAATGCATTTGGGCCCCCATGATATGCGGCATGCAGTTGGGGACCCCAATACATGCGGCATGCACGTTGGGGCCCCATGACATGCGGCATGCATTTGGGCCCCCATGACTTGAGGCATGCATTTGGGGCCCCCATGACATGTGGCATGCATGTAGGGCCCCCATGAAATGTGCCATGCATGTGAGGCCCCTCTGACATGCGGCATGCATTTGTGAGCACCAAGACATGCGGCATGCACGTGGGGCCCCCATGACATGCTGCATACATTTGAATCCCCCATTACATGCGCCATGCATGTGGGGCCCCCATGACATGCTCCATGCATGTGGGGCCCCTATGACATGAGGCATGGATTTGGGGGGCCCCATGACATGCAGCATGCACGTGGGGCCCCCATGATATGCGGCATACATTTGTGGCCCCCGTGTCATGAGGCATGCACGTGGGGCCCCCATGACATGCGGCAAGCACGTGGGGCCCCAATGACATGCAGCATTCACGTGGGACCGCCATAACATGCGGAATGCACGTGAGGCCCCCATGACATGCGGAATGCCTGCGGGGCCCCGATGACATGCGGCATGCACGCTGGGCCCCCATGACATGCGTCATGCATTTATGGCCCCCATAACATGCGGCAAGCATTTGGGCCACCATGTTATGCGGCATGCATTTGGGGCCCCCATGACTTGAGGCATGCATTTGGGGCCCCGATGACATGCAGCATGCATGTGGGGCCCCCATGACATGCGGCATGCATTTGGGGCCTGCATAACATGCTGCATGCATTTGGGGTACCTGAGACATGCGGCATGCACGTGGGGCCCATATGACATGCCGCATGCATTTGGGGCCCCCATTATATGCGGCATGCATGTAGGGCCCCCATGAAATGTGCCATGCATGTGGGGCCCCTATGACATGCGGCATGCATTTGTGAGCCCCAAGACATGCGGCATGCACGTGGGGCCCCCATGACATGCTGCATGCATTTGGGGTGCCCGAGACATGCGGCATGCACGTGGGGCCCCTATGACATGCCGCATGCATTTGGGGCCCCCATGACATGCGGCATGCACCTGGGACCCCCATGACATGAGTCATGCATTTGGGGCCGCCATGACATGCGGCATGCATTTGGGGCCCCCATGACATGCGGCATGTATTTGGGTCCCCCATGAAATGCGACTTGCATGTGGGGCCCCCATGACATGCGGCATGCATTTGGGGCCCTCATGACATGTGGCATGCATTTGGGGCCCCCATGACATGCGGCATGCATTTGGGGCCCCCATGACATGCGGAATGCACGTGGGGCCCCTATGACATGCAACATGAATTTGGGAGCCCCATTACATGCGGCATGCACATGGAGCCCCCATGACATGCGTCATGCATTTGGGCCCCCATGACATGAGTCATGCATTTGGGGCCACCATGACATGCGGAATGCCTGCGGGGCCCCCATGACATGCGGCATGCAGGCGGGGCCCTCATGACATGCGGCATGCATTTGGGGCCTCCATGACATGTGGCATGCATGTGGGTCCCCATGACATGCGGCATGCATGTGGGGCCCCCATGACATGCGGCATGCATTTGGGCCCCCATGACATGCGGCATGCATTTGGGGCCTGCACAACATGCTGCATGCATTTGGGGTACCTGAGACATGTGGCATGCACATGGGGCCCCCATAACATGCTGCATGCATTTGGGGTGCCCGAGACATGCGGCATGCACGTGGGGCCCCAATGACATGCGGCATGCATGCGGGGCCCTCATGACATGCGGCATTCATGTGGGGCCCCCATGATATGTGGCATGCATGTGGGACCCCCATGATATGTGGCATGCATTTGGGGCCCCCATGACATGCGGAATGCATGTAGGGCCCCCATGAAATGCGCCATGCATGTGGGGCCCCTATGACATGCGGCATGCATTTGTGAGCCCCAAGACATGCGGCATGCACCTGGGGCCCCCATGACAATGTGCATGCGTTTGGGGACCCCATGATATGCGGCATGCATTTGGGGCCCCCATGACTTGAGGCATGCATTTGGGGCCCCCATGACATGTGGCATGCATGTAGGGCCCCCATGAAATGCGCCATGCATGTGGGGCCCCTCTGACATGCGGCATGCATTTGTGAGCACCAAGACATGCGCCATGCATGTGGGGCCCCCATGACATGCTCCATGCATGTGGGGCCCCTATGACATGAGGCATGGATTTGGGGGGCCCCATGACATGCAGCATGCACGTGGGGCCCCCATGATATGCGGCATACATTTGTGGCCCCCGTGTCATGAGGCATGCATGTGGGGCCCCCATGATATGCGGCAAGCACGTGGGGCCCCAATGACATGCAGCATTCACGTGGGACCGCCATAACATGCGGAATGCACGTGAGGCCCCCATGACATGCGGAATGCCTGCGGGGCCCCGAAGACATGCGGCATGCACGCTGGGCCCCCATGACATGCGTCATGCATTTATGGCCCCCATAACATGCGGCAAGCTTTTGGGCCACCATGTTATGCGGCATGCATTTCGGGGCCCCATGACTTGAGGCATGCATTTGGGGCCCCGATGACATGCAGCATGCATGTGGGGCCCCCATGACATGCGGCATGCATTTGGGGCCTGCATAACATGCTGCATGCATTTGGGGTACCTGAGACATGCGGCATGCACGTGGGGCCCCTATGACAGGCCGCATGCATTTGGGGCCCCCATTATATGCGGCATGCATGTAGGGCCCCCATGAAATGTGCCATGCATGTGGGGCCCCTATGACATGCGGAATGCACGTGAGGCACCCATGACATGCGGAAAGCCTGCGGGGCCCCAATGACATGAGGCATGCATTTGGGGCCCCCAATATATGCGGCATGCATGTGGGGCCCCATGATATGTGGCATGCATTTGGGGCCCCCATGACTTGAGGCATGCATGTGGGGCCCCCATGACATGCACCATGCATGTGGGGAACCTATGACATGCTGCATGCATTTGGGGCCCCCATGACTTGAGGCATGCATTTGGGGCCCCCAAGACATACGACATGCATGTGGGGCCCCCATGACATGCTGCATGCGTTTGGGGCCCCCATGCTATGCGGCATGCATTTGGGGCCCCCATTACTTGAGGCATGCATTTGGGGCCCCGACGACATGCGGCATGCATGTGGGGCCCCAAATAAATGCGGCATGCACGTGGGGCCTCCATTATATGTGGCATGCATTTGGGGCCCCCATGACTTGAGCCATGCATTTGGGGCCCCCATGACATGCGGCATGCACGTGGGGCCCTCATGACATGCAGCATGCATTTGGGGCCCCCATGACTTGAGGCATGCATTTGGGGCCCCCATGACATGCGTCATGCATTTGTGGGCCCCAAGACATACGGCATGCACGTGGGGCCCCCATGACATGCTGCATGCGTTTGGGGCCCCCATGATATGGGGCATGCATGTGGGGCACCCATGACTTGCGCCATGCACATGGGGCCCCTATGACATGCAGAATGCACGTGAGGCCCCCATGACATGCGGAATGCCTGCAGGGCCCCAATGACATGCGGCGTGCATGTGGGGCCCCCATGACATGCGGCATGCAATTGGGACCCTATGACATGCCGCATGCATTTGGGGCCCCCATTACATGTGGCATGCACATGGGGCCCCCATGACATGCGGCATAAGCTTGGGGCCCCAATGACATGCGACATAATTTTGGATCCCCCATGACATGCGGCATGCACGTGGGGCCCCCATGACATGAGTCATGCATTTGGGTCCCCCATGAAATGCGACATGCATGTGGGGCCCCTATGACATGCGGCATGCATGCGGGGCCCTCATGACATGCGGCATGCATGTGGGGCCCCCATGACATGCGGCATGCAATTGGGACCCATGACAGGCGGCATGCATTTGGGGTCTGCATAACATGCTGCATGCATTTGGGGCCCCCATGACATGCGGCATGCATTTGGGTCCCCCATGAAATGCGACATGCATGTGGGGCCCCTATGACATGCGGCATGCATTTGGGGCCCCCATGACCTGTGGTATGCACGTGGGGCCACTATGACATGAGGCATGCACGTGGGGCCCCCATGACATGCGGCAAGCACATGGGGCCCCAACGACATGCAGCATGCACGTGGGACCCCCATGACATGCGGAATGCACGTGAGGCCTCCATGATATGCGGCATGCATTTGGGGCCCCCATGACTTGAAGCATGCATGTGGGGCCCCCATGACATGCACCATGCATGTGGGGCCTCTATGCCATGCTGCATGCATTTGGGGCCCCCATGACTTGAGGCATGCATTTGGGGCCCCCAAGACATACGACATGCACGTGGGGCCCCCATGACATGCTGCATGCATTTGGGGCCCCGATGACATACGGCATGCATGTGGGGCACCCATGACTTGCGCCATGCACATGGGGCCCCCATGACATGCGGTATGCATGTGGGGCCCCCATGACATGCGGCATGCATTTGGGCCCCCATGACATGCGGCATGCATTTGGGGCCTGCATAACATGCTGCATGCATTTGGGGTACCTGAGACATGCGGCATGCAAGTGGGGCCCCCATAACATGCTGCATGCATTTGGGGTGCCTGAGACATGCGGCATGCACGTGGGGCCCCTATGACATGCCGCATGCATTTGGGGCCCCCATTACATGTGGCATGCACATGAGGCCCCCATGACATGCGGCATGAGTTTGGGTCCCCCATGACATGAGTCATGCATTTGGGGCCGCCATGACATGCGGCAAGCACGTGGGGCCCCAATGACATGCAGCATGCACGTGGGACCCCCATGACATGTAGCATGCATTTGGGGCCCCCATGACATGCAGCATGCATTTGGGGCCACTATGGCATGCGGCATGCATTTGGGGCCCCCATGACTTGAGGCATGCATTTGGGGCCCCCATGACATGCGGCATGCATTTGTGGGCCCCAAGACATACGGCATGCACGTGGGGCCCCCATGACATGCGGAATGCACGTGAGGCCCCCATGACATGCGGAATGCCTGCGGGGCCCCAATGACATGCGGCATGCATGTGGGGCCCCATGACATGCGGCATGCAATTGGGACCCATGACATGCGGCATGCATTTGGGGCCTGCATAACATGCTGCATGCATTTGGGGTACCTGAGACATGCGGCATGCACGTGGGGCCCCCATAACATGCTGCATGCATTTGTGGTGCCCGAGACATGCGGCATGCACGTTGGGCCCCTATGACATGCCGCATGCATTTGGGGCCCCCATTACATGTGGCATGCACATGGGGACCCATGACATGCGGCATACGCTTGGGGCCCCAATGACATGCGGCATGAGTTTGGATCCCCCATGACATGCGGCATGCACATGGGGCCCCCATGACATGAGTCATGCATTTGGGGCCGCCATGACATGCGGCATGCATTTGGGGCCCCCATGACATGCGGCATGCATTTGGGTCCCCTATGAAATGCGACATGCATGTGGGGCCCCTATGACATGCGGCATGCATTTGGGGCCCCCATGACATGTGGTATGCACGTGGGGCCACTATGACATGAGGCATGCACGTGGGGCCCCCATGACATGCGGCAAGCACGTGGGGCCCCAATGACATGCAGCATGCACGTGGGACCCCCATGACATGCGGAATGCACGTGAGGCCCCCATGACATGCGGAATGCCTGCGGGGCCCCAATGACATGCGGCATGCATGCGGGGCCCTCATGACATGTGGCATGCATTTCGGGACCCCAATATATGCGGCATGCATGTGGGGCCCCCATGATATGTGGCATGCATTTGGGGCCCCCATGACTTGAGGCATGCATGTGGGGCCCCCATGACATGTACCATGCATGTGGGGTCTCTATGCCATGCTGCATGCATTTGGGGCCCCCATGATTTGAGGCATGCATTTGGGGCCCCCAAGACATACGACATGCACGTGGGGCCCCCATGACATGCTGCATGCATTTGGGGCCCCGATGACATACGGCATGCATGTGGGGCACCCATGACTTGCGCCATGCACATGGGGTCCCTATGACATGCGGCATGAATTTGGGGGCCCCATTACATGCGGCATGCATTTGGGGCCCCAATGACATGCGGTATGCATGTGGGGCCCCCATGACATGCGGCATGCATTTGGGCCCCCATGACATGCGGCATGCATTTGGGGCCTGCATAACATGCTGCATACATTTGGGGTACCTGAGACATGCGGCATGCAAGTGGGGCCCCCATAACATGCTGCATGCATTTGGGGTGCCCGAGACATGCGGCATGCACGTGGGGCCCCTATGACATGCCGCATGCATTTGGGGCCCCCATTACATGTGGCATGCACATGAGGCCCCCATGACATGCGGCATACGCTTGGGGCCCCAATGACATGCGGCATGAGTTTGGGTCCCCCATGACATGAGTCATGATTTTGGGGCTGCAATGACATGCGGCATGCATTTGGGGCCCCCATGACATGCGGCATGCATGTGGGTCCCCCATGAAATGTGGCATGCATGTGGGGCCCCTAGGACATGTGGCATGCATTTGGAGCCCCCATTACATGTGGCATGCACATGGGGCCCCCATGACATGCGGCATACGCTTGGGTCCCCAATGACATGCGGCATGAGTTTGGATCCCCCATGACATGCAGCATGCACGTGGGGCCCCCATGACATGCGGCATGCATTTGGGGCCGCCATGACATGCGGCATGCATTTGGGGCCCCCATGACATGCGGCATGCATTTCGGTCCCCCATGAAATGCGGCATGCATGTGGGGCCCCCAGGACATGCGGCATGCATTTGGGGCCCCCATGACATGTGGTATGCACGTGGGGCCCCTATAACATGCCGCATGCATTTGGGGCCCCCATGACATGCGGCATGCATTTCGGTCCCCCATGAAATGCGACATGCATGTGGGGCCCCTATGACATGCGTCATGCATGCGGGGCCCTCATGACATGCGGCATGCATGTGGGGCCCCCATGACATGCGGCATGCAATTGGGACCCATGACATGCGGCATGCATTTGGGTCCCCCATGAAATGCGACATGCATGTGGGGCCCCTATGACATGCGGCATGCATTTGGGGCCCCCATGACCTGTGGTATGCACGTGGGGCCACTATGACATGAGGCATGCACGTGGGGCCCCCATGACATGCGGCAAGCACATGGGGCCCCAACGACATGCAGCATGCACGTGGGACCCCCATGACATGCAGAATGCACGTGAGGCCTCCATGATATGCGGCATGCATTTGGGGCCCCCATGACTTGAAGCATGCATGTGGGGCCCCCATGACATGCACCATGCATGTGGGGCCTCTATGCCATGCTGCATGCATTTGGGGCCCCCATGACTTGAGGCATGCATTTGGGGCCCCCAAGACAAACGACATGCACGTGGGGCCCCCATGACATGCTGCATGCATTTGGGGCCCCGATGACATACGGCATGCATGTGGGGCACCCATGACTTGCGCCATGCACATGGGGCCCCCATGACATGCGGTATGCATGTGGGGCCCCCATGACATGCGGCATGCATTTGGGCCCCCATGACATGCGGCATGCATTTGGGGCCTGCATAACATGCTGCCTGCATTTGGGGTACCTGAGACATGCGGCATGCAAGTGGGGCCCCCATAACATGCTGCATGCATTTGGGGTGCCTGAGACATGCGGCATGCACGTGGGGCCCCTATGACATGCCGCATGCATTTGGGGCCCCCATTACATGTGGCATGCACATGAGGCCCCCATGACATGCGGCATGAGTTTGGGTCCCCCATGACATGAGTCATGCATTTGGGGCCGCCATGACATGCGGCAAGCACGTGGGGCCCCAATGACATGCAGCATGCACGTGGGACCCCCATGACATGTAGCATGCATTTGGGGCCCCCATGACATGCAGCATGCATTTGGGGCCACTATGGCATGCGGCATGCATTTGGGGCCCCCATGACTTGAGGCATGCATTTGGGGCCCCCATGACATGCGGCATGCATTTGTGGGCCCCAAGACATACGGCATGCACGTGGGGCCCCCATGACATGCAGAATGCACGTGAGGCCCCCATGACATGCGGAATGCCTGCGGGGCCCCAATGACATGCGGCATGCATGTGGGGCCCCATGACATGCGGCATGCAATTGGGACCCATGACATGCGGCATGCATTTGGGGCCTGCATAACATGCTGCATGCATTTGGGGTACCTGAGACATGCGGCATGCACGTGGGGCCCCCATAACATGCTGCATGCATTTGTGGTGCCCGAGACATGCGGCATGCACGTTGGGCCCCTATGACATGCCGCATGCATTTGGGGCCCCCATTACATGTGGCATGCACATGGGGACCCATGACATGCGGCATACGCTTGGGGCCCCAATGACATGCGGCATGAGTTTGGATCCCCCATGACATGCGGCATGCACATGGGGCCCCCATGACATGAGTCATGCATTTGGGGCCGCCATGACATGCGGCATGCATTTGGGGCCCCCATGACATGCGGCATGCATTTGGGTCCCCTATGAAATGCGACATGCATGTGGGGCCCCTATGACATGCGGCATGCATTTGGGACCCCCATGACATGTGGTATGCACGTGGGGCCACTATGACATGAGGCATGCACGTGGGACCCCCATGACATGCGGCAAGCACGTGGGGCCCCAATGACATGCAGCATGCACGTGGGACCCCCATGACATGCGGAATGCACGTGAGGCCCCCATGACATGCGGAATGCCTGCGGGGCCCCAATGACATGCGGCATGCATGCGGGGCCCTCATGACATGTGGCATGCATTTCGGGGCCCCAATATATGCGGCATGCATGTGGGGCCCCCATGATATGTGGCATGCATTTGGGGCCCCCATGACTTGAGGCATGCATGTGGGGCCCCCATGACATGTACCATGCATGTGGGGTCTCTATGCCATGCTGCATGCATTTGGGGCCCCCATGATTTGAGGCATGCATTTGGGGCCCCCAAGACATACGACATGCACGTGGGGCCCCCATGACATGCTGCATGCATTTGGGGCCCCGATGACATACGGCATGCATGTGGGGCACCCATGACTTGCGCCATGCACATGGGGTCCCTATGACATGCGGCATGAATTTGGGGGCCCCATTACATGCGGCATGAATTTGGGGGCCCCATTACATGCGGCATGCATTTGGGGCCCCCATGACATGCGGTATGCATGTGGGGCCCCCATGACATGCGGCATGCATTTGGGCCCCCATGACATGCGGCATGCATTTGGGGCCTGCATAACATGCTGCATACATTTGGGGTACCTGAGACATGCGGCATGCAAGTGGGGCCCCCATAACATGCTGCATGCATTTGGGGTGCCCGAGACATGCGGCATGCACGTGGGGCCCCTATGACATGCCGCATGCATTTGGGGCCCCCATTACATGTGGCATGCACATGAGGCCCCCATGACATGCGGCATACGCTTGGGGCCCCAATGACATGCGGCATGAGTTTGGGTCCCCCATGACATGAGTCATGATTTTGGGGCTGCAATGACATGCGGCATGCATTTGGGGCCCCCATGACATGCGGCATGCATGTGGGTCCCCCATGAAATGTGGCATGCATGTGGGGCCCCTAGGACATGTGGCATGCATTTGGAGCCCCCATTACATGTGGCATGCACATGGGGCCCCCATGACATGCGGCATACGCTTGGGTCCCCAATGACATGCGGCATGAGTTTGGATCCCCCATGACATGCAGCATGCACGTGGGGCCCCCATGACATGTGGTATGCACGTGGGGCCCCTATAACATGCCGCATGCATTTGGGGCCCCCATGACATGCTCCATGCCTTGTGGGGCCCCTATGACATGCGTCATGCATTCGTGGCCCCCGTGACATGAGGCATACACGTGGGGCCCCCATGACATGCGGCAAGCACGTGGGGCCCCAATGACATGCAGCATGCACGTGGGACCCCCATGACATGTGGAATGCACGTGAGGCCCCCATGACATGCGGAATGCCTGCGGGGCCCCAATGACATGCGGCATGCATGCGGGGCCCTCATGACATGCGGCATGCATTTGAGGCCCCCAATATATGCGGCATGCATGTGGGGCCCCCATGATATGTGGCATGCATTTGGGGCCCCCATGACTTGAGGCATGCATGTGGGGCCCCCATGACATGCACCATGCATGTGGGGCTCCTATGACATGCTGCATGCATTTGGGGCCCCCATGACTTGAGGCATGCATTTGGGGCCCCCATGACATGCGGCATGCATTTAGGGCCCCCATGAAATGTGCCATGCATGTGGGGCCCCTATGACATGTGGCATGCATTTGTGGGCCCCAAGACATGTGGCATGCATATGGGGCCCCCATGAAATGCAGAATTTATTTGGGGCCCCCATGATTTGTGGAATGCCTGCGGGGCCCCCATGACATGCGGCATGCACGTGGGGCCCCCATGAAATGCCGCATTTATTTGGGGCCCCCATGACATGTGGAATGCCTGCGGGGCCCCCGTGACATGCGGCATGCACGGGGGGCCCCCATGAAATGCGGCATTTATTAGGGGCCCCCATGACATGTGGAATGCCTGCGGGGCCCCCGTGACATGAGGCATGCACGTGGGCATGCATGCATTTGGGTCCCCCATGAAATGTGGCATGCATTTGGGGCCCCCATGACATGTGACATGCATGTGGGGTCCCATGATATGCGGCATGCAGTTGGGGCCCCAATGAAATGCGGCATTTATTTAGGGCCCCCATGACATGTGGAATGCCTGCGGGGCCCCCGTGACATGAGGCATGCACGTTGGGCACCCATGACATGCGACATGCATTTATGGCCCCATGACATGCGGCATGCATTTGGGCCCTCATGAAATGCGCCATGCATGCGGCGCCCTCATGACATGCGGCATACATTTTGGGCCCCATGACATGCGGCATGCACGTGGGGCCCCCATGACATGCGGCATGCAAGTGGGGCCCCCATGACATGCGGCATGCATTTGGGGCCCCCATGACATGCGGCATGCATTTGGGGCCCCCATGACTTGAGGCATGCATGTGGGGCCCCTATGACATGTGGCATGCATTTGTGGGCCCCAAGACATGTGGCATGCACATGGGGCCCCCATGAAATGCGGCATTTATTTGGGGCCCCCATGATTTGTGGAATGCCTGCGGGGCCCCCATGACATGCGGCATGCACGTGGGGCCCCCATGAAATGCGGCATTTATTTGGGGCCCCCATGACATGTGGAATGCCTGCGGGGCCCCCGTGACATGCGGCATGCATTTGTGGCCCCCGTGACATGAGGCATACACGTGGGGCCCCCATGACATGCGGCAAGCACGTGGGGCCCCAATGACATGCAGCATGCACGTGGGACCCCCATGACATGTGGAATGCACGTGAGGCCCCCATGACATGCGGAATGCCTGCGGGGCCCCAATGACATGCGGCATGCATGCGGGGCCCTCATGACATGCGGCATGCATTTGAGGCCCCCAATATATGCGGCATGCATGTGGGGCCCCCATGATATGTGGCATGCATTTGGGGCCCCCATGACTTGAGGCATGCATGTGGGGCCCCCATGACATGCACCATGCATGTGGGGCCCCTATGACATGCTGCATGCATTTGGGGCCCCCATGACTTGAGGCATGCATTTGGGGCCCCCATGACATGCGGCATGCATTTAGGGCCCCCATGAAATGTGCCATGCATGTGGGGCCCCTATGACATGTGGCATGCATTTGTGGGCCCCAAGACATGTGGCATGCATATGGGGCCCCCATGAAATGCGGAATTTATTTGGGGCCCCCATGATTTGTGGAATGCCTGCGGGGCCCCCATGACATGCGGCATGCACGTGGGGCCCCCATGAAATGCCGCATTTATTTGGGGCCCCCATGACATGTGGAATGCCTGCGGGGCCCCCGTGACATGCGGCATGCACGGGGGGCCCCCATGAAATGCGGCATTTATTAGGGGCCCCCATGACATGTGGAATGCCTGCGGGGCCCCCGTGACATGAGGCATGCACGTGGGCATGCATGCATTTGGGTCCCCCATGAAATGTGGCATGCATTTGGGGCCCCCATGACATGTGACATGCATGTGGGGTCCCATGATATGCGGCATGCAGTTGGGGCCCCAATGAAATGCGGCATTTATTTAGGGCCCCCATGACATGTGGAATGCCTGCGGGGCCCCCGTGACATGAGGCATGCACGTTGGGCACCCATGACATGCGACATGCATTTATGGCCCCATGACATGCGGCATGCATTTGGGCCCTCATGAAATGCGCCATGCATGCGGCGCCCTCATGACATGCGGCATACATTTTGGGCCCCATGACATGCGGCATGCACGTGGGGCCCCCATGACATGCGGCATGCAAGTGGGGCCCCCATGACATGCGGCATGCATTTGGGGCCCCCATGACATGCGGCATGCATTTGGGGCCCCCATGACTTGAGGCATGCATGTGGGGCCCCTATGACATGTGGCATGCATTTGTGGGCCCCAAGACATGTGGCATGCACATGGGGCCCCCATGAAATGCGGCATTTATTTGGGGCCCCCATGATTTGTGGAATGCCTGCGGGGCCCCCATGACATGCGGCATGCACGTGGGGCCCCCATGAAATGCGGCATTTATTTGGGGCCCCCATGACATGTGGAATGCCTGCGGGGCCCCCGTGACATGAGGCATGCACGTGGGCATGCATGCATTTGGGTCCCCCATGAAATGTGGCATGCATTTGGGGCCCCCATGACATGCGGCATGCACGTGGGGCCCCCATGACATGCGGCATGGATGTTGGGCCCCCATGACATGCGGCATGCATGTGGGGTCCCTATGACATGCGGCATGCATGTGGGACCCCCATGACATGTGGCATACATTTGTGGCCCCCGTGACATGAGGCATGCACGTGGGGCCCCCATGAAATGCGTCATGCATTTGGGGCCCCCATGACATGTGGTATGCACGTGGGGCCCCTATGACATGCCGCGTGCATTTGGGGCCCCCATGACATGCGGCATGCATGTGGGACCCCCATGACATGTGTCATGCATTTGGATCCCCATTACATGCTGCATGCAAGTGGGGCCCCCATGACATGCGGCATGCATGTGGGCCCCCAATGACATGTGGCATGCACGTGGGGCCCCCATGACATGCTGCATGCATTTGGGGCCCCCATGATATGGGGCACGCATTTGGGTCCCCCATGACATGCACATGCATGTGGGGCCCCCATGAAATTCGCCATGCATGTGGGGCCCCTATGACATGCGGCATGCATTTGTGGGCCCCAAGACATGCTGCATGCAGTTGGGGGTCCCCATGACATGCATTTGGGGCCCCCATGACATGCGGCATGCATTTGGGGCCCCCATGACATGCAGCATGCACGTGGGGCCCCATGACATGCGACATGCATTTGGGGCCCCCATGACATGTGGCATGCATTTGGGGCCCCCATGAAATGCGGCATGCATGTGGGGCCCCCAGGACATGCGGCATGCATTTGGGGCCCCCAATACATGCGGCATGCACGTGGGGCCCCCATAACATGCTGCATGCATTTGGGGTGCCCGAGACATGCGGCATGCAAGTGGGGCCCCTATGACATGCCGCATGCTTTTGGGGCCCCCATTACATGTGACATGCACACGGGGCCCCCATGACATGCGGCATGCATTTATGGCCCCCATGACATGCGGCATGCATTTAGGGCCTCCATGACATGCGGCATGCATGTGGGTCCCCATGACATGTGGCATGCACGTGGGGCCCCCTTGACATGCGACGTTCATTTGGGGCCCCCATGACATGTGGCATGCATTTATGGCCCCCATGACATGCGGCATGCATTTGGGGCCTCCATGACATGCGGCATGCATGTGGGTCCCCATGACATGTGGCATGCACGTGGGGCCCCCTTGACATGCGACATTCATTTGGGGCCCCCATGACATGTGTCATGCATGTGGGGCTCCCATGAAATGCGGCATGCATGTGGGGCCCCAATGACATGTGCCATGCATTTGGGGCCCCAATGACATGCAGCATGCATGTGGGGCACCCATGACTTGCGCCATGCACGTGGGGCCCCTATGACATGCGGCATGAATTTGGGGGCCCCATTACATGCGGCATGCACGTGGAGCCCCCATGACATGCGGCATGCATTTGGGCCCCCATGACATGCGGCATGCATTTGGGGCCCCCATGACATGTGGTATGCATGTGGGACCCCCATGACATGCGTCATGCATTTGGGGCCCCCATGACATGCTCCATGCATGTGGGGCCCCTATGATATGCGGCATACATTTGTGGCCCCCGTGACATGATGCATGCACATGGGGCACCCATGACATGCGGCAAGCACGTGGGGCCCCAATGACATGCAGCATGCACGTGGGACCCCCATGACACGCGGCATGCATGTGGGTCCCCCAGGACATGCAGCATGCATTTGGGGCCCCCATGACATGTGGTATGCACGTGGGGCCCCTATGACATGCCGCATGCATTTGGGGCCCCCATGACATGCTGCATGCATGTGGGACCCCCATTACATGATGCATGCAAGTGGGGCCCCCATGACATGTGGCATGCATGAGAGCCCCCATGACATGTGGCATGCACGTGGGGCCCCCATGACATGCTGCATGCATTTGGGGCCCCTATGACATGCGGTATGCACATGGTGCCCTCATGACATGCAGCATGCATTTGGGGCCACTGTGACATGCGGCATGCATTTGGGGCCCCCATGACATGCGGCATGCATGTGGGACCCCCATGATATGCGGCATGCATGTGGGACCCCCATGATATGCGGCATGCATTTGGGGCCCCCATGACTTGAGGCATGCATTTGGGGCCCCCATGAATTGCACCATGCATGTGGGGCCCCTATGACATGCGGCATGCATTTGTGGGCCCCAAGATATGCGGCATGCATGTGGGGCCCCTATGACATTCGGCATCCATTTGGGGGCCCCATGACATGCGGCATGCACGTGGGGCCCCCATGAAATGCGGCATGTCTGCGGGGCCCGCATGACATGCAGCATGCATTTGGATCCCCCATTACATGCTGCATGCAAGTGGGGCCCCCATGAAATGCGCCATGCATGTGGGGCCCCTATGACATGCTGCATGAATTTGGGGCCCCCAATACATGCGGCATGCTTGTTCGGCCCACAAGACATGCGGCATGCATTTATGGCCCCCATGACATGCGGCAAGCATTTGAGCCCCCATGGCATGCGGCATGCATGTGGGGCCCCAATGACATGCGGCATGCATTTGGGGCCCCAATGACATGCAGCATGCATGTGGGGCACCCATGACTTGCGCCATGCACGTGGGGCCCCTATGACATGCGGCATGAATTTGGGGGCCCCATTACATGCGGCATGCACGTGGAGCCCCCATGACATGCGGCATGCATTTGGGCCCCCATGACATGCGGCACTCATTTGGGGCCTGCATAACATGCTGCATGCATTTGGGGTACCTGAGACATGCGGCATGCATGTGGGGCCCCCATAACATGCTGCATGCATGTAGGGCCCCCATGAAATGCGCCATGCATGTGGGGCCCCTATGACATGCTGCATGAATTTGGGGCCCCCAATACATGCGGCATGCTTGTTCGGCCCACAAGACATGCGGCATGCATTTATGGCCCCCATGACATGCGGCAAGCATTTGAGCCCCCATGGCATGCGGCATGCATGTGGGGCCCCAATGACATGCGGCATGCATTTGGGGCCCCCATGACTTGAGGCATGCATTTGGGGCCCCCATGACATGCGGCATGCATGTGGGGCCCCCATGACATGCGGCATGCATTTGGGGCCTGCATAACATGCTGCATGCACTTGGGGTACCTGATACATGCGGCATGCACGTGGGGACCCCATAACATGCTGCATGCATTTGGGGTGCCCGAGACATGCGGCATGCACGTGGTGCCCCTATGACATGCCGCATGCATTTGGGGCCCCCATTACATGTGGCATGCACATGGGGCCTGCATGACATGCGGCATACGCTTGGGGCCCCAATGACATGCAGCATGAGTTTGGATCCCCCATGACATGCGGCATGCACGTGGGGCTCCCATGACATGAGTCATGCATTTGAGGCCGCCATGACATGCAGCATGGATTTGGGGCCCCCATGACATGGGGCATGCACGTGGGGCCCCTATGACATGCGGCATGCACGTGGGGCCCTCATGACATGCAGCATGCATTTGAGGCCACCATGACATGCGGCATGCATTTGGGGCCCCCATGACATGCGTCATGCATGTGGGACCCCTATGACATGCGGCATGCATTTGGGGGCCCCATGACATGCAGCATGCACGTGGGGCCCCCATAACATGCGGCAAGCACGTGGGACCCAATGACATGCAGCATGTACGTGGGGCCCCCATGACATGCGGCATGCATGTGGGGCCCCATGATATGCGTCATGCAGTTGGGGACCCCAATACATGCGGCATGCACGTTGGGCCCCCATGACATGCGGCAAGCACGTGGGGCCCCAATAACATGCAGCATGCACGTGGGGCCCCCATGAAATGCGCCATGCATGTGGGGCCCCTATGTCATGCGGCATGCATTTGTGGGCCCCAAGACATGCGGCATGCACGTGGGGCCTCCATGACATGCTGCATGCATTTGGGGCCCCCATGATATGCGGCATGCATTTGGGTCCCCATGACTTGAGGCATGCATTTGGGGCCCCCATGACATGCGGCATGCATTTGAATCCCCCATTACATACCGCATGCACATGGGGCCCCTATGCCATGCGACATGAATTTGGGAGCCCCAATACATGCGGCATGCATTTGGGGCCTGCATAACATGCTGCATGCATTTGGGGTACCTGAGACATGAGGCATGCAAATGAGGCCCCCATAACATGCTGCATGCATTTGGGGCCCCCATTACATGTGGCATGCAAATGGGGCCCCCGTGACATGCGACATATGCTTGGGGCCCCAATGACATGCGGCATGAGTTTGGATCCCCCATAACATGCGGCATGCACGTGGGGCCCCCATGACGTGCGGCATGCATGTGGGGCCCCCATGACATGCTCCATGCATGTGGGGCCCCTATGACATGCGGCATGCATTTGGGGAGCCCATGACATGCGGCATACACGTGGGGCCCCCATGACATGCGGACTACATTTGTGGCCCCCGTGACATGAGGCATGCACGTGGGGCCCCCATGACATGCGGCAAGCACGTGGGACCCAATGACATGCAGCATGTACGTGGGGCCCCCATGACATGCGGAATGCACGTGAGGCCCCCATGACATGAGGAATGCCTGCGGGGCCCCAATGACATGTGGCATGCATGCATTTGGGTCCCCCATGAAATGCGGCATGCATGTGGGGCCCCCATGACATGTGGCATGCATGTGGGGCCCCATGATATGCGTCATGCAGTTGGGGACCCCAATACATGCGGCATGCACGTTGGGCCCTCATGACATGCGACAAGCACGTGGGGCCCCAATAACATGCAGCATGCACGTGGGGCCCCCATGACATGCGGAATGCATGTGAGGCCCCCATGACATGCGGAATGCCTGCGGGGCCCCCATGATATGTGGCATGCATTTGGGGCCCCTATGACTTGAGCCATGCATTTGGGGCCCCCATGACATGCGGCATGTACGTGGGCCCCTCATGACATGCAGCATGCATTTGGGGCCTCCATGACATGCGGCATGCATGTAGGCCCCCATGAAATGTGCCATGCATGTGGGGCCCCTATGTCATGCGGCATGCATTTGTGGGCCCCAAGACATGCGGCATGCACGTGGGGCCTCCATGACATGCTGCATGCGTTTGGGGCCCCCATGATATGCGGCATGCATTTGGGGCCCCATGACTTGAGGCATGCATTTGGGGCCCCCATGACATGAGGCATGCATGTGGGACCCCCATGACATGCGGCATGCATTTGAATCCCCCATTACATGCGGCATGCACGTGGGGCCCCCATGACATGCGGCATGTATTTGGGGCCCCCATGACATGCGGAATGCACGTGGGGCCCCTATGACATGCGACATGAATTTGGCAGCCCCAATACATGCGGCATGCATTTGGGGCCTGCATAACATGCTGCATGCATTTGGGGTACCTGAGACATGTGGCATGCACATGAGGCCCCCATAACATGCTGCATGCATTTGGGACCCCCATTACATGTGGCATGCAAATGGGGCCCCCATGACATGCGACATATGCTTGGGGCCCCAATGACATGCGGCATGAGTTTGGATCCCCCATAACATGCGGCATGCACGTGGGGCCCCCATGACATGCGGCATGCATGTGGGGCCCCCATGACATGCGGCAAGCACGCAGGGCCCCAATGACATGCAGCATGTACGTGGGGCCCCCATGACATGCGGAATGCACGTGAGGCCCCCATGACAAGTGGAATGCCTGCGGGGCCGCAATGACATGGGGCATGCATGCATTTGGGTCACCCATGAAATGCGGCATGCATGTGGGGCCCCCATGACATGTGGCATGCATGTGGGGCCCCATGATATGCGGCATGCAGTTGGGGCCCCCAATACATGCGGCATGCACGTGGGGCCCCAATGACATGCAGCATGCCCGTGGGGCCCCCATGACATGCGGAAGGCACGTGAGGCCCCCATGACATGCGGAATGCCTGCGGGTCCCCCTTGATATGCGGCATGCATTTGGGGCCCCCATGACTTGAGGCATGCATTTGGGGCCCCCATGACATGCGGCATGCATGTGGGACCACCATGACATGCGGCATGCATTTGAATCCCCCATTACATGCGGCATGCAGGTGGTTCCCCCATGACATGCGGCATGCATTTGGGACCCCCATGACATGCGGCATGCACGTTGGGCCCCATGACATGCTCCATGCATGTGGGGCCCCTATGACATGCGGCATGCATTTGGGGGGCCCCATGACATGTGTCATGCACGTGGGGCCACCATGACATGTGGCATACATTTGTGGCCCCCGTGACATGAGGCATGCACGTGGGGCCCCCATGACATGCGGCATGCACGTGGGCCCCAATGACATGCAGCATGCCCGTGGGGCCCCCATGACATGCGGAATGCACGTGAGGCCCCCATGACATGTGGAATGCCTGCGGGGCCCCCTTGATATGCGGCATGCATTTGGGGCCCCCATGACTTGAGGCATGCATTTGGGGCCCCCATGACATGCGGCATGCATGTGGGACCACCATGACATGCGGCATGCATTTGAATCCCCCATTACATGCGGCATGCAGGTGGTTCCCCCATGACATGCGGCATGCATTTGTGGCCCCCAATACATGCGGCATGCACGTTAGGCCCCATTACAGCTCCATGCATGTGGGGCCCCTATGACATGCGGCATGCATTTGGGGGGCCCCATTACATGTGGCATGCACGTGGCGCCACCATGACATGTGGCATACATTTGTGGCCCCCGTGACATGAGGCATGCACGTGGGGCCCCCATGACATGCGGCATACATTTATGGCCCCCATGACATGCGGCAAGCATTTGGGCCCCCATGACATGCGGCATGCATGTGGGGCCCCTATGACATGCGGCATGCATTTGGTGGCCCCATGATATGCAGCATGCATTTGGGTCCCCTATGAAATGCGACATGCATGTGGGTCCCCCAGGACATGCGGCATGCATTTGGGCCCCCATGACATGTGGTATGCACGTGGGGCCCCTATGACATGCGACATGAATTTGGGGGCCCCATTGCATGCGGCATGCACGTGGGCCCCCCTTGACATGCGACATTCATTTGGGGCCCCCATGACATGTGGCATGCATGTGGGGTCCCATGATATGCGGCATGCAGTTGGGGCCCCAATACATGTTTCATGCGCGTTGGGCACCCATGACATGTGACATGCATTTATGGTCCCATGACATGCGGCATGAATTTGGGCCCTCATGATATGTGCCATGCATGTGGGGCCCCTATGACATGCGGCATGCATTTGTGGGCCCCAAGACATGTGGCATGCACGTGGGCCCCCCATGACATGCTGCATGCATTTGGGGCCCCCATGATATGTGGCACGCACTTGGGGCCCCCATGCCATGCGGCATGCATGTGGGGCCCCTAT
Source organism: Phyllobates terribilis (assembly GCF_046119375.1). Classification (NCBI taxonomy): domain Eukaryota; kingdom Metazoa; phylum Chordata; class Amphibia; order Anura; family Dendrobatidae; genus Phyllobates; species Phyllobates terribilis. The sequence continues at coordinate 611,000,092 of NW_027362763.1, forward strand.
GACATGCGGCATGCTTTTGTGGGCCCCAAGACATGCTGCATGCATTTTTGGGGCCCCCATGACTTGAGGCATGCATTTGGGGCCCCCATGACATGCGGCATGCATGTGGGACCCCAATGACATGCGGCATGCATTTGAATCCCCCATTACATGCGGCATGCATGTGGGGCCCAAATGCTTGCCGCATGTCATGGGGGCCTCCATGACATGCGGCATGCATGTGGGGCCCCATGACATGTGCCATGCATGTGGGGCCCCTATGACATGCGGCATGCATTTGGGGCCCCGATGACATGCGGCATGCATGTGGGGCACCCATGACTTGCGGCATGAATTTGAGGGCCCCATTATATGCGGCATGCACGTGGAGCCCCCATGACATGCGGCATGCATTTGGGGCCCCCATGATATGCGGCATGCATGTGGGTCCCCCATGACATGTGGCATGGATTTGGGGCCCCCATGACATACGGCATGCATTTGGGTCCCCCATGAAATGTGCCATGCATGTGGGGCCCCCATGACATACGGCATGCATTTGGGTCCCCCATGAAATGTGCCATGCATGTGGGGCCCCTATGACATGCGGCATGCATTTGTGGGCCCCAAGACATGCTGCATGCATTTGGGGGCCCCCATGACATGCAGTATGCACGTGGGGCCCCCATGACATGTGGCATGCATTTGGGGCCCCCATGACATGCGGCATGCATTTGGGGACCCCATGACATGCGGCATGCATGTGGGGGCCCCATGACATGCGGCATGCATGTGGGGCCCCAATTACATGCGACATGCATTTGGGGCCCCCATGACTTGAGGCATGCATTTGGGGCCCCCATGACATGCGGCATGCATGTGGGACCCCAATGACATGCGGCATGCATTTGAATCCCCCATTACATGCGGCATGCATGTGGGGCCCAAATGCTTGCCGCATGTCATGGGGGCCTCCATGACATGCGGCATGCATGTGGGGCCCCATGACATGTGCCATGCATGTGGGGCCCCTATGACATGCGGCATGCATTTGGGGCCCCGATGACATGCGGCATGCATGTGGGGCACCCATGACTTGCGGCATGAATTTGAGGGCCCCATTATATGCGGCATGCACGTGGAGCCCCCATGACATGCGGCATGCATTTGGGGCCCCCATGATATGCGGCATGCATGTGGGGCCCCCATGACATGTGGCATGCATGTGGGGCCCCTATGACATGCGGCATGCATTTGTGGGCCCCAAGACATGCTGCATGCATTTGGGGGCCCCCATGACATGCGGCATGCACGTGGGGCCCCCATGACATGCGGCATGCACGTGGGGCCCCTATGACATGCGGCATGCACGTGGGGCCCTCATGACATGCAGCATGCATTTGGGGCCACTATGACATGCAGCATGCATTTGGGGCCCCCATGACATGCGGCATGCATTTGGGCCCCATGACATGCAGCATGCACGTGGGGCCCCATGACATGCGGAATGCCTGCTGGGCCCCAATGACATGTGGCATGCATTTGGGGCCCCCAATATATGCATCATGCACTTGGGGCCCCCATGATATGTGGCATGCATTTGGGGCCCCCATGACTTGAGCCATGCATTTGGGGCCCCATGACATGCGGCATGCATGTAGGCCCCCATGAAATGCGCCATGCATGTGTGGCCCCTATGACATGCGGCATGCATTTGTGGGCCCCAATACATGCAGCATGCACATGGGGCCCCCATGACATGCTGCATGCATTTGGGGCCCCCATGACATGCGGCATGCATTTGGGGGCCCCATGACATGCGGAATGCACGTGGGGCCCCTATGACATGCGACATGAATTTGGGAGCCCCATTACATGCGGCCTGCACATGGAGCCCCCATGACATGCGTCATGCATTTGGGCCCCCATGACATGAGTCATGCATTTGGGGCCACCATGACATGCGGCATGCATTTGGGGCCCCCATGACATGCGGCATGCATTTGGGTCCCCCATGAAATGCGGCATGCATGTGGGGCCCCCATGACATGCGGCATGCATTTGGGGCCCTCATGACATGCGTCATGCATTTGGGGCCCCCATGACATGCGGCATGCATGTAGGGCCCCCATGAAATGTGCCATGCATGTGAATCCTCCATCACATGCGGCATGCACGTGGGGCCCCCGTGACATGCGGCATGCATTTGGGGCCCCAATGACATGCGGAATGCCTGCGGGGCCCCCATGACATGCGGCATGCAGGCGGGGCCCTCATGACATGCGGCATGCATTTGGGGCCTCCATGACATGTGGCATGCATGTGGGTCCCCATGACATGCGGCATGCATGTGGGGCCCCCATGACATGCGGCATGCATTTGGGGCCTCCATGACATGTGGCATGCACATGGGGCCCCCATAACATGCTGCATGCATTTGGGGTGCCCGAGACATGCGGCATGCACGTGGGGCCCCAATGACATGCGGCATGCATGCGGGGCCCTCATGACATGCGGCATTCATGTGGGGCCCCCATGATATGTAGCATGCATGTCGGACCCCCATGATATGTGGCATGCATTTGGGGCCCCCATGACATGCGGAATGCATGTAGGGCCCCCATGAAATGCGCCATGCATGTGGGGCCCCTATGACATGCGGCATGCATTTGTGAGCCCCAAGACATGCGGCATGCACCTGGGGCCCCCATGACAATGTGCATGCGTTTGGGGACTCCATGATATGCGGCATGCATTTGGGGCCCCCATGACATGCGGCATGCATTTGGGGCCCCCATGATATGCGGCATGCATGTGGGTCCCCCATGACATGTGGCATGGATTTGGGGCCCCCATGACATACGGCATGCATTTGGGTCCCCCATGAAATGTGCCATGCATGTGGGGCCCCTATGACATGCGGCATGCATTTGTGGGCCCCAAGACATGCTGCATGCATTTGGGGGCCCCCATGACATGCGGCATGCACGTGGGGCCCCCATGACATGCGGCATGCACGTGGGGCCCCTATGACATGCGGCATGCACGTGGGGCCCTCATGACATGCAGCATGAATTTGGGGCCACTATGACATGCAGCATGCATTTGGGGCCCCCATGACATGCGGCATGCATGTGGGACCCCTATGACATGCGGCATGCATTTGGGGGGCCATGACATGCGGCATGCACGTGGGGCCCCCATGACATGCGGCATACATTTGTGACCCCCGTGACATGAGGCATGCACGTGGGGCCCCCATGACATGCGGCAAGCACGTGGGGGCCCAATGACATGCAGCATGTACGTGGCGCCCCCATGACATGCGGAATGCACGTGAGGCCCCCATGACATGAGGAATGCCTGCGGGGCCCCAATGACATGCGGCATGCATGCATTTGGGTCCATGAAATGCGGCATGCATGTGGGGCCCCCATGACATGTGGCATGCATGTGGGGCCCCATGATATGCGGCATGCAGTTGGGGACCCCAATACATGCGGCATGCACGTTGGGGCCCCATGACATGCGGCATGCATTTGGGCCCCATGACATGCAGCATGCACGTGGGGCCCCATGACATGCGGAATGCCTGCGGGGCCCCAATGACATGTGGCATGCATTTGGGGCCCACAATATATGCATCATGCACGTGGAGCCCCCATGATATGTGGCATGCATTTGGGGACCCCATGACTTGAGCCATGCATTTGGGGCCCCCATGACATGCGGCATGCACGTGGGCCCCTCATGACATGCAGCATGCATTTGGGGCCCCCGTGACATGCGGCATGCATGTAGGCCCCCATGAAATGCGCCATGCATGTGGGGCCCAAATGCTTGCCGCATGTCATGGGGGCCTCCATGACATGCGGCATGCATGTGGGGCCCCATGACATGTGCCATGCATGTGGGGCCCCTATGACATGCGGCATGCATTTGGGGCCCCGATGACATGCGGCATGCATGTGGGGCACCCATGACTTGCGGCATGAATTTGAGGGCCCCATTATATGCGGCATGCACGTGGAGCCCCCATGACATGCAGCATGCATTTGGGGCCCCCATGATATGCGGCATGCATGTGGGTCCCCCATGACATGTGGCATGGATTTGGGGCCCCCATGACATACGGCATGCATTTGGGTCCCCCATGAAATGTGCCATGCATGTGGGACCCCCATGACATACGGCATGCATTTGGGTCCCCCATGAAGTGTGCCATGCATGTGGGGCCCCTATGACATGCGGCATGCATTTGTGGGCCCCAAGACATGCTGCATGCATTTGGGGGCCCCCATGACATGCAGTATGCACGTGGGGCCCCCATGACATGCGGCATGCATTTGGGGCCCCCATGACATGCGGCATGCATTTGGGGACCCCATGACATGCGGCATGCATGTGGGGGCCCCATGACATGCGGCATGCATGTGGGGCCCCAATTACATGCGACATGCATTTGGGGCCCCCATGACTTGAGGCATGCATTTGGGGCCCCCATTACATGTGGCATGCATGTGGGACCCAAATGCTTGCCGCATGTCATGGGGGCCTCCATGACATGCAGCATGCATGTGGGGCCCCATGACATGTGCCATGCATGTGGGGCCCCTATGACATGCGGCATGCATTTGGGGCCCCGATGACATGCGGCATGCATGTGGGGCCCCTATGACATGCGGCATGCATTTGGGGCCCCGATGACATGCGGCATGCATGTGGGGCACCCATGACTTGCGGCATGAATTTGAGGGCCCCATTATATGCGGCATGCACGTGGAGCCCCCATGACATGCGGCATGCATTTGGGGCCCCCATGATATGCGGCATGCATGTGGGGCCCCCATGACATGTGGCATGCATGTGGGGCCCCTATGACATGCGGCATGCATTTGTGGGCCCCAAGACATGCTGCATGCATTTGGGGGCCCCCATGACATGCGGCATGCACATGGGGCCCCCATGACATGCGGCATGCACGTGGGGCCCCTATGACATGCGGCATGCACGTGGGGCCCTCATGACATGCAGCATGCATTTGGGGCCACTATGACATGCAGCATGCATTTGGGGCCCCCATGACATGCGGCATGCATGTGGGACCCCTATGACATGCGGCATGCATTTGGGGGGCCATGACATGCGGCATGCACGTGGGGCCCCCATGACATGCGGCATACATTTGTGACCCCCGTGACATGAGGCATGCACGTGGGGCCCCCATGACATGCGGCAAGCACGTGGGGGCCCAATGACATGCAGCATGTACGTGGCGCCCCCATGACATGCGGAATGCACGTGAGGCCCCCATGACATGAGGAATGCCTGCGGGGCCCCAATGACATGCGGCATGCATGCATTTGGGTCCATGAAATGCGGCATGCATGTGGGGCCCCCATGACATGTGGCATGCATGTGGGGCCCCATGATATGCGGCATGCAGTTGGGGACCCCAATACATGCGGCATGCACGTTGGGGCCCCATGACATGCGGCTTGCATTTGGGCCCCATGACATGCAGCATGCACGTGGGGCCCCATGACATGCGGAATGCCTGCGGGGCCCCAATGACATGTGGCATGCATTTGGGGCCCACAATATATGCATCATGCACTTGGGGCCCCCATGATATGTGGCATGCATTTGGGGACCCCATGACTTGAGCCATGCATTTGGGGCCCCCATGACATGCGGCATGCACGTGGGCCCCTCATGACATGCAGCATGCATTTGGGGCCCCCGTGACATGCGGCATGCATGTAGGCCCCCATGAAATGCGCCATGCATGTGGGGCCCAAATGCTTGCCGCATGTCATGGGGGCCTCCATGACATGCGGCATGCATGTGGGGCCCCATGACATGTGCCATGCATGTGGGGCCCCTATGACATGCGGCATGCATTTGGGGCCCCGATGACATGCGGCATGCATGTGGGGCACCCATGACTTGCAGCATGCATTTGGGGCCCCCATGATATGCGGCATGCATGTGGGTCCCCCATGACATGCGGCATGCATTTGGGGACCCCATGACATGCGGCATGCATGTGGGGGCCCCATGACATGCGGCATGCATGTGGGGCCCCAATTACATGCGACATGCATTTGGGGCCCCCATGACTTGAGGCATGCATTTGGGGCCCCCATTACATGCGGCATGCATGTGGGGCCCAAATGCTTGCCGCATGTCATGGGGGCCTCCATGACATGCGGCATGCATGTGGGGCCCCATGACATGTGCCATGCATGTGGGGCCCCTATGACATGCGGCATGCATGTGGGGCCCCTATGACATGCGGCATGCATTTGGGGCCCCGATGACATGCGGCATGCATGTGGGGCACCCATGACTTGCGGCATGAATTTGAGGGCCCCATTATATGCGGCATGCACGTGGAGCCCCCATGACATGCGGCATGCATTTGGGGCCCCCATGATATGCGGCATGCATGTGGGGCCCCCATGACATGTGGCATGCATGTGGGGCCCCTATGACATGCGGCATGCATTTGTGGGCCCCAAGACATGCTGCATGCATTTGGGGGCCCCCATGACATGCGGCATGCACATGGGGCCCCCATGACATGCGGCATGCACGTGGGGCCCCTATGACATGCGGCATGCACGTGGGGCCCTCATGACATGCAGCATGCATTTGGGGCCACTATGACATGCAGCATGCATTTGGGGCCCCCATGACATGCGGCATGCATGTGGGACCCCTATGACATGCGGCATGCATTTGGGGGGCCATGACATGCGGCATACATTTGTGACCCCCGTGACATGAGGCATGCACGTGGGGCCCCCATGACATGCGGCAAGCACGTGGGGGCCCAATGACATGCAGCATGTACGTGGCGCCCCCATGACATGCGGAATGCACGTGAGGCCCCCATGACATGAGGAATGCCTGCGGGGCCCCAATGACATGCGGCATGCATGCATTTGGGTCCATGAAATGCGGCATGCATGTGGGGCCCCCATGACATGTGGCATGCATGTGGGGCCCCATGATATGCGGCATGCAGTTGGGGACCCCAATACATGCGGCATGCACGTTGGGGCCCCATGACATGCGGCATGCATTTGGGCCCCATGACATGCAGCATGCACGTGGTGCCCCATGACATGCGGAATGCCTGCGGGGCCCCAATGACATGCGGCATGCATTTGGGGCCCCGATGACATGTGGCATGCATGTGGGGCACCCATGACTTGTGGCATGAATTTGAGGGCCCCATTATATGCGGCATGCACGTGGAGCCCCCATGACATGCGGCATGCATTTGGGGCCCCCATGATATGCGGCATGCATGTGGGGCCCCCATGACATGTGGCATGCATGTGGGGCCCCTATGACATGCGGCATGCATTTGTGGGCCCCAAGACATGCTGCATGCATTTGGGGGCCCCCATGACATGCGGCATGCACGTGGGGCCCCTATGACATGCGGCATGCACGTGGGGCCCCTATGACATGCGGCATGCATTTGGGGCCCCCATGACATGCTCCATGCATGTGGGGCCCCTATGATATGCGGCATACATTTGTGGCCCCCGTGACATGATGCATGCACATGGGGCACCCATGACATGCGGCAAGCACGTGGGGCCCCAATGACATGCAGCATGCACGTGGGACCCCCATGACACGCGGCATGCATGTGGGTCCCCCAGGACATGCAGCATGCATTTGGGGCCCCCATGACATGTGGTATGCACGTGGGGCCCCTATGACATGCCGCATGCATTTGGGGCCCCCATGACATGCTGCATGCATGTGGGACCCCCATTACATGATGCATGCAAGTGGGGCCCCCATGACATGTGGCATGCATGAGAGCCCCCATGACATGTGGCATGCACGTGGGGCCCCCATGACATGCTGCATGCATTTGGGGCCCCTATGACATGCGGTATGCACATGGTGCCCTCATGACATGCAGCATGCATTTGGGGCCACTGTGACATGCGGCATGCATTTGGGGCCCCCATGACATGCGGCATGCATGTGGGACCCCCATGATATGCGGCATGCATGTGGGACCCCCATGATATGCGGCATGCATTTGGGGCCCCCATGACTTGAGGCATGCATTTGGGGCCCCCATGAATTGCACCATGCATGTGGGGCCCCTATGACATGCGGCATGCATTTGTGGGCCCCAAGATATGCGGCATGCATGTGGGGCCCCTATGACATTCGGCATCCATTTGGGGGCCCCATGACATGCGGCATGCACGTGGGGCCCCCATGAAATGCGGCATGTCTGCGGGGCCCGCATGACATGCAGCATGCATTTGGATCCCCCATTACATGCTGCATGCAAGTGGGGCCCCCATGAAATGCGCCATGCATGTGGGGCCCCTATGACATGCTGCATGAATTTGGGGCCCCCAATACATGCGGCATGCTTGTTCGGCCCACAAGACATGCGGCATGCATTTATGGCCCCCATGACATGCGGCAAGCATTTGAGCCCCCATGGCATGCGGCATGCATGTGGGGCCCCAATGACATGCGGCATGCATTTGGGGCCCCAATGACATGCAGCATGCATGTGGGGCACCCATGACTTGCGCCATGCACGTGGGGCCCCTATGACATGCGGCATGAATTTGGGGGCCCCATTACATGCGGCATGCACGTGGAGCCCCCATGACATGCGGCATGCATTTGGGCCCCCATGACATGCGGCACTCATTTGGGGCCTGCATAACATGCTGCATGCATTTGGGGTACCTGAGACATGCGGCATGCATGTGGGGCCCCCATAACATGCTGCATGCATGTAGGGCCCCCATGAAATGCGCCATGCATGTGGGGCCCCTATGACATGCTGCATGAATTTGGGGCCCCCAATACATGCGGCATGCTTGTTCGGCCCACAAGACATGCGGCATGCATTTATGGCCCCCATGACATGCGGCAAGCATTTGAGCCCCCATGGCATGCGGCATGCATGTGGGGCCCCAATGACATGCGGCATGCATTTGGGGCCCCCATGACTTGAGGCATGCATTTGGGGCCCCCATGACATGCGGCATGCATGTGGGGCCCCCATGACATGCGGCATGCATTTGGGGCCTGCATAACATGCTGCATGCACTTGGGGTACCTGATACATGCGGCATGCACGTGGGGACCCCATAACATGCTGCATGCATTTGGGGTGCCCGAGACATGCGGCATGCACGTGGTGCCCCTATGACATGCCGCATGCATTTGGGGCCCCCATTACATGTGGCATGCACATGGGGCCTGCATGACATGCGGCATACGCTTGGGGCCCCAATGACATGCAGCATGAGTTTGGATCCCCCATGACATGCGACATGCACGTGGGGCTCCCATGACATGAGTCATGCATTTGAGGCCGCCATGACATGCAGCATGGATTTGGGGCCCCCATGACATGGGGCATGCACGTGGGGCCCCTATGACATGCGGCATGCACGTGGGGCCCTCATGACATGCAGCATGCATTTGAGGCCACCATGACATGCGGCATGCATTTGGGGCCCCCATGACATGCGTCATGCATGTGGGACCCCTATGACATGCGGCATGCATTTGGGGGCCCCATGACATGCAGCATGCACGTGGGGCCCCCATAACATGCGGCAAGCACGTGGGACCCAATGACATGCAGCATGTACGTGGGGCCCCCATGACATGCGGCATGCATGTGGGGCCCCATGATATGCGTCATGCAGTTGGGGACCCCAATACATGCGGCATGCACGTTGGGCCCCCATGACATGCGGCAAGCACGTGGGGCCCCAATAACATGCAGCATGCACGTGGGGCCCCCATGAAATGCGCCATGCATGTGGGGCCCCTATGTCATGCGGCATGCATTTGTGGGCCCCAAGACATGCGGCATGCACGTGGGGCCTCCATGACATGCTGCATGCATTTGGGGCCCCCATGATATGCGGCATGCATTTGGGTCCCCATGACTTGAGGCATGCATTTGGGGCCCCCATGACATGCGGCATGCATTTGAATCCCCCATTACATACCGCATGCACATGGGGCCCCTATGCCATGCGACATGAATTTGGGAGCCCCAATACATGCGGCATGCATTTGGGGCCTGCATAACATGCTGCATGCATTTGGGGTACCTGAGACATGAGGCATGCAAATGAGGCCCCCATAACATGCTGCATGCATTTGGGGCCCCCATTACATGTGGCATGCAAATGGGGCCCCCGTGACATGCGACATATGCTTGGGGCCCCAATGACATGCGGCATGAGTTTGGATCCCCCATAACATGCGGCATGCACGTGGGGCCCCCATGACGTGCGGCATGCATGTGGGGCCCCCATGACATGCTCCATGCATGTGGGGCCCCTATGACATGCGGCATGCATTTGGGGAGCCCATGACATGCGGCATACACGTGGGGCCCCCATGACATGCGGACTACATTTGTGGCCCCCGTGACATGAGGCATGCACGTGGGGCCCCCATGACATGCGGCAAGCACGTGGGACCCAATGACATGCAGCATGTACGTGGGGCCCCCATGACATGCGGAATGCACGTGAGGCCCCCATGACATGAGGAATGCCTGCGGGGCCCCAATGACATGTGGCATGCATGCATTTGGGTCCCCCATGAAATGCGGCATGCATGTGGGGCCCCCATGACATGTGGCATGCATGTGGGGCCCCATGATATGCGTCATGCAGTTGGGGACCCCAATACATGCGGCATGCACGTTGGGCCCTCATGACATGCGACAAGCACGTGGGGCCCCAATAACATGCAGCATGCACGTGGGGCCCCCATGACATGCGGAATGCATGTGAGGCCCCCATGACATGCGGAATGCCTGCGGGGCCCCCATGATATGTGGCATGCATTTGGGGCCCCTATGACTTGAGCCATGCATTTGGGGCCCCCATGACATGCGGCATGTACGTGGGCCCCTCATGACATGCAGCATGCATTTGGGGCCTCCATGACATGCGGCATGCATGTAGGCCCCCATGAAATGTGCCATGCATGTGGGGCCCCTATGTCATGCGGCATGCATTTGTGGGCCCCAAGACATGCGGCATGCACGTGGGGCCTCCATGACATGCTGCATGCGTTTGGGGCCCCCATGATATGCGGCATGCATTTGGGGCCCCATGACTTGAGGCATGCATTTGGGGCCCCCATGACATGAGGCATGCATGTGGGACCCCCATGACATGCGGCATGCATTTGAATCCCCCATTACATGCGGCATGCACGTGGGGCCCCCATGACATGCGGCATGTATTTGGGGCCCCCATGACATGCGGAATGCACGTGGGGCCCCTATGACATGCGACATGAATTTGGCAGCCCCAATACATGCGGCATGCATTTGGGGCCTGCATAACATGCTGCATGCATTTGGGGTACCTGAGACATGTGGCATGCAAATGGGGCCCCCATGACATGCGACATATGCTTGGGGCCCCAATGACATGCGGCATGAGTTTGGATCCCCCATAACATGCGGCATGCACGTGGGGCCCCCATGACATGCGGCATGCATGTGGGGCCCCCATGACATGCGGCAAGCACGCAGGGCCCCAATGACATGCAGCATGTACGTGGGGCCCCCATGACATGCGGAATGCACGTGAGGCCCCCATGACAAGTGGAATGCCTGCGGGGCCGCAATGACATGGGGCATGCATGCATTTGGGTCACCCATGAAATGCGGCATGCATGTGGGGCCCCCATGACATGTGGCATGCATGTGGGGCCCCATGATATGCGGCATGCAGTTGGGGCCCCCAATACATGCGGCATGCACGTGGGGCCCCAATGACATGCAGCATGCCCGTGGGGCCCCCATGACATGCGGAAGGCACGTGAGGCCCCCATGACATGCGGAATGCCTGCGGGTCCCCCTTGATATGCGGCATGCATTTGGGGCCCCCATGACTTGAGGCATGCATTTGGGGCCCCCATGACATGCGGCATGCATGTGGGACCACCATTACATGCGGCATGCATTTGAATCCCCCATTACATGCGGCATGCAGGTGGTTCCCCCATGACATGCGGCATGCATTTGGGACCCCCATGACATGCGGCATGCACGTTGGGCCCCATGACATGCTCCATGCATGTGGGGCCCCTATGACATGCGGCATGCATTTGGGGGGCCCCATGACATGTGTCATGCACGTGGGGCCACCATGACATGTGGCATACATTTGTGGCCCCCGTGACATGAGGCATGCACGTGGGGCCCCCATGACATGCGGCATGCACGTGGGCCCCAATGACATGCAGCATGCCCGTGGGGCCCCCATGACATGCGGAATGCACGTGAGGCCCCCATGACATGTGGAATGCCTGCGGGGCCCCCTTGATATGCGGCATGCATTTGGGGCCCCCATGACTTGAGGCATGCATTTGGGGCCCCCATGACATGCGGCATGCATGTGGGACCACCATGACATGCGGCATGCATTTGAATCCCCCATTACATGCGGCATGCAGGTGGTTCCCCCATGACATGCGGCATGCATTTGTGGCCCCCAATACATGCGGCATGCACGTTAGGCCCCATTACAGCTCCATGCATGTGGGGCCCCTATGACATGCGGCATGCATTTGGGGGGCCCCATTACATGTGGCATGCACGTGGCGCCACCATGACATGTGGCATACATTTGTGGCCCCCGTGACATGAGGCATGCACGTGGGGCCCCCATGACATGCGGCATACATTTATGGCCCCCATGACATGCGGCAAGCATTTGGGCCCCCATGACATGCGGCATGCATGTGGGGCCCCTATGACATGCGGCATGCATTTGGTGGCCCCATGATATGCAGCATGCATTTGGGTCCCCTATGAAATGCGACATGCATGTGGGTCCCCCAGGACATGCGGCATGCATTTGGGCCCCCATGACATGTGGTATGCACGTGGGGCCCCTATGACATGCGACATGAATTTGGGGGCCCCATTGCATGCGGCATGCACGTGGGCCCCCCTTGACATGCGACATTCATTTGGGGCCCCCATGACATGTGGCATGCATGTGGGGTCCCATGATATGCGGCATGCAGTTGGGGCCCCAATACATGTTTCATGCGCGTTGGGCACCCATGACATGTGACATGCATTTATGGTCCCATGACATGCGGCATGAATTTGGGCCCTCATGATATGTGCCATGCATGTGGGGCCCCTATGACATGCGGCATGCATTTGTGGGCCCCAAGACATGTGGCATGCACGTGGGCCCCCCATGACATGCTGCATGCATTTGGGGCCCCCATGATATGTGGCACGCACTTGGGGCCCCCATGCCATGCGGCATGCATGTGGGGCCCCTATGACATGCGGCATGCTTTTGTGGGCCCCAAGACATGCTGCATGCATTTTTGGGGCCCCCATGACTTGAGGCATGCATTTGGGGCCCCCATGACATGCGGCATGCATGTGGGACCCCAATGACATGCGGCATGCATTTGAATCCCCCATTACATGCGGCATGCATGTGGGGCCCAAATGCTTGCCGCATGTCATGGGGGCCTCCATGACATGCAGCATGCATGTGGGGCCCCATGACATGTGCCATGCATGTGGGGCCCCTATGACATGCGGCATGCATTTGGGGCCCCGATGACATGCGGCATGCATGTGGGGCACCCATGACTTGCGGCATGAATTTGAGGGCCCCATTATATGCGGCATGCACGTGGAGCCCCCATGACATGCGGCATGCATTTGGGGCCCCCATGATATGCGGCATGCATGTGGGTCCCCCATGACATGTGGCATGGATTTGGGGCCCCCATGACATACGGCATGCATTTGGGTCCCCCATGAAATGTGCCATGCATGTGGGGCCCCCATGACATACGGCATGCATTTGGGTCCCCCATGAAATGTGCCATGCATGTGGGGCCCCTATGACATGCGGCATGCATTTGTGGGCCCCAAGACATGCTGCATGCATTTGGGGGCCCCCATGACATGCAGTATGCACGTGGGGCCCCCATGACATGTGGCATGCATTTGGGGCCCCCATGACATGCGGCATGCATTTGGGGACCCCATGACATGCGGCATGCATGTGGGGGCCCCATGACATGCGGCATGCATGTGGGGCCCCAATTACATGCGACATGCATTTGGGGCCCCCATGACTTGAGGCATGCATTTGGGGCCCCCATGACATGCGGCATGCATGTGGGACCCCAATGACATGCGGCATGCATTTGAATCCCCCATTACATGCGGCATGCATGTGGGGCCCAAATGCTTGCCGCATGTCATGGGGGCCTCCATGACATGCGGCATGCATGTGGGGCCCCATGACATGTGCCATGCATGTGGGGCCCCTATGACATGCGGCATGCATTTGGGGCCCCGATGACATGCGGCATGCATGTGGGGCACCCATGACTTGCGGCATGAATTTGAGGGCCCCATTATATGCGGCATGCACGTGGAGCCCCCATGACATGCGGCATGCATTTGGGGCCCCCATGATATGCGGCATGCATGTGGGGCCCCCATGACATGTGGCATGCATGTGGGGCCCCTATGACATGCGGCATGCATTTGTGGGCCCCAAGACATGCTGCATGCATTTGGGGGCCCCCATGACATGCGGCATGCACGTGGGGCCCCCATGACATGCGGCATGCACGTGGGGCCCCTATGACATGCGGCATGCACGTGGGGCCCTCATGACATGCAGCATGCATTTGGGGCCACTATGACATGCAGCATGCATTTGGGGCCCCCATGACATGCGGCATGCATTTGGGCCCCATGACATGCAGCATGCACGTGGGGCCCCATGACATGCGGAATGCCTGCTGGGCCCCAATGACATGTGGCATGCATTTGGGGCCCCCAATATATGCATCATGCACTTGGGGCCCCCATGATATGTGGCATGCATTTGGGGCCCCCATGACTTGAGCCATGCATTTGGGGCCCCATGACATGCGGCATGCATGTAGGCCCCCATGAAATGCGCCATGCATGTGTGGCCCCTATGACATGCGGCATGCATTTGTGGGCCCCAATACATGCAGCATGCACATGGGGCCCCCATGACATGCTGCATGCATTTGGGGCCCCCATGACATGCGGCATGCATTTGGGGGCCCCATGACATGCGGAATGCACGTGGGGCCCCTATGACATGCGACATGAATTTGGGAGCCCCATTACATGCGGCCTGCACATGGAGCCCCCATGACATGCGTCATGCATTTGGGCCCCCATGACATGAGTCATGCATTTGGGGCCACCATGACATGCGGCATGCATTTGGGGCCCCCATGACATGCGGCATGCATTTGGGTCCCCCATGAAATGCGGCATGCATGTGGGGCCCCCATGACATGCGGCATGCATTTGGGGCCCTCATGACATGCGTCATGCATTTGGGGCCCCCATGACATGCGGCATGCATGTAGGGCCCCCATGAAATGTGCCATGCATGTGAATCCTCCATCACATGCGGCATGCACGTGGGGCCCCCGTGACATGCGGCATGCATTTGGGGCCCCAATGACATGCGGAATGCCTGCGGGGCCCCCATGACATGCGGCATGCAGGCGGGGCCCTCATGACATGCGGCATGCATTTGGGGCCTCCATGACATGTGGCATGCATGTGGGTCCCCATGACATGCGGCATGCATGTGGGGCCCCCATGACATGCGGCATGCATTTGGGGCCTCCATGACATGTGGCATGCACATGGGGCCCCCATAACATGCTGCATGCATTTGGGGTGCCCGAGACATGCGGCATGCACGTGGGGCCCCAATGACATGCGGCATGCATGCGGGGCCCTCATGACATGCGGCATTCATGTGGGGCCCCCATGATATGTAGCATGCATGTCGGACCCCCATGATATGTGGCATGCATTTGGGGCCCCCATGACATGCGGAATGCATGTAGGGCCCCCATGAAATGCGCCATGCATGTGGGGCCCCTATGACATGCGGCATGCATTTGTGAGCCCCAAGACATGCGGCATGCACCTGGGGCCCCATGACAATGTGCATGCGTTTGGGGACTCCATGATATGCGGCATGCATTTGGGGCCCCCATGACATGCGGCATGCATTTGGGGCCCCCATGATATGCGGCATGCATGTGGGTCCCCCATGACATGTGGCATGGATTTGGGGCCCCCATGACATACGGCATGCATTTGGGTCCCCCATGAAATGTGCCATGCATGTGGGGCCCCTATGACATGCGGCATGCATTTGTGGGCCCCAAGACATGCTGCATGCATTTGGGGGCCCCCATGACATGCGGCATGCACGTGGGGCCCCCATGACATGCGGCATGCACGTGGGGCCCCTATGACATGCGGCATGCACGTGGGGCCCTCATGACATGCAGCATGAATTTGGGGCCACTATGACATGCAGCATGCATTTGGGGCCCCCATGACATGCGGCATGCATGTGGGACCCCTATGACATGCGGCATGCATTTGGGGGGCCATGACATGCGGCATGCACGTGGGGCCCCCATGACATGCGGCATACATTTGTGACCCCCGTGACATGAGGCATGCACGTGGGGCCCCCATGACATGCGGCAAGCACGTGGGGGCCCAATGACATGCAGCATGTACGTGGCGCCCCCATGACATGCGGAATGCACGTGAGGCCCCCATGACATGAGGAATGCCTGCGGGGCCCCAATGACATGCGGCATGCATGCATTTGGGTCCATGAAATGCGGCATGCATGTGGGGCCCCCATGACATGTGGCATGCATGTGGGGCCCCATGATATGCGGCATGCAGTTGGGGACCCCAATACATGCGGCATGCACGTTGGGGCCCCATGACATGCGGCATGCATTTGGGCCCCATGACATGCAGCATGCACGTGGGGCCCCATGACATGCGGAATGCCTGCGGGGCCCCAATGACATGTGGCATGCATTTGGGGCCCACAATATATGCATCATGCACGTGGAGCCCCCATGATATGTGGCATGCATTTGGGGACCCCATGACTTGAGCCATGCATTTGGGGCCCCCATGACATGCGGCATGCACGTGGGCCCCTCATGACATGCAGCATGCATTTGGGGCCCCCGTGACATGCGGCATGCATGTAGGCCCCCATGAAATGCGCCATGCATGTGGGGCCCAAATGCTTGCCGCATGTCATGGGGGCCTCCATGACATGCGGCATGCATGTGGGGCCCCATGACATGTGCCATGCATGTGGGGCCCCTATGACATGCGGCATGCATTTGGGGCCCCGATGACATGCGGCATGCATGTGGGGCACCCATGACTTGCGGCATGAATTTGAGGGCCCCATTATATGCGGCATGCACGTGGAGCCCCCATGACATGCAGCATGCATTTGGGGCCCCCATGATATGCGGCATGCATGTGGGTCCCCCATGACATGTGGCATGGATTTGGGGCCCCCATGACATACGGCATGCATTTGGGTCCCCCATGAAATGTGCCATGCATGTGGGACCCCCATGACATACGGCATGCATTTGGGTCCCCCATGAAGTGTGCCATGCATGTGGGGCCCCTATGACATGCGGCATGCATTTGTGGGCCCCAAGACATGCTGCATGCATTTGGGGGCCCCCATGACATGCAGTATGCACGTGGGGCCCCCATGACATGCGGCATGCATTTGGGGCCCCCATGACATGCGGCATGCATTTGGGGACCCCATGACATGCGGCATGCATGTGGGGGCCCCATGACATGCGGCATGCATGTGGGGCCCCAATTACATGCGACATGCATTTGGGGCCCCCATGACTTGAGGCATGCATTTGGGGCCCCCATTACATGTGGCATGCATGTGGGACCCAAATGCTTGCCGCATGTCATGGGGGCCTCCATGACATGCAGCATGCATGTGGGGCCCCATGACATGTGCCATGCATGTGGGGCCCCTATGACATGCGGCATGCATGTGGGGCCCCGATGACATGCGGCATGCATGTGGGGCCCCTATGACATGCGGCATGCATTTGGGGCCCCGATGACATGCGGCATGCATGTGGGGCACCCATGACTTGCGGCATGAATTTGAGGGCCCCATTATATGCGGCATGCACGTGGAGCCCCCATGACATGCGGCATGCATTTGGGGCCCCCATGATATGCGGCATGCATGTGGGGCCCCCATGACATGTGGCATGCATGTGGGGCCCCTATGACATGCGGCATGCATTTGTGGGCCCCAAGACATGCTGCATGCATTTGGGGGCCCCCATGACATGCGGCATGCACATGGGGCCCCCATGACATGCGGCATGCACGTGGGGCCCCTATGACATGCGGCATGCACGTGGGGCCCTCATGACATGCAGCATGCATTTGGGGCCACTATGACATGCAGCATGCATTTGGGGCCCCCATGACATGCGGCATGCATGTGGGACCCCTATGACATGCGGCATGCATTTGGGGGGCCATGACATGCGGCATGCACGTGGGGCCCCCATGACATGCGGCATACATTTGTGACCCCCGTGACATGAGGCATGCACGTGGGGCCCCCATGACATGCGGCAAGCACGTGGGGGCCCAATGACATGCAGCATGTACGTGGCGCCCCCATGACATGCGGAATGCACGTGAGGCCCCCATGACATGAGGAATGCCTGCGGGGCCCCAATGACATGCGGCATGCATGCATTTGGGTCCATGAAATGCGGCATGCATGTGGGGCCCCCATGACATGTGGCATGCATGTGGGGCCCCATGATATGCGGCATGCAGTTGGGGACCCCAATACATGCGGCATGCACGTTGGGGCCCCATGACATGCGGCTTGCATTTGGGCCCCATGACATGCAGCATGCATGTGGGGCCCCATGACATGCGGAATGCCTGCGGGGCCCCAATGACATGTGGCATGCATTTGGGGCCCACAATATATGCATCATGCACTTGGGGCCCCCATGATATGTGGCATGCATTTGGGGACCCCATGACTTGAGCCATGCATTTGGGGCCCCCATGACATGCGGCATGCACGTGGGCCCCTCATGACATGCAGCATGCATTTGGGGCCCCCGTGACATGCGGCATGCATGTAGGCCCCCATGAAATGCGCCATGCATGTGGGGCCCAAATGCTTGCCGCATGTCATGGGGGCCTCCATGACATGCGGCATGCATGTGGGGCCCCATGACATGTGCCATGCATGTGGGGCCCCTATGACATGCGGCATGCATTTGGGGCCCCGATGACATGCGGCATGCATGTGGGGCACCCATGACTTGCAGCATGCATTTGGGGCCCCCATGATATGCGGCATGCATGTGGGTCCCCCATGACATGCGGCATGCATTTGGGGACCCCATGACATGCGGCATGCATGTGGGGGCCCCATGACATGCGGCATGCATGTGGGGCCCCAATTACATGCGACATGCATTTGGGGCCCCCATGACTTGAGGCATGCATTTGGGGCCCCCATTACATGCGGCATGCATGTGGGGCCCAAATGCTTGCCGCATGTCATGGGGGCCTCCATGACATGCGGCATGCATGTGGGGCCCCATGACATGTGCCATGCATGTGGGGCCCCTATGACATGCGGCATGCATTTGGGGCCCCGATGACATGCGGCATGCATGTGGGGCCCCTATGACATGCGGCATGCATTTGGGGCCCCGATGACATGCGGCATGCATGTGGGGCACCCATGACTTGCGGCATGAATTTGAGGGCCCCATTATATGCGGCATGCACGTGGAGCCCCCATGACATGCGGCATGCATTTGGGGCCCCCATGATATGCGGCATGCATGTGGGGCCCCCATGACATGTGGCATGCATGTGGGGCCCCTATGACATGCGGCATGCATTTGTGGGCCCCAAGACATGCTGCATGCATTTGGGGGCCCCCATGACATGCGGCATGCACATGGGGCCCCCATGACATGCGGCATGCACGTGGGGCCCCTATGACATGCGGCATGCACGTGGGGCCCTCATGACATGCAGCATGCATTTGGGGCCACTATGACATGCAGCATGCATTTGGGGCCCCCATGACATGCGGCATGCATGTGGGACCCCTATGACATGCGGCATGCATTTGGGGGGCCATGACATGCGGCATACATTTGTGACCCCCGTGACATGAGGCATGCACGTGGGGCCCCCATGACATGCGGCAAGCACGTGGGGGCCCAATGACATGCAGCATGTACGTGGCGCCCCCATGACATGCGGAATGCACGTGAGGCCCCCATGACATGAGGAATGCCTGCGGGGCCCCAATGACATGCGGCATGCATGCATTTGGGTCCATGAAATGCGGCATGCATGTGGGGCCCCCATGACATGTGGCATGCATGTGGGGCCCCATGATATGCGGCATGCAGTTGGGGACCCCAATACATGCGGCATGCACGTTGGGGCCCCATGACATGCGGCATGCATTTGGGCCCCATGACATGCAGCATGCACGTGGTGCCCCATGACATGCGGAATGCCTGCGGGGCCCCAATGACATGCGGCATGCATTTGGGGCCCCGATGACATGTGGCATGCATGTGGGGCACCCATGACTTGTGGCATGAATTTGAGGGCCCCATTATATGCGGCATGCACGTGGAGCCCCCATGACATGCGGCATGCATTTGGGGCCCCCATGATATGCGGCATGCATGTGGGGCCCCCATGACATGTGGCATGCATGTGGGGCCCCTATGACATGCGGCATGCATTTGTGGGCCCCAAGACATGCTGCATGCATTTGGGGGCCCCCATGACATGCGGCATGCACGTGGGGCCCCTATGACATGCGGCATGCACGTGGGGCCCCTATGACATGCGGCATGCACGTGGGCCCTCATGACATGCAGCATGCATTTGGGGCCACTATGACATGCAGCATGCATTTGGGGCCCCCATGACATGCGGCATGCATGTGGGACCCCTATGACATGCGGCATGCATTTGGGGGGCCATGACATGCGGCATGCACGTGGGGCCCCCATGACATGCGGCATACATTTGTGACCCCCGTGACATGAGGCATGCACGTGGGGCCCCCATGACATGCGGCAAGCACGTGGGGGCCCAATTACATGCAGCATGTACGTGGCGCCCCCATGACATGCGGAATGCACGTGAGGCCCCCATGACATGAGGAATGCCTGCGGGGCCCCAATGACATGCGGCATGCATGCATTTGGGTCCATGAAATGCGGCATGCATGTGGGGCCCCCATGACATGTGGCATGCATGTGGGGCCCCATGATATGCGGCATGCAGTTGGGGACCCCAATACATGCGGCATGCACGTTGGGGCCCCATGACATGCGGCATGCATTTGGGCCCCATGACATGCAGCATGCACGTGGGGCCCCATGACATGCGGAATGCCTGCGGGGCCCCAATGACATGCGGCATGCATTTGGGGCCCCGATGACATGCGGCATGCATGTGGGGCACCCATGACTTGCGGCATGAATTTGAGGGCCCCATTATATGCGGCATGCACGTGGAGCCCCCATGACATGCGGCATGCATTTGGGGCCCCCATGATATGCGGCATGCATGTGGGGCCCCCATGACATGCACCATGCATGTGGGGCCCCTATGACATGCTGCATGCATTTGGGGCCCCCATGACTTGAGGCATGCATTTGGGGCCCCCATGACATGCGGCATGCATTTAGGGCCCCCATGAAATGTGCCATGCATGTGGGGCCCCTATGACATGTGGCATGCATTTGTGGGCCCCAAGACATGTGGCATGCATATGGGGCCCCCATGAAATGCGGAATTTATTTGGGGCCCCCATGATTTGTGGAATGCCTGCGGGGCCCCCATGACATGCGGCATGCACGGGGGGCCCCCATGAAATGCGGCATTTATTAGGGGCCCCCATGACATGTGGAATGCCTGCGGGGCCCCCGTGACATGAGGCATGCACGTGGGCATGCATGCATTTGGGTCCCCCATGAAATGTGGCATGCATTTGGGGCCCCCATGACATGTGACATGCATGTGGGGTCCCATGATATGCGGCATGCAGTTGGGGCCCCAATGAAATGCGGCATTTATTTAGGGCCCCCATGACATGTGGAATGCCTGCGGGGCCCCCGTGACATGAGACATGCACGTTGGGCACCCATGACATGCGACATGCATTTATGGCCCCATGACATGCGGCATGCATTTGGGCCCTCATGAAATGCGCCATGCATGCGGCGCCCTCATGACATGCGGCATACATTTTGGGCCCCATGACATGCGGCATGCAAGTGGGGCCCCTATGACATGCCGCATGCTTTTGGGGCCCCCATTACATGTGACATGCACATGGGGCCCCCATGACATGCGGCATGCATTTATGGCCCCCATGACATGCGGCATGCATTTGGGGCCTCCATGAAATGCGGCATGCATGTGGGTCCCCATGACATGTGGCATGCACGTGGGGCCCCCTTGACATGCGACGTTCATTTGGGGCCCCCATGACATGTGGCATGCATTTATGGCCCCCATGACATGCGGCATGCATTTGGGGCCTCCATGACATGCGGCATGCATGTGGGTCCCCATGACATGTGGCATGCACGTGGGGCCCCCTTGACATGCGACATTCATTTGGGGCCCCCATGACATGTGGCATGCATGTGGGGCTCCCATGAAATGCGGCATGCATGTGGGGCCCCAATGACATGTGCCATGCACTTGGGGCCCCAATGACATGCAGCATGCATGTGGGGCACCCATGACTTGCGCCATGCACGTGGGGCCCCTATGACATGCGGCATGAATTTGGGGGCCCCATTACATGCGGCATGCACGTGGAGCCCCCATGACATGCGGCATGCATTTGGGCCCCCATGACATGCGGCATGCATTTGGGGCCCCCATGACATGTGGTATGCATGTGGGACCCCCATGACATGCGTCATGCATTTGGGGCCCCCATGACATGCTCCATGCATGTGGGGCCCCTATGATATGCGGCATACATTTGTGGCCCCCGTGACATGATGCATGCACATGGGGCACCCATGACATGCGGCAAGCACGTGGGGCCCCAATGACATGCAGCATGCACGTGGGACCCCCATGACACGCGGCATGCATGTGGGTCCCCCAGGACATGCAGCATGCATTTGGGGCCCCCATGACATGTGGTATGCACGTGGGGCCCCTATGACATGCCGCATGCATTTGGGGCCCCCATGACATGCTGCATGCATGTGGGACCCCCATTACATGATGCATGCAAGTGGGGCCCCCATGACATGTGGCATGCATGAGATCCCCCATGACATGTGGCATGCACGTGGGGCCCCCATGACATGCTGCATGCATTTGGGGCCCCTATGACATGCGGTATGCACGTGGTGCCCTCATGACATGCAGCATGCATTTGGGGCCACTGTGACATGCGGCATGCATTTGGGGCCCCCATGACATGCGGCATGCATGTGGGACCCCCATGATATGCGGCATGCATGTGGGACCCCCATGATATGCGGCATGCATTTGGGGCCCCCATGACTTGAGGCATGCATTTGGGGCCCCCATGAATTGCACCATGCATGTGGGGCCCCTATGACATGCGGCATGCATTTGTGGGCCCCAAGATATGCGGCATGCATGTGGGGCCCCTATGACATTCGGCATCCATTTGGGGGCCCCATGACATGCATCATGCACGTGGGGCCCCCATGAAATGCGGCATGTCTGCGGGGCCCGCATGACATGCAGCATGCATTTGGATCCCCCATTACATGCTGCATGCAAGTGGGGCCCCCATGAAATGCGCCATGCATGTGGGGCCCCTATGACATGCTGCATGAATTTGGGGCCCCCAATACATGCGGCATGCTTGTTCGGCCCACAAGACATGCGGCATGCATTTATGGCCCCCATGACATGCGGCAAGCATTTGAGCCCCCATGGCATGCGGCATGCATGTGGGGCCCCAATGACATGCGGCATGCATTTGGGGCCCCAATGACATGCAGCATGCATGTGGGGCACCCATGACTTGCGCCATGCACGTGGGGCCCCTATGACATGCGGCATGAATTTGGGGGCCCCATTACATGCGGCATGCACGTGGAGCCCCCATGACATGCGGCATGCATTTGGGCCCCCATGACATGCGGCACTCATTTGGGGCCTGCATAACATGCTGCATGCATTTGGGGTACCTGAGACATGCGGCATGCATGTGGGGCCCCCATAACATGCTGCATGCATTTGGGGTGCCCGAGACATGCGGCATGCACGTGGGGCCCCTATGACATGCCGCATGCATTTGGGGCCCCCATTACATGTGGCATGCACATGGGGCCCCCATGACATGCGGCATACGCTTGGGGCCCCAATGACATGCGGCATGAGTTTGGATCCCCCATGACATGCGGCATGCACGTGGGGCCCCCATGACATGAGTCATGCATTTGGGGCCGCCATGACAAGCGGCATGCATTTGGGGGCCCCATGACATGCGGCATGCATGTGGGACCCCCATGACATGCGTCATGCATTTTGGGCCCCCATGACATGCTCCATGCATGTGGGGCCCCTATGATATGCGGCATACATTTGTGGCCCCCGTGACATGATGCATGCACATGGGGCACCCATGACATGCGGCAAGCACGTGGGGCCCCAATGACATGCAGCATGCACGTGGGACCCCCATGACACGCGGCATGCATGTGGGTCCCCCAGGACATGCAGCATGCATTTGGGGCCCCCATGACATGTGGTATGCACGTGGGGCCCCTATGACATGCCGCATGCATTTGGGGCCCCCATGACATGCTGCATGCATGTGGGACCCCCATTACATGATGCATGCAAGTGGGGCCCCCATGACATGTGGCATGCATGAGAGCCCCCATGACATGTGGCATGCACGTGGGGCCCCCATGACATGCTGCATGCATTTGGGGCCCCTATGACATGCGGTATGCACGTGGGGCCCTCATGACATGCAGCATGCATTTGGGGCCACTGTGACATGCGGCATGCATTTGGGGGCCCCATGACATGCGGCATGCATGTGGGACCCCCATGATATGCGGCATGCATGTGGGACCCCCATGATATGCGGCATGCATTTGGGGCCCCCATGACTTGAGGCATGCATTTGGGGCCCCCATGAATTGCGCCATGCATGTGGGGCCCCTATGACATGCGGCATGCATTTGTGGGCCCCAAGATATGCGGCATGCATGTGGGGCCCCTATGACATTCGGCATCCATTTGGAGGCCCCATGACATGCGGCATGCACGTGGGGCCCCCATGAAATGCGCCATGCATGTGGGGCCCCTATGACATGCTGCATGAATTTGGGGCCCCCAATACATGCGGCATGCTTGTTCGGCCCACAAGACATGCGGCATGCATTTATGGCCCCCATGACATGCGGCAAGCATTTGAGCCCCCATGGCATGCGGCATGCATGTGGGGCCCCAATGACATGCGGCATGCATTTGGGGCCCCCATGACTTGAGGCATGCATTTGGGGCCCCCATGACATGCGGCATGCATGTGGGGCCCCCATGACATGCGGCATGCATTTGGGGCCTGCATAACATGCTGCATGCACTTGGGGTACCTGATACATGCGGCATGCACGTGGGGACCCCATAACATGCTGCATGCATTTGGGGTGCCCAAGACATGCGGCATGCACGTGGTGCCCCTATGACATGCCGCATGCATTTGGGGCCCCCATTACATGTGGCATGCACATGGGGCCTCCATGACATGCGGCATACGCTTGGGGCCCCAATGACATGCAGCATGAGTTTGGATCCCCCATGACATGCGGCATGCACGTGGGGCTCCCATGACATGAGTCATGCATTTGAGGCCGCCATGACATGCAGCATGGATTTGGGGCCCCCATGACATGGGGCATGCACGTGGGGCCCCTATGACATGCGGCATGCACGTGGGGCCCTCATGACATGCAGCATGCATTTGAGGCCACCATGACATGCGGCATGCATTTGGGGCCCCCATGACATGCGGCATGCATGTGGGACCCCTATGACATGCGGCATGCATTTGGGGGCCCCAATACATGCGGCATGCACGTTGGGCCCCCATGACATGCGGCAAGCACGTGGGGCCCCAATAACATGCAGCATGCACGTGGGGCCCCCATGAAATGCGCCATGCATGTGGGGCCCCTATGTCATGCGGCATGCATTTGTGGGCCCCAAGACATGCGGCATGCACGTGGGGCCTCCATGACATGCTGCATGCATTTGGGGCCCCCATGATATGCGGCATGCATTTGGGTCCCCATGACTTGAGGCATGCATTTGGGGCCCCCATGACATGCGGCATGCATTTGAATCCCCCATTACATACCGCATGCACGTGGGGCCCCTATGCCATGCGACATGAATTTGGGAGCCCCAATACATGCGGCATGCATTTGGGGCCTGCATAACATGCTGCATGCATTTGGGGTACCTGAGACATGCGGCATGCAAATGAGGCCCCCATAACATGCTGCATGCATTTGGGGCCCCCATTACATGTGGCATGCAAATGGGGCCCCCGTGACATGCGACATATGCTTGGGGCCCCAATGACATGCGGCATGAGTTTGGATCCACCATAACATGCGGCATGCACGTGGGGCCCCCATGACATGCGGCATGCATGTGGGGCCCCCATGACATGCTCCATGCATGTGGGGCCCCTATGACATGCGGCATGCATTTGGGGAGCCCATGACATGCGGCATACACGTGGGGCCCCCATGACATGCGGACTACATTTGTGGCCCCCGTGACATGAGGCATGCACGTGGGGCCCCCATGACATGCGGCAAGCACGTGGGACCCAATGACATGCAGCATGCACGTGGGGCCCCCATGACATGCGGAATGCACGTGAGGCCCCCATGACATGAGGAATGCCTGCGGGGCCCCAATGACATGTGGCATGCATGCATTTGGGTCCCCCATGAAATGCGGCATGCATGTGGGGCCCCCATGACATGTGGCATGCATGTGGGGCCCCATGATATGCGTCATGCAGTTGGGGACCCCAATACATGCGGCATGCACGTTGGGCTCTCATGACATGCGACAAGCACGTGGGGCCCCAATAACATGCAGCATGCACGTGGGGCCCCCATGACATGCGGAATGCATGTGAGGCCCCCATGACATGCGGAATGCCTGCGGGGCCCCCATGATATGTGGCATGCATTTGGGGCCCCTATGACTTGAGCCATGCATTTGGGGCCCCCATGACATGCGGCATGTACGTGGGCCCCTCATGACATGCAGCATGCATTTGGGGCCTCCATGACATGCGGCATGCATGTAGGCCCCCATGAAATGTGCCATGCATGTGGGGCCCCTATGTCATGCGGCATGCATTTGTTGGCCCCAAGACATGCGGCATGCACGTGGGGCCTCCATGACATGCTGCATGCGTTTGGGGCCCCCATGATATGCGGCATGCATTTGGGGCCCCATGACTTGAGGCATGCATTTGGGGCCCCCATGACATGAGGCATGCATGTGGGACCCCCATGACATGCGGCATGCATTTGAATCCCCCATTACATGCGGCATGCACGTGGGGCCCCCATGACATGCGGCATGTATTTGGGGCCCCCATGACATGCGGAATGCACGTGGGGCCCCTATGACATGCGACATGAATTTGGCAGCCCCAATACATGCGGCATGCATTTGGGGCCTGCATAACATGCTGCATGCATTTGGGGTACCTGAGACATGTGGCATGCACATGAGGCCCCCATAACATGCTGCATGCATTTGGGACCCCCATTACATGTGGCATGCAAATGGGGCCCCCATGACATGCGACATATGCTTGGGGCCCCAATGACATGCGGCATGAGTTTGGATCCCCCATAACATGCGGCATGCACGTGGGGCCCCCATGACATGCGGCATGCATGTGGGGCCCCCATGACATGCGGCAAGCACGCAGGGCCCCAATGACATGCAGCATGTACGTGGGGCCCCCATGACATGCGGAATGCACGTGAGGCCCCCATGACAAGTGGAATGCCTGCGGGGCCCCAATGACATGGGGCATGCATGCATTTGGGTCACCCATGAAATGCGGCATGCATGTGGGGCCCCCATGACATGTGGCATGCATGTGGGGTCCCATGATATGCGGCATGCAGTTGGGGCCCCCAATACATGCGGCATGCACGTGGGGCCCCAATGACATGCAGCATGCCCGTGGGGCCCCCATGACATGCGGAATGCACGTGAGGCCCCCATGACATGCGGAATGCCTGCGGGTCCCCCTTGATATGCGGCATGCATTTGGGGCCCCCATGACTTGAGGCATGCATTTGGGGCCCCCATGACATGCGGCATGCATGTGGGACCACCATGACATGCGGCATGCATTTGAATCCCCCATTACATGCGGCATGCAGGTGGTTCCCCCATGACATGCGGCATGCATTTGGGACCCCCATGACATGCGGCATGCACGTTGGGCCCCATGACATGCTCCATGCATGTGGGGCCCCTATGACATGCGGCATGCATTTGGGGGGCCCCATGACATGTGTCATGCACGTGGGGCCACCATGACATGTGGCATACATTTGTGGCCCCCGTGACATGAGGCATGCACGTGGGGCCCCCATGACATGCGGCATGCACGTGGGCCCCAATGACATGCAGCATGCCCGTGGGGCCCCCATGACATGCGGAATGCACGTGAGGCCCCCATGACATGTGGAATGCCTGCGGGGCCCCCTTGATATGCGGCATGCATTTGGGGCCCCCATGACTTGAGGCATGCATTTGGGGCCCCCATGACATGCGGCATGCATGTGGGACCACCATGACATGCGGCATGCATTTGAATCCCCCATTACATGCGGCATGCAGGTGGTTCCCCCATGACATGCGGCATGCATTTGTGGCCCCCAATACATGCGGCATGCACGTTAGGCCCCATTACAGCTCCATGCATGTGGGGCCCCTATGACATGCGGCATGCATTTGGGGGGCCCCATTACATGTGGCATGCACGTGGCGCCACCATGACATGTGGCATACATTTGTGGCCCCCGTGACATGAGGCATGCACGTGGGGCCCCCATGACATGCGGCATACATTTATGGCCCCCATGACATGCGGCAAGCATTTGGGCCCCCATGACATGCGGCATGCATGTGGGGCCCCCATGACATGCGGCATGCATTTGGTGGCCCCATGATATGCAGCATGCATTTGGGTCCCCTATGAAATGCGACATGCATGTGGGTCCCCCAGGACATGCGGCATGCATTTGGGCCCCCATGACATGTGGTATGCACGTGGGGCCCCTATGACATGCGACATGAATTTGGGGGCCCCATTGCATGCGGCATGCACGTGGGCCCCCCTTGACATGCGACATTCATTTGGGGCCCCCATGACATGTGGCATGCATGTGGGGTCCCATGATATGCGGCATGCAGTTGGGGCCCCAATACATGTTTCATGCGCGTTGGGCACCCATGACATGTGACATGCATTTATGGCCCCATGACATGCGGCATGAATTTGGGCCCTCATGATATGTGCCATGCATGTGGGGCCCCTATGACATGCGGCATGCATTTGTGGGCCCCAAGACATGTGGCATGCACGTGGGCCCCCCATGACATGCTGCATGCATTTGGGGCCCCCATGATATGTGGCACGCACTTGGGGCCCCCATGCCATGCGGCATGCATGTGGGGCCCCTATGACATGCGGCATGCTTTTGTGGGCCCCAAGACATGCTGCATGCATTTTTGGGGCCCCATGACATGCGGCATGCACGTGGGGCCCCCATGATATGTGGCATGCATTTGGGGCCCCCATGACATGCGGCATGCATTTGGGGCCCCCATGACATGCAGTATGCACGTGGGGCCCCCATGACATGCGGCATGCATTTGGGGCCCCCATGACATGCGGCATGCATTTGGGGACCCCATGACATGCTGCATGCATGTGGGGGCCCCATGACATGCGACATGCATGTGGGGCCCCAATTACATGCGACATGCATTTGGGGCCCCATGACTTGAGGCATGCATTTGGGGCCCCCATGACATGCGGCATGCATGTGGGACCCCAATGACATGCGGCATGCATTTGAATCCCCCATTACATGCGGCATGCATGTGGGGCCCAAATGCTTGCCGCATGTCATGGGGGCCTCCATGACATGCGGCATGCATGTGGGGCCCCATGACATGTGCCATGCATGTGGGGCCCCTATGACATGCGGCATGCATTTGGGGCCCCGATGACATGCGGCATGCATGTGGGGCACCTATGACTTGCGGCATGAATTTGAGGGCCCCATTATATGCGGCATGCACGTGGAGCCCCCATGACATGCGGCATGCATTTGGGGCCCCCATGATATGCGGCATGCATGTGGGTCCCCCATGACATGTGGCATGGATTTGGGGCCCCCATGACATACGGCATGCATTTGGGTCCCCCATGAAATGTGCCATGCATGTGGGGCCCCCATGACATACGGCATGCATTTGGGTCCCCCATGAAATGTGCCATGCATGTGGGGCCCCTATGACATGCGGCATGCATTTGTGGGCCCCAAGACATGCTGCATGCATTTGGGGGCCCCCATGACATGCAGTATGCACGTGGGGCCCCCATGACATGTGGCATGCATTTGGGGCCCCCATGACATGCGGCATGCATTTGGGGACCCCATGACATGCGGCATGCATGTGGGGGCCCCATGACATGCGGCATGCATGTGGGGCCCCAATTACATGCGACATGCATTTGGGGCCCCCATGACTTGAGGCATGCATTTGGGGCCCCCATGACATGCGGCATGCATGTGGGACCCCAATGACATGCGGCATGCATTTGAATCCCCCATTACATGCGGCATGCATGTGGGGCCCAAATGCTTGCCGCATGTCATGGGGGCCTCCATGACATGCGGCATGCATGTGGGGCCCCATGACATGTGCCATGCATGTGGGGCCCCTATGACATGCGGCATGCATTTGGGGCCCCGATGACATGCGGCATGCATGTGGGGCACCCATGACTTGCGGCATGAATTTGAGGGCCCCATTATATGCGGCATGCACGTGGAGCCCCCATGACATGCGGCATGCATTTGGGGCCCCCATGATATGCGGCATGCATGTGGGGCCCCCATGACATGTGGCATGCATGTGGGGCCCCTATGACATGCGGCATGCACGTGGGGCCCTCATGACATGCAGGATGCATTTGGGGCCACTATGACATGCAGCATGCATTTGGGGCCCCCATGACATGCGGCATGCATTTGGGCCCCATGACATGCAGCATGCACGTGGGGCCCCATGACATGCGGAATGCCTGCTGGGCCCCAATGACATGTGGCATGCATTTGGGGCCCCCAATATATGCATCATGCACTTGGGGCCCCCATGATATGTGGCATGCATTTGGGGCCCCCATGACTTGAGCCATGCATTTGGGGCCCCATGACATGCGGCATGCATGTAGGCCCCCATGAAATGCGCCATGCATGTGTGGCCCCTATGACATGCGGCATGCATTTGTGGGCCCCAATACATGCAGCATGCACATGGGGCCCCCATGACATGCTGCATGCATTTGGGGCCCCCATGACATGCGGCATGCATTTGGGGGCCCCATGACATGCGGAATGCACGTGGGGCCCCTATGACATGCGACATGAATTTGGGAGCCCCATTACATGCGGCCTGCACATGGAGCCCCCATGACATGCGTCATGCATTTGGGCCCCCATGACATGAGTCATGCATTTGGGGCCACCATGACATGCGGCATGCATTTGGGGCCCCCATGACATGCGGCATGCATTTGGGTCCCCCATGAAATGCGGCATGCATGTGGGGCCCCCATGACATGCGGCATGCATTTGGGGCCCTCATGACATGCGTCATGCATTTGGGGCCCCCATGACATGCGGCATGCATGTAGGGCCCCCATGAAATGTGCCATGCATGTGAATCCTCCATCACATGCGGCATGCACGTGGGGCCCCCGTGACATGCGGCATGCATTTGGGGCCCCAATGACATGCGGAATGCCTGCGGGGCCCCCATGACATGCGGCATGCAGGCGGGGCCCTCATGACATGCGGCATGCATTTGGGGCCTCCATGACATGTGGCATGCATGTGGGTCCCCATGACATGCGGCATGCATGTGGGGCCCCCATGACATGCGGCATGCATTTGGGGCCTCCATGACATGTGGCATGCACATGGGGCCCCCATAACATGCTGCATGCATTTGGGGTGCCCGAGACATGCGGCATGCACGTGGGGCCCCAATGACATGCGGCATGCATGCGGGGCCCTCATGACATGCGGCATTCATGTGGGGCCCCCATGATATGTGGCATGCATGTCGGACCCCCATGATATGTGGCATGCATTTGGGGCCCCCATGACATGCGGAATGCATGTAGGGCCCCCATGAAATGCGCCATGCATGTGGGGCCCCTATGACATGCGGCATGCATTTGTGAGCCCCAAGACATGCGGCATGCACCTGGGGCCCCCATGACAATGTGCATGCGTTTGGGGACCCCATGATATGCGGCATGCATTTGGGGCCCCCATGACATGCGGCATGCATTTGGGGCCCCCATGATATGCGGCATGCATGTGGGTCCCCCATGACATGTGGCATGGATTTGGGGCCCCCATGACATACGGCATGCATTTGGGTCCCCCATGAAATGTGCCATGCATGTGGGGCCCCTATGACATGCGGCATGCATTTGTGGGCCCCAAGACATGCTGCATGCATTTGGGGGCCCCCATGACATGCGGCATGCACGTGGGGCCCCCATGACATGCGGCATGCACGTGGGGCCCCTATGACATGCGGCATGCACGTGGGGCCCTCATGACATGCAGCATGAATTTGGGGCCACTATGACATGCAGCATGCATTTGGGGCCACCATGACATGCGGCATGCATGTGGGACCCCTATGACATGCGGCATGCATTTGGGGGGCCATGACATGCGGCATGCACGTGGGGCCCCCATGACATGCGGCATACATTTGTGACCCCCGTGACATGAGGCATCCACGTGGGGCCCCCATGACATGCGGCAAGCACGTGGGGGCCCAATGTCATGCAGCATGTACGTGGCGCCCCCATGACATGCGGAATGCACGTGAGGCCCCCATGACATGAGGAATGCCTGCGGGGCCCCAATGACATGCGGCATGCATGCATTTGGGTCCATGAAATGCGGCATGCATGTGGGGCCCCCATGACATGTGGCATGCATGTGGGGCCCCATGATATGCGGCATGCAGTTGGGGACCCCAATACATGCGGCATGCACGTTGGGGCCCCATGACATGCAGCATGCACGTGGGGCCCCATGACATGCGGAATGCCTGCGGGGCCCCAATGACATGTGGCATGCATTTGGGGCCCACAATATATGCATCATGCACGTGGGGCCCCCATGATATGTGGCATGCATTTGGGGACCCCATGACTTGAGCCATGCATTTGGGGCCCCCATGACATGCGGCATGCACGTGGGCCCCTCATGACATGCAGCATGCATTTGGGGCCCCCGTGACATGCGGCATGCATGTAGGCCCCCATGAAATGCGCCATGCATGTGGGGCCCAAATGCTTGCCGCATGTCATGGGGGCCTCCATGACATGCGGCATGCATGTGGGGCCCCATGACATGTGCCATGCATGTGGGGCCCCTATGACATGCGGCATGCATTTGGGGCCCCGATGACATGCGGCATGCATGTGGGGCACCCATGACTTGCGGCATGAATTTGAGGGCCCCATTATATGCGGCATGCACGTGGAGCCCCCATGACATGCAGCATGCATTTGGGGCCCCCATGATATGCGGCATGCATGTGGGTCCCCCATGACATGTGGCATGGATTTGGGGCCCCCATGACATACGGCATGCATTTGGGTCCCCCATGAAATGTGCCATGCATGTGGGACCCCCATGACATACGGCATGCATTTGGGTCCCCCATGAAGTGTGCCATGCATGTGGGGCCCCTATGACATGCGGCATGCATTTGTGGGCCCCAAGACATGCTGCATGCATTTGGGGGCCCCCATGACATGCAGTATGCACGTGGGGCCCCCATGACATGCGGCATGCATTTGGGGCCCCCATGACATGCGGCATGCATTTGGGGACCCCATGACATGCGGCATGCATGTGGGGGCCCCATGACATGCGGCATGCATGTGGGGCCCCAATTACATGCGGCATGCATTTGGGGCCCCCATGACTTGAGGCATGCATTTGGGGCCCCCATTACATGTGGCATGCATGTGGGACCCAAATGCTTGCCGCGTGTCATGGGGGCCTCCATGACATGCAGCATGCATGTGGGGCCCCATGACATGTGCCATGCATGTGGGGCCCCTATGACATGCGGCATGCATTTGGGGCCCCGATGACATGCGGCATGCATGTGGGGCCCCTATGACATGCGGCATGCATTTGGGGCCCCGATGACATGCGGCATGCATGTGGGGCACCCATGACTTGCGGCATGAATTTGAGGGCCCCATTATATGCGGCATGCATTTGGGGCCCCGATGACATGCGGCATGCATGTGGGGCCCCTATGACATGCGGCATGCATATGGGGCCCCCATGATATGCGGCATGCATGTGGGGCCCCCATGACATGTGGCATGCATGTGGGGCCCCTATGACATGCGGCATGCATTTGTGGGCCCCAAGACATGCTGCATGCATTTGGGGGCCCCCATGACATGCGGCATGCACATGGGGCCCCCATGACATGCGGCATGCACGTGGGGCCCCTATGACATGCGGCATGCACGTGGGGCCCTCATGACATGCAGCATGCATTTGGGGCCACTATGACATGCAGCATGCATTTGGGGCCCCCATGACATGCGGCATGCATGTGGGACCCCTATGACATGCGGCATGCATTTGGGGGGCCATGACATGCGGCATGCACGTGGGGCCCCCATGACATGCGGCATACATTTGTGACCCCCGTGACATGAGGCATGCACGTGGGGCCCCCATGACATGCGGCAAGCACGTGGGGGCCCAATTACATGCAGCATGTACGTGGCGCCCCCATGACATGCGGAATGCACGTGAGGCCCCCATGACATGAGGAATGCCTGCGGGGCCCCAATGACATGCGGCATGCATGCATTTGGGTCCATGAAATGCGGCATGCATGTGGGGCCCCCATGACATGTGGCATGCATGTGGGGCCCCATGATATGCGGCATGCAGTTGGGGACCCCAATACATGCGGCATGCACGTTGGGGCCCCATGACATGCGGCATGCATTTGGGCCCCATGACATGCAGCATGCACGTGGGGCCCCATGACATGCGGAATGCCTGCGGGGCCCCAATGACATGCGGCATGCATTTGGGGCCCCGATGACATGCGGCATGCATGTGGGGCACCCATGACTTGCGGCATGAATTTGAGGGCCCCATT
This sequence comes from Phyllobates terribilis, assembly GCF_046119375.1. Taxonomy (NCBI): domain Eukaryota; kingdom Metazoa; phylum Chordata; class Amphibia; order Anura; family Dendrobatidae; genus Phyllobates; species Phyllobates terribilis. Next base: position 611,035,619 of record NW_027362763.1, read on the forward strand.
ATATGCGGCATGCACGTGGAGCCCCCATGACATGCGGCATGCATTTGGGGCCCCCATGATATGCGGCATGCATGTGGGGCCCCCATGACATGTGGCATGCATGTGGGGCCCCTATGACATGCGGCATGCATTTGTGGACCCCAAGACATGCTGCATGCATTTGGGGGCCCCCATGACATGCGGCATGCACGTGGGGCCCCCATGACATGCGGCATGCATTTGGGGCCTCCATGACATGTGGCATGCATGTGGGGCCCCTATGACATGCGGCATGCATTTGTGGACCCCAAGACATGCTGCATGCATTTGGGGCCCCCATGACATGCGGCATGCAGGCGGGGCCCTCATGACATGCGGCATGCATTTGGGGCCTCCATGACATGTGGCATGCATGTGGGTCCCCATGACATGCGGCATGCATGTGGGGCCCCCATGACATGCGGCATGCATTTGGGCCCCCATGACATGCGGCATGCATTTGGGGCCTGCACAACATGCTGCATGCATTTGGGGTACCTGAGACATGTGGCATGCACATGGGGCCCCCATAACATGCTGCATGCATTTGGGGTGCCCGAGACATGCGGCATGCACGTGGGGCCCCAATGACATGCGGCATGCATGCGGGGCCCTCATGACATGCGGCATTCATGTGGGGCCCCCATGATATGTGGCATGCATGTCGGACCCCCATGATATGTGGCACGCATTTGGGGCCCCCATGACATGCGGAATGCATGTAGGGCCCCCATGAAATGCGCCATGCATGTGGGGCCCCTATGACATGCGGCATGCATTTGTGAGCCCCAAGACATGCGGCATGCACCTGGGGCCCCCATGACAATGTGCATGCGTTTGGGGACCCCATGATATGTGGCATGCATTTGGGGCCCCCATGACATGTGGCATGGATTTGGGGCCCCCATGACATACGGCATGCATTTGGGTCCCCCATGAAATGTGCCATGCATGTGGGGCCCCTATGACATGCGGCATGCATTTGTGGGCCCCAAGACATGCTGCATGCATTTGGGGGCCCCCATGACATGCGGCATGCACGTGGGGCCCCCGTGACATGCGGCATGCACGTGGGGCCCCTATGACATGCGGCATGCACGTGGGGCCCTCATGACATGCAGCATGAATTTGGGGCCACTATGACATGCAGCATGCATTTGGGGGGCCATGACATGCGGCATGCACGTGGGGCCCCCATGACATGCGGCATACATTTGTGACCCCCGTGACATGAGGCATGCACGTGGGGCCCCCATGACATGCGGCAAGTAAGTGGGGGCCCAATGACATGCAGCATGTACGTGGCGCCCCCATGACATGCGGAATGCACGTGAGGCCCCCATGACATGAGGAATGCCTGCGGGGCCCCAATGACATGCGGCATGCATGCATTTGAGTCCATGAAATGCGGCATGCATGTGGGGCCCCCATGACATGTGGCATGCATGTGGGGCCCCATGATATGCGGCATGCAGTTGGGGACCCCAATACATGCGGCATGCACGTTGGGGCCCCATGACATGCGGCATGCATTTGGGCCCCCATGACTTGAGGCATGCATTTGGGGCCCCCATGACATGTGGCATGCATGTAGGGCCCCCATGAAATGCGCCATGCATGTGGGGCCCCTCTGACATGCGGCATGCATTTGTGAGCACCAAGACATGCGGCATGCACGTGGGGCCCCCATGACATGCTGCATGCATTTGAATCCCCCATTACATGCGCCATGCATGTGGGGCCCCCATGACATGCTCCATGCATGTGGGGCCCCTATGACATGAGGCATGGATTTGGGGGGCCCCATGACATGCAGCATGCACGTGGGGCCCCCATGATATGCGGCATACATTTGTGGCCCCCGTGTCATGAGGCATGCACGTGGGGCCCCCATGATATGCGGCAAGCACGTGGGGCCCCAATGACATGCAGCATTCACGTGGGACCGCCATAACATGCGGAATGCACGTGAGGCCCCCATGACATGCGGAATGCCTGCGGGGCCCCGATGACATGCGGCATGCACGCTGGGCCCCCATGACATGCGTCATGCATTTATGGCCCCCATAACATGCGGCAAGCATTTGGGCCACCATGTTATGCGGCATGCATTTGGGGCCCCCATGACTTGAGGCATGCATTTGGGGCCCCGATGACATGCAGCATGCATGTGGGGCCCCCATGACATGCGGCATGCATTTTTGGCCTGCATAACATGCTGCATGCATTTGGGGTACCTGAGACATGCGGCATGCACGTGGGGCCCCTATGACATGCCGCATGCATTTGGGGCCCCCATTATATGCGGCATGCATGTAGGGCCCCCATGAAATGTGCCATGCATGTGGGGCCCCTATGACATGCGGCATGCATTTGTGAGCCCCAAGACATGCGGCATGCACGTGGGGCCCCCATGACATGCTGCATGCATTTGGGGTGCCCGAGACATGCGGCATGCACGTGGGGCCCCTATGACATGCCGCATGCATTTGGGGCCCCCATGACATGCGGCATGCACCTGGGACCCCCATGACATGAGTCATGCATTTGGGGCCGCCATGACATGCGGCATGCATTTGGGGCCCCCATGACATGCGGCATGTATTTGGGTCCCCCATGAAATGCGACTTGCATGTGGGGCCCCCATGACATGCGGCATGCATTTGGGGCCCTCATGACATGTGGCATGCATTTGGGGCCCCCATGACATGCGGAATGCACGTGGGGCCCCAATGACATGCGACATGAATTTGGGAGCCCCATTACATGCGGCATGCACATGGAGCCCCCATGACATGCGTCATGCATTTGGGCCCCCATGACATGAGTCATGCATTTGGGGCCACCATGACATGCGGAATGCCTGCGGGGCCCCCATGACATGCGGCATGCAGGCGGGGCCCCGATGACATGCGGCATGCACGCTGGGCCCCCATGACATGCGTCATGCATTTATGGCCCCCATAACATGCGGCAAGCATTTGGGCCACCATGTTATGCGGCATGCATTTGGGGCCCCCATGACTTGAGGCATGCATTTGGGGCCCCGATGACATGCAGCATGCATGTGGGGCCCCCATGACATGCGGCATGCATTTGGGGCCTGCATAACATGCTACATGCATTTGGGGTACCTGAGACATGCGGCATGCACGTGGGGCCCCTATGACATGCCGCATGCATTTGGGCCCCCATTATATGCGGCATGCATGTAGGGCCCCCATGAAATGTGCCATGCATGTGGGGCCCCTATGACATGCGGCATGCATTTGTGAGCCCCAAGACATGCGGCATGCACGTGGGGCCCCCATGACATGCAGCATGAATTTGGGGCCACTATGACATGCAGCATGCATTTGGGGCCCCCATGACATGCGGCATGCATGTGGGACCCCTATGACATGCGGCATGCATTTGGGGGGCCATGACATGCGGCATGCACGTGGGGCCCCCATGACATGCGGCATACATTTGTGACCCCCGTGACATGAGGCATGCACGTGGGGCCCCCATGACATGCGGCAAGCACGTGGAGGCCCAATGACATGCAGCATGAACGTGGCGCCCCCATGACATGCGGAATGCACGTGAGGCCCCCATGACATGAGGAATGCCTGCGGGGCCCCAATGACATGCGGCATGCATGCATTTGGGTCCATGAAATGCGGCATGCATGTGGGGCCCCCATGACATGTGGCATGTAATGGGGGATTCAAATGCATGTCGCATGTAATTGGGGCCCCACATGCATGCCGCATGTCATGGGGCCCCCACATGCATGCCGCATGTCATGGGGTCCCCAAATGCATGCCGCATGTCATGGGGGCCCCAAATGCATGCCGCATGTCATGGGGGCCCCATGACATGCGGCATGCATGTGGGGCCCCAATTACATGCGACATGCATTTGAATCCCCCATTACATGCGGCATGCATGTGGGGCCCAAATGCTTGCCGCATGTCATGGGGGCCTCCATGACATGCGGCATGCATGTGGGGCCCCATGACATGTGCCATGCATGTGGGGCCCCTATGACATGCGGCATGCATTTGGGGCCCCGATGACATGCGGCATGCATGTGGGGCACCCATGACTTGCGGCATGAATTTGAGGGCCCCATTATATGCGGCATGCACGTGGAGCCCCCATGACATGCGGCATGCATTTGGGGCCCCCATGATATGCGGCATGCATGTGGGGCCCCCATGACATGTGGCATGCATGTGGGGCCCCTATGACATGCGGCATGCATTTGTGGGCCCCAAGACATGCTGCATGCATTTGGGGGCCCCCATGACATGCGGCATGCACATGGGGCCCCCATGACATGCGGCATGCACGTGGGGCCCCTATGACATGCGGCATGCACGTGGGGCCCTCATGACATGCAGCATGCATTTGGGGCCACTATGACATGCAGCATGCATTTGGGGCCCCCATGACATGCGGCATGCATGTGGGACCCCTATGACATGCGGCATGCATTTGGGGGGCCATGACAAGCGGCATGCACGTGGGGCCCCCATGACATGCGGCATACATTTGTGACCCCCGTGACATGAGGCATGCACGTGGGGCCCCCATGACATGCGGCAAGCACGTGGAGGCCCAATGACATGCAGCATGTACGTGGCGCCCCCATGACATGCGGAATGCACGTGAGGCCCCCATGACATGAGGAATGCCTGCGGGGCCCCAATGACATGCGGCATGCATGCATTTGGGTCCATGAAATGCGGCATGCATGTGGGGCCCCCATTACATGTGGCATGCATGTGGGGCCCCATGATATGCGGCATGCAGTTGGGGACCCCAATACATGCGGCATGCACGTTGGGGCCCCATGACATGCGGCATGCATTTGGGCCCCATGACATGCAGCATGCACGTGGGGCCCCATGACATGCGGAATGCCTGCGGGGCCCCAATGACATGCGGCATGCATTTGGGGCCCCGATGACATGCGGCATGCATGTGGGGCACCCATGACTTGTGGCATGAATTTGAGGGCCCCATTATATGCGGCATGCACGTGGAGCCCCCATGACATGCGGCATGCATTTGGGGCCCCCATGATATGCGGCATGCATGTGGGGCCCCCATGACATGTGGCATGCATGTGGGGCCCCTATGACATGCGGCATGCATTTGTGGGCCCCAAGACATGCTGCATGCATTTGGGGGCCCCCATGACATGCGGCATGCACATGGGGCCCCCATGACATGCGGCATGCATGTGGGACCCCTATGACATGCGGCATGCATTTGGGGGGCCATGACATGCGGCATGCACGTGGGGCCCCCATGACATGCGGCATACATTTGTGACCCCCGTGACATGAGGCATGCACGTGGGGCCCCCATGACATGCGGCAAGTACGTGGGGGCCCAATGACATGCAGCATGTACGTGGCGCCCCCATGACATGCGGAATGCACGTGAGGCCCCCATGACATGAGGAATGCCTGCGGGGCCCCAATGACATGCGGCATGCATGCATTTGAGTCCATGAAATGCGGCATGCATGTGGGGCCCCCATGACATGTGGCATGCATGTGGGGCCCCATGATATGCGGCATGCAGTTGGGGACCCCAATACATGCGGCATGCACGTTGGGGCCCCATGACATGCGGCATGCATTTGGGCCCCCATGACTTGAGGCATGCATTTGGGGCCCCCATGACATGTGGCATGCATGTAGGGCCCCCATGACATGCTGCATGCATTTGAATCCCCCATTACATGCGCCATGCATGTGGGGCCCCCATGACATGCTCCATGCATGTGGGGCCCCTATGACATGAGGCATGGATTTGGGGGGCCCCATGACATGCAGCATGCACGTGGGGCCCCCATGATATGCGGCATACATTTGTGGCCCCCGTGTCATGAGGCATGCACGTGGGGCCCCCATGATATGCGGCAAGCACGTGGGGCCCCAATGACATGCAGCATTCACGTGGGACCGCCATAACATGCGGAATGCACGTGAGGCCCCCATGACATGCGGAATGCCTGCGGGGCCCCGATGACATGCGGCATGCACGCTGGGCCCCCATGACATGCGTCATGCATTTATGGCCCCCATAACATGCGGCAAGCATTTGGGCCACCATGTTATGCGGCATGCATTTGGGGCCCCCATGACTTGAGGCATGCATTTGGGGCCCCGATGACATGCAGCATGCATGTGGGGCCCCCATGACATGCGGCATGCATTTGGGGCCCCCATGACATGCTGCATGCATTTGGGGTGCCCGAGACATGCGGCATGCACGTGGGGCCCCTATGACATGCCGCATGCATTTGGGGCCCCCATGACATGCGGCATGCACCTGGGACCCCCATGACATGAGTCATGCATTTGGGGCCGCCATGACATGCGGCATGCATTTGGGGCCCCCATGACATGCGGCATGTATTTGGGGCCCCCATGAAATGCGACTTGCATGTGGGGCCCCCATGACATGCGGCATGCATTTGGGGCCCTCATGACATGTGGCATGCATTTGGGGCCCCCATGACATGCGGCATGCATTTGGGGCCCCCATGACATGCGGAATGCACGTGGGGCCCCTATGACATGCGACATGAATTTGGGAGCCCCATTACATGCGGCATGCACATGGAGCCCCCATGACATGCGTCAAGCATTTGGGCCCCCATGACATGAGTCATGCATTTGGGGCCACCATGACATGCGGAATGCCTGCGGGGCCCCCATGACATGCGGCATGCAGGCGGGGCCCTCATGACATGCGGCATGCATTTGGGGCCTCCATGACATGTGGCATGCATGTGGGTCCCCATGACATGCGGCATGCATGTGGGGCCCCCATGACATGCGGCATGCATTTGGGCCCCCATGACATGCGGCATGCATTTGGGGCCTGCACAACATGCTGCATGCATTTGGGGTACCTGAGACATGTGGCATGCACATGGGGCCCCCATAACATGCTGCATGCATTTGGGGTGCCCGAGACATGCGGCATGCACGTGGGGCCCCAATGACATGCGGCATGCATGCGGGGCCCTCATGACATGCGGCATTCATGTGGGGCCCCCATGATATGTGGCATGCATGTGGGACCCCCATGATATGTGGCATGCATTTGGGGCCCCCATGACATGCGGAATGCATGTAGGGCCCCCATGAAATGCGCCATGCATGTGGGGCCCCTATGACATGCGGCATGCATTTGTGAGCCCCAAGACATGCGGCATGCACCTGGGGCCCCCATGACAATGTGCATGCGTTTGGGGACCCCATGATATGCGGCATGCATTTGTGGCCCCCATGACTTGAGGCATGCATTTGGGGCCCCATGACATGTGGCATGCATGTAGGGCCCCCATGAAATGCGCCATGCATGTGGGGCCCCTCTGACATGCGGCATGCATTTGTGAGCACCAAGACATGCGGCATGCACGTGGGGCCCCCATGACATGCTGCATGCATTTGAATCCCCCATTACATGCGCCATGCATGTGGGGCCCCCATGACATGCTCCATGCATGTGGGGCCCCTATGACATGAGGCATGGATTTGGGGGGCCCCATGACATGCAGCATGCACGTGGGGCCCCCATGATATGCGGCATACATTTGTGGCCCCCGTGTCATGAGGCATGCACGTGGGGCCCCCATGATATGCGGCAAGCACGTGGGGCCCCAATGACATGCAGCATTCACGTGGGACCGCCATAACATGCGGAATGCACGTGAGGCCCCCATGACATGCGGAATGCCTGCGGGGCCCCGATGACATGCGGCATGCACGCTGGGCCCCCATGACATGCGTCATGCATTTATGGCCCCCATAACATGCGGCAAGCATTTGGGCCACCATGTTATGCGGCATGCATTTGGGGCCCCCATGACTTGAGGCATGCATTTGGGGCCCCGATGACATGCAGCATGCATGTGGGGCCCCCATGACATGCGGCATGCATTTGGGGCCTGCATAACATGCTGCATGCATTTGGGGTACCTGAGACATGCGGCATGCACGTGGGGCCCCTATGACATGCCGCATGCATTTGGGGCCCCCATTATATGCGGCATGCATGTAGGGCCCCCATGAAATGTGCCATGCATGTGGGACCCCAATGACATGCGGCATGCATGTGGGGCCCAAATGCTTGCCGCATGTCATGGGGGCCTCCATGACATGCGGCATGCATGTGGGGCCCCATGACATGTGCCATGCATGTGGGGCCCCTATGACATGCGGCATGCACTTGGGGCCCCGATGACATGCGGCATGCATTTGGGGCCCCCATGATATGCGGCATGCATGTGGGTCCCCCATGACATGTGGCATGGATTTGGGGCCCCCATGACATACGGCATGCATTTGGGTCCCCCATGAAATGTGCCATGCATGTGTGGCCCCCATGACATACGGCATGCATTTGGGTCCCCCATGAAATGTGCCATGCATGTGGGGCCCCTATGACATGCGGCATGCATTTGTGGGCCCCAAGACATGCTGCATGCATTTGGGGGCCCCCATGACATGCAGTATGCACGTGGGGGCCCCATGACATGCGGCATGCATTTGGGGCCCCCATGACATGCGGCATGCATTTGGGGACCCCATGACATGCGGCATGCATGTGGGGGCCCCATGACATGCGGCATGCATGTGGGGCCCCAATTACATGCAACATGCATTTGGGGCCCCCATGACTTGAGGCATGCATTTGGGGCCCCCATGACATGCGACATGCATGTGGGACCCCAATGACATGCGGCATGCATTTGAATCCCCCATTACATGCGGCATGCATGTGGGGCCCAAATGCTTGCCGCATGTCATGGGGGCCTCCATGACATGCGGCATGCATGTGGGGCCCCATGACATGTGCCATGCATGTGGGGCCCCTATGACATGCGGCATGCATTTGGGGCCCCGATGACATGCGGCATGCATTTGGGGCCCCGATGACATGCGGCATGCATGTGGGGCACCCATGACTTGCGGCATGAATTTGAGGGCCCCATTATATGCGGCATGCACGTGGAGCCCCCATGACATGCGGCATGCATTTGGGGCCCCCATGATATGCGGCATGCATGTGGGTCCCCCATGACATGTGGCATGCATGTGGGGCCCCTATGACATGCGGCATGCATTTGTGGGCCCCAAGACATGCTGCATGCATTTGGGGCCCCATGACATGCGGCATGCACGTTGGGCCCCCATGACATGCGGCATGCACGTGGGGCCCCTATGACATGCGGCATGCACGTGGGGCCCTCATGACATGCAGCATGCATTTGGGGCCACTATGACATGCAGCATGCATTTGGGGCCCCCATGACATGCGGCATGCATGTGGGACCCCTATGACATGCGGCATGCATTTGGGGGGCCATGACATGCGGCATGCACGTGGGGCCCCCATGACATGCGGCATACATTTGTGACCCCCGTGACATGAGGCATGCACGTGGGGCCCCCATGACATGCGGCAAGCACGTGGGGGCCCAATGACATGCAGCATGTACGTGGCGCCCCCATGACATGCGGAATGCACGTGAGGCCCCCATGACATGAGGAATGCCTGCGGGGCCCCAATGACATGCGGCATGCATGCATTTGGGTCCATGAAATGCGGCATGCATGTGGGGCCCCCATGACATGTGGCATGCATGTGGGGCCCCATGATATGCGGCATGCAGTTGGGGACCCCAATACATGCGGCATGCACGTTGGGGCCCCATGACATGCGGCATGCATTTGGGCCCCATGACATGCAGCATGCACGTGGGGCCCCATGACATGCGGAATGCCTGCGGGGCCCCAATGACATGTGGCATGCATTTGGGGCCCCCAATATATGCATCATGCACTTGGGGCCCCCATGATATGTGGCATGCATTTGGGGCCCCCATGACTTGAGCCATGCATTTGGGGCCCCCATGACATGCGGCATGCACGTGGGCCCCTCATGACATGCAGCATGCATTTGGGGCCCCCATGACATGCGGCATGCATGTAGGCCCCCATGAAATGCGCCATGCATGTGTGGCCCCTATGACATGCGGCATGCATTTGTGGGCCCCAATACATGCAGCATGCACGTGGGGCCCCCATGACATGCTGCATGCATTTGGGGCCCCCATGACATGCGGCATGCATTTGGGGGCCCCATGACATGCGGAATGCACGTGGGGCCCCTATGACATGCGACATGAATTTGGTAGCCCCATTACATGCGGCCTGCACATGGAGCCCCCATGACATGCGTCATGCATTTGGGCCCCCATGACATGAGTCATGCATTTGGGGCCACCATGACATGCGGCATGCATGTGGGGCCCCCATGACATGCGGCATGCATTTGGGCCCCCATGACATGCGGCATGCATTTGGGGCCTGCACAACATGCTGCATGCATTTGGGGTACCTGAGACATGTGGCATGCACATGGGGCCCCCATAACATGCTGCATGCATGCGGGGCCCTCATGACATGCGGCATTCATGTGGGGCCCCCATGATATGTGGCATGCATGTGGGGCCCCCATGACATGCGGCATGCATTTGGGGCCTGCATGACATGCTGCATGCATTTGGGGTACCTGAGACATGCGGCATGCACGTGGGGCCCCTATGACATGCAGCATGCATTTGGGGCCCCCATTATATGCGGCATGCATGTAGGGCCCCCATGAAATGTGCCATGCATGTGAGGCCCCTATGACATGCGGCATGCATTTGTGAGCCCCAAGACATGTGGCATGCACGTGGGGCCCCCATGACATGCTGCATGCATTTGGGGTCCCCGAGACATGCGGCATGCACGTGGGGCCCCTATGACATGCCGCATGCATTTGGGGCCCCCATGACATGCGGCATGCACCTGGGACCCCCATGACATGAGTCATGCATTTGGGGCCGCCATGACATGCGGCATGCATTTGGGGCCCCCATGACATGCGGCATGTATTTGGGTCCCCCATGAAATGCGACTTGCATGTGGGGCCCCCATGACATGCGGCATGCATTTGGGGCCTGCACAACATGCTGCATGCATTTGGGGTACCTGAGACATGTGGCATGCACATGGGGCCCCCATAACATGCTGCATGCATTTGGGGTGCCCGAGACATGCGGCATGCACGTGGGGCCCCAATGACATGCGGCATGCATGCAGGGCCCTCATGACATGCGGCATTCATGTGGGGCCCCCATGATATGTGGCATGCATGTGGGACCCCCATGATATGTGGCATGCATTTGGGGCCCCCATGACATGCGGAATGCATGTAGGGCCCCCATGAAATGCGCCATGCATGTGGGGCCCCTATGACATGCGGCATGCATTTGTGAGCCCCAAGACATGCGGCATGCACCTGGGGCCCCCATGACAATGTGCATGCGTTTGGGGACCCCATGATATGCGGCATGCATTTGGGGCCCCCATGACTTGAGGCATGCATTTGGGGCCCCCATGACATGTGGCATGCATGTAGGGCCCCCATGAAATGCGCCATGCATGTGGGGCCCCTCTGACATGCGGCATGCATTTGTGAGCACCAAGACATGCGGCATGCACGTGGGGCCCCCATGACATGCTTCATGCATTTATGGCCCCCATAACATGCGGCAAGCATTTGGGCCACCATGTTATGCGGCATGCATTTGGGGCCCCCATGACTTGAGGCATGCATTTGGGGCCCCGATGACATGCAGCATGCATGTGGGGCCCCCATGACATGCGGCATGCATTTGGGGCCTGCATAACATGCTGCATGCATTTGGGGTACCTGAGACATGCGGCATGCACGTGGGGCCCCTATGACATGCCGCATGCATTTGGGGCCCCCATTATATGCGGCATGCATGTAGGGCCCCCATGAAATGTGAAATGCATGTGGGGCCCCTATGACATGCGGCATGCATTTGTGAGCCCCAAGACATGCGGCATGCACGTGGGGCCCCCATGATATGCCGCATGCATTTGGGGCCCCCATGACATGCGGCATGCACCTGGGACCCCCATGACATGAGTCATGCATGTGGGGCCCCCATGACATGCGGCATGCATGTGGGGCCCTCATGACATGCGGCATGCATTTGGGGCCCCCATTATATGTGGCATGCATGTGGGGCCCCCATGATATGTGGCATGCATGTGGGGCCCCCATGACATGCGGCATGCATGTGGGGCCCTCATGACATGCGGCATGCATTTGGGGCCCCCATTATATGTGGCATGCATGTGGGGCCCCCATGACATGCGGCATGCATTTGGGGCCCCCATGACATGCGGCATGTATTTGGATCCCCCATGAAATGCGACTTGCATGTGGGGCCCCCATGACATGCGGCATGCATTTGGGGCCCTCATGACATGTGGCATGCATTTGGGGCCCCCATGACATGCGGCATGCATTTGGGGCCCCCATGACATGCGGAATGCACGTGGGGCCCCCATGACATGCGGCATGCATTTGGGTCTCCCATGAATTGCGGCGTGCATGTGGGGCTCCCATGACATGCGGCATGCATTTGGGTCCCCCATGAAATGCGGCGTGCATGTGGGGCCCCCATGACATGCGGCATGCATTTGGGGCCCTCATGACATGCGTCATGCATTTGGGGCCTCCATGACATGCGGCATGCATGTAGGGCCCCCATGACATGCGGCATGCAGGCGGGGCCCTCATGACATGCGGCATGCATTTGGGGCCTCCATGACATGTGGCATGCATGTGGGTCCCCATGACATGCGGCATGCATGTGGGGCCCCCATGACATGCGGCATGCATTTGGGCCCCCATGACATGCGGCATGCATTTGGGGCCTGCACAACATGCTGCATGCATTTGGGGTACCTGAGACATGTGGCATGCACATGGGGCCCCCATAACATGCTGCATGCATTTGGGGTGCCCGAGACATGCGGCATGCACGTGGGGCCCCAATGACATGCGGCATGCATGCGGGGCCCTCATGACATGCGGCATTCATGTGGGGCCCCCATGATATGTGGCATGCATTTGTGAGCCCCAAGACATGTGACATGCACCTGGGGCCCCCATGACAATGTGCATGCGTTTGGGGACCCCATGATATGCGGCATGCATTTGGGGCCCCCATGACTTGAGGCATGCATTTGGGGCCCCCATGACATGTGGCATGCATGTAGGGCCCCCATGAAATGCGCCATGCATGTGGGGCCCCTCTGACATGCGGCATGCATTTGTGAGCACCAAGACATGCGGCATGCACGTGGGGCCCCCATGACATGCTGCATGCATTTGAATCCCCCATTACATGCGCCATGCATGTGGGGCCCCCATGACATGCTCCATGCATGTGGGGCCCCTATGACATGAGGCATGGATTTGGGGGGCCCCATGACATGCAGCATGCACGTGGGGCCCCCATGATATGCGGCATACATTTGTGGCCCCCGTGTCATGAGGCATGCACGTGGGGCCCCCATGATATGCGGCAAGCACGTGGGGCCCCAATGACATGCAGCATTCACGTGGGACCGCCATAACATGCGGAATGCACGTGAGGCCCCCATGACATGCGGAATGCCTGCGGGGCCCCGATGACATGCGGCATGCACGCTGGGCCCCCATGACATGTGTCATGCATTTATGGCCCCCATAACATGCGGCAAGCATTTGGGCCACCATGTTATGCGGCATGCATTTGGGGCCCCCATGACTTGAGGCATGCATTTGGGGCCCCGATGACATGCAGCATGCATGTGGGGCCCCCATGACATGCGGCATGCATTTGGGGCCTGCATAACATGCTACATGCATTTGGGGTACATGAGACATGCGGCATGCACGTGGGGCCCCTATGACATGCCGCATGCATTTGGGGCCCCCATTATATGCGGCATGCATGTAGGGCCCCCATGAAATGTGCCATGCATGTGGGGCCCCTATGACATGCGGCATGCATTTGTGAGCCCCAAGACATGCGACATGCACGTGGGGCCCCCATGACATGCTGCATGCATTTGGGGTGCCCGAGACATGCGGCATGCACGTGGGGCCCCTATGACATACCGCATGCATTTGGGGCCCCCATGACATGCGGCATGCACCTGGGACCCCCATGACATGAGTCATGCATGTGGGGCCCCCATGACATGCGGCATGCATGTGGGGCCCTCATGACATGCGGCATGCATTTGGGGCCCCCATTATATGCGGCATGCATGTGGGGCCCCCATGATATGTGGCATGCATTTGGGGCCCCCATGACTTGAGGCATGCATTTGGGGCCCCTATGACATGCCACATGCATTTGGGGCCCCCATTACATGTGGCATGCACATGGGGCCCCCATGACATGTGGCATACGCTTGGGGCCCCAATGACATGTGGCATGAGTTTGAATCCCCCATGACATGCGGCATGCACGTGGGCCCCCATGACATGAGGCATGCATTTGGGGCCGCCATGACATGCGGCATGCATTTGGGGCCCCCATGACATGCGGCATGCATTTGTGTCCACAATGAAATGAGGCATGCATGTGGGGCCCCCAGGACATGCGGCATGCATTTGGGGCATCCATGACATGTGGTATGCACGTGGGGCCTCTATGACATGCCGCATGCATTTGGGGCACCCATGACATGCGGCGTGCATTTGGGACCCCCATGACATGCGTCATGCATTTGGATCCCCCATTACATGCTGCATGCAAGTGGGGCCCCATGACAAGCGGCATGCATGTGGGCCCCCCATGACATGCGGAATGCATGTGGGGCCCCTATGACATGCGGCATGCATGTGGGACCCCCATGACATGCGGCATGCACGTGGGACCCCCATGACATGCGGCATGCACGTGGGGCCCCCATGACATGCGGCATGCATGTGGGGCCCCCATGACATGCTCCATGCATGTGGGGCCCCTATGACATGCGGCATACATTTGGGGGGGCCCATGACATGCGGCATGCACGTGGGGCCCCCATGACATGCGGCATACATTCGTGGCCCCCGTGACATGAGGCATGCACGTGGGGCCCCCATGACATGCGGCAATCACGTGGGGCCCCAATGACATGCAGCATGCACGTGGGATCCCAATGACATGCGGAATGCACGTGAGTCCCCCATGACATGCGGAATGCCTGCGGGGCCCCAATGACATGCGGCATGCATGCGGGGCCCTCATGACATGCGGCATGCATGTGGGGCCCCCATGACATGCTGCATGCGTTTGGGGCCCCTAAGATATGCGGCATGCATTTGGGGCCCCTATGACTTGAGCCATGCATTTGGGGCCCCCATGACATGCGGCATGTACGTGGGCCCCTCATGACATGCAGGATGCATTTGGGGCCCCCATGACATGCGGCATGCATGTAGGCCCCCATGAAATGCGCCATGCATGTGGGGCCCCTATGTCATGCGGCATGCATTTGTGGACCCCAAGACATGCGGCATGCACGTGGGGCCTCCATGGCATGCGACATGAATTTGGGAGCCCCAATACATGCGGCATGCATTTGGGGCCTGCATAACATGCTGCATGCATTTGGGGTACCTGAGACATGCGGCATGCACATGAGGCCCCCATAACATGCTGCATGCATTTGGGGCCCCATTACATGTGGCATGCAAATGGGGCCCCCATGACATGCGACATATGCTTGGGGCCCCAATGACATGCGGCATGAGTTTGGATCCCCCATAACATGCGGCATGCACGTGGGGCCCCCATGACATGCGGAATGCCTGCGGGGCCCCGATGACATGCGGCATGCACGCTGGGCCCCCATGACATGTGTCATGCATTTATGGCCCCCATAACATGCGGCAAGCATTTGGGCCACCATGTTATGCGGCATGCATTTGGGGCCCCCATGACTTGAGGCATGCATTTGGGGCCCCGATGACATGCAGCATGCATGTGGGGCCCCCATGACATGTGGCATGCATTTGGGGCCTGCATAACATGCTGCATGCATTTGGGGTACCTGAGACATGCGGCATGCACGTGGGGCCCCTATGACATGCCGCATGCATTTGGGGCCCCCATTATATGCGGCATGCATGTAGGGCCCCCATGAAATGTGCCATGCATGTGGGGCCCCTATGACATGCGGCATGCATTTGTGAGACCCAAGACATGCGGCATGCACGTGGGGCCCCCATGACATGCTGCATGCATTTGGGGTGCCCGAGACATGCGGCATGCACGTGGGGCCCCTATGACATGCCGCATGCATTTGGGGGCCCCATGACATGCGGCATGCACCTGGGACCCCCATGACATGAGTCATGCATTTGGGGCCGCCATGACATGCGGCATGCATTTGGGGCCCCATGACATGCGGCATGTATTTGGATCCCCCATGAAATGCGACTTGCATGTGGGGCCCCCATGCCATGCGGCATGCATTTGGGGCCCTCATGACATGTGGCATGCATTTGGGGCCCCCATGACATGCGGCATGCATTTGGGGCCCCCATGACATGCGGAATGCACGTGGGGCCCCCATGACATGCGGCATGCATTTGGGTCCCCCATGAAATGCGGCGTACATGTGGGGCCCCCATGACATGCGGCATGCATTTGGGGCCCTCATGACATGCGTCATGCATTTGGGGCCCCCATGACATGCGGCATGCATGTAGGGCCCCCATGACATGCGGCATGCAGGCGGGGCCCTCATGACATGCGGCATGCATTTGGGGCCTCCATGACATGTGGCATGCATGTGGGTCCCCATGACATGCGGCATGCATGTGGGGCCCCCATGACATGCGGCATGCATTTGGGCCCCCATGACATGCGGCATGCATTTGGGGCCTGCACAACATGCTGCATGCATTTGGGGTACCTGAGACATGTGGCATGCACATGGGGCCCCCATAACATGCTGCATGCATGCGGGGCCCTCATGACATGCGGCATTCATGTGGGGCCCCCATGATATGTGGCATGCATGTGGGACCCCCATGATATGTGGCATGCATTTGGGGCCCCCATGACATGCGGAATGCATGTAGGGCCCCCATGAAATGCGCCATGCATGTGGGGCCCCTATGACATGCGGCATGCATTTGTGAGCCCCAAGACATGCGGCATGCACCTGGGGCCCCCATGACAATGTGCATGCGTTTGGGGACCCCATGATATGCGGCATGCATTTGGGGCCCTCATGACATGCGGCATTCATGTGGGGCCCCCATGATATGTGGCATGCATGTGGGACCCCCATGATATGTGGCATGCATTTGGGGCCCCCATGACATGTGGCATGCATGTAGGGCCCCCATGAAATGCGCCATGCATGTGGGGCCCCTCTGACATGCGGCATGCATTTGTGAGCACAAAGACATGCGGCATGCACGTGGGGCCCCCATGACATGCTGCATGCATTTGAATCCCCCATTACATGCGCCATGCATGTGGGGCCCCCATGACATGCTCCATGCATGTGGGGCCCCTATGACATGAGGCATGGATTTGGGGGGCCCCATGACATGCAGCATGCACGTGGGGCCCCCATGATATGCGGCATACATTTGTGGCCCCCGTGTCATGAGGCATGCACGTGGGGCCCCCATGATATGCGGCAAGCACGTGGGGCCCCAATGACATGCAGCATTCACGTGGGACCGCCATAACATGCGGAATGCACGTGAGGCCCCCATGACATGCGGAATGCCTGCGGGGCCCCGATGACATGCGGCATGCACGCTGGGCCCCCATGACATGCGTCATGCATTTATGGCCCCCATAACATGCGGCAAGCATTTGGGCCACCATGTTATGCGGCATGCATTTGGGGCCCCCATGACTTGAGGCATGCATTTGGGGCCCCGATGACATGCAGCATGCATGTGGGGCCCCCATGACATGCGGCATGCATTTGGGGCCTGCATAACATGCTACATGCATTTGGGGTACCTGAGACATGCGGCATGCACGTGGGGCCCCTATGACATGCCGCATGCATTTGGGGCCCCCATTATATGCGGCATGCATGTAGGGCCCCCATGAAATGTGCCATGCATGTGGGGCCCCTATGACATGCGGCATGCATTTGTGAGCCCCAAGACATGCGGCATGCACGTGGGGCCCCCATGACATGCTGCATGCATTTGGGGTGCCTGAGACATGCGGCATGCACGTGGGGCCCCTATGACATGCCGCATGCATTTGGGGCCCCCATGACATGCGGCATGCACCTGGGACCCCCATGACATGAGTCATGCATGTGGGGCCCCCATGACATGCGGCATGCATGTGGGGCCCTCATGACATGCGGCATGCATTTGGGGCCCCCATTATATGCGGCATGCATGTGGGGCCCCCATGATATGTGGCATGCATTTGGGGCCCCCATGACTTGAGG
Source organism: Phyllobates terribilis (assembly GCF_046119375.1). NCBI lineage: Eukaryota > Metazoa > Chordata > Amphibia > Anura > Dendrobatidae > Phyllobates > Phyllobates terribilis. The sequence goes on from NW_027362763.1 coordinate 611,054,005, forward strand.
CATGCATTTGGGGCCCCTATGACATGCCACATGCATTTGGGGCCCCCATTACATGTGGCATGCACATGGGGCCCCCATGACATGTGGCATACGCTTGGGGCCCCAATGACATGTGGCATGAGTTTGAATCCCCCATGACATGCGGCATGCACGTGGGCCCCCATGACATGAGTCATGCATTTGGGGCCGCCATGACATGCGGCATGCATTTGGGGCCCCCATGACATGCGGCATGCATTTGTGTCCACAATGAAATGAGGCATGCATGTGGGGCCCCCAGGACATGCGGCATGCATTTGGGGCATCCATGACATGTGGTATGCACGTGGGGCCTCTATGACATGCCGCATGCATTTGGGGCCCCCATGACATGCGGCGTGCATTTGGGACCCCCATGACATGCGTCATGCATTTGGATCCCCCATTACATGCTGCATGCAAGTGGGGCCCCATGACAAGCGGCATGCATGTGGGCCCCCCATGACATGCGGAATGCATGTGGGGCCCCTATGACATGCGGCATGCATGTGGGACCCCCATGACATGCGGCATGCACGTTGGACCCCCATGACATGCGGCATGCACGTGGGGCCCCCATGACATGCGGCATGCATGTGGGGCCCCCATGACATGCTCCATGCATGTGGGGCCCCTATGACATGCGGCATACATTTGGGGGGGCCCATGACATGCGGCATGCACGTGGGGCCCCCATGACATGCGGCATACATTCGTGGCCCCCGTGACATGAGGCATGCACGTGGGGCCCCCATGACATGCGGCAATCACGTGGGGCCCCAATGACATGCAGCATGCACGTGGGACCCCAATGACATGCGGAATGCACGTGAGTCCCCCATGACATGCGGAATGCCTGCGGGGCCCCAATGACATGCGGCATGCATGCGGGGCCCTCATGACATGCGGCATGCATGTGGGGCCCCCATTATATGTGGCATGCATTTGGGGCCCCCATGACTTGAAGCTTGCATTTGGGGCCCCCATGACATGCGGCATGCATGTAGGGCCCCCATGAAATGCGCCATGCATGTGGGGCCCCTATGACATGCGGCATGCATTTGTGGGCCCCAAGACATGCGGCATGCATATGGGGCCCCCATGACATGCTGCATGCGTTTGGGGCCCCTAAGATATGCGGCATGCATTTGGGGCCCCTATGACTTGAGCCATGCATTTGATGCCCCCATGACATGCGGCATGTACGTGGGCCCCTCATGACATGCAGGATGCATTTGGGGCCCCCATGACATGCGGCATGCATGTAGGCCCCCATGAAATGCGCCATGCATGTGGGGCCCCTATGTCATGCGGCATGCATTTGTGGACCCCAAGACATGCGGCATGCACGTGGGGCCTCCATGGCATGCTGCATTCATTTGGGGCCCCCATGATATGCGGCATGCATTTGGGGCCCCATGACTTGAGGCATGCATTTGGGGCCCCCATGACATGCGGCATGCATTTGAATCCCCCATTACATGCGGCATGCACGTTGGGCCCCCATGACATGCGGCATGCATTTGGGGCCCCCATGACATGTGGAATGCACGTGGGGCCCCTATGCCATGCGACATGAATTTGGGAGCCCCAATACATGCGGCATGCATTTGGGGCCTGCATAACATGCTGCATGCATTTGGGGTACCTGAGACATGCGGCATGCACATGAGGCCCCCATAACATGCTGCATGCATTTGGGGCCCCATTACATGTGGCATGCAAATGGGGCCCCCATGACATGCGACATATGCTTGGGGCCCCAATAACATGCGGCATGAGTTTGGATCCCCCATAACATGCGGCATGCACGTGGGGCCCCCATGACATGCGGAATGCCTGCGGGGCCCCGATGACATGCGGCATGCACGCTGGGCCCCCATGACATGCGTCATGCATTTATGGCCCCCATAACATGCGGCAAGCATTTGGGCCACCATGTTATGCGGCATGCATTTGGGGCCCCCATGACTTGAGGCATGCATTTGGGGCCCCGATGACATGCAGCATGCATGTGGGGCCCCCATGACATGTGGCATGCATTTGGGGCCTGCATAACATGCTGCATGCATTTGGGGTACCTGAGACATGCGGCATGCACATGGGGCCCCTATGACATGCCGCATGCATTTGGGGCCCCCATTATATGCGGCATGCATGTAGGGCCCCCATGAAATGTGCCATGCATGTGGGGCCCCTATGACATGCGGCATGCATTTGTGAGCCCCAAGACATGCGGCATGCACGTGGGGCCCCCATGACATGCTGCATGCATTTGGGGTGCCCGAGACATGCGGCATGCACGTGGGGCCCCTATGACATGCCGCATGCATTTGGGGGCCCCATGACATGCGGCATGCACCTGGGACCCCCATGACATGAGTCATGCATTTGGGGCCGCCATGACATGCGGCATGCATTTGGGGCCCCCATGACATGCGGCATGTATTTGGATCCCCCATGAAATGCGACTTGCATGTGGGGCCCCCATGCCATGCGGCATGCATTTGGGGCCCTCATGACATGTGGCATGCATTTGGGGCCCCCATGACATGCGGCATGCATGTAGGGCCCCCATGACATGCGGCATGCAGGCGGGGCCCTCATGACATGCGGCATGCATTTGGGGCCTCCATGACATGTGGCATGCATGTGGGTCCCCATGACATGCGGCATGCATGTGGGGCCCCCATGACATGCGGCATGCATTTGGGCCCCCATGACATGCGGCATGCATTTGGGGCCTGCACAACATGCTGCATGCATTTGGGGTACCTGAGACATGTGGCATGCACATGGGGCCCCCATAACATGCTGCATGCATTTGGGGTGCCCGAGACATGCGGCATGCACGTGGGGCCCCCATGATATGTGGCATGCATGTGGGACCCCCATGATATGTGGCATGCATTTGGGGCCCCCATGACATGCGGAATGCATGTAGGGCCCCCATGAAATGCGCCATGCATGTGGGGCCCCTATGACATGCGGCATGCATTTGTGAGCCCCAAGACATGCGGCATGCACCTGGGGCCCCCATGACAATGTGCATGCGTTTGGGGACCCCATGATATGCGGCATGCATTTGGGGCCCCCATGACTTGAGGCATGCATTTGGGGCCCCCATGACATGTGGCATGCATGTAGGGCCCCCATGAAATGCGCCATGCATGTGGGGCCCCTCTGACATGCGGCATGCATTTGTGAGCACCAAGACATGCGGCATGCACGTGGGGCCCCCATGACATGCTGCATGCATTTGAATCCCCCATTACATGCGCCATGCATGTGGGGCCCCCATGACATGCTCCATGCATGTGGGGCCCCTATGACATGAGGCATGGATTTGGGGGGCCCCATGACATGCAGCATGCACGTGGGGCCCCCATGATATGCGGCATACATTTGTGGCCCCTGTGTCATGAGGCATGCACGTGGGGCCCCCATGATATGCGGCAAGCACGTGGGGCCCCAATGACATGCAGCATTCACGTGGGACCGCCATAACATGCGGAATGCACGTGAGGCCCCCATGACATGCGGAATGCCTGCGGGGCCCCGATGACATGCGGCATGCACGCTGGGCCCCCATGACATGCGTCATGCATTTATGGCCCCCAAAACATGCGGCAAGCATTTGGGCCACCATGTTATGCGGCATGCATTTGGGGCCCCCATGACTTGAGGCATGCATTTGGGGCCCCGATGACATGCAGCATGCATGTGGGGCCCCCATGACATGCGGCATGCATTTGGGGCCTGCATAACATGCTACATGCATTTGGGGTACCTGAGACATGCGGCATGCACGTGGGGCCCCTATGACATGCCGCATGCATTTGGGGCCCCCATTATATGCGGCATGCATGTAGGGCCCCCATGAAATGTGCCATGCATGTGGGGCCCCTATGACATGCGGCATGCATTTGTGAGCCCCAAGACATGCGGCATGCACGTGGGGCCCCCATGACATGCAGCATGAATTTGGGGCCACTATGACATTGCAGCATGCATTTGGGGCCCCCATGACATGCGGCATGCATGTGGGACCCCTATGACATGCGGCATGCATTTGGGGGGCCATGACATGCGGCATGCACGTGGGGCCCCCATGACATGCGGCATACATTTGTGACCCCCGTGACATGAGGCATGCACGTGGGGCCCCCATGACATGCGGCAAGCACGTGGGGGCCCAATGACATGCAGCATGTACGTGGCGCCCCCATGACATGCGGAATGCACGTGAGGCCCCCATGACATGAGGAATGCCTGCGGGGCCCCAATGACATGCGGCATGCATGCATTTGGGTCCATGAAATGCGGCATGCATGTGGGGCACCCATGACATGAGGAATGCCTGCGGGGCCCCAATGACATGCGGCATGGATGCATTTGGGTCCATGAAATGCGCCATGCATGTGGGGCCCAAATGCTTGCCGCATGTCATGGGGGCCTCCATGACATGCGGCATGCATGTGGGGCCCCATGACATGTGCCATGCATGTGGGGCCCCTATGACATGCGGCATGCATTTGGGGCCCCGATGACATGCGGCATGCATGTGGGGCACCCATGACTTGCGGCATGAATTTGAGGGCCCCATTATATGCGGCATGCACGTGGAGCCCCCATGACATGCAGCATGCATTTGGGGCCCCCATGATATGCGGCATGCATGTGGGTCCCCCATGACATGTGGCATGGATTTGGGGCCCCCATGACATACGGCATGCATTTGGGTCCCCCATGAAATGTGCCATGCATGTGGGGCCCCCATGACATACGGCATGCATTTGGGTCCCCCATGAAGTGTGCCATGCATGTGGGGCCCCTATGACATGCGGCATGCATTTGTGGGCCCCAAGACATGCTGCATGCATTTGGGGGCCCCCATGACATGCAGTATGCACGTGGGGCCCCCATGACATGCGGCATGCATTTGGGGCCCCCATGACATGCGGCATGCATTTGGGGACCCCATGACATGCGGCATGCATGTGGGGGCCCCATGACATGCGGCATGCATGTGGGGCCCCAATTACATGCGACATGCATTTGGGGCCCCCATGACTTGAGGCATGCATTTGGGGCCCCCATGACATGCGGCATGCATGTGGGACCCCAATTACATGCAACATGCATTTGGGGCCCCCATGACTTGAGGCATGCATTTGGGGCCCCCATTACATGCGGCATGCATGTGGGGCCCAAATGCTTGCCGCATGTCATGGGGGCCTCCATGACATGCGGCATGCATGTGGGGCCCCATGACATGTGCCATGCATGTGGGGCCCCTATGACATGCGGCATGCATTTGGGGCCCCGATGACATGCGGCATGCATGTGGGGCCCCTATGACATGCGGCATGCATTTGGGGCCCCCATGATATGCGGCATGCATGTGGGGCCCCCATGACATGTGGCATGCATGTGGGGCCCCTATGACATGCGGCATGCATTTGTGGGCCCCAAGACATGCTGCATGCATTTGGGGGCCCCCATGACATGCGGCATGCACATGGGCCCCCCATGACATGCGGCATGCACGTGGGGCCCCTATGACATGCGGCATGCACGTGGGGCCCTCATGACATGCAGCATGCATTTGGGGCCACTATGACATGCAGCATGCATTTGGGGCCCCCATGACATGCGGCATGCATGTGGGACCCCTATGACATGCGGCATGCATTTGGGGGGCCATGACATGCGGCATGCACGTGGGGCCCCCATGACATGCGGCATACATTTGTGACCCCCGTGACATGAGGCATGCACGTGGGGCCCCCATGACATGCGGCAAGCACGTGGGGGCCCAATGACATGCAGCATGTACGTGGCGCCCCCATGACATGCGGAATGCACGTGAGGCCCCCATGACATGAGGAATGCCTGCGGGGCCCCAATGACATGCGGCATGCATGCATTTGGGTCCATGAAATGCGGCATGCATGTGGGGCCCCATGACATGTGGCATGCATGTGGGGCCCCATGATATGCGGCATGCAGTTGGGGACCCCAATACATGCGGCATGCACGTTGGGGCCCCATGACATGCGGCATGCATTTGGGCCCCATGACATGCAGCATGCACGTGGGGCCCCATGACATGCGGAATGCCTGCGGGGCCCCAATGACATGAGGCATGCATTTGGGGCCCCGATGACATGCGGCATGCATGTGGGGCACCCATGACTTGTGGCATGAATTTGAGAGCCCCATTATATGCGGCATGCACGTGGAGCCCCCATGACATGCGGCATGCATTTGGGGCCCCCATGATATGCGGCATGCATGTGGGGCCCCCATGACATGTGGCATGCATGTGGGGCCCCTATGACATGCGGCATGCATTTGTGGGCCCCAAGACATGCTGCATGCATTTGGGGGCCCCCATGACATGCGGCATGCACGTGGGGCCCCCATGACATGCGGCATGCACGTGGGGCCCCTATGACATGCGGCATGCACGTGGGCCCTCATGACATGCAGCATGCATTTGGGGCCACTATGACATGCAGCATGCATTTGGGGCCCCCATGACATGCGGCATGCATGTGGGACCCCTATGACATGCGGCATGCATTTGGGGGGCCATGACATGCGGCATGCACGTGGGGCCCCCATGACATGCGGCATACATTTGTGACCCCCGTGACATGAGGCATGCACGTGGGGCCCCCATGACATGCGGCAAGCACGTGGGGGCCCAATTACATGCAGCATGTACGTGGCGCCCCCATGACATGCGGAATGCACGTGAGGCCCCCATGACATGAGGAATGCCTGCGGGGCCCCAATGACATGCGGCATGCATGCATTTGGGTCCATGAAATGCGGCATGCATGTGGGGCCCCCATGACATGTGGCATGCATGTGGGGCCCCATGATATGCGGCATGCAGTTGGGGACCCCAATACATGCGGCATGCACGTTGGGGCCCCATGACATGCGGCATGCATTTGGGCCCCATGACATGCAGCATGCACGTGGGGCCCCATGACATGCGGAATGCCTGCGGGGCCCCAATGACATGCGGCATGCATTTGGGGCCCCGATGACATGCGGCATGCATGTGGGGCACCCATGACTTGCGGCATGAATTTGAGGGCCCCATTATATGCGGCATGCACTTGGAGCCCCCATGACATGCGGCATGCATTTGGGGCCCCCATGATATGCGGCATGCATGTGGGGGCCCCATGACATGTGGCATGCATGTGGGGCCCCTATGACATGCGGCATGCATTTGTGGACCCCAAGACATGCTGCATGCATTTGGGGGCCCCCATGACATGCGGCATGCACGTGGGGCCCCCATGACATGCGGCATGCATTTGGGGCCTCCATGACATGTGGCATGCATGTGGGGCCCCTATGACATGCGGCATGCATTTGTGGACCCCAAGACATGCTGCATGCATTTGGGGGCCCCCATGACATGCGGCATGCAGGCGGGGCCCTCATGACATGCGGCATGCATTTGGGGCCTCCATGACATGTGGCATGCATGTGGGTCCCCATGACATGCGGAATGCATGTGGGGCCCCCATGACATGCGGCATGCATTTGGGCCCCCATGACATGCGGCATGCATTTGGGGCCTGCACAACATGCTGCATGCATTTGGGGTACCTGAGACATGTGGCATGCACATGGGGCCCCCATAACATGCTGCATGCATTTGGGGTGCCCGAGACATGCGGCATGCACGTGGGGCCCCAATGACATGCGGCATGCATGCGGGGCCCTCATGACATGCGGCATTCATGTGGGGCCCCCATGATATGTGGCATGCATGTCGGACCCCCATGATATGTGGCATGCATTTGGGGCCCCCATGACATGCGGAATGCATGTAGGGCCCCCATGAAATGCGCCATGCATGTGGGGCCCCTATGACATGCGGCATGCATTTGTGAGCCCCAAGACATGCGGCATGCACCTGGGGCCCCCATGACAATGTGCATGCGTTTGGGGACCCCATGATATGTGGCATGCATTTGGGGCCCCCATGACATGTGGCATGGATTTGGGGCCCCCATGACATACGGCATGCATTTGGGTCCCCCATGAAATGTGCCATGCATGTGGGGCCCCTATGACATGCGGCATGCATTTGTGGGCCCCAAGACATGCTGCATGCATTTGGGGGCCCCCATGACATGCGGCATGCACGTGGGGCCCCCGTGACATGCGGCATGCACGTGGGGCCCCTATGACATGCGGCATGCACGTGGGGCCCTCATGACATGCAGCATGAATTTGGGGCCACTATGACATGCAGCATGCATTTGGGGCCCCCATGACATGCGGCATGCATGTGGGACCCCTATGACATGCGGCATGCATTTGGGGGGCCATGACATGCGGCATGCACGTGGGGCCCCCATGACATGCGGCATACATTTGTGACCCCCGTGACATGAGGCATGCACGTGGGGCCCCCCTGACATGCGGCAAGTACGTGGGGGCCCAATGACATGCAGCATGTACGTGGCGCCCCCATGACATGCGGAATGCACGTGAGGCCCCCATGACATGAGGAATGCCTGCGGGGCCCCAATGACATGCGGCATGCATGCATTTGAGTCCATGAAATGCGGCATGCATGTGGGGCCCCCATGACATGTGGCATGCATGTGGGGCCCCATGATATGCGGCATGCAGTTGGGGACCCCAATACATGCGGCATGCACGTTGGGGCCCCATGACATGCGGCATGCATTTGGGCCCCCATGACTTGAGGCATGCATTTGGGGCCCCCATGACATGTGGCATGCATGTAGGGCCCCCATGAAATGCGCCATGCATGTGGGGCCCCTCTGACATGCGGCATGCATTTGTGAGCACCAAGACATGCGGCATGCACGTGGGGCCCCCATGACATGCTGCATGCATTTGAATCCCCCATTACATGCGCCATGCATGTGGGGCCCCCATGACATGCTCCATGCATGTGGGGCCCCTATGACATGAGGCATGGATTTGGGGGGCCCCATGACATGCAGCATGCACGTGGGGCCCCCATGATATGCGGCATACATTTGTGGCCCCCGTGTCATGAGGCATGCACGTGGGGCCCCCATGATATGCGGCAAGCACGTGGGGCCCCAATGACATGCAGCATTCACGTGGGACCGCCATAACATGCGGAATGCACGTGAGGCCCCCATGACATGCGGAATGCCTGCGGGGCCCCGATGACATGCGGCATGCACGCTGGGCCCCCATGACATGCGTCATGCATTTATGGCCCCCATAACATGCGGCAAGCATTTGGGCCACCATGTTATGCGGCATGCATTTGGGGCCCCCATGACTTGAGGCATGCATTTGGGGCCCCGATGACATGCAGCATGCATGTGGGGCCCCCATGACATGCGGCATGCATTTTTGGCCTGCATAACATGCTGCATGCATTTGGGGTACCTGAGACATGCGGCATGCACGTGGGGCCCCTATGACATGCCGCATGCATTTGGGGCCCCCATTATATGCGGCATGCATGTAGGGCCCCCATGAAATGTGCCATGCATGTGGGGCCCCTATGACATGCGGCATGCATTTGTGAGCCCCAAGACATGCGGCATGCACGTGGGGCCCCCATGACATGCTGCATGCATTTGGGGTGCCCGAGACATGCGGCATGCACGTGGGGCCCCTATGACATGCCGCATGCATTTGGGGCCCCCATGACATGCGGCATGCACCTGGGACCCCCATGACATGAGTCATGCATTTGGGGCCGCCATGACATGCGGCATGCATTTGGGGCCCCCATGACATGCGGCATGTATTTGGGTCCCCCATGAAATGCGACTTGCATGTGGGGCCCCCATGACATGCGGCATGCATTTGGGGCCCTCATGACATGTGGCATGCATTTGGGGCCCCCATGACATGCGGCATGCATTTGGGGCCCCCATGACATGCGGAATGCACGTGGGGCCCCTATGACATGCGACATGAATTTGGGAGCCCCATTACATGCGGCATGCACATGGAGCCCCCATGACATGCGTCATGCATTTGGGCCCCCATGACATGAGTCATGCATTTGGGGCCACCATGACATGCGGAATGCCTGCGGGGCCCCCATGACATGCGGCATGCAGGCGGGGCCCCGATGACATGCGGCATGCACGCTGGGCCCCCATGACATGCGTCATGCATTTATGGCCCCCATAACATGCGGCAAGCATTTGGGCCACCATGTTATGCGGCATGCATTTGGGGCCCCCATGACTTGAGGCATGCATTTGGGGCCCCGATGACATGCAGCATGCATGTGGGGCCCCCATGACATGCGGCATGCATTTGGGGCCTGCATAACATGCTACATGCATTTGGGGTACCTGAGACATGCGGCATGCACGTGGGGCCCCTATGACATGCCGCATGCATTTGGGGCCCCCATTATATGCGGCATGCATGTAGGGCCCCCATGAAATGTGCCATGCATGTGGGGCCCCTATGACATGCGGCATGCATTTGTGAGCCCCAAGAAATGCGGCATGCACGTGGGGCCCCCATGACATGCAGCATGAATTTGGGGCCACTATGACATGCAGCATGCATTTGGGGCCCCCATTCCATGCGGCATGCATGTGGGACCCCTATGACATGCGGCATGCATTTGGGGGGCCATGACATGCGGCATGCACGTGGGGCCCCATGACATGCTGCATACATTTGTGACCCCCAAGACATGCGGCATGCACGTGGGGCCCCCATGACATGCAGCATGAATTTGGGGCCACTATGACATGCAGCATGCATTTGGGGCCCCCATGACATGCGGCATGCATGTGGGGCACCCATGACTTGCGGCATGAATTTGAGGGCCCCATTATATGCGGCATGCACGTGGAGCCCCCATGACATGCAGCATGCATTTGGGGCCCCCATGATATGCGGCATGCATGTGGGTCCCCCATGACATGTGGCATGGATTTGGGGCCCCCATGACATACGGCATGCATTTGGGTCCCCCATGAAATGTGCCATGCATGTGGGGCCCCCATGACATACGGCATGCATTTGGGTCCCCCATGAAGTGTGCCATGCATGTGGGGCCCCTATGACATGCGGCATGCATTTGTGGGCCCCAAGACATGCTGCATGCATTTGGGGGCCCCCATGACATGCAGTATGCACGTGGGGCCCCCATGACATGCGGCATGCATTTGGGGCCCCCATGACATGCGGCATGCATTTGGGGACCCCATGACATGCGGCATGCATGTGGGGACCCCATGACATGCGGCATGCATGTGGGGCCCCAATTACATGCGACATGCATTTGGGGCCCCCATGACATGCGGCATGCATGTGGGACCCCAATGACATGCGGCATGCATTTGAATCCCCCATTACATGCGGCATGCATGTGGGGCCCAAATGCTTGCCGCATGTCATGGGGGCCTCCATGACATGCGGCATGCATGTGGGGCCCCATGACATGTGCCATGCATGTGGGGCCCCTATGACATGCGGCATGCATTTGGGGCCCCGATGACATGCGGCATGCATGTGGGGCCCCTATGACATGCGGCATGCATTTGGGGCCCCGATGACATGCGGCATGCATGTGGGGCACCCATGACTTGCGGCATGAATTTGAGGGCCCCATTATATGCGGCATGCACGTGGAGCCCCCATGACATGCGGCATGCATTTGGGGCCCCCATGATATGCGGCATGCATGTGGGGCCCCCATGACATGTGGCATGCATGTGGGGCCCCTATGACATGCGGCATGCATTTGTGGGCCCCAAGACATGCTGCATGCATTTGGGGGCCCCCATGACATGCGGCATGCACGTGGGGCCCCCATGACATGCGGCATGCATGTGGGACCCCTATGACATGCGGCATGCATTTGGGGGGCCATGACATGCGGCATGCACGTGGGGCCCCCATGACATGCGGCATACATTTGTGACCCCCGTGACATGAGGCATGCACGTGGGGCCCCCATGACATGCGGCAAGTACGTGGGGGCCCAATGACATGCAGCATGTACGTGGCGCCCCCATGACATGCGGAATGCACGTGAGGCCCCCATGACATGAGGAATGCCTGCGGGGCCCCAATGACATGCGGCATGCATGCATTTGAGTCCATGAAATGCGGCATGCATGTGGGGCCCCCATGACATGTGGCATGCATGTGGGGCCCCATGATATGCGGCATGCAGTTGGGGACCCCAATACATGCGGCATGCACGTTGGGGCCCCATGACATGCGGCATGCATTTGGGCCCCCATGACTTGAGGCATGCATTTGGGGCCCCCATGACATGTGGCATGCATGTAGGGCCCCCATGAAATGCGCCATGCATGTGGGGCCCCTCTGACATGCGGCATGCATTTGTGAGCACCAAGACATGCGGCATGCACGTGGGGCCCCCATGACATGCTGCATGCATTTGAATCCCCCATTACATGCGCCATGCATGTGGGGCCCCCATGACATGCTCCATGCATGTGGGGCCCCTATGACATGAGGCATGGATTTGGGGGGCCCCATGACATGCAGCATGCACGTGGGGCCCCCATGATATGCGGCATACATTTGTGGCTCCCGTGTCATGAGGCATGCACGTGGGGCCCCCATGATATGCGGCAAGCACGTGGGGCCCCAATGACATGCAGCATTCACGTGGGACCGCCATAACATGCGGAATGCACGTGAGGCCCCCATGACATGCGGAATGCCTGCGGGGCCCCGATGACATGCGGCATGCACGCTGGGCCCCCATGACATGCGTCATGCATTTATGGCCCCCATAACATGCGGCAAGCATTTGGGCCACCATGTTATGCGGCATGCATTTGGGGCCCCCATGACTTGAGGCATGCATTTGGGGCCCCGATGACATGCAGCATGCATGTGGGGCCCCCATGACATGCGGCATGCATTTGGGGCCCCCATGACATGCTGCATGCATTTGGGGTGCCCGAGACATGCGGCATGCACGTGGGGCCCCTATGACATGCCGCATGCATTTGGGGCCCCCATGACATGCGGCATGCACCTGGGACCCCCATGACATGAGTCATGCATTTGGGGCCGCCATGACATGCGGCATGCATTTGGGGCCCCCATGACATGCGGCATGTATTTGGGTCCCCCATGAAATGCGACTTGCATGTGGGGCCCCCATGACATGCGGCATGCATTTGGGGCCCTCATGACATGTGGCATGCATTTGGGGCCCCCATGACATGCGGCATGCATTTGGGGCCCCCATGACATGCGGAATGCACGTGGGGCCCCTATGACATGCGACATGATTTTGGGAGCCCCATTACATGCGGCATGCACATGGAGCCCCCATGACATGCGTCATGCATTTGGGCCCCCATGACATGAGTCATGCATTTGGGGCCACCATGACATGCGGAATGCCTGCGGGGCCCCCATGACATGCGGCATGCAGGCGGGGCCTCCATGACATGTGGCATGCATGTGGGTTCCCATGACATGCGGCATGCATGTGGGGCCCCCATGACATGCGGCATGCATTTGGGCCCCCATGACATGCGGCATGCATTTGGGGCCTGCACAACATGCTGCATGCATTTGGGGTACCTGAGACATGTGGCATGCACATGGGGCCCCCATAACATGCTGCATGCATTTGGGGTGCCCGAGACATGCGGCATGCACGTGGGGCCCCAATGACATGCGGCATGCATGCGGGGCCCTCATGACATGCGGCATTCATGTGGGGCCCCCATGATATGTGGCATGCATGTGGGACCCCCATGATATGTGGCATGCATTTGGGGCCCCCATGACATGCGGAATGCATGTAGGGCCCCCATGAAATGCGCCATGCATGTGGGGCCCCTATGACATGCGGCATGCATTTGTGAGCCCCAAGACATGCGGCATGCACCTGGGGCCCCCATGACAATGTGCATGCGTTTGGGGACCCCATGATATGCGGCATGCATTTGGGGCCCCCATGACTTGAGGCATGCATTTGGGGCCCCATGACATGTGGCATGCATGTAGGGCCCCCATGAAATGCGCCATGCATGTGGGGCCCCTCTGACATGCGGCATGCATTTGTGAGCACCAAGACATGCGGCATGCACGTGGGGCCCCCATGACATGCTGCATGCATTTGAATCCCCCATTACATGCGCCATGCATGTGGGGCCCCCATGACATGCTCCATGCATGTGGGGCCCCTATGACATGAGGCATGGATTTGGGGGGCCCCATGACATGCAGCATGCACGTGGGGCCCCCATGATATGCGGCATACATTTGTGGCCCCCGTGTCATGAGGCATGCACGTGGGGCCCCCATGATATGCGGCAAGCACGTGGGGCCCCAATGACATGCAGCATTCACGTGGGACCGCCATAACATGCGGAATGCACGTGAGGCCCCCATGACATGCGGAATGCCTGCGGGGCCCCGATGACATGCGGCATGCACGCTGGGCCCCCATGACATGCGTCATGCATTTATGGCCCCCATAACATGCGGCAAGCATTTGGGCCACCATGTTATGCGGCATGCATTTGGGGCCCCCATGACTTGAGGCATGCATTTGGGGCCCCGATGACATGCAGCATGCATGTGGGGCCCCCATGACATGCGGCATGCATTTTTGGCCTGCATAACATGCTGCATGCATTTGGGGTACCTGAGACATGCGGCATGCACGTGGGGCCCCTATGACATGCCGCATGCATTTGGGGCCCCCATTATATTCGGCATGCATGTAGGGCCCCCATGAAATGTGCCATGCATGTGGGACCCCAATGACATGCGGCATGCATTTGAATCCCCCATTACATGCGGCATGCATGTGGGGCCCAAATGCTTGCCGCATGTCATGGGGGCCTCCATGACATGCGGCATGCATGTGGGGCCCCATGACATGTGCCATGCATGTGGGGCCCCTATGACATGCGGCATGCACTTGGGGCCCCGATGACATGCGGCATGCATTTGGGGCCCCCATGATATGCGGCATGCATGTGGGTCCCCCATGACATGTGGCATGGATTTGGGGCCCCCATGACATACGGCATGCATTTGGGCCCCCATGAAATGTGCCATGCATATGGGGCCCCCATGACATACGGCATGCATTTGGGTCCCCCATGAAATGTGCCATGCATGTGGGGCCCCTATGACATGCGGCATGCATTTGTGGGCCCCAAGACATGCTGCATGCATTTGGGGGCCCCCATGACATGCAGTATGCACGTGGGGGCCCCATGACATGCGGCATGCATTTGGGGCCCCCATGACATGCGGCATGCATTTGGGGACCCCATGACATGCGGCATGCATGTGGGGGCCCCATGACATGCGGCATGCATGTGGGGCCCCAATTACATGCGACATGCATTTGGGGCCCCCATGACTTGAGGCATGCATTTGGGGCCCCCATGACATGCGGCATGCATGTGGGACCCCAATGACATGCGGCATGCATTTGAATCCCCCATTACATGCGGCATGCATGTGGGGCCCAAATGCTTGCCGCATGTCATGGGGGCCTCCATGACATGCGGCATGCATGTGGGGCCCCATGACATGTGCCATGCATGTGGGGCCCCTATGACATGCGGCATGCATTTGGGGCCCCGATGACATGCGGCATGCATTTGGGGCCCCGATGACATGCGGCATGCATGTGGGGCACCCATGACTTGCGGCATGAATTTGAGGGCCCCATTATATGCGGCATGCACGTGGAGCCCCCATGACATGCGGCATGCATTTGGGGCCCCCATGATATGCGGCATGCATGTGGGTCCCCCATGACATGTGGCATGCATGTGGGGCCCCTATGACATGCGGCATGCATTTGTGGGCCCCAAGACATGCTGCATGCATTTGGGGCCCCCATGACATGCGGCATGCACGTTGGGCCCCCATGACATGCGGCATGCACGTGGGGCCCCTATGACATGCGGCATGCACGTGGGGCCCTCATGACATGCAGCATGCATTTGGGGCCACTATGACATGCAGCATGCATTTGGGGCCCCCATGACATGCGGCATGCATGTGGGACCCCTATGACATGCGGCATGCATTTGGGGGGCCATGACATGCGGCATGCACGTGGGCCCCCCATGACATGCGGCATACATTTGTGACCCCCGTGACATGAGGCATGCACGTGGGGCCCCCATGACATGCGGCAAGCACGTGGGGGCCCAATGACATGCTGCATGTACGTGGCGCCCCCATGACATGCGGAATGCACGTGAGGCCCCCATGACATGAGGAATGCCTGCGGGGCCCCAATGACATGCGGCATGCATGCATTTGGGTCCATGAAATGCGGCATGCATGTGGGGCCCCCATGACATGTGGCATGCATGTGGGGCCCCATGATATGCGGCATGCAGTTGGGGACCCCAATACATGCGGCATGCACGTTGGGGCCCCATGACATGCGGCATGCATTTGGGCCCCATGACATGCAGCATGCACGTGGGGCCCCATGACATGCGGAATGCCTGCGGGGCCCCAATGACATGTGGCATGCATTTTGGCCCCCAATATATGCATCATGCACTTGGGGCCCCCATGATATGTGGCATGCATTTGGGGCCCCCATGACTTGAGCCATGCATTTGGGGCCCCCATGACATGCGGCATGCACGTGGGCCCCTCATGACATGCAGCATGCATTTGGGGCCCCCATGACATGCGGCATGCATGTAGGCCCCCATGAAATGCGCCATGCATGTGTGGCCCCTATGACATGCGGCATGCATTTGTGGGCCCCAATACATGCAGCATGCACGTGGGGCCCCCATGACATGCTGCATGCATTTGGGGCCCCCATGACATGCGGCATGCATTTGGGGGCCCCATGACATGCGGAATGCACGTGGGGCCCCTATGACATGCGACATGAATTTGGGAGCCCCATTACATGCGGCCTGCACATGGAGCCCCCATGACATGCGTCATGCATTTGGGCCCCCATGACATGAGTCATGCATTTGGGGCCACCATGACATGCGGCATGCATGTGGGGCCCCCATGACATGCGGCATGCATTTGGGCCCCCATGACATGCGGCATGCATTTGGGGCCTGCACAACATGCTGCATGCATTTGGGGTACCTGAGACATGTGGCATGCACATGGGGCCCCCATAACATGCTGCATGCATGCGGGGCCCTCATGACATGCGGCATTCATGTGGGGCCCCCATGATATGTGGCATGCATGTGGGGCCCCCATGACATGCGGCATGCATTTGGGGCCTGCATGACATGCTGCATGCATTTGGGGTACCTGAGACATGCGGCATGCACGTGGGGCCCCTATGACATGCAGCATGCATTTGGGGCCCCCATTATATGCGGCATGCATGTAGGGCCCCCATGAAATGTGCCATGCATGTGAGGCCCCTATGACATGCGGCATGCATTTGTGAGCCCCAAGACATGCGGCATGCACGTGGGGCCCCCATGACATGCTGCATGCATTTGGGGTCCCCGAGACATGCGGCATGCACGTGGGGCCCCTATGACATGCCGCATGCATTTGGGGCCCCCATGACATGCGGCATGCACCTGGGACCCCCATGACATGAGTCATGCATTTGGGGCCGCCATGACATGCGGCATGCATTTGGGGCCCCCATGACATGCGGCATGTATTTGGGTCCCCCATGAAATGCGACTTGCATGTGGGGCCCCCATGACATGCGGCATGCATTTGGGGCCTGCACAACATGCTGCATGCATTTGGGGTACCTGAGACATGTGGCATGCACATGGGGCCCCCATAACATGCTGCATGCATTTGGGGTGCCCGAGACATGCGGCATGCACGTGGGGCCCCAATGACTTGCGGCATGCATGCAGGGCCCTCATGACATGCGGCATTCATGTGGGGAACCATGATATGTGGCATGCATGTGGGACCCCCATGATATGTGGCATGCATTTGGGGCCCCCATGACATGCGGAATGCATGTAGGGCCCCCATGAAATGCGCCATGCATGTGGGGCCCCTATGACATGCGGCATGCATTTGTGAGCCCCAAGACATGCGGCATGCACCTGGGGCCCCCATGACAATGTGCATGCGTTTGGGGACCCCATGATATGCGGCATGCATTTGGGGCCCCCATGACTTGAGGCATGCATTTGGGGCCCCCATGACATGTGGCATGCATGTAGGGCCCCCATGAAATGCGCCATGCATGTGGGGCCCCTCTGACATGCGGCATGCATTTGTGAGCACCAAGACATGCGGCATGCACGTGGGGCCCCCATGACATGCTTCATGCATTTATGGCCCCCATAACATGCGGCAAGCATTTGGGCCACCATGTTATGCGGCATGCATTTGGGGCCCCCATGACTTGAGGCATGCATTTGGGGCCCCGATGACATGCAGCATGCATGTGGGGCCCCCATGACATGCGGCATGCATTTGGGGCCTGCATAACATGCTGCATGCATTTGGGGTACCTGAGACATGCGGCATGCACGTGGGGCCCCTATGACATGCCGCATGCATTTGGGGCCCCCATTATATGCGGCATGCATGTAGGGCCCCCATGAAATGTGACATGCATGTGGGGCCCCTATGACATGCGGCATGCATTTGTGAGCCCCAAGACATGCGGCATGCACGTGGGGCCCCCATGATATGCCGCATGCATTTGGGGCCCCCATGACATGCGGCATGCACCTGGGACCCCCATGACATGAGTCATGCATGTGGGGCCCCCATGACATGCGGCATGCATGTGGGGCCCTCATGACATGCGGCATGCATTTGGGGCCCCCATTATATGCGGCATGCATGTGGGGCCCCCATGATATGTGGCATGCATTTGGGGCCCCCATGACTTGAGGCATGCATTTGGGGCCCCCATTACATGTGGCATGCACATGGGGCCCCCATGACATGTGGCATACGCTTGGGGCCCCAATGACATGTGGCATGAGTTTGAATCCCCCATGACATGCGGCATGCACGTGGGCCCCCATGACATGAGTCATGCATTTGGGGCCGCCATGACATGCGGCATGCATTTGGGGCCCCCATGACATGCGGCATGCATTTGTGTCCACAATGAAATGAGGCATGCATGTGGGGCCCCCAGGACATGCGGCATGCATTTGGGGCCCCCATGACATGTGGTATGCACGTGGGGCCTCTATGACATGCCGCATGCATTTGGGGGACCCATGACATGCGGCATGCACCTGGGACCCCCATGACATGAGTCATGCATTTGGGGCCGCCATGACATGCGGCATGCATTTGGGGCCCCCATGACATGCGGCATGTATTTGGATCCCCCATGAAATGCGACTTGCATGTGGGGCCCCCATGACATGCGGCATGCATTTGGGGCCCTCATGACATGTGGCATGCATTTGGGGCCCCCATGACATGCGGCATGCATTTGGGGCCCCCATGACATGCGGAATGCACGTGGGGCCCCCATGACATGCGGCATGCATTTGGGTCTCCCATGAAATGCGGCGTGCATGTGGGGCCCCCATGACATGCGGCATGCATTTGGGTCCCCCATGAAATGCGGCGTGCATGTGGGGCCCCCATGACATGCGGCATGCATTTGGGGCCCTCATGACATGCGTCATGCATTTGGGGCCCCCATGACATGCGGCATGCATGTAGGGCCCCCATGACATGCGGCATGCAGGCGGGGCCCTCATGACATGCGGCATGCATTTGGGGCCTCCATGACATGTGGCATGCATGTGGGTCCCCATGACATGCGGCATGCATGTGGGGCCCCCATGACATGCGGCATGCATTTGGGCCCCCATGACATGCGGCATGCATTTGGGGCCTGCACAACATGCTGCATGCATTTGGGGTACCTGAGACATGTGGCATGCACATGGGGCCCCCATAACATGCTGCATGCATTTGGGGTGCCCGAGACATGCGGCATGCACGTGGGGCCCCAATGACATGCGGCATGCATGCGGGGCCCTCATGACATGCGGCATTCATGTGGGGCCCCCATGATATGTGGCATGCATGTGGGACCCCCATGATATGTGGCATGCATTTGGGGCCCCCATGACATGCGGAATGCATGTAGGGCCCCCATGAAATGCGCCATGCATGTGGGGCCCCTATGACATGCGGCATGCATTTGTGAGCCCCAAGACATGCGACATGCACCTGGGGCCCCCATGACAATGTGCATGCGTTTGGGGACCCCATGATATGCGGCATGCATTTGGGGCCCCCATGACTTGAGGCATGCATTTGGGGCCCCCATGACATGTGGCATGCATGTAGGGCCCCCATGAAATGCGCCATGCATGTGGGGCCCCTCTGACATGCGGCATGCATTTGTGAGCACCAAGACATGCGGCATGCACGTGGGGCCCCCATGACATGCTGCATGCATTTGAATCCCCCATTACATGCGCCATGCATGTGGGGCCCCCATGACATGCTCCATGCATGTGGGGCCCCTATGACATGAGGCATGGATTTGGGGGGCCCCATGACATGCAGCATGCACGTGGGGCCCCCATGATATGCGGCATACATTTGTGGCCCCCGTGTCATGAGGCATGCACGTGGGGCCCCCATGATATGCGGCAAGCACGTGGGGCCCCAATGACATGCAGCATTCACGTGGGACCGCCATAACATGCGGAATGCACGTGAGGCCCCCATGACATGCGGAATGCCTGCGGGGCCCCGATGACATGCGGCATGCACGCTGGGCCCCCATGACATGCGTCATGCATTTATGGCCCCCATAACATGCGGCAAGCATTTGGGCCACCATGTTATGCGGCATGCATTTGGGGCCCCCATGACTTGAGGCATGCATTTGGGGCCCCAATGACATGCAGCATGCATGTGGGGCCCCCATGACATGCGGCATGCATTTGGGGCCTGCATAACATGCTACATGCATTTGGGGTACATGAGACATGCGGCATGCACGTGGGGCCCCTATGACATGCCGCATGCATTTGGGGCCCCCATTATATGCGGCATGCATGTAGGGCCCCCATGAAATGTGCCATGCATGTGGGGCCCCTATGACATGCGGCATGCATTTGTGAGCCCCAAGACATGCGACATGCACGTGGGGCCCCCATGACATGCTGCATGCATTTGGGGTGCCCGAGACATGCGGCATGCACGTGGGACCCCTATGACATGCCGCATGCATTTGGGGCCCCCATGACATGCGGCATGCACCTGGGACCCCCATGACATGAGTCATGCATGTGGGGCCCCCATGACATGCGGCATGCATGTGGGGCCCTCATGACATGCGGCATGCATTTGGGGCCCCCATTATATGCGGCATGCATGTGGGGCCCCCATGATATGTGGCATGCATTTGGGGCCCCCATGACTTGAGGCATGCATTTGGGGCCCCTATGACATGCCACATGCATTTGGGGCCCCCATTACATGTGGCATGCACATGGGGCCCCCATGACATGTGGCATACGCTTGGGGCCCCAATGACATGTGGCATGAGTTTGAATCCCCCATGACATGCGGCATGCACGTGGGCCCCCATGACATGAGTCATGCATTTGGGGCCGCCATGACATGCGGCATGCATTTGGGGCCCCCATGACATGCGGCATGCATTTGTGTCCACAATGAAATGAGGCATGCATGTGGGGCCCCCAGGACATGCGGCATGCATTTGGGGCATCCATGACATGTGGTATGCACGTGGGGCCTCTATGACATGCCGCATGCATTTGGGGCACCCATGACATGCGGCGTGCATTTGGGACCCCCATGACATGCGTCATGCATTTGGATCCCCCATTACATGCTGCATGCAAGTGGGGCCCCATGACAAGCGGCATGCATGTGGGCCCCCCATGACATGCGGAATGCATGTGGGGCCCCTATGACATGCGGCATGCATGTGGGACCCCCATGACATGCGGCATGCACGTGGGACCCCCATGACATGCGGCATGCACGTGGGGCCCCCATGACATGCGGCATGCATGTGGGGCCCCCATGACATGCTCCATGCATGTGGGGCCCCTATGACATGCGGCATACATTTGGGGGGGCCCATGACATGCGGCATGCACGTGGGGCCCCCATGACATGCGGCATACATTCGTGGCCCCCGTGACATGAGGCATGCACGTGGGGCCCCCATGACATGCGGCAATCACGTGGGGCCCCAATGACATGCAGCATGCACGTGGGACCCCAATGACATGCGGAATGCACGTGAGTCCCCCATGACATGCGGAATGCCTGCGGGGCCCCAATGACATGCGGCATGCATGCGGGGCCCTCATGACATGCGGCATGCATGTGGGGCCCCCATTATATGTGGCATGCATTTGGGGCCCCCATGACTTGAAGCATGCATTTGGGGCCCCCATGACATGCGGCATGCATGTAGGGCCCCCATGAAATGCGCCATGCATGTGGGGCCCCTATGACATGCGGCATGCATTTGTGGGCCCCAAGACATGCGGCATGCATATGGGGCCCCCATGACATGCTGCATGCGTTTGGGGCCCCTAAGATATGCGGCATGCATTTGGGGCCCCTATGACTTGAGCCATGCATTTGGGGCCCCCATGACATGCGGCATGTACGTGGGCCCCTCATGACATGCAGGATGCATTTGGGGCCCCCATGACATGCGGCATGCATGTAGGCCCCCATGAAATGCGCCATGCATGTGGGGCCCCTATGTCATGCGGCATGCATTTGTGGACCCCAAGACATGCGGCATGCACGTGGGGCCTCCATGGCATGCGACATGAATTTGGGAGCCCCAATACATGCGGCATGCATTTGGGGCCTGCATAACATGCTGCATGCATTTGGGGTACCTGAGACATGCGGCATGCACATGAGGCCCCCATATCATGCTGCATGCATTTGGGGCCCCATTACATTTGGCATGCAAATGGGGCCCCCATGACATGCGACATATGCTTGGGGCCCCAATGACATGCGGCATGAGTTTGGATCCCCCATAACATGCGGCATGCACGTGGGGCCCCCATGACATGCGGAATGCCTGCGGGGCCCCGATGACATGCGGCATGCACGCTGGGCCCCCATGACATGCATCATGCATTTATGGCCCCCATAACATGCGGCAAGCATTTGGGCCACCATGTTATGCGGCATGCATTTGGGGCCCCCATGACTTGAGGCATGCATTTGGGGCCCCGATGACATGCAGCATGCATGTGGGGCCCCCATGACATGTGGCATGCATTTGGGGCCTGCATAACATGCTGCATGCATTTGGGGTACCTGAGACATGCGGCATGCACGTGGGGCCCCTATGACATGCCGCATGCATTTGGGGCCCCCATTATATGCGGCATGCATGTAGGGCCCCCATGAAATGTGCCATGCATGTGGGGCCCCTATGACATGCGGCATGCATTTGTGAGACCCAAGACATGTGGCATGCACGTGGGGCCCCCATGACATGCTGCATGCATTTGGGGTGCCCGAGACATGCGGCATGCACGTGGGGCCCCTATGACATGCCGCATGCATTTGGGGGCCCCATGACATGCGGCATGCACCTGGGACCCCCATGACATGAGTCATGCATTTGGGGCCGCCATGACATGCGGCATGCATTTGGGGCCCCATGACATGCGGCATGTATTTGGATCCCCCATGAAATGCGACTTGCATGTGGGGCCCCCATGCCATGCGGCATGCATTTGGGGCCCTCATGACATGTGGCATGCATTTGGGGCCCCCATGACATGCGGCATGCATTTGGGGCCCCCATGACATGCGGAATGCACGTGGGGCCCCCATGACATGCGGCATGCATTTGGGTCCCCCATGAAATGCGGCGTGCATGTGGGGCCCCCATGACATGCGGCATGCATTTGGGTCCCCCATGAAATGCGGCGTACATGTGGGGCCCCCATGACATGCGGCATGCATTTGGGGCCCTCATGACATGCGTCATGCATTTGGGGCCCCCATGACATGCGGCATGCATGTAGGGCCCCCATGACATGCGGCATGCAGGCGGGGCCCTCATGACATGCGGCATGCATTTGGGGCCTCCATGACATGTGGCATGCATGTGGGTCCCCATGACATGCGGCATGCATGTGGGGCCCCCATGACATGCGGCATGCATTTGGGCCCCCATGACATGCGGCATGCATTTGGGGCCTGCACAACATGCTGCATGCATTTGGGGTACCTGAGACATGTGGCATGCACATGGGGCCCCCATAACATGCTGCATGCATTTGGGGTGCCCGAGACATGCGGCATGCACGTGGGGCCCCAATGACATGCGGCATGCATGCGGGGCCCTCATGACATGCGGCATTCATGTGGGGCCCCCATGATATGTGGCATGCATGTGGGACCCCCATGATATGTGGCATGCATTTGGGGCCCCCATGACATGCGGAATGCATGTAGGGCCCCCATGAAATGCGCCATGCATGTGGGGCCCCTATGACATGCGGCATGCATTTGTGAGCCCCAAGACATGCGGCATGCACCTGGGGCCCCCATGACAATGTGCATGCGTTTGGGGACCCCATGATATGCGGCATGCATTTGGGGCCCTCATGACATGCGGCATTCATGTGGGGCCCCCATGATATGTGGCATGCATGTGGGACCCCCATGATATGTGGCATGCATTTGGGGCCCCCATGACATGTGGCATGCATGTAGGGCCCCCATGAAATGCGCCATGCATGTGGGGCCCCTCTGACATGCGGCATGCATTTGTGAGCACCAAGACATGCGGCATGCACGTGGGGCCCCCATGACATGCTGCATGCATTTGAATCCCCCATTACATGCGCCATGCATGTGGGGCCCCCATGACGTGCTCCATGCATGTGGGGCCCCTATGACATGAGGCATGGATTTGGGGGGCCCCATGACATGCAGCATGCACGTGGGGCCCCCATGATATGCGGCATACATTTGTGGCCCCCGTGTCATGAGGCATGCACGTGGGGCCCCCATGATATGCGGCAAGCACGTGGGGCCCCAATGACATGCAGCATTCACGTGGGACCGCCATAACATGCGGAATGCACGTGAGGCCCCCATGACATGCGGAATGCCTGCGGGGCCCCGATGACATGCGGCATGCACGCTGGGCCCCCATGACATGCGTCATGCATTTATGGCCCCCATAACATGCGGCAAGCATTTGGGCCACCATGTTATGCGGCATGCATTTGGGGCCCCCATGACTTGAGGCATGCATTTGGGGCCCCGATGACATGCAGCATGCATGTGGGGCCCCCATGACATGCGGCATGCATTTGGGGCCTGCATAACATGCTACATGCATTTGGGGTACCTGAGACATGCGGCATGCACGTGGGGCCCCTATGACATGCCGCATGCATTTGGGGCCCCCATTATATGCGGCATGCATGTAGGGCCCCCATGAAATGTGCCATGCATGTGGGGCCCCTATGACATGCGGCATGCATTTGTGAGCCCCAAGACATGCGGCATGCACGTGGGGCCCCCATGACATGCTGCATGCATTTGGGGTGCCTGAGACATGCGGCATGCACGTGGGGCCCCTATGACATGCCGCATGCATTTGGGGCCCCCATGACATGCGGCATGCACCTGGGACCCCCATGACATGAGTCATGCATGTGGGGCCCCCATGACATGCGGCATGCATGTGGGGCCCTCATGACATGCGGCATGCATTTGGGGCCCCCATTATATGCGGCATGCATGTGGGGCCCCCATGATATGTGGCATGCATTTGGGGCCCCCATGACTTGAGGCATGCATTTGGGGCCCCTATGACATGCCACATGCATTTGGGGCCCCCATTACATGTGGCATGCACATGGGGCCCCCATGACATGTGGCATACGCTTGGGGCCCCAATGACATGTGGCATGAGTTTGAATCCCCCATGACATGCGGCATGCACGTGGGCCCCCATGACATGAGTCATGCATTTGGGGCCGCCATGACATGCGGCATGCATTTGGGGCCCCCATGACATGCGGCATGCATTTGTGTCCACAATGAAATGAGGCATGCATGTGGGGCCCCCAGGACATGCGGCATGCATTTGGGGCATCCATGACATGTGGTATGCACGTGGGGCCTCTATGACATGCCGCATGCATTTGGGGCCCCCATGACATGCGGCATGCATTTGGGACCCCCATGACATGCGTCATGCATTTGGATCCCCCATTACATGCTGCATGCAAGTGGGGCCCCATGACAAGCGGCATGCATGTGGGCCCCCCATGACATGCGGAATGCATGTGGGGCCCCTATGACATGCGGCATGCATGTGGGACCCCCATGACATGCGGCATGCACGTGGGACCCCCATGACATGCGGCATGCACGTGGGGCCCCCATGACATGCGGCATGCATGTGGGGCCCCCATGACATGCTCCATGCATGTGGGGCCCCTATGACATGCGGCATACATTTGGGGGGGCCCATGACATGCGGCATGCACGTGGGGCCCCCATGACATGCGGCATACATTCGTGGCCCCCGTGACATGAGGCATGCACGTGGGGCCCCCATGACATGCGGCAATCACGTGGGGCCCCAATGACATGCAGCATGCACGTGGGACCCCAATGACATGCGGAATGCACGTGAGTCCCCCATGACATGCGGAATGCCTGCGGGGCCCCAATGACATGCGGCATGCATGCGGGGCCCTCATGACATGCGGCATGCATGTGGGGCCCCCATTATATGTGGCATGCATTTGGGGCCCCCATGACTTGAAGCTTGCATTTGGGGCCCCCATGACATGCGGCATGCATGTAGGGCCCCCATGAAATGCGCCATGCATGTGGGGCCCCTATGACATGCGGCATGCATTTGTGGGCCCCAAGACATGCGGCATGCATATGGGGCCCCCATGACATGCTGCATGCGTTTGGGGCCCCTAAGATATGCGGCATGCATTTGGGGCCCCTATGACTTGAGCCATGCATTTGGGGCCCCCATGACATGCGGCATGTACGTGGGCCCCTCATGACATGCAGGATGCATTTGGGGCCCCCATGACATGCGGCATGCATGTAGGCCCCCATGAAATGCGCCATGCATGTGGGGCCCCTATGTCATGCGGCATGCATTTGTGGACCCCAAGACATGCGGCATGCACGTGGGGCCTCCATGGCATGCTGCATTCATTTGGGGCCCCCATGATATGCGGCATGCATTTGGGGCCCCATGACTTGAGGCATGCATTTGGGGCCCCCATGACATGCGGCATGCATTTGAATCCCCCATTACATGCGGCATGCACGTTGGGCCCCCATGACATGCGGCATGCATTTGGGGCCCCCATGACATGTGGAATGCACGTGGGGCCCCTATGCCATGCGACATGAATTTGGGAGCCCCAATACATGCGGCATGCATTTGGGGCCTGCATAACATGCTGCATGCATTTGGGGTACCTGAGACATGCGGCATGCACATGAGGCCCCCATAACATGCTGCATGCATTTGGGGCCCCATTACATGTGGCATGCAAATGGGGCCCCCATGACATGCGACATATGCTTGGGGCCCCAATGACATGCGGCATGAGTTTGGATCCCCCATAACATGCGGCATGCACGTGGGGCCCCCATGACATGCGGAATGCCTGCGGGGCCCCGATGACATGCGGCATGCACGCTGGGCCCCCATGACATGCGTCATGCATTTATGGCCCCCATAACATGCGGCAAGCATTTGGGCCACCATGTTATGCGGCATGCATTTGGGGCCCCCATGACTTGAGGCATGCATTTGGGGCCCCGATGACATGCAGCATGCATGTGGGGCCCCCATGACATGTGGCATGCATTTGGGGCCTGCATAACATGCTGCATGCATTTGGGGTACCTGAGACATGCGGCATGCACATGGGGCCCCTATGACATGCCGCATGCATTTGGGGCCCCCATTATATGCGGCATGCATGTAGGGCCCCCATGAAATGTGCCATGCATGTGGGGCCCCTATGACATGCGGCATGCATTTGTGAGCCCCAAGACATGCGGCATGCATGTGGGGCCCCCATGACATGCTGCATGCATTTGGGGTGCCCGAGACATGCGGCATGCACGTGGGGCCCCTATGACATGCCGCATGCATTTGGGGGCCCCATGACATGCGGCATGCACCTGGGACCCCCATGACATGAGTCATGCATTTGGGGCCGCCATGACATGCGGCATGCATTTGGGGCCCCCATGACATGCGGCATGTATTTGGATCCCCCATGAAATGCGACTTGCATGTGGGGCCCCCATGCCATGCGGCATGCATTTGGGGCCCTCATGACATGTGGCATGCATTTGGGGCCCCCATGACATGCGGCATGCATTTGGGGCCCCCATGACATGCGGAATGCACGTGGGGCCCCCATGAAATGCGCCATGCATGTGGGGCCCCTCTGACATGCGGCATGCATTTGTGAGCACCAAGACATGCGGCATGCACGTGGGGCCCCCATGACATGCTGCATGCATTTGAATCCCCCATTACATGCGCCATGCATGTGGGGCCCCCATGACATGCTCCATGCATGTGGGGCCCCTATGACATGAGGCATGGATTTGGGGGGCCCCATGACATGCAGCATGCACGTGGGGCCCCCATGATATGCGGCATACATTTGTGGCCCCCGTGTCATGAGGCATGCACGTGGGGCCCCATGATATGCGGCAAGCACGTGGGGCCCCAATGACATGCAGCATTCACGTGGGACCGCCATAACATGCGGAATGCACGTCAGGCCCCCATGACATGCGGAATGCCTGCGGGGCCCCGATGACATGCGGCATGCACGCTGGGCCCCCATGACATGCGTCATGCATTTATGGCCCCCATAACATGCGGCAAGCATTTGGGCCACCATGTTATGCGGCATGCATTTGGGGCCCCCATGACTTGAGGCATGCATTTGGGGCCCCGATGACATGCAGCATGCATGTGGGGCCCCCATGACATGCGGCATGCATTTGGGGCCTGCATAACATGCTACATGCATTTGGGGTACCTGAGACATGCGGCATGCACGTGGGGCCCCTATGACATGCCGCATGCATTTGGGGCCCCCATTATATGCGGCATGCATGTAGGGCCCCCATGAAATGTGCCATGCATGTGGGGCCCCTATGACATGCGGCATGCATTTGTGAGCCCCAAGACATGCGGCATGCACGTGGGGCCCCCATGACATGCAGCATGAATTTGGGGCCACTATGACATGCAGCATGCATTTGGGGCCCCCATGACATGCGGCATGCATGTGGGACCCCTATGACATGCGGCATGCATTTGGGGGGCCATGACATGCGGCATGCACGTGGGGCCCCCATGACATGCGGCATACATTTGTGACCCCCGTGACATGAGGCATGCACGTGGGGCCCCCATGACATGCGGCAAGCACGTGGGGGCCCAATGACATGCAGCATGTACGTGGCGCCCCCATGACATGCGGAATGCACGTGAGGCCCCCATGACATGAGGAATGCCTGCGGGGCCCCAATGACATGCGGCATGCATGCATTTGGGTCCATGAAATGCGGCATGCATGTGGGGCCCCCATGACATGAGGAATGCCTGCGGGGCCCCAATGACATGCGGCATGCATGCATTTGGGTCCATGAAATGCGCCATGCATGTGGGGCCCAAATGCTTGCCGCATGTCATGGGGGCCTCCATGACATGCGGCATGCATGTGGGGCCCCATGACATGTGCCATGCATGTGGGGCCCCGATGACATGCGGCATGCATTTGGGGCCCCGATGACATGCGGCATGCATGTGGGGCACCCATGACTTGCGGCATGAATTTGAGGGCCCCATTATATGCGGCATGCACGTGGAGCCCCCATGACATGCAGCATGCATTTGGGGCCCCCATGATATGCGGCATGCATGTGGGTCCCCCATGACATGTGGCATGGATTTGGGGCCCCCATGACATACGGCATGCATTTGGGTCCCCCATGAAATGTGCCATGCATGTGGGGCCCCCATGACATACGGCATGCATTTGGGTCCCCCATGAAGTGTGCCATGCATGTGGGGCCCCTATGACATGCGGCATGCATTTGTGGGCCCCAAGACATGCTGCATGCATTTGGGGGCCCCCATGACATGCAGTATGCACGTGGGGCCCCCATGACATGCGGCATGCATTTGGGGCCCCCATGACATGCGGCATGCATTTGGGGACCCCATGACATGCGGCATGCATGTGGGGGCCCCATGACATGCGGCATGCATGTGGGGCCCCAATTACATGCGACATACATTTGGGGCCCCCATGACTTGAGGCATGCATTTGGGGCCCCCATGACATGCGGCATGCATGTGGGACCCCAATGACATGCGGCATGCATTTGAATCCCCCATTACATGCGGCATGCATGTGGGGCCCAAATGCTTGCCGCATGTCATGGGGGCCTCCATGACATGCGGCATGCATGTGGGGCCCCATGACATGTGCCATGCATGTGGGCCCCCCATGACATGCGCCATGCATGTGGGCCCCTATGACATGCGGCATGCATGTGGGACCCCCATTGACATGCGGCATGCATGTGGGGCCCCAATGACATGCGGCATGCATGTGGGGCCCCCATGATATGCTCCATGCATGTGGGGCCCCTTTGACATGTGGCATGCATGTGGGGCCCCTATGACATGCGGCATGCATTTGGGGGGCCCCAATGACATGCAGCATGTACGTGGGGCCCCCATGACATGCGGCATATGCTTGGGGCCCCAGTGACATGCGGTATGAGTTTGGATCCCCCATGACATGCGGCATGCACGTGGGGCCCCCATGACATGAGTCATGCATTTGGGGCCCCCATGACATGCGGTATGCATTTGCGGGCCCCCAGGACATGAGTCATGCATTTGGGGCCGCCATGACATGCGGCATGCATTTGGGGCCCCCATGACATGTGGCATGCATTTGGGTCCCCCATGAAATGCGGCATGCATGTGGGACCCCTATGACATGCGGCATGCATTTGGGGGGCCATGACATGCGGCATGCACGTGGGGCCCCCATGACATGCGGCATACATTTGTGACCCCCGTGACATGAGGCATGCACGTGGGGCCCCCATGACATGCGGCAAGCACGTGGAGGCACAATGACATGCAGCATGTACGTGGCGCCCCCATGACATGCGGAATGCACGTGAGGCCCCCATGACATGAGGAATGCCTGCGGGGCCCCAATGACATGCGGCATGCATGCATTTGGGTCCATGAAATGCGGCATGCATGTGGGGCCCCCATGACATGTGGCATGCATGTGGGGCCCCATGATATGCGGCATGCAGTTGGGGACCCCAATACATGCGGCATGCACGTTGGGGCCCCATGACATGTGGCATGCATTTGGGCCCCATGACATGCAGCATGCACGTGGGGCCCCATGACATGCGGAATGCCTGCGGGGCCCCAATGACATGCGGCATGCATTTGGGGCCCCGATGACATGCGGCATGCATGTGGGGCACCCATGACTTGTGGCATGAATTTGAGGGCCCCATTATATGCGGCATGCACGTGGAGCCCCCATGACATGCGGCATGCATTTGGGGCCCCCATGATATGCGGCATGCATGTGGGGCCCCCATGACATGTGGCATGCATGTGGGGCCCCTATGACATGCGGCATGCATTTGTGGGCCCCAAGACATGCTGCATGCATTTGGGGGCCCCCATGACATGCGGCATGCACGTGGGGCCCCCATGACATTCGGCATGCACGTGGGGCCCCTATGACATGCGGCATGCACGTGGGCCCTCATGACATGCAGCATGCATTTGGGGCCACTATGACATGCAGCATGCATTTGGGGCCCCCATGACATGCGGCATGCATGTGGGACCCCTATGACATGCGGCATGCATTTGGGGGGCCATGACATGCGGCATGCACGTGGGGCCCCCATGACATGCGGCATACATTTGTGACCCCCGTGACATGAGGCATGGACGTGGGGCCCCCATGACATGCGGCAAGCACGTGGGGGCCCAATGACATGCAGCATGTACGTGGCGCCCCCATGACATGCGGAATGCACGTGAGGCCCCCATGACATGAGGAATGCCTGCGGGGCCCCAATGACATGCGGCATGCATGCATTTGGGTCCATGAAATGCGGCATGCATGTGGGGCCCCCATGACATGTGGCATGCATGTGGGGCCCCATGATATGCGGCATGCAGTTGGGGACCCCAATACATGCGGCATGCACGTTGGGGCCCCATGACATGCGGCATGCATTTGGGCCCCATGACATGCAGCATGCACGTGGGGCCCCATGACATGCGGAATGCCTGCGGGGCCCCAATGACATGCGGCATGCACGTTGGGGCCCCATGACATGCGGCATGCATTTGGGCCCCATGACATGCAGCATGCACGTGGGGCCCCATGACATGCGGAATGCCTGCGGGGCCCCAATGACATGCGGCATGCATTTGGGGCCCCGATGACATGCGGCATGCACGTGGGGCCCCTATGACATGCCGCATGCATTTGGGGCCCCCATGACATGCGGCATGCACCTGGGACCCCCATGACATGAGTCATGCATTTGGGGCCGCCATGACATGCGGCATGCATTTGGGGCCCCCATGACATGCGGCATGTATTTGGGTCCCCCATGAAATGCGACTTGCATGTGGGGCCCCCATGACATGCGGCATGCATTTGGGGCCTGCACAACATGCTGCATGCATTTGGGGTACCTGAGACATGTGGCATGCACATGGGGCCCCCATAACATGCTGCATGCATTTGGGGTGCCCGAGACATGCGGCATGCACGTGGGGCCCCAATGACATGCGGCATGCATGCAGGGCCCTCATGACATGCGGCATTCATGTGGGGCCCCCATGATATGTGGCATGCATGTGGGACCCCCATGATATGTGGCATGCATTTGGGGCCCCCATGACATGCGGAATGCATGTAGGGCCCCCATGAAATGCGCCATGCATGTGGGGCCCCTATGACATGCGGCATGCATTTGTGAGCCCCAAGACATGCGGCATGCACCTGGGGCCCCCATGACAATGTGCATGCGTTTGGGGACCCCATGATATGCGGCATGCATTTGGGGCCCCCATGACTTGAGGCATGCATTTGGGGCCCCCATGACATGTGGCATGCATGTAGGGCCCCCATGAAATGCGCCATGCATGTGGGGCCCCTCTGACATGCGGCATGCATTTGTGAGCACCAAGACATGCGGCATGCACGTGGGGCCCCCATGACATGCTTCATGCATTTATGGCCCCCATAACATGCGGCAAGCATTTGGGCCACCATGTTATGCGGCATGCATTTGGGGCCCCCATGACTTGAGGCATGCATTTGGGGCCCCGATGACATGCAGCATGCATGTGGGGCCCCCATGACATGCGGCATGCATTTGGGGCCTGCATAACATGCTGCATGCATTTGGGGTACCTGAGACATGCGGCATGCACGTGGGGCCCCTATGACATGCCGCATGCATTTGGGGCCCCCATTATATGCGGCATGCATGTAGGGCCCCCATGAAATGTGAAATGCATGTGGGGCCCCTATGACATGCGGCATGCATTTGTGAGCCCCAAGACATGCGGCATGCACGTAGGGCCCCCATGATATGCCGCATGCATTTGGGGCCCCCATGACATGCGGCATGCACCTGGGACCCCCATGACATGAGTCATGCATGTGGGGCCCCCATGACATGCGGCATGCATGTGGGGCCCTCATGACATGCGGCATGCATTTGGGGCCCCCATTATATGTGGCATGCATGTGGGGCCCCCATGATATGTGGCATGCATGTGGGGCCCCCATGACATGCGGCATGCATGTGGGGCCCTCATGACATGCGGCATGCATTTGGGGCCCCCATTATATGTGGCATGCATGTGGGGCCCCCATGACATGCGGCATGCATTTGGGGCCCCCATGACATGCGGCATGCATGTGGGACCCCTATGACATGCGGCATGCATTTGGGGGGCCATGACATGCGGCATGCACGTGGGGCCCCCATGACATGCGGCATACATTTGTGACCCCCGTGACATGAGGCATGCACGTGGGGCCCCCATGACATGCGGCAAGCACGTGGGGGCCCAATGACATGCAGCATGTACGTGGCGCCCCCATGACATGCGGAATGCACGTGAGGCCCCCATGACATGAGGAATGCCTGCGGGGCCCCAATGACATGCGGCATGCATGCATTTGGGTCCATGAAATGCGGCATGCATGTGGGGCCCCCATGACATGAGGAATGCCTGCGGGGCCCCAATGACATGCGGCATGCATGCATTTGGGTCCATGAAATGCGCCATGCATGTGGGGCCCAAATGCTTGCCGCATGTCATGGGGGCCTCCATGACATGCGGCATGCATGTGGGGCCCCATGACATGTGCCATGCATGTGGGGCCCCGATGACATGCGGCATGCATTTGGGGCCCCGATGACATGCGGCATGCATGTGGGGCACCCATGACTTGCGGCATGAATTTGAGGGCCCCATTATATGCGGCATGCACGTGGAGCCCCCATGACATGCAGCATGCATTTGGGGCCCCCATGATATGCGGCATGCATGTGGGTCCCCCATGACATGTGGCATGGATTTGGGGCCCCCATGACATACGGCATGCATTTGGGTCCCCCATGAAATGTGCCATGCATGTGGGGCCCCCATGACATACGGCATGCATTTGGGTCCCCCATGAAGTGTGCCATGCATGTGGGGCCCCTATGACATGCGGCATGCATTTGTGGGCCCCAAGACATGCTGCATGCATTTGGGGGCCCCCATGACATGCAGTATGCACGTGGGGCCCCCATGACATGCGGCATGCATTTGGGGCCCCCATGACATGCGGCATGCATTTGGGGACCCCATGACATGCGGCATGCATGTGGGGGCCCCATGACATGCGGCATGCATGTGGGGCCCCAATTACATGCGACATGCATTTGGGGCCCCCATGACTTGAGGCATGCATTTGGGGCCCCCATGACATGCGGCATGCATGTGGGACCCCAATGACATGCGGCATGCATTTGAATCCCCCATTACATGCGGCATGCATGTGGGGCCCAAATGCTTGCCGCATGTCATGGGGGCCTCCATGACATGCGGCATGCATGTGGGGCCCCATGACATGTGCCATGCATGTGGGGCCCCTATGACATGCGGCATGCATTTGGGGCCCCGATGACATGCGGCATGCATGTGGGGCACCCATGACTTGCGGCATGAATTTGAGGGCCCCATTATATGCGGCATGCACGTGGAGCCCCCATGACATGCGGCATGCATTTGGGGCCCCCATGATATGCGGCATGCATGTGGGGCCCCCATGACATGTGGCATGCATGTGGGGCCCCTATGACATGCGGCATGCATTTGTGGGCCCCAAGACATGCTGCATGCATTTGGGGGCCCCCATGACATGCGGCATGCACATGGGGCCCCCATGACATGCGGCATGCACGTGGGGCCCCTATGACATGTGGCATGCACGTGGGGCCCTCATGACATGCAGCATGCATTTGGGGCCACTATGACATGCAGCATGCATTTGGGGCCCCCATGACATGCGGCATGCATGTGGGACCCCTATGACATGCGGCATGCATTTGGGGGGCCATGACATGCGGCATGCACGTGGGGCCCCCATGACATGCGGCATACATTTGTGACCCCCGTGACATGAGGCATGCACGTGGGGCCCCCATGACATGCGGCAAGCACGTGGAGGCACAATGACATGCAGCATGTACGTGGCGCCCCCATGACATGCGGAATGCACGTGAGGCCCCCATGACATGAGGAATGCCTGCGGGGCCCCAATGACATGCGGCATGCATGCATTTGGGTCCATGAAATGCGGCATGCATGTGGGGCCCCCATGACATGTGGCATGCATGTGGGGCCCCATGATATGCGGCATGCAGTTGGGGACCCCAATACATGCGGCATGCACGTTGGGGCCCCATGACATGTGGCATGCATTTGGGCCCCATGACATGCAGCATGCACGTGGGGCCCCATGACATGCGGAATGCCTGCGGGGCCCCAATGACATGCGGCATGCATTTGGGGCCCCGATGACATGCGGCATGCATGTGGGGCACCCATGACTTGTGGCATGAATTTGAGGGCCCCATTATATGCGGCATGCACGTGGAGCCCCCATGACATGCGGCATGCATTTGGGGCCCCCATGATATGCGGCATGCATGTGGGGCCCCCATGACATGTGGCATGCATGTGGGGCCCCTATGACATGCGGCATGCATTTGTGGGCCCCAAGACATGCTGCATGCATTTGGGGGCCCCCATGACATGCGGCATGCACGTGGGGCCCCCATGACATTCGGCATGCACGTGGGGCCCCTATGACATGCGGCATGCACGTGGGCCCTCATGACATGCAGCATGCATTTGGGGCCACTATGACATGCAGCATGCATTTGGGGCCCCCATGACATGCGGCATGCATGTGGGACCCCTATGACATGCGGCATGCATTTGGGGGGCCATGACATGCGGCATGCACGTGGGGCCCCCATGACATGCGGCATACATTTGTGACCCCCGTGACATGAGGCATGGACGTGGGGCCCCCATGACATGCGGCAAGCACGTGGGGGCCCAATGACATGCAGCATGTACGTGGCGCCCCCATGACATGCGGAATGCACGTGAGGCCCCCATGACATGAGGAATGCCTGCGGGGCCCCAATGACATGCGGCATGCATGCATTTGGGTCCATGAAATGCGGCATGCATGTGGGGCCCCCATGACATGTGGCATGCATGTGGGGCCCCATGATATGCGGCATGCAGTTGGGGACCCCAATACATGCGGCATGCACGTTGGGGCCCCATGACATGCGGCATGCATTTGGGCCCCATGACATGCAGCATGCACGTGGGGCCCCATGACATGCGGAATGCCTGCGGGGCCCCAATGACATGCGGCATGCACGTTGGGGCCCCATGACATGCGGCATGCATTTGGGCCCCATGACATGCAGCATGCACGTGGGGCCCCATGACATGCGGAATGCCTGCGGGGCCCCAATGACATGCGGCATGCATTTGGGGCCCCGATGACATGCGGCATGCACGTGGGGCCCCTATGACATGCCGCATGCATTTGGGGCCCCCATGACATGCGGCATGCACCTGGGACCCCCATGACATGAGTCATGCATTTGGGGCCGCCATGACATGCGGCATGCATTTGGGGCCCCCATGACATGCGGCATGTATTTGGGTCCCCCATGAAATGCGACTTGCATGTGGGGCCCCCATGACATGCGGCATGCATGTGGGGCCCTCATGACATGCGGCATGCATTTGGGGCCCCCATTATATGTGGCATGCATGTGGGGCCCCCATGATATGTGGCATGCATGTGGGGCCCCCATGACATGCGGCATGCATGTGGGGCCCTCATGACATGCGGCATGCATTTGGGGCCCCCATTATATGTGGCATGCATGTGGGGCCCCCATGACATGCGGCATGCATTTGGGGCCCCCATGACATGCGGCATGTATTTGGATCCCCCATGAAATGCGACTTGCATGTGGGGCCCCCATGACATGCGGCATGCATTTGGGGCCCTCATGACATGTGGCATGCATTTGGGGCCCCCATGACATGCGGCATGCATTTGGGGCCCCCATGACATGCGGAATGCACGTGGGGCCCCCATGACATGCGGCATGCATTTGGGTCTCCCATGAAATGCGGCGTGCATGTGGGGCCCCCATGACATGCGGCATGCATTTGGGTCCCCCATGAAATGCGGCGTGCATGTGGGGCCCCCATGACATGCGGCATGCATTTGGGGCCCTCATGACATGCGTCATGCATTTGGGGCCTCCATGACATGCGGCATGCATGTAGGGCCCCCATGACATGCGGCATGCAGGCGGGGCCCTCATGACATGCGGCATGCATTTGGGGCCTCCATGACATGTGGCATGCATGTGGGTCCCCATGACATGCGGCATGCATGTGGGGCCCCCATGACATGCGGCATGCATTTGGGCCCCCATGACATGCGGCATGCATTTGGGGCCTGCACAACATGCTGCATGCATTTGGGGTACCTGAGACATGTGGCATGCACATGGGGCCCCCATAACATGCTGCATGCATTTGGGGTGCCCGAGACATGCGGCATGCACGTGGGGCCCCAATGACATGCGGCATGCATGCGGGGCCCTCATGACATGCGGCATTCATGTGGGGCCCCCATGATATGTGGCATGCATGTGGGACCCCCATGATATGTGGCATGCATTTGGGGCCCCCATGACATGCGGAATGCATGTAGGGCCCCCATGAAATGCGCCATGCATGTGGGGCCCCTATGACATGCGGCATGCATTTGTGAGCCCCAAGACATGTGACATGCACCTGGGGCCCCCATGACAATGTGCATGCGTTTGGGGACCCCATGATATGCGGCATGCATTTGGGGCCCCCATGACTTGAGGCATGCATTTGGGGCCCCCATGACATGTGGCATGCATGTAGGGCCCCCATGAAATGCGCCATGCATGTGGGGCCCCTCTGACATGCGGCATGCATTTGTGAGCACCAAGACATGCGGCATGCACGTGGGGCCCCCATGACATGCTGCATGCATTTGAATCCCCCATTACATGCGCCATGCATGTGGGGCCCCCATGACATGCTCCATGCATGTGGGGCCCCTATGACATGAGGCATGGATTTGGGGGGCCCCATGACATGCAGCATGCACGTGGGGCCCCCATGATATGCGGCATACATTTGTGGCCCCCGTGTCATGAGGCATGCACGTGGGGCCCCCATGATATGCGGCAAGCACGTGGGGCCCCAATGACATGCAGCATTCACGTGGGACCGCCATAACATGCGGAATGCACGTGAGGCCCCCATGACATGCGGAATGCCTGCGGGGCCCCGATGACATGCGGCATGCACACTGGGCCCCCATGACATGCGTCATGCATTTATGGCCCCCATAACATGCGGCAAGCATTTGGGCCACCATGTTATGCGGCATGCATTTGGGGCCCCCATGACTTGAGGCATGCATTTGGGGCCCCGATGACATGCAGCATGCATGTGGGGCCCCCATGACATGCGGCATGCATTTGGGGCCTGCATAACATGCTACATGCATTTGGGGTACATGAGACATGCGGCATGCACGTGGGGCCCCTATGACATGCCGCATGCATTTGGGGCCCCCATTATATGCGGCATGCATGTAGGGCCCCCATGAAATGTGCCATGCATGTGGGGCCCCTATGACATGCGGCATGCATTTGTGAGCCCCAAGACATGCGACATGCACGTGGGGCCCCCATGACATGCTGCATGCATTTGGGGTGCCCGAGACATGCGGCATGCACGTGGGGCCCCTATGACATGCCGCATGCATTTGGGGCCCCCATGACATGCGGCATGCACCTGGGACCCCCATGACATGAGTCATGCATGTGGGGCCCCCATGACATGCGGCATGCATGTGGGGCCCTCATGACATGCGGCAT
Source organism: Phyllobates terribilis (assembly GCF_046119375.1). Lineage (NCBI taxonomy): Eukaryota > Metazoa > Chordata > Amphibia > Anura > Dendrobatidae > Phyllobates > Phyllobates terribilis. The sequence continues at coordinate 611,093,656 of NW_027362763.1, forward strand.
GCATTTGGGGCCCCCATTATATGCGGCATGCATGTGGGGCCCCCATGATATGTGGCATGCATTTGGGGCCCCCATGACTTGAGGCATGCATTTGGGGCCCCTATGACATGCCACATGCATTTGGGGCCCCCATTACATGTGGCATGCACATGGGGCCCCCATGACATGTGGCATACGCTTGGGGCCCCAATGACATGTGGCATGAGTTTGAATCCCCCATGACATGCGGCATGCACGTGGGCCCCCATGACATGAGTCATGCATTTGGGGCCGCCATGACATGCGGCATGCATTTTGGGCCCCCATGACATGCGGCATGCATTTGTGTCCACAATGAAATGAGGCATGCATGTGGGGCCCCCAGGACATGCGGCATGCATTTGGGGCATCCATGACATGTGGTATGCACGTGGGGCCTCTATGACATGCCGCATGCATTTGGGGCACCCATGACATGCGGCGTGCATTTGGGACCCCCATGACATGCGTCATGCATTTGGATCCCCCATTACATGCTGCATGCAAGTGGGGCCCCATGACAAGCGGCATGCATGTGGGCCCCCCATGACATGCGGAATGCATGTGGGGCCCCTATGACATGCGGCATGCATGTGGGACCCCCATGACATGCGGCATGCACGTGGGACCCCCATGACATGCGGCATGCACGTGGGGCCCCCATGACATGCGGCATGCATGTGGGGCCCCCATGACATGCTCCATGCATGTGGGGCCCCTATGACATGCGGCATACATTTGGGGTGGCCCATGACATGCGGCATGCACGTGGGGCCCCCATGACATGCGGCATACATTCGTGGCCCCCGTGACATGAGGCATGCACGTGGGGCCCCCATGACATGCGGCAATCACGTGGGGCCCCAATGACATGCAGCATGCACGTGGGACCCCAATGACATGCGGAATGCACGTGAGTCCCCCATGACATGCGGAATGCCTGCGGGGCCCCAATGACATGCGGCATGCATGCGGGGCCCTCATGACATGCGGCATGCATGTGGGGCCCCCATTATATGTGGCATGCATTTGGGGCCCCCATGACTTGAAGCATGCATTTGGGGCCCCCATGACATGCGGCATGCATGTAGGGCCCCCATGAAATGCGCCATGCATGTGGGGCCCCTATGACATGCGGCATGCATTTGTGGGCCCCAAGACATGCGGCATGCATATGGGGCCCCCATGACATGCTGCATGCGTTTGGGGCCCCTAAGATATGCGGCATGCATTTGGGGGCCCCCATGACATGCGGCATGCACATGGGGCCCCCATGACATGCGGCATGCACGTGGGGCCCCTATGACATGTGGCATGCACGTGGGGCCCTCATGACATGCAGCATGCATTTGGGGCCACTATGACATGCAGCATGCATTTGGGGCCCCCATGACATGCGGCATGCATGTGGGACCCCTATGACATGCGGCATGCATTTGGGGGGCCATGACATGCGGCATGCACGTGGGGCCCCCATGACATGCGGCATACATTTGTGACCCCCGTGACATGAGGCATGCACGTGGGGCCCCCATGACATGCGGCAAGCACGTGGAGGCCCAATGACATGCAGCATGTACGTGGCGCCCCCATGACATGCGGAATGCACGTGAGGCCCCCATGACATGAGGAATGCCTGCGGGGCCCCAATGACATGCGGCATGCATGCATTTGGGTCCATGAAATGCGGCATGCATGTGGGGCCCCCATGACATGTGGCATGCATGTGGGGCCCCATGATATGCGGCATGCAGTTGGGGACCCCAATACATGCGGCATGCACGTTGGGGCCCCATGACATGTGGCATGCATTTGGGCCCCATGACATGCAGCATGCACGTGGGGCCCCATGACATGCGGAATGCCTGCGGGGCCCCAATGACATGCGGCATGCATTTGGGGCCCCGATGACATGCGGCATGCATGTGGGGCACCCTTGACTTGTGGCATGAATTTGAGGGCCCCATTATATGCGGCATGCACGTGGAGCCCCCATGACATGCGGCATGCATTTGGGGCCCCCATGATATGCGGCATGCATGTGGGGCCCCCATGACATGTGGCATGCATGTGGGGCCCCTATGACATGCGGCATGCATTTGTGGGCCCCAAGACATGCTGCATGCATTTGGGGGCCCCCATGACATGCGGCATGCACGTGGGGCCCCCATGACATTCGGCATGCACGTGGGGCCCCTATGACATGCGGCATGCACGTGGGCCCTCATGACATGCAGCATGCATTTGGGGCCACTATGACATGCAGCATGCATTTGGGGCCCCCATGACATGCGGCATGCATGTGGGACCCCTATGACATGCGGCATGCATTTGGGGGGCCATGACATGCGGCATGCACGTGGGGCCCCCATGACATGCGGCATACATTTGTGACCCCCGTGACATGAGGCATGGACGTGGGGCCCCCATGACATGCGGCAAGCACGTGGGGGCCCAATGACATGCAGCATGTACGTGGCGCCCCCATGACATGCGGAATGCACGTGAGGCCCCCATGACATGAGGAATGCCTGCGGGGCCCCAATGACATGCGGCATGCATGCATTTGGGTCCATGAAATGCGGCATGCATGTGGGGCCCCCATGACATGTGGCATGCATGTGGGGCCCCATGATATGCGGCATGCAGTTGGGGACCCCAATACATGCGGCATGCACGTTGGGGCCCCATGACATGCGGCATGCATTTGGGCCCCATGACATGCAGCATGCACGTGGGGCCCCATGACATGCGGAATGCCTGCGGGGCCCCAATGACATGCGGCATGCACGTTGGGGCCCCATGACATGCGGCATGCATTTGGGCCCCATGACATGCAGCATGCACGTGGGGCCCCATGACATGCGGAATGCCTGCGGGGCCCCAATGACATGCGGCATGCATTTGGGGCCCCGATGACATGCGGCATGCACGTGGGGCCCCTATGACATGCCGCATGCATTTGGGGCCCCCATGACATGCGGCATGCACCTGGGACCCCCATGACATGAGTCATGCATTTGGGGCCGCCATGACATGCGGCATGCATTTGGGGCCCCCATGACATGCGGCATGTATTTGGGTCCCCCATGAAATGCGACTTGCATGTGGGGCCCCCATGACATGCGGCATGCATTGGGGCCTGCACAACATGCTGCATGCATTTGGGGTACCTGAGACATGTGGCATGCACATGGGGCCCCCATAACATGCTGCATGCATTTGGGGTGCCCGAGACATGCGGCATGCACGTGGGGCCCCAATGACATGCGGCATGCATGCAGGGCCCTCATGACATGCGGCATTCATGTGGGGCCCCCATGATATGTGGCATGCATGTGGGACCCCCATGATATGTGGCATGCATTTGGGGCCCCCATGACATGCGGAATGCATGTAGGGCCCCCATGAAATGCGCCATGCATGTGGGGCCCCTATGACATGCGGCATGCATTTGTGAGCCCCAAGACATGCGGCATGCACCTGGGGCCCCCATGACAATGTGCATGCGTTTGGGGACCCCATGATATGCGGCATGCATTTGGGGCCCCCATGACTTGAGGCATGCATTTGGGGCCCCCATGACATGTGGCATGCATGTAGGGCCCCCATGAAATGCGCCATGCATGTGGGGCCCCTCTGACATGCGGCATGCATTTGTGAGCACCAAGACATGCGGCATGCACGTGGGGCCCCCATGACATGCTTCATGCATTTATGGCCCCCATAACATGCGGCAAGCATTTGGGCCACCATGTTATGCGGCATGCATTTGGGGCCCCCATGACTTGAGGCATGCATTTGGGGCCCCGATGACATGCAGCATGCATGTGGGGCCCCCATGACATGCGGCATGCATTTGGGGCCTGCATAACATGCTGCATGCATTTGGGGTACCTGAGACATGCGGCATGCACGTGGGGCCCCTATGACATGCCGCATGCATTTGGGGCCCCCATTATATGCGGCATGCATGTAGGGCCCCCATGAAATGTGAAATGCATGTGGGGCCCCTATGACATGCGGCATGCATTTGTGAGCCCCAAGACATGCGGCATGCACGTAGGGCCCCCATGATATGCCGCATGCATTTGGGGCCCCCATGACATGCGGCATGCACCTGGGACCCCCATGACATGAGTCATGCATGTGGGGCCCCCATGACATGCGGCATGCATGTGGGGCCCTCATGACATGCCGCATGCATTTGGGGCCCCCATTATATGTGGCATGCATGTGGGGCCCCCATGATATGTGGCATGCATGTGGGGCCCCCATGACATGCGGCATGCATGTGGGGCCCTCATGACATGCGGCATGCATTTGGGGCCCCCATTATATGTGGCATGCATGTGGGGCCCCCATGACATGCGGCATGCATTTGGGGCCCCCATGACATGCGGCATGTATTTGGATCCCCCATGAAATGCGACTTGCATGTGGGGCCCCCATGACATGCGGCATGCATTTGGGGCCCTCATGACATGTGGCATGCATTTGGGGCCCCCATGACATGCGGCATGCATTTGGGGCCCCCATGACATGCGGAATGCACGTGGGGCCCCCATGACATGCGGCATGCATTTGGGTCTCCCATGAAATGCGGCGTGCATGTGGGGCCCCCATGACATGCGGCATGCATTTGGGTCCCCCATGAAATGCGGCGTGCATGTGGGGCCCCCATGACATGCGGCATGCATTTGGGGCCCTCATGACATGCGTCATGCATTTGGGGCCTCCATGACATGCGGCATGCATGTAGGGCCCCCATGACATGCGGCATGCAGGCGGGGCCCTCATGACATGCGGCATGCATTTGGGGCCTCCATGACATGTGGCATGCATGTGGGTCCCCATGACATGCGGCATGCATGTGGGGCCCCCATGACATGCGGCATGCATTTGGGCCCCCATGACATGCGGCATGCATTTGGGGCCTGCACAACATGCTGCATGCATTTGGGGTACCTGA